>NC_050098.1:201967407-203217407 GCF_902167145.1 Zea mays
TACTGTTCACGCTGATCTGGCATTTGCTTTTGCGTCACACCTGTACTTTCATATACTTCCAAGCTGAAGGTACATTTGTAATTCAATGTTATTTCTATTTCCTCACAATAATAATATATAATTGTCTATGTTATCATTTATATTCCTTATAATCCATTCTTCATCATCGTTTGCTATGTTTATGAAGGTATGTCCTTCATAACCTTCGTTCAAAAGTCATTATATCCTAAGGGAAATAATGTTCCGAAGAACGAAGGACATTATAAATTAACATTTTCTGTGTTGCCTTGTTCTTAACTCATAGCATTTGAGAACAAGTCCCCAACATTGGCGCCCACCTCCGGTGAACTCACTTCCACTCTTTGAGTTTTTGAACACCTTCGGCGATCATAAACCTTCGCTATGGCTCCGAAGAAAGCTTCAGCAGCTGGCACTGCAGCCCTCCAACCGCTGGACCACAATCAGGAGACTGTCTCTCTTCGGGAGGCCCGAAGCCAGAAAAGGAAGGCTGTTAGTCCGACACCGCCAGAGGATGAGATAGACCAAGAAATCAGAGACATGGAGATCTGAAGGACTTGTTGTTAACCAGCTTCCAAGGGTTCCAGACGAAGCCGGTTACGGCTCAAGCCCTATTCCAGTGCACCCAGGATCACGAAGAGTACCTTCAGGCGTACGTCCGGAGGTTCTTGCGTTTGAGGGCACAGGCACCAACAGTAGCCCAACGAAATTGTCATTGAGGCCATGATCAAGGGGCTTCGGCCAGGGCCGTCATCTCAGTACTTCGCTAGGAAGCCTCCTCAAACTTTGGAGAAGCTGCTCCAGAAGATGGACGAGTACATTCGGGCCGATAATGATTTTCGCCAAAGAAGGGAGGAGGCTTTCAGGTTTTCTGAAATGACCAGGGGCTTTGGAGGGAGGTTCTACCCGAGGCACGTTAGATCAATTCATAACTCTACCCAAAATGATGATAGAGGGAGCCAACAGCAAAGGCCACAGTGTTCCTCACAGGCTTCGGGGCAACAGCAAGGCTCCTTCCGACCACCAGCTCCGAGGGGCAGAGGTGCTAGGGGCTTCGGCGGAAGATTTGGCGATCAGCCAAGAAGAATTTTTTGCTTGTTCTGTGGTGAGAACAAAGGCCATACCACCAGGATGTGCCATGTTACCATTCAGAAGCAAAAGGAAATAGCCGAAGCTGCAGCACAACAGGCTCAGCCGAAGCTGAGAGCACCTAGAGGGGGGGGTGAATAGGTGATCCTGTATACTTCAAAACTTAAGCCACAAAACTTTGATTAAGCGTTAGCACAGTTAATGCCAAGTGGCTAGAGAGAAGATCTTGCACAATAGGATAATCACACGGAGTTCAACACAGAGAAGACACAGTGATTTATCCCGTGGTTCGGCCAAGTACAAAACTTGCCTACTCCACGTTGTGGCGTCCCAACGGACGAGAGTTGCACTCAACTCCTCTCAAGTGATCCAATGATCAACTTGAATACCACAGTGTTATGCTTTTCCTTTCAATTTCCCGTTTGCGAGGAATCTCCACAACTTGGAGTCTCTCGCCCTTACACTTGAGATTCACAAAGAAATACGGAGTAAGGGAGGGAAGCAACACACACAAATCCACAGCAAAATGCGCACACACACGGCCAAGAATCTAGCTCAAAAGACTATCCCAAAGTTCTCACTAGAACGGAGCTCGAATCACTTAGAATGACAAACGAATGCGCAAAGACTGAGTGTGGATGATCAAGAATGCTCTAAGGTTGCTTGGTGTTCTCCTCCATGCGCCTAGGGGTCCCTTTTATAGCCCCAAGGCAGCTAGGAGCCGTTGAGAGCAATTCCAGAAGGCCAAACTTGCCTTCTGTCGTCGGGTGCACCGGACAGTCCGGTGCACACCGGACACTGTCCGGTGCCCGATTTCCTTCCTTAAACAGCGCAGTCGACCGTTGCAGATGCGGGAGCCGTTGGCGCACCGGACATGTCCGGTGCACACCGGACAGTCCAGTGCCCCTTCCCGACCGTTGGCTCGGCCACGTGTCCCGCGCAGATCGTGCGGCCGACCGTTGGCCCGGCCGACCGTTGGCTCACCGGACAGTCCGGTGCACACCGGACAGTCCGGTGAATTTTAGCCGTACGCCGTCGGCGAATTCCCGAGAGCGGCCTGTTCGGCCGAGGCAGCCTGGCGCACCGGACACTGTCCGGTGCACCACCGGACAGTCCGGTGCCCCAGACCGAAACAGCCCCTTGGCTGTACACAGCCACCTTTTTCCTTTTCTTTTTCTTCCTGTTTCCAATACTTAGACAAGTATATTAGTACACAAAACCAATGTACTAAGACTTAGAAACATACCTTTGCTCTTGATTTGCACTTTGTTCATCCATTGCATAAATTCACATTTTGAGCACTTGAGTTGGCACTCAATCACCAAAATACTTAGAAATGGCCCAAGGGCACATTTCCCTTTCAATCTCCCCCTTTTTGGTGATTTATGCCAACACAACATAAAGCAACTAAAACAAGTGCGAAATCACTTCAAATAAAATTCAAATTTATTTTGACTCAATTTTGGCATATATGGATCATCCTTTGCCACCACTTGGTTTGTTTTTGCAAATCAAACTTAGATCTCTATCTCTAAGTCAAACACACATGTTGAAGCATAAAGAGAGTCATTCCAAAAGAGATTGATCAAAGATTTCAAAAAACTTCCCCTATTTCCCATAATCAACACTTCTCCCCACAAGAAGCCAACTTTTGACAGGAGAGACAATAAGAGACAATAAAAGAGTTTGACAAAACAAAAACTCTATTCTACTATTTTCAAAATCTCTCAAGTGGTAGCTGATCCATTTATCGCTTTGGCCTTTATTTTCTCCCCCTTTGGCATCAAGCACCAAAACGGGATCAATCTTGGCCTTTTAACCCCATTGCCTCACCAAAGTCTTCAATTAAGAGCAAATGGCAATAAGATTTCATGAGATGAACTTGGAATAAGTTACCCTCTCATCGGAGTGCAGTGGAAGTCTTTCGTGGTCCAAGTCCACCTTTTTTCCCTTTCAGTCCTCCTCCAAGACTAAATCATCAACTCAAGCACATGGTTAGTCTCAAAGGGTCAAGTTGTAACACATCTCCCCCTAAACATGTGCATTACTTTGCAACGGACTTGTGAGGTCCAGGGATTGTTTGTACAACTTGAGCACCATAATTAGCAACAAAATGCAAAAAGGAACATGATCAAAAACATAAAGACATGTATGCTACAATTCAATCCAGGTTCCGCGAATCTAAGACATTTAGCTCACTACGCAACCTGCAAAAGGTCTTCTCTTCTAGAGGCTTAGTGAAGATATCGGCTAGCTGGTTCTCGGTGCTAACATGAAACACTTCGATATCTCCCTTTTGCTGGTGGTCTCTCAAAAAGTGATGCCGGATGTCTATGTGCTTTGTGCGGCTGTGCTCAACAGGATTCTCCGCCATGCGGATAGCACTCTCATTGTCACATAGGAGTGGGACTTTGCTCAGATTGTAGCCAAAGTCCCGGAGGGTTTGCCTCATCCAAAGTAGTTGCGCGCAACACTGACCTGCGGCAACGTACTCGGCCTCAGCGGTGGATAGGGCAACGGAGGTTTGTTTCTTAGAGTTCCATGACACCAGGGACCTTCCTAAGAATTGGCACGTCCCTGATGTACTCTTCCTATCGACCTTACATCCAGCATAGTCGGAGTCTGAGTATCCAACTAAGTCAAAGGTAGACCCCTTTGGATACCAGAGCCCGAAGCAAGGCGTAGCAACCAAATATCTAAGAATTCGCTTTACCGCCACTAAGTGACACTCCTTAGGATCGGATTGAAATCTAGCACACATGCATACACTAAGCATAATATTCGGTCTACTAGCACATAAGTAAAGCAAAGAACCTATCATTGACCGGTATGCTTTTTGATGAACGGACTTACCTCCTTTGTTGAGGTCGGTGTGTCCGTTGGTCCCCATCGGAGTCTTTGCGGGCTTGGCGTCCTTCATCCCAAACCGCTTTAGCAGATCTTGCGTGTACTTCGTTTGGGAGATGAAGTTGCCGTCCTTGAGTTGCTTCACTTGGAACCCAAGGAAGTAGTTCAACTCGCCCATCATCGACATCTCGAATTTCTGCGTCATCACCCTGCTAAACTCTTCACAAGACTTTTGGTTAGTAGAACCAAATATTATGTCATCGACATAAATTTGGCACACAAACAAATCACCATCACATGTCTTAGTAAAAAGAGTTGGATCGGCTTTCCCAACCTTGAAAGCATTAGCAATTAGAAAGTCTCTAAGGCATTCATACCATGCTCTTGGGGCTTGCTTAAGTCCATAGAGCGCCTTAGAGAGCTTACACACGTGGTTGGGGTACCGTTCATCCTCGAAGCCAGGGGGTTGCTCCACGTACACCTCCTCCTTGATCGGCCCGTTGAGGAAAGCGCTCTTCACATCCATTTGGAACAGCCTGAAAGAATGGTGAGCGGCATATGCTAGCAGGATACGAATAGACTCTAGCCTAGCCACAGGAGCAAAAGTCTCCTCGAAATCCAAACCTGCGACTTGGGCATAACCTTTTGCCACAAGTCGAGCCTTGTTTCTCGTCACCACCCCGTGTTCGTCCTGTTTGTTGCGGAACACCCACTTGGTTCCCACAACATTTTGCTTCGGACGAGGCACCAGCGTCCAAACTTCATTTCTCTTGAAGTTGTTGAGCTCCTCCTGCATGGCCAACACCCAGTCCGGATCTAGCAAGGCCTCCTCTACCCTGAAAGGCTCAATAGAAGAGACAAAGGAGTAATGCTCACAAAAATTAACTAATCGAGAACGAGTAGTTACTCCCTTGCTAATGTCACCCAGAATTTGGTCGACGGGATGATCCCTTTGAATCATCGCTCGAACTTGGGTTGGAGGTGCAGGTTGTGCTTCTTCCTCCATCACATGATCATCTTGTGCTCCCCCTTGATCACACGCCTCCTGTTGATGAACCTGTTCATCATCTTGAGTTGGGGGTAGCACCATAGTTGAGGAAGATGGTTGATCTCGTTCATCTTGTTCCTGTGGCCGCACTTCTCCAATCGCCATGGTTCGTATAGCGGCCGTCGGAACATCTTCTTCATCTACATCATCACAATCAACAACTTGCTCTCTTGGAGAGCCATTAGTCTCATCAAATACAACGTCGCTAGAGACTTCAACCAAACCCGATGATTTGTTGAAGACTCTATACGCCTTTGTATTTGAGTCATAACCTAACAAAAACCCTTCTACAGCTTTGGGAGCAAATTTAGAATTTCTACCCTTCTTCACTAGAATGTAGCATTTGCTCCCAAATACACGAAAGTACGATACATTGGGTTTGTTACCGGTTAGAAGCTCATATGACGTCTTCTTGAGGAGGCGGTGAAGGTAGACCCTGTTGATGGCGTGGCAAGCCGTGTTCACGGCTTCCGACCAAAAACGCTCGGGGGTCTTGAATTCTTCAAGCATAGTCCTCGCCATGTCGATTAGCGTCCTGTTCTTCCTCTCTACCACACCATTTTGCTGTGGTGTGTAGGGAGCGGAGAACTCATGCTTGATCCCTTCCTCCTCAAGGAACTCCTCCACTTGAAGGTTCTTGAACTCGGACCCGTTGTCGCTTCTTATCTTCTTCACCTTGAGCTCAAACTCATTTTGAGCTCTCCTGAGGAAGCGCTTGAGGGTCCCTTGGGTTTCAGACTTATCCTGCAAAAAGAACACCCAAGTGAAGCGGGAAAAGTCATCAACAATAACTAAACCACACTTACTCCCTCCTATGCTCAGATAGGCGACGGGTCCGAAGAGGTCCATATGCAACAGCTCCAGGGGTCTTGAAGTGGTCATCACATTCTTGCTGTGATGTGCTCCTCCCACTTGTTTACCTGCTTGACAAGCTGCACAAGGTCTATCTTTTTCAAATTGTACGTTAGTCAACCCTATCACGTGTTCTCCCTTTAGAAGCTTGTGAAGGTTC
Organism: Zea mays; assembly: GCF_902167145.1. NCBI lineage: Eukaryota > Viridiplantae > Streptophyta > Magnoliopsida > Poales > Poaceae > Zea > Zea mays. The sequence goes on from NC_050098.1 coordinate 201,973,422, forward strand.
TTCATCCCCACATGTGCTAAGCGGCGATGCCACAGCCAGCCCATGCTAGTCTTAGCTATTAAGCATGCATCTAGACCGGCCTCTTCTTTTGCAAAATTAACTAAATAAAGTTTGTCGTCTAATACACCCTTAAAAGCTAGTGAACCATCACTTCTTCTAAAGACAGACACATCTACATTTGTAAATAGACAGTTATATCCCATATGACATAATTGACTAACAGATAGCAAATTATATCCAAGACTCTCCACTAAGAACACATTAGAGATAGAATGCTCATTGGAGATTGCAATTTTACCTAGCCCTTTTACCTTGCCTTGATTCCCATCACCGAATATAATTGAATCTTGGGAATCCTTATTTTTGACGTAGGAGGTGAACATCTTCTTCTCCCCCGTCATATGGTTTGTGCATCCGCTGTCGATAATCCAGCTTGAACCCCCGGATGCATAAACCTGCAAGGCAAATTTAGGCTTGGGACTTAGGTACCCAACTCTTGTTGGGTCCTACAAGGTTAGTGCGAATTTCCTTAGGGACCCAAATGCAAGTTTTGTCTCCCTTGCATTTTGCCCCTAACTTCCTAGCAACTATCTTCCTATCCTTTCTACAAATAGCAAAGGAAGCATTTAAAGCACAATAAATTGTAGAAGGTTCATTTACTACTTTCCTAGGAGCATGAATAGTATTCTTTCTAGGCACGTGATGAATAGCATTTCTCCTAGTCATACTTCTACCATGCATATAGGAAGAACTAGAAGCAGTCATGGCATAAGAATCATAAGCATGTGAATCAAAAGCATCATAACTTCTAAAAGCATTTCTATAGTTTTTCCTATCATGATACAAAAAGGCATGGTTCTTTTTAGCACTAGTAGCCATAGGGGCCTTCCCTTTCTCCTTAGTGGGAATGGGAGCCTTATGGCTTGTTAAGTTCTTGGCTTCCCTTTTGAAACCAAGTCCATCCTTAATTGAGGGGTGTCTACCGATCGTGTAGGCATCCCTTGCAAATTTTAGTTTATAAAATTCATTCTTGCTAGTCTTAAGTTGGGCGTTAAGACTAGCCAATTCCTCAGTTAATTTGGATAGTGAAACTAAATGATCGCTACAAGCATCAACATCGAAATCTTTACACCTAGTGCAAATCTTAACATGTTCTACACAAGATGTTGATTTACTAGATTTTTCTAGTTTAGCATTTAAATCATCATTTATGCTCTTTAAACTAGCAATTGAATCATGACATGTAGACAACTCATAAGAAAGCATTTCATTTCTCTTAATCTCTAATGCAAGTGATTTTTGTGCTTCTACAAACTTGTCATGTTCTTCATACAGCAAATCTTCTTGCTTTTCTAAAAGCACATTCTTCTCATTCAAGGCATCAATCAATTCATTGATTTTGTCTATCTTAGATCTATCTAAGCCCTTGAATAAGCATGAATAGTCTATGTCATCATCATCACTAGACTCATTATCACTAGAAGAAGCATAAATGGAGTCCCGAGTACTCACCTTCTTCTCCCTTGCCATAAGGCATGTGTGACGCTCGTTGGGGAAGAGGGATGACTTGTTGAAGGCGGTGGCGGCGAGTCCTTCATTGTCGGAGTCGGAGGAGCAATCCGAATCCCACTCCTTTCCGATGTGTGCCTCGCCCTTGGCCTTCTTGTAATTCTTCTTCTTTTCCCTCTTGTTCCCCTGTTCCTGGTCACTATCGTTATCGGGGCAGTTAGCGATAAAATGACCAATCTTACCGCACTTGAAGCATGAGCGCTTCCCCTTTGTCTTGGTCTTGCTTGGCTGCCCCTTGTGACCTTTTAGCACCGTCTTGAAGCGTTTGATGATGAGAGCCATCTCTTCATCATTAAGTCCGGCCGCCTCAATTTGTGCCACCTTGCTAGGTAGCGCCTCCTTGCTTCTTGTTGCCTTGAGAGCAAGGGGTTGATGCTCGTTGATTGGTCCATTCAAGGCGTCGTCCACGTATCTTGCCTCCTTGATCATCATCCGCCCGCTTACGAATTTTCCGAGTACCTCCTCGAGCGTCATCTTCGTGTACCTGGGATTCTCACGAATATTGTTCACGAGATGAGGATCAAGAATGGTAAATGACCTTAGCATTAGGCGAACGACGTCGTGATCCGTCCATCGCGTGCTTCCGTAGCTCCTTATTTTGTTGATAAGGGTCTTGAGCCGGTTGTATGTTTGGGTTGGCTCCTCGCCCCTTATCATTGCAAACCTTCCAAGCTCGCCCTCCACCAACTCCATTTTAGTGAGCATGGTGATGTCGTTCCCCTCGTGAGAAATCTTGAGGGTGTCCCATATCTGCTTGGCATTGTCCAAGCCGCTCACCTTATTGTACTCGTCCCTGCACAAAGAGGCTAGCAACACAGTAGTAGCTTGTGCATTTTTATGAATTTGTTCATTAATAAACATAGGGCTATCCGAGCTATCAAATTTCATTCCATTCTCTACAATCTCCCATATGCTTGGATGGAGAGAGAATAAATGACTACGCATTTTGTGACTCCAAAATCCGTAGTCCTCCCCATTAAAGTGTGGAGGTTTGCCAAGAGGAATGGAAAGCAAGTGCGAATTTGAACTATGTGGAATACGAGAATAATCAAATGAAAAATTCGAATTGACCGTCTTCCTGTAGTCGTTGTCGTCGTCTTTTTGGGAAGAGGAAGATTCGTCGCTGTCGTAGTAGACAATCTCCTTGATGCGCCTTGTCTTCTTCTTCTTCCCATCTTTTCGTCTATGACCCGAGCCCGAGTCATTTGACTTGTCATCCTTTGGCTCGTTGACGAAGGACTCCTTCTCCTTATCGTTGATCACGATTCCCTTCCCCTTAGGATCCATCTCTTCGGGCGGTTAGTCCCTTTCTTGAAGAGAACGGCTTTGATACCAATTGAGAGCACCTAGAGGGGGGGTGAATAGGTGATCCTGTATACTTCAAAACTTAAGCCACAAAACTTTGATTAAGCGTTAGCACAGTTAATGCCAAGTGGCTAGAGAGAAGATCTTGCACAATAGGATAATCACACGGAGTTCAACACAGAGAAGACACAGTGATTTATCCCGTGGTTCGGCCAAGTACAAAACTTGCCTACTCCACGTTGTGGCGTCCCAACGGACGAGAGTTGCACTCAACTCCTCTCAAGTGATCCAATGATCAACTTGAATACCACAGTGTTATGCTTTTCCTTTCAATTTCCCGTTTGCGAGGAATCTCCACAACTTGGAGTCTCTCGCCCTTACACTTGAGATTCACAAAGAAATACGGAGTAAGGGAGGGAAGCAACACACACAAATCCACAGCAAAATGCGCACACACACGGCCAAGAATCTAGCTCAAAAGACTATCCCAAAGTTCTCACTAGAACGGAGCTCGAATCACTTAGAATGACAAACGAATGCGCAAAGACTGAGTGTGGATGATCAAGAATGCTCTAAGGTTGCTTGGTGTTCTCCTCCATGCGCCTAGGGGTCCCTTTTATAGCCCCAAGGCAGCTAGGAGCCGTTGAGAGCAATTCCAGAAGGCCAAACTTGCCTTCTGTCGTCGGGTGCACCGGACAGTCCGGTGCACACCGGACACTGTCCGGTGCCCGATTTCCTTCCTTAAACAGCGCAGTCGACCGTTGCAGATGCGGGAGCCGTTGGCGCACCGGACATGTCCGGTGCACACCGGACAGTCCGGTGCCCCTTCCCGACCGTTGGCTCGGCCACGTGTCCCGCGCAGATCGCGCGGCCGACCGTTGGCCCGGCCGACCGTTGGCTCACCGGACAGTCCGGTGCACACCGGACAGTCCGGTGAATTTTAGCCGTACGCCGTCGGCGAATTCCCGAGAGCGGCCTGTTCGGCCGAGGCAGCCTGGCGCACCGGACACTGTCCGGTGCACCACCGGACAGTCCGGTGCCCCAGACCGAAACAGCCCCTTGGCTGTACACAGCCACCTTTTTCTTTTTCTTTTTCTTCCTGTTTCCAATACTTAGACAAGTATATTAGTACACAAAACCAATGTACTAAGACTTAGAAACATACCTTTGCTCTTGATTTGCACTTTGTTCATCCATTGCATAAATTCACATTTTGAGCACTTGAGTTGGCACTCAATCACCAAAATACTTAGAAATGGCCCAAGGGCACATTTCCCTTTCAGAAGCAGGTCATGCACACTGCTTCGTATCATTCGCCTTACATCCCAGAGTATGTAGGCAATCACCCTGCAGCTTCTGTTGCTTCGGCAAGCCAACCTCAAGCTTCCTGGCAGCAGCCTCCGCCTCCACCACCGTTGCAACAAGGCCAGCAGCCAGAAGGGAGCCAATATGCTCCACACCAAAGGGACTTCAGAGAACAGTCCGAAGCTCGCACAGTCAACAGCACTGTGCCAGAGTCAAAGCACATCTATTGACAAATATCCTACCTTAATAGCAGTCTTTTTCATTTCAGTTTTATTTTCTGTAATAAAGGATATTGTTTAGGTTTCATGTAAATAGTTTCGTTGATTCCCACAAGGAAAATATATTTTCTTCACAGGCTTAGGTTGTTGAAGTTTAAAGATTTGTGATAACAAAGAGGACCTTCGAATTATCGAAAATTCTTCGAAACAACAAAAAAGTCGTTCTAAGGAACGCAGAGTAAGTTTGCCGAAGTCACAAAAAGCCGTTCCAAAGGGAGCACAGTGTAAGTTTTCTGCTCCAAAGTCGTTCCAAAGGGAATGCAGAGCATACAGCGAAAAGTCAACGCTGATACCGCCTAAGTAAAAGGCGAAGCGCGAAAAGTCAACGCGAATACCGCTGAAAGTAAAAGGCGAAGAAGCTCCTAAGGGAGGCTTACAGCGAAAAATAAACGCTGATTCCGCTGAAGTAAAAAGCGAAGAAGCTCCTAAGGGAGGCTTATAAGACAACGCTGAGACTATGTGTTTTATCGCAGGAATGTGTGTGTATCTTCGAAATAAACACCATCTTACACAACATAACATCATCGCATCATTTCGCATAGCATAAGCATCATACATCATGCTGCATATGGCACAAGAAGGGGACATGATATCGATCTTCGGAAAAATGTTTTGAAAGGGGAAAATCATGCTAATTTGCAAGCAGATACACTACTGATTTTCGGAAGTATAGCTTCGGAGAACATCTTCACGAAGCTTGGATATTATTCATCAGAACACTACGAATGTTGTTGTGACAAATGAAAATCATTCTTCACGAAGCATGAAAAGAAGGGAAGGTGTTTTTCGTCAAAAACGCAAAAACGGTACGTATGTAAAATTTCATGCATCGTAAAGAATTAAACAATAAAAGCAGGTATATTACATTCAGGACTACAAGATGTCACATTTTACATTTCAGAAGTTTTTTACAATAGTATTTAATCTTCTGTCAGAACAACTTCTGCAGCCTCATTCAGGAGCCGATTGACAACTTCGTCCATAATAGCTTCAGCCATCTTTTTAATTTCGTCGTCTCCTTTCGGCTGAGAGCCCGAAGACGCTTTAGCAGGATCTGAAGGAGGACAGGATACGACTACATTGCTATCACAAACTGAAAATGAAGTTTAAAACCCAAAAATTACAACACAATAAAAACCATTAGTTAATACCTAGTTGCCCTTCGGGCTCTGCGCTCTTCTCAGCAGCCTCAGCTACTTCTCTAGCATCGTGAATGCCCTTTTCGCTTTTTCGAATAATTTCTCGAGCCATTTCCCGGCCTCCATTATCCCAGACGTCGGTGAAAAATTTTCCACCAACCATGCTAGCTTCAGCCGATGGATCTCTTGCATCTTCGAAGGACAAGCTAGCTTCGGATTGTGCTAAAATCTTTACATGATTGCAGCCCTTCTTCTCCAAAATAGTGGCAATCCCCCTGGCCCCCGAGAAAGCACATATGTCTCCGCGGCTATTTAAAATTTCTTCGAAGGCTTCAGCCTCCTGATTAATCCATTCAAGGGGACCTTCGGGGTTGCCTCTTGTAAAGTTTTCTTCGTTCGAAAATGCGCCGACGCTGGCGAAGCTAGCTTTCAACTTCTTGACACATTCTATAGATTTGTTATAACATCTTTTCTTAGATGAACGAAGCTCTTCAACAGTTCCCTCTAAATGATTTGCCCATTGGTCGCTGAGTTCTCGCTTCGTTTCTTCAAGCATGCGTTCCTCTTTGGCTCTAGCCAGTTGTTTTCGAAGATCTTCAATTTCGCGCTTCTGAGCTTCAGCTTGACCTTTAAAAGTAGCTTCGTCTTCCTTTATTCTATTTATTAATGAATGTAATATCTTATCTTTTTCGAGACCTTCGTTCCTCAGTTCAATTACTTTGGAACGAAGGTTGCTCAGGGCTATGGCACACCCTTCGTCTTCAGCATCTTTTTGGGCCCTGAGGGCATTGCTAAGTATCAGGCCCTGCAAAGAAGAATAAGTGTGTGTCATTAGATTTAAGCAAACGAAAAATTTTGGTCTCAGCAAAAAATACAAAGATCCCATTTGTTGCACCTTTAAGCTATTATATGCCAGGCTGTCGGCCAGATCATTCTTCGACAGCACCGAGAGCCCGTCTTCTAATGTTGGGAATCCGAAGCTCTTGCTCATCTCCCGACAGACAGAAATCTCCTTGCTGTCAGGGAGACAATACAAAAAGTCTTCTTCTCCACTGCCATTGAATATTAGCGCCCCCTTTGGATACTTCAGTTTTTGGGCGTAGCGTTGGGCCTCTTGCTTTTCTTTTTCTGATAATTTTTTCCCCGAAGCATGACGAACAATATAATCAGAGTCTTTAGGGGATGCTTCGGGGGCAATGATACCGATTTCTTCATCAAAAGTTGGCTTTGTTATTTTTTCTTCCTCGGTTTCCAAGGATTTAATCCTCGTAGGCTCTAAGGACCCAGCTCCGGCTTCAGTTTCTTGCTCTGGAACTTTAATATCAGAAATTTCAGTTTTCACTTCAGGAATGGCAATAGTTTTCTTCGGAGGTGTGCTTGAAGATTTAATTGTTTCCAGAACATCTAGCACATTAGCCATTCTCTTTCTCTTCGGAGTCACTGCTGGCACCTTTTGATTTTTTACTATCTCAACATTTGCTGCAGGACTCGAAACTTCTGATGTTTTTTCCTCAGTTGGTTTTTTCACTTCTTCCATTTTTTCTGTGGATGGCGCTTCGGACATCTCTTTTGTTTCTGGTAACAAAATCTTCGGTTCTTCTAATTCTATCCTTGTTGGCGTTTCGGCCATTTCTGCGGCTTCTGGCAACAAGGTCAGTTTGGTTGGCTTTTCAGCTTCGGTGGCCGAAGAAGTTTCTCCGGTGAACTCAGGCACCGAAGCTGGTTCAATATAGCGCGGCCGATGTGTAAGGACCTTTATCCTCTTTCTTTTCGGCTCGGGCTCGCTAGGAGCAGTTGCAGCTTCTTCTTTCGCAGAGGTTGTGTTTTTTCTTTTCTGCCCTCAAATGGGATAACGATAGTCAGGGTAGACGAACCCGATTGCATCAAACACCCGATTCAGCCTCTTCTTTTTTCGGCCTCCGAAGGCTGCTGACAGTGCAGTATCTTCGGCCTTCGAATAAGCCCCAAGCAGTTCATCACTTAAATTTTCAATACTTTTTAACCAGTCGTCATCTGGCTCAACGAATTTATCTCCAAACTTAAAAGTATATTTCAGCCTCATAAGTCCACCTTCGTCGGTTTCTTTTATGGTTTCTTGCGGCATTTCCCATTTCTCCGCGAGCGGCCATACCCTGAAGGCAATATGCTCTTGTACTAAATCTCTCGTCCCAATAAAAGAACAGATAACACCGAAGGCTCTCTGGCATTCTTCGGCAGCTTCATTCATTTCAACCTTCGGCCTCCGAAGGCCGAAGCTTTGCCAAATAGGGCGCATAATTATACCTTTGATATCTTCTCGTACTGTCAGGTCATTCTTCACATAAAACCATTCTGTCATCCAGTCGCCGGGCCATCTTTTCCGAAAGGTTGGCACGGGGCAACTTGACCCGGATCGAGAAACGAAACTGTAGCAGCCAAAATTATTATGGTACTGTTCTTTACCCCAAGGTTTTGTTTCGTATGATAATTCGTGTATATTGCAGAAACTTTTTGCATCAGGCTTCAGACCTTGGCTTCTCACGGCCCACACGAAGATATTCAGCCTTATGATTGCCTCGGGGGTAAGTTGGTGAAGATAGACTTCGAATATTTTCAGCACCTCTACAACAAACTCGCTCAGGGGAAATCGTAGTCCAGCTTTCATAAAGCTTCGGTACACTACGACTTCATTCTCTTCAGGGTGTGGACAAGTTTTTTCCCCTTCGTCGGCCCTCACAATGGACAAATCCCGGAAATACCTTCCTCTCATGTTAACAAGATGATTTTCTTTGCTAGTTGATTTGCCGAAAACCGCATGGCTTGGTCGCCAAGGGCGATCTTCGGAGTCTTCACCACCACTGTCCACATCATAACTGTCGCTGTCACCAGTATCTTCAGACAAACCTTCCAGAATCTCCTTGGTGATTTTTTCTGTATTCGTCTTCGACATCGCTATAAGAAACCCCAAGTTCTTCTCTTCGTCGAGACTCAGCTTCATCTCAGCAGCAGCTTTCTTCTCTTCAGACATCTTCGGAAACGCTAAAAAACTGTTTTCAAAGCCGAAGCTTTAAAACTAAACGCTCAGCAAATTTTAGTGCGCAAGAGCTAAAAATTGAGTGAGCGGGAGCAGATGGCAAGAGAGCGTGCCAAATGAGTTTGCGGTATGACTGTATTTATACGCCCAGTGCGTTGAAAATTGAAAGACCCCACTTGTCAGAGAATGTTGCTATTCTAGCAAAGGGAAGGTGTTTTTTCGGACCTTCGGCGTAAAGCCTTCGTCCATGTCGCAATCTAAATTTATTATTTTAAACAAATTAATATTGCGAGGGGCTACTGTTGGGGGCCTTCGGCTTACGAAGGTCCTCAAAAACAGGATTTGACAGTATTTCTGGAGTATAATGTGTGAACAGGTATCTTCGGACTCAAGTCGGTATCACAGCAGACCAGAATAATATGAAGGTTGATACAGCGCCGAAGGTGTGAGCAGGAAAGCTTCGGCGTGATAGCAAAAAATGAAACCGACTTAAAGATGAAAAGGCTATTCAGACCTCGATAGATTACTATAGAATTATTATCAAATGTAAAGGGCATAAATGTAATTTTGTATGGGCTGTGTCCTGTGCCTATAAATAGGTGAACAGTACCCCCGTACTGTTCACGCTGATCTGGCATTTGCTTTTGCGTCACACCTGTACTTTCATATACTTCCAAGCTGAAGGTACATTTGTAATTCAATGTTATTTCTATTTCCTCACAATAATAATATATAATTGTCTATGTTATCATTTATATTCCTTATAATCCATTCTTCATCATCGTTTGCTATGTTTATGAAGGTATGTCCTTCATAACCTTCGTTCAAAAGTCATTATATCCTAAGGGAAATAATGTTCCGAAGAACGAAGGACATTATAAATTAACATTTTCTGTGTTGCCTTGTTCTTAACTCATAGCATTTGAGAATAAGTCCCCAACAATGAGGAAGATAATTTGGTACCCTTTTTGCCAACCTTAACATGGAACAAAAAGAAAAACTAAATGAGCTAATTAGTGCCATCCATGAAAAGGATGATCTCTTGGATTCCCAAGAGGACTTCCTAATCAAGGAAAATAAAAAGCATGTTAAGGTTAAGAATGCTTATGCTCTAGAGGTAGAAAAATGTGAAAAATTAACTAGTGAGCTAAGCACATGCCATGACACTATTGCCAACCTTAGAAATGAAAATGCTAATTTATTAGCTAAGGTTGATTCTCATGTTTGTAATGTTTCAATTTCCAATCCTAGAGATAATAATGATGATTTACTTGCTAGGATTGAAGAATTGAATATTTCTCTTGCTAGCCTTAGAATTGAGAATGAAAAATTGCTTGCTATGGCTAAAGATTTTGATGTTTGCAATGCTACTGTTTCCGACCTTAGAACTAAGAATGATATATTGCATGCTAAGGTTGTAGAATTAAAATCTTGCAAAACCTCTACATCTACGGTTGAGCACACTTCCATTTGTACTAGATGTAGAGATATTGATGTTAATGCTATTCATGATCACATGGCTTTAATTAAACAACAAAATGATCATATATCAAAATTAGATGCTAAAATTGCCGAGCATAACTTAGAAAATGAAAAATTTAAATTTGCTAGAAGTATGCTCTATAATGGGAGACGCCCTGGCATCAAGGATGACATTGGCTTCCAAAGGGGAGACAATGTCAAACTTAGTGCCCCTCCTAAAAGATTATCTAATTTTGTTAAGGGCAAGGCTCCCATGCCTCAGGATAACGAGGGTTACATTTTGTACCCTGCCGGTTATCCCGAGAACAAGATTAGGAGAATTCACTCTAGGAAGTCTCACTCCGGCCCTAATCATGCTTTTATGTATAAGGGTGAGACATCTAGCTCTAGGCAACCAACCCGTGCTAAGTTGCCTAAGAAGAAAACTCCTAGTGCATCAAATGAACATAGTCTTTCATTTAAAACTTTTGATGCTTCTTATGTTTTGACTAAAAAATCCGGCAAGGTAGTTGCCAAGTTTGTTGGGGGCAAACACAAGGGCTCCAAGACTTGTGTTTGGGTACCCAAAGTTCTTGTTTCTAATGCCAAAGGACCCAAAACCGTTTGGGTACCTAAAGTCAAGAACTAAAATTGTTTTGTAGGTTTATACATCCGGGGGCTCAAGTTGGATACTCGACAGCGGGTGCACAAACCATATGACAGGGGAGAAAAGGATGTTCTCCTCCTACGAGAAAAACCAAGATCCCCAACGAGCTATCACATTCGGGGATGGAAATCAAGGTTTGGTCAAAGGTCTTGGTAAAATAGCTATATCTCCTGATCATTCTATTTCCAATGTTTTTCTTGTAAATTCATTAGATTACAATTTGCTTTCTGTATCTCAATTATGCAAAATGGGCTACAACTGTCTTTTTACTAATGTAGGTGTCACTGTCTTTAGAAGAAGTGATGATTCAATAGCATTTAAGGGAGTATTAGAGGGTCAGCTATACTTGGTAGATTTTGATAGAGCTGAACTCGACACTTGCTTAATTGCTAAGACTAACATGGGTTGGCTCTGGCACCGTCGACTAGCCCATGTTGGAATGAAGAATCTTCATAAGCTTCTAAAGGGAGAGCACATTTTAGGACTAACCAATGTTCATTTTGAGAAAGACAGGATTTGTAGCGCATGCCAAGCAGGAAAGCAAGTTGGTGCTCATCATCCACACAAGAACATCATGACGACCGACAGGCCGCTTGAGCTACTCCACATGGATCTATTCGGCCCGATTGCTTACATAAGCATCGGCGGGAGTAAGTATTGTCTTGTAATAGTGGATGATTATTCTCGCTTCACTTGGGTGTTCTTTTTGCAGGAAAATTCTCAAACCCAAGAAACCTTAAAGGGATTCTTGAGACGAGCTCAACACGAGTTCGGCTTAAGGATCAAGAAAATTAGAAGCGACAACGGGACGGAGTTCAAGAACTCTCAAATCGAAGGCTTCCTTGAGGAGGAGGGGATCAAGCATGAGTTCTCTTCTCCCTACACGCCACAACAAAATGGTGTAGTGGAGAGGAAGAATAGAACTCTATTGGATATGGCAAGAACCATGCTTGATGAGTACAAAACTTCGGATCGATTTTGGGCCGAGGCGGTTAACACCGCTTGCTACGCCATCAACCGGTTGTATCTACACCGAATCCTCAAGAAGACATCGTACGAACTCCTAACCGGTAAAAAGCCCAATATTTCATATTTTAGAGTCTTTGGTAGCAAATGCTTTATTCTTGTTAAAAGAGGTAGAAAATCTAAATTTGCTCCTAAGACTGTAGAAGGCTTTTTACTAGGATATGATTCAAACACAAGGGCATATAGAGTCTTTAACAAGTCCTCTGGACAAGTTGAAGTCTCTTGTGACGTTGTGTTTGATGAGACTAACGGCTCTCAAGTAGAGCAAGTTGATGTTGATGAGATAGATGTTGAAGAGGCTCTGTGCATCGCGCTAAGGAACATGTCCATTGGGGATGTATGTCCAAAGGAATCCGAAGAGCCTCCAAATGCACAAGATCAACCATCCTCCTCCACGCAAGCATCTCCACCAACTCAAAATGAGGATGAGGCTCAAGTTGATGAAAGACAAGATCAAGTAGATGAGCCACCTCAAATGATGGCAATGATCAAGGGGGAGATGCAAATGATCAAGACAAGGAGGATGAAGATCCAAGGCCACCACACCCAAGAGTCCACCAAGCAATCCAACGAGATCACCCCGTCGACACCATTCTCAGTGACATTCATAAGGGAGTAACCACTAGATCTCGTGTTGCACATTTTTGTGAGCATTACTCTTTTGTTTCCTCTATTGAGCCACACAGGATAGAGGAAGCACTTCAAGATTCGGATTGGGTGGTGGCGATGCAAGAGGAGCTCAACAACTTCACTCGGAATGAGGTATGGCATTTGGTTCCACGTCCTAATCAAAATATTGTAGGAACCAAATGGGTCTTCCGCAACAAGCAAAATGAGCATGGTGTGGTGACAAGGAACAAAGCTCGACTTGTGGCCAAGGGATACTCCCAAGTCGAAGGTTTGGATTTCGGTGAAACCTATGCACCCGTAGCTAGACTTGAGTCAATTCGTATATTATTGGCCTATGCTACTTACCATGGCTTCAAGCTTTATCAAATGGACGTGAAAAGTGCCTTCCTCAATGGACCGATCAAGGAAGAGGTCTATGTTGAGCAACCTCCCGGCTTTGAAGATAGTGAGTACCCTAACCATGTCTATAAACTCTCTAAGGCGCTTTATGGGCTCAAGCAAGCCCCAAGAGCATGGTATGAATGCCTAAGAGATTTTCTTATCACTAATGGCTTCAAAGTTGGAAAGGCCAATCCTACTTTATTCACTAAAACTCTTGAAAATGACTTGTTCGTATGCCAAATTTATGTTGATGATATTATTTTTGGGTCTACTAACGAGTCTACATGTGAAGAATTTAGTAGGATCATGACACAAAAATTCGAGATGTCTATGATGGGGGAGTTGAAGTATTTCTTAGGATTTCAAGTGAAGCAACTCCAAGAAGGCACCTTCCTAAGCCAAACGAAGTATACTCAGGATATTCTAAGCAAGTTTGGGATGAGGGATGCCAAACCCATCAAGACACCCATGGGAACCAATGGGCATCTCGACCTCGACGAGGGAGGTAAATCCGTCGATCAAAAGGTATATCGGTCGATGATAGGCTCTTTACTATATTTATGTGCATCTCGACCGGATATTATGCTTTCCGTATGCATGTGTGCAAGATTCCAAGCCAACCCTAAGGAAGCTCACCTTACGGCCGTAAAACGAATCTTGAGATATTTAGTTTATACTCCTAAGTTTGGGCTTTGGTATCCTAGGGGATCCACATTTGATTTAATTGGTTATTCGGATGCCGATTGGGCGGGGTGTAAAATTAATAGAAAGAGCACATCGGGGACTTGCCAGTTCTTGGGAAGATCTTTGGTGTCGTGGGCTTCAAAAAAGCAAAATTCCGTAGCTCTTTCTACCGCCGAAGCCGAGTACATTGCCGCAGGCCATTGTTGCGCGCAACTACTTTGGATGAAGCAAGCCCTTAGGGACTATGGTTACAAACTAACCAAAGTTCCTCTTCTATGTGATAATGAGAGTGCAATCCGCATGGCGGATAATCCTGTTGAGCATAGCCGCACTAAGCACATAGCCATTCGGTATCAATTTTTAAGGGATCACCAACAAAAGGGAGATATCGAGATTTCGTATATTAATACCAAAGATCAATTAGCCGATATCTTTACCAAGCCACTTGATGAACAAACTTTTAACAAACTTAGGCATGAGCCAAATATTCTTGATTCTAGGAACTTCTTTTGTTGAATTGCACACATAGCTCATTTATATACCTTTGATCATGTCTCTTTCATATGCTATGACTAATGTGTTCTCAAGTCTATTTCAAACCAAGTCATAGGTGTATTGAAAGGGAATTGGAGTCTTCGGCGAAGACAAAGGCTTCCACTCCGTAACTCATCCTTCACCGTCACTCCGAGCACCTCTCCATCTTTGGGGGAGAAAAGGACTCCGTCTTTGGTATAATCTTCACTCATTTATTTATGGCCAAAGGGGGATATAGTAATTCTAAGGGCTCTAATGACTCCGTTTTTGGCGATTCATGCCAAAGGGGGAGAGAATATTAGCCCAAAGCAAAAGGACCGCACCACCACCTAATTTTAAAAATGTTTTCAATTGGAAATTTAAAATTGGTACCCTATTGTGTTCAAAAGGGGGAGAAAGTAGTATTTCAAAATTGATATCTCAAAACCCTCTTGAACACTAAGAGGAGGATTTCATTTAGGGGAGTTTTTGTTTAAGTCAAAGGAAAAGCATTTGAAACAGGGGGAGAATTTCAAATCTTGAAAATGCTTCTCGAAATCTTATTCATTTACCTTTGACTATTTGCAAAAGGACTTTGAAAAGGATTTACAAAAGAATTTGCAAAAACAAAACATGTGGTGCAAGCGTGGTCCAAAATGTTAAAAATAAAGAAACAATCCATGCAAGAATTGATATTGGCTCAATTCCAAGCAACCTTTGCACTGACTTTATGCAAACTAGTTCAATTATGCACTTCTATACTTGCTTTGGTTTGTGTTGGCATCAATCACCAAAAAGGGGGAGATTGAAAGGGAATTAGGCTTACACCTAGTTCCTAATTAATTTTGGTGGTTGAATTGCCCAACACAAATAACTGGACTAACTAGTTTGCTCTAGATTATATGTTCTACAGGTGCCAAAGGTTCATCTACAACTATACTAAATCGACTGTCCGGAATACCGTAGATTATTCCGGACACGAGAAGCTTTTTGGAAAAACAGGCCAAGTGCGGACCGTCCGGGCCCTTGCGGCGGACCGTCCGCAACACCAGGATGACCCTCGGACAGAACCAATGCAAAAATCCAAGTCTACTCTACGGACCGTCCGGAGGAAAAGCAAGGACCGTCTGAGACCTCACGCAGACCGTCCGGCCTCAGGCGCGGACCGTCCGGTAGGTAAGGAACCGAAAAACCCGAAGGTGACGGGTTCGGAAAAAATGAATTATAGCGTCCGCGCAGACCGTCCGGGGTGCACGACCGGACCGTCCGCGACTGGCTTTATCTGACATCTGACGACGCATTAAATGCAATATAGCCGTTGATATAGCCGTTACTGCTGACCGTTGCATTTTCAGCCGTTGATCTACAGGTGCGGACCGTCCGGACCAGGCGGGCGGACCGTCCGCGGTCGGCAGAATGGAGCAACGGCTAGGAAGTGGTTGGTGGCTATAAATACAACCCCAACCACCTCAATTCACTTCACCCAAGCATTCCAACCTTCAACATTCAATACAAGAGCTAGCAATCCATTCCAAGACACATTCAAAGCCTCCATCTCTCCAAGTTTCACAATTGAGAAAAGAGATCATTAGTGATTAGTGACTTGAGAGAGAAAGTGATCCGTGTGTTATTCGTCGCTCTTGTCGCTTGGCTTTTGCAATCGTGCTTTCTTTGATTCTTCATTACGATCAAACTCACTTGTAATTGAGGCAAGAGACACCAATCTTGTGGTGGTCCTTGTGGGAACTTTGTGTTCCAAGTGATTGAGAAGAAGAAGCTCACTCGATCCTAGGGACCGTTTGAGAGAGGGAAAGGGTTGAAAGAGACCCGGTCTTTGTGACCACCTCAACGGGGAGTAGGTTTGCGAGAATCGAACCTCGGTAAAACAAATCCGCGTGTCACACTCTTTATTTGCTTGTGATTTGTTTTGCACCCTATCTAGCGGACTCAATTATATTTCTAACGCTAACCCGGCTTGTAGTTGTGATTAACTTTGTAAATTTCAGTTTCGCCCTATTCACCCCCCCTCCAGGCGACTTTCAGGATCCACATGGTCCCATTGTGTAGACATGATCGTTTCCTCACGCGGTTAAGCGTAAAACGAGGTATGAGGCTCTGATACCAATTGAAAGTAGCCTAGAGGGGGGGTGAATAGGCTACACCTGAAAATTTTCACTAAAAACTTCGAGATAGGTTAAATTAAAGTTGCACTGGTGCAAACCGGTTCAGTCGATTTTAATTACAACTGAACAAGTTTGAACCTGCTCAACTTAAATTAGGTAATCTGTTAAACAAATACGAAGTAGTGAAGAATATAGCTAAAGACTTGCCCTACACAAAATCTACTCGAATGAATAATATGAACCAACCAATGAATTTAAAGCGCTTGACAAGAACACACAAGAACACGCGATATAACCCGAGGTTCGGCAACCACCACAAAGGTGTCCTACTCCTCGTTGAGGAACCCACAAAGGGTCGAGTCTTTTCCAACTCTAATCCTCCACAAGCTGACCACAAAGGTCAAGGCAATCTCTTCTCAAATCAGCTCAAAGAGCGGGTGATACAAACTTCTTGGGGTCGTCCACAAATTTGGAGACTCCCAAGCAACCTCTAACCGTCAAGGAACACGAGGTTCCAAGAGTAACAAATCCGCACACGGTTAAGTTTGCAACGAGCTCAAGAACAAAGAGAATGGGAGAATCAAGATGAAATTGCAGCGAGTTCGATCTAGTTCACCTCACACCAAGGGTCCTTCAAATGATTGAAGGAGATGCGATTGCGGGTGTGAAAGGTGAAATGAATGCGCTTGTTTGAAGGTTGGTCAGCCAAGAATTCGTGGGAGAGGCAGGAGTAAATGAGAGAGAGAGTGTGAGGGGGTATATAAAGAATCCCCCAAAAGCTGGCAGCCGTTGGGAGAAAAAGAGTAAAAACCGGTTGAACCGGTTTTCAGACCGGTTGAACCGGTTTCTACCAGGGGGATCCCGATCCACTGAGCTACTCAGCCGGAGACTCAACCGGTTTCAAAACCGGCTGAGTAAGGAAAAAATTCGGCTCAACCAGTTTTAGAAAAATATCTGCTGCGACTTTTCTGACAGCTCTGACTGTCAGACAGGTCAGAGCAGAGGTGGCAGGTGAACAGTACCAAAACCGGTTGAACCGGTTTTGGGGGCTGAAACCAAATTTTGAGTATTTTGAAGAGAACAAAAGTAGAGTCTTTGTGGGAAGTAAAATTTGTTTTTCTCAAGGGCATTCATGATCTGGAAAAATGATCTCCAAGATGTTTTCAAAAGATTTTGAACTTGGCTCGTTGCACAACTTACTTAACCGTCGCAGATCCCTCTTAATTGCACAGTTATTCCTATGACTCAAGAATTACAATTTTAGCACCACCGTTGTTTCTAAGCACTTTGAAGCACGCCATTTGATGTGGAATTTTAAATCCGCTGTGCTTTATACTTTTATGCTCGTAAGATCTGTGCTTCTCCTGTCTGTAGAATTTCTATGTACATGCTAGAAGCAAACTTGTTAGAATCTCAGTTTGTTTTGTCATTAATCACCAAAACCCTCAATTAGGGTTGATTGCACTTACACTATCCCATGGCCCCCATCGTATAATCCACCTCAACTTCCGATGTATGATGGGCATTCAGACCCGAAGCAATTTTGGATGAGCTATGAAGCAACCATATCTTCATATGGAGGCAATGCAGCTGTCATGGCCAAATCCTTCGTCATGGCAGTTAAGAATGTGGCCCAGACATGGTATTCTTCTCTTCGGCCAGGAACTATCACTTCATGGCAGAAGCTCAAAGATATGCTGGTGTCAAGCTTCCAGGGCTTCTAGACGAAGCCAGTCACAGCTCAGGCTCTGTTTCAATGCACGCAAGATCACGAGGAGTATCTCCAGGCATACGTCCGAAGGTTCTTGCGTTTGAGAGCACAAGCGCCTACAGTGCCCAATGAAATTGTCATTGAGGCCATGATCAAGGGGCTTCGTCCAGGACCTACTGCCCAGTATTTTGCTAGAAAGCCTCCACAGACTTTGGAGAAGCTGCTACAAAAGATGGATGAATACATCCGCGCTGACAATGACTTTCGTCAAAGAAGGGAGCAAGCCTACAGGTTCTCTGAGATGACCAGGGGCTTCGGAGGGAGAATACACCCAAGGCACGTCAGATCAATCCACTCCACCCAGAATGACGACAGAGGAAGTCAGCAACAGAGGTCACAATATTCCTCACAAGCTTCGGGACAACAACAAAGCTATCTTCGGCCGCCAGCTCCAAGAGGCAGAGGCGCCAGGGGCTTCAGAGGAAGGTTTGGGGATCAGCCTAGAAAAATTTATTGCCTATTCTGTGGTGAGGACAAGGGCCATACTACAAGGATGTGCCATGTCACCATTCAGAAATAGAAGGAAATAGCAGAAGATGCAGCCCAACAGAATCAGCCGAAGCAGGTCATGCACACTGCTTCATATCACTCACCCCACATACCAGAGTATGTGGGTAACCATCCTGCAGCTTCTGTTGCTTCGGCTAGCCAGCCACAGGCATCATGGCAACAGCCTCCACCTCCGCCACCATTACAACATGCGTATCCACGGGGCCAGCAGCCAGAAGGGAGCCAACAGACCCACCAACAGCGAGATTTCAGGAGGAGTCCGAAGCTCGCACAGTCAACAGTACTGTGCCAGAATCGAAACATATCTATTAAGAGATATCCTACCCCTGAAACAGTTTTTACATTCATTGTCATTTTCTTTCTTACTAAGGAACAATTATTGAAAACCTAGTTTTCTTGTCGTTTTCAATTCCTTATAATAGCTTCGTTTTTGCCATAGTGAAAATATATCTTCTCCACAGACTTACGGAGTCCAAAAAAGTCGTCGGAGCACAAAAAGTCGTTCCTAAGAGAACGCGCGGCTAAAAAGTACATCACAAGTATCTTCGAAGCTACAACAAGTCGTTCTACGGAACGCAGCGTAAGTCTGCCAAAGCTACAAAAAGTCATTCCTAAGGGAGCGCAGTGTAAGTTTTCTGCTCAAAAGTTGTTCCAAAGGGAATGCAGAGCCAAACACCGCCAAAATATAAGGCGAAGCACGAAAAGTCAACGCGAATACCGCTGAAATAGAAGGCGAAGAAGTTCAAAAGACCTTTCTAAGGGAATGCAGAGCTTACAGCGAAAAGTCAGCGCTGATACACCGAAAAATAAGCGGTGAAGCCGAAAAATAAACGGCAAAGAGATTGTGTATTCCAATATGGGGATGTGAGTGTGTGTCTTCGGCACAAAGTATCATTTTGCGTAGCATAACATCATCACATCATTTCGCATAACATAACATCATACATCATATTGCACCAATAGCACAAGAAGGGGATACAATGTTGATCTTCGTAGAATGCTTCGAAAAAGTGAAATTGTGCTAAGGCACAAAATAAGTTTTGAAGAAATACAGTTTTATCAGCTCTGATGTGGAGGAAGAAGGTCTATTCTTGACGAAGCATTAACGTTTTTGCGATGATTGGAAGATTTTTCATGAAGCATAAAAGCTCTTCTTTATGAAGCATGAAAAGAAGGGAATGTGTTTTTTCGCCGAAGGCTCAAAAACGGTATGTACATAAAAGTTTCATGCATCGCAAAAAATGAATTACAAAGCCATTTATACATCACATTAAGAACCCATGAGCATCAAATATTACAAGCATAGTCTAGCAAATGTTACATTAATATTCTAGTAATATTTTTACAATATCTATTCTTCTTCCTTCAAAACTTTGTCTGCAGCTTCGGTCAGCAGTTGAGTAACGACTTCGTCCATAATGCTTTCGGCCATGTTAATAATTTCTACTGATTTCTTTGCCTCTGGGTCGACCAATGACTCGAAGGGCTCTAGGGGAGGAGATAGTTCGGTTGCGGTAGAAAATGTAAATAAGTTCGAAGTCACAAAAATAAACAATAAAGTTAAAAGCTATTAAGCAATACCTATCCGCCTTTCGAGTTCCACAGTTTTTTCAGCTGCCTTCGTTGCTTCCCTAGCATCATGAGTATATTTTTCGCTCTTCTTTATTATTTCGTGGGCCATCCCTCGGCCGCCATTGTCCCAAATATCAGTGAAGAATTTTCCACCAACTAAGCTTGCTTCAGCCGAGGGGTCCTTCGTATCATCAATAGATAAAGCAGCTTCGGTTTGCACCAAAGTTTTCACATGTTCGCAACCTGCCTTCTCCAAAATAGCTGCAATTCCCCTCGCGCCAGAGAAGACGCAGACGTCCCCACGGTCATTTAAAATCTCCTCAAAGGCTTCGACCTCGCCGCTGATCCAATCAATTGGGCCTTCGGGATCGCCCCGTACGAAGTTGTCTTCACTTGAATATGCGCCAACATTGGCGAAGCTAGTTTTTATCTTTTTCACACATTCTACAGATTTTTCATAACATCTTTCTTTTGAGGAGCGAAGTTCTACAACTGTTTTTTCCCAATAATTTTTCCATTAATCACTGGCGTCTTGGTCAGCTTCGGCAATAGCACATTTCAATTTTGCTTCAACCAGCTGTTTCCGAAGGTCTTCAATTTCGCATTTCTAGGCTTCAGCTTGGGCTTTGGAAGTAGCTTCGTCTTCTTTTATTTTGTTCACCAATAAATTTAATATTTTATCTTTTTCAAGACCTTTGTTCCTTAGTTCAATTACTTCAGAACGAAGGTTGTTCAGAGCTATAGTGCATCCTTCGTCCTCGGCATTTTTCTGTGCCATGAGGGCATTGCTAAGAATCAGACCCTACAAAAGAAGTGTGGTATTAAGTATAAGCAAATAGAACAAATTTTCGTTTTTAAGTACAAAAAATTCATTCTCACACCTTTAAACTATTATATGCTAAAGTGTCGGCCAATTCATCTTTCGATTGCACCGAAAGCCCATCTTCTAGTGTCGAGAATCCGAAGCTTCTGCTCATTTCCCGGCAGACAGAAATCTCCTTGCTGTCTGGGAGACAATACAAGAAATCTTCTTCTCCGCTGCCGTTGAATACCAATGCCCCCTTTGGATATTTCAGTTTATGGGCATAGTATTGAGCTTCTCGCTTTTCTTCTTTAGAGAGATTTTTTCCCGAAGCATGACGGATAATATACTCAGTATTCTCTTTCAAAGCTTCGGGAGTAGGAGCGGCAGATTTTTCAGGCAAAACTTGTTCTATAATTTCTTCCTCCGCTGCCTTTTTTCCAATTCCCGAGGATTTCACTTTGATGGGCTCTGAAGGCTCAGTTTCAGCATCGGCCCGGCTCATTGTAGCTTCGGCTTCGGTCAGCTTTGCCTCGGTTTCAACTTGTGCTTTAGAAACCTTGGCAATTTTTCCTGGAGTAGAGCTTGAAGTTTTTATCGTCTCCAGCACATCTAACACACTAGCCATCTTTTTTCTCTTTTTCTCTTTGGGGTTGCTGCCAGATCTTTTTGTATCTTCGGTGCCTCCACTCCTACCGAAGGGCTTAGAATTTCTGATGTTTTTGTCTCTTCCGGTCTTGGTTCTTCAATTTTGTCAGCCTTCGGCATTGCAACCGGCTCTTCAATTCTCTATGTAAGGGCAGGTTTTTCGGCTTCAGTAGCCGAAGAGGTCTCACCGCCAAAGTCAGGCACTGTGGCCGGTTCAATATAGCGCAGTCGGTGAGTAAGAACCTTCACCTTTTTCTTCTTCGGCGCGGGCTCGCTTGAGGCGGCTGAAGCAACATCCTTCCCAGAAATTCCACTCTTTCTCTTTTGCCCCCGTGGCGGGTAGCGGTAGTCAGGATACATAAATCCAATAGCATCAAAAACTCTATTTAGCCTCTTCTTTTTTCAGCTCCCGAAGGCCACAGAGAGTGTGTTATCTTCAGACTTGGAGTAGGCCCCAAGTAGTTCATCACTGGTATTTTCAACACATTTCAGCCAATCATCGTCTGGTTCGATGAATTGGTCTCTAAACCTGAAGGTATATTTCAATCGAACCAAACCACCTTCGTTAGGGTTGCTGATGGTCTCTTTTGGCATCTCCTAGTTGTCTACCAATGGCCATATCCTGTAGGCCACATGTTCTTGGACTAAATCCCTTGTCCCGATGAAAGAGCAAACTATGCCGAGGCCCTTCGGCATCCTTCGGCTGCTTCATCAATATCTACCTTCGGTTTCCGAAGGCCGAAGCGGGACCAAATGGGGCGCATGATGATCTCTATAATGTCTTCCCTCGCCTTTAAATCATTTTTCACATAGAACCATTCTTTCAACCAGTCTCCAGGCCATCTCTTCCGGAAGGTTGGCACTGGGCAACTTGAGCCTGAACGAGCAACGAAGTTGTAGCAACCGAAATTGTTATGATATTGTTCCTTACCCCAGGGCTTCGTCTCATATAAAAGATCGTGCATGTTGTAGAAACATTTTGCACTTGGCTCCAAACCTTGACTCCTCACGGCCCAGACGAAGATCCCCATTCTGATAATTGCTTCGGGGGTAATCTGGTGAAGGAAAATCTCATATATCTTTAGAACTTCAACCACAAATCTGCTTAAGGGGAACCGAAGCCCAGCCTTGAAGAAGCTTCGGTAGATTACGACTTCATTCTCTTCAGGAACGGGAACAGTCCTGTCTCCGTTGTCAGCCCTCACAGTAGATATGTCTCGAAAATACCTTCCTCTCATGTTATCAAGATGACTCTATCTGATAGTCGATTTCCCGAAGACTACGTGACTTGGTCGCCAGGGTCGATCTTCGGAGTCTTCGCCCCCGCTTTCCGCATCATAACTATCACTGTCATCGGTATCTTCAGATAAGCCTTCTAGAATTTCTTTTGTAATCTTTTCTGTATTGGTCTTTGCAATTGACTCGATGAATCCAGTAGTCTTTTCCTCAAGAAGCTTCTCCTCTTCGGTTAGCTTCGTTTCAGCAACTGTCTTCTTATCTTGAGACATCTTATCTTCGGAACTGACGAAAATATGTCCTTAAATCTGAAGCTTAGAAAATTTAAGAAACTAAGCAACTGTTGGAAAGCAAGAGCTAAGAAATCAAGCAAAGCAAAGCAGGCATACCAAATGTGCTCGGGGTGAGTTCTTATTTATACGCCCAGCGCGCTCCAAGTTGAAGGGCCCCGTCTGTCATTGATTGTTGCTATTCTAGCAAAGGGAAGGTGTTTTTTACCTTCGGCTTAGGGCCTTCGTCCATATCGCAATCTGAATTCGTTATTCTAACAAATTAACCTTGCGAGGGGCTACTGTTGGGGGTCTTCGTCTTCCGAAGGTCCTCAAAAACATGATTTAACAATGTTCTTGGAGTATAATACATGAACAGTTACCTTAGGACTCGGATCAGAACCACAATATGAAGAAGTACAAAGAATGCGAAGGTTGGCGCAGAGCCGAAGCTAAGCGCAGGGGACCTTCAGCATGATTGCAGATAGGGGAACCGACTTAAAAGGGAAAAAGCTATTTAGACCTCGATGGATTACTATAGAATCATTAGCAATTGTAAAGGGCATGAATGTAATTTTACATGGGTTATGTCCCGTGCCTATAAATAGATGAACAGTGCTCCCATAATGGACACGCTGACTTGGCATTCGCTTTTGCGTCACGCTTGTACTTTTGCCTTCTTTCAAGCCGAAGGTACATTTGTAACTTGATATCATTTCTATTTTTCCATGATAATAAAATAGAAATGAGCTGATAATGATACATAAATGTTCATGTTATCTTTCACGTTTCATGTGATTCTCTTTTTCACTATCATGTGCTGTAATGCTGAAGGTATGTCCTTCATGACCTTCGTCCGAAGATCATTATATCCCAAGGGAAATAATGCTTCGAAGGACGAGGACATTAATCATTCAACTTCTTTTTGTGTTGCCTTGTTCTTAATACATAGCATTTGAGAACAAGTCTCCAACAATTACTATCTTCAAACCTGAATAAGAGAAGGGGGTTGTTGGGGACTTGTTCTCAAATGCTATGAATCAGGAACAAGGCAACATAAAATGTTAAATATCAAAGCCCTTCATCCTTCAAATCATTATTTCCCTTCGGATATAATGAATTTAGGACGAAGGTCATGAAGGACATACCCTCATGATTATGATAAAATATGGAGAACATTCAAACAGAGTACAGAAAGTAACATAATTTCTGTAAACATTATTATTAATGTATTTCCCTTCATATTACTTGTGTAAACAATGATAAATTACAAATGTACCTTCGGCTTGAAGGAAAAAGAATACAGGCGTGGCGCAAAAGTGAATGCCAAGTCAGCGTGAACAGTACGGGAATACTGTTCACCTATTTATAGGCACGGGTCGCAGCCCATGCAAGATTACATTAATGCCCTTTACATTTATCAATAATTCTATAGTAATTCTTCGAGGTCTAATCTGGCTTTTCATCTTTAAGTCGGTTTCCCTTTCCGCCGTTATGCCGAAGCTCTTCTGCGCATAGCTTCGTGATCGTCTTATCCTTCGTCGCGATTGTTGTCCCAGTTAAGCTTCGTCTTAACCATGCTTTTATATACTCGCAACTTGACTTCGAAGGTACCTGTTCACATATTTCTTTTGGAGAACATAGTCAAATTACATTTTTGAGGACCTTCGGAAGCCGAAGGCCCCCAACAGGGGTGTCTGTTATACAAATATGAAAAAGAAGTTGACTCTGGAAGCCCATCAGATGTTGAGATATTAGAAAACCCAATAGATTCTAAGAAGAGGAAACTACTCCATGTGCTTGATGATAGCGAAGTAGTGTTTGAAGATGAGGAAGGCCCTATTACTCAAGCAGACTTGCAAAAGTGGTTTGTTGATGATTGGGATAAAAGACCTCATGTAAAAGTCTCTACCGACGGGTGCACCAATGACTTTTTAATGGTTGGTCTTTCCACAAAGGACATGCCAGTGACCAAATCCGATTCAATAGATGTTTTATGTGATTATATCATGTCAATAGAAGACGATACGACACTAGAGTAAGTGCTCATTGATTTATCTATTTTATGTATACCAACTAATTAGATTTTTGATATAGACTTTCGTCATGCTACATTACAGGATGACATGGGTGCGAAGTTTCAATCCTTTTAAGATAGAAATATCTATCAAAGACCTACAAAACATATTAACGATACATCAAGATATGACTCTAAGATGTTTTGACATGGCTGTTCGGCTGCTTGCCAATAAAGAGTCACGTAGGCCGAAAGGAGAAATCATAAATAATAGAAAGCATTATATGGACATGTGTTTTTGGGTAAGTTTGTTTCCAATCATTAATGTATTAATATATAGTATCTCTACATCTAATCCTCATGTGAACATGTATATATACTGTCCAGAGAATGATTGGTTTTGGTAAACTTCCAAAGTACCATCAGGATCCTACAACAGAAGAGTTAGCCAAAACACTCGATTGTTGGCCATCAATGAATTATTATATCACGGGTTGTAGATATGTAAGTATGTGTTCATTTCGAATGTATTTATAAAGGACAGTTCTTTGCAATCCTAATGACTGATATTTTGCAGGTTCTTATGCCATGGAAATTCAACGGATGTCACGCCCTTTTCGTAATAGATCATGTTAAAAAGCATGTGACTTTTATCGACTTTACACCGACTCAAGATTTGTGTAAACACATGCCATACAAGAGGTTTGAGGAAGCGATTATCATGGCCTCAAAGAAATATAAGATTGCTTACAACAAGAAATGTTCTGGATGGGCGGAGGATATCTTTAAGTGGGAACATACAATTCAGACTGGTGTTCCAATTTACTCAAGAGGGTATTTTCTTCGTACCACCTTCTCAGCAGTTTAAATTTTTTTATGATAATCATTGTATAAAACATAGTTGACCAAACATTATTCTATAGGTTTAATACCAGCTACCTCGTTCTACAAGCTATGACCATGTGGGGGAATGACAGACGAATGGAATTTGTTGGGGTGAGTGTAGTATGTTTGTTTTATGTTCAAAGCATACATTCCAGCTATCTTGACTACAAGATAATATGTTTTGTTCTCTTATGTCTTTGTCTGTAGGATGCAAAGATTGTTCGAAGGAACTTTGTGATTGATCTGTTAAGTTATGAGGACAATTCGTGCCGATATGCCATCCCTGCAAACATACAACGGAGACTTATCGATATCGCTAAAAAGGATTAGCTGATTAGTGTACAGTTGTCGACACATTTGTCTGTAATTAAAAATTCTAAATTAACTTTTTAGAAATAATTTGTGTGATATTGATAATGTTTTCCACACGGATTTTGCATATTATAGTGATGTTTGTCGTTCCGTATTAATGTTTCATACAAATCTTTTACTTTCGTCGCAACGCACGGGCACATATCTATAACAATATAACACACATATGTACATATAAGTCACCATGTTATTATTCGGTTCCGTTGCAACGCATGGACACTCGCCTAGTTTGGCACATAAGAACTTAATTAAATGTGTTGGGCACTTAATCACCAAAACATTCTAGAAATTGACCAAGGGCACATTTCCCTTTCACCAGTGTGGGCTTAGCCGTCCAGAGATGATGATGTCATCACAAGAGGTAACTAACTTCTTTTAGGCGATAACTCTAATTATAAATCTTGGTCTGGCTCTATTTATAATGCTTTCATGTATGTTGACCCTGATTTGAGATAGATTTTTAGTAGAAGTATTTATTACTCTGATATTAGCAAAAAAAACCTTCTAAGGAAGACTAAGATGTTTATCTCTCAATCACCATGCTTGCAACATCTTGGTTGACTCCTATCTAGAAATGCTTATTTTGCCATCATGACAAGTGACAGTGAGTTATTTGTTGATGCTCATGATCTGTGGACTAGAATTAAGTTAAAATATTTTAAGTCCATATGCATTGCTTCTACTCCCTATATTGCTTGTGGTACTAACTTGTCCAAGGGAGAAAAACAAGAATGGTGGCAACCAAACGATGAATTCACCTCACCGACAGGTTCGTCTCCCACTAGTTATAAATGTCTTGTTACTAACGACGATAGTAGAGACGAAAGCGACGATGAGGAGGGACATGATGATAGCAAGGATGAATCTACATCGTCACAAGGTACATTTTACCGTATTGCTTCCGGTAATCATGACGACATAGAAAATGAGACTGAGGATGTGGAGAAGAGGAGATTCGCCAATTCTATACCCATCTTAACAAAGAAGACAAGGTGCCCTTAATTAAACCGTCGAGAAGGAACAAGGAACAAGGCGAGACGCTTCTCAGGCTGGAGGAGACTCGACAGCCTAGAGAAGATGGCTAAAGAACTTAAGGAGCTAAGGTGTTGTCATGAAGATTTGGTCCAACGATATGATTCAATTTTAATTCAGCAAAGAAATAATGATGATGCTTTATCTTGTGTTGCTCAACTTAAAATTGAAAATGTCATGCTTGAGAGGCAAGTAGGATTGCTAAATCTTGAGAAACTTGCTCTTAGTGAAAAATATGATATGTTGTCTTATTCCCATGATAATATTTTGGATAGTCATATCATGCTTGATGTTGCTCATGAGGTTGTTGCGAGTTTGAATTCATGTGAACCTCATTCTTGCACATGTGCGCATTTAGACAATATATCACCATGTGCCAACCACTGTTGCTCAAAAGAAAGGCAATCTTTGATTGAGCATCAAGCTGCATGATCAAAAGAAAAGTTATTCATAAATAAAGACAGGAACAAGAAAGCAAAAGCAACTAAGGAGAAGACACATTGCTCAACATTCTTAAGACATCCACGAAAGTGTGGTGAAGAAGCTTGAGAAGGGAGAAACCGCAACAAGTGTCAAATGCCACTAGAAGGAAGTTCCTAAAGCAATAAATGAAGCAATCAACATGAACAAGGAAAAGGTAAAGATTCAATTAGTCCTGTTGTTTGCACTGGTCATCTCTCTATATGTCCTCCGAGAGCAAAGATGGAAGAGGAAAAGGGCGATGCTTCAAGTGCAAGGAATCATGCCATTTCATTGTGTCTTGTCCACACGAAGACAAGGACAAAAGGATGAGCAGATGCTTTGGATGCAACAATAAGGACCATGTGATCACTTTATTCCCGCTCATGAGGAATCAGAGACGTGCACTCCCACGATGACCCTCACAAAAAACAAGATAGAACAACAAGCGTCATACCAAGTTGAGCGATGCTTCTGCTACAAGTGTGGTGAGCAAGGTCATCTACGACAGGTATGTAAGAATGGTAAGGTTCCTAAGCAAATAAATTCATCTCATTCTTATTCGCTTAGGAGACCCAAATCATACACTTGTGCTGGACCCATGTTGAGATCACCTAGAACTAGCACATATGCTATTTAGGTACCCAAGGCTCTTTTAGATGATCATTATGGACCCATCCAGAGATGGGTACCAAACTGTACCACCTAGACCATACAGGTGCCCCGAGATGGACTGGAGACTTTGTGAGAGCTTAAGATGGTTAATTCAAAACATATGCTTAAGCTATCAATTTTATTGTCTATTCATTGACCCAAGGTTGAATTATTGTGCAACACTAATCCCATTTTCATCTTGAATTAAATAAGTTGTAGAGGTCCTTAATCATTACTGGTGAATCAAGCAAAGAACTTTGATGTGAATTTGCAACTTGCTCTCCAAAGGATGGTAACCTTGTATCTTATGTGCATTATTTTCAATTGGTATTGCTCTTAAGTTGGCTTGTCTTGCTTGACCTATCCTTGGAGTAATCATGTCTTTAAGATTGCTTGTGTTGTATGTCTTCCAGTTAGTGTTCTTGCCATCCATGTATTTCTAATATGAGAATCATACTTTATCAATTATGGATGTGTGTTTTATAACTTACTCCTCTTAGATCTTTCAATGGGTAGCTTTTCATTAGATATATTCATCTGCCATGATTAGCTCTCTTGGTGTATATGACTAAACCTGTATCTTTTTGTGTAAATCATGTTGTATTGTTTTTTATGATTATGCATCAAATGATATTAACCTATGTGCAAGCATGATAGTTTTGTCCAGTCCATGTTCACATGATGTGTTTGTCTTGGTACTCTGTGTATACCAAAACAAGAAATCCATGTTGTGTCTCTAATGCACCCCTTTGAGCTATGTCAAGGTAATTTTAAGGAAGGAGGTGCATGAGCAAAAGGAGCCCTCAATTGGTGATAATAGGTGCTCTCACTCAACACTACCTAAAAAAGTGGATCTCATGGTATTTAGGTAAAAAGCAAAGGTATGGAGTAGGGAACTATGTAATGCATTGAAAATCTTGAAGTTCCATTGATTGTGATCATAGTTGTTTTCTTGCCTTTCAATTGGTAGTATCTTGGCTTAGGTGCTTTATGCTTTAATATGTTTCTTCCTTTCATTTGGTGTACCTAAGAAAATTTATTCTTAATCATGGTGTTGGGGCGAAGGCGTAACACCCCCTCGCTCGAGAGGCCCGTGCCAGAGGATTCAAGATTGGAGACCTCGAAGGCCTGAAGATTGAGCCACATTGCGAAGTGCACGGGGAGAAAGGCAAAGACTTAGGTGCTACCTTCGCCTGGAAAGGACAGGGCGAAGACCATCAATGACTCTAGAGACTGAACATTAAGGATTGCAAAGACCATGCATTATAACCTACCACTAATTGTAATAGGGGACCCGTGTATAGCTGACCCATGCTACAAGATCCCGACCATAGGCCACCACACGGGCAGGGCTGGTAGTGGGTCAACCCATGTTTGTAATTGATTACGATGTAATGACTCGCCATAACCCCCCAAGGGGGAATATTCCCGGGATAACGTAGGTAATTGAGGGTGTAATCGTCTTTGGCGGGGCCGGGCGACCCTCGGTTACCTATAAATACCCCCGTACTGTACCATTACGGGGGATGAAGGAAAACACTATTGCCCTAATACTCCGTGTTTGTTGGCATCAAACTATTTCCCATTCTCCCCCCATTCGAGGTTGGCTGACCACGAGTTAGCAAGTTCCAACATTTGGCGTCCACTGTTTGTGCTACGACAAAACATTCCCGCGATGGCCCCTAAAAGAGCAAATTCAAAGGCCGCCGCTTCCATCGATGATGCAGCGAAGGTGGCCCTTCTAGCTGAAAAGAAAGGCAAGGCCCCCATTGCAGACAACATCCCTCAGGAGGCCTTCGACGATGAAGCAGTCAAACAGCAAAAGGCAACGCCAGGACAACCTGCCTACGCCGGAGGGCACCACGCGCACCTGCAGTTCCGAGGGGGTACCTTAGGCACCCCCGCTAGGGCTTCATCAACCCAGAAGGCGAAGACATAGTCGAAGATGGCGAAATCAAAGGCATTTCAGCCGAAGACCAGCTCAAGTTGCGAGCCCTACGCATCAAGAACAATCACCTACAAAAAGCAGAAAGAAATACTCATAGCCAAGCACCAACGCATCAACATGCAAGCCAAAGTCAGGCAAATGATACTGGATGAGGAACAAAAGGCTCGAGAGCTACAGCAACAAATCGCATATATGCAAGGAGAAGGCCCATACCACATGCAGCGAGGCCCTCTCATCACTCCAGCCACTTTCTAGGGGGTTAAGTACCTCAACGAGCGAAGCCCACTTGCACCACAGCTTCAAGCCCCACCTTGGCCTAGCAATTTCAGAGCTATTACTTACCCTAAGTACAACGGCAACACAGACTTCGCCCAGTACATCATGAGCTACTAGGTTGTCGTTGCATCCTCTAGAGGGGATGACGCCACCATGGCCAAATCTTTCATCATCGAACTCGAGGGCCCTGCCTTGACATGGTACACCAGACTGTCGCCACTATCAATCGAGTCATGGAAGGGCCTTTGCGACAAGTTCTTGTCGAATTTCCAAGGGTACAGGTCAGACACATATGCCTTGGAGTACTATAACAAGAGAAAGAAACAATTTAGGAGTACTATAAAAAGTTCCTCACGCTCAAGTCACAATTGCCATCTGTTGATGACCACGTAGCCATCCACTATGCAATCAGCGGTCTCCGCGCCGGTGTCTTATACAACCACCACATAAGAGACCCACCCAAAAACTTGCAAGAGTTGTATCAGTTGTTTGAAAAGTATGCCAGGTTCGAAGAGCTACGTCAGCGCAAGACAGAGTCTCAGCGGAGACCCAAGGACACTCCGCAGTCGAGCAGAACATGGGTCAGACCGATGCAGTTCGAATCCGGCAGGCCAAACCGCAACCAGCAACAAAGTCAACACCATTGCAAACCAACACCCCACCGGAGACATAGCTCGTCACCAGGAGTATCCCACACAACAGAGCCGCGGCACCAACACCAGAGGAAGAGGCCGAGCTCCGCAGCCGTGAAGGTTCTACTGCCTCTTTCATGGCAAAGACTGCGCACAACCCACCAGGGATTGCCCTAAAACTAAGTCCACCAAAGATAGGATGGCTAGAAATCAACGAGCCAACAACCAACGAGTTGTCGCGCATACTTACCATACCTAGCAGTACCACCAACAACAATTCCACAACGAATCAATCCTTCACCAGCCTAATCACATGTACCACCATCACCAAGAGATCCAAATCCTCCCTCCACCACCACATCATCAAAATCCTCCACCAGCACCCAAACAAGAGGACTTCGCCGAGCAACCTTTCCGCGGGGTCATCCACATGATTACCGGAGGGTCAAGTGCAGACTTTGACACCAAACAGCAGAAGAAGGATCACTACCGTAGTGTTAACCACGTAGCCCTCACTGGACCAGTGGTTCAGACAAAATGGTCCCACGTATCAATTACCTTTGACGCAAGAGATGTCGACCTACGCAACGTGCCACATGCAGATGCCATGGTGATCAATTGTCGTGTGGCAGGCTGGGATCTACATAAAGTACTGGTCGATAATGGCAGCTAGGCCGACATCATTTTCATGCACGCCTTCGATCGCATGGGCATCAGATACAACCTCCTCAAGCCCGCAGACAATCCTCTATATGGTTTTGGAGGCAAAGGCACCGTCCCATCGACAAAATAGAACCGCCACTGTTGTTCGGCGCGGCACCCAATGCGTGAAGTGAACAAGTCACCTTCGACATCGTCGACATGGTCTACCCTTACAACGCCATAATGGGGCGTGGATCCATCAACGAGTTTGAGGCAGCAATACACATACTCTATCTTTGCATGAAGATACTAGGTCCTCAAGGCGTCATCACAGTGTACTGAGA
This sequence comes from Zea mays, assembly GCF_902167145.1. Classification (NCBI taxonomy): domain Eukaryota; kingdom Viridiplantae; phylum Streptophyta; class Magnoliopsida; order Poales; family Poaceae; genus Zea; species Zea mays. Next base: position 202,005,585 of record NC_050098.1, read on the forward strand.
CCAGCAAGCAGCATGGAATATAGAAAGAGGCTTCGTCCCAGGATAGCACAACGTTCAATGCCTAACAGCAGAGCGCGAAGATAAAAACAGTCCTTGCCCAGCTAAAAACAAAAGGTCAACACCCAATTGCAGAGCAACGAGGGAACCAAGACAGTCCCCCTGGACCCCACAACCCCAAGCAAACCGTCTTGATCAATGAAGACCTTTCACCAAACAAAGAATCAAGACTTCTCTCATGTCTCAACCGCAACAAGGACGCGTGTTCATCCGCTTTACGTTCTTGGTTGATTTGTTTTCCCTCTCCCCGGACTCGGATTTTATTCTAACGCTAACCCCGGCTTTTAGTGTGTTTAAAGTTGTAAATTCCAGTTTCCGCCTATCCACCCCCCTCTAGGCGACTTTCACTCTCTTTATTTGCTTTTTTCCTGTCAATGTTAAAGAGAAGATCTTCTACCTACAGGAGCACACCCATTAGATTAATCTTGCGAATCATCCTCATTACCTTTCCAACTCGTAAGACTGTTTATTCGTCCTCGGAGGATGACATTGAGGCTTGACCATCTTCTTCATCATCATTATCTTCTTCCTCCTCCTCTTATTCACTTGAGCTTGGAGACTTCTTCTTGTCTTTCATCTTTTTGTGTTTGTAGGAAACAGGTGACGCCTAAGGGGGGTGAATTAGGACTTCTAAAACTTTCGCTAAACTAGGCCACAAATAAATCCTTAGAGCAAAACCTATGCAAACAGTTAAACTAGAATGTGCAAACTAGGCTTTGTCTAAGTGTTGCTATCTCTACCGCAGTGGCTAAGTTTCAATCTACACTAAATAAGTATGTATACAAGATTGAAACTTAAATGCTTAATATAAATGTGGAAACTTAAAGAGCAGAGTAGAGAAGCAAACTCTCGTGGATGACGCCGGTATTTTTACCGAGGTATCCGGAACCGCGCAAGGTCTCGACTAATCCTCGTTGGTGCCCCTACGCAAAGGGAAGCCCACACGAGGGCCAAGCACCTTGGTCGAGTAACTCCATAGAGAGTCGCGGGCCTTCTCCACGCGCAAGTGGTGCTCCGCTTCCGGCTCCTCTCAGACGCTCCCCGCCGTCTCCACTATCGAGCTTCCGGCCGAACCGCCGCGGGCCTCGTTCCCTCCGGTACACGGTGGTGGCCATGACACAAACACAGTTGTCACGGTCTCGCAAGACTCTCGCCCCACTCGATACAATTACAACGGCCTGCGCAAGAGCCGAGGGGTTGTGTGGTTTGTCTAAACTCACTCAACTAACTAGGTTTCACCTAGAGCAAGCCCTAATGCGGTCTAACTAACCTAAGCACTTCGCAAAGCACCTACGCTAATCACTGAGTGATTCTATTAAGCACTTGGGTGTTTGAGCACTTAGAAATGTCTACAATATGCCTTGGTATGTTGCTTGGGCTCCCACACCTGGAAATGGCCAGTTGGGGGTGTATTTATAGCCCCCAACACAAATAGAGTCGTTGGAGAAAAGTTGCTGCTTTCTGCGGCACAACGGACAGTCTGGTGGTCCACCGGACAGTCCGGTGGTGCACCGAACAGCGCACTATAGCCTGTCCGGTGCGCCTAGCCGTTGCCCTGTCAGAGCAGGTGACCGTTGGCGCCGCAGGCTTTCCACACCGGACAGTCCGGTCCTCACACCGGACAGTCCGGTGGTCTTCTCTCCGCGTGCCACCTGGAACTAGTCGTTGGGCTGTGGCTCCCTGGTGCACCGGACAGTCCGGCGTGTGGGCACCGAACAGTCCGGTGCTCCACGCACAGACAGTCCGCAGGCAACACACTTGGACTTTTCTTGGATCTTTTTAATGTCTTCTTTTGAGGTGTTGTTTTCCTCAATTCTTTAGTCCAAGTTAATCTTGCATCCTATGAACTACAAACATAAACACTAGAAAACTTATTAGTTCACGGATTGTGTTGATCATCAAACACTAAAACTTAATTAGCCAAATGGCCCGGGGTCCATTTTCCTTACAATCTCCCCCTTTTTGGTGATTGATGACAACACAACCAAAGCAAGCAAATAATACAATTATTTGAATGACAATATGCAATCTACTTGCTCGGATGCATGTTTGTCCCCACAATGTGATATTATGAACTTAAGCCTCCCACTAACTCCATAATTCACTTACTTCCTATTTTTGGACCAAATAACCAAAACCACTTGAAAAACCATTTGTAGATTTTAAAATTTTAAATTGGTGGTGTTTGGTGTTTGATATAGTTTTCATTGCTTTGGTCCCTAAACTTCTCCCCCTTTGGCATCAACCACTGAAAAGGAAGACATTAAAAGCATGTAGGAAGTAAATTAAAAAATTGCCCTCAGATGATTACTCCCCCTAAATGAGATCTTCTACATTTAGGAAAAAGCATGTGAAAATTAGAGGTGCAAGACATGATTTGAAAAGACTAACTTCCCTTATGCATAGGTAACAGAATATGAGTTAACCACTTATGCACTTTAGCAACATGGAAGTATATGATGTGAAATCTAGTCTAATCAAATATTGGAGAAGACATGTAAATGATACTAGTTGTAGTCTCAAAAGATACCGACTGAAATTCAATGGCGAGCTTGAGAGACATGAGAGTTCTTGGAGATTTTGCAGTGGAAGATTGTTGTCTTTCTCTTCGGACCTCATTTTCCTTACAATGAGACTATCACATGAAATTGACTTGAAAAGGTGTTAGTCTCAAAGTATTAGATTATAGAGTAACCTCCCCCTGAAGGTGTGCATACAAGTTTTGAATACTTACAGGAGACATGCACTTTGATTTGATATCAAGAGGGGCAAATTATCTATAATCCGAACTTTGGCACATATAAGTTAAATGATACAGATTGTAGAATATGAGTGTTTTACCACTTGAAGAATTCACAGTTATTAATTGATGTATCATTTACTATGGAGTGATATTGAAGCTATGTGCCATGCTTAAATAAACATTTTAAGCCAAGTAGGTTTGCTTAAGTATATGAATTGAAAGCAAGCAATCCTACCATGTGATTTACCTAGTATGCATAATTTTAAAACAAAAGTAAATACTAGGCATGAAAGGTAAACTAGATACAAGGTAAATAGATACGCATATCTAAAGATAAGAAATACAATAAATCTAGTTACCTTAGTCATGGGTGGGAAATTTGGGTCCAAAAAAATTTCACTAACCCACTTGGCAATAAACTTGATCCAATATGATGTATCCCATGATATACATCCCAACTTTGCCAAGTCTCCAAATTCCTGTTCGACCTTCGGTCCACTCACTTCCCTTTCGGGATCCAAACCTTCTTGGTGCTTTTCATAGTTGAAATTATTTCCTTTGGCACCCAGATGCGTTTGGCCCCCTTTCCTTTGTTGGCTTGCTTGTTGGCCTTGATTACTATCACCTTTCCATTCTTTTTCTTCTTGATCAAATATGGTGTAGCAGTCTTTTTGTCCACCTTTTTTATGTAGGTGTTGGAGATTTTGCTTGATGGCTTTTGCTTGAGCTTTTGCCTTTGCTTATCCCCGGTCATCGCCTTGCACTGGAAAGACTTATGGCCTTCCTTGTGGCATAGCCTACAAATCACAGTTTCTCCCTCCATAGGCTTGTTCACTCCCGTAGTGGTGTTATCCTGTGGAGGTCGGATTTGTTTGGCTTTTGCCTTTCTTGTCATACAAAGCCTTGTCAAGACGAGCCACTTCTTGCCTTAATTGCTCATTTTCCTTTGCAACCTCATCCGAACATGTTTCTACAACAATATTCTCAACAAGAACTTGGTTGCAGTTGCAGGAGTTAGAATCATCAATTAAATCAAAGCAAAAAGTAGAAGCATCCTTTTTAATAATTTCAGGAATTTTAACTAAAGATGTTGCTGGGGTGCTACTAATGTTTTCTATCTTGGTAGTTAGCTCATTATTGTGTATGCTAAGAATTTCCATTTTCTCTAGCAAATTTTCAATAGCTTCTTGGGAGCTAGCTAACTTAGCCTTAAGTTTTTCATTCTTTTTAATAAGACCATCATCAGTAGCAGTGGATGGAGCACTAGACTCTAATAGCTCAATTTTAGTTGACAGCTCACAATTTAAGTTTGCAAAAGTTTCAAATTTTTCTAGCAAACCTTTATAATCATTTTGGGAGCTAATCAACTTATTTTTCAAAGTTTTAAGTTGAGCTTTTTGCTTAGTACAAACATCCTGAAAAAAATTAACGGCTTACGCAAGTTCATCTACGGAGGGCTTTCCCTCACCATCATCATCACTACTATTATTATCACTAGAGGATGGAATGCTCATTTTACCTCTTGCCATAAGGCATTTGTGTGATGATCGTGATGAGCGTGATGAGGATCGGTGGCTGCGCGTCCTTGGAGGTTCATCATCACTTGAAGAGTCATCCCAAGTTCTGACACTTGTCAGCGCCTTGCCTTTGCTCCTCTATAGCATCCCAAAATTTCAAATCCTGAAATTTTCTCAAACTCCCTCTAAATTCAAAATGAATTTCAAGTTTCATTTCAAAATGTTTGTTTGCGAGATGATATCAACAAATAAAATATAGTGGTCTATATTATCTCCAAAATCCTCCTCAAAATATCCTACAAATATTTTCCGAGTGATCCCCCTCAAATTCTTTCCAGAAATACTGCTCAGATATTTCCCCAGTAACCCCCTTTGATTTCTTTCCAGAAATACTGCCCAAATATTCCACCGATGTATCTCCGGATATTTTCCTCTTGAGAAACACCTTCAGAATCATTTTTCAAGACCCTACAAATATTTTCTTCATAACTTTCCTCATGTCCATACGTATACGTATGCCTCCAGTGTCATACGGTGAGCTCTACAAGCTAATCTCACTTATACAAGACAAATACATGCTAACCTCCCACTAATCCTCTCATCCTCCCACTAATCCTCTCATCCCTCCCCCTAATCCCCCCACCATGGCTATAAATAGAGGGGCAAGGGCCTCCTCTCATCCCACCCCAAGCCATTTCATGGCAACTCTCTCCCCCCCACACACACCCACTTCATGTTCCACACAAGCACACACTAGCACAAGGATCGTTCGATCGTTCTTCGATCGTTCGTCCCCTGTTCTTAGTTTGTTCGTTCGTTCGTCTGATCGTTCGATCGTTCGTCCGATCGTTCATGGTTCGTTCGTCCGTTCGTCCGATCGTTCGATCGTTCGTCCGTTCGTTCGTCCAAATAATCTTTTTCCTACCGTTATGCTGCCGAAATTCCGATCGTTCGTTCATTCGATCATTCGATCGTTCATCGTTCGTTCATAGTTCCTATTCATCGTTCATCGTTCGTTCATAGTCCCTATTCATCGTTCTTCCAGATAATCTTTGTCCTGCCGTTATGCTGCCGAAATTCCGATCGTTCGTTCGTCCGATCATTCGATCGTTCGTCCGTCCGTTCATAGTTCTTATTCATCGTTCATCGTTCGTTCATAGTTCCTATTCATCGTTCATCGTTCGTTCATACGACTATTCATCATTACTATTCACTGACACTATTCACCATCGTTACTATTCAGTGTTACTATTCATCATCGTTACTATTCATCATCGTTACTACTCATCGATGATATCTAGTAACTTTTTCGTCATCACTATTCATCATTACTATTCATCGATTAGTCGATCACCCCAAATTTCAACTACTCATACATCATGCTATCCAGTCCACCTAAGACCAGCCAGACCCATATTCCAGTCATACGAACTCCGGTGACTGTGATTTTCCTTCCAGTAGGGAACTTCCCATCTGGTCACCCATCCCAGGTTTCTCCAAGTTGAGCACGCTTAACTTTAAGATTCCTTCGAACCAGGCTTCCAAACTCAGATTCCAATAATTCTCGTTTCTAAATTCTTATCAAACTATTCCCTATCCAACCATGTCATCCCTTAAGCATGGTCCATATTCTAGAAAACTCCCAAAATACTCTTGTCCCATATTCTGCCTATAACTCTCATGTTCATACTAAGCCAGACGATTCATTCGTCACTATTCTCACCAACAGTGAACTTCACTGTGCTACACCACATACACCCAGCTATAAATACACCTAGCTACCCTCTCCCTCTCCACACACACTCAACACCCTCAGCCAAGGCAAACACCCCACCCACTCAGTTACTCTGCTCTGCCGGCTACACGCATAGTGTCGCTTCGCCTCCAGTCCACCCTCCTGGTAAGCACCTCCGCTCCACCACTAGTAGTATCTCAACACCACATGACACATATTATACTCAAGACTCTACCCATCCATGTATCACTATTCTGACCACTATACTAAATATTTGTTGGTATACTTGCTCGTTTGTATGTTTGCTTGTTCATGTTGCATAGTTATCGGAGCGTTCGTGCCGTCTCGTGGAGGCCAGATCCGCAAGTCTACGCTAGGCGGTGGAGCCAGAAGCCAGTTCCGCGAGCTCCCCTTCCCCCTTCGCCGAATAAGCACGGCAAGCTCACTGGATCCCTTTGATGCATAAATTACCTATGATTTTTCAACCACAACCCTCAGCATGTTATTTTATGCATGATATGATTTTGAGACAAGTTATTATGGCCACCCAGCCGCTTGCCGCAATCAATCCCTGATATATATGTTCCAAATGATTTGAGAACAGGTGTGAGTTTTCAAAAGAAAATGCTTTTCAAAATGTGTGTGATGAAGGGTTTTCACCCTTATCACCTTGTGAGTGGGATAATCAGGGACTCCCTGGTTTAGGGGAGGGCCTAAGGTGTTGGCTCAGCTGGTTTAGGCGTGAGCAGAAGGATTGTCCCCTCATATAAGGACCGGTTTGTCATCTTCACTACCTGTACTCTTTAATAGTACAACCACTCGAGACTGTGTGGGCAGTCACTCAATCTGAACTCGTACGGTCCAACCCTAGGGTTATGAAGGCTGGGGAGCACCGGGAGGATAAGGAGGGGGAAAGTTTTGTCCGGTTTGGACATGGTGGTGGCCTGACTCCTTCCGGTATAACCGTTAAGGTTAGGACATGCGAGGAAAGAAAGAGATTCGGATTCGGGTCTCACTAGCTATGAGATCGCAGAGCCGGACTAGTGGGTAAAGTGTACACCTCTGCGCAGAGTTTGAAAACCTATTCGAATAGTCTGTGTCCACAGGAATGGACGAGTCTGGTATGGTATGGCAATTAATGTTTTGTTTTCCAAAAAAAAGAGATGCTTTTGAAAAATGGTTTTTAAAAGGTTCGGCGGTTGAGCCGTGAGCTATGGTGGACGGGAAGTCCAGTAGCTGTTTTTGAAAATGAAAACCAGTGGGAACTGCTGAGATACCTGGATGGTTTAGTCCAGGGGATTTTGTTATAATATTGAAAAACTTCCTGCTCCTTTTGGAGAGGATGCGCTTTGCAAAAATACAAAATGTTTTTCAAAACAACTCTGCATAAAATATTGCTGTTTCTGCAAAATATCCTGAGCTCCACATATTCCATGCATTATATCTGATTTCCCCATTCCGCGGGTGAAGGTGGGCTGCTGAGTACGTTTGTACTCACCCTTGCTTATTTGTTGTTTTTCAGAAAAGGAGATCGGGTAAGAGTTACGACTGTTCCCAACCTTGTCTGTTGCTGTTGGACCGATGAATTGCTTCACTGCGTATATCGGGCTGCTTCAGCCCCACTCTGATGATATGTCCCGAGTTGTGGACCAACTCTTAAAGTTGTTCGCCACCTTTATAGGTTTGTCTCGTTTAAGCAGATCTGGAATCATCTGATGTATAAATGTGTTTACTAGCCTCCTGGGACTAGTAATTGTATCACATTTGAGTCCCAGAGGATCGGGATGCTTCATCCTCTCCTTTTTGGGTTTGGCCATAGTTGGACAGTTGTCCCTAAAGTGGCCCTTCTCCCCGCATGCGAAGCACCCTCTCTTTCTTTGCTTTTTCCTGTCAATGTTAAAGAGAAGATCTTCGGCCTGCAGAGGCACACCCATTAGATTAATCTTGCGGATCATCCCCATTACCTTTCTGGCACGTCGGATTGTTTCTTCGTCCTTGGAGGATGATGTGCATGGTTGATTATCTTCATCATCATCATTTTCTTCTTCTTCCTCTTCTCCACTTGAGGAACTTGGAGTGGGAGCCTTCTTTTTGCCCTTCCTTTCATCACATGCAAAAACATATGGCCTTGAGGAAGTTGGCTCCTCTCCCCGACACATTTTTCGCGACATCTCAAAAGTCACGATTTTCCCAATCACAATGGTCGGGGTCATATTACTCAAGTCCTCCATGTTGTGAAGGATGGTGATGATGCTCCCATATCTTCGTTGTGGTAGCAGAGAGATAATCTTCCTTACAATGTCTGCATCACCTAGCTTATTAATGCCAATAGAGTTGAGCTCATTCATAATTAGATTCAAGCGAGAGTACATGTCTCTAACAAGCTCATCATCTTTCATAGCAAAAGAATTATACTCATTTAAGACTAGGCAATGTTTTTGCTCACGGACATTAGATGTGCCGTCATGGAGCTCATGCAATTTAAGCCAAATCTCATTAGCAGTTTTCAAGGTAAATACTTGATTAAAAATATCCATGCTAAGAGATTCATACAAGCAATTTTTGGCTCTAACATTTAAATGAATTTCTTTTTTCTCACTCGCGGTGGGTTTCTCGTGATTCTTGGGGGGTTTCATCCTGTCACGAGTGACTCTCCAAACACCTAGATCAACGGCCTCTAGGTAACAAGGCATTTAGCACTATAATAAGGGAAGTTAGTGCCGTCGAAGTGTGGTGGCCTATGGATATCCATCCCTTCCTCTAAAAAGCGTCGGCTCTTTTAGCGGTGAAGCTAAAGCGTTTCAAATGAGCCAAACCAGGCTCTGATACCACTTGTAGGAAACGGGTGACACATAAGAGGGGGGTGAATTAGGACTTCTAAAACTTTCGCTAAACTAGGCCACAAATAAATCCTTAGAGCAAAACCTATGCAAATAGTTAAACTAGAATGTGCAAACTAGGTTTTGTATAAGTGTTGCTATCTCTACCGCAACGGCTAAGTTTCAATCTACACTAAATAAGTATGTATACAAGATTGAAACTTAAATGCTTAATATAAATGCGGAAACTTAAAGAGCAAAGTAGAGAAGCAAACTCTCGTGGATGACGCCGATATTTTTACCGAGGTATCCGGAACCGCGCAAGGTCCCGACTAATCCTCGTTGGTGCCCCTACGCAAAAGGGAAGCCCACGCGAGGGCCAAGCACCTTGGTCGAGTAACTCTGTAGAGAGTCGCGGGCCTTCTCCACGCGCAAGTGGTGCTCCGCTTCCGGCTCCTCTCGGACGCTCCCCGCCGTCTCCACTATCAAGCTTCTGGCCGAAACGCCGCGGGCGTCGTTCCCTCCGGTACACGGTGGTGGCCGTGACACAAACACAGTTGTCACGGTCTTGCAAGACTCTCGCCCCACTCGGTACAATTACAACGGCCTGCGCAAGAGCCGAGGGGTCGTGTGGTTTGTCTAAACTCACTCAACTAACTAGGTTTCACCTAGAGCAAGCGCTAATGCGGTCTAACTAACCTAAGCACTTCGCAAAGCACCTACGCTAATCACCGAGTGATTCTATTAAGCACTTGAGTGTTTGAGCACTTAGAAATGTCTACAATATGCCTTGGTAGGTTGCTTGGGCTCCCACACCTGGAAATGGTCGGTTGGGGTGTATTTATAGCCCCCAACACAAATAGAGCCATTGGAGAAAAGATGCTGCTTTCTACGGCACACCGGACAGTCCGATGGTGCACCGGACAGCGCACTGTAGCCTGTCCGGTGCGCCTAGCCGTTGCCCTATCAGAGCAGGTGACCGTTGGCGCCGCAGACTTTCCACACCGGACAGTTCGGTCCTCACACCGGACAGTCTGATGGTCTTCTCTCTGGGTGCCACCTGAAACTAGTCGTTGGGCTGCGGCTCCCTGGTGCATCGGACAGTCCGGCGTGTGGGCACCGGACAGTCCGGTGTGCCACCGGATAGTCCGGTGCTCCACGCACAGACAGTCCGCAGGCAGCACACTTGGACTTTTCTTGGATCTTTTTAATGTCTTCTTTTGAGGTGTTGCTTTCCTCAATTCCTTAGTCCAAGTTAATCTTGCATCCTGTGAACTACAAACATAAACACTAGAAAATTATTAGTTCACAGATTGCGTTGATCATCAAACACCAAAACTTAATTAGCCAAATGGCCCGGGGTCCATTTCCCTTACAGTGTTCATCATATGTAAAGACATATGTTTTTGAAAAAGTTGATTCTCTTCTTGACCCATTTTCCGTGACATCTCAAATGCCACAATTTCCACAATTACAATGGCTAAGGTAATTTGACTCAAGTCCTCCATATTGTGAAGGATGGTGATGATGCTCCCATATTTATTTGGTGGTAATAAGGAAACAATCTTTCTTACAATGTCTGCATCACCTAGCTTATTGATTCCAATAGAATTGAGCTCATTAATGATCAAATTCAAACGAGAATGCATATCTCTAACAAGCTCATTTTCTTTCATTTGAAAAGAATTATATTCATTCAAGACTTGGCAATGATTTTGCTAACGAACATTTGATGTGCCATCATGGAGCTCATGTAATTTAAGCCAAATCTCATTAGCATTTTCAAGGTAAATACTTGATTAAAAATGTTTATGCTAAGAGATTCATACAAGCAATTTTTGGCTCTAGCATTTAAAAGTATTTATTTTTCGTCACTCGTGGTGAGCTTCTCGAGATTCTTAGGTGGTTTCATCCCATCACAAGTGACTCTCCAAGCACCTAGATCACCCACTTCTAGGTAACAAGCCATTCTAGCACTATAATATGGGAAGTTAGTGTCATTGAAGTGTGGTGGGCCTATGGGTATTCATCACTTTCTCTAAAAGTGTCAGTACTATTAGCAGTGAAGCTAAAACTATTCAAATGAGCCAAACCAGTCTCTGATACCACTTGTCGAAAACGGAGATGCATGAGAGAGGGGGTGAATTAGGACTTCTGAAAACTATCTCTAAACTAGGCCACAAATGAACCCCTAGAACAAAACCTCTACTAATAAGCAATATAAAATGTGCAAACTAGGTTTTGTCTATGTGTTGTTATCTCTTCCGCAAAATGAGTTATGCAACCTAAGTTCCAATCTATATAATCTATACTACAAATAATAAATATTGCAACTTGAGTAGATAGAGTAAATGCAGAAGATTAAAGAGCAAGTAGAGAAACAAACTCTCGTTGATGACGCTGGTATTTTTACCCAGGTATTTGGAACCACGCAAAGTTTCGAGTAATCCTTGTTGGTGCCCCTACACAAAGGGTAGCCCACGCAAGGGCCAAGCACCACGACCGAGTAACTCCGTAGAGAGCCACGGGCCTTCTCCACGTGCAAGTGGTGCTCCGCTTCTAGCTCCTCTTAAACACTCCCCATCGTCTCCACTATTGAGTTTCCGGTCGAAACATCGTGGGCCTCGTTCCCTTAGGTACACGATGGCGTCCGTGACATAAACTCGATTGTTACGATCTCGCAAGACTCTTGCCCCACTCAGTACAATATTACAACGGATCGCATAAGAGCTGAGGTGTTATACGGGCTTTTGTAAACTTATTCAACTAACTAGGGATCACCTAGAGCAAGCGCAATAGCAGTCTAACTACCCTAAGCAGCCACAAAGCACCTATGCTAATCACCGAGTGATTATATTTAGCGCTTGGGTGTTTGAGCACTTAGAAATATCTATAACATGTGTTGGTATGTTGCTTGGGCTCCCACACCTTCATATGACCGGTTGGATGAAGTATATATAGGCCCCAACTCGAAACTAGCCGTTGGAGAGAAGACAACAGCTCTCCGTGTCACACCGGACAGTCCGATGGTAGGCACCAGACAGTCCGGGGCTATGTCCGATGCACATAACCATTATATTTGACCGTTGGTGCATTGACCTCTTGCATTGGATAGTCTGGTGGTTCTCCTCCACAGTGCCACCTAGAACTAGTCGTTTGACTCATGTTCCTTGTTGCACCAGACAGTTCGTAGGGTGGCACCGGACTATCCGGTGAGCCACCGAACTATCCGCTGCACATAGGAAGACAGTCCGTGAGTGGCTACACTTCCTTTATGTCTTGAACTTTGGTACTTACTGACATTCACTTATAATCCTTTAATGTCTTCTTCTGAGGTGTTGCTTCTTCAGTGCCTCAGTCCTAGTCACTTTTGCATCATGTGAACTACAAACATAAATACTAACAAACACATTAGTCCACATGTTATGTTAATCATCGAACACCAAAATCACTTAGCCAAATGGCTTGGGTTCCATTTTCCTTATAGGGGGAGAGAGCATCAGGGGGTGAGTGAGGCGCGAGTGGTGGATGTGTGTGAGGGGTGGAATGATTCGAACATCCCTGGCCGTTAGATGTGAGTGGGTAAGAGAAAGAACGAGGGAGAAGAGATCTAGGGAGTTCAATGTGATGGAGGAGAATTTCTTGAGTGTATAAAACAGGGTGCACAAAGAAAACTTATCTTAGCGGGGTCATTTGTTAAGTGGATCTAGATTAATTTGAACTGATGCTTTATTTAGGGGTATAGAACCATCTCCCACGGAGATAGCTCACATGGGTGTTTTAAGTGATCTAGCAGATGGTTCAAAACAAAATCACACTAGATGTTTCATAGGGACGCCAACATCACTATAATGAAGAATACTTGAGATTGATTTTGCTTTTCAAAGGATCATGTTGTTGGCGATTTTTCCTATAAGTTTATTAGAGATTTATAAATTAAGAAAAGGTGAAGATTGAGGGAGATCATTAAAAAATATTATACATGATAAAAAGTCATAATTAGATAGATGTTCTGATTTCAAGATAGACCAAAACCTAGCCCATATTTATTTAGATTTTTAGAAACGCCTCGCTGTTGAGACTCCAAAGTGTAGCATGCCACACACTCAAACATGAATTTAGCCTATCGATGATTCTGCACTTTTACACTTGGATCTGCTAGTTGCCACCAAGGCTCGTGGAGACTAGCAGTGTCTCCGCTACTGGCGATCATGGAGTCGGCGAGTTGCTCGAGAGGACAAGGATGTTAGTTGTTGTATTTCTTTTCAGGCCTTCTTGTATAAGATAATTTTGCCTGCTATATCTAGTATAATATAATTGTAAAATAAGTGGGCACAAATCAAACACAATGTTCTCAATGATAGTTTTATCATGCTATTTCCAATTTACCGCACCAATAAGATAAGATGAAATGAGGAATGAAATATGCTCTCAATGAAGAGTTTCATGACACAATTTCATAGGCTAACATGTGACTTAAATGTTGTGTCTAAATAACAATAGAAATAGATAGAATAGATGGAGATGAAATGAATTGCTCCCAGCCTCAATGTCGATTTCATGCGCTTTCCAATACCTTGAAAACCGTTTGACATGGTTTCATAGTGATGAAACTAGTTTCATCTATTTCATAGTAAATGTAGTGTCATGTCATAAAAAATCCTATGTGGTATACTAATTAATATCATGAAATCTCTCTTGAAACTCCTATTTAGAATGACATAGAAATCTCTAGCCATTTAGGTTCTGTTTAGATGCAGGTGACTAAATTTTAGGACATGTTGGTATGGCTCTGCTATAGTCTAGAGCATCTATACTCTAAAACTCTGGGCGGAGCATCTCTGTTCTAGATTTTATATTGCTTTTCAAATCAGTGGCAGTGGCAGGCAAATAACTCTAAACTCAATGTTTAGGTTGATTTTAAGCCTTCGGAGCAGCAAAAGAGGTACTAAAAAATGTGTACAACATATAGGAAAACTCCATAGAGTTTGCAACTCTGTGGTTAGGGTGGAGTTTTGCTCTAGATCCATGCCAAACATGACTTTAGTTTGGATGTTTGGATGCCAGTTAGAAGTATTAATATAGTATAATTACAAAACTAATTACTAACATGGGTACTAAACAATAAGACAAACCTATTAATTCTAATTAGTCCATGATTTGACCATGTGATGCTACAACAAACATTTGTTAATCATGAATTAATCATGTTTACTAATTTTGTCTCGTCGTTTAGTCTTCATCGACATAATTAGTTCTATAATCACAACTACGAGTTTTTGTGAGTCGTGCGTCATACATGTAGATATGTTTTCACCTCGTTTCACCTAACAACTGAATAATACTAGAATAGGGCAGCGCCCTACCGGGCACTACAGTTATTGTAGCACAGTCGTACACTAAAAAATCGTTCAAGTGGCATATGTTGCTGCAAAGCAAGCTACATATCTACGATAGTCAAGTTCACAGTTACAAAATATAATATACATCAAAGTCGTTATAGGTTACTGGTTACATAAATGTATGAGCATCACAGTTTGCAGCCTTGTAGCATGAATATAGAAGGACCAAAATAACATGTGATGCGATCCACAAACGCAAAATACACAAGAGCGGGTTGTGGTTGTGCAGTCACTGACTACGGCTAGGCCTAGTGGGTAACAGCACGCACTGACTACTGCATAGAATTTCAACCCAATGTGCATACATATAGATAAAGATGCAATACTCCGATTGTCAGAAGTTACTTGTTCCGTCAGTTTTAGCAACTCATCTGCTAGTGAATTCTGAATAGATTCCAATGAGGCCTGAAACTCACCAGCATTATTTCCAAAAAGGCAGCCCATATGAGATCAGAGTAACAAATGATAAATGAAAATGAAGTAATGATTTTGAGTGATTGTTGTCCTAATGAATACTACAATATAAGTATGAAAGGAATAACATAACCTGAAAGGTTGCCAGCAGCCTAGCATAAATAACCTTATACAAGCTTTCAGGTTATGTTATTCCTTTCAGCCTAGCATAAACATATCAACTCATCGCTGCAGCTCCTCGCCTTATGTTTTAAATATTCCAAACTTCTATAGCGGAAGACAGCTGTGTTGTGCCCGTGGGAGCAGCTGCTCTGTGGCACAACCGTAGAGCCAGAGGCAAGGAGCACCAGCGATTCAGATTCAGCTCTTCTGAGGCCAGACAGACAAGTCACCAGCTCTTCTGAGGCTCTTCTGAGGAGCTGCAGTACTTAGAATGAAGCATCATGATCTAGCGATGACCTGTAAACACTAATTAGTGTGAGAACATTAAAGCATGTATTGAGCTAAATTTGAGAAGCTGCAGTACTCTTGAGGAGCTTCTTTCTAAAGGGCGAGCTAAAATTATCTATCCTGAACATGACTTCCTTAGGTAAAGGTGTATGCTGGATTTATTGGTACCAATCACATAGAAAACATGAAGGCTCACTTCACAATTTTACTCACTTCGGAGAGAACAACACCATAAATTAGGAATAAGTGTATAAAATAAAAAAAAATCAGATGTCAGTCCTGCTTCAGGCTGAGTGGTAGGAATATAATTAGGTTACTATAACAGCAAACTGTACCAAAATCCAAAGGTTACGACCTTGTAACCACTAACCAATCTTGAAACAACAAAAACAAACTGGCACTAAATATAATACAGTTTCAGTTTGAAATTAACAACTTCAAATGTATGATGACCTCTCTAAATTCACACTGAATCAGCTCTAGAATTGCAAATTAAGCAAGTCCTTTGTAGAGTCCAACTTATTTATACGTGGCCTATAGTTGGTCGGGTCTCTTCTAGAAGTTATGTCAAGATGCTACCACAAGAATGGCAAGTGAAGTTAGTGCAGGGAAATAGATAAGCCAATGATGAAGAAATCAAAGCAATGACACAGATACAACAACAGGTTTTTTATGTGCAAATATACTCGAGCTCTCAAATCCTACTGAAGATTTTTGTTAGACATCAAGGTGTTAGTAAGGTCTTGAAGAGCCTGGTCTGTCAGAGTCCTGTTCGTTTATAAACAGCCTATAGTTGGTTGGATCTTTTTTGGAAACCAACATGGAGATACTACACCAAAATCAAAAGAAAAATGGTGCACGAAATTCTATGTTTTTGCACAACCCATGAAATCCTAGGTTAATACTATAGGAACCAATGTAAAGGGTAATAAGCTAGACTCCAGGCCAATAAAAGTTTGAAGTGCAGATATATAGTATGACTGAAGATTAAACTATGAGAACTGCATATGGCTGGACCAACAAAGAGCACGCTATGTTATTGGTAACAGTCCATATTTTGCTATCATGCACTTACCGATAAGAATTTATTCATCCCGGTACTAAAGACTGTGGTGCATTGGCAGTACAGTCAATAGAAGGTCGCCCCTCATAAACAATGACCTTGTCAACCAAGTATGTTGCCATGATGAAATCATGCTCAACAATAAATGCAGTTTTCTTCGCGTGAAGAATGAATCTCTTGATAACCTTTGAGGCCACAATACGCTGCTCCAAATCAAGATAAGCACTTGGTTCATCAATCAGATAGATGTCTGCATGCTGAACATATACCACAATGTAAGTGTGCAGAAGCTGACAATCAATCCAAATTTTATAAGGTTAGTGGTATCTAGAGGCTGAGTGTCATTAAAGTATTAGGGATATATGGTTCCAGGCATCATCAATAACTGGAGCAATTGATACACAGAATCAGGAAACAAAAACCAGTCAACCCAACACTTAGATATGAATTAGGAACTAATAAAGGTACTTACGATCTACTTTGGTACATTACTCTATATTTTCACATTACCTGCATCAACGTTGTTTGCATCTTCAATCCTGGTCTTGAAAATGTTGCTGCCTTGAGATGCAGAGCTAGGAACTGAGATTGACACAGGGGCAGGAGGGGTAAACCTAGACTGACACAGGGACGGCGTGGTGGGTAGTAGAGCCGAATCGACGAGCAGGGGCAGGGAAGCGGTGGATCTGGAGGGAGGCGGCATCGGAGGGAAGCACAGGGAAGCATTCTTTTAACATTCCAGGTGCTAAGTATGAACTGCCCAAGTATGTTTTGAGTGAACCAACCAACCTGATCCGAGACAGCTGAACGGCAGCCGGCCGTAGGAAGACCCACCGATGTAAAAACTGTAAATGACTGCAGGTGCCGCCAAATTGATCCCTTGCTTGTGGTAACTGGAGTGCCTCGAGTAACCTTCACATTTGCTTTGGCAACTTTCGGCAATAGGGTTTTCCAGTTCTAGTGTTTAGATAAAAAGCTTTTGCGTACTCTCGTCTATTGTTCTTGGTTCTACTGTAAACATGAGTCTGCTTAGAATTCTTTGGAGCGAGAATGCTGCTGAGATTGTTCTCATCCACTATCATGATACATGCTGGAGCATACGTTTTAGAAACTTGTCACATCTCGTGCAACTAATTATACTATTATGTGGTCTGGTCTGACATTTGAAATGAAATGCATGATAAGGATACGAGCTAATTCATCAGATGCTCACGTCCGCCTCTCCTCGTCTCTGTCTGCCTGTCCTCTCCTCTGTTGTTCCTCCACCGTCAGCTCTTGTCTACGTCCATTCTATTCATTTATAGTGTGTGATCCGATTTAGAGTTAACAGGTGTGTTACAGTTTGATTTTAAATATTCAGGTTTGGTCTCAAATATCGAACTGTTCCATTGACATATTCATTTCTAGCAATATCGTATTTGATTATTTTTTTAAAAAAAAAGATGCTTAAAATAGAAACAATTTAAGCATTTTTTCTAATTACTTCAAATGTTTTCATTCATAAACCTATATAAAGCAACGTTGTTTTGAAGATTTGTATTGCTAATTGCACTCGAGGCCGTAAGTAATTGACCAACTCAAGTACTGGCTAATTTGAACTGGGTTTGGTTAGGTCAAGTGCTTGGTCCCATCGCGTGTATCTGTCGCTCATCTCATTGCAGCCATTGCACAGTTGATGTACATTCCGGTTTCATAAAGGTATAAAAAATTTCTACTAAGAGAGAAGATGTTATGGTCGGAGACCAAACTAAAGCAGTTCAAATCTCTCATTCTCTCATATAAATGCAATACATCTTCGTCATATTTGGTACCATGACATGTTTTAAACAACTGGTGCTAAACATTATTGTAAACACTTGAATTAGCCCATAATCAAATGCCTAGGAGACGCTACTTGATACCTAAGTAATGGGGGGCAAAACAAGTCAAACCCCTGACAATGTGCTTGCGCTGTCTTCTGAAGACTACATCATCCGCATAACACTGGGATTCAGTGATACCGTGAGGGTAGGTAATATACAACTAACTCCTAGTTACATGCACCTAGCCAGGCTTTGAAGGAAGTTAACTATAGCGTTCATCTGTTCCCACGGAAGGACAAAAACAACTTGATTTAAGCCTGGAAAAAGCCAATCGGATCATGAAACACATTTCATGCTTGCAACTTCATCGGCCCTTAGCTTATTCTGAAACAAAAGGCAAGAAACATCAGTGATCTATGTGCCTCGTCGTCACACAACCATAAGCTAAAACCTTTTGGTCATATAGATGGGCATACTTGTTTGCTTGGTTGATCCATTTTGACTGTTTTCTGGAACTTCCTTGACGGTAGAAGATTCTGGAATCTCAGAAGGTGACCTCAATTCATCTGCAGCGGTTGAAGCATCCTGCGCCTTTTCTGCCCCGGGTATGCACTGCTGCTCTAGCATCATCTGAAGACACTTCCCTTGTTCCTCGATTCTTAGCTGCAAACTTCTTTGTATCTAAATTCCATGGAACAACAATAGCGATGAACTTTGTAAGATACAGTATGCTGCAGACAAGGTTACAAGATAATTTTCGGGGACAAACATTAAGTTCAGATTTTTTGCTAGCTCAAATTTGAATCTGAAGTGGTTAGCAGCAGGGATGTATAAACCAGTTATGGTAGACCTAGCATATTTAAAAAAACAAAAATATGAAGCCTATTGGCATGTAATGCTTACGATTCATCAAACAATGAAGCAACCCGGACCCGACGCAGCGTGCCCTGCCGCCGTCCGTCCCCCTTCGTATAATGGACGCCGACGAGGCACCGGAGCCCGTTGTATCCGCACGCCTCTGTCGCCGATTCCGAAGGTAGGATTTCGCCCTCCCGCGCGGCAATGGGGTGCACGACCTCCCACGACGCCGCCGCCGCCGCCGTCACCTCCTCCAATTCCCGGCCCCGTGCGCGCCGCTCGTCCGCGTCCGAGCCCTCACCGCGGCGCGGAGACCCCGCCGCGCTGTGCCGCGAGCATGTGGCGCTCATCCGTGCCGCGGCCGACCGTCGGTACGCGCTCGCCGCCGCGCACGCTGCCTACTTCCGCTCGCTCGCCGTCGTCGGTGACGCGCTGCGGCGCTTCGTGGCGTCCGCGCTCGCGCCCGCCACACCCGGGTCCTCACCGGTGCTCACGCTTCCGCCTTCCCCCGCCAAGCTGGTCGCTGCCGCGTCCGCCAGCCTCCCGTCGTGGCCGTCGTCCACCGTCTCGCCGCTCTCGCACTCCCTCGCAGAGAAGCGGTGGATCATTAGGGAGGCGGCGTTGAAGGGAAGCGCGGGAGAGAGGACACGGTCACGGACTCAGGCCACCGCTGCTCACAGCTGCATTAGAATCCGATTTCGGGTCCGCGCTCACACGTGTCAACGCCGGATACGGGACGCTCCCGTGAAGTGCGGACGAAGCTTCAAAAGGGGTGAGGTTTTAATAACTTAGATTAGATAAGTGTTATTTCTTGCATGACCAACTAATATAAGCCTTGCCTCTTGCATACATACCATAGGCAACCAACAGACAAGGGAGAGAAGGAAGCGTCATCGACGACGACGATGCATGACTGACTAGCCGATGGAGATGAGCAGGAGACCCTTTGTATCCCGAGTTTAGTTTTGTATTGGTTGTTGGCAAATAATTTGTGACATATTAAGATTGATGATAAGCATCTCCAACAACATGATATATATCTGAGTTCTAAAAATTAAAATAGGACATAATTTAAAGTGTTTAGGGCACAAAAACATTTACAACTCCAACAATCCTATATCATATTATTAGGAAATAGATCATGTTATTTAAGAAATAAAAGGTTAGGAATAAAAATACTATACAAAACGAGGATAGAGTTCTATCATATGATGGCCTATATTTAGGACCTAAGAGACCCTAGTTGGAGTAGGGTTTTAGTGTTAGTCCTATATTTTAAAATACAACTTTGTTTTTAACTCGTGTTGAAGATGCAATATATGTATGCCTAATTTTTCATGTAATCGTTGTACACAAATATTTTGTCGAATATTTATGTGTCGTCAACACATAGTCATTGTACTAGTTAGACTATATTTAATATACATAATTGACATTCAAACATTCGATGTGATACATAGTAACTTTAGAGGGTGGTTTGTTTGAGATTACTGGTCTACACATTCGTGCTAACGCTACAGTCCGAGAGAGGGAAAGGGCCACCGACGGTGGCGCGAGGGAAGGGGAAGGGAGAGGGGGTGACGGGGTTGCTCGGGGATGCACTAAGGCGGGGGGTTATGAGCGTGTGAGCTATGATGGAGAAATAATGATTTAAATAACATTGGTCATTGGATTTGAGTGAGTAAAAGATGAGAAGATTATCTAGCGATCTGAATCGTTGGTTTGAGGGTGTGTTTGTGTTATGTGTAGGTGTAATTTGTTTGGGATGATTTGATTAGATGAGTTTTAAAAAGTTTAAACTGTTGGGTTATATAGTGTTATAGATAATCTGTATAGTGTTATAGATAATCTGCATGTTAGTTTAAAAATAAGTTAGGTTATGTAATCGAGGCAATTATAATTCCTCGTGAGAACCAAACAACCTCTTACGGTGCCTTTGTTTCAAAATCAGACTTGCAAACATGCCCTTACCGATAATGCCTGCCAAAATATCTCCCAACCAAAGACTAAACACAACGCTAGAGTAGACGAGAAAATTAGTTTTTTGGTACTTAAAACAATGTGCTTCACACTTTTGTTATCGTAACATTGACTTCACAAAAATAGGAATCAAAACATGTTGCCTTTGGTTTTAATGTTACTTTTGACATTTCTGCCTGCCTTTTGCATATGAATATGTATGAACGTAAACAATTTCTGAAATAATATTGAAATCAAATATGACATGTTTTGAGTTTTACTAGTCGGTTACCTGTGCGTTATGACGGCTCACAACAATACTCACGTAAATTATCCACCAAAAAGATCTCAAGATTTTTTATTGGTTGTCTCCACTCTTTACATAATATTTTTTATGAACGCACAGGTACCATAGACAGCAAATCAGAGACCCCCATCACTTGCCTCTCCCACTTCCAAGGTTTCATAGAGCAGGAGGAGAAGGGAAGAGGCGGGCATACCTGTTCGTTGCCGGAGAAAGACACGACGAAGACCTGGGCATCTGGAGACGACATAGGTAGTATATCGTTAGATATATAGGGAGAGAACACACAAGCGAAGAAAGAAGCCCAACCGGAGCAATTCCAAAGCAAGAGGCACCCGCAGCAGGCGTCAGTCCGAGAAGGGCGAGAGAATGCGAGTGTCTTCCCAACCCTGGACCCGCCGAGTCGACACAACACCACCACCAACTCCGTAGCATATCCCGACTGTTGCCACACTATGGGCCTTAGTTGTCTAATATCTTAGACCTGGACTCCTCATCGTTAAGATAACCTACGCGTGTCAGGCGCCACCATGTCCTCCTCGACGGCAAGCACGGAGAAAGGACAAGAGCATGACTGACTCGCCCCGTACCCGCGTCGACGAGCATCGGTTGGCTCGAGGCTGCGACCGTGGGCGGAGGCAGCAGGTCGGGGTGGAAAAACAGGGCGAAGGCAGGGAATACGAACGAGACGTCCGACGACGGCGAAAACGATGGTGCGCGCATGATATGAAACGTTTTCGTGGACGTGCAATAGCCAGTGCATGAGTTGGTGTTGGGACTGGTGTCAAACGAATACGAGGAGGAGACGTCTGCTTCTATGCCCTCTGCCGAGAATGGGGTGGCGCAGAGGTGGAGGCATGAGGGGAGAGAGAAAAGAAGTATAATGTCGAACGAGGTGGTGACAACTGAGGCGATGACCATCATTATCGTGCGGAGGTATAGATGGTCAAATGGACGGTGTCTAGCGAGCCGGCACGAGACACGACCCATTTAATAGTGCCTGAGCCAACCCGACATGAGTGTTGTGCGGTGTTTGGGTCGTAGCCTCAGCCTCCGACACGATTTTTTTTTTAAAAAAATCATATATATATATATATACATATATACAATTTATATTCAATATTATAAGCAACTGAGCATGATGTTCTAGTGGTTAGACAATTTTGCCCAGTATTTTTCACCTTTCTTCCATCAGGGTGTGAGTTCAAACCTCACCTGCTGCATCGCTTTTAAATATTTTACGCTTAGTTAATTTAGAAGAAATGTAGAGACTTTTTTTAAAAAGATGACGAATTACAAAAGTGCGACACATTGTTTGAATTTTTTTAAAAAATCCAATTTTCTTCACAGACGGCCAGACGCGCATTGCTTACACAAAATTCCCGCTCACTGTCTTACGCCTCCAAAACCCTAGCCCGTGCTCGGCCGGCGACGAGGATGCCTGGTATGCCGACGGACGGTGGCGGCGCAATGGTACCTTTTACAGGGGAGCCTGGCCAAGGGGCGCCCCCGCCGGCACCCGTGCGGCCAATCCGCCACGGCGTGGCGCCGCCCATCTTCCGCATCTACGTCTCCTGGTCCAGCGGCAACCTTCTGCAGGTCGCGTGCCTCCGCCCGCCGAATTCGGACGGTGGCGGCGGCACGGAGGAGGTCGTTGGGAGTGTGGTGGAGGTGAATCTCGGCGACGGTGGCAGCGGTGGCTCGGAGGCCGAGGAGAAAATTGACGAGGCGGAGATGCGGAGGATCGAGTACGGGTCAGTGCCGGCCTTCGCGCTGCTGCAGAGCAGGAAGAACACCCTCGCAGATGTTGCTACTATGTCGCACGTGCCCTCAGTCCCTGATCATGCAGAATGGTGAACTTCATTCCGAGGCTGTATAAACTATTACATGCTTCTGATTAGTGATTAATTTGGCTATGCCTGTACTTAGTAATCATCTTCTTAAATGGTTCAATGTAACAAGCTATTGGCTTAACGCCACAAGATCCTTAAAGCAGAAATGTGGTACGCAACTTTGATTTCACCAAAGTGTGATACTGATACAGCAATAGTGTTTCTGTCAGCTGTCTGATCCATAAAGGCGTAGATCACAGAAGCTTAAGTTGTTGTTGTTCCTTTATTACACTTATTACACCGATGCACGTGTTTGCACCAGTAAAAAATATGGTCAAAACTCCTTATAGCAATGATATGGGTTGTTCATTTTGCTGAACAGTATTATGTTACACTGTAAATTGTGCTGCCGTTTAATCTTAGTGGTGTTTCATTAGGTGGCAATATGTGCTTGAATACAGCAAAACCATTGGCAGTCTCCTTGGGAACCCAGACCCTTCTGGTTTCATGATTGAAGAACCCAAGACAATTCTTAAGGTCTCTATCTCTATGTGTTATGCTGTTTTATGTTCTATTACGGGTGATCTGGATAAATTCTTACATGATTTAGTTAAACCTCAAATGTTTTCTCTCCCCTGTAAAAAACACTTTAAAGGTTAGGGAGAAACCCACAAGTTTAAGGGCTGCTTGGGAGTTGCTGGAGATATTCTATGTTGATAAACGTTTGCAAGGCTGGCTTCCTGAGCGTCTTGTTGATTGGTTAGCCGTAATACTCTTTCTTTTAACCATTTTCTCATTTCAGTTGCTTAAACTTAACTGGTGCACTGTCCATGGATTGTTCTCTCATTCTACTTCCTGTGATTTTAGGATTTTGACAGCCTGCTGTCAACGATGGCGAGCACGGTGTACTCTAAGCTCAGCAATTTCCAGAAAAAACTCGTTAACTTACAGGTTGGTTTCAATATTTTTAGCATCTTCCAATCACATGGTCTACTGTTTTGTTTATACAGACTCCCAGTATCATGTGGCTATCCCAGCATGTAATTGCTATTCTGTTTTACTATCTAGTATCTACTACTATTCATATGCATTACTTCCAATCCTCGATGTCCTTCTGTTAATGAGGTTAAAGTTAAAGCATCACAAGAGATCATTTTGTAGATTGTTGAAGACGATCCTGATTACTGGAATGGTTTGTCAGCAGCACTTTCGGTTGGATGGCTTGATATTGTGGTATGCCTGTTTTCTTCATTTTTCCAACAAGTTGGTGCTTTTGTTAGATGCTTCCTGTCTGAAGTTTTTCTTCATGTAGGTGAATATGCTACGGTTTCATGGATCGTACCAATTAGATCAGATGGATAGCCGTGAGGTATTTCAGTTATTTTTGCTGGTTGTCTGAGCTTATTTTTATTTTTTCTTTTATTAGTTTATCATTTATCTTGCAAATAAAATACCATTGCATCTCTTAGGGTTCTAGATATTTTATTATTTTTTGTGTTTCTAGAATTTGTTGTCTTTAATAATTACTCTGCATCCAAATGTACAATAATAGAAATAGAATTATGCTTTTCTTTTGCTCCATGTCATTTTACCATGGAGTCTGAAGTGTGAACTGTTTAAGTGGCTCACCTGCTGCAACAAATACAATCAATTTAAGTGCTGGTTGTATAGTGAATAATTTCTTAAATTAATCCAATTTGGGTTGAGTGCGAAGTTGCAAACAGTAGCACTAGCATATAAGACTCTGGTGTGGATCTTGTTTTTGTATGACTGTTGTGAAGATGAAAGTGGAACTACAGAATGGATCTGTTTGTACTTAAATCTAGGTTGGGACTTATAATATGACTCATATTGGATATGTTTGACTTGTTCATTTTAGATTTGATTGTTTCTTTCCTTTTATGCTTGATTCATTTATTTTGCAAGTAAGATTCCATGAATGTAAGTATGTAACTGTGCTACAGTATAATGCACTTTAGCTTAATGCCTCAATGTCATACTTTAGTTCTTTCACTTATATCATTATATGCATTTTCTTCAGGAGTTTATTTGAGAATGCAGTAATATATGTATTCCTTGTAGCTTTGGCCATGTGCCACCATGTTATGTTGCCAGTCGATTCTATGTATACCTGGTTTCCTAAAGTAATTATTTTTCTCCCTTTGGTTACCAGACAGAAAATGGATTGGTCGAGGCTGTTGCTGTTCTTGTATCAATGATGCCCCGCATGAGACCGAATTTGCCAACTGGTAAATTAGGCCAGTGCTGCAAAACAAGACCTGATTTTATCAAGGTTTGTCTTATAAAATGGTGCCATCTTCTCTTGAAGCAAGTATCATCTTCTGTCAGCTGAGTTGGTTAGGTGGTCTGAGTAGCACTCCTAGGTCCTGGGTTCGACTCCCCGTGGGAGCGAATTTTCAGGCTATGGTTAAAAAAATCCCCTCGTCTGTCCCACGCCAAAGCACAGGTCTAAGGCTCAGCCCCGGTCGCGGTCGTTCTCACATGGGCTTCGATGCCGCTGTGTATGAGTGGGGCAGGGGTTCAGGGGTTTTCTCGACCTGCGTGAGAAGGTCTTCTTATTAAAATGCCCGGGGGCTGTCTTACCCCCCGCAGGTCGAGTTTTTTTTGAGTCCTTGAATTATGGATATTGTATGATTGCACTAGTTTTACGCTATCAACAAAAATTGACCACCTGTGAGCAATCGGGTTTGCCTGGGTGTCTAGCCTCTAAAATGGAGCTCTATCAACTGAGCTATCACTTGGTTTTCAATTCTGTGCCATTAACACAAAAACATTATTATTTCATATCAATGAAAGAATTCCTACAAAAGTTGATTGGCTCATTTCTATTCTTCTTGCTCTGTTATTAATTTTGCAATGCATGCTGGAACCTAGGTGCTTCATAGCTGTGACTTTTTATAATCACTATAATGACTGTTGGCAGTGGGTTTTATTGCAGATTGATGTTCTCAGTCCACATCATACCATCTTATTGTTTTTTTGTTGCGAATGATATGTCTGTTTTGCTGCACCATCTCTATCTACATTCTGAGATTGTTTTGTCAAAAATGAAAAATAAAACATGAAATAAACAATTTTGTTTGCATACAAATATATAATGTTGATTCTAAATGGTCTAAATATGTGTGGCATCGTTCAGGTGCCTTTTTTGTGCATATTTTGAAATTGGAAGTCCTCTTTGTGGATGTTTGTTAGCCTTGTGATCAAGTCAGTGGAAAGCTTTTGATAAGGTATCTGTATTTTCAGGCATGGGAAAAGTGGCGAGGTCAAGTAACTAAACTGGAGTGCAGTGCATTTTGGATCCAGTGCGGCCACCAAAAAACCCGTGATGGTTTGAAGAATTTGCTTCATATTATGATGGGGAACATAAAGGAAATTACTGCTGCTACTTCCCATTGGCTGGAGCTGTTTGCTTCTCATTTTCTTTACATAAAACCATTTACTGTGGTTAGTTCTCTTATTATAATCTATTGCGCTTTGTGATTCCTCTGCTTAATTAAGTTGTTAATAGCAGATGATTGCATCACTTAATGACCATTTCTCAAGAATAGATGTGTCATGGGCCTTTTCTCTTTAACACAGAAAAAGTTTGAAATGGTTTTCCCTGAAAAAAATGCATGCCAAAATTACTATTATTAAAACACCATAAGAGAATGGAACACTTGTGTATTGCATAGAAGATGATTACATATATAGACCCAGGGGAACCCTAACCTAATGGGCCGGCAGCCCAACAGTGGTACCAGCCCATCTACGCATACATGGATAATATAGGAACCCACACTCTAACATCCCCCCGCAGTCACAACAAGGGCACTGCAAACGATGAGACTAGAGAAGAGTTGAAGGTAGGAGCCGACAAGCTTCAATCACCCCCCCCGCCATAGTCGCAACTTCTTGAGGCTACGAATGTTGTGACTGGAGTAGAGACCGGTGTGCACTCCATGCACATGATAGCCCTTGGATGCCAAGGTAGCTGAAGTCGAGGTGGTCGTTGTCGTAGCTAGCGAGTGGGGGCGCTAGTCCGATGTTGTGGCGAGCAGACGATAGCGCAAAACCCAGCCAGTGGCGGAGCCACCTGGTATGTCGTATATGCCACGGCATACCCTGTGTGCTACCCATATATATATTTGTGAGGCTCACATGGCGTGTAGATACGATTCACTGTCCACACGACAAAGCTAGTTAATCTAGACGTCCAATACGGTAATATGCATACATACAACATAATATTTTCTTTCTGGTTTTTCTAATCCAATCTATTCAGTTGGATTTAGAGGGAGAGAACAAGAGGGAAATGTTTTTATAGCCTTTTCTAATCCAATCTACTTGACTAGAGTCAGAGAGAGAACAAGGAAGAGGAAAGATAATATACATTGTCTGATGACTTGAAGCATTGGTGACGTCATGGTGAACCTAACACCATCCATTCTGACCTGGATGCTATATCGGATATTGCATCTCTTTTCTCAGAAAAGGCATCTCCTGCTATTACTATTTTCAATGGGTATTTTCTATAGTGTTTTTAGTAAAACCGAAATTAAGAAATAAGGTATGAGCTTGAGTTTTGATGACTGTCTAATCATTTTTATCGACATGAATATTTTCTTTGAAGTTGATAAATGGTATATCCAAGACTTTTATGTTCCTTCGAAAGAGTCTAAGAAAACAGTCACAAAAATAACACTATATAATTATTAAATAAATTTACCGAATTTTGCGTGATTTTTTTGAACGGCATACTCTTAAATAAAATCCAAGATATGCCACTAAACCCAGCTGTGTCCTCCAATGAAGAGGGAAGAGCTTCAGACGACAGGCCAAAGAGAGGGTGGCGGATAGTGCTTGGCTCGGACTGTGAGCTAGCTGGACGAAGAGGAGCAGGCATGGGCGGTTCCACCGCCCAGGAGGGCAACAGATCCGATGAAGGGAGCTGGACCAAGAGCGGCGCTGCTGCGGCTTGGACCTTGGAGACACGCAGCAACGACCTCGTTCTTGTGGGGGGGGGGGGGGTTGACGTTCGAGCTTCTACGGGCGGCGGGGCGACTCAAAAAAGGACAACATCAACAGACCTTCTTGCTTTTTCCCTCGTCCGGTAGTCGAGGAGCTTCGTCGGGGAGGTCGGTAACAATATGCGCGTCGTTCAGGGTGGCCGCGCCGGCCGCCAGCCAGGGGAGGCGACGACGGCGGAACAAAAAGTGCAATGGCGGACTCGGCCATGAAGGCCACAACAGGGACAGATCCAGCTATGAAGACGATGGATTCGACCAAAGAGACGACAGATCCGGCTGGGAAGGCCACATCAACGACAGATCCAGCCGTGGCGGCGACGAAGAAAAGTGGGGGAGGCGGGGCAGGTCCAGCCGGGCCTGGCAGGTGTGTACGACGCTGTCGACGGGAAAAACTTGAAGGAGAGAGAGGTGCTAATGGGCATCGGCGCGGGCATGGTGGAGGTGGCCGACGCTGGGGAAGCAGAGGCGAAGGTTTACGCACCGTCACTAGACATGGACAGTGAGGAGGTGGGCGCGACGTCATGGACGAGCGCGATGTCCACGTCAATGTTGGCCGCGGTGGCCGCGGTAGCGGGTACAGGAGGAGGCGCCGCAGGTGTCGTAGGAGCCGATGAGCATGCCAGCCACTGGAGGAGCTATCGGCGGCCGAGTCTAGGGAAGAGGCGTTCGGGAGAGGGCGCAGGGTGCGAGCGCGGGAGGATGACAGGCTTGAGGCCCTGGTCCCTTAGGCGGCGCTTTAGCAGGAGGAGGCAGTGGAAGAGGACGAGGGTGGAGTAATGACGAAGGCGACGGCGTAGGGGTCGTCCTAGGAGCGGTAGACGACCATCCCACAGTTGAAGCTGAGGAAGACAGCCCTGCGACGACAACCACCCCGATCGTTCGTCACGGTCCATGTCCGCTGGGCGGAGCAGACCGACTGACGTAGATCTGCCGGAGCGATGTTGGGGTGCGACACCGATATGGCAAAGGACGGGGGCCACACGCTTGTCAATGGCGGGCGCCGGCGTCGGGAGGACGGGAGCTGGGTTGGGATGGTGCTGGCTGCGGCGAGGTAGACACACATAGCTGAGTGGCTGGTGCATCTCCTGCAGCACCGCGGCCATGGTGTTCAGGTGTTGTGGATGTCATTGGCATCCAGCGGACGGAGGCGGCAACCACCAGATGACGCATGGAGGGTGTTTGACGAAATGTTTAAGCCATGGGCCAGAACACTGTTGTCGCTATTTAATCCCAAAATCAATAAATTGCATTAATTAAGTTGGTACATTAAAGATGATGAGATATAGAGGACGCTGCTGGAGATGACGCAAATATAGAGGACAAAAAACTTTTAGAGTGTGCTGTAGAGGACGGAGAATATTCTTTTAGAGGATGAAATTTAGGTGATGTTGCTGGAGACAGCCTTAGCCCTCCAATTTCTTCTTTTTCTCATGCAAACAATTCGTTTTTCAGTATATAGTTTCTTTGTTTCCCTTTTTCTTTTTCTTGGAAAGAGTTCTCTCTGCTCTATACAAAGCAAGTGTTTCCACTTTAGGTGCTGGACATATCAGTTTACCATCCAAAAGTAAACATAAAGCCAAGGCAGCTATCCTGTTACAGATTGGTTTAGATTTTGATGATGTCTGACATTGGGTTGTTGGTTCGAGTGGAGTTGTTCATCCATTTCACTATCCTCTTCTTGACCACAACCATATTCAGCCTGTCCTGGTCGTGTTGCTTGAGCTGCAAACTTCACTTCAGCTGAAATGAAAGCGCAATAAAAATCACTTCAAAAGGGGTTGTTAGGAAACACTTTTAGTATATAGTTCAATACTTCATACCCCTTTTTTATTTTTTTTCCAAAGGAAGTACGCGTTTGAAAAATCGACATCTTACATCTCAATAAAATATACATCTTGTCAGGGTTTTGAAGGGATGCACCATTTAGCACAGAAATGCATACAGCTTATGCCATCCTCTGGCACTAATGGATTAACAGGCCTCATTATCGGTGTTATGTCAGAAAATCCAGAGGTTAGAGCATGAAGTCGTCCTCTATCTGTGTCCTTGGACTTCTTATACATTCTTATTTATTGTTTTTATAACATCTTTTCCATGATTAGGTTGTCTTGGCAGAATGCACAAAAAATTTTGGCCCTTGGTAAGAGTAACAATTTGCTAATTTCTATTCACTGAAGCACTGTCCTAACTGATTTTGGCATTTGTACCTGCAGGCTGGTCACACATGCTATGGAACTTCTGACAGCTGATAATGACTATGCGGATATTATGTTGCATGAAGAGCGACCTAACTTAGGCGGTATAAGCATAGAGGAACTTCACCGATTAGTCTATGCTCAAGTTTTATGTTGTCATCCTTTAACTTGGCAGGTTAGTTATGTAACATAGTAACCCTAGTACATCACCAACTAATTTTATGTATTTTTATTAGGCATTAGCCACACACTTCTTGAACTAGCAAATGCACAAATTGCATGTTGCATTATTTAATTGGGTTATTTCCAGTGGCGGAGCTGGTGAATTTCCAAGCCTAGGGCCAATAGTTAAGGATCTAAATATTTGAGACCTGATCCGCATATCAATTTCTTCACAAAGGCGAACAATAAAATACATAGATCTAAATATTTGAGACCTGATCCGCATATCAATTTCTTCACAAAGGCGAACAATAAAATACATACATATAATTGTACAACAAACTGATTCTGGTTGCATGACATTTCCATTACTAGTTCTCATTGCATATTTGTACTTATACATAAACACAAGATTGGCTTGGTTGTATAATAGGCGTAGGAGTCTAGGACCAAGAGAAAAACAGATTTTCGATGTCTTTGTCCTCTCCATTGTGTAAGTTTACGGAATGCAAAAGGAAAACAAAGTAAACAACCTGGCTGCTAGTTGCTACATCATACAAAAACACAAATATTGAACAATGGAACCATGGAAAATTGGAACAAGAGATTGGATTATTTCATATTTGGTTGGAGGCTTGGATCAATCGAATTAGAGAACAACCTGCTGTAGTGTATTAATGTGCTTGTGTGGTGTACGGTGTACCCCTATTGCTCTGCAGTCTTGCAGAAGGGAAGGGGCCACTTAGCACAGGGGCACGCCAGTTGCCGGCTCGCTGGCTAGGCGGCCGCTCAATGTGCCTCCGACCATGGAGTGCGGAGCCGTGGACAGCCTCTAGTGGCTAGCATAGAGGACCTTTGGGCGATGGGCTGCCGCAACCCCTCTTGTCAAGTTGGTGGTGACGTGATTGGCGGCGTGGCAAGCAGGGTTAATCAAAGCAGCACTGCAGCAGCCAGCTGGACAGAGAGGAACAGGGATGGGAGTCGAGTTGCCAAGTCGGATTGTGGCGCTAGCGCACGAAGCCACACCCTGACTTCCCGAGTCAGGGTCAGATGTCAAGGAGATCCTGCTTTCTCATCTGTCTGGACCGGCTGGGAGTAAGAGTTTGTCCCAAGAGCCCAGGGTTACTTCAGATTGGGCCAAAAAATCACATGTAATATAAGAAATATTCTGGGTCAAGCCTAGGGCTATGATCCTAGGCCCATATCCACCCCTGATTATTTCCTTTCTCTCATTTCAGTTCTTAATGCCTTTTTCTCTCATTTTGAGATCTCGTTTCCCTTTTACCTGTTGGGTGGCTTATTGCAGCATGGATCCATCCAATGATAAATAGGAAATAGGTTCCAACCGAGTGGTGAGTAGGAACTATTTCATATGTTTTGCTGAACATTTATATGTGCATATGAGGATATGCCTTTGATTTGCTATATCGATCTGTTTTGCTTTTTAGTATGAGAAGCTTTTGGATTTCTGTTGTTGTTTGTTTTGATAGCAAAAATATCTTCTTTTGACAACATTTATCTTGGCTTTCTTGCATGTTTGGTTCTCAGATCGCGCCGACTTATCTGTCCTCATGTCTAAACCAAGGCCTAGGACTCTTGGAGATTCTACTTCTTAAGCAACCCATACAAGATAATTGCCTAGTACTCAAGGTACCATGCATTTTAATCAATTATAAATTTCAGCGTCTCAGACCCACTTTTATTCTCTAATCCTCATTTCTGTGGGCAGACTTTGGAAATTTGCCGATTGTACGAACTGGAGAATGTTAGTACAATCATCATGAAGGTAAACCGTAAACATGGATTCAAGTGCTG
This sequence comes from Zea mays, assembly GCF_902167145.1. Taxonomy (NCBI): domain Eukaryota; kingdom Viridiplantae; phylum Streptophyta; class Magnoliopsida; order Poales; family Poaceae; genus Zea; species Zea mays. The sequence continues at coordinate 202,037,745 of NC_050098.1, forward strand.
CACAACTTTTTTGTTACAAATAAAAATTTGGGACATGGCATAGTGATCATCTTGTGTTTTGGATGTTGCTTATTCAAACTTCCACATGTAGCTTGCATTTTCCATGGTTCTCAACTGAACTCAACGTTAGCTTAAACTAAGGATTCATATCTAATAACTGCTTGTTTCTTTTTTTAGATTGCTGGCATTTATCGTTGGAAGCATGGACGAAAAGGAACTGGTGTATACTGGTTCCAGCAAGCTCGTGATAAAGTTTGTCTTGATAGAATTGCTCAACAGTTATTCGAACACATTGGGAAGTCAGTGACAGACGATAGTTTTAAGGTTCTTTTTTCTTTCTAAATTCCTCAGATGTAACTGGCAACTAGTTCTCTGCACAATAGTAATCTAGGAACATTGATCATAAGGAAGAGTAATCCCCTTGAACTAATAACGATTTTGCATTTCAGCAATGGGAAGGGCTGCTCGAGCTCCTTGGTTCTGACATTGGTAGTGCAGGCGGTCTTGAGTTCCTTCACAGGTATTTTCTTTGCCCATAAAATTTGTCTCTCTACATGACAATGTTGAATGCCAGCTTAGTATATAATTGTGCCAAGGTACCGGGATTTCAAGAGGTCTCTGCAACAAGCTCTAGACAGAAGGTGTGGTGAGGCTGCTCGACAAACTGTGGATTTTTTAATACAGGTGAAGTTCTAACATGTCAGTTGCGTTTTTTTAACCATATATCAACACTTCGTGGGCCCTAGCTGGGGAAGTGCCCTCCCCTTTCTTTGTTTTTTCATACTGTGTGCATCTTTTTTCTATCTTATCTTAGTTGAAAGGTAGAACTCCTGCCATATCTTTCAAAAAAACCATATCTACACTTCAGGCCCCCATACATTGAGAAAAAAGAGGATCTGGAAATTCAGTTTGAGACTATCAGTACAGGATTGTACCTTGGAGGATGCCAATAATCTGTTGTCTTCAGTCTCCTGACCATATAAATGTGTTTCTTTGCAGCTTATGAAAAACCCATCCACACCTCAACGTTTCTGGCTACCCCTTCTACATGATTCGGTAACTTATTTTCTGTGTTGGCTTAGGATGCTATTACCACTTGCATCCAGATCACAAAACCAAACCCATTCCGTAATTCTGTCACCACTTTATCCAGGTGGAGCTACTTAATAGCAAACTCAGCCCTCTTATGGATGTTGCTGAGACGACATTGTTGCTCAACAAGCTGCAAGAGCTGTCAATGGCCAAGCTGCGCCCTGATTTTTCCAGTAATCACCTACCAAGCCATGCGATGAGCTCTGTGAGATTGGCTCTGGCATCAAATCTGGCACGTGCCGTTCTTGAAGACCGTAGTCCAAGCACACTTTAGCACAGGAGTATGACGTCCAGTTTGCTGGTGGATTGTGACCATGTTTGCTTGGGGCCTCCTGACAATTCAAATGATCGGGTTTGAGAAAGATTGACCATGTAACATACATTGTACTCTGCTTGCTTGCTTAGTGCATTTGTGTCGCGAATGCATGCATCATGCTGAGCGCTGTGGTTTGAAGGAAAGAAATAAAGGATCGACATGTTGCTTGAAAACATCTCTTCACGGGAGCGTTTTCTTGAAAAAGAATATAACAAAATGGCCTGACCAGTCGATTGCTTTTCTCCGTTTGCAAACAGTATAAGAGCAACTTCAAGAGGCTCTCTATATTATTTCTAATATATATAAATATATATTTAAAAAAAATACTTTTCAACAACTTATCTAAATATAGCCATATTCTATTCTGGATTTCTCCTAGTCAAATATATAGAATGTGAATGTGTCTCTAGAGTGTACACAAGATATAGAAACACGGTTAGAGATTAAAAAAATATAGAAAATGGTTTTTATGTAAATGATTCTAAATGATAATTTATAGTATGTTTGGTTTAAAGAATGTGGTAGTTCATCATCTTCTCACTCTTTACTTTCTTGTTTGGTTTATGCAATGAAATGAGTTAATCAATCATTATTTTATTCCTTATAGTCTAATAATTAGTAATAACATAAGGAATAAGTCTATTTTACCATGACACCACTCTATTTAGAATAGATTGATCCATCACCGTAGTTGTATATTTCGCGTTTAGACTCTTCTACCGGCTTGTGTAGTTTTACCTAAAACCCCCCTCTAACATCCAATGTAGCGACGAGGGAAAAAACAAAGAATAGGGAGGCTCTCAGTTCCCAACAGTCGCGGTTTATCCACCGCGGCAAGCCGCTCGCTTTGTCTGTGCTGGTCTTTCACCATCTTCATCGTCAGTAGAGCGAGCTAAAAGAACCCCTAGCACGTGCTCTCTGCCTCCGTCCTCCTTCATCCTCATGTCTTCTCTGACGCGATATTGCTGCTGGCCTCATCATCAATAATTGAGCTCTATGCCAAGGACAACAGTTCCATGGCTTTCGGTAGGCTAGATGGGACTATGGGAGAGGAAACCTTTCTGCCAACCCCACATTGTAAATTGATTGTGACTCTATATTGACTATAATGATTGAATATCTATCCATTTTCTGAGTTTTATTGTTGCATCAATTCAAAACTCCAGCGTTTGCGATTAAATCAATTTACAATATGGGGTTGGCATGGAGGTTTCCTCCCCATCTGGCTTGCTGAAAGCCATGGAGTTGTTGTCCTCGGCATAGAGCTCAATCCTCGATGATGAGGGCAACAAACAATACTGCGCCGGGGAAGACGCGAGGATGAAGGATGCGGAGGACGGAGATAGAAAGCTCATGCTAGGGGTTCTACTTGCTCGCTCTGGTGAGGAAGATGGTGAAGGACCAACGTCAAACAGAGATTCGACGATTAACATGTGGCAACGAACGAAGATTTGGTGAGCAGCCTACGGTGGCAGACGAAATCCGACTGTGGGAATGGAGAGCCTCCCGTTCATTGTTTCTCCCTCGTAGCTACGTCGGATGTTCGGATTTTTTATTCGGTATGCACGAGGTGACAGGAGGGCCTAAGCATGAAATATGCAACTCACGGCCTATCCGTGTAAACGTCCATGTCTGTTTTGTGCGGTAGATTATACCGTTTGTAGAGTAAAGGTAAAATAAGGAGAGTAAGATAAAGAGTGGAATAGAGAGTCTGGCAGAGATAGCTTAAACATGTCCGTATTGGCAGATTGTACGACCTACGCTATTGAAATAGCGTTGCTGTAAACGAGAAATTTGTTACAACCGTGTGCTTGGTGCCCTACGCTGTTTTACCGTAAGATGGTGGGAACCGTAGATGTAGCGTTAGCAACACATATTGTTTGGTTGAGATAGAGTGGGAAAGAAGCAATAAAATATATGATATATGTATAGGGTTGAGATAGAGTAAATATGACTGTAGATGATTGTGATATATGGTAAAAAAATTTACTGATAAAGACATAATATTTCTTTTAGAGTAGAAATTTAGAGTAGTATAAGTGCGGATAGCCTAAAGACCCAAGCTCGCTTGCACATTGCATAGTAGTCCTTTTTGTTGAGCACTAATCCATTCTAAAAATCCTAAAGCATCAATATTCTTTGTATACCAATCTCCATTCTATTTGAATAAAAGACAGTGATGGAAACAATCATTGGATCTGGCAACCATAATAAAATTGGGATCTTATTACACGAGACCGTGAAGCCAACACCAATCGTGGGGGTCCATTCGGCTAGAAAGTCAGCCAGGGCTTGGGACTTGATGGCCTTTCTGGGGCGAATGAGAGAGTTTCTCCAATGAGTTCGACCGCCCACTTGGCAACCATGCCCGGTGCATCCCTGCTCTAGACGATTTCTCCCATGAGGACGACACCACCGTCACGGGATGAGACTCGAAGTAGTGACGCAACTTGCGTCGAGCCAGGACCACCGCGTACAACAACTTCTGGACTTGCGGGCAGCGTATCTTCGTCTCGGACAGTACTTCGTTGATGAAGTACACAAGCCTTTGAACCTGCAAGGCATGTCCTTCTCCTTTCTCTCTAATACGATCACGACGCTAACCACCTGGGTGGTTGCGACTACGTAGAGTAAGAGGGGCTCCCCTTCGGCAGGAGGCTCTATGATGGGCACGTTGGAGAGGAGCTTCTTGAGGTTCTCGAGGGCTTCTTCAACCTCAGGCGTCCAAGCGAAGCGCTCGGTCTTCCTCAAGAGACGATACAGGGGCAGACCCTTCTCGCCGAGGCATGAGATGAAGCGACTAAGGGCCGCAAGGCATCCCATAACCCGCTGAGCTCCCTTGACATCTTTTATAGGCCCCATGCCTATGTTCGTCGAGACCTTTTCTAGATTGGCCTCGATCCCTCACTCCGATACTATGAACCCTAAAAGCATGCCTTGGGGGACGTTGAAGACACACTTATCGGGGTAGAGTCTGACACTTTTAGCTCAGAGACAAGTGAAGGCAGTTTCTAGGTCGGCAACGAGGTTGTTGGCCTTTCTGGTCTTGACCACTATATCGTCAACATAGGCCTCAACCGTTGAGCCTATGTGGTCGCCGAACACGTGGTTCATGCAACATTGATATGTGGCCCCTGCATTACGTAACCCAAAGGGCATGGTCGTGTAGCAGTACATGCCCTGCGGGGTGATGAAAGAAGTCGCGAGCTGGTCGGACTCTTTCATCCGAATCTGATGGTAACCTGAGTATGCATCAAGGAAGGAAAGGGTTTCACATCCCGTAGTGGAATCTACAATTTGATCTATTCAGGGAAGAGGATAAGGAGCTTTCAGACATGCTTTATTTAAACCAGTATAGTGTACACACATCCTCCATTTCCCTCCCTTTTTCCTAACTAGTACATGGTTAGCTAACCACTCGGGATGGAACACCTCCTTGATGAATCCGACCGTCAAGAACTTATGGATCTCCTCCTCGACGACCCTGCACTTCTCCTCGTCGAATCGGGGCAGGTGCTGCCTCACTGGCCTGGAGTTGGCTTGGATGTCCAAGGAGTGTTCGGCGACTTCCCTCGGTATGCTCGGCATGCCCGAGGGACTCCACACAAATACCTTGGCATTCGCATGGAGAAAGTCACCGAGCATTGCTTCCTATTTGGGCTCGAGCTGAGAGCCGATCCGCAGCACCTTCTTGCTGGAGCCGTTAAGATTGAGGGGGACGATCTTTGTGGCTTCGGCCGGCTCAAAGTTGTTAGCGTGCTTCTTGGGGTCAGGTACCTCTCCAACGAGGTTCTCCAAGCCAGTGATGAGTGCTTCAGAGTTGACGATCGCCTCGACGTATTCCGCGCACTCGACATCGCACTCGTAGGCATGTCGGTATGTGGGGCCAACGGTGATCGCGCCTGTGGGCCCTGGCATCTTCAGCTTTAAGTACATGTAGTTTGGGACGACCATGAACTTGGCGTAGCATGGCCGCCCGAGCACGGCGTGATAGGTGCCTCGGAACCCCACCACTTCGAACATAAGGATTTCCTTTCAGAAGTTAGTGGGTGTCCCGAAGCAGACGGGCAGGTCGATCTGCCCGAGGGGATATACCCTCTTGCCGGGGCTGATCCTGTGGAATGGCGCGGCCCCGAGCTAGATCTGGGATCGCCCGACCCCCAATAGTTCCAAGGTGTCTGCATAGATGATACTGAGGCTGCTGCCTCCATCCATGAGCACCTTTGTGAGGGTGTGTTGCCGATGATGGGGTCGACAACAAGTGGATATCTCCCAGGATTCGGGATATAGTTCGGGTGGTCGTCTCGGTCAAAGGTGATGGCGCGGTCCAACCAATCTAGGTAGATTGGGGTCGCTACCTCGACTGAGAAAACCTCCCAGCGCTCTTGCTTGCGCTGCCTTGAAGAAAGGTTGACGGTGTCCCCCCCGAAGATCATGTAGCAATTATGTACATTGGGGAAGCCATCGCCCTTGCCGTCGTCTTCATTGTTGGGACCTTCTTACTGCCTCCTTCAACAGAGGGGCTGGGTTTGTTGTAGTAGCGGCATAGCATGTCGCACTCGCCGAGGGAGTGTTCGACCGGGCCCTTGTGGTAAGGGCATGACTCCTTCAACATCTCGTCGAAGACTCCCGCCCCCCTTGAGGAGCTCGGGAGTTGCGCTTCTCGACTGCGGCGACGAGCTCGGCGGCGAGGGCCTCAGTCGGACCCTGCTACGTCTTCTTCTTCTTACCGTTCTTTGGGTTGCGTGGGGTGGATGCCTCGGGGTGCCCTCCTTCCGCTTCCCGTCACCCTTGTGTTTGTGGAAGAGGGCTTCGACCGCCTCCTGCCTCGAAGCGAACTTCATGGTGATGTCCATCAATTCGTTGGCCTTGGTCGGGGTCTTACTGAAAGGGAAATAGGGTCAAACCTTCTCCTAATTGATTTTGGTGGTTGAATTGCCCAACACAAATAATTGGACTAACTAGTTTGTTCAAGATTATGTATTCTACAGGTGTCAAAGGTTCAACACAAACCAATCAAAAGAACAAGTTAGGTCTCAAAAGAAGGAGAAAAAGGAAACCGAAGGCTGCCCTGGTCTGGCGCACCGGACAGTCCGGTGCACCACCGGACAGTGTCCGGTGCACCAGGGTGCTTCAGCTCGAACTCTTCACCTTCGGGTTTCCCAGGCGCATCTCCGCTATAATTCACCGGACTGTCCGGTGCACCAGCGGAGCAACGACTATCTACGCGCAACGGTCGACTCTGCAAAGTGAACGGTAAAATTCAGATGTCAGAGCAGCAAGTCAGAGGGGCACCGGACTGTCCAGTGTGCCACCGGACTGTCCGGTGCCACAAGAGGACAGAGCCTCCAACGGTCGACCAACTTCAAGACCTAACAGCAGGATGACGTGGCGGTGCACCGGACACTGTCCGGTACTGTCTGGTGCGCCCTTCGCCAGCACACTTCACCAACGGCTAGATTTTGGTTGACGGCTATAAATACCACCCCAACCGGCCACTTCAAGGTGTGGGAGCCCAAGCAAATTCCAAGTCATTTAGTTGACATACTCAAGCTCTCCCAACCATATATATTCATTGATCCATCCTATACACAAGATTTATACCACTACAACAAACACAAGTGCCACAAAAGAGAGAGCAAGCAATAGAGAGCTACTCATTTGAGTTTAGCACTAGTGCCTTGTGAGATTCATTGAGAGATAGTGTGTACTACATCTTTGTGTTCATTTGTGCGTGGAGTTTTGACTCCCATCGAACTTCCTCCAAAGTTTTGGAGCCTTGTAAAAGCTAGCAAGAGACACCAAAGAGTGTGGTGGTCCTTGCGGGATCGAGAGTGATCCTTGAGAAGAAGAAGAGCTCGCTGATCTTGAGTGATGGGTGGAGAGAGGGAAAGGGTTGAAAAAGACCCGTCCTTAAGTGGACTCCTCAACGGGGACTAGGCCTTCGAGGGCCGAACCTCGGTAAAACAAATCACCCGTGTCCATTGTGTTTATTGCTTGTGATTTGTTTGATCTCCCTTCCTCTAAGTTTTCTTGCGCTATTCTTTGTCAATATCATTTGGTGTTGCTTCAAGTTAAATTCTCATTTAGTGAAGCAACACACTGCAAGAGAGAACTTGTGTTATTACTCTTCTCGCCTAAACCTTCTTGCTTTAGTCTCATAGACTTATTAGTAGTATTGATTTATCAATTCCGCATTATTTGAAAGCAATACTCTTTACAAGCAAGAACTTAGTTTTTATACTCCGATTATTGTATATCTTGTTCTAACCACTATTCAAGGGATCTAGTTGGGGGATAAAGTTTTAATTTTTAGGTTTTGCCTATCCACCCCCCTCTAGGCGACTTTCAATTGGAAGAAAATGAACGGTGGAGACCAAACAATGAATCCACCTCTCCAAAAGGTTTGTCTTCCCATTTCGATTCCCACATATGTTGTGTGGCTAATGAAAATGATAGCGGAAGCACAAATGAGGATGAGGAGGAAGAAGCATGCTTTATGCAACTCTACGCTCGCCTAAGCCAAGAAAATAAGGCAGTCATGCTCAAACTTCTAGAAAGAGCGAGAGAGCAAAGCGAAGCTCGTCAAAGGCTAGAAGATGTTCTCTCCATTAAAATGCTACACTTTGACGAGTTGACTAAAGAACATGATGAGCTAAAGTGCTCTCATGTTGACTTGGTCCATAGGTATGAAACTATTTCAATTGAGCAAGATAATGTTTTACATTGTATCGCTCAATTAGTAAATAGGAATACCTTGCTTAAGGACCAAGTAGAAAAGCTAAAAGTTGAAAAACTAGCTTTTCAAGATAAATATGATATGATTCTATGTTCTCATGAAAATCTTATGGATGATCATATCATATTAAACATTGCTCATGAGGTTGTGATAGAAAACTTAAAATCTCAACAACCTCACTCATGTACATGTATTCAAATTGATTCTATATTACCATGTGCTAATGCTTGTTGTTCGTCGACAAGCAAACCCTCCTTTGAGCTAAAATTTGCAGGAACAAAAGATGATACATATCAAAAGCTCAAGGAAGAAAATGAGAGGCTAAAAATGAGCTTGACACAACTAAAAAGGAAATGCATTGCTCAACCTTCTCAAGATAACCGTGATCTCATGGTGAAGAAGCTTGAGACAGGAACAACCGTGGCATGCACTAAATCCCTTGAAGAACATGCCAAGGACTTGAGGATTGCCAAGAGGAGGATGCAAAAGAAGAAAATCAATACCTCCTCCAAAAGCCTCAACCATGCCTCCATAAAAGGTAACATCCAAGGTAATAATCAAGTCACACTTCTTACAAGTAGAAATAAGAGGTATAGTGAATGCTTTGAAAAGGGGCACTTGATTAGATCATGTCCCTATATTAAAAATGGCTTGATTATTAACAAGGATGATAAACTTTGTTTTAGATGTTCAAAAAGGGGACACTTTATTAAATCTTGTCCCCATTTAAAACAAAAGGGCATAGGGTTAGAAAAGAAAATTTTTACTAACCATGTAGCAAGCAACAAACAAGGAAAGAAGAAATCTTCAAAACTTGGAAAACGCCTATGCTACACATGCCGGGAAAAGGGACATCAATGCAATGATTGTCCCATTGGTAACTCCTCCACTCATAGCTTGTCATTTGATTCATATATAACTAGGCAACCCAAAATTGCAACTTGTGCTAGAAAGGCAATGAATTTTCCAAACACTAGCGCAAAGGACATTTGGGTTCCTAGATCTTTGTTAACTAACCATAATGGACCCATCAAGCGATGGGTACCAAAACATGCCTGACAAGCTTTGCAGGAGAAGGAGATGGTGTGAAGCATTGGGATGCTTGAGAGAGTCAATTCAATATTTATTAACTCAAGCTATCAATCTTTAATGATCTATATCCAAGATTGACCCAAGGTTATTTTGAATTGTTATATCTTAAACTCATATCATCTCGAGGAAAGTGTTGATGTTGTAGGAAATAAAGAATCATCCTATGCCAAAAGATCAAGGCCTACAATTTGGAGGAAAGTCAAAGGATGGTAACATTTATGCTTTTAAAGTGCAAGTATTTTAGAATATCATTTCTTATGTGTCTTGTTTAGTCACATAGAAAAAGGGAAGCACTTAAAATGCTCTTAAAACAATGTCACCCTTCCTTGAAGAAATTCCTCCCATATGGTAGATTGTACATTCATCATGTCTATACTATGGCAATCTACATGTTTTAAATTATTAAGAAACCCATGGCATGTCTTACACTTATTATCTTATTATTGCCATGATTATAGATATAAAGAGATATTCCAAGTTCTTAAAAGAATAGGGTGTCACGTAGGAATTCAAATCCCTACGACACCTACAAAAGGAAGATTCTCTCTATAACTAGAATAGTGAGACTAATGCTTTTATCTAAGTAACCCATGTAGTCTCACTAATAAAGAATATGGAGATGCGAAATTTAACATAAAAGGAAAAGTCAATCCAATGACTTATGTTGTTATGCTTCTTGCTTATATTGGATATGATTCTTCTACATTTATCGCTCTCCATGTTATGAATTAGATTTATCCTCGTAATCTTAAAGAACTCACTGTGCTTGTTTCATAAGTAAAAACTAAGCATACTTCAAGGGATAATCTAGTTCATATTATAAAGTTTCCATGCTTTAGTAATTCACTTTTCATTCCTTATAAAAAATGATTACAAAAAGGGAAACTAGTGCTTGTGTTGCTATTAACATTTCTCTTGAGCCTACTTATGAAAATCTACAAGAGAGTAAGTGCAAGGTTAAAGCCACAAGCCTCAAAGAGTACTCTGCTCTTCACCCAAAAGGAAGAAAGGTCAAAGCAAAGGTATGGGAACTCATCTCTTTAATTTAGTTCCCATCAATGATTGTTCACTCTAATTATATCTTTGTGAAGAAATAGATTCTTTATTAAACTTAAATTGGCTAAGATGAGCATTCAATCTCGTTCTCATTAATGCACTAATCCTCTAGAATCTATCTCATACCTTTGCTATATATGTTCTCATATTGACTTGCTTTTAAGTAATGATTAATAAATTCAATATGAAGAGGTAAATTCCTATGCTTGATCAAATGCTTAAATAGTGCATGTTCCTTTTTTCAAGTAATGTGCACTAATATCAAGGATTTTACTTCATGTCTGTGTGATCTATGGATGATGAACTGCCTCTACTTTCTCTCTAAAGAAATCATCATTCATCTTTTACTCCCGTGTGCTATTAACATCTCTCTTAAGTATTTTCAATAAGTTTGGAAGGAAAAAGAGTCAACTATAAAGGGAGGACACTCAAATGAAAAGGGAAGACATCAAGAGCAACAACACCTACTTGGATATGAGATCTTCAAAACATTCAATGGTGTGGTTGTAAGCATTCAAAAACTTTTCATTATGAGAATACTAGGCAAAAATTGTTTATTGCAAATCTTTTAAGCCTTGATCGAGATAAATAGTGCTTCTCCCTATTTGCCTTTAAAAGTGAGTGCATCCACCCATTTCCTTCATTATTGATACATATCTCTAGGGGGAGCCTATTTCTATATCTTGATTATTTTGAGACTAGCACGTTATCTTAGTAATCTCATATAGTCTCTTGTATGAGAACAAGTTTCTCATAAGGCATGCTACTTCATTTCAATCCATCTTGGTAAAATAATGACACCTTTATCAAGGATTGTAGCTTTCAATGTTAAAGTAGCATATTTATTGGATTCTCCTATTTATGAGCATGTTTGAAAATCTGATGACTATGTTGTTCTTTTGATCGCATCTGTTGTTTGATCATTGAATAACTTCAATTATCACTTGTGCTTCTTAGTGCCTCATGTAATCTCAATTTGATTTCAATTGATAATTTCAATCGACATCTATCTTGATAGGCACTAAGTTGAAAGGAGACTTCATGATATATTTATGCAATTTGTGATCTACTTGATATATAATGACATGACTTAGAAAAGGATCACTTGTTGTAGAACTCTCTCTTGTGCAAAATATTTTCATACATTGTCTTGAGTATAGGTCTTAAGCAACTAAGACTAAGGACAATGCACAATGAAGAGAGCATCCGTATGTGAAGGTACAAAAGGGTAAAACTATTCAATCTTATTCATACATGTACCAAAATCTTCCTACATTCCTTGCATATCTTGTATAAAAGGAAGAGAAAGCATGTTCATGCATTAACCCTGCTTCATACCTAGTTTAACTTCTCAAACATTCTTTCTTACATCTTTGTTTAAACTGGGTGAAGTAATTTTATTGTCAAGGAGCTTAAAGCTTAACCTTGTAACGAGGATAAGCTGCCTTTGTTCCAAAGGTGGATAGCCCTTAAGCCTCTTTGAAATCCTCAAGGGTAAATGCTTGAGATATTTATAACATGTTCTCATAAGTACATAAACTGCCATGAGCATCACACTTATACTATGACACAATGCACTTCACATTCTCTATGATATAGACATAATCTCATTAACCTAATTATGTGCACTTGGCATTTAAGACCAAAAATTTGTATTCCTCTCAAAGCACATATTTAGGGGGAGAACTCTATATTATATAGAATTGTTTAAACTTAACTGAAATACCCTTTTAATCATGTCTCTTTCCTTTGGTACATTTGCATATTTCTTATCTCTATTTTGTGCCAAGGCTAAGACTAATATGTTTTCATGAGCATCTCATGTATTAAGTCTTAGATTGAAAGGGAAATGGAGTATTCGGCAAAGACATCGCTTCCACTCAACTCCATTGGTATTATCCACTCTTTGTCGGTATTCCGCCGTCTCTCCAAATTTGGTACAATCTTCACTCATATATTATTTGCCAAAGGGGGAGAGAAAGGTAAAAAGGCTTATATCTCATTCTAAGTATCCGTTTTTGGCGATTCATGCCAAAGGGGGAGAAAGTATTAGCCCAAAGCAAAAGGACCGCACCACCACCTAGTTTTAAAAACTAATGATTTTCAATTGGTAAATTTCAAATTGGTATCTTATTGTGTTCAAAAGGGGGAGAAAGTAGTATTTTCAAAATCGATATCTTAAAACCCTCTTGAACACTAAGAGGAGGATTTCATTGAGGGGGAGTTTTGTTTAGTCAAAGCCTCAAAGGAAAAAGCATTTGAAACAGGGGGAGAAGATTTCAAATCTTGAAAATGCTTCTCAAAATCTTATTCATTTATCCTTTGACTATTTTGAAAAACACTTTGAAAAGAATTTCCAAAAGAGTTTGCAAAAACAAAACAATTGGTGCAAGCATGGTCTAAAACATTAAAAAGAATGCATTCATGCAAATCTTATGAAATGATAGATTGGTTTAATTCCAAGCAATCTTTGCACATATATTATGCAAACTAGTTCAATTATGCACTTATATATTTGCTTTGGTTTGTGTTGGCATCAATCACCAAAAAGGGGGAGATTGAAAGGGAAATAGGGTCAAACCTTGTCCTAATTGATTTTGGTGGTTGAATTGCCCAACACAAATAATTGGACTAACTAGTTTGTTCAAGATTATGTATTCTACAGGTGTCAAAGGTTCAACACAAACCAATCAAAAGAACAAGTTAGGTCTCAAAAAAAGGAGAAAAAGGAAACCGAAGGCTGCCCTGGTCTGGCGCACCGGACAGTCCGGTGCACCACCGGACAGTGTCCGGTGCACCAGGGTGCTTCAGATTGAACTCTTCACCTTCGGGTTTCCCAGGCGCATCTCCGCTATAATTCACCGGACTGTCCGGTGCACCAACGGAGCAACGGCTATCTGCGCGCAACGGTCGACTCTGCAAAGTGAACAGTAAAATTCAGATGTCAGAGCAGTGAGTCAGAGGGGCACTGGACTGTCCGGTGTGCCACCGGACTGTCCGGTGCCACAAGAGGACAGAGCCTCCAACGGTCGACCAGCTTCAAGACCTAACGGCAGGATGACGTGGCGGTGCACCAGACACTGTCCGGTGACGCATCGGACATTGTCCGGTGGCGCACCGGACTGTCCGGTGCGTCCTTCGCCAGCACACTTCACCAACGGCTAGATTTTGGTTGATGGCTATAAATACCACCCCAACCGGCCACTTCAAGGTGTGGGAGCCCAAGCAACATTCCAAGTCATTTAGTTGACATACTCAAGCTCTCCCAACCACATATATTCATTGATCCATCCTATACACAAGATTTAGACCACTACAACAAACACAAGTGCCACAAAAGAGAGAGCAAGCAATAGAGAGCTACTCATTTGAGTTTAGCACTAGTGCCTTGTGAGATTCATTGAGAGATAGTGTGTACTACATCTTTGTGTTCATTTGTGCGTGGAGTTTTGACTCCCATCGAACTTCCTCCAAAGTTTTGGAGCCTTGTAAAAGCTAGCAAGAGACACCAAAGAGTGTGGTGGTCCTTGCAGGATCGAGAGTGATCCTTGAGAAGAAGAATTGCTCGCTGATCTTGAGTGATCGGTGGAGAGAGGGAAAGGGTTGAAAAAGACCCGTCCTTAAGTGGACTCCTCAACGGGGACTAGGCCTTCGAGGGCCGAACCTCGGTAAAACAAATCACCCGTGTCCATTGTGTTTATTGCTTGTGATTTGTTTGATCTCCCTTCCTCTAAGTTTTCTTGCGCTATTCTTTGTCAATATCATTTGGTGTTGCTTCAAGTTAAATTCTCATTTAGTGAAGCAACACACTGCAAGAGAGAACTTGTGTTATTGCTCTTCTCGCCTAAACCTTCTTGCTTTAGTCTCATAGACTTAATAGTAGTATTGATTTATCAATTCCGCATTATTTGAAAGCAATACTTTTTACAAGCAAGAACTTAGTTTTTATACTCTGATTATTGTATGTCTTGTTCTAACCACTATTCAAGGGATCTAGTTGGGGGATAAAGTTTTAATTTTCAGGTTTTGCCTATCCACCCCCCCTCTAGGCGACTTTCACTTACGACCCAGCTTGCTAACCAGATCCCAATAGGAGGTCCCAACGAGGAATGCCCCAATGACATCGGAGTCGATGAAGTTGGGGAGCTCAGTGTGCTACTTTGAAAACCGAAGAATGTATTCTTGGAGGCTTTCGTCCTGCTTCTGCCGGCAACTTCAGAGATCCCAGGAGTTCCCTCGGCGAATGTACGTGCCTTAGAAGTCCCTTCCGAAGACCCTGACTAGGTCTTCCCAGTCGTGGATCTGTGCTGGTGGGAGGTGCTCGAGTCAGGCTCGGGTGGAGTCCGATAGAAAGAGGAGGAGGTTACGAATGATGAGGTTATCATCGTTTGTTCCCCCGAGCTGGCAGGCCAGTCGGTAGTCAGCAAGCCAGAGCTTCGACTTCGTTTCCCCCGAATACTTAGTGATAGTAGTTAGGGTTCGGAACCGAGGCGGGAATGGCGCTCTGCGGATGGCCTTGCTAAAGACCTAAGGACCTAGCGACTCAGGAGAGGGGCTTCGATCCTCCATGTTGTCGTAATGCCACCCCTTCGAGGGCGGTAGTTGTACGTCTCGTGGTGTCGAACTCGTCCCCCAAGACGGTCGTGAACCGCTTGGGGTTAGCGGTTGTCTCGGAGACGATCGCGCACCGTGGGTGCCCTCTCTATGCTAGGTGTAGGGTGCACCGTGGCCTCCCTCTCGAAGCGATAGGGTCCCACCTGATGACTTGAGACGGGCTCTTGAAGCCGAGAG
Source organism: Zea mays (assembly GCF_902167145.1). Lineage (NCBI taxonomy): Eukaryota > Viridiplantae > Streptophyta > Magnoliopsida > Poales > Poaceae > Zea > Zea mays. Next base: position 202,052,831 of record NC_050098.1, read on the forward strand.
GCAGAGCACTTAGCCTGCTGGACTGCGGCACATTCCAGGAGTTCTCGAAGTTCACCGTGGACGCGACGTCCCTCGGTGGTGGAGGGCTCCAGCATGGTGCAGAGTAGGAGTGCTACCGCTGCGAGAATTTGACTGGCTCGGTTGAGAACGAGAGGTGTGGTGGCGTTGACATCTTCCATGATGCGACGCTAGACATCACGTGCCTTTGCGCGCGTGCCCCTATCGAGGGCTTTGTCGGCGGCTTCCCTCTCCAGAGCCTTTTGCAGCTGCTGTAGCCGTTGTTGTTCTTCTCTGAGCTTATCGTGTAGCTCTCGGAGTTGCTCAAGGTAAGCCGCATGGCTCCTAGGAGGGGTCTGGGCCCCGCCTGGTTCCACCGCTTCTTGAACGCGCGGTGGAGGCTGGTCACCTTCCCATGGCATGCCGAGGTGATCTCCTTCATCAGGGATCTCCGAGTCGATGTGGAGGCATTCCCGAGTTGGGTCATAGCCCTCACCACCAGTGCTTTAACCCTCCAAGCTCTCAAAAAGCATTTAATCACATGCATATAGGATTGCAGCATGGGTTCATGATCTCGCAGCCCGGAGAAGTCTAAGCCGAAGCTCGGACCGTCTTCTTCCTCGGAGTCCAGGCACCCTGAGGCAAAAGGAAGCCTGACATGCATTCTGGTGACAGAGCTGGTGTCGAAACTGGGCTATAAGGGGATGGGTTGAACACGGATCCGCGGGTGTCGACCCTTGCCATGTCTTGCCAAGGAATGACCGGCTCCTCCCGATCCGTGGGTGGGAGGACTGGCGTGGCTGGTACCACTCGCTCAACAGCGTGGGGAACTGGCGCCTCCCACACCGGTAGGGATGAAAACAATCGGTAAACACTAAAACTATTACCGTTTTCATATTTTTTTTATCGGAAACAAAATATAAAACGGTAACTCCGGAAATGGGAACAATATCAGTATTTCAGAAACATTGGAAACGAAAGTTTGGTATGGAAAATACACCGGTAACGGTTGAAATCTAAAATACGATCGGTAAACATATCAAACTTCACAATACAACAAAGTCGACAAAAGATCACAAAGACCACAAGTTCACAATTCATGATATAACAAGTTCACAAGGATCACAAATTTATAATATAAAAAGTTTACAAAGATCACAAGTTCACAATATAACAAGTTCACAGTATAACAAGTTCATAAAGATCACAAGTTCACAGACTCAAAGTTCACAATTCACAATATCCACTCGATTTAGCTGATATGGCATGCTTACTCATGAAATATTTTTTCCTCATATAAAGAGTTTTTTCACAGCCTCACAGGAAAACCCTAAAATCTAGTGTGAAAAAAAACAAATTGTCGACTCTCTATCATTATGTATTACTAATACATAACATGTGCATAGAAAAGGGTGGATACGTTCGAAAGACCAAATCGTTAATCTCAACTGCCTTTCAAGACCATCTATCCCAAAAGAAATCTTAAAGGCCCAAAAAATAAAAAATAAGTAACCCTTATCCAGAGACGTACAGACGATGCGAAAAAATCACACGCTGGAAAATTCTGAAAAAAAATTCCGAGACACAATTCCGAAAAATTTCCGAGATACAAATTCGGTAATTTCTGAAAAAAACCGGTAACCGAAGGAAACGGTGGGTAAAACACCACACCGATTCCGATAGAAAATTATAAAAACTGATTCCATTTTCGAAAAATACCGTTACCAGTGAACCCGATCGAAAATTTTCGAAATCGGTTTCCGGAATACTGAAAAATTCCAAAACTGTTTTCATCCCTACACACCGGAGGAGGTGGTCCCAGGAAAGTCGACACAGGTGCTGTCGGCGGTGCTCCAAGTGCAATGCTGGTGTTGGCTAGGTGCCTCGAGAGGGAGTCTATGCCATCAGCCATCCCAGGGGCTCCGCTAGGGCACGGGGTGCCATGAGTGGCATGGTCACGGTTGCCCCATCTCTACCTCGTACGATGAGAAGGGCGACGACGGGTGCTTGGGTGCTCAAGAGGGACAAGCGGGAGGAGTATCATGTCATACTCAATGCCGAGTGACATGAACTCTAGGCTCTCTAACTTAATCACTATCCCAAGCCTGAGCGGATGATGAAAGCCTACCATCTAGAGTCTTAATGGGAACTGGAGGTGTTTCACACGACAGATCCCTACCTGGCGCGCCAACTGCCGGTGTTTGGACTAAGGGTCCTAACCAACTAGTAAATAATGCTGCGTGCCCAGAATCTAGATGGTGTGCGAGTTGACACAAGCAGTTTATCCTGGTTCGGGCAATGTAAAGCCCTACTTCCAGCAGATGGGGATGAGGCTTATATTACTCGCACCTCAGTGCCTGCAGTAGGGATTACAAGCACGGTGGGAGAGGGAAAGTTCCCAAGTCCCTGAAACTGATTGAGGCAAGTGCCAATATCCTAAGACCTAGTGGCAAACAATTGAGTGTCCGTCTGTGTGTCTTGCTTACCCCTTGGGGGAACTACACTGCCCTATTTATACATGTAGGAGGTATGCAACAAAGCCTAGGGTCGTCGTATCCCAAGGGTAGTTGTCTTGGTGTCTTGTAAGCCGGCGTGACAGTGCACTACATTGTTGACTTGAGTCTGTTGACATCCTGCTGAGAGCCGAGGCAGAGGCCGAGGGGTTGGCCATACACCCGAGCCCTCCTGGGAGGGGTTGCCCTTATCGTAGTTGTTGTAACAACGTCGTGGTATGGGTAAAAGCCTGCTTATGGGGTGCATCATCATCCTTGTGCGGAGTGACATCGTGATTCCTTGCTGCGTTTCTCGAGGTCAGAGCCTAGCTCGGGCGAGGCGGAAGTCTTCCCGAGGCGTTGGTTGAGCCATCCCTTGACGTGTGCCACAGTCGGTGGAGTAACCACCCGCGAGATTCACGTTGGAGCAAGTAGCGGGGGCTGAGCTCGGGCGAGGCGGAGAAATCACCTGAGGCAGAACTCAGCGTCGGGGGAGACGGAGATTGCGTCTGAGGCTGAACTCAGCGTCGGGCGAGGCGGAGATTTCCGCCCGAGGGCCGGACTTAGCGTCGAGCAAGGCAGGAGTTTGCGCCCGAGGGCCGGACTTAGCGTCGGGCGAGGCGGAGATTTGCGCCTGAAAGGGAAATAGGCTTACACCTTTTACTAATTGATTTTGGTGGTTGAATTGCCCAAGACAAATAATTGGACTAACTAGTTTGCTCTAGATTATAAGTTTTACAGGTGCCAAAGGTTCACAACAAACAAATAAAAAGACCAAGAAAGGGTTCAAACAAAGAGAGCAAAAGACTGCCGAAGTGTGCCCTGGTCTGGAGCACCGGACTGTCCGGTGTGCCACCGGACAGTGTCCGGTGCACCAGGGGATTCCAGTCTGAACTTGACACCTTCGGGTATTCTGGGAGCTGCTCCGCTATAATTCACCGGACTGTCCGGTGTAGCACTGGACTGTCCGGTGTGCCAGCGGAGTAACGGCTACTACAGCGCCAACGGTCATCTGCAACGGCAGTTAATGCGCTACAGTGCACGCAGAAGTCAGAGCAGAGCCAGAAGGCGCATCGGACAGTGAACAGTTACGGTCCGGTGCACCACCGGACTGTCCGGTGGCACAGCTGTCAGAAGCTCCAACGGTCAGAACCCAACGGCCGGGTGATGTGGCTGGCGCACCGGACTGTCCGGTGCGCCATGCGATAGAAGCCCTCACCAACGGTTCTTTTGGTGGTTGGGGCTATAAATATCCCCCCAACCACCACACTTCAAAGCATCCAAGTTTTCAGCCTTCAAACACCTTACAAGAGCTATAGCATTCAATACAAGACACAAACAAAGAGATCAAATCCTCTCCTAAGTCCGGAATCACTCCAACCAAATTAGTGACTAGAGAGAGAGACATTTGTGTTCATTTGAGCTCTTGCGCTTGGATTGCTTTTCTTCTTCCTTCTTTCTTGATTCCAACTCAATTGTAACCAAGGCAAGAGACACCAATTGTGTGGTGGTCCTTGTGGGGACTTAGTGTCCCGTTTGATTGAGAAGAGAAGCTCACTCGGTCTAAGTGACCGTTTGAGAGAGGGAAAGGGTTGAAAAAGACCCGGTCTTTGTGACCACCTCAACGGGGAGTAGGTTTGCAAGAACCGAACCTCGGTAAAACAAATCATCATGTCATCCGCCTTATTTGCTTGTGATTTGTTTTCGTCCTCTCTTTCGGACTCGTTTATATTTCTAACGCTAACCTCGGCTTATAGTTGTGCTTAAAGTTTGTAAATTTCAGTTTTGCCCTATTCACCCCCCTCTAGGCGACTTTCAATTGGTATCAAAGCCCGGTGCTTCATTAGAGCCTAACCGCTCGAAGTGAAGTAGGGAGCATCCGCCAAAAGGGAGATCGGGACCGGTGACAAGTCCGCAAGCTCTGGGAGAACGCACTCAAGGGAGTCCGCCCACAAGCACAAGGAGGAATCCTCTTCCTCCATCAAGTCCCAACGGAAGGGTGACAAGAAGAAAAATATGAAGAAGGTGGTCTACTACGAGACCGACTCTTCGTCACCCTCCACCTCCGGCTCGGAATCGGCATCCGCCACTTCTAAGCGCCATGAGCGCAAGAAGTATAGTAAGATGCCCCTTCGCTATCCTCGTATTTCAAAACGCACCCCATTACTTTCCGTTCCATTAGGCAAACCACCTATGCTTGAAGGTGAAGATTATTCTATGTGGAGTGATAAAATGAGGCATCACCTAACCTCACTCCACAAAAGCATATGGGATATTGTTGAGTATGGAGCGCAGGTACCAAAGAAGGGAGACAAGGATTACGACTCGGAGGAGGTCGAACAAATCCAACGCTTCAACTCCCAAGCCACTACTATACTCCTCGCCTCTCTAAGTCGAGAGGAGTATAATAAGGTGCAAGGGTTGAAGAGCGCAAAGGAAATTTGGGACGTGCTCAAGACCGCGCACGAAGGAGACGAGGTGACCAAGATCACCAAGCGGGAGACGATCGAGGGGGAGCTCGGTCGCTTCATGCTTCACCAAGGAGAGGAGCCACAAGCGATGTACAACCGGCTCAAGACCTTGGTGAACCAAGTGCGCAACCTCGGGAGCACCAAATGGGATGACCATGAAATGGTCAAGGTTATTCTTAGATCACTCATTTTCCTTAACCCTACGCAAGTTCAATTAATTCGTGGTGATCCTAGATACACACTAATGTCTCCCGAGGAAGTGATAGGAAAATTTGTGAGCTTTGAATTGATGATCAAAGGCTCCAAGAAAATCATCGAGCAAGGCGCCACCTCAACACCCGAGGTGCAACCCGTCGCATTCAAGGCGACAGAAGAAGAAAAGAAGGACTCTACACCACGTAGGATCCCCATCGACGCCTCCAAGCTCGACAACGAGGAAATGACGCTCATCATCAAGAGCTTTCGCCAAATCCTCAAGCAAAGGAGGGGGAAGGACTACAAGCCCCACTTCAAGAAAGTTTGCTACAAGTGTGGTAAGCCCGGTCATTTTATTGCAAAATGTCCATTATCAAGTGATAGTGACAGGGGCGACGACAAGAAGGGAAAGAGAAGAGAGAAGAAGAGGTACTACAAGAAGAAGGGCGACGATGCCCATGTATGCCGCAAGTGGGACTCCGACGAGAGCTCCACCGACTCCTCCTCCGACGAGGACGCCGCAAACATCGCCGTCACCAAGGGCCTTCTCTTCCCCAACGTCGGCCACAAATGCCTCATGGCAAAGGACGACAAGAAGAAGAAGGTAAAATCAAAATCCTCCACTAAGTATGCAACCTCTAGTGATGAGGATAATTCTAGTGATGATGAGGATAACTTGCTCACACTTTTTGCCAACCTAAACATGCAACAAAAGGAGAAATTAACTGAACTAATTAGTGTTATTCATGATAAGGATGAACTCTTAGATAGCCAAGAGGACTTCCTAATTAAAGAAAACAAAAAGCATGTTAAGGTTAAAAATGCTTATGCTCTAGAGGTAGAAAAATGTGAAAAATTAACTAGTGAGCTAAACACTTGCCATGATGTTATTTCCAACCTTAGAAATGAGAATGCTAAATTAATTGCTAAGGTTGAGAATTTAAATGTTTGAGATGATTCTCTTGTTAGTCTTAGGAATGATAATGCTAGTTTGATTACTAAGATTGACAAGTTAAATGCATCACTCTCTAGCCTTAAAAATGAGAATGAAAAATTAATTGCTAAGGGTAAGGAATTATATGTTTGCAATGTTTCCATTTCTAATCTTAGAGATGAGAATGACATTTTACATGCTAAGATTGTTGAACTAAATTCTTGCAAACCCTCTACATCTACCGTTGAACATGTTACAATTTGCACTAGGTGTAGAGATGTTAATATTGATGTTATTCATGATCACATTGCTATGATTAAACAACAAAATGATCATATAGCAAAATTAGATGCTAAAATTGTCGAGCACGAGTTAGAAAATGAAAAATTTAAATTTGCTCGTAGTATGCTCTATAGTGGGAGACGCCCTGGCATTAAGGATGGCATTGGCTTCCAACAGGGAGGCAATGTCAAACTCAATGCCCCTCCTAAAAGATTATCTAACTTTGTTAAGGGCAAGTGTCGGGGACCATAATTAGGGGTACCCCCAAGACTCCTAATCTCAGCTGGTAACCCCCATCAGCACAAAGCTGCAAAGGCCTGATGGGTACGATTAGGTCAAGGCTCACTCAAGGGACACGATCTCGCCTCGCCCGAGCCCAGCCTCGGGCAAGGGCAGCCGACCCCGGAGGATTCACGTCTCGCCCGAGGGCCCCCTCAAGCAACGGACACACCTTCGGCTCGCCCGAGGCCCAGTCTTCACAGAGAAGCAAACTTGGCCAGATCGCCACACCAACCTACCATATCGCAGGAGCATTTAATGCAAGGATGGCCTGACATCTTATCCTGACGCGCGCTCTTCAGTCGACAGAGCCGAAGTGACCGCAGTCACTTCGCCGCTCCACTAACCGACCTGACAAGAAAACAGCCGCCTGCGTCACTCCGACTGCTGTGCCACTCGACAGAGTGAGGCTGACAGCAGCCAAGTCCGGCCTCGGGCGCCATAGGAAGCTCTGCCTCGCCCGACCCCAGGGCTCGGCCCCCGTCTCGGCCTCGGAAGACGACGAACTCCGCCTCGCCCGACCCCAGGGCTCGGACTCAGCCTCGGCTTCGGAAGACGACGAACTCCGCCACGCCCGACCCCAGGGCTCGGACTCAGCCTTGGCCTCGGAAGACGAAGAACTCTGCCTCGCCCGACCCTAGGGCTCGGACTCAGCCTCGGCTCTGGAAGACGACGAACTCCGCCTCGCCCGAGCCCAGGGCTCAGACTCAGCCTTGGCCTCGGATAGCGGTCTCCGCCTCGCCCGACCCGGGGCTCGGACTCGACCTCGACCTCGAAGGAGCCTCCGCCTCGCCCGACCCAGGGCTCGGACCGACCACGTCACAGGAGGGGCCATCATTACCCTACCCCTAGCTCGCTCAGGCTACGGGGGACAAGACCGGCGTCCCATCTGGCTTGCCCCGGTAAACAAATAATGATGGCGCCCCACGTGCTCCATGACGACGGCGACTCTCAGCCCCTTACGGAAGCAAGGAGACGTCAGCAAGGACTCGATAGCCCCGACAGCTGTCCTTCCGCAAGGCTCTAGCGCTCCTCCGACGGCCACGACATCACATGAACAGGGTGCCAAAACCTCTCCGGCTGCCACGACGGCATGTACTTAGGGCTCTAGCTCCTCTCTGCTAGACACGTTAGCACGCTGCTACATCTCCCATTGTACACCTGGGCCCTCTCCTTACGCCTATAAAAGGAAGGTCCAGGGCTCTCGTACGAGGAGGTTGGCCGCGCGGGGGAACAGGACGACGCGTAAGGTCTCTCCCTCTGTCCCACGCAGACGCTTGTAACCCCCTACTGCAAGCGCACCCGACCTGGGCGTAGGACAACACGAAGGCCGCGGGTTTCCCCTTTTGCCTGCCTCCTTTCCTTTTCCCCCCTTCGTGCTCCGTCTCGCGCCGACCCATCTGGGCTGGGACACGCGGCGACAATTTACTCGTCGGTCTAGGGACCCCCCGGGGTCGAAACGCCGACAGTTGGCGCGCCAGGTAGGGGCCTGCTGCGTGTTGACGAACAGCTTCCCGTCAAGCTTCAGATGGGTAGTCTCCAGCAACCTCTCCAACCCGGGACGATTCTCCGTTTCGGGAGTCTTGAGTTCATGTCCATCGACGGCAGCTACGACATGATACTCCTTCCTCCGCCGCGCGACAGCGACAATGGCGGACGACAGCCCGCCCACCAGCGGCGGAATCAACGACGTCTTCCCCACGTGGCGGAAGAACAACATTCGGGTTTGTCCCATCGCCTCCCCCGGCGATGGAGGAGGAGGCGGGGCAGCCATGGCCGAGCAGGAGGCAGCACCTCGTCGGCTATCGAGCGAGACGACGGCGCCGGCGCCCCAACGGGGGACACGTCGGGCATCGACCTCACGTCTGAGAAGAAGACGAGCGCTGTTTCCCCGCAACACGCCAACTCCAAGCGGACGAATGACGCCAGCACGCTTGCGAGGGACTTGCTGGGTGTCACCCTCGTACCTGAGACGACGGTGCAGTCCGCCCCTAACGCGACTTCGTCACCGCCTGTCGACCAAGAGGTACCGACCGATTCCCATCTCGTGCCTTTCATATCCAGCTGCAACCCACCGAGCGACCCCGCTTTGGTGGACGCTTTTATGAAGGCATGTTCAAACCCTCCGAGGTATCATATGCGGTCACCCTAGGACCGGCTGACGGCCGTCTCGACCTACGGACCCTCGGGTTCCGAGGAAGATGACGAGCCCGACTTTTGTTGGGATTTCTCCGGGCTCGGTAACCCCAGTGCCATGCGGGACTTCATGACCGCATGCGACTACTGCCTTTCCGATTGTTCTGATGGTAGCCGCAGCTTCGACGACGAGGACTGCGACCCAAGTCGTGAATGTTTCCACGTCGATCTAGGGGGTCCCGGCGAAGGCAACCATCTTGGTATACCGGAAAACGGTGATCCCCTAGGCCTGCGCCTCGCGTTGACATCCTTCGGGAGCTAGTTGTGGTCCCAGTCCCTGCGGGGGGTCAGGACACATAGCTCGAGCAAATCCGCGAGATGCAGGCCAGGCTCGATGAGGGAGCAGGAACACTTGAGCAGTTCCGGCGGAACATCGGGCAGGAATGGGCAGACCGAGCTCCGGCCAGAGAAGCGCGTCATCTACCCCAGGGCATCCAACACCGCATTGCCGACGACGTCAGGGCAAGGCCGCCACCGGCTTCCAGTGGGGTCGGCCAGAACCTGGCTGCGGCAGCAATACTACTCCGCGCGATGCCAGAACCATCGACCACCGAAGGGCGGCGTATCCACGGAGAGCTCAAGAATCTCCTGGAGGATGCCGCGGTTTGACGGGCCGAAAGCTCTGCCTCCCGAAGGCAGGGATACCCCTCGGAGCATCGCGCCGCGACTTCCCGATTTATGCGGGAAGCCTCGGTCCACACCGGGCGCACGCGCAACACAGCGCCTGTGGCCCCGGGGCGCCTCGGCAACGAGCACCACCACCGCAACCGTCGAGCCCACCTCGATGAGAGGGTGCGCTGAGGCTACCACCCCAGGCATGGGGACGCTACGACAGTGGGGAGGATCGGAGCCCCTCGCCCGAACCACCCGGTCCGCAGGCTTTCAGCCGGGCCATACGACGGGCGCCGTTCCCGACCCGGTTCCGAACCCCGACTACTATCACAAAGTACTCAGGAGAGACGAGGCCGGAACTGTGGCTCGCGGACTACCGACTGGCCTGCCAGCTGGGTGGAACGGACGATGACAACCTCATCATCCGCAACCTCCCCCTGTTCCTCTCCGACACCGCTCGAGCCTGGCTGGAGCATCTGCCTCCGGGGCAGATCTCCAGCTGGGACGACCTGGTCCAAGCCTTCGCCGACAACTTCCAAGGCACGTACGTGCGCCCTGGGAACTCCTGGGATCTCCGAAGCTGCCACCAGCAGCCGAAAGAGTCTCTCCGGGACTACATCCGGCGATTCTCGAAGCAGCGCACCGAGCTGCCCAACGTCACCGACTCGGATGTCATCGGCGCGTTCCTCGCCGGCACCACCTGCCACGACCTGGTGAGCAAGCTGGGTCGCAAGACCCCCACCAGGGCGAGCGAGCTGATGGACATCGCCACCAAGTTCGCCTCTGGCCAGGAGGCGGTTGAGGCCATCTTCCGGAAGGACAAGCAGCCCCAGGGCCGCCAACTGGAAGGCGTCCCCGAGGCCATCTCCCCGGAGGTACCAATCTCTTCGACAAGATGCTCAAGGAGCCGTGCCCCTATCATCAGGGGCCCGTCAAGCACACCCTTGAGGAGTGCGTCATGCTTCGGCGCCACTTTCACAAGGCTGGGCCACCTGCGGAAGGTGGCAGGGCCCACAACAATGACAAGAAAGAGGATCACAAGGCAGAGGAGTTCCCCGAGGTCCACGACTGCTTCATGATCTACGGTGGGCCAGTGGCGAACGCCTCGGCTCGGCACCGCAAGCAAGAGCGTCGGGAGGTCTGCTCGGTAAAGGTGGCGGCGCCAGTCTACCTAGACTGGTCCGACAAGCCCATCACCTTCGACCAGGGTGACCACCCCGACCGCGTGCCGAGCCCGGGGAAATATCCGCTTGTTGTCGACCCCGTCATCGGCAACGTCAGGCTCACCAAGGTCCTCATGGACAGAGGCAGCAGCCTCAACATCATCTACGCCAAGACCCTCGGGCTCCTGCGGATCGATCTGTCCTCGTTCAGGGCGGGCGCGGCGCCTTTTCACGGGATCATCCCCGGAAAACGCGTCCAACCCCTCGGACAACTCGATTTGCCCGTCTGCTTCAGGACTCCCTCCAACTTCCGAAGGGAAATCCTCACGTTCGAGGTGGTCAGGTTCCGAGGAACCTACCACGCAGTGCTGGGGAGGCCATGCTACGCCAAGTTCATGGCCGTCCCCAACTACACCTACCTCAAACTCAAGATGTCGGGCCCCAACGGGGTCATCACCATCGGCCCCACGTACTGACACGCGTACGAATGTGACGTGGAGTGCGTGGAGTACGCCGAGGCCCTCACCGAATCCGAGGCCCTCATCGCCGACCTGGAAAGCCTCTCCAAGGAGGCGCCAGACGTGAAGCGCCATGCCGGCAACTTCGAGCCAGCAGAGACGGTGAAGTCCGTCCCTCTCGACCCCAGCAACGACGCCTCCAAGCATATCCGGATCGGCTCCGAGCTTGACCCCAAATAGGAAGCCGTGCTCATCGACTTTCTCCGCGCAAACGCCGAAGTTTTCGCGTGGAGTCCTTCGGACATGCCTGGCATACCGAGGGATGTCGCCGAGCACTCGCTGGATATCCGAGCTGGAGCTCGACCCGTGAAGCAGCCTCTGCGCTGGTTCGACGAAGAAAAGCGCAGAGCCATAGGCGAGGAGATCCACAAGCTGATGGCTGCAGGGTTCATCAAAGAGGTATTCCATCCCGAATGGCTTACCAACCCTGTGCTTGTGAGAAAGAAAGGAGGGAAATGGCGGGTGTGTGTAGACTACACTGGTCTAAACAAAGCATGTCCGAAGGTTCCCTACCCTTTGCCTCGCATCGATCAAATTGTGGATTCCACTGCTGGGTGCGAAACCCTGTCTTTCCTCGATGCCTACTCAGGGTATCACCAAATCAGGATGAAAGAGTCCGACCAACTCGCGACTTCTTTCATCACACCTTTTGGCATGTACTGCTACGTTACTATGCCATTTGGTTTGAGGAATGCGGGTGCGACATACCAAGGGTGCATGAACCACGTGTTCGGCGAGCACATTGGTCGAACGGTCGAGGCTAACATCGATGACATCATAGTCAAGACGAGGAAAGCCTCTGACCTTCTCTCCGACCTTGAAACGACATTCCGGTGTCTCAAGGCGAAGGGTGTAAAACTCAATCCCGAGAAGCGTGTCTTTGGAGTCCCCCGAGGCATGCTCTTGGGGTTCATCGTCTCCGAGCGGGGCATCGAGGCCAACCCAGAGAAAATCGCGGCCATCACCAACATGGGGCCCATCAAGGACTTGAAAGGCGTACAGAGGGTCATGGGATGCCTTGCGGCTATGAGCCGTTTCATCTCGCGCCTCGGCGAAAGAGGCCTGCCTCTGTACCGCCTCTTAAGAAAGGCCGAGCGCTTCGCTTGGACCCCCGAGGCCGAGGAAGCCCTCGGGAACCTGAAGGCGCTCCTCACGAATGCGCCCATCTTGGTGCCCCCTGCTGCCGAAGAAGCCCTCTTGATCTACGTCGCCGCTACCACCCAGGTGGTCAGCGCCGCGATCGTGGTTGAGAGACGAGAAGAAGGGCATGCATTGCCCGTCCAGAGGCCGATCTACTTTATCAGTGAGGTACTGTCCAAGACCAAGATCCGCTACCCACAAATTCAGAAGCTACTGTACACGGTGATTCTGACACGGCGGAAGTTGCGACACTACTTCGAGTCTCATCCGGTGACTATGGTGTCATCCTTCCCCCTAGGGGAGATCATCCAATGCCGAGAGGCCTCGGGTAGGATTGCAAAGTGGGCGGTGGAAATCATGGGCGAGAGAATCTCGTTCGCCCCTCGGAAGGCCATCAAGTCCCAAGTCTTGGCGGGCTTTGTGGCTGAATGGGTCGACACCCAGCTTCCAGCAGCTCCGATCCAACCGGAACTCTAGACCATGTTTTTCGACGGGTCGCTGATGAAAACAGGGGCGGGCGCGGGCCTGCTCTTCATCTCGCCCCTCGGGAAGCACCTCCGCTACGTGCTGCGCCTCCATTTCCCAGCGTCCAACAACGTGGCTGAGTATGAGGCTCTGGTCAACGGGTTGCGCATCGCCATCGAGCTAGGGGTCCGATGCCTCGACGCTCGCGGTGACTCGCAGCTTGTCATCGACCAAGTCATGAAGAACTCCCACTGCCGCGACCCGAAGATGGAAGCCTACTGCGACGAGGTTCGGCGCCTGGAAGACAAGTTCTACGGGCTCGAGCCCAACCACGTCGCCCGATGATACAACAAGACTGCGGACGAGCTGGCTAAGATAGCCTCGGGGCAGACAACCGTCCCTCCGGACGTCTTCTCCCGAGACCTACATCAACCCTCAGTCAAGACCGACGACTCGCCCGAGCCCGAGAAGGCCTCGGCCCAGCTCGAGGCACCCTCGGCTCAGCCCGTGGCATCCTCGGCTCCCGAGGGTGAGGCACTGCGCGTCGAGGAAGAGCGGAATGGGGTCCCGCCTAATCGAGACTGGCAGACCCCGTACCTGCAATATCTCCACCGAGGAGAGCTGCCCCTCGACCAAGCCGAGGCTCGGCGACTGGCGCGGCGCGCCAAGTCGTTCGTCTTGCTAGGGGACGGGAAGGAGCTCTACCACCGCAGCCCCTCCGGCATCCTCCAGCGATGCATATCCATCGCCGAAGGTTAGGAGTTATTACAAGAAATACACTCGGGGGCTTGCGGTCATCACGCAACGCCTCGAGCCCTTGTTGGAAACGCTTTCCGACAAGGTTTCTACTGGCCGACCGCGGTGGCCGACGCTACTAGAATTGTCCGCACCTGCCAAGGGTGTCAATTCTACGCAAGGCAGACCCACCTGCCCGCTCAGGCTCTGCAGACAATACCCATCACCTGGCCGTTCGCTGTGTGGGGTCTGGACCTCGTCGGTCCCTTGCAGAAGGCACCTGGGGGCTACACGCACCTGCTGGTCGCCATCGACAAATTCTCCAAGTGGATCGAGGTCCGACCCCTAAACAGCATCAGGTCCGAACAGGCGGTGGCATTCTTCACCAACATCATCCATCGCTTTGGGGTCCCGAACTCCATCATCACCGACAACGGCACCCAGTTCACCGGCAGAAAGTTTCTGGACTTCTGCGAGGATCACCACATCCGGGTGGACTGGGCCGCCGTGGCTCACCCCATGACGAATGGGCAGGTAGAACGTGCCAACGGCATGATTCTGCAAGGACTCAAGCCGAGGATCTACAATGACCTCAACAAGTTCGGCAGGCGATGGATGAAGGAACTCCCCTCGGTGGTCTGGAGTCTGAGGACAACGCCGAGCCGAGCCACGGACTTCACACCGTTCTTTCTAGTCTATGGGGCCGAGGCCATCTTGCCCACAGACTTAGAATACGGTTCCTCGAGGGCGAGGGCCTACGACGACCAAAGCAATCGAACAAACCGAGAAGACTCACTGGACCAGCTGGAAGAGGCTCGAGACATAGCCTTACTACACTCGGCGCGGTATCAGCAGTCCCTGCGACGCTACCACGCTCGAGGGGTTCGGTCCCGAGACCTCTAGGTGGGCGACTTGGTGCTTCGGCTGCGACAAGACGGCCGAGGGCGGCACAAGCTCACGCCTCCCTGGGAAGGGTCATTCGTCATCGCCAAGGTCCTGAAGCTCGGGACATACAAGCTGGCCAACAGTCAAGGCGAGGTCTACAGCAACGCTTGGAACATCCGACAGCTACGTCGCTTCTACCCTTAAGATGCTTTCAAGTCGTTCATACACCTCGTTCACATATAAAGTCTAACCATCAAGGAAGGGTCGGCCTTGCCTCGACAAAGCTCAACCCTCCCTCGGGGGCTAGAAGGGGGGAACCCCGTCTACGTCAAAATTTTCCTCGGAAAAGGTCTTTCTGCCAGAACGTCTTTCGTGCTTTTTGACTACTTCGAAAGTGGGATCCTAAAAACGACGGAGTACATGTAAGCAGCCAAGGCCGACTGAGCCGAGGGACTCCTACGCCTCCGGGATACGGATACCTCACTCATCACCTTCTGCGATAAGTAACTCACGCTCGGATAAGCGATTCCGCTGACCGAACAAGTCTTAATGCTCGGGAACCTTTCTGCCGAAACGATTTTTCGTGCCTTCTCGACTATATCGATAGCATAATCCTACGGACGAGTAAGAGTACACGTAAGCGGCAAGGCCGACCGAGCCGAAGGACTCCTACGCCTCCGGGATATGGATACCTCACTTGTCAATTTCCGTGAAAAGTAACTCTCGCTCGGACAAACAATTCTGTTACCGACAAATAAGTCCAGATACTCGAAGCAAGAGGAAAAGAAACGCAGGTTTACAACGCGACGACAGTATGTTTGGGCCTCGGCGGCCGCAAAAAACATATGCATACTACAGGCGAACCGATCCTGCAGGCTCAGACGTCGATGGAGGGGGAGCAGCGACACCCTTGGCGTCAACTCCACCTTCGGCGAAGTCCGACCGAGCCTCAGACGGCAACACGGTCGGAGGATCTCCGCTCCAAAGGACGACGTCAGCACCGCGCCCGGGCCATCGCCGCCAGGGTCTCCTCCAGGAACCCGGCCCGAGCAGACGGCTCGGCCGGCCGCCCCGAAGCCTCAGCCAGCTGTCTCCCGAGGACATCAGCCTGGCTCATGGCCTCGGCGACTCGACTCCGGTGTTGGTCCCGCCAGTGGACGGCCTGGCCAGGCTCCGGCCGACGAAATCTTCTTCTCGAGCCAACTCTGCCTCTGTCCACACTGACACCGCTGCCTCCGGCTCCGGCTCATCGAAGAGCGGTCGAGGGTTCCTTTAACTAAGCAAGAGAAGCCTCGGGCGGCAAGGCCGACCGAGCCGAGGGACTCCTACGCCTCCGGGATACGGATACCTCACTCGTCACCTTCGCACGAGGCAACTCACACTTGGTTAAGCGGTTCAGTTAGCCGACAGACGAGTCCTATTGCTCGAAATGAGGAAAAAACACGGCTCCGTGCCGAAAATACATACATGTTTAGGCCTCGACAACCACAATGAACAAACACCGGCACTCAAGGTGCCATTACAAGCGGAACTCTAGTTCCACCTCCGCAGGTACGAACAATCCCCCACGTTGGAGGGCCTGCGGAGCAACAGAACGCCGACGAGACTCCGGGTGGCTCACCGCCGCCCGCTCCGGCAGCAGCGACAACGACTTCCGCCCTGGGCGGCCAAACAGCAGCAGCGATGACCTCAGGGCAGACGCTGCTGCAACAAGGCCCTCGCCCGCGTCCCCGCCCAAGGGGCGAGGACATGCAGAAGGCCGTAGAGTTGGAGGTCAGTCCGCGGGTGGCGCCGGCTATCTCGTTGGCGGAGAAACCTCTTCCGGCTGCCTCGGTGGGAGGTGGCACCGGAAGCAGCGCCGAAGCCGCTCAGGCCGGAGAGCCGGACACGCGGCAGCTGCCAGCGCCACGAACGGCGAACGCCCTTCCCCCCGATCACTGAGGGAAGGACCGGCCACTGCCCGCGCGGAGACACGCCCCAACTCGGCGCACTCCCCTCCCCAGCACTGATGATGAACATCCTTGAAGCTGAGGGAGGGGCAGAGGCCGCAGCCCGGCTCGCTTCTCCCCACCATCGAACTGGTGGTCACCGTCTTGGGTGACCACCAGCGAGGGGAAGCAGTCAGGCTGTCTGATGAAAATCCTTGAAGCCGAACGATGGCTGAAAGGTACCAACTTCCGCGAAGTTGCGTTCCTCCAACGACGACAAGGCGGAAGAACCGCGGGCGCTCCCCATTCGGGGGCTCGGAAGGTGGAAGGACACGAGGCATGAAGGGAGTGCGAAGACATGGTTGCCTTCCAAGGGGGTCACCCTTATTTTAAAGGTAACTCTCCCCACTTGCGTCCTCAGTCGTCGCAAACTGAGTCTTCTCCAACACGCTCCAAGGTCCTCCCCCTACGACACGGGGGCTGGGCCCCACGCGTCATGCAAGCGGGCCCAAGGCGGAAGAAGCCAAACCGCCGCGCGCGGTGCGCGTAACTGCCCAGTGGTTAAAAGCGCTTCTCCACTTTTGCCCAGACCAGCGGGTGAAAGAGCGGACCGCCATGCAGGCGGCATGCAACCGCACCAAGGGGGTGCACCCTTTCGACTTTGACGCGTCCAGCATGGAGGCCCAGGCCCACACGTCATGTAACCGGCGCACCAGTTACTACGTGCGAGAAACTGCACTGCCACTCGCGCCACTACCGCGCCTTCTCGACTGCGGAACCGGTGCCGCGACTCGAGGCGACCCTGCGTATGACCCGACAGTGCCAACCGAGCACATCAGTCATGGGTCAGCCAACCGCGGGAGAAGGCGCGACGGTCGATACGGCCAGAAATGGACCGGTAGTAATGGCAGTGGCAGGCGGGCGGAAGCAGCGGTCAAGTCGTCAGCAAGCTCACGTCCCCTCCTAGGACAGCGAGAGAACCCTCTCCCACGGCGTGAAGATGACACACCCGTGTTCCGTTCCTCGAACGGCTCGCGCACGCGCAATGGCTGCCCCGCGAACCACTCGTCCCGTCGCATTAACTCTGCGGCAGGACAGGCGGCACCTTTGGCAGGCGAAGCAGGCGACGCTTCACCTCTACCATGATAACCGCGTCAAAAAAGGTGCGCCACGTTGTTCGATTTCATATCCTTTTCCACTTCCTCTTTCTCTCTCTTGCTACAGGGACCGGGAAAGGGGATACTCCGAAAGGGATCCTTCTCCGCGAAGGAAACGAGCCCCGAGCCCCCCTACTGATCAGAGGTTCGAAGGCTGGCCCCTCGGAAGGGTTCAACAGCCGCCTCAGAGCACCCAGGCTCCACGCCCACTACTGGTCAGAGGTTCGAAGGCTGGCCCCTCGGAAGGGTTCAACGGCCGCCTCAGGCCACTCGAGCTCCGCGCCCACTACTGATTAGGGGGTTCGTAGGCTGGCCCCCGAAGGGTTCGACAGCCGCCTCAGACGCAGAGCGAGGGATGACCCTGGGTACGTTTGATACATAACCAAGGCTCGGGCTATGCTCCCGAGGAACCCTAGGACATTTCCGAGACCAACGGGAACGATTTTGTAACGGAATCCCACCAGAGGGAGGCATCGAGCCCTCGGACCCCATCAAAAGGGGACCGGGTCCGGCAAATCACCCGCAGGTACTTTTGGAGCGCGCCTTCGGGCCACTAGCCGACCCCTAACGAATGGGGCACGGGCGTCCACTCGGATTACCCGTTAGCAACTCACTGGAGACACCATGTTCGGCGCCCTCCGAGGGCAACATGGCGCTTTTCCCCCCCTCCTCCTTGCGGAAAGGCGACGCACGGGCGTATGAAAAAAGTCGAGTCTGTCCTTGACCGTCCTCTCGCTCTGTGCGGAGGCTCGGGAGCTGCTCTCGCAAACCCGGCTCCGGCCGAACCATTGATAGCGTCAACATACCAGCCTGAGAACTTGGGACTCGACTGTGCACCCGGGCTACAGCCAGTTCGCATGAGGGAACAACCAGACCGGCCGAAGCATCACGAAACTCGCTAAGACCTCGAAGGAGTCAAATCGCTCCTCCGAGGCCTCGGGGGCTACACCCGGCAGGTGCGCTCGCGTGCACCCACCGGAACGAAACGCAACCGAGAAAGGTCGGTCCCCTTGCAAAAAAGTGCGACAAAAGCCGCCAAGCGAATATCAACACTCCCTTCGAGGCTCGGAAGCTACTGTCGGGGACCATAATTAGGGGTACCCCCAAGACTCCTAATCTCAGCTGGTAACCCCCATCAGCACAAAGCTGCAAAGGCCTGATGGGTACGATTAAGTCAAGGCTCAGTCCACTCAAAGGACATGATCTCGCCTCGCCCGAGCCCAGCCTCGGGCAAGGGCAGCCGACCCCGGAGGATTCACGTCTCGCCTGAGGCCCCCCTCAAGCAACGGACACACCTTCGGCTCGCCCGAGGCCCAGTCTTCGCAGAGAAGCAACCTTGGCCAGATCACCATGCCAACCGACCATATCGCAGGAGCATTTAATGCAAGGATGGCCTGACACCTTATCCTGACGCGCGCTCTTCAGTCGACAAAGCCGAAGTGACCGCAGTCACTTCGCCGCTCCACTGACCGACCTGACAAGAAAACAGCGCCGCCTGCGTCACTCTGACTGTTGTGCCACTCGATAGAGTGAGGCTAACAGCAGCCAAGTCCGGCCTCGGGCGCCATAGGAAGCTCCGCCTCGCCCGACCCCAGGGCTCGGCCCCCGTCTCGGCCTCGGAAGACGACGAACTCCGCCTCGCCCGACCCCAGGGCTCGGACTCAGCCTCGGCTCTAGAAGACGACGAACTCTGCCTCGCCCGACCCCAGGGCTCAGACTCAGCCTCGGCTCTGGAAGAAGACGAACTCCGCCTCGCCCGACCCGAGGGCTCGGACTCAGCCTCGGCTCCGGAAGACGACGAACTCTGCCTCGCCCGACCCCAGGGCTCGGACTCAGCCTCGGCCCCGAAAGACAACGAACTCCGCCTTGCCCGACCCCAGGGCTCGGACTCAGCCTCGGCTCTGGAAGACGACGAACTCCGCCTCGCCCGAGCCCAGGGCTCGGACTCAGCCTTGGCCTCGGACGGCGGTCTCCGCCTCGCCCCTCGACCCGGGGCTCGGACTCGACCTCGACCTCGGAAGACAGACTTGACCTCGACCTCAGAGGAGCCTCCGCCTCGCCCGACCCAGGGCTCGGACCGACCACGTCACAGGAGGGGCCATCATTACCCTACCCCTAGCTCGCTCAGGCTACGGGGGACAAGATCGGCGTCCCATCTAGCTCACCCCGGTAAACAAATAATGATGGTGCCCCGCGTGCTCCATGACGACGGCGGCTCTCAGCCCCTTATGGAAGCAAGGAGACGTCAGCAAGGACTCGACAGCCCCGACAGCTGTCCTTCCGCAAGGCTCCAGCGCTCCTCCGACGGCCACGACATCACATGAACAGGGTGCCAAAACCTCTCCGGCTGCCACGACGGCATGTACTTAGGGCTCTAGCTCCTCTCTGCTAGACACGTTAGCACGCTGCTACATCTCCCATTGTACACCTGGGCCCTCTCCTTACGCCTATAAAAGGAAGGTCCAGGGCTCTCGTACGAGGAGGTTGGCCACGCGGGGGAACGTGACGACGCGTAAGGTCTCTCGCTCTCTCCCACGCAGACGCTTGTAACCCCCTACTGCAAGCGCACCCGACCTGGGCGCAGGACAACACGAAGGCCGCGGGTTTCCCCTTTTGCCTGCCTCCTTTCCTTTTCCCCCCATCGTGCTCCGTCTCGCGCCGACCCATCTGGGCTGGGACACGCGACGACAATTTACTCGTCAGTCTAGGGACCCCCCGGGTCGAAACGCCGACAGCAAGGCTCCCATGTCTTAGGATAACGAAGGTTACATTTTGTACCCTATCGGTTATCCCGAGCACAAAATTAGGAGAATTCATTCTAGGAAGTCTCACTCTGGCCCTAATCATGCTTTTATGTATAAGAGTGAGGCATCTAGCTCTAGGCAATCAACCCATGCTAAATTGCCTAAGAAGAAAACTCCTATTGCATCAAATGAGCCTAACATTTCATTTAAAACTTTTGATGCATCTTATGTGCTAACTAACAAACCAGGCAAAGTAGTTGCCAAATATGTTGGGGGCAAACACAAGGGGTCAAAGACTTGTGTTTGGGTACCCAAGGTGCTTGTTTCTAATGTCAAAGGACCTAAGTCCGTTTGGGTACCTAAGAACAAGGCCTAAAATTGTTTTGTAGGTTTATGCATCCGGGGGCTCAAGTTGGATCATCGATAGCGGGTGCACAAACCACATGACAGGGGAGAAGAAGATGTTCTCTGTTGGGGACTTGTTCTCAAATGCTATGAATTAAGAACAGGGCAACATAAAATGTTAAATGTTAATGCCCTTCGTCCAACGAAGCATTATTCCCTTAAGGATTAATGAGCCTTGGACGAAGGTTAAAAACAATATGATTACGAAGATTAAATCTTCGTGATTGAATCCTAATAGATTGAATAAAATAATATAAAATATAAAGCGTCAAAGGTGAATAAATTATAAACGAACAACATTACATTCATATTATATCAATTTAACACATTTAAGCATTGGGTACAATTATACCTTTGCCTTGGCAAAAGATTGATTCCCGAATGGTGCGATCGCTATTACAGGAATCCGTGAACAGTAAAGGAATACTATTCACTATTTATAGATACGGGACACAGCCTGTGAGGAATTACAATTATGCCCCTCATAAGGGATTACAACAGCGACTCAAACATTTATGGACTAAAAGGTCATTCTACTTTTATGTCGGTTTGTAATTCCGAAGCTTCATGAAGAGGAACCTTCGGTCATCACATGCGAACAGCTTCAGCCGAAGATGTTTCTTCCTACAAAACCTTCGGCGACGAAGCATAGTCCCAACAGTAGCCCCTTCACGGTGCTAGATCGTTTTTCGTAACGAGCTTGATCCGTGAAAAAAGTATCTTAGGCTTCGGGAAGCCGAAGGTCCGAAAAAACACCTTCCCTGAGCTCGTTGTCGAGAAACGATTCAGTTTCCGAGCGTGTAGCGGTCCCACCTTGCAGAGTTACTGTTTGGTCTCTGCGGTCCACCGCGCAGCGGGTGCAAGCAGCTGTTCGCCTGGTGTAAAAATCCTGGCGATTCACCTTCTTACCTGCATCACTATATAAACAGACGGGTAGGCGTGAAGTTACCACAGCATTCATTGCCATTTGCACTGTTTTGCTGCCAAAATTTTTAACCATAGCCGAAGCTTGGCTCTCGAAATCAAACGAAGCTCTAGCTCGAAGCCTAATTCGTCAGAAGAAAAAAGCTTCGGAAGAAAAGTATTTAGTTTCCAAAAAATCCAGAATTAAATGGCTAGAGTGCGTTCTACCGCTAGAGTTGAGCGTGAGGGAGGCGAAGCTAAAGGATCGGAGACTGTTCCCATCTCCGAAGCGATGCAACGATCCGGACTGGTAATCTCGGAAGAAATCCCCACTGCTGAAACAGAACAGGCAACTGCCGAAGCGGAAGAAGGAGACATTGAGGAAACTGATTCCGAAGATGATTATCATATTGCCATGCCAAGTAAGCCCAGCCACTTGGACTTCGGAAAGTCGACTGTCTCTAAGGCTGATCTCTCCAAGATGGTGAAGTCGGGTTATTTCAGTGAGAATCAGAAGAAGCTACTTCGCTTCGGGGGGGAAGAAACTACCCCGAAGCCGGAGAAGGATGAAATAGTCATTTTCAAGAGCTTTCTAAAGGCTGGGTTGAGATTCCCCCTCCATGGGATTATTGCAGATGTATTGGAGAAGTTTGGGATCTACTTTCATCAGCTGACTGCTAACGCTATCGTTAGGCTTAGTGTTTATATCTGGGCCCTCCGAAGCCAAGCGGTGGAGCCGTTTGCCTACAGCTTTTGTCGAGTTCACGAGCTGCACTACCAGACGAAGGCTAGAAAAGATGGATTGCACGATAACTTTGGTTGCTATAATTTTGCTTATCGGAAAACTACAAAGTTTCCTGTAATCAGCTACCGAAGCAAATGGCCGGCAGGCTGGAAGTCGGAATGGTTTTATGTGAAGGTTGACGAAGACAAAGAGAAGCTGGTACAAAGCCCTCTTGAATTGATCTTCGGAGAAACAAGACCGCGATGTCAAATGTCATTAGAAGGTCCCACTTGGGCTGCACTGGCTGAGTTTAAAATTATTTCAGAGCATATCGGCACAAGAGACCTGGTTCAAGAGTTCTTGGCCTTCAGAGTTTTTCCTACTTTAAAAGAATGGGAAATGCCGAAGCTAGAGGGGGAGAAGAAAGAAGGGGAACTTGTGCGGTTACCTTACTATTACAAGTTTAAGAAATACTTTAAAACACCTTGCCAAGAGTGGCTGGACACAATTGAAATAATGTGCAATGAAATACTCGGTAATTACTCCAAAAAAGAAGATCAGTTGATGACTGCGGCCTTCGGTACCCGTCCGAAGCGAAGACTGAATCGAGTGTTGGACGCCTTGGGTTTTGAATACCCTGACTACGAACAACTGAATAAAGGTGTCGAAGGCCGGAAAAGGAAAAAGGTAACCGAAGCTTTAAATGAAGATGAGAAAGAACTACCAAAAGAGAAGAATATTCCGAAGAAGAGAAAAGTATCATCTCCGAAGCGAAAAGTATCCAACAAAGAAGAGACTCCCGCATCACGCTCTGCCACTGACGTGGAAGAGATTTTGAAGGTAATGACTGAATCCTTGCCTGTGAAGCTAAGTCCATTAGGTCCTCAACTGTCGAAGTTTTTTCAGAAGGAAAAGGAGCCCGAAAAAATGAAGAAAACAACTAAAACAAAGAGACAAAGGATCATCGCAGTGACAGAAGTCATTGACAAGACACCACCGAGAGCCTCAGCTCGGAAAATACCAGCGGCTGAGGAAATAACAAATATTGAAGTCGCACCTTCGGAGATCGCAGCTACCGAAGCTACCTCAACCGAAGATTTGAACTTGGAAACCACAATCGAACATATCGACAAAATACTGCTAAACATGGCCGCAGAAGAAGCTACGGCTGCCGCCGAGGAGACCATGGCCGCAGTGTCTGAGAAAGAAAAGGAAATCGCTGACGAAACTTCAGAGGACGAAGCCTTCATGTTTCAAAATTTAGTTGGACAAGAACTGTCAAAAACCGAAATAGAAGAGCTTAAAGAATATGCCAAATCTTGCGGATATAAACCAGGAGCACTCCTCTTCGGGGGTATTGACGATGAAAAATTAGACTGTATCCGGGATCAAACTGGAGCTAAGATTATCGGTACTCTATCAAAGAGTATCGGTTTTCCGAAGCTGGAAACGGATATTAGTCGTTACCGACGACAACATATCGTTGGTAGTTTATTTTATTCCAATTTCAAGGTGAACTACTTTTACCTTGACTTTTATTGTTTTTAATAATGAAGACATTTCTAACGAAGGTTGTTTATGTGCAGAGTATGCTGTTGAGTAAGGCTTTGAAAATGCAGCAGGATCTGGAAGACAAAAAACACGAGGTTATAATTGAAAATTTAGAGAGCAAAATAAAAGAGCAATCAGCTACCATTGAAAAGAAGAACTTCGAGCTTCAGGCAACTGAAGGTTTATTGGCAGAAGCCGAAGCTAAAATAACAGAATTGAATACGAAGCTTCTCTACCAATCTGAACAGTTTGAACAAGAAAAGCAAGAACTTAATGCGAAACTTGAAGCCGAAGTCCAACAAAATTCAGATTTGAAAAAATTATTGGCAAGCCTTCAAGACAAATGTTTGGAGTTTAGCAATAAATGTATTCAACGACTGAGAAAAATCTTCCACTCAGTCGGGGCTAGCAGTGGGAAGTTCACCCCGTCAACTGAAGATTTACCAAAGACCTTCGAACATATTGAGGGTGAAATTGATGAGCTTGACGAAGTTATAGCCGGGCACGGTGACTTCTGTGCCTGGGTAGCTTCTCGGGGCACTGCTGCAGCTTTTCTGAAAGCTGGCTGCGATCATGGAAAAATTGTTAATAGGCCCAATTTCACTCTATCACCATCAATTTTAGATGATATTCCTGACCTCGCCCGAAGCATTTCTAATAGATTTGTAAAGATGATATGGACAAAAGGCGGGCGAGAAAAGGCTGGAGACGAAGCTCGGAGTCATCTTGAATCAGTAAGAAATCATACCTTGTGCTTACCTTTTCCTTCAAACTTGGTTTTGACTCACAACAACTTAATTCATGCAGGATGACGAAGCCGAGACCGATGTTTAAAGAGTATGACGCCAAAGCTGAGGTCCCATGAAGATCAGTAGGAGTAGACTGTAGAAAAACTCAAGAAACTTTTGAAATAACTTTTGTAGATATGGCTAAACAGTTCCTAATGAATTTTGTTCATATCTTGTAATATGCTCTTACCCTTCCATTAATGTATGAGGTGCTTTGATGTGGACGAAATTATCTTTTTTGAGCCGAAGGCGAAAAAACACCTTCCCTTCTTTTCGTACACAGCGAAGCATAAAAAACAGCTTTTCCTTTTTGCCGAAGCTCTTTTTTTTCGTACACGACGAAGTACAAAAGACAGTTTTTTCCTTTTTGCCGAAGCAACCATTTATGCTATGATGATGGTTATCCTACATATGCCTGGATGAATGTTTATGAATACAAATGTTATGATGTAATGTGGGGTGCAAATGAATGTCCAAACACATATCCGAAGCCATAATCACAACCGTTATTTCCTTAGAAACAATTACATATCAGCGCTGACTTTTCGCTGTAAGCCTCCCTTAGGAGCTTCTTCGCCTTTTACTTTCGGCGGTATCAGCGTTGACTTTTCGCTGTAAGCCTCCCTTAGGAGCTTCTTCGCCTTTTACTTTCGGCGGTATCAGCGTTGACTTTTCGCTGTAAGCCTCCCTTAGGAGCTTCTTCGCCTTTTACTTTCGGCGGTATCAGCGTTGACTTTTCGCTGTAAGCTCTGCATTCCCTTTGGAACGACTTTTGAGCAGAAAACTTACGCTGCGCCCCCTTTGGAGCGACTTCTTTAGTAGCTTCGTCGTGCTCCGCATCCCCTTAGGGACGGCTTTCGAGCTTCTTCCCTGTTTCTTTTCGGTACTCGATGCGTTCTCAGTTTTACATTTACATCTTTGGGGGATTTTGCTCTTATAGAACTAAAAAAGGAAATTACATGTGATGGCCCCATTAAAAACCTTTCTCCCCCTTCAGAAAGGAAAAGGGTGCCATGAAAGAAAAAATAAAAAATAAAAAATATAAAAAATTACATCAAGTTATACATAATATCGCCGAAGCTCATCCGCATTCCAAGATCTAGGAATGTCGTTGTCGTCCATATCCTTCAATCTGTATGAACCGGGTCTTGACGAAGATACTACCAAAAAAGGTCCCTCCCATTTCAACTGCAACTTGCCCACTGTATCTGGGTTAGCCACTCTCCGAAGCACCAAATGTCCTGGCTCAATATTCTTTAGCCGAACCTTTCTATCACGCCATTTGATTGTTTCAGCTTGATATTTATTGATGTTCTCCACAGCTTGAAGCCTGATCCCTTCTATAGCATCTTTTTCCATAGAATGATCAGCTTCAGAATCTGATTCTGTCGAAGCTACTACTCTTATTGATCCAGTTTTAGCTTCCTCCGGAGTTATTGCTTCGTCACCAAACAATAATTTGAATGGAGCAAAGCATGTTGACCTTGATGTTGTTGTGTTGTGGCTCCATACCACTTTGATTAATTGATCTGGCCACTTTCCCCTGGGTTGATTGAAGATTAATTTCATTATTCCTGTCATTATGATGCCATTGGCTCTTTCAACAAGTCCATTTGACTCCGGATGCCTGACTGATGCAAAATGGATCTTCGTGCCAATTTGATCACAGAATTCTCTGAAAGCTTTGGAGTCGAACTGTGTTCCATTATCTACAGTGATGGCCTTTGGTACGCCGAAACGACAAACAATATTCTGCCAGAAAAACTTTTGAATGGTGGCCGAAGTTATTGTGGCTAAAGGCTTTGCCTCAATCCATTTAGAAAAATATTCCACAGCCACTACAACATATCTTAGGTTTCCTTGGGCCGGTGGTAACGGACCTAACAAGTCAAGGCCCCACCTTTGCAATGGCCAGATGGGTTGTATCAGCTGAGTTAGAGACGAAGGTTGTTTTTGATCTCTTGCACATTTCTGACAACCTTCGCACTTTTGAACTAATTCCGCTGCATCCGAAGCTGCCTTCGGCCAATAAAACCCTTGACGGAAAACTTTTCCAAGTAACGGTCTAGATCCAATGTGAGATCCATATAGGCCTGCATGTATCTCTTTCATCAATTCTATGCCTTCGGCTCTAGATAAACACTTGAGTAATGGAGCACAAACGTCATGCTTGTACAACTCCCCTTCTATCATGACATATGGGCGAGCTCTTGCCTCTATCCTCCTGTTATAAGTTTCGTCATCTGAAAGGAAGTTACCCTGAAGGTAAGAGATGATCTCAGTTCTCCAGTCTTCACTATAAACAGGAGATATATTGAGGACTGCTCTTTCAAGAAGTTCCACTGAAGGTGCTTTTATTGTTTCGAAGAACACATCCGAAGGTAAGGGTAGCCCCTGTGCTGCTGACTTAGCTAGCAAATCAGCATGCTCATTTTGTCCTCGAGGGATATTTTTGACAGAAAATCCTTCGAAGGAAGCTTCAATTCTTCGGACCGTGTCTAGATATTTTTCAAGCTTCGGATCCTTAGCCTTACAACTCTTGTCGATATGACCCGAAACAACCTGGGAATCAGTTTTAAGAATGGCCCTTCTGATTCCCATTGCTTTTAGCTTTCGAAGGCCCAAAAGCAGGGCTTCGTACTCAGTAATATTGTTTGTACAACTAAAATCGAGTCTTGCCGCATAACAAGTTTTAACTTTAGATGGTGAGACCAACACAGCGGCTGCTCCTGCTCCGAAGGTTCCCCAAGACCCATCGCAAAACAATGTCCATACTTCGGCATCTTTATTTGTTTCTTCATCCTGAGCCCCTGGCGTCCAGTCAGCAATGAAATATGCCAACGCTTGAGACTGGATCGAAGATCTATGCACATAATCAATGCAAAATTCATTGAGCTCTGCAGCCCATTTTCCAATCCGTCCAGTAGCTTCTCTATTTCTCATAATATCCTTCAATGGTTGCGAAGAAGGAACAACAATATTGTATGCTTGAAAGTAATGCCGAAGCTTCCTGGATGCCATCAAAACAGCATATAACACCTTCTCCAATTCTGTATAGTTTTTCTTCGATAAACTAAGAACCTCAGATACAAAATATACTGGGACCTGCTTCTTGACTTGGCCATCAAGCTTCTCCTGGACAAGTGCTGCACTTACCGCTGAGTGCGAAGCTGCCACATATAATAACAAAGGAGCCCCTGGTGTTGGTGGAGTTAATGTTGTTAAATCTATCAAATATTGCTTCAGTTCCTCGAAGGCTTTTTGTTGGCTTGGTCCCCATTGAAAGACTTCGGCTGATTTCAGCACTTCGAAGAATGGTAAATTTCTCTCTGCCGATCTGGATATGAATCTATTGAGAGATGTCAGCCTCCCTGTCAGTCTTTGAGCTCCCTTTTTTGTATTTGGTGGCTCCATTCGAAGTATAGCTTCAATTTTACTTGGATTAGCTTCAATTCCCTTTGTTGAAACCAAGCATCCAAGAAATTTCCCCTTCTTTACTCTGAAGACACATTTTTCTGGATTCAGCTTTAGACCAGCTTGTCTAAAACTGGCGAAGGTCTCCTGCAAATCAGCAATGTGATTTTCTTGTTTCGTGCTTTTTACAATGATATCATCAACATAAGTTAGCACATTTCTGCCTATCCGAGACTGAAGAACCTTCGCAGTCATTCTGCTGAAACTTCCTCCAGCGTTCTTGAGCCCCTCAGGCATCCGAAGGTAACAATATGTTCCACTAGGGGTTATGAAACTGGTCTTCGGCTCATCCTCCTTCTTCATCCAAATTTGATGATAGCCTGAATAACAATCTAAAAGACTCATAAGCTCTGACGAAGCTGCTGCATCAACTAAGGAGTCTATCCTTGGCAATGGGAATTCGTCCTTCGGACAGGCCTTGTTGAGATCCGTAAAATCGATACACATTCGCCATTTGCCATTGGCCTTTTTTACCATAACAGTGTTAGCTAGCCATTCTGGGTACTTTACTTCTCTGATAACTCCTGCACTGAGGAGTCTTTTGACTTCATTCCGAGCTCCTTCGGCCTTGTCTTCAGACATTTTCCGAAGCCTCTGCTTTCTGGGTCTGAAGGATGGGTCAACATTGAGCGAATGTTCAATAACATCCCTGTTAACTCCGCAAAGATCATTGGCTGACCATGCAAAAACATCTTTGTTGTTGAACAAAAACCTTATCAAGGTTTTCTCCTGTTCTTTGGATAATTGGGAGCCCAACATCACCTTCTGTTGTGCTATGTCCTCACATAAAAGCATGGGCTTCGGCTGATCTGCCGAAGCTGCTTTCTCCCTTCTGAATTTGTACTGTTCACAGGCTTCAGCTCCATCTATATTATGGATTGCTTTTGAGTCAGTCCAGTTTCCCTCGGCCCTTCTGGCAGCTTCCTGACTTCCATGAATAGCAATGGGTCCTTGATCCGAAGGTATCTTCATGCAAAGGTAAGCAGGATGAAGAATTGCTTCGAAAGCATTGAGGGTGCCACGACCAATAATTGCATTGTAAGGGTATTCCATGTCAACAATGTCAAACACAACTTGCTCAGTTCTGGTGTTGTTGATGAATCCGAAGGTCACTGGCATGGTGATCTTGCCCAGTGCTACAATCTATCTTCCTCCGAAGCCACAGAGAGGGTGTGTAGCATCATGAATCTTATCTTCTGGCTCTTGCATTTGTCTGAAGGCCTTAGCAAATATAATATCAGCTGCACTGCCTGTATCAACCAAGACATTGTGGACCAGAAACCCTTTGATAACGCAAGAAATAACCATAGCATCGTTATGAGGAAAATCCTTGAGTTGAAGATCCTCTTGGGAGAAGGTGATTGGAATGTGGGACCATCTTGACTTGATGAAGGGTCCCTGCACTCCAACATGTTGTACTCTTCTCTGGGCCTCCTTCTTCTGTTTCTTGTTAGCCGGCTCTAAGCATGAACCGCCTGTTATCGGGAGAATCATCTTCGGAGCCGAAGCAGCTCCAGCTTGGTTCTTGAACGAAGCCATTGTCTCAGGAAAGTGGAAGTGAGTTCACCGGAGGTGGGCGCCAATGTTGGGGACTTGTTCTCAAATGCTATGAATTAAGAACAGGGCAACATAAAATGTTAAATGTTAATGCCCTTCGTCCAACGAAGCATTATTCCCTTAAGGATTAATGAGCCTTGGACGAAGGTTAAAAACAATATGATTACGAAGATTAAATCTTCGTGATTGAATCCTAATAGATTGAATAAAATAATATAAAATACGAAGCGTCAAAGGTGAATAAATTATAAACGAACAACATTACATTCATATTATATCAATTTAACACATTTAAGCATTGGGTACAATTATACCTTTGCCTTGGCAAAAGATTGATTCCCGAATGGTGCGATCGCTATTACAGGAATCCGTGAACAGTAAAGGAATACTATTCACTATTTATAGATACGGGACACAGCCTGTGAGGAATTACAATTATGCCCCTCATAAGGGATTACAACAGCGACTCAAACATTTATGGACTAAAAGGTCATTCTACTTTTATGTCGGTTTGTAATTTCGAAGCTTCATGAAGAGGAACCTTCGGTCATCACATGCGGACAGCTTCAGCCGAAGATGTTTCTTCCTACAAAACCTTCGGCGACGAAGCATAGTCCCAACATTCTCCTCCTATGAGAAAAACCAAGATCCCCAACGAGCTATCACATTCGGGGATGGAAATCAAGGTTTGGTCAAAGGATTGGGTAAAATTGCTATATCACCTGACCATTCTATTTCCAATGTTTTCTTGTAGACTCTTTAGATTACAACTTGCTTTCTGTGTCTCAATTATGCAAAATGGGTTACAACTGTCTTTTTACGGATATATGTGTTATTGTCTTTAGAAGAAGTGATGATTCAATAGCATTTAAGGGGGTGTTAGAGGGTCAGCTATACTTGGTAGATTTTGATAGAGCTGAACTCGACACTTGCTTAATTGCTAAGACTAACATGGGTTGGCTCTGGCACCGCTGACTAGCCCATGTTGGGATAAAGAATCTTCATAAGCTTCTAAAGGGAGAGCACATTTTGGGACTAACCAATGTTCATTTTGAGAAAGACAGGGTTTGTAGCGCATGTCAAGCAGGGAAGCAAGTTGGTGTTCATCATCCACACAAGAACATCATGACGACCGATAGGCCACTCGAGCTACTCCACATGGACCTATTCGGCCCGATTGCTTACATAAGCATCGGCGGGAGTAAGTATTGTCTTGTAATTGTGGATGATTATTCTCGCTTCACTTGGGTGTTCTTTTTGCAGGAAAAATCACAAACCCAAGAGACATTAAAGGGATTCTTGAGACGGGCTCAAAATGAGTTCGACTTAAGGATCAAAAAGATTAGAAGCGATAACGGGACGGAGTTCAAGAACTCACAAATAGAAGGCTTCCTTGAGGAGGAGGGCATCAAGCATGAGTTCTCTTCTCCCTACACGCCACAACAAATGGTGTAGTGGAGAGGAAGAATAGAACTCTATTAGACATGGCAAGGACCATGCTTGATGAGTACAAGACTTCGGATCGGTTTTGGGCCGAGGCGGTTAACACCGCTTGCTATGCCATCAACCGGTTATATCTACACCAAATCCTCAAGAAGACATCGTATGAACTCCTCATCGGTAAAAAGCCCAATGTTTTATATTTTAGAGTCTTTGATAGCAAATGTTTTATTCTTGTTAAAAGAGGTAGAAAATCTAAATTTGCTCCTAAGGTTGTAGAAGGCTTTTTACTAGGATATGATTCAAACAAAAGGGCATATAGAGTCTTTAACAAGTCCACTGGACTAGTTGAAGTTTCTTGTGACATTGTGTTTGATGAGACTAACAGCTCTCAAGTAGAGCAAGTTGATCTTGATGAGCTAGATGATGAAGAGGCTTTGTGCGTCGCGCTAAGGAACATGTCCATTGGGGATGTGTGTCCTAAGGAATCCGAAGAGCCTCCACAAGCACAAGATCAACCATCTTCCTCAATGCAAGCATCTCCACCAACCCAAGATGAGGATCAAGCTCAAGATAATGAAGATGAGGATCAAGAGGAGCCACCTCAAGAGGAGGACAATGATCAAGGGGGAGATGCTAATGATCAAGACAAGGAAGATGATGAGGGTCCAAGACCGCCACACCCAAGAGTCCACCAAGCAATCCAACGAGATCACCCCGTGAACACCATCCTCGGCGACATTCATAAGGGGGTAACCACTCGATCTCGTGTTGCTCACTTTTGTGAACATTACTCTTTTGTTTTCTCTATTGAGCCACACAGGGTAGAGGAAGCACTTCAAGATTCGGATTGGGTGGTGGCAATGCAAGAGGAGCTCAACAACTTCACGAGGAATGAGGTATGGCATTTAGTTCCACGTCCTAACCAAAATGTTGTAGGAACCAAATGGGTCTTCCGCAACTAGAGATGGCAACGGGTACAAACCCGCTGGGTTTTACTGTCCCAAACCCGTACCCGTGAAAAATATCTATGCCCATTAAAAAACCCGTACCCATGACGGGTTTGAGATTTTGCCCAAACCCGTACCCATCGGGTTAACGGGTACCCATGGGTTACCCGCGGGTTTCATCTCCAATATACCTGTTCTTCTCATAATCAATAAGTATCGTAATGATTAATGATATCATGATCCAAAATCTATGTAATGAACAACGAGTTCATGATTTGGTATAAAAATTATTAGTAGAGAGAATGAAATACAAATAATAAGTTGTATAATTAAGTGACCTTGCACTAAGTTATCCATCCACCACATATATAACGCCAGTAAAAACTATAATATCAAGCAAGCAACACTCTCACCGACTACTGATACATTCACCAATTGATAAAAAAATATGAAGTAAATAAGGAATAACAAGTTTGTTGTTCGTTTATAAAATAAAATGACAATATGCACTAGGTTTGGTCGGGTTTAAAAAACCCACGGGTTCACGGGTTTGGGTACTATAGGAACAAACCCGTACCCATAAACCCGCTGGGTACAGATTTATGCCCGTTAACAAACCCATGGGTATGAAAATTGACCCAAACCCATACCCTAATGGGGTAAAAACCCATCGGGTTTCGGGTTTCGGGTACCCATTGCCATCTCTATCCGCAACAAGCAAGATGAGCATGGTGTGGTGGCAAGGAACAAAGCCCGACTTGTGGCCAAGGGATATTCACAAGTCGAAGGTTTGGATTTCAGTGAAACCTATGCACCTGTAGCTAGGCTTGAGTCAATTCACATTTTACTTGCCTATGCTACTTACCATGGCTTTAAGCTTTATCAAATGGACGTGAAAAGTGCCTTCCTCAATGGACCAATCAAGGAGGAAGTCTATGTTGAGCAACCTCCCGGCTGTGAAGATAGTGAGTACCCTAACCATGTCTATAAACTCTCTAAGGCGCTTTATGGGCTCAAACAAGCCCCAAGAGCATGGTATGAATGCCTAAGAGATTTTCTTATCAATAATGGCTTCAAAGTCGGAAAATCCGATCCTACTCTCTTTACTAAAACACTTGCAAATGATTTGTTTGTATGCCAAATTTATGTTGATGATATCATATTTGGGTCTACTAACGAATCTACATGTGAAGAGTTCAGTAGAATCATGACTCAAAAATTCGAGATGTCGATGATGGGGGAGTTGAAGTATTTCTTAGGATTCCAAGTCAAGCAACTCCAAGAGGGCACCTTCATTAGCCAAACGAAGTACATTCAAGACATTCTTGCAAAGTTTGGAATGAAGGATGCCAAGCCCATGAAAACACCCATGGGAACAAATGGACATCTCGACCTCGACACGGGAGGTAAATCCGTAGATCAAAAGGTATACCGGTCGATGATAGGTTCTTTACTCTACTTATGTGCATCTCAACCGGATATTATGCTTTCCGTATGCATGTGTGCAAGATTCCAAGCCGATCCTAAGGAAGTTCACCTTAGGGCCGTAAAACGAATCTTGATATATTTAGTTTATACTCCTAAGTTTGGCCTTTGGTACCCCATGGGATCCACATTTGATTTAATTGGTTATTCCGATGCTGATTGGGCAGGGTGTAAAATTAATAGAAAGAGCACATCAGGGACTTGCCAGTTCTTGGGAAGATCTCTGGTGTCTTGGGCTTCAAAGAAGCAAAATTCTGTAGCTCTTTCTACCACCGAAGCCGAGTATATTGCCGCAGGCCATTGTTGCGCGCAACTACTTTGGATGAGGCAAACCCTTAGGGACTATGGTTACAAATTGACTAAAGTTCCTCTTCTATGTGATAATGAGAGTGCAATCCGCATGGCGGATAATCCCGTTGAGCATAGCCGCACTAAACACATAGCCATTCAGTATCACTTTTTGAGGGATCACCAACAAAAGGGGGATATCGAGATTGCTTATGTTAACACTAAAGAACAATTAGCCGATACCTTTACCAAGCCACTAGATGAGCAAACATTTACCAAACTTAGGCATGAGCTAAATATTCTTGATTCTAGGAATTTTGATTGATGTTTTTGCACACATAGCTCATTTATATACCTTGATCATATCTCTTTCTTTGCTATGACTAATGTGGTTTTCAAGTGTATTTCAAGCTAAATCATAGATTGAAAAGGGAAATAGAGTCTTCGGCGAAGACAAGGCTTCCACTCCACTCCATCGAATTATTCATTCTTCGTTGTCGCTCCGCAACACACTCTCCAATTTGGTATAATCTTCACTCATATGTTATTTACCATAAGGGGAGAAAGTAGTTAAAAGGGCTTATATTTCACTCACAAGTATCCATTTTTGGTGATTCATGTCAAAGGGGGAGAAAGTATTAGCCCAAAGCAAAAAGACCGCACCACCACCAATTTTCAAAAATATAGTCTTTCAAATATGGATTAAGAAAAGATTTTTTTGTATGTTTTTCAATTGGTATCTTATTTTTGATATAATTTCAAATTAGTATACTCTCTTCAAAAAAAATATCTAAAACCCTCTTGAACACTAAGAGGAGGATTTCATTAAGGGGGAGTTTTGTTTAGTCAAAGGAAAAGCATTTGAAACAGGGGGAGAAAATTTTAAATCTTGAAAATGCTTCTCAAAATCTTATTCATATACCTTTGACTATTTTGCAAAAGACTTTTAAAAGAATTCCCAAAATATTTGCAAAACAAAACATGTGGTGCAAGCGTGGTCCAAAATTTTAAATTAGAAGAAATCCATCCATACATATCTAGTAGAAATAATTATTAGTTTCATTTCAAGCAACCTTTGCACTTACATTATACAAACTAGTTCAATTCTGCACTTTTATATTTGCTTTGGTTTGTGTTGGCATCAATCACCAAAAAGGGGGAGATTGAAAGGGAAATAGCTTACACTTTTTCCTAATTGATTTTGGTGGTTGAATTGCCCAACACAAATAATTGGACTAACTAGTTTGCTCTAGATTATAAGTTTTACAGGTGCCAAAGGTTCACAACAAACTAATAAAAAGACCAAGAAAGGGTTCAAACAAAGAGAGCAAAAGACTGTCGAAGTGTGCCCTGGTCTGGCGCACCGGACTGTCCGGTGTGCCACCGGACAGTGTCTGGTGCACCACCAGACAGTGTCTGGTGCACCAGGGGATTCCAGTATGAACTTGCCACCTTCGGAAATTCTGGGAGCTGCTCCGCTATAATTCACCGGACTGTCCGATGTAGCACCGGACTGTCCTGTGTGCCAGCGGAGTAACGACTACTACAGCGCCAACGGTCATCTGCAATGGCAGTTAATGCGCTACAGTGCGCGCAGAAGTCAGAGCAGAGCCAGAAGGCACACCGGACAGTGAACAGTTACTGTCCGGTGCACCACCGGACTGTCCGGTGGCCCAGCTGTCAGAAGCTCCAACGATCAGAACCCAACGGCCGGGTGACGTGGCTGGCGCATCGAACTGTCCGATACGCCATGCGACAGAAGCCCTCACCAACGGTTCTTTTGGTGGTTGGGGCTATAAATACCCCCCAACCACCACACTTCAAAGCATCCAAGTTTTCAGCCTTCAAACACCTTACAAGAGCTATAACATTCAATACAAAACACAAACAAAGAGATCAAATCCTCTCCCAAGTCCGGAATCACTCCAACCAAATTAGTGACTAGAGAGAGAGATATTTGTGTTCATTTGAGCTCTTGCGCTTGGATTGCTTTTCTTGTTCCTTCTTTCTTGATTCTAACTCAATTGTAACCAAGGCAAGAGACACCAATTGTGTGGTGGTCCTTGTGGGGACTTAGTGTCCCGTTTGATTGAGAACAGAAGCTCACTCAGTCTAAGTGATCGTTTGAGAGAGGGAAAGGGTTGAAAGGACCTGGTCTTTGTGACCATCTCAACGGGGAGTAGGTTTGCAAGAACCGAACCTCGGTAAAACAAATCACTGTGTCATCCGCCTTATTTGCTTGTGATTTGTTTTCGTCCTCTCTTTCGGACTCGTTTATATTTCTAACGCTAACCCCGACTTATAGTTGTGCTTAAAGTTTGTAAATTTCAGTTTCGCCCTATTCACCCCCTCTAGGCGACTTTCAGCGCCCGAGGGTTAGTCTGCTTCACCCGTCTTATTAGACGTCCCATCGGGGGATGGCATGCGGCATGCGCGTACTGTAACGGGGGGGGTGTAATCATGCTGTTGCGCCTGGATGTGATTGTTGTCTTGTTAACCACTGTGCTCCTGCTGCCACGGCGTGGGTAGATATGCGCATTAAATGCGAGTGTTCCCCACCTATTTTTGGGCGCTCTTGTCTTATCTATTTAGGATCAGCTCAATCGAGATAGATAGAGCGGTGGTGACTTCGGGTGAGGCAGAGTTCTGCCTGAGGTGGGAGACTCTCGGGGAGAGGCTTCGGGTTAGGAGGTACCTCGACTGCTTCCCCTCGGGGGTTATGTCTTTACTTCTGCTGATTGCGTTTTTCGGAGGGATAATCTGGGTACCCCTAATTATCACCCGCGACACGAATATAATTGTTGGTTAAACTGATGAACATGTGAGTGTATTGTGATCAGTGATGAGTTGTGCTAATTTGGTGTTACATTAATATGGTCCATAAAACTATGAGTATAATTACTATTTTCTACTGTTAAATTACTTTAAAATTAACTAAAAATTGATTATATATATATATTGTTTTTTTCTGCTCTGGCTCGCGAGCTAAATGAGCCAAGTCGAGCTGACTCTGTAGCTCATTAGCTTAACGTTAACGAGCTACCTGGAACTCGGATGAGTCGAGCTGGCTCGATATCCAGTCCTACCTGTGTCACTGCGTGTCTGTGATCTGTTCTAATATGTGAAATGTTCTTAAGTCAGTTTTATCTGTAATCTTTGTGTATTATGAGTGTCATTTGTGTTCTATTCTAATATGTGATCTATTCTGTGAAATATGTGATCTGTTCTAACATGTGATCTGTTCTAATATGTGATCTATTTTGTGCATTCTGGTCTATAGGCTCTGCTGTTCTTTTTGGTACGAGCTAGTGTATGGTCCGGTCTATTTGGGCACGGCGTGCCATCGGACCAGCCTAGCACGATCTAGGCCTGGGCAAGTGGACCAGCACGTTCCGATCTGGAGCTATAGCAGATCATGCCTGATTCAACACTATTTGGACTGGGCTTGAACGGGCTCGGATCGAGTCCGTGTGCCGGGTAATTCGTTTAGACATCTGGCCACTAAACAGGAAAAATAAAAGAAAAATAAAATAGTAAAAAAAAAGATAGAAACAAGGAAAAGATATAATTAGAAAGGAAAAAAAAGAATACAATACAAAATAAAAATAATAATTAGAAAAACGACACTACGGCCGTGTTTGGATGGGATCCTCACTCGCAGAGCTCTACGAGGCAGAAGCATTCGGCAATCGGTATTGATGTATGGTTCAGAGTCTTCGTGCTGCCAGTGTCTTCAGCAGTTTTTATTTTAAATTTTACTGCTGTTCCGTTTAGATATCGATATTAGAGAGGATGAAATTAAATTAGATTCAATACCAAATTAGATATGGTATTGAAATTATATATAATTATACTTTTATTGTTTAAATGTCACTGAATTGGAAGATATAATTCCGCGCAATACCGATGGGTGAGACTTTATATTGGGAGATGAGGTTTCTATTTATAGTCCAATTCTAGAGAATTAAGCCATTCCAAATTTTAATTCCATACTCAACCAAACAATAACATTTTCCAATGTGTATTATTGAAATTAAGTCAATTCCTTTATGATTTACTCAATTCATTTCAGTTTTTCATACGTTTGCCTTAATAGATGAAAGTATATTTGATCTTGGAGTACAAGTTTGCTGCTATGTCTACAAAAAACAGAGAACAAGTTATTTTATCCTGATTTAGTCAATCCATCTTTATATCAATAATAGCCCATATACAAGCAACAGACAAGTCAGGACAGACAAATAAAAATTTGCTAATAAATCAAATAGGCCCAAATATAAATCATTTTCTTTGAAAATTCAGGGTCAGACTTGCAGAGAACTAATCGAAAACATGGATGGCTTCTGATTTTTTTTTCTGGTAGGTGTACATGGGCAGACCAAGACTCAGTGAGTATTCACCTAGGAAGCTATCAGGAAAGCTACAACCAGCGACCTTGTTCCCTTCGTTGTAGACGCAGCTCTTCCGGGATTCATCACGTCACCGTCGGGATGGCGCAGCAGCAAGCGATGGGAATCTCAGATGGACGCCACAGCTCGCGCGCGATGCGATTTGGAGGTGCGAAGGCAGGAGAAAGGCGCAGGAAAAGGAAATCGCGAGAGATTTGGAGCGTCGGCGTCTGCGGAAACATGTGTATGCTGGAGGTCTCTTTACTCACGCGACGCGATTGGGACCCGGACTAGGGATCTATTGGGGGTCTATTTTTCTTTTTTTCCTTATTTTTTCTTTCTCACCCTGCTGGAGCTGCTGGCCATACTGAATTACAAGTCAGCATGACCCGATCTTTCATCACCATGTTATCAATTTGAAAAGAATCGTAAACCACTGAATGATTTATAATTTGTTGCTATTCAGAGAACCCATAACTTTACAGTAATATAGATTGGTTCACTGCAAACAAATATACAAATGTGAACTGTTAGAATTATAGGCATTTTCCGTATTATTTTAATTCCATAAATTAGTATTATGATGATGACATATGAAAGATAATTAATCATGACATCAAATATATCCATAACAATATGGATCATGAGAACATAAAGCATATGGATTATATAAATCATATAAATACGATAAACATGTAATCTGACTGAACAATTGAAAATAAACAGATAGAAACATGAACAACATGACTGTAAAATTAAAACAAACAGATCTATCATATTATAATAAGACAGAACAGATAAGATAAAATCATTTCTACATATGAAACAACATAGATGAATATATGAGACATATATAATCTCTAGAACGCAAAACAGTAAGTAAATAAACTGATCATACCCTCCCATGCGCCCTGATGATCCAGATCCTTGGCCAGCTTCTTTTGTCATGTTGGAGATGTTTTGGGCAGTCGCGTAGACGCTTCCCAAAAACCTAATTGTCGATCCCTCGTGCAAGGTCTCGAACGACAAGGGCTCCGGAGGCACCTGCCCTCTCGCTTCTCTGTGCGCGCAGAGTCACGAGATGGAAATACCCTCACTCGGCGGCTGGACTGTGATTCTAAAAGTGGTTTTTCGCTTGTACCGAGTGACAGGGGTGCTCCTCTATTTAACCTCTCGCAGAGGGAAGCTGAAGGAGAAAGGTCACCGAGTCACGCCAAGAGTCGGTCAGCTCTCGCCGAGTCATGCCATGAGTCGGCCAGCACTCGCCGAGTCACGTCATGAGTCGGTCAGCTGAAGGAGAAGGATCACTTGGCTGGCTGACGAAGAGACAGGGTCACTCGGCTGACGAAGAGACAGGCAACTGAAAGGTTAACGCGGTTAGTGAGTGCTAAAAATTAACACAACCACGCCACGCCCGCTCGCCTGCCTGCCTGCCTCGCCTCGCCTCGCCATGCCCGGCCCGGCCGGCGGCGGCGGCGGCGCGCGCGCGCGTGGCACGCCCTTGTCCCTTTCTTGACTTCTCAAGTTAAGTGAAATAAATCCCACCATATAAGTCAAGCCAAAAGACCCTTGAACTTCCAATGTGGTACTATTGGTATTCTCCACCATTACACACCTTAGAGTTTATTCAATAAATGGGCCAAGCCCATAAAAGATCCAACAATCCCCACCAAACTCTAGGGTTTGTAATGATGAAGTATCAGAATCACAATCCTTTGATATACCGGTGTTTCGATGGAGACTGTTAAGTTGAACATCCATCTAGAATAAGAGTTTCACTCATTCACAACTGAACAATGGACTATGCCTTGAATTGACAGTTTTGTGCGAAATAAGATTCACTCAAATCCTTTGCTGATACTAGGCTGCAAAAGGGTATTCCCGCTGTTTAGAAGCATATAAGTCACACTTCAGTGCCTTTCATGAGTATTTAGGGATTACCCAAGTCGCATAGACTGTGACCAGCAGTCTGACTCATATAGGTGTATTCCTCAAAGATGTTCTGTAGGACAACATCTCACCTTTGTAAGACTCTTGGAATACATTAAGGTAAAAACCATCCTGCCTTACAGATAGAAAAGATGTGCATCAGAAATGAGTTAAGGAAGGGATCTTTCCTCACAATCTACTCCTAGCTTGTTTCTCCACTCTACTTCACGGGATCTCCGATCACATAGAGCAGGTTACCACTAGAGTAGATCTCATATGGGCCTCATACCCATTTCCCTCGATGCACTTTCTATCACATTGCGTGATAGACCCTTAGTGAATTGATCTGCCAGATTATTCGATGTGTGGACATAATCCACAGTTATAACTCCGGAGTTTTTCAACTTTCTGACAGATTTCAATCTCCTCTTAACATGCCTTGTAGACTTCATGTTATTCCTAGAACTGTTAACCTTTGTAATCACTGTTTGGTTGTCACAGTTCATGGAAATAGCCGGTATCGGTTTTTCAACTACCGGTAAGTCCAATAGGAAATCACGAAGCCACTCGGCCTCAACCCTAGCAGTGTCTAATGCTGCGAGTTCTGCTTCCATTGTAGACTTCGTTAAGATAGTCTGCTTGCAAGACTTCCAGGAAACAGCGCCACCTCCAAATAGAAACACATATCCGCTTGTGGCATAAAGCTCATCAGCATCAGAAATCCAGTTGGCATCACAATAGCCTTCCAGCACTTTCGGGTTTCCGGTATAATGAATACCGTATGTCAAAGTACCTTTCAAATACCGCAACACTCTCTCAAGAGCACGCCAGTGATCATCTCCTGGTTTCGACACAAACCGACTTAGCTTACTCACAGCATAAGAGATGTATGGCCTTGTTGCACTTGCAAGGTACATGAGCGAGCCAATGATCTGGGAGTATGTCAATTGATCCCTTGCTATTCTCCGATTCTTTCTCAATAGCACGCTAGGGTCATAAGGTGTTGGAGCAGGATCACAGTCACTAAAACCAAAGCGACTCAATACCTTTTCCACATAATGGGATTGCAACAAAGTTACCCCACCATCAGCTTCTCTAACAAGCTTGATGTTTAGAATGACATCAGCCTCTCCCAAATCTTTCATCTCGAAATTGCTCGATAGAAGATTTTTAACTTCCTCAATCACATTGAGATTTGATCCAAAGATCAAGATGTCATCAACATAAAGGCATAGCATAACAGACTCACCCCCACCATACCGATAGTATACACACGTGTCAGATTCATTTACAACAAAGCCAGCTGCTGTAAGAGTATTATCAAACTTTTCATGCCATTGCTTAGGTGCTTGTTTTAGGCCATACAATGATTTTATCAACCTGCACACCTTGTTCTCTTGACCATCCGCAATGAACCCTTCTGGCTGATCCATATAGATCTCCTCATCCAACTCTCCATTTAGGAAAACTGTCTTAACATCCATCTGATGAATGATAAGACCATAAGAGGCTGCCACGGCTATTAATGTGTGAATTGTAGTCAATCGAGCCACTGGTGAGTAGGTATCAAAGAAATCTTCACCCTCCTTTTGGGTATATCCTTTGGCCACAAGCCTTGCCTTGTACCTCTCGATTGTACCATCAGGCCTAAGCTTTTTCTTGAAGATCCATTTGCAACCTATAGGTTGACAACCATAAGGACGGTCAACGACCTCCCAAGTTCCATTAGACATAATAGATTCCATCTCACTCCTTACCGCTTCCTTCCATAAGTCAGCATCAGGAGAGGAATATGCCTCACTAATGGTAGTTGGTGTGTCTTCCACAAGGTACACTATAAAGTCATTACCAAAGGATTTTGTAACCCTCTGTCTCTTGCTCTTTCGAGTGACCATAATGTCATCCTCCTCAGGGATGTGCATGTGAGAATCCTCAGCATGATCTATAGGAATCGACAGTTCGTGCTCATGGGGAATTATAGTCTCATGACTTGTATCACTAGGTGTATTCTTCATGGGAAACTCATTCTCAAAAAATGTTGCGTCTCTTGATTCCATGATAGTATCAACATACATATCAGGCACATCAGATTTTATAATTAAGAACCTATACCCAGTGCTATGAAAAGAGTACCCAAGGAATATACAGTCAACAGTTTTAGGCCCAAGTTTACGCTTTTTGTTGATTGGCACATTCACTTTAGCCAAGCAACCCCAAGTGCGTAAATATGAGAGATTTAATCTTCTTTTTTCCCATTCCTCAAATGGTGTGATCTCTTTGTTCTTTGTTGGAACTCTATT
Source organism: Zea mays (assembly GCF_902167145.1). Lineage (NCBI taxonomy): Eukaryota > Viridiplantae > Streptophyta > Magnoliopsida > Poales > Poaceae > Zea > Zea mays. The sequence goes on from NC_050098.1 coordinate 202,095,206, forward strand.
CAGGACATGACATGCCGTCAAAATCGCCTCACCCCACCATGCCTTGGATAATCCCGTTGTACTCAACATGGCATTCACCAAATCTGTTAGAGTGCGGTTTTTCCTTTCAGCAATCCCATTGGATTGTGGTGAGAATGGCGGTGTCCTCTCATGAATAATACCATGTTCCACGCAGAACTCATCGAACACATTAGAGAAATATTCTCCACCTCGATCAGACCTTAACCGTTTTATTTTCCTCTCAAGTTGGTTCTCAACTTCAGCTTTATAGGCCTTAAAATAATTGAACGCTTCATCTTTTGTTTTTAAGAGATACACATAACAAAATCTAGTGGAGTCATCTATAAAAGTGAGAAAGTATCTTTTACCACCTTTGGTCAAAATTCCATTCATCTCGCACAGATCAGAATGAACAAGTTCTAGAGGTGCCAAACTCCTCGCCTCAGCAGCCTTGTGAGGCTTGCGGGGTTGTTTTGATTCAACACACATGTGACACTTAGACTTTTTGACCAAGTTAAATTTATGAATTAAATTTATATTTGCTAACCGCATAAGACAGCCAAAGCTTGCATGACAAAAACGTGAATGCCATAAATCTGACTCATCAGAAAAATGAACAGAATTCACCAGTTTATTACACACATCATGCAGTGATAAGCGGAACAAGCCTCCACAGTCATATCCTTTACCAACAAAATTACCATGTTTCGACACAACACATTTATTAGACTCAAGAACAACTTTGTATCCATCTCGACATAGCATAGAGGCGCTAACGAGATTCTTCTTGATAGAGGGCACATGCTGCACGCTCTTCAATGGCACCGTCTTTCCCGAAGTAAACTTCAGAATGACCGTACCAACACCAAGAACATGAGCACGCGGCCCATTTCCCATTAACAAGGCGCCAGACCTCCCGACCTGATAGGAAGTGAACATAGAGGCATCAGCACACACATGAATGTTTGCACCACTGTCCATCCACCACTCAGGTGAATTACAGACTGAAAGAACAAATGGTAAAGAATTACCATACCCAGATGTTCCATCTCCAGTTTCAGTGGTTACAACATTAGCTGATTTCTTGTCTTGAGTGAACTTGCGATCAGGGCACTCTCTTGCCCAATGTTGATCACTGCCACAGACGAAGCATCCTCCCTTTCCCTTGTTATTGTTGTTCTTCTTTTTAAACTGTGCTGTATGAACAGGTTTATTTGCATTATCTTGTTTGTTCTGGTTTTTCTTCTTGTTAAACTTGCGGAAGTTTCTCTTCTGCACCACATTAGCAGTAGAGGTCTCAACACCTTTTCCACTGTCCTTTGTTCTAGCCCTTTCCTCAACATCAAGAGTACCAATGAGCTCTTCCACATTGAACTCTTGTCTCTTATGTTTGAGAGAGGTAGCAAAGTCCTTCCAAGATGGTGGCAACTTGGCGATTATACCGCCAGCCACAAACTTGTCAGGCAAAGGACAAGGAAAAAGTTCGAGTTCCTTAGCTAGTGCCTGAAACTCATGAGCCTGTTCCACTACAGATCGGTTCTCAACCATCTTGTAGTCATACAGCTGCTCCATGAGGTACAACTCGCTACCAGCGTCAGTTACTCCAATCTTTCCGACAAGTGCATCCCACAGCTCTTTCCCTATGGGAAGGATGATATAGCTTTTCTGGAATTTTGTATCCAGTGCGCTAATTACTGCTCCTCGAAAGAGGTTGTCTTCAGCCTTAAACTTAGCCTCATCCTCAGGAGGTAAGTTGGCAGGCTTGCCCTCAGCGGCATGAAAACAAGACATTGCAGTTAGCCACAATTCCATTTTAGCTTTCCATATCAAGAAGTTTTTACCATCAAAAGGATCAGGCTTTAGCACAGCAGCAAAACCTCTGACAGAAAAATGCCTAAAATTAGGTTTTTGGATTGTTAGAATTATAGACATTTTCCGTATCATTTTAATTCCATAAATTAGTATTATGATGATGACATATGAAATATAATTAACCATGACATCAAATATATCCATAACAATATGGATCATGAGAACATAAAGCATATGAATTATATAAATCATATAAATACGATAAACATGTAATCTGACTGAACAATTGAAAATAAACAGATAGAAACATGAACATCATGTCTGTAAAATTAAAACAGACAGATCTATCATATTATAATAAGGCAGAACAGATAAGATAAAATCATTTCTACATATGAAACAACATAGATGAATATATGAGACATATATAATCTCCAGAACGCAAAACAGTAAGTAAATAAACTGATCATACCTTCCCATGCGCTCTGATAATCCAGATCCTTGGCCAGCTTCTTTTGTCATGTTGGAGATGTTTTGGGCAGTCGCGTAGACGCTCCCCAAAAACCTAATTGCCGATCCCTCGTGCAAGGTCTCGAACGGCAAGGGCTCCGGAGGCACCTGCCCTCTCGCTTCTCTGTGCGCGCAGAGTCACGAGATGGAAATACCCTCACTCGGCGGCTGGACTGTGATTCTGAAAGTGGTTTTTCGCTTGTACCGAGTGACAGTGGTGCTCCCTCTATTTAACCTCTTGTAGAGGGAAGTTGAAGGAGAAAGGTCACCGAGTCATGCCATGAGTCGGCCAGCACTCGCCGAGTCACGTCATGAGTCGGTCAGCTGAAGGAGAAGGGTCACTCGGCTGGCTGACGAAGAGACAGGTGCCACACCACACCACGCCCCGCCCGGCCGGCGGCGACGCGCGCGCGACACGCCCTTGTCCCTTTCTTAACTTCTCAAGTTAAGTGAAATAAATCCCACCATATAAGTCAAGCCAAAAGACCCTTGGACTTCCAATGTGGTACTATTTGTATTCTCCACCATTACACACCTTAGAGTTTATTCAATAAATGGGTCAAACCTATAAAAGATCTAACAGTGAACAGTACCCTTTCCATTCTGAAATTTATTCTGCCATCAATTTTTTCCGGCAGCGAACGCAAAGAGGTACGGCTGCACGGACTGCTCCATCTGTAACTCCTCGACGATGCAGCCAGACGCGCACACAGCTCGTTGCCGCACGCGCCGCGGTGGTCGGAGGACAGGGGGTCCAGCCAGCGATGTGGTGCACGACGGCGACGATGGAGTCATGTTGAGCTGCTCCGGCATGTTGAGGAGCGAGAAGGTGATGTAGACCACCGGGTACGCGCCGTCGATGGAGACGTGGAGTGGGGATTGACCGGCGCTATAGGCGGCCCATAGCTGCTCGCTCTTGCTGCAGGAGAAATTGTCAGGACGAGGCAGGGGTAAATCCGGCAGCTCGTCTCCTCTAACTCAGTTGAATCTTTTTTTTTTGTTTATTAAACGACCAATGACATTTTAAGGTGGGCGACATGTTTTATAATGACATTAGAGTGAAGTCCCTCAAAACAATGGCAGAATGATGACAGAATCCCAAATTTCTCCCAGGGATCAGAAAAAAAAAACTGCCGGCAAAAACAAATTGTACAATCTCCTCGCGGCGGACGATGCTAGGTGGTCGATGCTGCGCTCGCGGTGTGTCCGACTGCCCGAGCGTAGGACCCGCCGACTCTTTTCCCTGTCCAATACTCCAAAGTGCAAACGCCAAACACGAAAAAATTCGATAAACCTCCGCCTCCCGGCCGCCGGCCTTCCCCGTCTTCCTCTGACCCAAAACTCTTCTTCTCAGCAGCAATGCCGGAGCCCCAGTCCTCTGTGGCGTCAAGCGGAAGCGTAGATCGCCTCCGCAACGCCTTCGGCGGAGTGCTGTGCATCTTCACCCTCCTTCTCATCGGCGTCCTCGCCTTCTCCATCCGACTATTCTCCGTAAGATCTATCCGAACCCCACCATTTTTAAATCCTTTTGGGAATTGGGAATCCCAACATGGTTTGCCCGGGCCCATGCCTGTCTTACTGGTCCGTTGATGTGCCGCAGGTGATCAAATACGAAAGCGTCATCCACGAGTTCGATCCCTACTTCAATTACCGCGTTACCCAGGTTTTTTCCCGTGGTGCCTCTGTGTTTGTCCACAGCCTGTTATTGTCTTATTGGGATGCATCAGGATTCAGGTGTTGAGTTCGCTTAGGAGTCATGTTCTCTTCAACGAGTTATGGGGTTAGGGACTTCAGTAGACATGCGAGCTCCATTTCTTTTGGGTCACTAGGTCGACACAAAACTTGGTATGCAATTAATTTGAAAATGGCATTGCCACTGTATTTAATTAGTTAGCTGACCAGGAAAAATCTGGGTACCACTTGCATCCCTAGACTTCTTTGCAAATTGTCTATTGTAATATACACTGTTGTATAGTCTCAGGTGACATGTGGGTGTATTGAATGGTCCCAACATTTGGGTGAATAAAATGGCAGGAATGTTTTCCAATGTACATTTGCTGCTTGGATTTGTGCACAAATGTTTTACTAGTGTGTCTTAATGTTTCAAAAGCAGTTGTGCACATGCACTTAAATTTTGATTCATTGTAATTTCCCCCTTGTCTCAGTTCTTGTCAAAGAATGGCATATATGAATTCTGGAACTGGTTTGATGACCGAACATGGTAACATTTCCAAGAACACTTGAATCTATCCTTGTTTTCCAGTTATTTCTATGCTCACTGTCACCTGCTTTTAGGTATCCTCTTGGGCGTGTTATTGGTGGCACTGTCTATCCTGGTTTGACACTTACTGCTGGTACAATATGGTGGTATGTGACTGCCAATGCATACTATTAGAAATGCTTCATTGGTAGATTTGAACTACTGTTAGCATGACTGAATTGTTTGGTTGGCATAGGTTGTTGAATTCCCTTAACATCCCATTGTCGGTGGAGACTGTCTGTGTATTCACTGCTCCAGTTTTCTCAGTCAATGCGTCCTGGGCAACTTACCTATTAACCAAGGTTGTTTTTTTATATTAAAAACCCATGCACTTACACTGGATTACTAAAGTTCTTTAGTAATCTCACTATTGTGTCTCTAGGAAACAAAGGGCCCCGGTGCTGGTTTGATGGCAGCAACTATTCTAGCAATGGTAATTGTTATATTGACTATGTATTTTGTCTGAAAAATACTAGATCCTTGATATGTTTGCTTGATCTACATTTTTTCTGCTCTTCTATTCTTTTTGGGGTGTATCAAGAATGAAGCAATTAGATAAGGATATGTTAGCTTTGTCAATATTGTCTGTCTTTGAGTGTAGCAGGGAAAGTCTTGGCATGTCATTGTTTTAGTTATTATGATCTGAACAACCTATTTTCATTGCAAGTCTTTGTTTGCCTATGCTCTCCTTGAACAGTTCTGTGTTCACAGTGGTATGTTTGTTTTTTGGTTAAATTTGGAACACTAAAGAAAAGGAAGTACAGCTATTATCGAATCACTTCTGAGCTTCTATGTTTGAAACATTTGAAGGAGCTGCTTTGGCCTTTGATTTTTCTCATTCATCTAAAATAGTCTCGCCTATCGTTGACAAGTAGACATATTCCCCGCATGTAAAAGGCTCACTGATGGGGACGAGGTTCCCGATCTTTCATGAGGTTCAAGGTAACTCTTGTTTTGGTGGAATGCGACATACCGATCTGACTCTAGATCAAAAGACCCAACCCTACAATCTTAGCACAATTACTCCTCTGGTTATCAACCATGTCACTGATCCGGTTGACCTCATTAAGAAGGCTAATCTCTGGCTGCGAAACGAAGAACATAAGCAAGAACTTTAAAGTACTCAAAGTTGGGGTTTCACAAATCACGACTAATAACAACGACTGTTCAATGACAAATTGATCTAAAGCAAGACCCGAGCCTAACATGGACATCGACTACTGATTATATGGTGTAAGGGTCGTCACACCTCTTGGACAGGCCCCATAACAGGCTCTTAGATGATAAGTGGCCCAACTGACCAAAAGACGTGACATAGCATTGTAACAGTTTCTAGACGTTGCTTGTTTCTATGATTTCCGTTAACTCCGGTGGAATTTAAACCTCAAACCAAAGACATTAGGTAGCTTATAGCTTTCTATCCATGGATCGTCAAAAACCAAGTCCGTATGCGTCCTGAGTATCCGTTTTACTGCATGCTGGTCCTGAAGGCCGATGCGAGTTAGCCTAGGCCTCCGGCTGGTCTTGGACGTCCTCACTGGTCTTTCCCACCTCTACACCTTTTCCGATGTACTTCATGACCCTCTTCAATATTACTAAACAAGATAACATCATCAGATAGCAATCTATTCTCAAAACTATAAAAAATATCGCTTAAGAATGAGCTCACCTCTAAATTTTATTGTCGTATTTGAGCTTGGGACATTGGACCTTGCGTACTGGTTGGACCGTTGGAGGGTCAATGTCCTCATCACTTACTGCTCTGCTAACCGGAAAAAACCAAAATGGTGAGCTGAGAGCCTGAGACCATGAAGGAAAGCTAACTTCTGAACTGGTGAACAATGAAAATTTCTTACCACTGACAATCATGTTACGAATTGGGTTTGTATGTGCGAGATATTGGTTTCCCTGTCATTTAATTATGATGTTTAACACCAGCCTTTTCCGTATGAATGTAAAAAAGCAAGGCCTTCTAATAGGTTTTCACCCGTTTTAGATGTTTTGCAGTATATGCTTGATCCTATCTTGTAAGCGTCACTTAAGAAAGAACCTACTTATTACTCCCTGCCAATATGCAGGTCCCATCATACATCTCAAGATCTGTTGCTGGCAGCTACGATAATGAAGCTGTAGCTATATTTGCTTTAATATTCACATTTTATCTATATGTAAAGGTGATTGATCTCAAAATTTTCCCTCATGTTCCTCCTCTCCCGCTCTGAAATATCTCTTTGCTACTTTAAACATGTATGAAATAATTTTGCAGACACTAAACACTGGATCACTCTTTTATGCGGCACTTAATTCTCTCTCGTACTTCTACATGGTATTTTTGTTTCCATTTTTTTATATTTGTAGTAACTGCCATAGACCATGTATCCAAGATATGTTACTGTATCCCCTTTCAGGTTTGTTCTTGGGGAGGCTACACATTCATCATCAATCTTATCCCAATGCATGTTCTCTTGTGTATTGTGACTGGTCGTTACTCTTCACGACTTTATATTGCTTATGCTCCCCTTGTAAGTCCGTGGGTTTAGTGTCATACCAACTCTTTTGTACAAGTGAATACTGAATAGAAAAAATTTCATACCGGTAAACACAATGCAGGTTGTGCTTGGAACACTTCTGGCAGCATCGGTACCTGTTGTTGGTTTTAATGCAGTAATGACGTCAGAGCACTTTGCATCATTTCTGGTATATTGATTGTGTATCTACTAGGGATGCGAGTTGCACTTCTTTTGAGTCATGGGGTCAACCCAAGACTTGCTAAAATGAATAAGAATGACATTACACATAATTATTTAGGGAGAGAAATGAACTAAATTAGCTGACCTAGAAAGCACCATTTGGTACCCATTTGCATCCCTGATCTACCTACGTGTTACCCTTTACTTCCTAGCTTCTCCCATTTCAGTAAAACCTTGGCTGCAAACTAATTCATCTCCCCCCTATCCTCTCTATTATTTCAAAAACAGGTGTTTATAATCCTCCATGTGGTTGCTCTTGTTTATTACATCAAAGGACTTTTAACTCCCCGACTGTTCAAAGTGGCCATGACATTTGTTATAACCGTTGGATTGTAAGTTTTTGATTTTGGAAGGTGGAACTAGTGGAAATGCATAATAAATGTTGTATCTATGAGCAAAGAAAGATGTGTTCCATAGGAGTCAAAATGAAGCAGTTGGTCATATTTAGGTCGCTGAACTGCTAGCTATCCACTTGACACATCTAACAGTAAAAATCCTGCAGGGCTGTTTGTTTTGCTGCTGCAGCAATACTCATTGCATTGATTGCATCTAGCCCAACAAAAGGCTGGAGTGGTCGCAGTTTGAGTCTGCTGGATCCGTAAGTCCTTATCAAATTATCATTGTTAGTTGAACTGTTGAGCTCTTGATGTTCTGTTGCAAAGTAAGATCTCAAATTTGGTCTTTAGGAACACAAACTTTTACGATTTGATTATTAAAAGTTACTACAGAGATTACTAGAGCTGCTTTATGGTTTCCGCTTTGGTACATATAACACAACGATATTTACAGGAAAAATGTTTGTGAAACCTTGATTTTTGCATGCATGATGAGCTTTCAATTCAACATGGTCTCCTGTTATAGTGAAGTATCCAAATTTCCTTATCAACACATGTCTAAGTATAAGCGATTTAATTTATTTGCAATATACTGAGAAGTATAGTTAGATCTGATACTTACTGTAAGAGAGTTTATTTGTTGTCGAATGGACCTCTATTGTGTTTTTTTCCTAGTTGCTGTTAAACATGTTATCAATTTTTGTTATACAACCAATCCATATTCTTCCTTTTCTTTATAAACTGACACATTGACTGTTTGTCCTTCACCTTTCCCTTTTGCTCCTGGCAGAACCTATGCAAGCAAGTACATCCCTATAATTGCTAGTGTGAGCGAACACCAACCACCAACCTGGCCTTCTTATTTTATGGATATCAATGTGCTTGCCTTTTTAGTTCCTGCTGGGATCGTAGTAAGTATTTCATTTCTTTAGATGAACAAGCAGTTTAGCTAGTTAGTTTTACCATGTTTTTGACTTTTGAGTGATTGTCATTAACTCAATTTTCAGTCATGCTTCTTACCATTATCTGATGCAAGCTCATTTTTGGTCCTGTACTTGGTAACCTCAGTGTATTTCTCTGGAGTAATGGTAAAACCCTTTAGCATGGAACATTATCATACTGCAGTACAATGCTGGTTGCTGGTCTTTTTATTAATCTGTATGTTATTGCAATGATAGGTCCGACTTATGCTGGTCCTTGCTCCTGCTGCATGCATTTTGTCTGGGATTGCTCTGTCTGAAGCTTTTGGTGTCCTTACAAGATCAATGAAATTTCAGCGTCCAACACTGGATGATGGCTCTTTTACAGTAAGACTGCTTTCTTTGGGCCTTTTTTCCTATTTGTTCCATTGGATTATCCACTCACATGATATTTTATGAAATTCAAGGCCGGGGATGGGAGTTCTGATACTCCTACGAACTCTGAAATGGGTTTGAAGGAAAAAACATCCAAGAAAAATCGGAAGAAAGACAAAGAGTCAGAGGGAAGTTCACCTGTTGATCATAGAACCGAAGAAAAGCTTTTAGTACTGCCTTGTGGGCCATCTGCTGTGGGCATAATGCTGCTGACCATACTTTCTGGTTTTTACGTGGTAAGGGAGCTGTTCTTTCTGAAAACTACATTCCCGTTAGATTACATCAACATTGCTAGTAAATGATGTCATTTTTGCAGATCCATTGTGTGTGGGCTGCTGCAGAAGCATATTCAGCACCTTCAATTGTGCTAACATCTCGTTCACATGATGGGTTTCATGTTTTTGATGATTTCCGCGAAGCTTATGGATGGCTGCGCCATAACACAGATGCAGATGACAAGGTATAACTTTGTTCTTATAATTACACTATCTGTGTTATTTCTGACAGCAATATGATATTTATTTTGGTAGGTTGCATCTTGGTGGGACTATGGTTATCAGACAACTGCAATGGCAAACAGAACTGTTATTGTGGACAATAATACATGGAATAACACGCACATTGCAACAGTTGGGACTGCAATGGCATCTCCAGAAAAAGTAGCATGGGAGATCTTCAATTCTTTAGATGTCAAATATGTGCTTGTTATCTTTGGAGGTTATTACATTTTTGGCTTCTAGAAGCAAACAATTACCTTAATCAAGTGCTGTCATTCACCTAAAACTGATGATTCTTTTTCAGGGCTTATTGGCTACCCAAGTGATGATATTAATAAGTTCCTCTGGATGGTTCGAATCGGAGGTGGTGTATTCCCTCAAATAAAGGAAGCAGATTACCTTGTAAGTTGTGGACTTACCTCTTGGAATTCCTTGCCAATCAAAAGGAATGTGATCTGCATTTATTAATTAAGGGAGAGTTCTGGACAATACTACTGTCCTTCAATGAGTGACATTTTGGTTTTGTCTTAAGTAAAAGCATTTTATGTTTGACCAAGTTTATATAGAAGGTTATCAATATTTATAGCACCAAATAGATTTACTATGAAAATATATTTCATGATGAATCTAATGATTTTATGACTGGCGTCATGGTGCCAGGGCCAGCGTGGCTGAATGTCAAGCCACTGTGGCGGGTGCTGCACAAGGCTTCGGTTTCTTGAGATTAGTTGTTGGCTTTTGTTAGGGGATTTGGTTGTTGCATCTTAGGTCAAGTCTGTTAGGCTTTGGGGTACAAGTACGTGGAGTATTCATTTGAAAAGAATTAAGCAAGGCTGCAGTGCCTTCCATCTCCGTCCCTTGCTCGCAAGCACGGCTCCACCACATGATCGGGGGTTCAAGCTTGACCACCGATCACCAACTGCTACCTCCTGCGCTATCTGCTATACCCCGGCTCCTATCAAATGATATTTATTTGGCATACATTTTAGTCAAATTTAGGTTGCTTGATTTAGGACAAAACCAAAATGACACTCTTGCGGGCCACAGGTACTATCTTCTAGTTGCTACTTTTTTTTTTGATCTGTGCACCTGTTGCTTGTGGGTGGGTGGGTTAGAGCATCTCCTAGAGTACCCAATAATTTCTTCCCCAAACCATTGAGTTTTCCAAGCTGCCAAAAAGTATTGGGAGGATCAAAGAAGGGTTTCTCGAATAGTTTCCAAAAACCACTCCTGGAAAATAAAAAAATTTGACTCATGGGGAACTTTCTTGGCGATGCGTGGATTTTTTTTTTGTGGGAGATTGCGCGTGCATCCAGGCTGTGGCCATGATTTTTTCCAATCTTGCGAAAAATTCTAGATGGGGGTATTTTGGGAACTCTTGGAGATGCTCATCCTGATTCCTGATATGAAAAGGCTCTCAAATAATTGGTGTTTTGTTTTGTGTATCTCATTTCTTAGAAGGATGGCAACTACCGTGTTGATGCTCATAGTACCCCAACCATGTTGAATTCCCTCATGTACAAGCTTTGCTATTACAGGTCTGTGACACATTGAAGTATTATAATACTGTGCTCAATTGGCACATTTGTGAATGAAGTGTAACCTTGTTTTTCAATGTTCGCAGATTCGTCGAAACTGATGGTAAGGGCTTTGATAGAGTGAGAAGATATGAAATAGGGAAGAAACATTTTAAACTTACGCATTTTGAGGAGGTGGAGTGCTTTTATTCTTTTTTTTTCTTCCAATTTGGATGTGAAAAGTCCCCTATTGCTTGAATAATGCATTCCTTGTGTTTCCATGCTGCTGGATACAGGTTTTCACAACTCACCATTGGCTGGTTCGGATTTACAAACTGAAACCTCAGAAGAACAGAGTCAGAGGGAAACTGAAATTTAAATCTGTGAGTCAGACAACAAAATTTTCTTCGATATAAGCTTATTGAAACATCTGCATCTTAAATATGTTTTTTACCTCACTTCTTTACCAGAGTTTAAAAGCAAGTTTTATGCGTAAAACTGGTGGAAAGAAGAGCCCATGGAAATAGAGACTACAAAGGCAGGGTGCTGGAGTCACTAGTCAGCACAGTTACTATCCTGAGAAAACCATGAATTCATCAAAAGGAGTTAGATTAAAAGCATAGCATTGGTGTGTTCTTTGTTATTGTCATGGAGCAGATTATAGGGGTGCTTCATGTTTTTTTTGGCATTTGATCTCCTTAATGGCATTATAGGGGTCTGATGAAATTTGTGGTAGGTTCTCGAGTGAGGTTTTATCCCCATTTTAAACAAAATGGACTTTGTTTATAGGAACCTGACTGAGCGCCTGGCCGTTTGGAAACATCTTTAAAGGTTGTTTGGTTTGAAGAAATGGTGGCCTATCTTTTCTTTTAGGCTACCTTTTGGAAGGAAGGATTTTTTCCCCTATTTCCTGCATTTTTTCTGTAAAAATGAAATGATTGTGAAATGTCAAATACGATTCTGTGGAAGTTCTGCTTTCCAAGAGCCTTACCGCAGGTGCGAAGCAGGATCTAAAATTAGGGGACTGTTAGAAGTATTTTTTGCACTATTTACATGAGAATTAGTTAAAAAACTAATATATTCTATAGATTTAGGGGAGCATTAAGGGGATATTGCCCCCATGCCTTACCGTCTGTGCTTGATTTCGTGAAATGGAATTAATGGCTACAGCGACATGAACAGTGTGTCGATCTCTTGTCAACGGTATAATCGCTTTAGGGGTGTAGATGTATTTTTACCAAAAAATGGTAAAACCAGGGCTAAAATTGTACTCGCTCGGTTTTTTTATTTATCACGTTTTAGTTCAAAAATAAACTAACGGACGATAAATATTCGAGAATAAAGATAATATCATATACTTCCTCTATTTATAAATATATGATATCGTTGACTTTTTTTAAAAACTTTGACCACTCGTCTTATTTAAAAAAATAATGAGTTATCATTTTTTGTGATTTTTTTATCACTTAAGGTAGTTTGTATTTGACTTAAAATTTTATCACTTTTGAATAAATATTTTGATTAAGATGAGTGGTCAAAGTTTTTTAAAAAAGTCAACGATGTCTTATATGTAAAAGATATATGTAAAAGGAGGTATCAGTCCATGCATTCGCGATATAGACTGTATCCTCTTCAATTTACTTTAGCTTTGCCGGTCCAAGAATTATATCGGAATAAATATTGTACTCTTATTTTGCTACAAGCATATTTGCCCTTAGTGGGCGCTTGGTGCTGCTCCGGAGCTTCTCTTGCTGCGCTATAACACTGTTACAGTGAAGGAGTTTTAGACCGTGATTCGAGCATGCATATGACCACGCAAAATAATGTTTTGTATTCCCTCCGTTTCAAAATATTAGTCATTTTAGCTCTTAGTTTTGATACCTATATTCAAATGAATAATAATGAATTTAGACATATATATATATAAAACAAATACATTAATCATTGTATGAAATTAACTAAAAAGGTAAAACAAATTTTATTTTGGAACGGAGGGAGTACTATAGACTCCACTATACACGTAGTGAAGTTCCAAATAGAAAGTGTGATAGGAAAGATGTTGGAGGCAATCTTAGGTATGTTCCACAACGTGGAGTGAAACCTAAAAATATTAGGTCCACTAAGAAGCAACGGTGAAGCCTAAAAAATATTAGGCCCACCAAGAAGAAACAAGCACTGTTGCTTAAACGATTCTATCTACAACTAAGGGTGGTAATGGATCACAATTCAAATGTTTCTTCACGATTCGTTTGAGCCCTTGATTAATTTTAGTTAAAAACGAATAGAAATAAAGCTCGATCCTAATATGACCAGATCCTTAAATTTTATAATGTAAACTTTAGAGGTCCCTAGCTACAGCACTGTTATAGTAAAGGGGGTATTGGGCCATTCACGATGTGGGGTGAAGCCTAAAAGCTATTAGCCCCACCAAGGAGAAACATACACTTTGGGTGTGTTTGGTTGCCTGCATCTGCGCGTGCTTGCATCACAGGATGCGGGTAGCTGCTGTTTGGTTGCTGTGAGCCAGGCTATGCGCGTGCGAGCTCTGTGTTTGGTTGCCTGCATGTAGATTTAGATCCAGGCTCGCACGATCCTTAAAGCATCCTGGGCCAGGCTCACCAGATACGAGCAGATTGGTCGCATCTCCAGAGCCAGGCTCCAGTGATCCTGGCTCATACAGCCAGGTTGGCGAGAGAAACCAACCAAACAGACCCTTTGTGAAGGCATTCTTCATATAACATTCAATCCATTTTTATTTTGCATTGTACATACTATCCAACTAAGTTTGCTTGCTTACCTTTTTCCTCAAGAGGTCAAACTTCTGCTTCAATATATCAAAATTTTCTTTGAATCCTTCCTGTAAGGAAAATAGACCCCGAGCCATTTGGTTCAATAGATTTTGGTGTTTGATGATCAACATAACCCGCAGACTAATTGAAAGGGAAATAGAGTCAAACCTTTTCCATATGAATTTTGGTGGTTGAATTGCCCAACACAAATTATTGGACTAACTAGTTTGCTCTAGATTATGAGTTCTACAGGTGCCAAAGGTTCACAACAAACCAATACAAGTCAAAAGAAAGGGTTCAAACAAAGTGAAAGTGAGAGCACCTAGAGGGGGGGGGGGGTGAATAGGTGATCCTGTGAAACTTAAACTTATAGCCACAAAAACTTGTTAAGTGTTAGCACAATAATCGCCAAGTGGCTAGAGATGAGTCTCAACAAAACACAATACCACAAAAGATCAACACAGAGAAGACACAGTGGTTTATCCCGTGGTTCGGCCAAGTACAAAACTTGCCTACTCCACGTTGTGGCGTCCCAACGGACGAGAGTTGCACTCAACTCCTCTCAAGTGATCCAATGATCAACTTGAATACCACAGTGTTATGCTTTTCCTTTCAATATCCCGTTTGCGAGGAATCTCCACAACTTGGAGTCTCTCGCCCTTACACTTGAGATTCACAAAGAAATACGGAGTAAGGAAGGGAAGCAACCTACACAAATCCACAGCAAAATGCGCACACACACGGCCAAGAATCGAGCTCAAAAGACTATCTCAAAGTTCTCACTAGAACGGAGCTCGAATCACTGCAAATGACAAACGAATGCGCAAAGACTGAGTGTGGATGATCAAGAATGCTCTAAGGTTGCTTGGTGTTCTCCTCCATGCGCCTAGGGGTCCCTTTTATAGCCCCAAGGCAGCTAGGAGCCGTTGAGAGCAAATCTGGAAGGCCAATCTTGCCTTCTGTCGTCGGGTGCACCGGACAGTCCGGTGCACACCGGACACTGTCCGGTGCCCGATTTCTTTCCTTAACTGGCGCTGTCGACCGTTGGCCGCCAGAGAGCCGTTGGCGCACCGGACATGTCCGGTGCACACCGGACAGTCCGGTGCCCCCTTCCGACCGTTGGCTCGGCCACGTGTCGCGAGCGGATTCCGCGGCCGACCGTTGGCCTGGCCGACCGTTGGCTCACCGGACAGTCCGGTGCACACCGGACAGTCCGGTGAATTTTAGCCGTACGCCTTCGGCGAATTCCCGAGAGCGGCCACTTCACGCCGAGTCAGCCTGGCGCACCGGACACTATCCGGTGCACCACCGGACACTGTCTGGTGCACCACCGGACAGTCCGGTGCTCCAGACCGAACAGCCTTTTGGCTGTACACAGCCAACTTTTCTCTGACTCGATTTCTCCTGTTTCAAGCACTTAGACACAATACATTAGTCTTCAAAACAATGTACTAAGGCTTAGAAACATACCTTTACTCTTGATTTGCACTATGTCCATCCATGGGTATAGATTCACATTTAAGCACTTGTGTTGGCACTCAATCACCAAAATACTTAGAAATGGCCCAAGGGCACATTTCCCTTTCAATCTCCCCCTTTTTGGTGATTTATGCCAACACAACATAAAGCAACTAGAACAAGTGCAATATCACTTCAAATAAAACTCAAATTTATTTTGATTCAATTTTGGCATATATGGATCATCCTTTGCCACCACTTGGTTTGTTTTTGCAAATCAAACTCAAATCTCTATCTCTAAGTCAAACACACATGTTGAAGCATAAAGAGAGTCATTCCAAAAGAAAGATTTCAAAAACTCCCCCTTTTTCCCATAATCAACACTTCTCCCCACAAGAGGCCAACTTTTGACAAAAGAGACAACAAAAAAGATTTGACAAACCAAAAGCTCTATTCTACTGTTTTCAAAATCTCTCAAGTGGTAGCTGATCCATTTATCACTTTGGCCTTTATTTTCTCCCCCTTTGGCATCAAGCACCAAAACGGGATCAATCTTGGCCCTTTAACCTCATTGCCTCACCAAATTCTTCAATTAAGAGCAAAATAGGCAATAAGAGTTTAAAGATGAACTTGGAAAAGTTACTCTTTTCATCGGAGTGCAGTGGAAGTCTTGCATGGTCCAAGTCCACCTTTTCCCTTTCAATCCTTCTTTAAGACTAAAGCATCAAACTCAAGCACAGGGTTAGTCTCAAAGGGTCAAGTTGTAACACATCTCCCCCTAAACATGTGCATCACTTTGCAACGGACTTGTGAGATCCAGGGAGTGTTTGTACAACTTGAGCACCATTATTAAGCAACAAAATGCATAAGGAATATGATCAAAGGCATAAACACATGTATGCTACAAATCAATCCAAGTTCCGCGAATCTAAGACATTTAGCTCACTACGCAACCTGCAAAAGGTCTTCTCATCTAGAGGCTTGGTAAAGATATCGGCTAGCTGGTTCTCGGTGCTAACATGAAACACTTCGATATCTCCCTTTTGCTGGTGGTCTCTCAAAAAGTGATGCCGGATGTCTATGTGCTTTGTGCGGCTGTGCTCAACAGGATTTTCCGCCATGCGGATAGCACTCTCATTGTCACATAGGAGTGGGACTTTGCTCAGATTGTAGCCAAAGTCCCGGAGGGTTTGCCTCATCCAAAGTAGTTGCGCGCAACACTGTCCTGCGGCAACATACTCGGCCTCAGCGGTGGATAGGGCAACGGAAGTTTGTTTCTTAGAGTTCCACGACACCAGGGACCTTCCTAAGAATTGGCACGTCCCCGATGTACTCTTCCTATCGACCTTACATCCAGCATAGTCGGAATCTGAGTATCCAACCAAGTCAAAGGTAGACCCCTTTGGATACCAGAGCCCGAAGCAAGGCGTAGCAACCAAATATCTAAGAATTCGCTTTACCGCCACTAAGTGACACTCCTTAGGATCGGATTGAAAACTAGCACACATGCATACGCTAAGCATAATATCCGGTCTACTAGCACATAAATAAAGTAAAGACCCTATCATTGACCGGTATGCTTTTTGATCAACGGACTTACCTCCTTTGTTGAGGTCGGTGTGTCCGTCGGTCCCCATCGGAGTCTTTGCGGGCTTGGCGTCCTTCATCCCAAACCGCTTTAGCAGATCTTGCGTGTACTTCGTTTGGGAGATGAAGGTGCCGTCCTTGAGTTGCTTCACTTGGAACCCAAGGAAGTAGTTCAACTCGCCCATCATCGACATCTCGAATTTCTGCGTCATCACCCTGCTGAACTCTTCACAAGACTTTTGGTTAGTAGAACCAAATATTATGTCATCGACATAAATTTGGCACACAAAAAGATCACCATTGCAAGTCTTAGTAAAAAGAGTTGGATCGGCTTTCCCAACTTTGAAAGCATTAGCAATTAAGAAGTCTCTAAGGCATTCATACCATGCTCTTGGGGCTTGCTTAAGTCCATAGAGCGCCTTAGAGAGCTTACACACGTGGTCGGGGTACCGTTCATCCTCGAAGCCAGGGGGTTGCTCCACGTACACCTCCTCCTTGATCGGCCCGTTGAGGAAAGCGCTCTTCACATCCATTTGGTACAACCTGAAAGAATGGTGAGCGGCATATGCTAGCAAGATGCGAATTGACTCTAGCCTAGCCACAGGAGCAAACGTCTCCTCAAAGTCCAAACCTGCGACTTGGGCATAACCTTTTGCCACAAGTCTAGCCTTGTTCCTTGTCACCACCCCGTGCTCGTCTTGTTTGTTGCGGAACACCCACTTGGTTCCCACAACATTTTGCTTGGGACGAGGCACCAGTGTCCAAACTTCATTGCGCTTGAAATTGTTGAGCTCCTCCTGCATGGCCACCACCTAGTCCGGATCTAGCAAGGCCTCCTCTACCCTAAAGGGCTCAATAGAAGAGACAAAGGAGTAATGCTCACAAAAATTAACTAATCGAGATCGAGTAGTTACTCCCTTACTAATGTCACCCAAAATTTGGTCGACGGGATGATCCCTTTGAATCACCGCTCGAACTTGGGTTGGAGGAGCCGGTTGCGCTTCTTCCTCCATCACGTGATCATCTTGTGCTCCCCCTTGATCACACGCCTCCTTTTGATGAACCTGTTCATCGTCTTGAGTTGGGGGATGCACCGTTGTTGAGGAAGGTTGATCTCGTTCATCTTGTTCCTGTGGCCGCACTTCTCCAATTGCCATGGTTCGTATAGTGGCCGGCGGAACATCTTCTTCATCTACATCATCACAATCAACAACTTGCACTCTTGGAGAGCCATTAGTCTCATCAAATACAACGTCGCTAGAGACTTCAACCAAACCCGATGATTTGTTGAAGACTCTATACGCCTTTGTATTTGAGTCATAACCTAACAAAAACCCTTCTACAGCTTTGGGAGCAAACTTAGAATTTCTACCCTTCTTCACTAGAATGTAGCACTTGCTCCCAAATACACGAAAGTAAGATACATTGGGTTTGTTACCGGTTAGTAGCTCATACGAAGTCTTCTTGAGGAGGCGATGAAGGTAGACCCTGTTGATGGCGTGGCAAGCCGTGTTCACGGCTTCCGACCAAAAGCACTCGGGGGTCTTGAATTCTCCAAGCATAGTCCTCGCCATATCTATGAGCGTCCTGTTCTTCCTCTCTACCACACCATTTTGCTGAGGTGTGTAGGGAGCGGAGAACTCGTGCTTGATCCCTTCCTCCTCAAGGAACTCCTCCACTTGAAGGTTCTTGAACTCGGACCCGTTGTCGCTCCTTATCTTCTTCACCTTGAGCTCAAACTCATTTTGAGCTCTCCTGAGGAAGCGCTTGAGGGTCCCTTGGGTTTCAGACTTATCCTGCAAAAAGAACACCCAAGTGAAGCGGGAAAAGTCATCAACAATAACTAGACCATACTTACTCCCTCCTATGCTCAGATAGGTGACAGGTCCGAAAAGGTCCATATGCAGCAGCTCCAGGGGTCTTGAAGTGGTCATCACATTCTTGCTGTGATGCGCTCCTCCCACTTGTTTACCTGCTTGACAAGCTGCACAAGGTCTATCTTTTTCGAATTGCACGTTAGTCAAACCTATCACGTGTTCTCCCTTTAGAAGCTTGTGAAGGTTCTTCATCCCCACATGTGCTAAGCGGCGATGCCACAACCAGCCCATGCTAGTCTTAGCTATTAAGCATGCATCTAGACCGACCTCTTCTTTTGCAAAATCAACTAAATAAAGTTTGCCGTCTAATACACCCTTAAAAGCTAGTGAACCATCACTTCTTCTAAAGACAGACACATCTACATTTGTAAATAGACAGTTATATCCCATATTGCATAATTGACTAACCGATAGCAAATTATATCCAAGAGACTCTACTAAAAACACATTAGAGATAGAGTGTTCATTAGAAATTGTAATTTTACCTAACCCTTTTACCTTGCCTTGATTCCCATCACCGAATATAATTGAATCTTGGGAATCCTTGTTCTTGACGTAGGAGGTGAACATCTTCTTCTCCCCCGTCATATGGTTTGTGCATCCGCTGTCGATAATCCAGCTTGAACCCACGGATGCATAAACCTGCAAGGCAAATTTAGGCTTGGGACTTAGGTACCCAACTCTTGTTGGGTCCTACTAGGTTAGTCACAATTTCTTTAGGGACCCAAATGCAAGTTTTATCACCCTTGCATTTTGCCCCTAACTTTCTAGCAATTACCTTTCTATCCTTTCTACAAATTGCAAAGGAAGCATTCAAAGCATGATATATTGTAGAAGGCTCATTAACTTTCCTAGGAATATTAACAACATCTCTTCTAGGCATATTATGAACAACATTCCTTCTACCAACATTTCTATCATGCACATATGAAGAACTAGAAGCAAACATAGCATGAGAAAAATCATCGTAAGCATTATAACTCCTATAAGCATTTCTAGTTTGTCTCCTATCATGATACAAAAAGGCATGGTTCTTTTTAGCACTAGTAGCCATAGGGGCCTTCCCTTTCTCCTTAGCGGGAATGGGAGCCTTATGGCTTGTTAAGTTCTTGGCTTCCCTCTTGAAGCCAAGTCCATCCTTAATTGAGGGGTGTCTACCGATCGTGTAGGCATCCCTTGCAAATTTTAGTTTATCAAATTCATTCTTGCTAGTCTTAAGTTGGGCATTAAGACTAGCCAATTCCTTAGTTAATTTGGAAATTGAAACTAAATGATCACTACAAGCATCAACATCGAAATCTTTACACCTAGTGCAAATCTCAACATGTTCTACACAAGAATTAGACTTACTAGCTACTTCTAGTTTAGCATTTAAGTCATCATTAACACTCTTTAAAGTAGCAATGGTTTCATGACAAGAAGATAATTCACTAGAGAGCATTTCATTCCTCTTAATTTCTAGAGCAAGAGATTTCTGAGCTTCTACAAATTTATCATGTTCTTCATACAACAAATCCTCTTGCTTTTCTAAAAGTATATTCCTATCATTCAAGGCATCAATCAATTCATTAATTTTGTCTACCTTGGTTCTATCTAATCCCTTGAATAAGCATGAGTAATCTATCTCATCATCGTCACTAGACTCATCCTCACTTGAAGAAGCATAAGTACTAGTATTATGAGTGCTTACTTTCTTCTCCCTTGCCATGAGGCAAGTGTGACGCTCGTTGGGGAAGAGGGATGACTTGTTGAAGGCGGTGGCGGCGAGTCCTTCATTGTCGGAGTCGGATGAAGAGCAGTCCGAATCCCACTCCTTGCCCAGATGAGCCTCGCCCTTTGCCTTCTTATAGTTCTTCTTTTTCTCCCTCTTGTTCCCTTGATCCTGATCACTATCATTGTCGGGACAGTTAGCAATAAAATGACCAAGCTTACCGCATTTGAAGCATGAGCGCTTCCCCTTGGCTTTGGTCTTGCTTGGCTGTCCCTTGCGACCTTTAAGGACCGTCTTGAATCTTTTGATGATGAGAGCCATCTCTTCATCATTAAGTCCGACCGCCTCAAACTGTGCCACCTTGCTAGGTAGCGCCTCCTTGCTTCGTGTTGCTTTGAGAGCAAGGGGTTGCGGCTCGTTGATCGGACCATTCAAGGCGTCGTCCACGTACCTTGCCTCCTTAATCATCATTCGCCCACTAACGAATTTCCCAAGAACTTCTTCGGGCGACATCTTGGTGTACCTGGGATTTTCACGTATATTGTTCACCAAATGAGGATCAAGAACGGTAAATGACCTTAGCATTAGGCGGACGACGTCGTGGTCCGTCCATCGTGTGCTCCCGTAGCTCCTTATTTTGTTGATAAGGGTCTTCAGCCGGTTGTATGTTTGCGTCGGCTCCTCCCCCCTTATCATCGCGAACCGTCCAAGTTCGCCTTCCACCAACTCCATTTTGGTGAGCAAGGTGACGTCGTTTCCCTCATGAGAGATCTTGAGGGTGTCCCAGATCTGCTTGGCATTGTCCAAGCCGCTCACCTTGTGATACTCGTCCCTGCACAAAGAGGCTAGCAATACAGTAGTGGCTTGTGCATTTCTATGAATCTGTTCATTAATAAACATAGGGCTATCCGAGCTATCAAATTTCATTCCATTCTCTACAATCTCCCATATGCTTGGATGGAGAGAGAATAAGTGACTACGCATTTTGTGACTCCAAAATCCGTAGTCTTCCCCATCGAAGTGTGGAGGTTTGCCAAGAGGAATGGAAAGCAAATGCGAATTCGAACTATGTGGAATACGAGAATAATCAAATGAAAAGTTCGAATTGACCGTCTTCCTGTAGTCGTTGTCGTCGTCCTTTTGGGAAGAGGTAGACTCATCGCTATCGTCGTAGTAGACGATCTCCTTGATGCGCCTTGTCTTCTTCTTCTTCCCGTCTTTGCGCTTGTGGCCCGAGCCCGAGTCAGTAGGCTTGTCATCCTTCGGCTCGTTGACGAAGGACTCCTTCTCCTTGTCGTTGATCACGATTCCCTTCCCCTTAGGATCCATCTCTTCGGGCGATTAGTCCCTTCTTGAAGAGAACGGCTCTGATACCAATTGAGAGCACCTAGAGGGGGGGGGGGTGAATAGGTGATCCTGTGAAACTTAAACTTATAGCCACAAAAACTTGTTAAGTGTTAGCACAATAATCGCCAAGTGGCTAGAGATGAGTCTCAACAAAACACAATACCACAAAAGATCAACACAGAGAAGACACAGTGGTTTATCCCGTGGTTCGGCCAAGTACAAAACTTGCCTACTCCACGTTGTGGCGTCCCAACGGACGAGAGTTGCACTCAACTCCTCTCAAGTGATCCAATGATCAACTTGAATACCACAATGTTATGCTTTTCCTTTCAATATCCCGTTTGCGAGGAATCTCCACAACTTGGAGTCTCTCGCCCTTACACTTGAGATTCACAAAGAAATACGGAGTAAGGAAGGGAAGCAACCTACACAAATCCACAGCAAAATGCGCACACACACGGCCAAGAATCGAGCTCAAAAGACTATCTCAAAGTTCTCACTAGAACGGAGCTCGAATCACTGCAAATGACAAACGAATGCGCAAAGACTGAGTGTGGATGATCAAGAATGCTCTAAGGTTGCTTGGTGTTCTCCTCCATGCGCCTAGGGGTCCCTTTTATAGCCCCAAGGCAGCTAGGAGCCGTTGAGAGCAAATCTGGAAGGCCAATCTTGCCTTCTGTCGTCGGGTGCACCGGACAGTCCGGTGCACACCGGACACTGTCCGGTGCCCGATTTCTTTCCTTAACTGGCGCTGTCGACCGTTGGCCGCCAGAGAGCCGTTGGCGCACCGGACATGTCCGGTGCACACCGGACAGTCCGGTGCCCCCTTCCGACCGTTGGCTCGGCCACGTGTCGCGAGCGGATTCCGCGGCCGACCGTTGGCCTGGCCGACCGTTGGCTCACCGGACAGTCCGGTGCACAGCGGACAGTCCGGTGAATTTTAGCCGTACGCCTTCGGCGAATTCCCGAGAGCGGCCACTTCACGCCGAGTCAGCCTGGCGCACCGGACACTATCCGGTGCACCACCGGACACTGTCCGGTGCACCACCGGACAGTCCGGTGCTCCAGACCGAACAGCCTTTTGGCTGTACACAGCCAACTTTTCTCTGACTCGATTTCTCCTGTTTCAAGCACTTAGACACAATACATTAGTCTTCAAAACAATGTACTAAGGCTTAGAAACATACCTTTACTCTTGATTTGCACTATGTCCATCCATGGGTATAGATTCACATTTAAGCACTTGTGTTGGCACTCAATCACCAAAATACTTAGAAATGGCCCAAGGGCACATTTCCCTTTCAGAAAGTCGCCTAGAGGGGGGTGGATAGGCGAAACCTGAAAATTAAAACTTTATCCCCTAACGAGATCCCTTGATTAGTGGTTAGAACAAGATATATAATTATTGGAGTATAAAAACTAAGTCCTTGCTTGTAAAGAGTATTGCTTTCAAATAATACGGAATTGATAAAACAATACAACTAATAGGTCTATGAGAACAAAGCAAAGGGCTTAGATAAGAAGAGCAATGACACAAGTTCTTTCTTGCAATGTGTTGCTTTACTAAATGAGAATTTAACTTAAAGCAACACTAAATAATGTTAGCAACGAATAGTGCAAGAAAAACTTGGAACGGGAAAGAACAAACAAATCACAAGCAATAAGCACACGAGACACGGGTGATTTGTTTTACCGAGGTTCGGCCCTCGAAGGCCTAGTCCCCGTTGAGGAGTCCACTAAGAACGGGTCTCTTTCAACCCTTTCCCTCTCTCCACCGATCACGCAAGACCGGCGAGCTCTTCTTCTCAAGGATCACTTAAGACCCCGCAAGGACCACCACACACTTTGGTGTCTCTTGCTAGCTTTACAAGCCTCCAAAACTTTGGAGGAAGTTCAATGGGAGTCAAAACTCCACGCGCAAATGAACACAAAGATGTAGTACACACTATCTCTCAATGAATCTCATAAGGCACTAGAGCTAAATCACACAAGAGGCTTTCTTTTGCTTGCTCTCGATTTTGTGGCACTTGTGTGGGTTGTAGTGGTCTAAATCTTGTGTATAGGATGGATCAATGAATATATGTGGTTGGGAGGGCTTGAATATGTCAACTAGATGACTTGGAATGTTGCTTGGGCTCCCACACATGAAGTGGCCGGTTGGGGTGGTATTTATAGCCACCAACCAAAATGTAGCCGTTGGAGAATGCTGCTGGCGATGGGCGCACCGGACACTGTCCGGTGCGCCGCCACGTCATCTAGACGTTAGGGCTTGGAGCTGGTCGACTGTTGGAGGCTTTGTCCTCATGTGGCACCGGACAGTCCGGTGCGACACCGGACAGTCCGGTGCCCCTCTGACCAACTGCTCTGACTTTTGCCGCGTTCACTGTGCTGCACGTTCACTGTCAGAGTCGACCGTTGCACGCAGATGACCATTGCTCCGCTGGCCCACCGGACAGTCCGGTGAATTATAGCGGAGGTGCGCCTGGGAAACCCGAAGGTGAAGAGTTTGAAGTCGATCTTCCCTGGTGCACCGGACACTGTCCGGTGGCACACCGGACAGTCCGGTGCGCCAGACCAGGGAGCACTTCGGTTCCCTTTGCTCTTTTCTTCTTGAACCCTTTTTAATCTTTGTATTGGCTTTGAGTTGAACCTTTGGCACCTGTAGAACATATACTATAGAGTAAACTAGTTAGTCCAATAATTTGTGTTGGGCAATTCAACCACCAAAATTCATATTGGAAAAGGTTTGACCCTATTTCCCTTTCAATCTCCCCCTTTTTGGTGATTGATGCCAACACAAACCAAAGCAAATATAAATGTGCAGAATTGAACTAGTTTGCATAATGTAAGTGCAAAGGTTACTAGGAATTGAAACCAATAAACTTATTTCAATAGATGTGCATTGATGGTTTTCTTCTAATTTAAAATTTTGGACCACTCTTGCACCACAAGTTTTGTTTTTGCAAATTCTTTGTAAATTCTTTTCAAAAGATTTTGCAAATAGTCAAAGGTATATGAATAAGATTGAAAGAAGCATTTACAGAAATTGAACTTTTCTCCCCCTGTCTCAAATACGTTTCCTTTGACTTAAACAAAACTCCCCCTAAATAAAATTCTCCTCTTAGTGTTCAAGAGGGTTTTGCAATTGTTGAAGATACTACTTTCTCCCCCTTTTGAACACAATAAGATATCAATTTGGAAAACTTTATTTTAAAATACGGTGGTGGTGCGGTCCTTTTGCTTTGGGCTCATACTTTCTCCCCCTTTGGCATGAATCGCCAAAAACGGATACTTGTGAGTGAGATATAAGCCCTTTCTTCTTTCTCCCCAATGGCAAACAATTAAATATGAGTGAAGAAAATACCAAAGTGAAGAATTATGTGGAATACCGACAAAGAGTGGATAATACCGAAGGAGTTGAGTGGAAGCGTCGTCTTTGCCGAATACTCCATTTCCCTTTCAATTCTATGACTAAGCATGAGAATATACTTGAAAACACATTAGTCATAGACATAAAAGAGATATGATCAAAGGATAAATCAAATTAAGCATGATCATAATTCTATATAACATAGATTGCTCCCCCTAAATATGTGCATGGAGATGAACACATATTTTGGCCTTAAATGCCAATTTGCACATAATTAGGTTAATGAGAACATATCTATATCTTACAGAATGTGCAGTGCATTGTGTCATAGTATAAGTGTGATGCTCATGACAGTTTATGCACTTATAACAGCATGTTGTAAACAATTTAAGCATTTTCCTTTAAGGATTTCAAAGAGGCTTAAGGACCATCCACCTTTGGAACAAAGGCAGCTTATCCTCGTTACAAGATTAAGCTTTAAGCTCTTTGACAATAAAATTTCTTCACCCAGTTTTAACAAAGATGCATTAAAGCAGAAATGAGATTTTTTTGAATGGTTAAACTAGGTATGAAGCAGGGATAATTCTTGAACATGCTTTCTCTTCCTTTTATACAAGATATGCAAGGAAAGTATGGAAAACGAAGATTTAGGTACAAGTTTAAATGAAAGGAAGTAGTTTTACCCTTTTGTACCTTCACATAGAGACACTCTCTTCATTTTGCTTTGCCCTTAGTCTTAGTTGCTTAAGACCTAAATTCAAGACAATGTATGGAAATATTTTGCACAATAGAGAGTTCTACAGCTAGTGATCCTTCTCCAATTTATTGTTAGCACATATCAAATGGATCACAAATTGCATAAATGTATCATGAATTTTCCTTTTAACTTAGTGCATATTAAGAGATATCGATTGATAGTATATGCGACACTAAGAAACATAAGTATTTATTCAATTATCAAACAAATAACAGATGTGATCAAAAGAACAACATATGCATTGGATAAGCTTGAAATAGGAGAATCCAGTAAATATGCTACTTTAGCAATGAAAGATACTATTCTTGATAAAGACGACATTACTTTACCAAGAAGAATTGAAAAGTAGTAGCATACTTCATGAGAAACTTATTTTCATGCAAGAGACTATATGAGATGACTAAGATAAAGTATTAGTCTCAAAATAATCAAGATATAGAAATAGACTCCCCCTAGAGATATGCATCAAGAATTTGAATGAGATGAATAGATGCATTCATTTTAGAGACATGTAGGGAGAAGCATTATACATCTTGATCAAGGCTTATAAAATTTGCAATAAACAACTTAAGCCTGGTATTCTCACAATGAACAAGGTTTAGAATGCTTACAACCACACTATTGATTGTTTTGAAGATCTTACTATCCAAGTAGGTGTTGTTGTTCTTGATGTCTTCTCTTTCATGTGAGTGTCCTCCCTTTGTAGTTGTTTCTTTTTCCTTCCAAACTTATTGAACATACTCAAGAAAGATGTTAATAGCACAAGCGAGTATATGATGATGGATGAATTCTTTAGATAGGAAATAAAAACAATTCATCATCCATAAGTCACATAGATATGAAGTAAAATCTTTAACATTAGTGCATTTCATTGGGAAAGAGGAATATGCACCTTTTAAACATTTTGATTAATCATTGGAATTTTACTTCTTCATATTGAATTTAGTAATCATTGCTTAGAAGCAAATCAATATGATAACATATATATAGCAAAGCCAAGAATTGGATTCTAATGGACAAGTGCATTTAAAAGAATGAGATTGAACGCACACCTAGTTAATTTAAGTCCAATTAAAGAATCTATTCTTCTCATGGATAGAATATCATAATTTGGAGTAAATGACCAATGATGGGAAAAGGAGTTCCCATACCTTTGCTTTTACCTTTCTTCCTTTGGGTGAAGAGCAACCCTTGAGGCTTGTGCACTTTCTCTTTTGTAGATATTCATAAGTAGGCTCAAGAGATATGTCATTAGTAGCACAAGCACTAGTTTCCCTTTTCGTAATCAATTTGATAATGGATGAAAACGTAGATTACTAAAACATGGAAACTTCATAGCAAGAACTAGATTATCCATAGATGATGTTATGCTCAATTTTAACTCATAAAACAAGCATAAATAATCCTTTAAGATTATGGGAATAAATCTAATTCATGATATGGAAAGCGATAAATGTGAAAGAATCATATCCAATTAAGCAAGTAGAAATTCATCATAAATCATTAGATTGATTTTTCTTTTTATGTTGGATTACACATTTCCAAAGAGAAACTTATTCTCTACAAGTGAGACTACTTGGGTTACTTAGATAAAATCATTAGTCTCACTATTCTAGTTATAGAGAGTTTTCCTTTTATAAGTGTCCTAAGAATTTGAATTCCTTACATGACACCTTATCTTTTTAAGAACTTGAAAATCTCTCTATATCTAGAATCATGGCAATAATAAGATAATTAGTGAAAAACATGCCATGAGATACTTGCAACAAATTAAAGCATGTAGATTGCCATAGAATGGAAATGATGAGTATGCAATCTACCATATGAGAGGAAATTCTTCAAAGAATGGTAATATAAATTTAAGGACATTTGAAGTGCTTCTTTTTCTATGCGACTACACAAGACACATGAGAAATCATATTTTAAGATGCTTGCACTTAAAAGCATAAATGTTACCATCCTTTGGCTTTCCTCTATGTTGTAGGCCTTGATTTTTCCGCACAAGATAATTCTTTATTTCCTACAACATCAGTATCTTCCTCGAGATGATATGAGTTTTAGACATAACAATTTGAAATAACTTTGGGTCAATCTTGGATATATAGATCATTGAAGATTGATAGCTTGAGTTAAATTAAATTAACTTTCTCAAGCACCCCAAGGCTTCATATCATCTCCTTCTCCTGCAAAGCTTGTCAAGCATATTTTGGCACCCATCTCTTTATGGGTCCATCAAGGTTAGTCAACAAAGATCTAGGAACCCAAACGTCCTTTGTGTTAGCACTAGGTAAACTCATTACCTTTCTAGCACAAGTTGCAATTTTGGGTTGCCTAGTTACATGAGAATTAATTGACAAGCTAGGAGTGGGGTTGTTACCAATGGGACAATCTTTGCATTGATGTCCCTTCTTTCGGCATATGTAGCATAGGCGATCTTCAAGCCTTGAAGATTTCTTCCTTCCTTGTTTCTTGCTTGCTACATGGTTAGTGATTATTTTCTTTTCTAACCTTATGCCTTTTTGTTTTAAATGGGGACAAGATCTAAATAAGTGTCCCTTCTTGGAGCATTTAAAACAAACTTTATCATCCTTGTCAATAATCAAATCATTTTTAATATAGGGACATGACCTAATCGAGTGCCCCTTTTCAAAGCATTCACTACACTTCTTACTTTTCTTAGTGTAAAGTGAGACTTGATTATTACCTTGGATGTTACCTTTTATGGAGGCGTGGTTGAGGCTTTTGGAAGAGGTATTGGTTTTCTTCTTTTGTTCCTTCCTCTTGGCAATCCTCAAGTCCTTGACATTTTCTTCAAGGGATTTAGTGCATGCCACAGTTGTTTCCGTCTCAAGCTTCTTCACCATGTGATCACGGTTATCTTGAGAAGGTTGAGCAATGCACTTCCCTTTTAGTTGTGTCAAGCTCATTTTTAGCCTCTCATTTTCTTCTTTGAGCTTTTGATATGTATCATCATTTGTTCCTGCAAATTCTAGCTCAAGGAAGATTTTCTTGTCGACGGACAACAAGCATTAACACATGGTAATGTAGTTTCAATTTGAATACATGTGCATGAGTGAGGTTGTTGGGATTTTAAGTTTTCTATCACAACCTCATGAGCAATATCTAATATGATATGATCATCCATAAGATTTTCATGAGAACATAGAAGCATATCATATTTTTTCTTGAAAAGCTAGATTTTCATCTTTTAGCTTTTCTACTTGGTCCTTAAGCAAGGCATTCCTATTTACTAATTGAGCGATACAATGTAAAGCGTTATCTTGCTCAATTGAAATAGTTTCATACCTTTGGACCAAATCAACATGGGAGCACTTTAGCTCCTCATGTTCTTTAGTCAACTCGTCAAAGTGTAGCATTTTCATGGAGAGAACATTTTCTAGCCTTTGACGAGCTTCGCTTTGCTCTCTCGCTCTTTCTAGAAGTTTGAGCATGACCGCCTTATCTTCTTGGCTTAGACGAGCGTAGAGTTGCATGAAGCTTCTTTCTTCCTCCTCATCCTCGTTTGTGCTTCTGCTATCACTTTCATTAGCCACACAACATATGTGGGAATCGAAACGAGAAGACGAACCTCTTGGAGAGGTGGATTCATCGTTTGGTCTCCATCGGTCATTTTCTTCTTCTTCCTTGCAAGGGTTAGTATCACGAAGACCAAAGGAAGTAGAAGCACAAAATGAACTATCATGTTTGGACTCATTAAATTTGCTTTTAATTCTAGTCCAAATATCATGCGCATCATGAATAGATTCATTATATTTCATTATGAAGGCATGATAATCTTCTTTGCTAAGAGAATTAATTAAGATGTCATAAGCTAGGTAGTTTAAGCGTATACATCTTTGATCTTCCTCGGAAGCATTTTTTCTATCATAACTAGGAGGAATAATACTCTTGTCTAAAATTTGTTCTAATTGTGGATCTACCATTCTAAAAGCATTTATCACCCTAGTAGACCACGAATCATAATTAGAACAATCGGAAAGTAATATCTCAAGAGTTACCTCCTTGGTCTCCTTCGGAGTTGTCTTCTTGTTCTTTTGGGATCTTCTACGAGCCATCACTTCGAGTTGTTAGACTCAATATGAAGTGCCTAGCTCTGATACCAATTGAAAGTCGCCTAGAAGGGGGGGGGGGGGGGTGGATAGGCGAAACCTGAAAATTAAAACTTTATCCCCAAAATAGATCCCTTGATTAGTGGTTAGAACAAGATATATAATTATTGGAGTATAAAAACTAAGTCCTTGCTTGTAAAGAGTATTGCTTTCAAATAATGCGAAATTGATAAACAATACAACTATCGGGGACCATAATTAGGGGTACCCTCAAGACCCCTAAATCTCAGCTGGTAACCCCCATCAGCACAAAGCTGCAAAGGCCTGATGGGTGCGATTAAGTCAAGGATCGGTCCATTCAAGGGACACGATCGTGCCTCGCCCGAGCCTAGCCTCGGGCAAGGGAAGCCGACCCCGGAGAACCTACGTCTCGCCCGAGGACCCCCCTCCAGCAACGGGCACACTATCGGCTCGCCCGAGGCCCAGTCTTCACCGAGAAGCAACCTTGGCCACATCGCCACGCCGACCGACCAAATCGCAGGAGCATTTAATGCAAAGGTGGCCTGACACCTTTATCCTGACGCACGCCCTCCAGTCGACAGAGTCGAAGTGACCGCAGTCACTTCGCCGCTCTACTGACCGGTCTGACAAGAGGACAGCGCCGCCTGCGCCGCTCCGACTGCTGAGCCACCCGACAGAGTGAGGCTGACAGCAGCCAAGGCCGGCCTCGGGCGTCATAGGAAACTCCGCCTCGCCCGACCCCAGGGCTCAGACTCGGGCCCAGCCCCGGAAGACGGCGAACTCCGCTCCGCCCGACCCAGGGCTCGGACTCGGGCTCAGCCCCGGAAGACAGCGAACTCCGCTCCGCCCGACCCTAGGGCTCGGACTCGGGCTCAGCCCCGGAAGACGGCGAACTCCGCTCCGCCCGACCCAGGGCTCGGACTCGGGCTCAGCCCCGGAAGACGGCGAACTCTGCTCCGCCCGACCCAGGGCTCGGACTCGGGCTCAGCCCCGGAAGACGGCGAACTCCGCTCCGCCCGACCCAGGGCTCGGACTCGGGCTCAGCCCCGGAAGACGGCGAACTCCGCTCCGCCCGACCCAGGGCTCGGACTCGGGCTCAGCCCCGGAAGACGGCGAACTCCACCTCGCCCGACCCCAGGGCTCGGACATGGGCTCAACCCCGGAAGACGACGAACTCCGCCTCACCCGACCCCAGGGCTCGGACATGGGCTCAACCCCGGAAGACGACGAACTCCGCCTCGCCCGACCCAGGGGCTCGACCTCGACCTCGACCTCCAAGGAGCCTCCACCTCGCCCAGCCTAGGGCACGGACCGACCACGTCAACAGGAAGCGCCATCATTACCCTGCCCCGAGCTGACTCGGGCTACGGGGAACCAGACCGGCGTCCCATCTGGCTCGCCCCACCATGCGAGTAATGATGGCGCCCCGCATGCCCTGTGACGACGGCGGCTCTCAGCCCCCTTACGGAAGCAAGAGGACGTCAGCAAGGACTCGACAGCCCCAACAGCTATCCTCCCGCCAGGCTCCAGCACTCCTCCGACGGCCACGACACCACGCGAACTGGGCGCCAAGACCTCTCCGGCTGCCACGATGGCATGTACTTAGGGCGCTAGCTCCCCACCGCTAGACACGTTAGCACATTGCTACACTCCCCATTGTACACCTGGATCCTCTCCTTACGCCTATAAAAGGGAGGACCAGGGCCCTCTTACAGAGGGTTGGTTGGCCCGCGCGGAGAAGGACGGGACGGCGCTCGCGCAAGGCCGCTCGCTCCCACTCCCGCGTGGACGCTTGTATCCCCCTACTGCAAGCGCACCCGACTCAGGCGCGGGGCTAACACGAAGGCTGTGGGATCCACTCTCTCACGCCCGCCTCCCTCCGGCTGCTTCCTTTCCCCCCTTCACGTTCCGCCTCGCGTCGACCCATCTGGGTTGGGGCACGCGGCGACAATTCACTCGTCGGTCCAGGGACCCCCCGGGTTTCGAAACACCGACAGTTGGCGCGCCAGGTAGGGGCCTGCTGCGTGTTGACGAACAGCTTCCCGTCAAGCTCTAGATGGGCAGTCTCCAGCAACCTTTCCAGCCCGGGACGGTGCTCCGTTTCGGGAATCTTGAGTTCATGTCCCTCGACGGCAGCTATAACATGATACTCCTTCCCCCGCCGTGCGACAGCGACAATGGCGGTCGACAACCCGCTCGCCGGCGGGGAAATCGATGACGCCTTCCCCACGTGGTGGAAGGACGACATTCGGGTTTGTCCCGTCCCCTCCCCCGCCGACGGAGGAGGAGGCGGGGCAACCAAGGCCAAGCAGGAAGCAGCACCTCGTTGGCTATCGAGCGAGTCGACGGCGCCGGCGCCCCAACGGAGGGCGCGTCGGGCATCGATCTCGCGTTTGAGACGAAGACGAGCGCCGCCTCCCCGCTACACACCAATCTCAAGCAAACGCACGACGCCAGCACGCTCGCGAAGGACTTGCTGGGCGTCGCCCTCGTACCTGAGACAACGGTGCAGTCAGTCCCAGACGCGACCTCGTCACCGCCCGTCGACCGAAAGGTACCGACCGATTCCCATCTCGCGTCTTTTGGATTCGGCCTCGACCCACCAAGCGACTACGCTTCGGTGAGCACTCTCATAGAGGCGAGTCCAAACCCTCTGGGGTATCGTGTGCGGTCACCCTGGGACCGATTAACGACCGACTCGACCTACGAGCCCTCGGGGTCCGAGGAAGATGGCGAGCCCGACCTCTGTTGGGATTTCTCCGGACTTGGTAACCCCAGTGCCGTGCGGGACTTCATGACCGCATATGACTACTGCCTTTCCGACTGTTCCGACGGCAGCCGCGGCCTCGACAACGAGGACCGCGACCCAAGTCGTGAATGTTTCCACGTCGATCTAAGGGGTCCCGACGAAGGCAACCATCTTGGTATGCCGGAAAGCGGTGATCCCCCTAGGCCCGTGCCTCGCGTTGACATCCTTCGGGAGCTAGCTGTGGTCCCCATCCCGGCGGGGGGTCCTGACCCACAGCTTGAGCAAATCCGCGAGAGGCAGGCTAGGCTCGACGAGGGAGCAGGAACGCTTGTGCCGATCCGCCGGGACATCGGGCAGGAATGGGCGGTCCAACCCCCGGCCGGAGAAGCGCGTCATCTCCCCCAGGACATCCAGCACCGCATCGCCGACGACGTCAGGGTGAGGCCGCCGCCGGATTCCAGTGGAGTCGGCCAGAACCTGGCTGCAGCGGCATTACTCCTTCGCGCGATGCCGGAGCCATCAACCACCGAGGGGCGGCGTATCCAGGGAGAGCTCAAGAATCTCCTGGAGGACGCCGCGGTCCGACGGGCCGAAAGCTCTACCTCCCGAAGGCAGGAGTTCCCCTCGGAACATCGCGCCGCGACTTCCCGATTCATGCGGGAAGCCTCGGT
Organism: Zea mays; assembly: GCF_902167145.1. Classification (NCBI taxonomy): domain Eukaryota; kingdom Viridiplantae; phylum Streptophyta; class Magnoliopsida; order Poales; family Poaceae; genus Zea; species Zea mays. Next base: position 202,128,649 of record NC_050098.1, read on the forward strand.
CCACTCCGGGCGCACGCGCAACACAGCGCCTACGGCCCCGGGTCGCCTCGGCAACAAGCGCCACCATCACAGCCGTCGGGCCCACCTTGACAACAGGGCGCGCCGAGGCTACCACCCTAGGCGTGGGGGACGCTACGACAGCGGGGAGGATCGGAGTCCTTCGCCCGAACCACCCGGTCCGCAGGCTTTCAGCCACGCCATACGACGGGCATCGTTCCCGACCCGGTTCCGAACCCCGACTACTATCACAAAGTACTCGGGGGAGACGAGACCGGAACTGTGGCTCGCGGACTATCGGCTGGCCTGCCAACTGGGTGCAACGGACGATGACAACCTCATCATCCGCAACCTCCCCCTGTTCCTCTCCGACACCGCTCGAGCCTGGCTGGAGCACCTGCCCCCGGGGCAGATCTCCAACTGGGACGACCTGGTCCAAGCCTTCGCCGGTAATTTCCAGGGCACGTACATGCGCCCTGGGAACTCCTGGGATCTCCGAAGCTGCCACCAGCAGCCGGGAGAGTCTCTCCGGGACTACATCCGGCGATTCTCGAAGCAGCGCACAGAGCTGCCCAACGTCACCGATTCAGATGTCATCGGCGCGTTCCTCGCCGGCACCACCTGCCGCGACCTGGTGAGCAAGCTGGGTCGCAAGACCCCCACCAGGGCGAGCGAGCTGATGGACATCGCCACCAAGTTCGCCTCTGGCCAGGAGGCGGTTGAGGCCATTTTCCGGAAGGACAAGTAGCCCCAGGGCCGCCCACCGGAAGATGCTCCCGAGGCGTCAACTCAGCGCGGCGCCAAGAAGAAGGGCAAGAAGAAGTCGCAAGCGAAACGCGACGCCGCCGATGTGGACCTTGTCGCCGCCGCCGAGTACAAGAACCCTCGGAAGGCTCCCGGAGGTGCCAACCTCTTCGACAAGATGCTCAAGGAGCCGTGCCCCTATCATCAGGGGCCCGTCAAGCACACCCTTGAGGAGTGTGCCATGCTTCGACGACACTTCCACAAAGCCGGGCCACCCGCGGAGGGTGGCAAGGCCCTCAACGACGCAAAGGAGGAAGATCACAAGGCAGGAGGGTTCCCCGAGGTCCACGACTGCTTCATGATCTACGGCGGGCAAGTGGTGAACGCCTCGGCTCGGCACCGCAAGCAAGAGCGTTGGGAGGTCTGCTCGGTAAAGGTGGCGGCGCCAGTCTACCTAGACTAGTCCGACAAGCCAATCACCTTCGACCAGGCCGACCATCCAGGCTACGTGCCGATCCCGGAAAGATACCCACTCGTTGTCGACCCCATCATCGGCAACGTCAGGCTCACCAAGGTCCTCATGGACGGAGGCAGCGGCCTCAACATCATCTACGCCGAGACCCTCGGGCTTCTGCGGATCGATCTGTCCTCGGTCCGGACGGGCGCTGCACCTTTCCACGGGATCGTCCCCGGGAAGCGCGTTCAACCCCTCGGACAACTCGACCTACCCGTCTGCTTCAGCACGCCCTCCAACTTTCGAAAGGAGACCCTCACATTCAAAGTGGTCGGGTTTCGAGGAACCTACCACGCAGTGCTGGGGAGGCCATGCTATGCCAAGTTCATGGCCGTCCCCAACTACACCTACCTCAAGCTCAAGATGCTGGGCCCCAATGGGGTCATCACCGTCGGGCCTACGTACCGACACACATACGAATGCGATGTGGAGTGCGTGGAGTACGCCGAGGCCCTCGTCGAATCCGAGGCCCTCATCGCTAACCTGGAGAGCCTCTCTAGGGAGGCGCCCGACGTGAAGCGCCACGCCGGCAACTTCGAACCAGCGGAGACGGTCAAGTCCGTCCCTCTCGACCCCTGCAACGACGCCTCCAAGCAGATCCGGATCGGTTCTGAGCTCGACCCCAAATAGGAAGTAGTGCTCGTCGACTTTCTCCACGCAAACGCCGACGTTTTCGCGTGGAGTCCCTCGGACATGCCCGGCATACCGAGGGAAGTCGCCGAGCACTCTCTGGATATCCGAGCTGGGGCCCGACCCATGAAGCAACCTCTGCGCCGATTCGACGAAGAAAAGCGCAGGGCCATAGGCGAGGAGATCCACAAGCTACTGGCGGCAGGGTTCATCAAAGAGGTATTCCATCCCGAATGGCTTGCCAACCCTGTGCTTGTGAGAAAGAAAGGGGGGAAATGGCGGATGTGTGTAGACTACACTGGTCTAAACAAAGCATGTCCGAAAGTTCCCTACCCTCTGCCTCGCATCGATCAGATCGTGGATTCCACTGCTGGGTACGAAACCCTGTCTTTCCTCGATGCCTACTCAGGGTATCACCAGATCAGGATGAAAGAGTCCGACCAGCTCGCGACTTCATTCATCACACCCTTCGACATGTACTGCTATGTTACAATGCCGTTTGGTTTGAGGAATGCGGGGGCAACGTACCAGCGATGCATGAACCATGTGTTTGGCGAACACATCGGCCGAACGGTCGAGGCCTACGTCGATGACATCGTAGTCAAGACGATGAAGGCCTCCGACCTCCTTTTCGACCTTGAAGCGACATTCCGATGTCTCAAGGCGAAAGGCGTGAAGCTTAATCCCGAAAAGTGTGTCTTCAGGGTCCCCCGAGGCATGCTCTTGGGGTTCATCGTCTTCGAGCGGGGCATCGAAGCCAACCTGGAGAAGATTGCAGCCATCACCAGCATGGGGCCAATCAAGGACTTGAAAGGCGTACAGAGGGTCATGGGATGTCTCGCGGCTCTGAGCCGCTTCATCTCCCGCCTCGGCGAAAGAGGTCTGCCTCTGTACCGCCTCTTAAGGAAGGCCGAGTGCTTCGCTTGGACTCCCGAGGCCGAGGAAGCCCTCGGGAACCTGAAGGCGCTCCTCACGAACGCGCCCATCTTGGTGCCCCCCGCTGCCAGAGAAGCCCTCTTGATCTACGTCGCCGCAACCACCCAGGTGGTTAGCGCCGCGATCGTGGTTGAGAGACGAGAAGAAGGGCATGCATTGCCCGTCCAGAGGCCAGTCTACTTCATCAGTGAGGTACTGTCCGAGACCAAGATCCGCTACCCGCAAATCTAGAAGCTGCTGTACGCGGTGATCCTGACACAGCGGAAGTTGCGACACTACTTCGAGTCTCATCCGGTGACTGTGGTGTCATCCTTCCCCCTGGGAGAGATCATCCAGTCCCGAGAGGCCTCGGGTAGAATTGCGAAGTGGGCGGTGGAGATCATGGGCGAGACGATCTCGTTCGCCCCTCGGAAGGCCATCAAGTCCCAGGTCTTGGCGGACTTCGTGGCTGAATGGGCCGACACCCAGCTCCCGACGGCACCGATCCAACCAAAGCTCTGGACCATGTTTTTCGACGGGTCGCTGATGAAGATGGGGGCCGACGCAGGCCTCCTCTTCGTCTCGCCCCTCGGAAAGCACCTACGCTACGTGCTACGCCTCCACTTCCCGGCGTCCAACAATGTGGCAGAGTACGAGGCTCTGGTAAACGGCTCCGCCCGAGGCACCTTCGGCTCCGCCCGAGGTATCCTCGGCTCAGTCCGAGGTACCCTCGGCCCAGTTCGAGGTACCCTCGGCACGGTCCGAGGTACCCTCGGCTCAGCCCGAGGTACCCTCGGCCCCCGAGGGTGAGGCACTGCGCGTCGAGGGGGAACAGAGCGAGGTCACTCCTAATCAAAGCTGGCAGACCCCGTACCTGCAATATTTCCACCAAGGAGAGCTGCCCCTCGACCAAGCCGAAGCTCGGCGGTTGGCGTGGTGCGCCAAGTCTTTCGTCTTGCTTGGAGATGGGAAGGAGCTCTATCACCGCAGCCCCTCAAGCATCCTCCAGCGATGCATTTCCATCGCCGAAGGCCAGGAGCTCTTGCAAGAGATACACTCGGAGGCTTGCGGCCATCACGCAGCACCTCGGACCCTCGTTGGAAACGCCTTCCGACAAGGATTCTACTGGCCGACGGCGGTGGCCGACGCTACTAGAATTGTCTGCACCTGCAAAGGGTGTCAGTTCTACGCGAGGCAGACCCACCTACCCGCTCAGGCTCTGCAGACCATACCCCTCACCTGGCCGTTTGCTGTGTGGGGTCTGGACCTCGTTGGCCCCTTGCAGAAGGCACCCGGGGGCTACACGCACCTGTTGGTCGCCATCGACAAATTCTCCAAGTGGATCGAGGTCCGACCCCTAAACAGCACCAGGTCCGAACAGGCGGTGGCGTTCTTCACCAACATCATCCATCGCTTTGGGGTCCCGAACTCCATCATCACCTACAACGGCACCCAGTTCACCAGCATAAAGTTCCTGGACTTCTGCGAGGATCACCACATCCGGGTGGACTGGGCTGCCGTGGCTCACCCCATGACGAATGGGCAAGTGGAGCGGGCTAACGGTATGATCCTGCAAGGACTCAAGCCTCAGATCTACAACGACCTCAACAAGTTCGGCAAGCGGTGGATGAAGGAACTCCCCTCGGTGGTCTGGAGTCTGAGAACAACGCCGAGCCGAGCCACGGGCTTCACACCGTTCTTTCTAGTCTATGGGGCCGAGGCCATCTTGCCCACAGACTTGGAATACGGTTCCCCGAGGGCGAGGGCCTACACCGACCAAAGCAACCAAGCCAACCGAGAAGACTCACTGGACCAGCTGGAGGAGGCTCGGGACATGGCCTTACTACACTCGGCGCGGTACCAGCATTCCCTGCGACGCTACCACGCCCGAGGGGTTAGGTCCCGAGACCTCCAAGTGGGCGACCTGGTGCTTCGGCTGCGACAAGACGCCCGAGGGCGGCACAAACTCACGCCTCCCTGGGAAGGGTCGTTCGTCATCGCCAAGGTACTGAAGCCCTGAACGTACAAGCTGGCCAACAGCCAAGGCGAGGTCTACAGCAACGCTTGGAACATCCAACAGCTACGTCGCTTCTACCCTTAAGATGCTTTCAAGTTGCTCGTATACCTCGTTCACACACCAAGTCTGGTCGTCAAGGAGGGGTCAGCCTTGCCTTGGCAAAGCTCGACCCTCCCTCGGGGGCTAGAAGGGGGCAACCCCCTCTGCGTCAAAATTTTCCTCGAAAAAAGAAAAAAAATCTTTCTGCCAGAATGCCTTTCATGCTCTTCGACTACTTCAAAAGTGGATCCGGAAAACGACGGAGTACACGTAAGCAGCCAAGGCTGACCGAGCCGAGGGACTCCTACGCCTCCGGGATACGGATACCTCACTCATCACCTTCTGCGATAAGTAATTCGCGTTCGGATAAGTGACTCCGCGGACCGAACAAGTCTTCATGCTCGAGAGCTCCTCTGCCGAAATGATTTTTCGGGCCTTCTCGACTGCGTCGGTAATAGAACCCTATGGACGGGTAAGAGAGCGCGTAAGTGGCAAGGCCGACCGAGCCGAGGGATTCCTACGCCTCCGGGATACGGATACCTCACTCATCGCCTTCCGTGAAAAGCAACTCTCGCCCGCACAAACAATTTTGTTACCGACAAATGAGTCTGGATACTCGAAACAAGAGGAAAAGAAACGCAGCTTTACAACACGACGACGGTGTGTTTAGGCCTCGGCGGCCGCAGAAAACATACACACACTACAAGACAACCTGATCCTACAGGCTCGGACGTCGACAGCCGAAGGGGGCAGCAGCACCCTCGGCATCAACTACACCTTCGGCGGGGTCTGGCTTAGCCTCGGACGGTGACGCGGTCGGAGGGCCCCCACTCTGAAGGACGACATCAGCACCACACCCGGGCCATCGCCGCCAGGGTCTTCTTCGAGAATCCGGCCCGAGCAGGCGGCTCGGCCGGCCACCCCGAGGCCTCGGCCAGCTGTCCCCCAAAGACATCAGCTCGGCTTGTGGCCTCGGCAGCTCAACTCCGGCATCGGTTCCGCCAGTGGACGACCCGGCCAGGCTCTGGCCAACTACACCTCCTTTTCGAAGCCAACTCTGCCTCCGTCTGTGCTGACACCGCTACCTCCGGCTTCGGCTCATCGAAGGGCGGCCGAGGGGTTCCATTAACTAAGCAAGAGAGGCCTCGGACAACAAGGCCGACCGAGCCGAGGAACTCCTACGCCTCCGGGATACGGATACCTCACTCGTCACCTTTGCACGAGGCAACTCACGCTCGGTGAAGCGGTTCAGATAATCGACAAGGCGAGTCTTAGTGCTCGAAATGAAGAAAAAACACGGCTCCGTGCCGAAAATACATACACATTCAGGCCTCGACAATCGCAATGAACAAAACACCGGCACTCAAGGTGCCATTACAAATGGAACTCCGGTTCCAACCCCACAGCAGCAGCCATGATCCCAGTACGGACACGGCCACCGGAAGGCTTTCGTTCGCGTCCCTACTCAAGGGACGCGAAACAGACATCAAAGCCAAAGAGCCGGGGGCCGGCCCGCGGGCGGTGCCGACGGCCTCAATGGTGGGGGGGAGCTTCCTCCGGCTGCCACCACATCAGCACGGACGGTGGCGTCCGCCTCTCCACCAACGCCGACGGTCGGCAAGGCGCACCGGCAGGTCCTCACTCCCGTCCTCACCGCGAAAGCGAGGAGAAGGACGGAATGTTGCATCCTAGCTGGACAACAACAGTTCGCCTTCCCCGGCATGGCTGGAGGATGCCTCCTCCGCAAGGCTGGAGGGTGGTTTCCACCACCAGAAGCTGGAAGAGGAGGTGACCAGCCGGCCCGCGCAGGAGGTAGAGCTCCGGCTCAGCCCGGCCTCCGCCCCAGCAAGGATGATGAACATCCTTGAAGCTGAGGGCGGGACCAAGATCGCAGCCCGGCTTGCTCCTCCCCACCAAGAGGCTGGTGGTCACCGTCTTGGGTGACCGCCGGCGAGGGGATGCGGCCGGGCTGCATGATGAAAATCCTTGAAGCCGAACGATGGCTGAGAGGTACCAACTTCCATGAAGTTGCGTTCCTCCGACGACAAGGCGGAAGGATTGCGGGCGTCCCCCATCCGGGGGCTCAGAAGATGGAAAGGCACGATGCATGAGGGGAGCGCGAAGGACATGGTTGCCCTCCAAGGGGGTCGCCCCCCTTTTAAAGGCGACTCTCCCCACTTGCGCCCTCAACCGTTGCGGGTTGAGTCTTCTCCAGCACGCTCCAAGATTCTCCCCCCCACGGCGCGGGGGCTGGGTCCCACACGTCATGCAAGCCGGTCCAGGGGAGAAGAAGCCAACCCGCCACGCGCGCGGTGCATGCAACCACCCGGCGGTTACAAGCACTCCTCCACTTTCGCCCAGACCAGCGGGTGAAAGGGCGGACAGCCATGCAGGCGGCATGCAACCGTGCCAAGTGGGCGCGCCCCTTCGACTCCAATGCGCCCAGCACGGAGGTCCAGGCCCACGCGTCATGCAACCGGCATGCCGGTTGCTACATGCGAGCAACTGCACCGCCACTCATGCCACTACCGCGCCTCCTCGACTGCGGAGTCAATACCGCGACTCGAGGCAACCCTGCAGTGCCAGCCAAGCGCGACGGTCAAATGCGGTCAAAATTGGGCCGGCAGTAATGGCGGTGACAGGCGGGCAGAAGCAGCGGTCACGTCGTCAGCCAAGCTCACGTCCCATCCAGGGGCAGCGGGGGAGCCCTCTCTCACGGCGTGAAGACGGCGCGCCCGTGATCCGTTCCTCGAACGGCGCGCACATGCGCAACGACCGCCTCGCGAACCACTCGCCCCGTCGCACTAACTCCGCGGCAGGACAGGCGGTGCCTCAAGCGGGAGAAGCAAGCGACGCTTCGCCTTCACCATAATAACCGCGTCGAAAAAGGTACGCCACGTCATTCGACTTCGTATCCTTTTCCTTTTCCTCTTTCTCTCTCTTACAACAGGGACCGGGAAAGGGCCCGAAAAGGACCCTTCTCCGTGAAGGAAACAGGCTCCGAGCCTCCCTACTGATCAGAGGTTCGTAGGCCGACCCCTCGTAGGGGTTCAACGGCCGCCTCAGATCGATTGGGTTCTGCGCCCACTACTGGTCAGAGGTTCGATGGCTGGCCCCTCGAAGGGTTCAACGGCCGCCTCAGGCCACTCGGGCTCCGCGCCCATTACTGATCAGGGGTTCGTAGGCTAGCCCTCGAAGGGTTCACAGTCGCCTCAGACACAGAGCGAGGGATGACCCTGGGTACGTTCGATACATAACCAAGGCTCGGGCTATGCTCCCGAGGTACCCTAGGACATTTCGAGACCAGCGGGAGCGATCGTGTAACGGAATCCCATCAGAGGGAGGCATCGAGCCCTCGGACCCCGTCAAAGGGGACCGGGTCCGGCAGATCACCCGCAGGTACTTTTGGAGCGCGCCTCCGGGCCTCTAGCCGACCCCTAGCAAATGGGGCACGGGCGTCCGCTCGGATTACCCGCCAGCAGCTCACCGGAGACACCATGTTCGGTGCCCTCCGAGGGCAACATGGCGCTTTCCCCCCCTCCTCCTTGCGGAAAGGCGACGCAGGGGCGTATGTAAAAAAGACGAGTCTGTCCTTGACCGTCCTCTCGCCCTGTGCAGAGGCTCGGGGGCTGCTCTCGCAAACCCGGCTCCGGCCAAACCGTTGACAGCGTCAACATACCAGCCCGAGAACTTGGGACCCGATCGTGCACTCGGGCTACGGCCAGCTCGCATGAGGGAACAACTAGACCAGCCGAAGTGTTGCGAAACGCACTAAGACCTCGAAGGAGTAAAACTACTCCTCCGAGGCCTCGGGGGCTACACCCGACGGGTGCGCTCGCGCGCACCCACTGGAACAGAATGCAACCGAAAAAGGCTGGTCCCCTTGCAAAAAAGTGCGGCAAAAGCCTCCAAGCGAGTATTAGTACTCCCTTGGAGGCTCGGGGGCTACTGTCGGGGACCATAATTAGGGGTACCCTCAAGACCCCTAAATCTTAGCTGGTAACCCCCATCAGCACAAAGCTGCAAAGGCCTGATGGGTGCGATTAAGTCAAGGATCGGTCCATTCAAGGGACACGATCGTGCCTCGCTCGAGCCTAGCCTCGGGCAAGGGAAGCCGACCCCGGAGAACCTACGTCTCGCCCGAGGACCCCCCTCCAGCAACGGGCACACTATCGGCTCGCCCGAGGCCCAGTCTTCACCGAGAAGCAACCTTGGCCACATCGCCACGCCGACCGACCAAATCGCAGGGGCATTTAATGCAAAGGTGGCCTGACACCTTTATCCTGACGCACGCCCTCCAGTCTACAGAGCCGAAGTGACCGCAGTCACTTCGCCGCTCTACTGACCGGTCTGACAAGAGGATAGCGCCGCCTGCGCCGCTCCGACTGCTGAGCCACCCGACAGAGTGAGGCTGACAGCAGCCAAGGCCGGCCTCGGGCGTCATAGGAAACTCCGCCTCGCCCGACCCCAGGGCTCGGACTCGGGCTCAGCCCCGGAAGACGGCGAACTCCGCTCCGCCCGACCCAGGGCTCGGACTCGGGTTCAGCCCCGGAAGACGGCGAACTCCGCTCTGCCCGACCCAGGGCTCGGACTCGGGCTCAGCCCCGGAAGACGGCGAACTCCGCTCCGCCCGACCCAGGGCTCGGACTCGGGCTCAGCCCCAGAAGACGGCGAACTCCGCTCCGCCCGACCCAGGGCTCGGACTCGGGCTCAGCCCCGGAAGACGGCGAACTCCGCTCCGCCCGACCCAGGGCTCGGACTCGGGCTTAGCCCCAGAAGACGGTGAACTCCGCCTCGCCCGACCCCAGGGCTCGGACATGGGCTCAACCCCGGAAGACGACGAACTCCGCCTCGCCCGACCCTAGGGCTCGGACATGGGCTCAACCCCGGAAGACGACGAACTCCGCCTCGCCCGACCCGGGGGCTCGACCTCGACCTCGACCTCGGAGGAGCCTCCACCTCGCCCAGCCTAGGGCACAGACCGACCACGTCAACAGGAAGCACCATCATTACCCTACCCCGAGCTGACTCGGGCTATGGGGAACCAGACCGGCGTCCCATCTGGCTCGCCCCACCATGCGAGTAATGATGGCGCCCCGCATGCCCTGTGACGACGGCGGCTCTCAGCCCCCTTACGGAAGCAAGAGGACGTCAGCAAGGACTCGACAGCCACAACAGTTGTCTTCCCGCCAGGCTCCAGCACTCCTCCGACGACCACGACACCACGCGAACTGGGCGCCAAGACCTCTACGGCTGCCACGATGGCATGTACTTAGGGCGCTAGCTCCCCACCGCTAGATACGTTAGCACATTGCTACACTCCCCATTGTACACCTGGATCCTCTCCTTACGCCTATAAAAGGGAGGACCAGGGCCCTCTTACAGAGGGTTGGTTGGCCCGCGCGGAGAAGGACGGGACGGCGCTCGCGCAAGGCCGCTCGCTCCCACTCCCGCGTGGACGCTTGTATCCCCCTACTGCAAGTGCACCCGACTCAGGCGCGGGGCTAACACGAAGGCCACGGGATCCACTCTCTCACGCCCGCCTCCCTCTGGCTGCTTCCTTTCCCCCCTTCGCGTTCCGCCTCGCGTCGACCCATCTGGGCTGGGGCACGCGGCGACAATTCACTCGTCGGTCCAGGGACCCCCCGGGTTTCGAAACACCGACAACAACTAATAGGTCTATGAGAATAAAGCAAAGGGCTTAGATAAGAAGAGCAATGACACAAGTTCTTTCTTGCAATGTGTTGCTTTACTAAATGAGAATTTAACTTAAAGCAACACTAAATAATGTTAGCAACGAATAGTGCAAGAAAAACTTGGAACGGGAAAGAACAAACGAATCACAAGCAATAAGCACACGAGACACGGGTGATTTGTTTTACCGAGGTTTGGCCCTCGAAGGCCTAGTCCCTGTTGAGGAGTCCACTAAGGACGGGTCTCTTTCAACCCTTTCCCTCTCTCCACCGATCACGCAAGACCGGCGAGCTTTTCTTCTTCTCAAGGATCACTTAAGACCCCGCAAGGACCACCACACACTTTGGTGTCTCTTGCTAGCTTTACAAGCCTCCAAAACTTTGGAGGAAGTTCAATGGGAGTCAAAACTCCACGCGCAAATGAACACAAAGATGTAGTACACACTATCTCTCAATGAATCTCACAAGGCACTAGAGCTAAATCACACGAGAGGCTTTCTTTTGCTTGCTCTCGATTTTGTGGCACTTGCGTGGGTTGTAGTGGTCTAAATCTTGTGTATAGGATGGATCAATGAATATATGTGGTTGGGAGGGCTTGAATATGTCAACTAGATGACTTGGAATGTTGCTTGGGCTCCCACACATGAAGTGGCCGGTTGGGGTTGTATTTATAGCCACCAACCAAAATGTAGCCGTTGGAGAATGCTGCTGGCGATGGGCGCACCGGACAATGTCCGGTGCGCCACCGGACAGTGTCCGGTGCGCCGCCACGTCATCTAGACGTTAGGGCTTCGAGCTGGTCGACCGTTGGAGGCTTTGTCCTCATGTGGCACCGGACAGTCCGGTACGACACCGGACAGTCTGGTGCCCCTCTGACCAACTGCTCTGACTTCTGCCGCGTTCACTGTGCTGCACGTTCACTGTCAGAGTCGACCGTTGCGCGCAGATGACCGTTGCTCCGCTGGCTGACCGGATAGTCCGATGGCACACCAGATAGTCCGGTGAATTATAGCGGAGGTGCGCCTGGGAAACCCGAAGGTGAAGAGTTTGAAGTCGATCTTCCCTGGTGCACCGGACACTGTCCAGTGGTGCACCGGACACTGTCCGCTGGCGCACCGGACACTGTCCGCTGGCACACCGGACAGTCCGGTGCGCCAGACCAGGGAGCACTTCGGTCCCCTTTGCTCTTTTCTTCTTGAACCCTTTTTAATCTTTGTATTGGCTTTGAGTTGAACCTTTGGCACCTGTAGAACATATACTCTAGAGCAAACTAGTTAGTCCAATAATTTGTGTTAGGCAATTCAACTACCAAAATTCATATTGGAAAAGGTTTGACCCTATTTCCCTTTCACAAAGGGAGCAAAAGACAACCAAAGTGTGCCCTGGTCTGGCGCACCGGACTGTCCGGTGCACCACCGGACAGTGTCCGGTGCACCACCGGACAGTGTCCGGTGCACCAGGGAACCCAACTCCGAACTTGCCACCTTCGGGAATTCTAGGAGCCGCTCCGCTATAATTCACCGGACTGTCCGGTGTAGCACCGGACTGTCCGGTGTGCCAGCGGAGCAACGACTACTTCACGCCAACGGTCGTCTGCGAAGGCATTAAATGCGCTACAGTGCGCGCCTGCGTGCGCAGAAGTCAGAGCAGGCGCCAGAAGGCGCACCAGACAGTCTACAGGACCTGTCCGGTGCACCACCGGACTGTCCGGTGGCCCCACAAGTCAGTGCTCCAATGGTTGAACCCTAACGGTTGGGTGACGTGGCTGGCGCACCGGACAGTGTCCGGTGGCGCACCGGACTGTCTGGTGCGCCCGTCGACAGAAGCCATCCCCAACGGCCATTTTGGTGGTTGGGGCTATAAATACCCCCAACCACCCCACATTCATGGAATCCAAGTTTTCAGCCTTCAAACCTCATACAAGAGCTATAACATTCAATACAAGACACAAAACAAAGAGATCAAATCCTCTCCCAAGTCCGGAATCACTCCAAACAAATTAGTGACTAGAGAGAGTGACATTTATGTTCTTTTGAGCTCTTGTGCTTGGATTGCTTTTGTTCTTCCTCATTCTTGCTTTCACAACACTTGTAATCAAAACAAGAGACACCAATTGTGTGGTGGTCCTTGTAGTGGACTTAGTGTCCCATTTGATTGAGAAGAGAAGCTCACTCGGTCTAAGTGACCGTTTGAGAGAGGGAAAGGGTTGAAAGAGACCCGGTCTTTGTGACCACCTCAACGGGGAGTAGGTTTGCAAGAACCGAACCTCAGTAAAACAAATCATCGTGTCATCCGCTCTATTTCCTTGGTTGATTTGTTTTGCGCCCTCTCTTTCGGACTCGTTTATATTTCTAACGCTAACCCCGACTTGTAGTTGTGCTTAAGTTTATAATTTTCAGATTCCGCCTATTCACCCCCCTCTAGGCGACTTTCAATTGGTATCAAAGCCCGATGCTTTATTAGAGCCTAACCGCTCGAAGTGATGTCGGGAGAACACGCCAAGAAGGAGATGGTAACCGGCGACAAGCCCGTTACAATCCACGGGAAGGCTCCATCGGGAGAGTCCCGCAACAAGGGGAAGGAGAAGGAATCTCCTTCACACAAGTCGCATTGTAGTGGCGAAAAGAAAAAGAAGATGAGGAAGGTAGTCTACTACGAGACCGACTCTTCATCGCCATCCACCTCCGGCTCCGATGCGCCGTCCGTAACTTCTAAGAAAATAAGAACATCATGACGACTGGTGTGCCCTGGTCTGGCGCACCGGACTGTCCGGTGCACCACCGGACAGTGTCCGGTGCACCAGGAAACCCAACTCCGAACTTGCCACCTTCGGGAATTCTGGGAGCCGCTCCGCTATAATTCACCGGACTGTCCGGTGTAGCACCAGACTGTCTGGTGTGCCAGCGGAGCAATGGCTACTTCGCGCCAACGGTCGTCTGCGAAGGCATTAAATGCGCTACAGTGCGCGCCTGCGCGCGTAGAAGTCAGAGCAGGCGCCCGAAGGCACACCGGACAGTCTACAGGACCTGTCCGGTGCACCACCTGACTGTCCGGTGGCCCCATAAGTCAGTGCTCCAATGGTCGAACCCTAACGGTTGGGTGACGTGGCTGATGCACCGGACAGTGTCCGGTGGCGCACCGGACTGTCCGGTGCGCCCGTCGACAGAAGCCATCCCCAACGGCCATTTTGGTGGTTGGGGCTATAAATACCCCCAACCACCCCATATTCATGGAATCCTAGTTTTCAGCCTTCAAACCTCATACAAGAGCTATAGCATTCAATACAAGACACAAAACAAAGAGATCAAATCCTCTCCCAAGTCCGGAATCACTCCAAACAAATTAGTGACTAGAGAGAGTGACATTTGTGTTCTTTTGAGCTCTTGCACTTGGATTGCTTTTGTTCTTCCTCATTCTTGCTTTCACAACACTTGTAATCAAAACAAGAGACACCAATTGTGTGGTGGTCCTTGTAGTGGACTTAGTGTCCCATTTGATTGAGAAGAGAAGCTCACTCGGTCTAAGTGACCGTTTGAGAGAGGGAAAGGGTTGAAAGAGACCCGATCTTTGTGACCACCTCAACGAGGAGTAGGTTTGCAAGAACCGAACCTCGGTAAAATAAATCATCGTGTCATCCGCTCTATTTCCTTGGTTGATTTGTTTTGCGCCCTCTCTTTCGGACTCGTTTATATTTCTAACGCTAACCCCGGCTTGTAGTTGTGCTTAAGTTTATAATTTTCAGATTCTGCCTATTCACCCCCCTCTAGGCGACTTTCACTAATGTGTTTGCTAGTGTTTATAATTGTAGTTCACAAGATGCTAAAGTTACTTGGACCAAGACATTGAGGAAAGCAACACCTCAAAAGAAGACATTATGAAGATCAAGTGAAGTCCAAGAAACAAAGGAAGTGTTGCCTGTGGACTGTCTGGTATGGAGCACCGGACTGTCTGTTGCCACACGCCGGACTGTCCGGTGCACCAGGAACAGTAGCCCCAACGGCTAGTTCCAGGTGGCACTGTGGAGAGAAGACCACCGGACTGTCTGGTTTGACATCCGGAGTGTTCAGTGTAAAAAGCCTGCGCGCCAACGATCGGTTGCAGTGTCAGACCAACGGCTAGGCGCACCGGACAGTGAACAGTGCACTCTCCGGTGCACCACCGGACTGTCCGGTGTGCCACAGAGAGCACAACTTTTCTCCAATGACTAGTTTTATGTTGGGGGCTATAAATACACCCCAACCGGCCATTCCAAGGTGTGGGAGCCCAAGCAACATACCAAGGCCTATAGTAGACATTTGCAAGTGCTCATACACCCAAGTGCTTAATAGAATCACTCAGTGATTAGCGTAGGTACTTTGCGAAGTGCTTAGATTAGTTAGACCGCTTTAGCGATTGCTCTAGGTGAATCCTAGTTAATTGAGTGAGTTTAGAAAAACCACACAACCCCTCGGCTCTTGCGTGAGTCGTTGTAATTGTACCGAGCGGGGCGAGAGTCTTGCGAGACCGTGACAACCGCGTTTGTGTCACGACCGCCACCATGTATAGGAGGGAACGAGGCCCGCGACGTTTTCAGCCGGAAGCTCGATAGTGGAGACGGCGGGGAGTGTTCAAGAGGAGCCAGAAGCGGAGCACCACTTGCGCGTGAAGGCCCGCGGCTCCCTACGGAGTTACTCGACCGTGGTGCTTGGCCCTCGCATGGGCTTTCCTTTGCGTAGGGGCACCAACGAGGATTAGTTGGGACCTTGCGTGGTTCCGGATACCTCGGTAAAAATACCAGCATCATCCACGAGAGTTTGCATCTCTACCTTGCTCTTTAGCTTCCACATTTATATTAAGCATTTAAGTTTCAATCTTGTCTTTATACTTATATTGTTTAGATTGAAACTTAGCCATTGCGGTAGAGATAGCAACACTTAGACAAAACCTAGTTTGCACATTTTAGTTTGATTACTTGCATAGGTTTTGCTCTAGGGATTTATTTGTGGCCTAGTTTAGAGAAAGTTTTAGAAGTTCTAATTCACCCCCCTCTTAGGCGCCACCTGTTTCTTTCACTTTCTCATCATACTCAAACTCATGCTCTGAAATATAATATAATACTAGTGTCTCCATTTTTCTCCTTTTTATCTCTTCTTTCGTCTCTTTATTGAAGGGTAGACTTGGTGCAGTGGTGAGAGCTAACTTACTGAGTCAACATGTCACAGATTTAAAGCAACCTCTTCGTATTTGTGGAGAGAAGGTTTGTGGAGTGATAAAAGGAGACATCATCTAACCTCACTCCATGAAAGCATATAGGATATTGTTGAATTTGGAGTGAAAGTACCACATGTTGGAGATGAGGACTACGATTCGAATGAGGTGGCCTAAATTCGACACTTTAACTCACAAGAAACAATGATACTCCTTGCTTCTTTGTGTAGAGAGGAGTACAACAAAGTACAAGGGTTGAAGAGCACAAAAGGAAATTTTGGGTGTCCTCAGGACGATGCACGAATGTGACAGGATCACCAAGATGGAGGTAGTCGAGGGAGAACTTGGATGGTTTGCCCTCAATAAAAGAGAAGAGCCATAAGATATGTACAATCGGCTCAAGATAATGGTGAACCAAGTCCGCAACCTTGGGAGCACCAAATGTAGCGACCCTAAAGTCGTTAAACTCATGCTTTGGTCACTCATTTCTCGCAATCCTACTCTTATTCATTTATTGTGTGAAAATCCTAGGTACAAGATGATGACCCCTGAGGAGGTGCTTGGGAAGTTTGTGAGCTTTGAGCTTATGGTCAAAGACTCTATACACGTGGAGAACATTTCTCATGGTAACTCCTCCACACCTAAGCCACAACCTGTCGCATTCAAAGCAACATAAGAGAAGAAGGAGGAGACCACAACAAGCAAGGGGCTTCCAATTGACCCCTCTGAGCTTGATAATGAGAAGATGACCCTCATTATCAAAATCTTCCGGTAAATCCTCAAGGAATGGAAGGGGAAGGACTAAAAACCCCATTCCAAGAGGATTTGCTACCATTGTGGTAAGTTCGGTCACTATATTGCTACATGTCAATATGCCAGTGATAGTGATAGGGACAGGGACAAGAAGGGAATAATAAAATGGAGAAGAAGAAAAGGTTCTACCACAAGAAGAAAGGTGGCGAGGTGCATATCAGAAAGGAATAAGACTACGATGAGAGCTCCTCCGACAAGGATGTCGCCAATATCGCCATCAACAAGGGTATTCTCTTCCCCAACATCAGCCACAAGTGTCTCATGGCCATGGAGAGCAAAAAGAAGGTACAACCTAGAGAAACTCCTAAGTATACTACTTCTGATGAGGAGAGCCCTAGTGATGATCATGATTGTTTGTCTTTGCTCTTTAATGGTCTTAACTATAGCCAAATTGAGAAAATTAATGAATTAGTAAATTCCATTAATGAGAAGGATGAAATCTAGGGAAGCTAAGATGATCTACTCGTTTTGGAACATGATAAATTTGTTAAGCTAGAGAAGGCCTTAGCTCATGAAACTTAAAAGAATAAGATCTTGTCTAATAAGCTAAAATCTTGCAAAGATTCAATTCCCTGTCTTATAACTAAAAATGATGATTTACTTGCTAAGATTGAGAATTTGAATGCTTATCATGCCTCTACATTTTCTGTTAAGTATGATTCTATTTGCACTAGATGTAGAGACATTGATGTTGATGCTATTGATGATCACCTTGCTTTGATTAACCAAAATGATCACATAAAAAACTAGATGCTAAGATTGCTCAGTATGAGTTAGAAAATGAGAAATTTAAATTTGCTCATAGCATGGTTTATAATGGGATACGCCTTGGTATTAAAGATGGTGTTGGGTTCCAACCTCGGGGCAAGAACAACACCAAAATAGTGCCCAAGGAAAAAGGATTCCTCAATTTGTTAAGGGCAAAGCTCCAATTGTGCATGATAATAAAGGTTACATTATTTATCCAAAGAACAAATAATTATCATGCTAAACATGCTAAATCTACTCATTTTGTTGTTCATCAATTTTAGCAAGTATATATATATGGAAATCTATTTCACATGCTAAACCTGCTCAATTGCCTAAGAAAATAGTAAAGATGCATCAACTGGACCTCATATGTCATTTCATACATTCGAAGCATCCTATGTTTTAACTAGCAAATATGGCAGAGTAGTGACCAAATATGTTGGTACTCGACCCAAGAGTACTAAGACTTGTGTTTGGGTACCAAAAGTGTTTGTTACAATGTAGAAGGACCCAAGACCATTTGGGTACCTAAATGCAAAGCCTAAACCTATGTTGTAGGCTTATGCATCCGGAGGATCAAGCTGGATAATCGATAATGGATGCACAAACCATATGACATGGGAGAAAAAGATGTTCTCCTCCTATGGAAGAAATGAGGATCCCCAAAATGCAATCACATTCGGAGATGGGAATCAAGGTATGGTAAGAGGGTTAGGTAAATTTGATATATCTCCTGACCATTCCATGTCTAATGTATTTCTTGTAGATTCTAAATTTGCTCCTAAAGCAGTAGAAGGATTTTTTACTTGGTTATGACTCAAACACAAGGGCGTATAGAGTCTTCAACAAGTCCACCGGAATAGTTAAAGTTTCTTGCAACATTGTGTTTGATGAGACTAATGGCTCTCAAGTAGAGTAAGTTGATCTTCATGAGCTAGATGATGATGAGGCCCCATGCGCCGTGCTAAGAAACATGTCCATTAGAGATGTGTGCTCACAAGTGCTCGAGGAGTCCCCACAAGTGCAAGATCAACCATCATCCCCATATAAGAATTTCCACCAACATAAGATGAGGAACAAGCTCAAGAAGAAGAAGATCAAGTGCAAAACAATGAGCAACCTCAAAATGATGGCACGAATCAAGGGGGAGATAAGGATGAACAAGACAAGGAGGATGAAAAAGGAGATTTAGGCTCAAATACCACCGCACCCAAGGGTCCACCAAGCAATTCAACGAGACCACCTCGTCGACTCCATCCTTAGTGATATTTAGAAGGGGGTAACCACTCGCTCTAGAATTGCTCATTTCTATGAACATTACTCTTTTGTGTCTTTTGTTGAGCCTTACAGGATTGAAGACGTACTTAGAGATCTAGACTGGGTGGTGGCAATGCAAGAGGAGCTAAAAAACTTCATGAGGAATGAGGTTTGACACTTGGTTCCACGTCCCAACCAAAATGTTGTAAGTACCAAGTGTGTATTCCACAACAAATAGGATGAGCATGTTGTGGTGATAAGGAACAAAGCCTAACTTGTGGCCAAGGGGTATTCACAAGTTGAAGGTTTGGATTTTGATGAAACCTTTGCACACGTAGCTAGGCTTGAGTCCATTCACATTTTATTAGCCTATGCTACTTACCATGGCTTTAAGTTGTTTCAAATGGATGTGAAAAGTGTCTTCCTCAAAGGTCCTATCAAGGAAGAGGTCTATGTTGAGCAACCTCTCGGCTTTGAAGACTGTGAGTATCCTTCTCATGTCTACAAGCTCTCAAAGGCTTTATGGACTTAAGAAATCCCCAAGAGCATGATATGAATGCTCAAGAGACTTTATTATTGCAAATGGTTTCAAATTTGATAAAACAAATCCTACCCTCTTCACTAAAACTATTGAAAAATACTAGTTTGTATGCTAGATTTATGTTGATTATATTATATTTAGGTCTACTGACAAGTCATCTTGTAAAGAGTTTAGTAGGATTATGATACAGAAATTTGAGATGTCCATGATGGGGGAGTTGAAGTATTTCTTTGGATTCCAAATCAAGCAAATCCAGATGGGCACCTTCATAAGCCAAACAAAGTACACTCAACACATGCTCAAGGAGTTTGGGATGAAGGATGCCAAGCCCATCAAGACTCCTATGGGGACAAATGGGCATCTCGACCTCGACACTAGAGGTAACTCGGTAGATCAAAAGGTATACCGATCTATGATAGGTTTCTTGCTTTACTTATGTGCTTCTAGACTAGATATTATGCTTTCTATATGCATGTGTGCAAGGTTCCAAGCCGAGCCTAAGGAATGTTACCTAAGGGCTATGAAAAGAATCTTGAGATATTTAGTTCATACCCCTAACTTTGGGCTTTGGTACCCCAAGGGTTCAAACTTTGATATCATTAGGTATTCAGATGTCAATTATGTCAGATGTAAGGTAGATAGAAATATTACATCGGGGGCTTATCAGTTTCTAGGAAGATCCTAGATGCCTTGGGCTTTAGGCTTCAAAGACACAAAACTCAATAAC
The DNA here is from genome assembly GCF_902167145.1 of Zea mays. NCBI lineage: Eukaryota > Viridiplantae > Streptophyta > Magnoliopsida > Poales > Poaceae > Zea > Zea mays. Next base: position 202,148,473 of record NC_050098.1, read on the forward strand.
TCTATCCACCGCCGAGACAATATTGTTGTGCACAATTACTCTGGATGAGGCAAACTAGAAGGGAAATGTGCCATAGGACAATTTCTTCCTGTTTTGGTGATTAAGTGCTCAACACACTACCTTAAACTAACTATCTACATATGAGTATGAGCACAGATCCATAAAAGGCAATTTGAAGAGATCAAGTCCAAAAGAGCTCTAACAAGGGCCAAAATATGCAACTTGGAGTAAAATGGTATAATTGTGGGCTTGCATCTTTAGATATGTTGCATAGGTCCATTACAATGTTTCTAGTAATTGTGTTTGGGTTGTAACACCTTTTGTAGAAAAAGTGCCTTTTAGGCTTGAGTTGAGCCATATTGCAAACCATGGAGAAACTATGACAAAAAGATATGTTTCCTACACTTAGTCAACTAGATTAGGTGCTAATTATGTTTGTCTAAGTTGTAGGGAAGCTATCAAGGTAAGTGAAAATGTTTTGGAGAAGTTTGGCTCAAAATAGCCAAAGTTGGCCTGATTTGGGTTGCATCGGATCGGTCCGGTGGTGCACCAGACCGGGTCCGTGTGACCTAGCCATAATTCTCACTTCAAGAATTTTATTATAAAATTCACTGGACCGTGAATAGTACCGGTCTGGTGGTGCACTAGACCGCCTCTCCAATGGCTCTCTCTAGGGCCAACGACTAGCTGACGTCATCGGATGGTCCGGTGGTGCACAGACTCGGTCCGGTGCCACTCTGCTAAGGAAAGGCGTCAATCAGATCATGGACTAGGGGCACATAGACCTAGTCAAATCAACTGGATCAACCACCATTTTCAGTTTTTAAAAGGTTTTGACCTTTTTTAACTTGTCTTTTTTTATCAAAACCCTCTTGATAGCAAAGAGGTGTCTTCTTATTGCAAAAAATGCTCTCTTATGTGGGAAATGTTATCTTATGAGAAAAGGGAGAGTTTGTGGGAGTTTGATCAAAACAAGTGTTTTAAACTGATTTGTTTTGCAAAGCCAAGAGTTTTAAATTTAGAAGTTAGAAAAATGGCTTTGATTGCAAAATCCTAAACAAGTGGTGGCCAAAAGATCCAAATATACCAAATCTTATGTGAATCTCAATTGATTTAAGTTTGGAGTTCAATTTGCCTCTTTTGACTCATGTTGGTTTAGCTAATAAAATTTGAGTTGCTTTAGGTGTGTTGGTATAAATCACCAAAAAGGGGGAGATTGAAAGGGAAATGTGCCATAGGGCCATTTCTACATGTTTTGGTGATTAAGTGCTCAACACACCATCTTGAACTAACTATCCTCATATGAGTATGAGCACAGGTCCATAAAAGGCAATTTGAAGAGATCAATTCCAAAAGAGCTCAAACAAGGACCCAAATATGCAACTCGGAGTAAAATGGTATAATTGTGAGGTTTACACCATTAGATATGTTGCATAGGTCCACTACAATGTTTCTAGCACTTGTGTTTGGGCTCTAACACCTTTCATAGAGAAAAGTGCTTTATGGGCTTGAGTTGAGCCATATTGAAGAAACTATGGCAAAGTGGTTTGTTTCCTACACTTAGTCAACTGGATCAGGTGATAATTATGTTTGTCTAAGCCATAGGGAAGCTACCAAGAACAACCAAAAAGTTTTGGAGAAGTTCGGCTCAAACTTGCCAAAGTTGGCCTGGTTTGGGTTGCACCGGATCGGGTCCGTGCGACCCAGCCGTACTGCTCACTCTCAAGAATTGTTTTTATAAAATTCACTGGACCATGAGCTGTACCGGTCCGGTGGTGCATTCGACCGGCTCTCCAACGACTCTCTCCGGTACCAACGACTAACTGACATCAATGGCTGGTCCGATGGTGTACAGACCCGGTCCGGTGCCACCCTGCTATGCAAAGGTGCAAATAAGATCCCGGACTGGGGGCACACATACCCGGCCCGGTGGTGCACCGGACCGTCCGATGCGCCCGCAGACAAGAAAGTTTCTGAAGTTTCTATGGAATGAGGCAACGACTTCTATTCCCCTTGAGGCTATAAAAGGACCCACTAGGTGCCTCAATCTAGAACCCAAGTACTCTAAGAGCACACCAACACTCTGACTCTCTGCAACAACACACTCCAGTGATTTTAGTGAGATTCGAGCTCCAATTCTAAGTTGTTCCTGTGATACTATGTTCTTGTGCTCGTGTCTTTGTCTTTCTTGCGTGTGTTGCTGTGGTTTGCTCTTGTGTGTGTACTTTCTCTCCCAACTTTACTCTAAGTTGTAAGTGTGATCTTTTGTAAGGCCACAAGAGACTCCAAGTAGAGATGATTCCTTAAAAACGCGAATACGTGTGATATAAGGAAGAACTGTGGCACTCAAGTTTGATATTTGGATCACTGGAGAGGGGTTGATTGCAAGTTTGCAACCCTTGTCCAAAGGAGGACACCATAACATGGAGGTAGGCTTTTGCCAAACCAAGGGATAAAAATCACTGTCTGACTTGTCTCTTTTAGTTTCTTGCGATTGTACTTCTTCCCAAGTTCTCTTTTCTCACTTGTGATATTGCTCTTAGTATAACTCATACCTTGGAAGAGCAATCAAGTGAAGGGAACTTTTCTCTCTTTTTCTCTACTCAAACATGGTTTTAGTTTATAATAACTTCATCATTAGACCAAGTTTGTGTTGTTTTAAGTCGTTTTTGCAGGATCACCTATTCACCCCCTCTAGGTGTTGTCACAAACCCGCAGGGATTATGACTACAAATTGAGCAAAGTCCCTGTCCTATGTGATAATGAAAGTGCTATCCGCATGGCAGAGAATCCTGCTGAGCACATTCGAACTAAGCACATAGTCATCTGCTATCACTTCCTGAGAGACCACTCGCAAAGGGGAGATATCGTAATTGACCATGTTAGCACCCATAAACAGTTAGCCAATATCTTCGCCGAGCCCCTGGATGAGAAAAGATTTTGTGAGATTAGGTGTGAACTAAATGTCTTAGATTCTCAGAACCTTGCTTGGAATATTTCACTCATTGCTCATTTATTATACCTTTGATCATAGTTGTCTCTTTCATTTGGTACAAATGCATATTTCTTATTTTTCTTGTTCCAAGGCTAAGACTAATGTGCTTCCAAGTGTATTTTTGTAGTTAGTATTTGATTGAAAGGGAAATGGAGTAGCAGGCAAAGGGAGCGCTTCCACTTCATATCCGTTCGGTGTCAAACACTCTTTGCCCACCTCATGTAATTCAATTCATATCTTTCTTGTAAAAGGCCTCTAGACTTCATTTTTGGCGCTTAATACCAAAGGGGGAGAAATTACTAGATCAATGCAAAAGGACCACACCACCACCCTGTTTTCAAACTTTTTAATCTTCCAAATTGGTACTATTGCATTTGAGAAAACCCTCTTGACAGCTAATATGAGAAAAACTATTTATGCCAAAAGGGAGTACTTATTAAGGGGGATCAATTATTTGATCAAAGGGAAATCATTTGAAAAATGGGGAGAATCTTTCAAACTTAGAAATGCTTTGGAAAATTCCATTCTTATACCTCAGCCAAATGCAAAATAATTTGAAAATATTTCACCAAAAGATTTGCAAAATCAAGCCAAGTGTTGCAAATGTGGTCCACGAATTTAACTACGACAAAAGCACACATATTCACTTAGAACTATTTTCATTCTAGTAGCTTATGAACACTTGTCTGAAATGCAAACTAGTTACAGTTCTATACTTCATATTTGCTTTATTTTGTGTTGGTATCAATCACCAAAAAGGGGAGATTACTCTAATTGATTTTGGTGATTAATGACCATCACAACCTTATAGACTAACTAGTTTGCCTAGTCTTGGATGTACAGATTCATAAGTTTAACAATCCAGATTCTAAGTTAGAAACACATCAAAACCAACCAAATATGGGTAAAACTTGGAATAGATAAACTATGTCTATTTCTATACTTTGGATAAGTTCTAAATACCCTAGGAACCTAATTGATACATCTAAGGGGGTTGGATAGCTCAGATTCAACAATTCTCACTTTTGGAGTTAGTTTGAGCAAAAAAGGATTTTAAGTTAGAGAGAATAAAAAGTCCAAGATCCATGGCTTAGAATAGTTGGAAAGTCTCTAGATATCTTTGTCTACATCATAAAAACATCCTCAAGGCTAGTCAAAAAGATTTGAAGAAGACTTGATCAAAGAAGAAAGAATTGGCCTGCTGGCTGGGGCACCAGACTAGTCTAGTGGTGCACCGGACCATTCGTGCAGGGAGGCCGAGACATGGCCTTTCCTCAGCTGGCACATTGGACCGGTCCGGTGGCTATTCGGACCGAGTATACATGGAGCATGTAAAATTGCATTTTAAAGGATGGCAGACCGGTGGCACACTAGACCATTGACATCACCAACCGTCGGCTCTGCTAGACAAAACGACTACCTGCAGGGACAAACTGACAAGGTTCGGTGGTGCACCATACCGGCACTATTGAGGGTCCAGTGGACCACCTGACAGACCATTTTTACTGCTTTTCTTCCATAGCTCTTTTGGTTGGTGGGGGCTATAAATACACCCAACCAGCACGTTGAAGACATAAGAATTACTCCAACCTACTACACATCAAGTGAACCATCTCCAAAGCTTCCAAAGCCAATCCTGCACCGCATTTGATCGATTTGAGTTTGAGAGACTTAGTGGCTAGTGCATTCGAGAGTTGCGAATTCTTGTGATCTTTGATTTGAGATTTCATTCTCACTTCCTCCCCATACTCATTGTTGTAAAGCGAGGCAAGAGACTCCATTGTTCATGTGGAGATCCTTGCGGGACTTAGTGTCCCTGTGAAGTGAAGGAAAGCTCAACCGGTCACCGTGACCCTTTGAGATAGCGAAAGGGTTGAAAAGACCCATCCTTACTGGACTCCTCAACGAGGACGTATGTTCTTCGAAGCGGAACCTCGAGAATCAAATTGTCGTGTTCTTTGCGTCATTCATTTCTTTACGATTTCGTTCTTCTTCTCACCTCTCTCTAGTTATCTTGCTTGTGATCATTTTGAGTTTGCTCCCAAAGTAAATTTCAATTGATTGAGCAAATCTAAGCAAGAAGAACACCTCTCACACACTCCGATTTTCATTAGACTTGTTCTAACGCTAACTTGGGGTAAAGTTTGTGTTTAAAATTTGTAAATTTCAGGTTTTGCCTATTCACCCCCTCTAGGCATCTTTCATTTCCTTTGACTTTATATTTCTTTCTCACAAGGTACTCCAAAGAGATTGGAGGCTCTTACTAGCCATACATAATTGATGGGAATCAGAACTCCAATGAGAGCAACAGGGTGAAAAAACATAGACAAGAGCACAACAACAACAAAGAACGAAGAACATAAGCGCATAACAACAACACAACTTCCTTTAGAGTATTCTTGCAAATATGGGTGTTTGGATCACTTTGCCTTGTTGCTCTAATGCTTAGGAATGAATCAGTAGCTCTTTGGTGATTTGGTGACTCGAGGAGGCTGGTTAGGGGGACTATTTATCGCCCAAATGCCTTAAAGAGCCATTAAGAAAAACATGCTCACTCTGCTCTATGATGGCACACCGTACCGGACCTTGTACCTCAATCTCTGAAATCCTCATTGACGCCTTCCTTCTGATGTTGGCACTAGACCAGTTCGATGAACCACCAGACCCTGTGCCACGCTAGCTAGCCATTGTGTCGCTCATTGGAGCCTGAGATAGTCGTTGGACCTCGGTGGTCTAGTGCACACTAGATTAGGCTGATGTGTCTGAGTCTTCTAGCGTCTTCTGTAGCGCTATCTGTGCAAGTGGTCCGGCGGGCACCAAACCATGATCTAATGAGCCAAACCGAGAAAGTCGTCTACGGATGTCTCTATGCAAGTGGTCCAGTGCACATGGACCCAAGGTCTAGTGTACCAGGACACATAGTCCTTCAGATGCCTCTGCGCAATTGGTCCGGTGTGCACAAACCCAAAGTCTAGTGTGCCCCAAACTACCGAGTTGATGTCCTTTTTCACCAAATCAATTTGGCTGGTCTTGGGAGCTTTTCTATAACTTAGACAAATTTATTTAGAGTATGCCAAACTAGTCTAAGTCATAAATTCATGCCTTTAGCTCATCTTCACCATATTAGTCATGTTCTAGCTCAAACAAAGTCCAAAATGACACTTTCATAAGGAACTGAGTTAAAGGAACAAAACAAGTGTCAACAACATTCCAAAGAGCATATGCAACATATCTAAGTGTTCAAACCTCTCAGTTTTCACCTTTTTCAAAATGTTGTCTGTTGGGGCGAAGGCATAGCCGCCACCCTCCGCTCGAAGTCCTCGCCGGTGCCGCTGGCCCGACGAAGACAAAACGGGCAGGGACACCCTTCGCTCGGTACGACGCCAGACGAAGGCCTACGACGAGGTCCTCCCACCGTGCGGCCTCATCCAGTTCGGAGGCCCACGTACGATCTGGCCCATTGTAACGGGCCCTGCGTGGTCGCTGTGTGCTACGGGCCTCATTTGTAAAGGCATTCCTGTAATTACGGTCTGTAACCCTGCTTTATGGGAATATTCTGGGAATAACCTGGGTAGCTGAGGGCACATGCGTCCTTAACACAAGGCGCTGGGCGCTCAGATACCTATAAATACCCCCGCACAGTGCCCGTGAGAGGCCAGATTAACAGAGCTATTGCCTCCTAGCACGTAACCCTGTTGTCACCACTGTACACCCTTGTTGGCCTCCTTGCGTTTGAGAGCAAGTTCCAACATTTGGCGCCCACCGTTCGTGCTACGACAAAACCACCCGCGATGGCACCCAAGAGAGCTAACCCGAAGGCTGACGAGGCTGCGAAGGCAGCACTGCTCGCCGCAAGAAAGGGCAAGGCCCTCGCCCTCACCCAATCCACCCACCAAGAGCCCACCGAAGACAATGTTCCCCGCACCTGCGAAGACGACACCTTCCGCACCTGCGGGCCCGAAGGACAATCGCAGTCGCCCCCAGGCTTCGCCCCACTGGAAGGCGCGGACCTCACTGAGGACGGTGAGGTCCTCGGTGTCTCAATGGAAGAACAGCTACAGCTGCGCGCCCTGCGCCTCAAGAACCGCAATCTCCAGAGGCAGAAAGAGATACTGGAGGCCAAGCGCCAACGTGTGTCCGCACTAGCCAAAGTGCGGCAAATGATACGCGACGAGGAGCAGAAGGCCCAAGACCTCGAGCGCGAGATCGCGCTAATGCAGCGCGAAGGCCACCTTGGCCTGCAGCAAGAGCCACCCCTCCAGCCGCGAGCACAACCGGAAGACACGCGCGAAGACTACCTCGGCCTGCAGCATGGACCACCCCTGCAACACCGAGCACAGCCGGAGAACCCGCGTTTCCCCCAGCGTGACTACACCTTCCAGCACGGCGCGCCATTCCAAGGGGTCAACTACCTCGACGAGCGAAGTCCCCTTGCGCCACACCTGCAAGTGACGCCTTGGCCAGCTAACTTCCGAGCAGGAACCTATCCCAAGTACAACGGCAGCACCGACCCGGCGCAATACATAATGAGCTATCAGGTCGCCGTTGCATCCGCCGGAGGGGACGACGCCACAATGGCGAAGTCTTTCATCATCGCCCTAGAGGGCCCAGCACTCACCTGGTTCACCAGATTGCCTCCGCTGTCCATTGATTCATGGAGAAGTCTCAGGGACAAGTTCCTGCTCAACTTCCAAGGGTACCGCCCAGACACCGACGCCTTGGCCAAGCTCTCGCTTTGCAAGCAGCTGGAAAAGGAGACCCTGCGGGAGTATTACCGCAAATTCTTAACACTCAAGTCACAGCTGCCCTCCGTCGATGATCAGATCGCTATCCACTACGCCATCAGTGGCCTTCGTGCCGGCGTCCTCTACAGTCATTGTATCAGAGATCCACCCAAGAACCTCCAGGAGCTATATCAGCTCTTTGAAAAATATGCCAAATCCGAAGAGATCCACCAGCGCAAGGTTGAGTCACAGCGGAAGCCCAAAGATGCCCCGCAGTCCAGCCGCACATGGACGAGGACTCCGCAGCCAGACTCCGGTCGAGACGGCCGCAGTCAGCAGCAAGTACACAACATCGCCAACCAGCATCCCGCTGCTGACCCCCCTCGCCGCCAGGAATATCCCCCCCAGGGCTGCGGAAATGGAACTCGTGGCAGGGGCCGAGGGCGCGCGCAGCCGCCGCGCCGATTCTACTGCCTTTTTCACGGCGAAGACTGCGCCCACCAAACCAAAGACTGCCCCGAAACGAAGGCCACCAGAGACAGAATGGCACGGGCACAGCCAGCCGACAACCCCAGAATTGTCGCGCACAACTACCAGCAACCCCCTCCACAATATATCCACGCCCCCGCTCCGCATCCACCGCACCACGCTTACCAACACCATCAGGAAGTACAAATCGTACCTCCTCCACCCCCACCTCCACACCAGCAACATCAAAATATCCCCCATGCCCCAAAGCAGGAAGACTTCGCCGATCAACCATATCGCGGAGTCATTCACATGATTACAGGGGGGTCAAGCACGGACTTCGACACCAAGTGGCAGAAGCGGGACCACTACCGCAGCATCAACCATGTCGCCGTCACTGGCCCAGTCGTGCAGACAAAGTGGTCCCACATACCGCTAACCTTCGACGCACGAGACGTCGACCTGCGCAGCACCCCCCACATCGACGCCATGGTCATCAATTGCAGCGTGGCAGGCTGGGACTTACACAAAGTCCTAGTCGACAACGGCAGTCAGGCGGACATCATCTTCCTCCACGCCTTCGACCGCATGGGTATAAGCCACAGCCTGCTCAAGCCTTCGGACAACCCGTTGTATGGCTTCGGCGGCAAGGGCACCTTTCCCGTTGGCAAGATAGAGTTGCCCCTCTCCTTCGGTGTAGCACCCAATGCCCGAAGTGAGCAAGTAACCTTTGATATCGTGGACATGGTATATCCATACAACGCCATCATGGGCCGGGGCTCCATCAATAAGTTCGAAGCTGCCATCCACGGGCTGTACCTATGTATGAAGATACCAGGTCCGCTAGCGCTATTACGGTCTACGGCAACCAGCAGACGGCGCGCAACATAGAGCGGGACTTCGTGCCTGGTCAGAGGAACGTGCACTGTCTCACGACCCAGCGCGAGGTCCCTGCGCCCGCCAGTCCAACCGATAAACAACACGATAAGGCACAACTGCAGAGCCAAGACGGGACCAAGATTGTCCCCCTCGATCAGGCCACGCCCAAGCAGACGGTCACTATCAGCGAAGACCTTACATCACATGAAGAAGATAAGCTTCTCTGCTGCCTGGCCAAGAATAAAGATGTCTTCTCCTGGTCCGCCCTCGACCTGGTCGGAGTCAGCCGATCCATAATTGAGCACAGTTTGGGAATTGACCCTTCGGTGCGACCAAAAAAGCAAAGGCTTCGCAAAATGTCCGACGAAAAGACAGAGGCCGCCAAGGCGGAGGTGCACCGCCTCCTAGAGGCTAAATTCATCGAGCCAGTGGCTTACCCCACGTGGCTCTCCAATGTTGTAATGGTGCAGAAAAAAAGTGGGAAATGGCGAATGTGCATAGACTTCACCAGTCTCAATAAGGCCTGCCCAAAGGACAATTTCCCGCTGCCACGGATCGACAAAATAGTCGATAGCACGGCCGGATGCGAGGTCATGTCACTCCTCGACTGCTTCTCCGGCTATCACCAGATATACATGAAGGAGGAAGACAAGGCCAGCACCAGCTTCATAACACCCTTCGGCACTTATTGCTTCATCAGAATGCCGGAGGGACTCAAGAATGTCGGGTCCACCTTCTCCAGACTCACCAAAACAGTACTCGAAGGGCAGGTTGGCAGAAATATATTTACATATGTGGACGACATCGTCGTCGCCAGCAAGAATAAGGAGGACCATCTCGCCGACCTCGCCGAGACATTCGCGAGCATGCGAGACGCACGACTCCGCCTAAATCCGGAAAAGTGCGTCTTCGGTGTTCGCCAGGGCAAGATATTGGGCTACCTGGTATCACATCGCGGCATTGAGGCCAACCCAACCAAGATCCAGGCCATCATAAACATGACGTCTCCGCAGTCCGCCAGGGACGTCCAGCGCCTGACAGGCAGATTGGCCGCTCTCAACAGGTTCATCTCTAGGTCCGCCGAGCGAAGTCTCCCCTTCCTCAAAACACTCCGCGGTGTAAAAGACTTCGCCTGGGGACCGGAGCAGGCAGCGGCCTTCGCCTCACTGAAACAGTACCTGTCGGAGCTGGCAATCCTCACGAGCCCCGACTCCTCGCTCCCCCTATTGCTCTATGTCGCGGCTTCGCCGCACGCGGTCAGCGCGGCACTAGTGCAAGAGCAGACGGTTGAGGGTGCGGTCAGACAGTGCCCTGTTTACTATGTCTCCGAAGTACTGACACCGTCCAAGTGCAACATGACAGAGCTGGAGAAGATCGCCTACGCAGTCGTTATGTCTTCGCGCAAGCTGCGCCATTACTTTGAAGCATTCAAGGTCCGAGTCACCTCAGACAGGGGACTCGACGAACTATTCAGAAACCCGGAGGCATCGGTAGAGATGGCAATGGGGACCCGATCCCCGATTCCCCGCGGGGAATTCCTCTATTAGGGGATGGGGATGGGGACGTTTCTTCCCCCACGGGGATGTAAACGGGGGAAAATTCTCCCCCGACGGGTAAACGGGGACGGGGATGGAGAAGCATTCCCCATCCCCGTTCCCCGCGGGGACCGTTAAACGTACATGTGACAATGATTCCATGTAATAGTTAATGATAAAAATAAAGAATTACCTTTTCAAGAGATTACCCGTTGTACAAATATATTGATTTTAATGTGCACATAATGATTTTTACATCTAACAATGTGTATAAGTGATAATATTTTACATTAATAACAAATAAAGTACAGTTTAATTATAATTTAAGCGGGGATGGGGATCCCCGACGGAGATTTATCCCCGCGGGGAACGGGGATGGGGAAGAAATGTCCCCCGCAAGCGTTCGTGGGGATCCCCACGGGGAAATTTTTTCGTCGCGGGGACGGGTTTGGGGAGCTAAAACCCGACGGGGAATTCCCCGTTGCCATCCCTAGGCATCGGTGAGGATTGCCAAGTGGGCAGCCGAACTATCCGGCTACCACATCAGCTTCGAGCCCAGGACAGCCATCAAGTCACAGGTCCTGGCAGACTTCGTCGTCGACTGGACTGGGCCAATAACGCAGCCAGACCCGTCCACAGAGAAGGTTTGGACTATCCATTGCGACGGCGCATGGTGCCATGCGGGGGCAGGCGTCGCTGCAGTCATCACCTCACCAGCCGGAGTCAAACACAGATATGCAGCACGCCTCAGCTTCGCCCTGGAATCCGACAGATGCACAAACAATATAGCAGAGTATGAAGCGGTTATCCTCGGCCTCCGCAAGCTAAGGGCCCTCGGAGTCACCACATGTATCATCAAAACAGACTCCAAGATAGTTGTCGGCCAGGTCGAGAAAGACTATGCAACAAAAGACCCCGCGCTCATGCAATACCTCGCAGCCATCCGAAGTCTCGAGAGACAGTTCAAGGGATTCACCTTGCAGCATGTGGATAGGGCCAAGAACGAGGAGGCCGATGCATTGGCCAAGGCTGCCGCCAGGGGCGAGCCCTTGCCCTCCGACGTGTTCTTTCACACCATCGGCACGCCAACCGTCCGAAGCCCCGAAGGGCTCCAAATAACTAATGATAGCGAGGGCCACCGCATAGTCAACCTAATCATGACCGAAGACTGGCGGGCACCAATAACCCTGTTCCTACAGGGGTACTATCATCCAGCCGACGTCAGTGAGGCCAAGCGCCTCAGACATCGAAGCCGGGACTTCGCACTGATTGAGGGCCAACTCTACAAGAAAGGGGTCAGTCAGCCAATGCTTAAGTGCGTCACCGAAACCGAAGGCATGCAGATCCTACGTGAAGTCCACAGTGGCACGTGCGGCTCGCACGCAGGGCCAAGGGCCCTGGCTGCCAAGGTGATCCGCCAAGGGTTTTACTGGCCCGCAATGATCTGCGCCGCAAATCGGGTCACAAGGTCCTGCGAAGCCTGCCAGAAGTTTTCTCCTCGGTCAGGCAGCCCCTCGCAGTATACAAAGCTGATTGCCCATACATGGCCTCTCCAGCGCTGGGGCCTGGACATTGTCGGGCCCCTGCCCACCGCTCAGGGGAACCTCAAGTTCGCCTTCGTAGCCGTCGAATACTTCACCAAATGGATTGAAGCGAGGGCTGTTTCTACAATAACATCAAAGACTGCCCAAAAATTCTTCTGGCAAAACATTGTTTGCCGCTTCGGAGTACCGTCCGAGCTAACAGTTGACAACGGCAAGCAGTTTGACAGCCAAGATTTCAAGGATTTTTGTTTCTCCATCGGCACCAAGCTTGCCTTCGCTTCAGTCTATCACCCGCAGTCCAATGGGGTCGTGGAGCGCGCCAATGGGAAAATCTTCACAGCTGTCAAGAAGATGCTCCTCGATGAAAAAAAAGGCAGATGGACCGATTTGTTACTGGAGGCAGTCTGGGCGCTAAACACAACTGAGTGCAGGGCGACTAGGTTCACTCCTTTCCGCCTTATATACGGGTCGGAGGCCATGACCCCGCAAGAAATAAAGCATGGGTCCCCGCGTACAGTTCCGTCAGCCGTCCCCGACGTGGACGAGCCAACTTCAAAAGATCTCATTGACGGAGAGCGGGTCTTCGCCCTACAGGCCCTAAACAAATACCAAGCCCAGACCAAAGCATGGCGCGACCACGCAGTCATCCCGAGGGAGTTCAGCGAAGGGGACCTCGTACTCGTCCGAACAGCTCGGACGGAGTCCAGGGGCAAGCTGGAGCCCAAGTGGGAGGGCCCCTTTATAGTCAAGACAAAAGCTTCCCCCAGCGCCTACAGGATCACAACGCCAAACGACGAGGACCTGGAGCACTCCTGGAACATCGACAACCTTCGCAAATTTTTTATTTGACTCATCGGGGCTGATTCCGCCCTTGTAATTCGCCAAAAACAATCTTGTACCGGCCCGCACTCTTTTCCTCCCGGGGGGTGAGGTTTTTAACGAGGCGGAGCCATGTAATATATGTGTGAAAAATCCCCCGCAAAAACATGCGTCGAAAAAAGACCGCGACGACGGTCTTCGACATTCGACCAATTCGAGGTCACCGCGAGGCTAAGCGCTAGCCACCCTCGCGTGCGACAAATCCGCGCAGAAGTCGCCTAAGGGTGCAGCCGGACTAGCACAACAAGTGCGAAAAAACCGAAGTCTACTGCGTAGACTGTCCGCGCAGAAGTCGCCTAAGGGTGCAGCCAGACTAGCACAACAAGTGCGAAAAAACCGAAGTCTACTGCGTAGACTGTCCGCGCAGAAGTCGCCTAAGGGTGCAGCCGGACTAGCACAACAAGTGCGAAAAAACCGAAGTCTACTGCGTAGACTGTCCGCGCAGAAGTCGCCTAAGGGTGCAGCCGGACTAGCACAACAAGTGCGAAAAAACCGAAGTCTACTGCGTAGACTGTCCGCGCAGAAGTCGCCTAAGGGTGCAGCCGGACTAGCACAACAAGTGCGAAAAAACCGAAGTCTACTGCGTAGACCGTCCGCGCAGAAGTCGCCTAAGGGTGCAGCCGGACTAGCACAACAAGTGCGAAAAAACCCGAAGTCTATCGCAAAGACTCCGCGCAGAAGACGCCTAAGGGTGCAGCCGGACTAGCACAACAAGTGCGAAAAAACCGAGGTCCACCGCGAAGACTGGCCGTGCAGAAGTCGCCAAAGGGTGCAGCCGGACTGGCACAACAAATCCAGAAACGACAACACCAAACCATCCGCGCCAAGACCGACTACAATCACATCAGACAAAGTATACAACGCCTTCGCAGATATAGACAAGCGAGGGCACACAACTACATCACACAAGCCTCTACACATATACAAGCGAGGGCACCTCACTCTACATCGGCTCAACCTTAGGAATAATTCCCATCTCCCTATAATTAAATAACATTATCCTAAGCTCTTCACCCGCAAAAAGACTTCGCAGTTCCCCTTCACCTGTACTCTCGGCGGCCGGCGAAGACAGCAGTTCCCGCCGGCCAACCCTACTCACGCGAAGCCGAGCCCCCTCCGCCCCACTAACTCTACGCTTCGCAACCGCCCTTCGTCGTCATCGCCCGGTGCTAGGACCTGGCACATCTGCGTCCGCGGCGTGCGGCGAAGCCTCCGCCGCAGCCACGTCCAAAGCCGCAAAGTAGTCCAAATCCTCCTCCGACGATTCCTCAGTCCACTCAACCGAGCTCCCAGAGTCAGCAAAATCAAAAGACTCAGATGCAGATCCACCACATTCATTACCACCTTCCGTGGTCGAAGCCGCCAAAAATTTAGTAGTAGCGGTTGCGTGCGCAGGCCCAAAATCTTGAACCTGCGCAGCAACCAAAATTCAGCAACATATACAAATTTCCCCAACCCTCTACACCCACTACGCCACCTGCGAAGGCCCTGACGTTGCGGGAGCCTCCGCCGCTGGCTCCGCCGTTGCTTTCGCTGTCGTTTCCGCCGCCGCCACGGGACCTTCAGCACTCGGCGCAGCAGCCGCGGGGGCATCAGGCACGACTTCGCCGGCCGCAGCGGATGCGGAGGCATCCGGTGCGTCTTCCGCGGTCTCCGGAGATGGCTCCAGGCCGACCCCGGGCACGGCCTTCGCCGGGGTCGGATCCGGGTCAGGCGGCACGTCGTTCAACGCCCCGAAGTCGTCCACCCTCTCGCCACGCACCGCCTAAGACAAAGCACACAAAAAATTCACCACACACACACAGTCCACAACCAACAAATGCCAAACAAACGAGCACATTACCTGAGCCCTCGCCGTCTCGGCCCGCTCCCTGACCACCTCGTGACCGTACGCACCCCACATCCGGTCGTAGATGGCTCCGGCGGATTCCTTCACTACGGGGTCCTCAACCTTAAAGATATCACACTCGAAATCTTCATCGGCTTGGTCGAAGACCTCGAAGTGCCGACACCCTTCGCGGGAGAGTGCGTTCATCGCCCCCTCGCAGGTGACCAGGGAGGCATACGACATAAACCCCTCCACAACAGTGGGGAGCGCTTGCAATTCCTCCTGCACCCACTCCAGACAGCGAAGTCCGGCCTCTCGGTCCGGCACTTCGAATTCACCGGTCCCCGCGCCCAGCTCACGGTATGTATCCATGAGCTGTTTGCGCGTCCGCTCTGCCTCCGCACGCGCCACGGCCTCGGCCCTCTCCATGCGGCTCTCCAGGGCAGTGAGCCGCTCCTGCAGCTGCTCGGCGCGCTCCCTGGCAATATTGCCCTCCGCCCGCGCCAATTTGGCCTCCGCCTGCGCAGCCTTCTCCTTGGCGAGGGCATCGTTGGTCTCCCTCCTCTCCCCCGCCAGTTGGCGCCGGAGGTCAGCCTTCTCCTTCTCCAGTACGGCCACCTTGTCCGTCAGCTTACGGCACTTGCTGTCGGCGGCCGATTTTTCACGGACGGCGTCGGCGTGTTGTGTCCGAAGTCTCTCGACTTCGGCAGACACAACCGCCGTGAGGGCCCCCGACGCTGTACGGTCGGCGAAGTCAGCCACCTGCAGAGCGCAAGTAAGGCCGCGGCCTAAGATTCAAAAAAAACACACACCTCCTTCAGCCGGCGGGGCGCCTGGCTCAGCGCCTCCGTCACCTCCGCCAACCGGCGGGACGCAGCGCCCGCCTCGTCCCTGACAGCCGCGAAGGCCGACGCCTCGCCCCCGGCGCTAAGAGCCCCGCCCTTCGCCTTCGGCACCACGGCGGCCGTCGTGGTCGCCGCGGCAGGCGCAGCTATAGCAAGTTGGCCTTCGTCCGACCCTGCGACATACCGACAAATAAATTATATCTACATATTAATAAAACAAAAAAAACAAAGCGAAGCCAACGACTTACCAACAAGATAGTCGTCCACGCTAATGTTGGTGGCGAAGTCGGCGACGCGTTTGCCTGACAACGGCAACGCTTGGGCCGCCTTCGCGACCTCCGCCACTCCGCCGGCAGGCGGCACCACCTTTGCCGATTTGGAGCCCCCGGCGCCTGCCGTTGCCTCCGGCACCTTGCTAGATGCAGGGGCGCCCGACTTCGCCGGCAGCGGCGGCTTGCCTCCGCCGGGGGCCACAGCCTTCGCACCCAACCGCTGCCTCTTCGGCCTGGCTTCAACAAGCCGGATGGCCGCCTGCCGCTTTTGTGCAGCTCCCTGGCGATCCTTGTCCATCACTGCCGACACAACAGCAGCAATATTCCGCCCGTAAGGAAAAAACTCTCCATTTACGAACCATGCGAGATGTAAAAGAGTCTTCGTCGGCCGCGAGGGGGATAGGAACATTCCTAGGCCAGCAGCCCCCGGTAACCTTCAGCATCCGAGCCGAAGACTCCCGGAGCTCGGGCGAAGACATCCTTTCCCCCGGGGCCGCGCATGTCCTCATCAACTCTCTAGCAAACCCATCGGAAACCCCAAGTCCTCCCATGGCAGTACCTAGTTTTCTCTTCTTAGAGGATGGGGCGGCCGCCGGCGCAGGGTCGTCTTTAGTCTCCACCACCGGTTTCTTCCCCCGGCGGTCCGCGTCGTCTTGACCAGGATAGTCGTCATATGGCAGTTGGTTCAATTCGAAGACCCTATTCAGACGGTCATTCGACCCACGGATCTCCCAGCTGCGCTGGCCCTCGGTCCTCGGCACATAACGCCCAACAATCCGCGCCGCCTCATCCTCAGCTTCACGCACGAAGGCGGCCGGATCACGGTTTCGCAGATTTAGCGCGAAGGCGGGACTCCGCACCATCTCTCCACCACGGAAAGGCATCTGGCGAGGGCATACTTCGCCCAACGCCCAACCATGCGCCAAGGGCCATACCCCGTACGCCACAAACTCTTCAACCAAGTCGCGCCCACTGCTCTGGCCGGCGGCACACCGAAGGGCCCCTTCGTCCACATCATCCTCCGCCACTTCAAAGGGCAGGTACGCCGAGTAAAAATAAGAGCACATCTCGAACACGGGAAGTCCCTCGTGGCCTTCGACGGTACCCTCAGCAACGTAAAACCAAAATTCATTCCAGTTGCCCCACTTGTTGCGGGCGCAAGGGACCAACTCGACTACTGGCATCGTGGTCTTGCCGGTCTTCGGCGTGAATGTGCAGGACCCAAACTGAGCAACTTCGTCCCCGATCATCCTCTTCTGCCAGTGCAAACAATAATGCTTCGCAAAAACTTCGACCGATGGCTGTCCGTCGTACGAAGTCGTCGCCCAGACATACTTCGACAGGGCCACCACGGCATTCGGCGTCAGCTGATGTATTTGCACGTTGAACCTGCGCAGGACTTCGCCAACAAACCGATGTGCAGGCAAGCGGAGACCGGCGGCGAAAAACGCCTCGAAAACAACCAACTCGCCCTCCGGCTCGGGGACTTTCTCCGTCCCCGGGGCACGGGCAACTCCGCCGCCGAAGTAGCCCAACCGCTGCATATCCTCCACGCGGGCCGACGACATTCGCGACACGCCGAAATCAACAGAATTGCCGGCGCGCAACTCCTCCGGCTTCAAACTGCTCAGCGTCTCCTCCGACGAGGCGGCGGCCGGCGGCGAGGAACCGGCCGGCGGCGTAGCGGCAGCGGAAGAAGAGGAAGACGACATCGCTACGTACCGTCGGCGGCGGCGGGCAGTCTGCTTCACTCGCGCCAGATCTCCGGCGAACAAGAGCACGGCGGGCAGACGAGCAGCAAGACGGCGGGCGGCTAGGGTTTTCGCGGAGCGCGGAAAGTAAAGTTCAAAAAGCGCCGACCCCCGCCCCCTTTTATAGGCAGGGCGCGGCTCTTCGGGAAACCCGTAATCCAACAGAGCGCGGCGCTTCGGGAAACCCGCAATCCAACAGTACGCGGTCAATCAACGGTCACATCAAAAAACCCCGCGGAACCACTTCGAGCGAGGGCAGCGTCTCCGCCATCTAGCGACGTCTTCGGCACCAGGTGACTTTGTCGAACTGGTCCCTCGGAGGGCAAATGTTGGGGCGAAGGCATAGCCGCCACCCTCCGCTCGAAGTCCTCGCCGGTGCCGCTGGCCCGACGAAGACAAAACGGGCAGGGACACCCTTCGCTCGGTACGACGCCAGACGAAGGCCTGCGACGAGGTCCTCCCACCGTGCGGCCTCGTCCAGTTCGGAGGCCCACGTACGATCCGGCCCATTGTAACGGGCCCTGCGTGGTCGCTGTGTGCTACGGGCCTCATTTGTAAAGGCATTCCTGTAATTACGGTCTGTAACCCTGCTTTATGGGAATATTCTGGGGATAACCTGGGTAGCTGAGGGCACATGCGTCCTTAACACAAGGCGTTGGGCGCTCAGGTACCTATAAATACCCCCGCACAGTGCCCGTGAGAGGCCAGATTAACAGAGCTATTGCCTCCTAGCACGTAACCCTGTTGTCACCACTGTACACCCTTGTTGGCCTCCTTGCGTTTGAGAGCAAGTTCCAACATTGTCCTTTCTAGCCTTTGTTTGAGCTATTTTGACTTTGATTCCTTCAACCTGCATAAAGTGAACTTGCACTCATAGACTTGGCAAACTAGTTAGTCCAAGTTGTTGTGTTGGACATTAATCACCAAAACAATAGAGAAATGGCTTAATTTCCCATTTCCCTTTCACTGGTATATCAGGATTCCGATGTTGAGCTACACATTAGAACATTACTAGTATACGAGGATTCTATTGTTGAGTAAGTGTCATGGCTAATATTTTTATAGCAAAAGCATAACCAAAAGTTCAAATATTTCATGAAAATATCACTCCAAGGATAGCTACATAGGTAAGCATCTTGTCCCAATCAATGATCAATACTTTATAAACCATGTAAAGGTAAGCGTAAAATCAGGTATGTCCATAGTTAAGCATTAAGAAACACAAGCATATAGACTAGTTAAGCAACATAGCTTTATGATTTTGGTTTCAGATTAACAATTAGCTTTATAGGAAAACTTATTTTCTGAGAGCTAGAAAAGCAATTAGCATTAGTTCAGTCTTGTGTCGTTGTGCGCAAGTTCAGTATAACATCAGTTCTTGGTCTCTGTAACTAAGTAGTAGTATTAACCAGTAGTAGGTTGGGAACTCAAGATGGGGTTTATAGATAAGCAAAGGTAAACCAAGATATGATATAGTTAACTTAATATGGAGTCAAGTTTAGTGTACTATCAACTGCGTAGTTAACATAATATGGAGTCAAGATGGGGTTTGTTGTATATGTTTCTTTTGCATATTTTGAAAACTTCATACATAATAGACCTATATATGTATTTGTGTGTTGCTACGAGACTTAGCGTGTACATTTTAGTTTTTAGCATTATATATGACTGAAAACGATTTAACATCGTTTCCCACTTTTAGGTAATGATACTTCCTCCTTTGTTGCTGCCATTACTAAACTGAGGTTTCAGCTATGCTACTAAACCACGTGCCAATTGATGTTGCTTGCAGAATGTTAAGTGGAAACAACACATGAAACTGACATGGAGAAGAAAAATGCAATGACAGTCCACATGAAGCTTGTGAAAAGGAGTTCAACTCATAATTTCTTCTAGTGCCAAAGTTTATAATGAAGAGACTTGTATTCTGTTTTTATGTTATATTGTCTATTTGTACGTGTGGATGGAGACGATCTTATGTGACGCGATGATGGATAGATTAACTTTGTTGGATATTAGATGCTATTTAAGTTAAGCTTTGTTGGATATTAGATGATCATGTTTGGTGCATTTTTTTAGTTTTTTAGTGATGTTTCATTGTGTTTTTATCTTTCTAAATATTTCCTGTTTTTCTTTGAATTTCTATGATTTTTTGAAATATTTTTGTCTAGGGGAGGGGTTTTAGCCCCTTGGTTGCCAAAGAGTGGCATGACAGGGAAATACACCTGAGTAGGAAAAATCTTCAATGGAATTGAAGTGTCATTTAAAATCTTCTTGGTGGATTACTTCTGTTGGGGACTTGTTCTTAAGTGCTATGAATTAAGAACAAGACAACACAAAATGTTAAAAGTTAATGCCCTTCGTCTTTCAAAGCATTATTTTCCATAGGATATAATGATCTTCAGACGAAGGTGATGAAGGACATACCTTCATCATCACAGTGTACGTTAATGAAAGAAGAAGCATATGAAATATGAAAGACAACATGAATAATCATATAACTTATCAATTCGTCCTCATTATATTATCATGAAAGAATAGAAACAAAATTAGATAACATATGTACCTTCGGCTTGACAAAAGGTAAAAGTACAAGTGTGACGCACGAGCAAGTACCAGTCAGCGTGAACCGTACAGGGGAACTGTTCATCTATTTATAGGCACAGGACGCAGCCTATGAGAAATTACATTCATGCCCTTTATATTTATTATTAACTAATAGACAATTCTATGAGGACTAGACAACCTTTTCCCCTTTAAGTCGGTTCCTTTCTCCGCCATTTAGCCGAAGCTCCCCTGCACGTAGCTTCGGAGCAACTCCAACCTTCCTCACGATCATGCTTTTTACGTCGTACATGCTTTTAGCCCGAGTCCGAAGGTACCCGTTCACATGTCACACTTGAAGATTTTGTTAAATCACGTTTTTTGAGGACCTTCGGAGGACGAAGGCCCCCCAACAGTAGCCCCTCGCAGTATTAATTTGTTTAAGATAACGAATTTAGACTGTGACATGGATGAAGGCCTTAAGCCGAAGGTCCGAAAAAACACCTTCCCCTTGCTAGAATAGCAACAGTCAATGACAGACGGGGCCCCCCGATTTGGAGTGTGCCGAGCGTATAAATAAGAACTCGTATCAACCTCATTTGGTACGCTGCTTGCGCCACTTGCTTTATTTTATCAATTTTCATAGCTCTTGCTCACTAACGCTTGCTAGTTTTTCAAACTTTTTGAGCTTCGGCTAGAAAGACACACTTTTGTCATCTCTAAAGGAAAAGATGTCTCAAGGCAAGAAGGTTGCTGCTGAGACGAAGCCTGCTGAAGAGGAGAAGTTTTTTGAGGAGAAGAAAGCTGTGAATCCTTACATTGCTGGATTTATCGAGTCAATGGCAAAATCAAATACAGAGAAGATTACTAAGGAGATATTGGAGGGCCTGTCTGAAGATACTGGTGATAGTGACAGTTATGATGCGGAAAGTGGGGGCGAAGATTCTGAGGATCGACCCTGGAGACCAAGCCATACAATTTTAGGAAAATCTACCATTAAGCAAAGTCACCTTAAAAACATGAGGGGAAGGTACTTTCGGGATATGTCTATTGTGAGGGCTGGCGGAGACAACAACGTCCCGGCCCTCGAGGGGAACGAAGTTGTGATTTTCCAAAGCTTCTTCAAAGCTGGGCTTCGGTTTCCGCTGAGCAAATTTGTAGTTGAAGTATTAAAAACCTACCAAGTTTTTCTTCACCAGTTGACCCCTGAAGCCATATTGAGGATGGGAATCTTCGTCTGGGCGGCAAGAAGCCAAGGGATAGAACCAAGTGCGAAGTGCTTCTGCAGCATGCACGAACTTTTGTATGAGACAAAAGCCATGGGGAAAGAATAGTATCATAACAACTTCGGTTGTTATGGGTTTATCGCCCGTCCCAACGCGTCACCCTGTGCCGACATTTCGGAAGAGATGGCCCGAAAATTGGATGGAAGAATGGTTTTATGTGAAGAACGACTTGTCAGCGAGGGAGGACATCAAAGATGTTATCATGCGCCCCATATGGTCCCGCTTCGGCCTCCGAAGGCCGAAGGTTGAAATTGATGATGCCGCCGAAGCGTGCCAAAGGGCGTTTGGTACTGTCTGCTTCTTCATTAGTACCAGAGATTTAATTCAGGAGCATATAGCATTCAGAGTATGGCCGCTTGCAGAGAGCTAGGAAATGCCGAAGGAAACTATTACCAAGTCTAGCGAAGGTGAACTGGTCCGGCTGAAATATACATTTAGATATGGGGATAAATTCGATGAACCAAATGATGATTGGTTGAAATGCATCGAAGTTACAAGTGATGAACTACTTGGATCATACTCCAAGGCAGAAGATAATGCACTGTCTACAGCCTTCAGAGGTCGGGAAAAAAAGAGAATAAACAGAGTTTTTGACGCCATTGGCTTCGTCTACCTCGACTACCACTACCCGGTGCGGGGGCAAGGGAAGAAGAGGAAAGTTACTGCTCTGGCCACCCCGGCTGAACCTGTGCCGAAGGTTGCGGGCAAAAAGATGAAGGTACTTACCCACCGGCCACTTTATATTGAACCGGCCGTGGTACCTGAGTTTAGCGGGGAGGCATCTTCGGCTGCTGAATCAAGAGAATCTGCTCCAATGCAGAAGGCTGAAGAACCGGCTACAATGCCGAAAGCTCCTTCGGTTGAGCCAGTTGAAACGAAGGTTGATAAAGATAAGGCTGACAGGCCAACAATCGAAGAGGTGAAAAAGATGCCAGGGGTTTTAAGTCCTTCAACAGAAGCCACATCGCTGAAGGCACAAAAGAGTTCTATCATAACTCCTAGGAGAAGGAGGATGGTAAATGTATTAGATGTTTTGGAAACAACCGATTCCATAGGCCCTGCTCCCACAGGGAAGGTTGCTGAAGCTATTAGAACTCAATCCAAGGCTGATACTAAGCAAATAGAAGTCGAGACTACACTGACCCAGGCTGAAGCCGAGGCAGAGCCCACGGTGCCTAGTAAGACGAAGCTTGCCGCCATCGAGGAGAAGGCCGAAGAAATAACTCCAAATATTAATATAACTTTTGAGAAGAGTGCGGCCAAAGAAGTCGAATCCCCTGCCCCCGAAGCACTCTCCGAAGATCTTGATTATATCATTCGGCATGCTTCGGGAAAGAGATTATCCAAAGAAGAAAATTTTGAAGCTAAACACTATGTCCGAGAACTGAAGTATCCGAAGGGGGCCTTAGTGTTTAATGGTACGGATGAAGATGATTTCCTGTACTGCCTCCCAGACAACAAAGAATTATCTGTTTGCCAGGAGATGGCCAGAAGTATGGGTTTTCCGAAGCTTGAAGCTGGCCTTTGTGCCATGACAAAGGATGATCTAGCAGATAGTCTTGCGTACAACAGTCTGAAGGTACTGAAGTTGTGAACTTTGAAGCTTATGGACTCTGGAATGAAGTCTTTTATTCTTATGTTAATCCTTTTATCCTTTCTTGCATGGCTTAATACTTAGCAACGCCCTAAGGGCGTAAAAGAATGCTGAAGATGAGAGCTGCACTATAGCTCTTAACAATCTTCGAACAAAGGTTATCAGACTGAGGAACGAAGCCACAGAAAAAGACAAGATTCTACTTTCATTGGTGGACAAAGTAAAAGAAGATGAAGCTAGTTTCAAGGCTCAAGCTGAACTTCAAAAGAATGAGATTGAAGACCTCCGAAAACAGCTGGCCGAATCCAAAGAAAAGTGTGGTCTCACAGAGGCCAACCGAGATATTAGTGAATATTGGAGAAATTATTTAGAAAAAACAGTCGAAGAACTCCGCACGTCCAAAGAAAGATGCTTCGAAAAATCCTTGGGCTGCGTGGAGAAGATAAAGTCTAGCTTTGCCAACGTGGGTGCCTATTCAAATGAAGATAACTTTATATGAGGCGACTCCGAAGGTGTTATAGAATGGATAAGCGGAGAGGCCGAAGCTTTTGAAGAAATTTTGAATGATCGCGGGGATGTCTGTGCATTTTCTGGTGCGAGAGGAATTTCAACCATCTTGGAGAAGGCGGGTTGTGAACATGTCAAAACCATGGCTCAGGCCGAAGCTGCCTTCTCTGTGGATGTTACGAAGGATCCCTCAGCCGAAGCAAGCTTAATGGGCGGAAAATTTTATACTGACATCTAGGCAAATGGCGGCCGAGAAATGGCTCACGAAATAATGAAGAAAAGTGAAAAAGATATTCATGACGCTCGAGAAGCGGCGAAAAAGGCTGAGGAAGCTGCAGAACGCGAGAGACGAATAGGTATTGTTTTACGACCTTTAGCTTCATCGTTCGTTTTCATGACTTCGAATTAATTAATTTTTCCTACTGCAGCTGAACTGTCTCCTCTGCCGGAACCGTTCAACCCCCCGGCCGACCCAGAAACGAAAAAAGCAATAGAAATCATCAATATAGCGGAATCTATTATTGATGAAGTCGTTAACAAGTTGTTGAATGAAATTGCGGAAAAGGTCCTGAAAGAGGACTGATACTGTAAAAACATTTTTAGACGATCGATGTAGCTTCGCTGTATCAAGACTGTAATATTTGATGTGCATATTTATGAATCTAATGTAATTCAGTTCTTTGTAATGCATGAAACTTTATATACATACTGTTTTTTGAGCCTTCGGCGAAAAAACACCTTCCCTTCTTTTCATGCTTTACAAAGAAGAAAATCCGTGCTTCGTGGAAATATCCAAGCTTCGTAAAAAACTTCCTAGCTTTATAAACAAAGGATCCCTTCTTTTGCAATAGAGCTGACAAAACTATATTTTCTCAACTAACTTTGTGCCTTAGCACCTTTCCATTTTTTATAAAACATTCTCCGAAGGTCGACTTCGTATTCAATTCGTTCCATCAGTGCAATATGATGTATGATGTGATGCTATGCGGGATGATGTGACGATATTATGCGAATGATGCTAATGCCGAAGATACACACCCACGCGCCCATACTGGAACACACCATCTTTGCGTCCCCTTAGGAACGATCAAAGTCTCTTTGCCGTTTATTTTTTGGCTTCACCGCTTATTTTTCGATGTAAGTTCCACATCTCCTTAGGAACGTCTTTTGAACTTCCTTGCCTTCTATTTCGGCGGTATTTTTCGTGTTAACTTTTTGCGCTTCGCCTTATATTTAGGCGGTATTTTTCGCGTTGACTTTTCGCGCTTTGCCTTATATTTCGGCGGTATTTGGCTCTGTATTCCCTTAGGAACGACTTTTGAGCAGAAACTTACACCGCGCTCCCTTGGGAACGACTTTTGTAGCTTCGGCAAGACTTATGCTGCGCTTCCTTAGGAACGACTTTTTTGAGCTTCGGCAATTTTGGAGCTTCGTAAATATGTGAAGAAGATATATTTCATTTAATAGAAGCGAAAGTATTACAAAGAATTAAAACTAGATTTGCATTACTTGTCCCTTATTAAAAAACAAACTGGCATAGAATAAAAAAGTATTTCAGAAAGTAGGATATCTCTCAATAGATATGCTTTGACTCCGGCACAGTACTGTTGACTGTGCGAGCTTCGGATTCCTCCCTGAAATCCTGTTGTTGTTGGGTGTGTTGGTGCCCTTCTGGCTGCTGACCCCGTGAATAGGTAGGTTGTAGTGATGGCGGAGGTGGAAGCTGTGGCCAAGAAGCCTGTGGCTGACTAGCCGAAGCAACAGAAGTTGCAGAATAATTACCCACATATTCTGGTATGTAGGGTGAGTGGCACAAAGCAGTGTGCAGGACCTGCTTTGGTTGATTCTGCCGAGCTTCGGCTTCTGCAATCTCCTTCTGCTTTTGGATGGTGATTTAGCACATTCTTGTAGTATGGCCCTTATCTTCACCATAAAATAAGCAGTAGATCTTCCCGGGCTGGTCCCCATATCTTCCTCCGAAGCCCCTGGCGCCTCTGCTTCTTGGAGCTGGCGGCCGGAAAGAGCTTTGTTGCTGCCCCGAAGATTGTGAGGTATACTATGGCCTCTGCAGCTGACTTCCTTTGTCATCATTCTGAGTGGAGTTATGAATTGACTTGACATGTCTCGGGTGGATTTTTCCTCTGAAGCCCCTGGTCATCTCAGAGAATCTGTAAGCTTCCTCCCTTCTTTGGCGGAAGTCATTGTCAGCCCGGATGTACTCATCCATCTTTTGAAGCAACTTCTCTAGAGTTTGTGGGGGCTTCCTGGCGAAATATTGGGCGATAGGTCCTAGGCGAAGACCTTTGATCATGGCCTCAATGACAATCTCATTGGGCACGGTAGGCGCTTGTGCCCTCAATCGCAAGAACCTTCGTACATAAGCCTGAAGATACTCTTCGTGGTCTTGCATGCATTGGAACAGAGCCTGAGCTGTGACCGGCTTCGTTTGAAAGCCTTGGAAGCTGGTAACCAACATGTCCTTAAGCTTCTGCCACGATGTAATAGTCCCTGGCCGAAGAGAAGAATACCATGTTTGGGCTACATTCCGGACTGCCATGACGAAGGACTTCGCCATGACTGCAGTATTGCCTCCATACGAAGAAATAGTTGCTTCGTAGCTCATCAGAAACTGCTTTGGGTCTGAATACCCATCATACATAGGAAGCTGAGGTGGCTTGTATGACGGGGGCCACGGGGTAGCCTATAGTTCTGCTGCCAAGGGAGAAGCATCATCAAAAGTAAAGGCATTAAAATCATCACACCATCCATTTTTATTGAATAGGCCTTCCTGATGAAGCTCCCTGTACTGGGGCCTTCGGTTTTGTTCATCTTGTGCAAGATGACACACTTCTTCAGTAGCTTCATCGATCTTTCTTTGAAGATCAGCCAGCCGCGCCATCTTCTCTTTCTTTCTTTGTACTTGCTGATGGATGATTTCCATATCCCTGATCTCTTGGTCCAACTCCTCCTCCTAGAGTGTTGGACTGGTGGCTTTCCTCTTCTGGCTTCTGGCCTCTCGGAGAGAGAGTGTCTCCTGGTTTGGGTCCAGCGGCTGCAATGCAGCAGTCCCTGGTGCTGAAGCTTTCTTCGACGGCATGACGAAGGTCAGTGCTTGCCAAAGGTGGTCGAAAGAGTTCACCGGAGGTGGGCGCCAATGTTGGGGACTTGTTCTTAAGTGCTATGAATTAAGAACAAGACAACACAAAAGGTTAAAAGTTAATGCCCTTCGTCTTTCGAAGCATTATTTTCCATAGGATATAATGATCTTCAGACGAAGGTGATGAATGACATACCTTCATCATCACAGCGTACGTTAATGAAAGAAGAAGCATATGAAATATGAAAGACAACATGAATAATCATATAACATTATCAATTCGTCCTCATTATATTATCATGAAAGAATAGAAACAAAATTAGATAACATATGTACCTTCGGCTTGACAAAAGGTAAAAAGTACAAGTGTGACGCACGAGCAAGTACCAGTCAGCGTGAACCGTACGGGGGAACTGTTCATCTATTTATAGGCACAGGACACAGCCTGTGAGAAATTACATTCATGCCCTTTACATTTATTATTAACTAATAGACAATTCTATGAGGACTAGATAGCCTTTTCCCCTTTAAGTCGGTTCCTTTCTCCGCCATTTAGCCGAAGCTCCCCTGCACGTAGCTTCGGAGCAACTCCAACCTTCGTCACGATCATGCTTTTTACGTCGTACATGCTTTTAGCCCTAGTCCGAAGGTACCTGTTCACATGTTACACTTGAAGATTTTGTTAAATCACGTTTTTCGAGGACCTTCGGAGGACGAAGGCCCCCAACAACTTTCTTGGGTTTTTGTCCATTTGTTGCCAAATTAGCCTCTAAGGTTGTTTTTTCTAGGCTGCCAGAGCGAGCCTAATATATAGGGCTGGAGAACGAGCCGAGCTCCAAGTTCGAGCTGACTCGTTAAGCTAACGAGCTGGCTCGACTCGACTCGTTAAACTAACGAGCCACAGAGTCAGCTTAGCTCGACTCGTTTACGAGCTCGAGTTGAATCGTTTAGCTCGCGAGCCAGAGTAGAAAAAATATGTATATAATAATTAATTTATAGTTAATTTTAAACTAATTTAACAATAGAAAATAATAGTTATACTCATAGTTTCACAAACCACGTCAATGTAACACCAAATTAACACAACTCATCACTCATCAATTCACAATTCATATACATGTTCATCAGTTTAACCCCACAATAATATTCGCATAGACCAATTTAATGCATAGACATAGTTAATTAATTATTAGTTTAACTCATAGGTCATATACACCTCAAATATATATAATATGTTCATCAATTATACCGTAAATGATACGCATATAGTTTCGTTTTGCTGGAATGTGGTAGCTCGTTTTGCTCACGAGCTGGCTTGTTAACGAACCGAGCTAGGATGTCAGCTCAGCTCGTGAAAAAAATTCAAATGAGCCGATTCGAGTCGAGCCAAATGGACCATAATCCGGGCGAGCTAACGAGCCACGAACATTTTATCCAGCCCTACTAATGTATCGGGTGGGGGTTTTGGCCTCCTCGTAATATGTATGTGGAGAAAAAGCATCAATATGTTGTGAATACGTTGTGTCAGAAAAAAAAACAACCGGACTCCTCCTTGCAACCAAATAGGTTCCCCTGTCGTGCCTATGACCTATCCCAACGGAGGCAGCGATACCAACTATGTGAAGGCGCATGCACCAGACCAGGCTCTCAAGTTCAACTTGCCTAGTGCTTCTAGAAACAATGGAGGAAGAAGATATATATATATATATAAAAATTAAAGAAAGAGATATATAGACGTTCATAGTCAAAGATCTCTATTTATATATCTCTACTATATTTAAAGCAACAGTTTTAACAGTCGTCCATAAATTAAATTAATCCTGCATCCCTCCATGCACACAACTTTAAAAAAATAGTGTAAGAGGTGGAATTCGAACCTAAACCCTAAGGAAGAAAGGGCGGAAGACAATGAGTGAAGTCGTCTAACCAGTGGAATATCATGGTCAATTATTTTTAATATTAAATATAAATTGTACATATGTATATACGAGTTTTATAAAATAAAAAAATATAATCATGTTGGGTCAGATCAGCACTACGGGCCGAGGCTACGGCCTAAGCACGACACGATGATCATGTCGGGCTGGCCCAGACACTATTAAATGGTTCGTGCCTCGGACCAGCCCGCCAGACACGACCCATTTGACCATCTATACCTCCCCATGATAATGATGGTCCCCGCCTCAGTTGTCGCCGCCTCGTTCGTTATCATGTTTCTTTTCTCTCCCCCCTCATGCCTCTGCCTCCGCGCCACCATTCTCGACAGAAGGCGTGGAAGCAGGCGCCTCCTCCCTGTATTCGTCCGACACCAGCTCTGACACCGACCCATGTAGTGGCTATTGCACGTTCACGAGAGTGTTTCACAACATGCACACACCATCGTTTTCACCGTCATCGGACGTCCCGTTCGTCTTCCTGGCCTTCGCCCTATTCTTCCTCCCCAACCTGCTTCCCCTGCCCACGGTTTAAGGTTTAGGGTACAGGCGAGTCGGTCTTGCTCCTGGCTTTTCTTCGTGCGTGTCGCCGAGGAGGACACGATGGTGTCTGCCACGCTTAGGTTATCTTGGCGATGACGAGTCCAGATCTGAGATATTGGACAACCAAAGCCTGTAGCGTGGCAGCAGTCGGCATATGCTACGGAGTTGGTGGTGGTGTCGTGTCGCCTCGGCGGGTCCAGGGCCGGAAGGCACTCGCACTCTCGCCCTTTTCGAACTGACGCCTGGTGGGTGCCTCTCGGTTTGGAGCTGCTCTGGCTAGGCTTCTTTCTCCGCTTGCGTGCTCTCTCTCCCTATATGTATCTAGCGGTATACTACCTATGTTGCCTCCAGATGTCTATGTCTTCGTCGTATCTTTCTCTGGTAACGAACATGTATGACTACATCTTCCCTTCCCTTCTGGGTCTACGAAACCTTGGAAGTGGGAAAGGGAAGGGATGAGGGTCCCTGATTTGCTGTCTATGGTACCCATTCGATGGCTCGGCATCGCCTGTTTATTCGATGGCTCGGCATCGCCTGTCTATATGACCTTTCCTTTACCATGATGTCGACGCGCTTAGTCAAATAAAAAAAATATGCTGAGAGCAGAGATAATTAATAAAAAATCTTGAGATTTTTTGGTGGATAGTTTGCGTAGGTATTGTTGTAAGCCGTCGCAACGTATGAGCAACCGACTAGTGTAGGTCTATGGTCGAATAGTAATGCGAAGCAAAGTTATCAAACATGAAGGGTTTAGTTTGTCCGGACAGACATGACAAGTGGTTAACTTATTTTTAAAATTGAAAGATTATATATGCTTGGCCAGCCGCTGGCAGATATCATGCGCTTGACAAAGTCACTGTGGATAACTTGTTATTTTTGGATAGACCGTCTACTAACGCTAAGTGAATAAATAGCCAGAAATGATGCACGCCGGCGGCCTGCTAGCTGGTGCTAACGCAAGGGCAAAAGAACGACGAAGGAATATTACTGTACTGGGCATCTTTTTTAAAAAAACAAAACACTGTACTACATGTGTACATAATGAACAATACTATGGGCTCGCTCACATGAGCTAGCTCTGTACAATTAAACGCGTGTAATTGCTACAGCCACATTTTGCTGGGAAGACGTATACGATGTCTGTCAATACATCACTACGACGTGTATACCTTTTTCCCATTCAGCCGAAGGCCAGGAAATAAAGCAGCAGAGACACCTTTCTGTTTGTACTACTATGCCCATGTCTGTCGGTCGAGTCGGCACGTACGGTGTGGGAGATGTGAGCAGCAGAGTCGAACGATCTGCTAGCGCTACGCGTCTGAGGTACTCCTAGGCACCCAGCAGCAGTGCAAGCCGTAGGGCATCGCGTACGGGAACTTGGCCCGCGCGATCTCGTGGAACGTCTTGGCGTCCAGCACCAACGCGTAGGCCGATCCGTCCTTGGCGCTCACCATCGAGATCGCGACGCCTGCCAAAGTTTAGTTTCCCAAACATGTTAATTCTTAACTAGCTGGCACGCCCCATATATATGTAGGGACGCATTGCATGCAGTGGATGTCGAAAGGTAAGTCCGGCGGCGATCGAAACACTAACCGTCGTCCTCCTCCACGGCGCCGGGGCGCGGCACGAAGAAGGGCTCTGACGGCACGGCGCCCTCCTCGTACCAGTTCTTGGCCGTCTTCTCCACCAGGTCGATCTTGGTGAGGGTGTTGGGGAAGTTGCACGGCCGGTGGGCTCCGCAGGCGTAGGCGTACCGGTACTTCTTGCCGACGTGGGCCGGGTTGATGCTGCACATGTCCATCCCGCGGCCGTGCTGGTCCGGGTCCAGCGCCGGCTCCAGCTCGCCGAACGGGCTCCCGTCCAGCGGGATCCTGAAGCGGCCCACCCTGTATGTCCCGTCCCGTCCCGCCCAACACCACGGCCCGTACGTCAGACTCAGACACCAGCCTTTCCCTCTCTGATCTAAACTTGGTACCGTACCTGGCGTCGGGGAGGACGTCCTGGCCGGTGGAAGAGCGCAGGTTCTGGAGCCGGAGCTTGTCGAGGATGGAGGTGTTGGCGTTGTGCTCGCAGCAGTCGGCGATGATCGCGGTGACGCGGCCCTCGTCGTCCTTCTCCTCGTACGCGTTGATGAAGTGGAACGTGACGAACGGCGGCACCTCCACGGTCGCCACGACCCTGCCGCTAGCCTTGCACATGACGTGCATGTAGCTGCCGGACTCGAGGTGCCACTCGAACTTGTACAGCGGCGTGGGCTCCGCGCGGAGGAGGTTCCTGGCGCAGTACCGGAGCGGCATCTCCGGCACCACCACGTAGTGGTCGGTGATGGGGAACGAGTGCACCCACCCGGGCGCCGGCCCGCCCCGACAGTCCACCCTGCCGACGAACCGCCGCTCGTTGGTCCCGGCGTCCATCCTCACCACCGAGTAGCCCGGGCGGATGAGGTCCGGGATGAGCGTCCAGAACTCGGTGTCCGTCACGATGGGGTGCGCCGAGTGGATGAGGCCGCCCAGCCTGTCCGTGTACTCGAACTTGCCGATGGTGTCGAGCGTGTCCGGGTCGACCACGATGGAGCCCTTGATGGTCT
The DNA here is from genome assembly GCF_902167145.1 of Zea mays. Taxonomy (NCBI): domain Eukaryota; kingdom Viridiplantae; phylum Streptophyta; class Magnoliopsida; order Poales; family Poaceae; genus Zea; species Zea mays. Next base: position 202,180,285 of record NC_050098.1, read on the forward strand.
CTGTCAGGCAGAGGACGCGGCCGTCGCCGAGCCTGACGACGCCCGTGTTGGAGTTGTCGGTGAGCGAGGAGCCCGAGAAGAGGGTGGCGAGCTGGCCCACGTGGGAGAGGAACCCCTCCGCCTTGGGCACCTCCGAGAACTCGCGGTAGCACACCTTGCCGTGCGCGCGCGCCGCCTTGTACGCCTCCGACTCGATCTGCCGGTGCGCGCCCACCGCCTGCCCGTCGCGGAACGACACGCGGACCAGCGTGGCGTAGCCGTCGAACAGGTGCCGGAAGCCGTAGTCGCCCAGGTTCCACAGGCCCGGCCCGTTCCTCAGGTAGGTGCCATCCTGCAAGCACAAACAAGCTGGTCTCTTTCAGAATAGCACACGCACATAGAGTCAAATGGAGTCGTCGTGGGAAAGATAAACAAATTAGCTAGGACGAAACAGTGTGGTCTCGTCACTTGCGTGGAGTTGTGGTTAGGGGACAGCAACAAGGTCGTGGCTGCGTCTGCGTGCGGCAGCCCTTTTCTCAAAGTATGCTGCAATGATCACAGGACAGCGACTCCATGCATTGTCGCCGCTGCCATGAGTAAAAAACAACAGAGAATCTTATTGGTATATATGTTTTGTTCCCCGCAAAGCACCGTGAGTGCCAAAACGCCATCGCTTTTCGATAGGCGCCCTTGCGAACGCTCTCGGGTTCATCGAGATGTATGCTCACAGCTAAATTAATGGATGGCCAAGTGCGGTTCGATCTCCAACAGCTGATGATCCAACACACTTGCTTCTCCGTAATACTACTACTGTTCCTGCCCTTCTAGGTTAGGTTATTACGTGTCCAATCGCTGGCTCAAAAAAGATATGCATGTAACCCTAATGACTTTGCTGCCTATATGCGCTTTAGTTTACCTGTCTGTGCACAGATGTGTTTGGTGTTGCCCTGCACTAGCCAGCTGGGATGCTTCAGCGATGAAAATGGCCAGGTTAGTTCAATTTTTTTTTTGTTATGATCCATCGATATTTGATCTGGTCTAAAAGTGCTTATGCCAACACTCCCTCCCTTTCGTACGTTATTCGTTAAATTACTTCTTTCTTTTCATTTTTGGTAGACGAACGAAGATATGCTTACCACCTTTTGCCTGTACAAAATATATGGGAGGTGATCTGAAAAAAGTGTCAGTTTGTAGATACACGAAGCGCGGAGACTCTTTTGGACCACCAAAGTAACGGAAAAGATTCAGATTCTCTAAGAAAAAAAAAAGCATGGCTAACCTTAGCTTAGAACACCGTCAAAAAATGTTATATAAAATGGGAGAGGTTATGGTCACTTCAGGAATCATCAAAGGAACTACTCCAGTTCGCACAAAAAGTCATATCATCGATCAACTCTTCCCGAAAACAAAAAGGCAGCAGAGATCGATGATCAAACCAATAGCCAGATGAATAGTGGTACCCACCAGCCAGAGCGGCAGCTCTCCCTCCAGCTCCAGCGCCCCCTCCCACCTCTCCTGCCGGACGCTCTTCCACGCCGCGTGCTCGACGGTGCCGCGGCCCCCACGGCGGCGCGGCGGGGCGTCGACGACGGGCCGAGCCGGAGCTACGGCCGGCGCTGGCGTCTCCGTCACCACGCTAGCCGCGAGCGGCTGCACCACGGCCCGCTTTCCCTTGCCCCCCTGTGTGCTGCTGGACAGACGGCCCGGTACCGCCGAGCCACCGGCCGACGGCCTGCCGCTGGCGCCAGACATCGCTGCAAATACGCACAACGACGAAGCCATAGTGGGAGACATGGCGAAAATGCTCTTGCTAGGGTTGCAAAGTCGCCTGGAAAGGAGAGGGCAGTAGTAGCTTAGCTAGCTAGCTAGAGAGCACGGTGCTAGCCGGGGGAGTGTGGTGTGTACTAGTATGATCTGGCTTGGTTTGGGACGAGTTCGTGCCCTGGTCAAGGCCATATATATAGCCGCGGCGTAGGGAGGCAACGGGGTGGAATCTTTCCTTGGGCAAATTCTTTGAGCAAAATGACGCGCTCCCTTTGTTTGCATTACGTTGTCACGTTGCTGGCTGTCGCTGCCCTGGTTTCCTCCGGTTGGTGGGCAGTTGGGCACTGGCCCGGCGAACCGATGATCTAGCCTAGGGCTGTGCATATTCTCACCCAAAACCAAAAACAGAACCAAACTGAACCGAAAGTTTGGGGTTTTAGAGTTCTGGTTCGATTTCGGTTCGTAAATCCGCAAAATTCGATGTTCGGTTACAGCTTCAGTTTCTAGTTAAAACGGAACCGAACACTCAAGTTACCGAACAACAAGCATTGAAGCCCAAGCTGCTGCGAGGCTGCATAGTGCATAGAACTCCGCCTTTGGCCTCCCGCTCCTAACCCTAGCCGCACCACATAGGCGCAAGTACTCCACACTCTAATCCTATTCTAATATCGATCCACTTCCCTTCCCATCGCCACCCCGCGCTCCCTCTAGCGTGCTCCGCACTTACGTAGACTGAGGACCGCAACAATAGCTATCTCTTCTTTGAATCCTCGGTAGACGATGATAGTGCATCCCGTGAGGCCGTGTACCTAGGTCGTTGATGTGGATCGCACGATAACCAGGGAGCCAGGAACATGAGGCCACACCCCATGAAGAAGTCAGGGGCCTACGATGTCAAGGAGCAGGGAGGCGTGCGACTTCCGTGGGGAGCTGGGGACCCAACGGATGCAGGGGTCTAGGGACGATTAATGCCTGGTGGTGAGCGTTTGCTGCCTGAGCATCACTAAGGTCTCCTTCCATTACAACGACAACCACAACAAAGTGCTCCTCCCATGTATGTCTATAATCTTCTCGACTTGTCTTCTACTCATGAGTTACATGCTTTCTAATTATGTAAAGATGGCTACTATGGTAATGCAATAGGAGAGAAATTGTAAGTAACAATCACCTCTTTTTCTTTATTGTTTGATGAGTATAAAGAAATATATGCTCCAAGTGAGAAGGTAGCACAACCTATTGACTCTCAAGATCAACCATCAAATGACAAAAGGTTGATGAGGACTATCATTAACCATTGGTTACACAATAATGAGGTGGAAATGCCACTATAAAATCTAAACTTGACAAGTATTTCTTAGAGGACAATGAGAGGACAACAAAGTGTTTGCCAAAAGAGAAGCACACCACTAAAATAGCACTAGGCATATAGTAAGCAGGAAATCAACCAAGCGCTAGTCAATGGTAGAGAGGGTGAACTACCCCAAACAACGATCACTCATAATGTCAAAATAGATTTAAAATCTTAAAATGAGTAAAATTTTGGAGTTTGCGGCAGATCTCAAGTTTTACTCAAAAGCATGTGAGTGCGAGAGGTTGTAAGCATTATCATTGTTTAACTTTTCAACCGGGTGTAGCATATATAGAAAAGTAATTAGAAGCTAAAGACACCGGTTTCGATCATCCACTTTGAAAGTCGCTTAGAGGGGGGTGAATAGGGCGAATCTGAAATTTATAAACTTAAGCACAACTACAAGCCGGGTTAGCGTTAGAAATATGAACGAGTCCGAGAGAGAGGGTGAAAAACAAATCACAAGCAAATAAAGAGTGTGACACAAGGATTTGTTTTACCGAGGTTCGGTTCTTGCAAACCTACTCCCTGTTGAGGTGGTCACAAAGACCGGGTCTCTTTCAACCCTTTCCCTCTCTCAAACGGTCACTTAGACCGAGTGAGCTTCTCTTTTCAATCAAACGGGACACAAAGTCCCCGCAAGGACCACCACACAATTGGTGTCTCTTGCCTTGGTTACAATTGAGTTGATCACAAGAAAGAATGAGAAAAAGAAGCAATCCAAGCGCAAGAGCTCAAATAAACACAAGTCACTCTCTCACTAGTCACTATTTGATTTGGAATGAACTATGGACTTAGGAGAGGATTTGATCTCTTTGGTGTGTCTTGTATTGAATGCTATAGCTCTTGTAAGGTGTGTGAAGTTGGAAAACTTAGATGCAATGAATGGTGGGTGGGTGGGGTATTTATAGCCCCAACCACCAAACTAGCCGTTTGGTGAAGGCTGCTGTCGCATGACGCACCGGACAGTCCGGTGCGCCTGCCACGTCACCTGGCCGTTGGATTCTGACCGTTGGAGCTTCTGTCTTCTGGGCCACCGGATAGTCCGGTGGTGCACCGGACAGTCGCTGTTCACTGTCCGGTGCGCCATCTGGCCGTGCTATGACTCTGGCGCGCACTGTAACACATTTAATGCCTTCTGCAGACGACCGTTGGCGCGAAGTAGCTGTTGCTCCGCTGGCACACCGGACAGTCCGGTGAATTATAGCGGAGCAGCCTCCAGAATTCCCAAAGGTGAGCAGTTCGGAGTTGGAGTCCCTGGTGCACCGGACACTGTCCGGTGGCACACCGGACAGTCCGGTGCGCCAGACCAGGGCACACTTCGGCTGACTTTAGCTCTCAATATTTGAATCCTTTCTCGGTTCTTTTATTGGTTTGTTGTAAACCTTTGGCACCTGTAGAACTCATAATCTAGAGCAGACTAGTTAGTCCAATTATTTGTGTTGGGCATTTCAACCACCAAAATCAATTTGGGAAAAGGTGTAAGCCTATTTCCCTTTCAATCTCCCCCTTTTTGGTGATTGATGCCAACACAAACCAAAGCAAATATAGAAGTGCATAATTGAACTAGTTTGCAGAATGTAAGTGCAAAGGTTACTTGGAATTGAACCAATAAATTCTCATAAGATGCGCATGGATCGATTTCTTTATTTTTAACATATTGGACCACGCTTGCACCACATGTTTTGTTTTTGCAAATTCTTTTGTAAATTCTTTTCAAAGTCCTTTTGCAAATAGTCAAAGGTAAATGGTAAGATTTTGAGAAGCATTTTCAAGATTTGAAATTTTCTCCCCCTGTTTCAAATGCTTTTCCTTTGACTAAACAAAACTTCCCCTCAATCAAATCCTCCTCTTAGTGTTCAAGAGGGTTTTAGATATTAGTTTTGAAAGGGTTGTACCAATTTGAAATTCTATCAAAAATAAGATACCAAATTGAAAAATCACCATTTGAAAAATCTTTTCTCAACACAAATTTTTGAAATTGGTGGGTGGTGCGGTCCTTTTGCTTTGGGCTAATACTTTCTCCCCCTTTGGCATGAATCGCCAAAAACGGATACTTGAGTGAAATATAAGCCCTTTTAACTACTTTCTCCCCGTTTGGCGAACAAAATATGAGTGAATATTATACCAAAGTTGGAGAGTTGCATGGAGCGACGGCGAAGAATGAGTAATTGGATGGAGTGGAGTGGAAGCCTTTGTCTTCGCCGAAGACTCCAATTTCCTTTCAATCTATGACTTGGTTTGAAATACACTTGAAAACACATCAGTCATAGAATGTAAAAGAGACATGATCAAAGGTATATTAATGAGCTATGTGTGCAAAACATCAAAAGAAATTCCGAGAATCAAGAATATTTAGCTCATGCCTAAGTTTGTTAAATGTTTGTTCATCTAATGGCTTGGTAAAGATATCGACTAATTGTTCTTTGGTGTTAATATATGCAATCTCGATATCCCCCTTTTGTTGGTGATCCCTTAAGAAATGATACCGAATGGCTATGTGTTTAGTGCGGCTATGTTCAACGGGATTATCCGCCATGCGGATAGCACTCTCATTATCACATAGAAGAGGAACTTTGGTTAATTTGTAACCATAGTCCCTAAGGGTTTGCCTCATCTAAAGCAATTGCGCGCAACAATGGCCTACGGCAATATACTCGGCTTCGGCGGTAGAAAGAGCTACAGAATTTTGTTTCTTTGAAGCCCAAGACACCAGAGACCTTCCCAAGAAGTGGCAAGTCCCTGATGTGCTCTTTCTACTAATTTTACACCCTACCCAATCAGCATCCGAATAACCAATTAAATCAAATATGGATCCCCTAGGGTACCAAAGGCCAAACTTAGGAGTATAAACTAAATATCTCAAGATTCGTTTTACGGCCCAAAGGTGAGCTTCCTTAGGATCGGCTTGGAATATTGCACACATGCATACGGAAAAGCATAATATCCGGTCGAGATGCACATAAATAAAGCAAAGAACCTATCATCGACCGGTATACCTTTTGATATACGTATTTACCTCCCGTGTCGAGGTCGAGATGCCCATTAGTTCCCATGGGTGTCTTGATGGGCTTGGCATCCTTCATCCCAAACTTGTTTAGAATGTCTTGAATATACTTCGTTTGGATAATGAAGGTGCCCACTTGGAGTTGCTTCACTTGAAATCCTAAGAAGTACTTTAACTCCCCCATCATAGACATCTCGAATTTTTGTGTCATGATCCTACTAAATTCCTTACATGTAGATTCGTTAGTAGACCCAAATATAATATCATCAACATAAATTTGGCATACAAACAAATCATTTTCAAGAGTTTTAGTAAATAAAGTAGGATCGACCTTTCCGACTTTGAAGCCATTAGTGACAAGAAAATCTCTTAGGCATTCATACCATGCTCTTGGGGCTTGCTTGAGCCCATAAAGCGCCTTAGAGAGTTTATATACGTGATTAGGATACTCACTATCTTCAAAGCTGGGAGGTTGCTCAACATAGACCTCCTCCTTCATTGGTCCATTGAGGGAGGCACTCGTCACGTCCATTTGGTAAAGCTTGAAGCCATGGTACGTAGCATAGGCAAGTAAAATACGAATTGATTCTAGCCTAGCTACAGGTGCATAGGTTTTACCGAAATCCAAACCTTCGACTTGTGAATATCCCTTGGCCACAAGTCGGGCTTTGTTCCTTGTCACCACACTATGCTCATCTTGCTTGTTGCGGAATACCCACTTGGTTCCTACAACATTTTGGTTAGGACGTGGAACTAAATGCCATACCTCATTCCTAGTGAAGTTGTTGAGCTCCTCTTGCATCGCCACCACCCAATCCGAATCTTGAAGTGCTTCCTCTACCCTGTGTGGCTCAATAGAGGAAACAAAAGAGTAATGTTCACAAAAATGAGCAACACGAGATCGAGTAGTTACCCCCTTTTGAATATCGCCGAGGATGGTGTTCACGGGGTGATCTCGTTGGATTTCTTGGTGGACTCTTGGGTGTGGCGGTCTTGGAACTTGTTCATCTTCCTTATCTTGATCATTGGTATCTCCCCCTTGATCATTGCTTTCCTCTTGAGGCGGCTCATTATCTTGATCTTCTCCTTCATTATCTTGAGCCTCATCCTCATCTTGAGTTGGTGGAGATGCTTGCATGAAGGAAGATGGTTGATCTTGTGCATTTGGAGGCTCTTTGGATTCTTTAGGACACACATCTCCAATGGACATGTTCCTTAGTGCGACACACAGAGCCTCTTCATCATCTAGCTCATCAAGATCAACTTGCTCTACTTGAGATCCGTTAGTCTCATCAAACACAATGTCACAAGAAACTTCAACTAGTCCAGAGGATTTGTTAAAGACTCTATATGCCCTTGTGTTTGAATCATATCCTAGTAAAAAGCCTTCTACAGCCTTAGGAGCAAATTTGGATTTTCTACCTCTTTTAACAAGAATAAAACATTTGCTACCAAAGCCTCTAAAATATGAAACATTGGGCTTTTTACCGATTAGGAGTTCGTATGATGTCTTCTTGAGGATTCGGTGTAGATACAACTGGTTGATGGCGTAGCAAGCGGTGTTGACCGCCTCAGCCCAAAACCGATCTGAAGTCTTGTACTCATCAAGCATGGTTCTTGCCATGTCCAATAGAGTTCTATTCTTCCTCTTCACTACACCATTTTGTTGTGGGGTGTAGGGAGAAGAGAACTCATGCTTGATGCCTTTCTCCTCAAGGAAGCCTTCGATTTGTGAGTTCTTGAACTCCGTCCCGTTGTCGCTTCTAATCTTTTTGATCCTTAAGTCGAACTCATTTTGAGCCCGTCTCAAGAATCCCTTTAAGGTTTCTTGCGTATGAGATTTTTCCTGCAAAAAGAACACCCAAGTGAAGCGAGAATAATCATCCACAATAACTAGACAGTACTTACTCCCGCCGATGCTTATGTAAGCAATCGGGCCGAATAGGTCCATGTGAAGGAGCTCGAGTGGCCTGTCAGTCGTCATAATGTTCTTGTGCGGATGATGAACACCAACTTGCTTCCCTGCCTGACATGCGCTACAAATCATGTCTTTCTCAAAATGAACATTTGTTAGTCCCAAAATGTGTTCTCCCTTTAGAAGCTTGTGAAGATTCTTCATTCCAACATGTGCTAGTCAGCGATGCCAAAGCCAGCCCATGTTAGTCTTAGCAATTAAGCAAGTGTCGAGTTCAGCTCTATCAAAATCTACTAAGTATAGCTGACCCTCTAACACTCCCTTAAATGCTACTGAATCATCACTTCTTCTAAAGACAGTAACACTTGTATCCATAAAAAGACAGTTGTAACCCATTTTACATAATTACGAAACTGAAAGCAAGTTGTAATCTAAAGAATCTACAAGAAAAACATTTGAAATGGAATGGTCAGGTGATATAGCAATTTTAACCAATCCTTTGACCAAACCTAGATTTCCATCCCCGAATGTGATAGCTCGTTGAAGATCTTGGTTTTTCTCGTAGGAGGAGAACATCTTCTTCTCCCCTGTCATGTGGTTTGTGCACCCGCTATCGATGATCCAACTTGAGCCCCAGGATGCATAAACCTACAAAACAAGTTTAGTTCTTGATTTTAGGTACCCAAACGGTTTTGGGTCCTTTGACATTAGATACAAGAACTCTGGGTACCCAAACAGAAGTCTTTGACCCCTTGTGCTTGCCCCCAACATACTTGGCAACTACTTTGCCGGATTTGTTAGTAAAACGTAAGATGCATCAAAAGTTTTAAATGAAATGTTAGAATCATTTGATGCAATAGGTGTTTTCTTATTAGGCATTTTAGCACGGGTTGATTGCCTAGAGCTAGATGTCTCACCCTTATACATAAAAGCATGATTAGGGCCAGAGTGAGACTTACTAGAGTGGATTCTCCTAATCTTGTGCTCGGGATAACCGGCAGGGTACAAAATGTAACCCTCGTTATCCTGAGGCATGAAAGTCTTGCCCTTAACAAAGTTAGACAATCTTTTGGGAGGGGCATTAAGTTTGACATTGTCTCCCTTTTGGAAGACAATGCCATCCTTGATGCCAGGGCGTCTCCCACTATAAAGCATGCTTCTAGCAAATTTAAAATTTTCATTTTCTAAGTCATGCTCATTAATTTTGGCATTAAGTTGAGCTATGTGATCATTTTGTTTCTTAATTAAAGCTAGGTGATCATGAATAGCATCAACATTAATGTCTCTACATCTAGTGCAAATGGAAACATGCTCAACGGTAGATGTAGAGGGTTTGCAAGGTTTTAGTTCAACAATCTTAGCATGTAAAATGTCATTTTCATTTCTAAGATTGGAAATGGTAACATTGCAAACATCTAAGTCTTTAGCCTTAGCGATTAATTTTTCATTCTCATTTCTAAGGCTAGTAAGAGAGACATTCAATTCTTCAATCTTAGCAAGTAAACTAACATTATCATCTTTAAGATTGGGAATTGAATCATTACAAACATTTGAATCAACCTTAGCAATTAATTTAGCATTATCATTTCTAAGGTTGGCAATGATATCATGGCATGTGCTTAGCTCACTAGATAATATTTCACATTTTCTACCTCTAGAGCATAAGCATTCTTAACCTTAACATGCTTCTTATTTTCCTTAATTAGGAAGTCCTCTTGAGTGTCCAAGAGTTCATCCTTCTAATGAATAGCACTAATTAATTCATTTAATTTTTCCTTTTGTTGCATGTTTAGGTTGGCAAAAAGGGTGCACAAATTATCCTCCTCATCACTAGAATTATCTTCATCACTAGAGGATGCATATTTAGTGGAGGATCTTGATTTTACCTTCTTACTTTTGCCGTCCTTTGCCATGAGGCACTTGTGGCCGACGTTGGGGAAGTGGAGTCCTTTGGTGACGGCGATGTTAGCGGCGTCCTCATCGGAGGAGGAGTCGGTGGAGCTCTCGTCGGAGTTCCACTCGCGGCACACATGGGCATCGCCACCCTTCTTCTTGTGGTACCTCTTCTTTTCTCTCCTCTTGCCCCTCTTGTCGTTATCCCTATCACTGTCACTTGATAATGGACATTTTGCAATAAAGTGACCGGGCTTACCACACTTGTAGCACACTTTCTTGGAGCGGGATTTGTAGTCCTTCCCCCTCCTTTGCTTAAGGATTTGGCGGAAGCTCTTGATGATGAGCGCCATCTCCTCATTGTCGAGCTTGGAGGCGTCAATGGGGAGTCTACTTGATGTAGCCTCTTCCTTCTTTTCCTCCGTCGCCTTGAATGCGACCGGTTGTGTCTCGGGCGTGGAGGAGACATCTTGCTCGATGATCTTCTTTGAACCTTTGATCATCAACTCAAAGCTCACAAATTTTCCTATTACTTCCTCGGGAGACATTAGTGTGTATCTAGGATCACCATGTATTAATTGAACTTGCGTAGGGTTAAGAAAAACGAGTGATCTAAGAATAACCTTGACCATTTCATGGTCATCCCATTTGGTGCTCCCAAGGTTGCGCACTTGGTTCACCAAGGTCTTGAGCCGGTTGTACATCTCTTGTGGCTCCTCCCCTTGGCGAAGCCTGAAGCGACCGAGCTCCCCCTCGATCGTTTCCCGCTTGGTGATTTTGGTCACCTCGTCTCCTTCGTGCGCGGTCTTGAGCACGTCCCAAATCTCCTTGGCGCTCTTCAATCCTTGCACCTTGTTATACTCCTCTCGACTTAGAGAGGTGAGGAGTATAGTGGTGGCTTGGGAGTTGAAATGCACGATTTGGGCCACCTCGTCCTCATCATAATCTTCATCCCCTACGGATGGTACCTGTACACCAAACTCAACAACATCCCATATACTTTTGTGGAGTGAGGTTAGGTGATATCTCATCATATCACTCCACCTAGAATAATCTTCACCGTCAAATGTCGATGGTTTGCCTAATGGGACGGAAAGTAATGGAGTATGCTTAGGAATGCGAGGATAGCGTAGGGGGATCTTACTATACTTCTTGCGCTCTTGGCGCTTAGAAGTAACGGACGCGGCGTCAGATCCGGATGTAGAGGATGAGGAAGAGTCGGTCTCGTAGTAGACCACTTTCTTCATTTTCTTCTTCTCGCCACTCCTGTGCGATCGAATACGTGAAGGGGATCCATCCTTCTTGTTGATGCGGACTCCCTCGATGGAGCCTTCCCGTGGCTTGTAGCGGTCTTCTCACCGCCGATCACCATCTTCTTGGCGTGATCTCCCGACATCACTTCGAGCGGTTAAGCTCTAATGAAGCATCGGGTTCTGATACCAATTGAAAGTCGCCTAGAGGGGGGGGGTGAATAGGGCGAATCTGAAATTTATAAACTTAAGCACAACTACAAGCCGGGTTAGCGTTAGAAATATGAACGAGTCTGAGAGAGAGGGTGAAAAAACAAATCACAAGCAAATAAAGAGTGTGACACCAGGATTTGTTTTACCGAGGTTCGGTTCTTGCAAACCTACTCCCCGTTGAGGTGGTCACAAAGACCGGGTCTCTTTCAACCCTTTCCCTCTCTCAAACGGTCACTTAGACCGAGTGAGCTTCTCTTCTCAATCAAACGGGACACAAAGTCCCCGCAAGGACCACCACACAATTGGTGTCTCTTGCCTTGGTTACAATTGAGTTGATCACAAGAAAGAATGAGAAAAAGAAGCAATCCAAGCACAAGAGCTCAAATGAACACAAGTCACTCTCTCACTAGTCACTATTTGATTTGGAATGAACTATGGACTTGGGAGAGGATTTGATCTCTTTGGTGTGTCTTGTATTGAATGCAATAGCTCTTGTAAGGTGTGTGAAGTTGGAAAACTTGGATGCAATGAATGGTGGGTGGTTGGGGTATTTATAGCCCCAACCACCAAACTAGCCGTTTGGTGAAGGCTGCTGTCGCATGGTGCACCGGACAGTCTGGTGCGCCACCAGACACTGTTCGGTGCGCCTGCCACGTCACCTAGCCGTTGGATTCCGACCATTGGAGCTTCTGTCTTCTGGGCCACCGGACAGTCCGGTGGTGCACCGGACAGGCGCTGTTCACTATCCGGTGCGTCATCTGGCTCTGCTCTGATGCGCACTGTAGCGCATTTAATGCCTTCTGCAGACGACCGTTGGCGCGAAGTAGTCGTTGCTCCGCTGGCACACCGGACAGTCTGGTGCGCCACCGGACACTGTCCGGTGAATTATAGCGGAGCGGCCTCCAGAATTCTCGAAGGTGAGCAGTTCGGAGTTAGAGTCCCTGGTGCACCGGACACTGTCCGATGGCACACCAGACAGTCCGGTGCGCCAGACCAGGGCACACTTCGGCTGACTTTAGCTCTCAATATTTGAATCCTTTCTTGGTCCTTTTATTGGTTTGTTGTAAACCTTTGGCACCTATAGAACTCATAATCTAGAGCAGACTAGTTAGTTCAATTATTTGTGTTGGGCATTTCAACCACCAAAATCAATATGAGAAAAGGTGTAAGCCTATTTCCCTTTCACACTTCACTGCTCAAGTTAATCAAAAAGTGCAAATGAAAGCAGTCTCGATACAGTGATGTGGGGACAAATGCAAACCCATCTTGATCTTTCTGATTTTCACTTATCTTGATTCATATTTTAGCATAGAATTAATGTATCAAAACAGTGAATGACTCAAAACGTGAGACATAGCCACCTAGCATACTAGTGACAACAAAAAGGATCTCAACACATCCTACACATGCTAGGTGCCAATCACAATGGTGAACAAGTTTTGAATTGAGCACGTAATAATCATGTTCACAATTATGAAAATAGGCTTAGCACAACAACATTGTATCAATATGAGCAAAAAGAGCTAAGCTTGCCATAGCATCATCATGTACACAAGGAACATATTACAAAGAGCATAGTCTCATTTTAACATATATACCAGTGAAGCTCAAGAATATACATGATGAGATGCAAAATGCAGATATATGACAAAACTGTAAAGAAGAATGAAGAAGTAGAAAAATGCAAGAAAAAGGAAAAAGAAAATCCTCAGCTAAAAGGGAAAACACACACCCAACTCCCCTCGCAAATGTGCAAAAGTGGACTGATCAAGGGATTTTGTGAGGATGTCTGCAAGCTGACTGTGGGTATCAACATGGTGAAGATCAATGTCCCCTTTATCATAATGATCTCTAATAAAATGAAAGCGGACATCGATGTGCTTGGTCTTAGAATGCATCACAGGATTTTTGGCAACAGTGATGGCACTCGTGCTATCACAATGAAGAGGCACATGAGAAAACTCCAAGCCAAAATCCCTCAAAGTAGTCGTCATCCAAAGCAACTGCGAGCAACAACTAGTGGCAACAACATACTCAACCTCTATGGTTGACTACACAACGTTAGACTGTTTGCTAGAAGACCAAGAAACCAAGGAGGAACCCAAAAATTGACAAGTCCCAGAAGTGGACTTGCGATCCAAGTGGTATCCTACAAAATCAGCATCTGAATAACCACACAAAGACAGAACATACGAAGGGGAATACCATAAACCAAACTCAGGAGTGAAACACAGGTACCTCATTGTCAGTACCCTGAATCAGGGGTACCCTCTTCTACAGTATAAAGACGTTGTACACATACGACGTCTCCTGACCATACGGAGAACGGCACCCGACCCCACCACATAGGCAGGTCTAGGGGCACCACGTGGCAAGGAGAGATAATACACCCCAGGATGCATCATTGGGTTCGGACCTCCACAGAGGGACACCAGACCCCTGTACGCATAGCCCGGACCCTCGAATACAGTCTGGAACTCCCAAGAAGGCATGCCGGATGGGCCCCAGGTCCCTCCGAGTAAGGTCCGGACCACAACAAAGCATGGGGCGGAGGGAACCCCGACATGAGTAAGGGTCCGATGCTGGCACGTGTCCAGGCCTTGCCCTGCGCTCCCCGCTCAGGCAGAGACCCGCTGCTGCCACGTGGCTTGTGGCCCGTGACATAAGCCAGCGGGCGGGGCATGACGTGAGACCTCTAAAGCCACGCGGACTCTGCATTTATTGTGGAGAGGACGCGCCGCCTGCCACCATGCTGACAGACGATGTGCCCTCTCAGCATTTAATGTGTCCTGTCCACTCCGCTGGCAGATGGCATCAGGGGTCATCCTGCAGACGGCGCGCCAGTCCGGTCTGCTGTCAAACAGTGCGCCCGTGCCATGCGGCGCACTGTGCTCACCATCCCTTATACAAGAAGCTTCCCCTGCACGCTGAGGATACGCAGATCTCGGATGTCAGGGCGCGAGAAGATTGATCTAGCAGCAAACATCTGTAGCTCCAAATGTTATATACATTATGTCCCTGAGCCCACATGTCGGGGCTCAGTACCTTTGTGCATGCCCCCTTTAGCTATAAAAGGGGAGGCATGCGACGTTACAACGGGGAGACTTAGACCCAAGTGATTCTAGACAACTCAAACTCTCAAGCAATACATCCCATTTTCCAACTACCTAGCAAAACGCTTAGACCCCTTCTCATCTTAGGATTTAGGGCGGGTGCACTCCGCCACCCGGCCGGAGATTTCCTCTCCGACACTCATGATCCGTTTGACAGCCTATCTGTGGGAAGTGCGCGGGGAAGCCTGGATCGAGGACACAGACACACTGTGAAGTGTATGTCTGGCATCGTTGCCGCCAAGTATAGGAGGGAGCCAATTATGCTTATGTATTCCTTCTGGTCCACGGGCTCCCATCCTCATCGGCATGTAGCACCGTCGTGGTGGACATGGGCGTCGAAAGAGGCTTGGCCTCGCCCATAACAAACTTCTTCAAGACATCCTTTGTGTACTTGCCTTGATGCATAAAAGTCTTGTCTTGGGTTTGCTTGATTTGCATCCCAAGGAAGAAGTTGAGCTCGTCCAACATGCTCATCTCAAACTCCCCGCTCATAGTATCTAAAAACTTGGAAGCAAGAGCACGAGAAGAACCACCAAAGATGGTATCATCCACATATATCTGAACTAAAAGGGTATCATTGCCGTGAGGAGAAAAAGAGTTTTATCAACAAAGCCTCACATGAACCTCTTCCTCTATATACCCGTTTAGAAAAGCACTTATTTTGACATCCATTTGAAAATTTTTAAAACCCTATGAAGTAGCAAAAGCTAGAAGGATCCTAATGGCTTCTAAATGGGCAACAGGGCAAAGGTTTCCTCATAATCAATACCCTCTTTCTAGCAAAACCCTTGGTCAACCAACCTTGCCTTGTTTCGCACTACCAACTCATCCTCTCTATTTTTTTAAAAAAACCATTTGGTACCGATGGGATGGCAGTTTGAAGGAGGTGGCACCAAAACCCAAACCCAATTTCTTTCAAAGTTTTCAAGCTCTTCATGCATAGCATTGACCTAGTTAGAATCAAACAAAGTGTGTCCAACATCACAGAGCTTAAAAAGGTAACAAAAGCTGAGTGAGCAAAGTGGAACATCTGTTGATTCCTGGAGCGAGTGACTTAAAGGCTTTGGTTCCGGTTGTTGGTTTAAACATGTACTAACAATATTAGTATCGTTTGGTAGTCTAAACAGATACTAAAGCCTTGACATTAGTACCAGTTACATCCACCAATCGGTACCAAATCTTCTTGCGGTCAAACCAAAAGAAGAAATCATTAATAGATCTTCCTTCCATTATATTTTTGTACCGTTTCGGTACTAAAACTGAGAGATGGAAGCCCTCTTTTGTAGTAGTGAGGGCTAATCAATTGTATTTTATTTTTTCAAAAGAAATTAGTTTATTTTCTCCAGAAAATGTGAATCTTTTGGAAATATGGGGTTGCCAAACTAGTTCTTAGAGGAAGATTGCGTGTGACGTGCTCCACTACTGTCACTCCATACACCACGTTGGAGTATTGTGCTAGGGTAGTGCTGAATGCTTTGGAGTTTTAAATAAAATACCAAAGCGAGCCATACTTGTGACTCACACATCTGGTGCCAGAAAAAAATATATGGCAAAGACCTAGGGAATATACTGATTCCTGTGCGTGGGCATCAACATCATGTTTGTCTACATGGACAAGTTGCCCACCAAATATTAACTTCCACTAATTATCAGGGTCCTCCTGGATATCATTATTCATCGTACTTACTGCATATGCGTCGATATATTTGCTGGATTTACATTATTGTCCAAAAACAACACAAACAAAACTAGTAATAATATTCAATCTAAGGGCCTATTTAATTTAGCATGCATGGCTTCATCTGTGGCTCATGATCCAGCTCCATCCTACGGTGCGGAGGAGCTGAAGCCACTGAAACCAAAAGTAGAGGCCTTATTTGCTCCTACGCGCATCCCAAAACACCTGAAGTGAAAGTGTCCCTCGTTTGTCTAAATATGAGTGGGAGCTTGCAAAATACTCCTTCCGACCCAAATTAAAATTTGTTTTAGTTAACTAATGAGTTTATATAATACTCGATGTATGTGTTTTTGTATATTTGTCTATTAGATTTATCTTCATTCATTTGAATATAGTCATAAAAATTAAGAGCTAAAATGAATACTATTTTAAGACGGGGGAGTATAAATTATATTAGACACAATTCTTTGGGTAAGAACTTTAAATCATTATAAACTATAACGGTGAGCTTCTCCAATATCGGTTGAAATTATTTAGATATATCTAACATAGACCTTCAAACGCATCAATACATAGTGGGAACATAAGGCGCGGTAGTAATAACGAGGAATATGAAGCCGAAGTTGATATTGAAAGAGATAAAACAAGACTTGAAAGAATGGAATATAGAAAAAATAGCCTTAAATAGAAGTGCATAAAAAACAACTACTTATATGCCCAAACCTTTTGGTATCTTAAAGACCCTCTTGATGAATATGGTAGGGTAGCGTCTATTAAAGCTACTATAAAAATATAGGATTATGTTTATTTTGATCCCTTAAATTTATATCTTTGTCTAATTTTAACCTCCATTTTGAGCTAGAGCCATCTGTAAACCACTCCAAAATTGTTGCGAGGTCAGAATTAAGCGGTTATGGTTGGAATGCCAAAATTAAACGAACCAAAAATTGGCAGCAAAAAATAGACTCAATCAAGCGGTATATACAAAAAAATATATATATTTATAAATATTATAGATAAATATTTGTGAGTATTAAGCATTTATGTATTGTTCATAATATGAAACCAGATTTATTTAAAGATAATTTATACGTTTAAAGTTGTCATAATTTAAAATTCAATTTTTTTGAAATATTCAACACAAATTTGGATGGAGAGAAATGACCAAAATCCAATTTCTAGATCCCAATGAGATATACAACTTTGTAGCTGATGACCTTTTTATTTGGAATCATTTATGGTCCTAGAATTCTGTTTGCAATTCTCATATTTAATTTTTTTTGAATTTTTCGAATTAACTCAGATGGAGAAATAACCAAAACCAAACTTGAATATCTCAATGAGATATACAACTTTGTAGTTGATTACTTTTTCATTTGAAATCAATTAGTCCCAAAATCCCATTTGAAAATCTTTTATTTTTTCAAATTCAATTTTTTAATTGTTTGAACGAACTCGGATGGAGAAATGATAAGACCAAAACCTATAGATCTCGATAATAAATGCAAATTTGTAGTGGACGAATTCTTCATTTGAAAATAATTATGGTCCAAAAAATATATTTGAATCATATTTAATGTGAACACATAGTGGGTATGCACCCATGTGTGATGAGTGATTATCAAGAGATGAGAAGATTTGGTTAGTGTTAGGACTAACCATTATGTGAAATGGCATGTGCAACATATCTCGTCTTCTGATATATAGGTATTGAGTGTTGAGACGGTCGACAACAATGACTAATATCAAGCGAGTTCACACCAATGGACTGAAATTGTGAAGGACGAACCTGGAGTTTGGGTCAAGAGACCAAGGGCTAGTCGATGAACCGTGGACGACTTGCACTTGTCGATGTTAACGGGCAAGTTTACATGAGACGACATATACCAGTTGACAACTTCATGGCAAGGGTTGACCAAGTTAAGTGAGTGCATGAGAACTTGGTGACGGAGTGGTTGAGGATGTGCGGTGTCACACATTGAGATCATGGAGGAAGCATAGCAAATTTGGATTTAGGTTTGGTGGTATCAGCCTCAAAACCACAGATGACAGGTTTACCAAGTTTGAGCCTCAAAACTCTGCAAAGGATCTCGGGACGTCACATGTCATCATTATAGAGCTTGCATCGAGACAAAGCATCTTCAGGATGAGATCATGGCCATCTGATGTTCATAACTCAACTGACCATTATGCTATTGGGTTAAGTGGTCCAGAAAAAATATCTATCGAGCATCTTGGAATGTGTAATAGACCTATAAATAAGGGTAGTGACTACGTAAGACATCAACCTCTCCCATCTAGGTCATTAGCACATGCTAGCTAAGTTTTCACTATGTCTAGGATTAATATTAGATAGGAGTAACTTCCTCTGGCTTTTAGTTTGGAGATATGTAAGGGGGGTGAAGAGTAGAGGCTAGACCACATCTTTGTAAACTTGTTTTCTTTATAATCAATCAAGTTGACCACTGGTCTTGTGAATCATACTCTCCCTTTTATGATCATGTCTTTGGTTTTATGATTTTGGTGGTCGCTTTTAGCTTTTCTTGTTTTTTCTTTGATATGAGTTGGTCTCTATGACCCCTAAGGAATGCCTCTAGCTATTATATTTGGTAGGTTTCTTGCAAGCACAAAGATATGAATTTTGGAGGAAAACTGATAAAGCTTAAGTCAGAAGATGGATTTTAATATTCTACTTTGATGTTGAGGTTTCTAGATATTGATCTTTTGGGAAATCATTCACTGTGCCCCTAGAAACATCTCTGCAAAACACGGGACTTATTGGACCTTGTTTAGATTGAATTTGACTTTTAGGGCTAGTTTGGAAACTCTATTTTTTTAAGTGATTTCCTTTTTAAAAGAAAATGAGTTCATTTTTGCTTGAAAAATAGAAATCATTTGAAAAAATAGAGTTTCCAAACTAGCTGTCAGGCAGAAAGTTTGGGCTGCGGTTTGTAGAACAGGCCATGCCAGTTCCAAACCGGGCAGGCCGGTTTTCTCGGATAGTTTGTGAAGTAGAACTAGCTAGGCTAGCTTGCAAACAAGCTAGGCTAGTTTGCTTATATGAATACCGGTTTTAAACTAAACGGAGTAAATGTTGACTGATGGAAGCCCAATTCTCTAGTAGTGCTAATACTGCTAGAATTTTTTTTTTAAAAAAGGAATCTACTCGAGGATATGGATTCCTTACCGCCCAAAGTGGCAGGAGCTAAGATAGCTGAGCTGAGCCCGAATAGGCGGGGGAAAAGCGATTTCGCTTTTGCGCCATGGTTTCTCGTCGACTACAGCAATCATGCTGTTCAACCTCTACGCGCTCCATCTCGGCGACCGGTCGATCGCCCGCCGGATTGTGAAATCCCGTCGCTTTTCCCCCCGGTTCCAGCCACTCCTTGCCATTTGCTCCGCCAACGTTCGCAATTGAATGATAGCGCGCGGGGCCGGCCGGGGGAGGAGTATCAGCTCATGATCATTTGTTGTGCGCATCAGGAGATCGGTCCGGTCCGGAACCCATAAAATATTGGCGTATTGCTGGTCACACCATCTACAGGCAAATCAGAAATAGACAAAGTGGAGGGCCGGGGGAGAAAGCGTACGTCGTGTGATGTGTAAATTCTCCCTCCCTCCTCCTCCTTTTCCCTTTGTTGTGAACCAGAGAAAGCGATCGATCGATCGTGATGCTGATGCATGCTAGTAGCTATAGTTCGTTTCTAGCTCCGAATGACACTACGTACGGTAGGCAAAGAGACGACAGGCATGAATCATGATTCAGTTTGGACGGTGGAGGCGGGGCTGATGGGCTAGAAAGTAACCGGACAGGCGGACAACTAATTAAAGGCGGTCGATCGAAGCACGTTGAACAACTGATTATAGCCGATCACGCCGCGAACTTTATAGGCTGTTTGGTTTGAGGAATGAGCTAGTCCATTATCTTCTCACTCCTCACTTTTTTGTTTGGTTTGTGGAATGGAATGAGTTGATCCATCATCACCTCATTCCTTATAGTTAGTTAGTTAGTACTAATATGAGGAATGAGGTCATCACACCAAATTTGAGGAATGGACCCATGATGCACCACTATATTTTGGATGAAGTGATTCTTCAAACCAAACACCCCATTAATTTTCTTTTTGACTTGACAACAAATAAAACACGTACTGCTAGCTACACTAGCAGTCCTCTCGTCTCATATTAAGCCACATGCATGTTCATTGTAAATGGCAGTAGTTCCTAACTCTCTACATGGTGATGTATAGGGCAAAAGCTTCCAGCAGTAGTGCATGCATGATGTCAAGAAGAGAGCTGTCTCTCTAACATGACAAGTCACCACTCTGAATTTCTGGAGCGAGATGACGATGACACAATTGAGCATAGTATTTCTACAAACACTTGCATTCGTGTGTTCAGAAAAGGGAAGTCATATACTGCACAGCGACAGCACATGGTAATAAGTAATGTGGTTTTCCTTTGTTCTTTATGATCTTATATATTTAAATAATATAAGGGCCGGTTTGTATTCCTTGGGCTAATAATTAGTTGATAAACTTTAGCCCTTAAGGATTCAAACAGGATGGCTAATGGGTTGGATGAAGTTCAGCCAAAGTCTCAACTAATTGTTAGTTACTATTTAGCAAGACACAACTAATAACTAATAGCAACCAACATACCGCCAAATGACAAAAATACCCTCCCACCAACCTTTCTTTCATTTTCTCTTCCTCGCTCATGCAAGCATCTATTGTATCACCGCCCATCTAGATTGCGTCTTCGGTACACATGTGATGCAGAGGCAAGAGCTCTCTACCATTTGAGGTTGTAAGAAAAATGAGCCACATGGACTATTAAGTTTGGATTTTTGTGTTTACCATCTAGATTGCGTCTTCGGTACACATGTGATGCAGAGGCAAGAGCTCTCTACCATTTGAGGTTGTAAGAAAAATGAGCCACATGGACTATTAAGTTTGGATTTTGGTGTTTAATGAATAACATGATCATTCGGGCTAATTAATATTGTTAACTAGTATACAAATTACAATTTAAAAGGATATAAGACATACTTGAACTTAGGTAAAGTGTTGGTCCCAATGATGAACGCATCAAGCAAGACATTTAAATTCATGTAAGACCAACAAGACATTCTAAGAAGTTTAAGACGCCAAGAAGTAGAGGTTAATGCAAACACACAAACAAAATTAAATCCAGCAAAGTAGAGACAGAATACAACAAAGAGGACATGATGTATTATCTTACGTCGAGAGTCCAAACCTATATAAATCATCATGTCTCTCATGCTTTACTTTCGATAATATGACTTACCCTACAAATATATTATCGAATAATCTTGGATAGTTGGTACACCGGGTAAGGGAATTCGCAATTATCAACCAAGAGTTGATGGCAACCATGAATTTCACATCGAGAAAGGAAATCACCTTCGATACCCTAAGATTCGTTGCCGACTCGCTTGGAAATCTTAGGCTTATCGTAGATCTTCCAACAATCCTAGGCCAGATGATCAAGATATTAGAGATTCAACTGTCATCATGGTGACTCTAGGTCGATAAGATTTCATGACACCGACTTAAACTCAACTTTTACCTCAACTTAGACTCGAAGCCTCGAGTCCAACTTAGACTCTAGCCCTAGCCCTGACTCTAACTTGGACCAGGTGTTGGGGCGAAGGCAAAGGCGCCACCCCTCGCTCGAAGTCTTCGCTGATAACCGCTGGTCAGATAGACAGAACAGGCACGGACACCCTTCGCTTGACCGGCACCAGACGAAGACCGGCGACGAAGTCATCCCACGGTGCGGCCTCGTCCAGCTCAGAGGCCCACGTGCGTTCCGGCCCATTATAACGGGCCCTGCGTGGCCGCCGCCGGTTACGGGCCTAACCTGTGAAGGCACCCCTGTAATTACAGTCTGTAACCCCGCTTTATGGGAATATTCTAGGGATAACCTAGGTAGTTGAGGGCACATGCGTCCTTAGCTCAAGGCGCTGGGCGCTCAGGTACCTATAAATACCCCTGTACAGTGCCCGTGGGAGGCCGAATGAACAGAGCTATTGCCCTCTAGCACGTAACCCTGTTGTCACCACCGTTCACCCTTGTTGGCCTCCTTGCAATTGAGTGCAAGTTCCAACATTTGGCGCCCACCGTTCGTGCTACGAGAAAACCACCCGCGATGGCACCCAAGAGAGCTAACCCGAAGGCTGACGAGGCTGCGAAGGCAGCACTGCTCGCCGCAAGAAAGGGCAAGGCCCTCGCCCTCACCCAATCCACCCACCAAGAGCCCACTGAAGACAATGTTCCCCGCACCTGCGAAGACGACACCTTCCGCACCTGCGGGCCCGAAGGACAATTGCAGCCGCCCCCAGGCTTCGCCCCACAGGAAGGCGCGGACCTCACCGAGGACGGTGAAGTCCTCGGCGTCTCAGCGGAAGAACAACTACAGCTGCGCGCCCTGCGCCTCAAGAACCGCAATCTCCAGAGGCAGAAAGAGATACTGGAGGCCAAGCGCCAGCGTGTGTCCGCACTAGCCAAAGTGCGGCAGATGATACACGACGAGGAGCAGAAGGCCCAAGACCTCGAGCGTGAGATCGCACTGATGCAGCGCGAAGGCCACCTCGGCCTGCAGCAGGAGCCACCCCTCCAGCAGCGCGCACAACCGGAAGACGCGCGCGAAGGCCACCTCGGCCTGCAGCATGGGCCACCCCTACAACACCGAGCACAGCCGGAAGACCCGCGTTTCCCCCAGCGTGACTACACCTTCCAGCACGGCGCGCCATTCCAAGGGATCAACTACCTCGACGAGCGAAGTCCCCTGGCGCCACACCTGCAAGTGACGCCTTGGCCAGCTAACTTCCGAGCAGGGACCTATCCCAAGTACAACGGCAGCACCGACCCGGCGCAATACATAATGAGTTATCAGGTCACCGTTGCATCCGCCGGAGGGGACGACGCCACAATGGCGAAGTCTTTCATCATCGCCCTAGAGGGCCCAGCACTCACCTGGTTCACCAGATTGCCTCCGCTGTCCATTGATTCATGGAGAAGTCTCAGGGACAAGTTCCTGCTCAACTTCCAAGGATACCGCCTAGACACCGATGCCTTGGCCGAGCTCTCGCTTTGCAAGCAGCTGGAAAAGGAGACTCTGCGGGAGTATTACCGCAAATTCTTAACACTCAAGTCACAGCTGCCCTCCGTCGATGATCAGATCGCTATCCACTACGCCATCAGTGGCCTTCGTGCCGGCGTCCTCTACAGCCACTGTATCAGAGATCCACCCAAGAACCTCCAGGAGCTATATCAGCTCTTTGAAAAATATGCCAAATCCGAAGAGCTCCACCAGCGCAAGGTCGAGTCACAGCGGAAACCCAAAGACGCCCCGCAGTCCAGCCGCACGTGGACGAGGACTCCGCAGCCAGACTCCGGTCGAGACGGCCGCAGTCAGCAGCAAGTGCACAACATCGCCAACCAGCATCCCGCTGCCGACCCCCTCGTCGCCAGGAATATCCCCCCCAGGGCCGCGGAAATGGAACTCGTGGTAGGGGCCGAGGGCGCGCGCAGCCGCCGCGCCGATTCTACTGCCTTTTCCACGGCGAAGACTGCGCCCACCAAACCAAAGACTGCCTCGAAACGAAGGCCACCAGAGACAGAATGGCGAGGGCGCAGCCAACCGACAATCCCAGAATTGTCGCGCATAATTACCAGCCACCCCCCCACCATATATCCACGCTCCCGCCCCGCATCCACCGCACCACGCTTACCAACACCATCAGGAAGTACAAATCGTACCTCCTCCACCCCCACCACCACACCAGCAACATCAAAACATCCCCCATGCCCCAAAGCAGGAAGACTTCGCCGATCAACCATATCGCGGAGTCATTCACATGATAACAGGGGGGTCCAGCACTGACTTCGACACCAAGCGGCAGAAGCGGGACCACTACCGCAGCATCAACCATGTCGCCGTCGCTGGCCCAATCGTGCAGACAAAGTGGTCCCACATACCGCTAACCTTCGACGCACGAGACGTCGACCTGCGCAGCGCCCCCCACATCGACGCTATGGTCATCAATTGCAGCGTGGCAGGCTGGGACTTACACAAAGTCCTAGTCGACAACGGCAGTCAGGCGGACATCATCTTCCTCCACGCCTTCGACCGCATGGGTATAAGCCACAGCCTGCTCAAGCCTTCGGACAACCCGCTGTATGGCTTCGGCGGCAAGGGCACCTTTCTCGTTGGCAAAATAGAGTTGCCCCTCTCCTTCGGTGTAGCACCCAATGCCCGAAGTGAGCAAGTAACCTTTGATATCGTGGACATGGTATATCCATACAACGCCATCATGGGCCGGGGCTCCATCAATAAGTTCGAAGCTGCCATCCACGGACTGTACCTATGTATGAAGATACCAGGCCCGCTAGGCGCTATTACGATCTACGGCAACCAGCAGACGACGCGCGACATAGAGCGGGACTTCGTGCCTGGTCAGAGGAACGTGCACTGTCTCACGACCCAGCGCGAGGTCCCTGCGCCCGCCAGCCCAACCGATAAACAGCACGACAAGGCACAGCTGCAGAGCCAAGACGGAACCAAGACTGTCCCCCTCGATCAGGCCACGCCCAAGCAGACAGTCACTATCAGCGAAGACCTTATCTCACATGAAGAAGAGAAGCTTCTCTGCTGCCTGGCCAAGAATAAAGATGTCTTCGCCTGGTCCTCCCTCGACCTGGTCGGAGTCAGCCGATCCATAATTGAGCACAGCTTGGGAATTGACCCTTCGGTGCGACCAAAAAAGCAAAGGCTTCACAAAATGTCCGACGAAAAGACAGAGGCCGCCAAGGCGGAGGTGCACCGCCTCCTAGAGGCTAAATTCATCGAGCCAGTGGCTTACCCCACGTGGCTCTCCAATGTTGTAATGGTGCAGAAAAAAAGCGGGAAATGGCGAATGTGCATAGACTTCACCAGTCTCAATAAGGCCTGCCCAAAGGACAATTTCCCATTGCCACGGATCGACAAAATAGTCGATAGTGCGGCCGGATGCGAGGTCATGTCACTCCTCGACTGCTTCTCCGGCTATCACCAGATATACATGAAGGAGGAAGACAAGGCTAGCACCAGCTTTATAACACCCTTCGGCACTTATTGCTTCATCAGAATGCCGGAGGGACTCAAGAATGCCGGGTCCACCTTCTCCAGACTCACCAAAACAGTACTCGAAGGGCAGGTTGGCAAAAATATATTTACATATGTGGACGACATCGTCGTCGCCAGCAAGAATAAGGAGGACCATCTCGCCGACCTCGCGGAGACATTCGCGAACATGCGAGATGCACGACTCCGCCTAAACCCGGAAAAGTGTGTCTTCGGTGTTCGCCAGGGCAAGGTATTGGGCTACCTGGTATCACACTGCGGCATCGAGGCCAACCCAACCAAGATCCAGGCCATCGTAGACATGTTGCCTCCGCAGTCCGCTAGGGACGTCCAGCGTCTGACAGGCAGATTGGCCGCTCTCAACAGATTCATCTCCAGGTCCGCCGAGCGAAGTCTCCCCTTCCTCAAAACACTCCACGGTGCAAAAGACTTCGCCTGGGGACCGGAGCAAGCAGCGGCCTTCGCCTCACTAAAACAGTACCTGTCGGAGCTGGCCATCCTGACAAGCCCCGACTCCTCGCTCCCCCTATTGCTCTATGTCGCGGCTTCGCCGCACGCGGTCAGCGCGGCACTAGTGCAGGAGCAGACAGTTGAGGGTGCGGTCAGACAGTGCCCTGTTTACTATGTCTCCGAGGTACTGACACCGTCCAAGTGTAACATGACAGAGCTAGAGAAGATTGCCTACGCAGTCGTTATGTCTTCGCGCAAACTGCGCCATTACTTTGAAGCATTCAAGGTCCGAGTCACCTCAGACAGGGGACTCGGCGAACTATTCAGAAACCCAGAGGCATCGGTGAGGATCGCCAAGTGGGCAGCCGAACTATCCGGCTACCACATCAGCTTCGAGCCTAGGACAGCCATCAAGTCACAAGTCCTGGCAGACTTCGTCGTCGACTGGACTGGGCCAATAACACAGCCAGACCCGTCCACAGAGAAGGTTTGGACTATCCATTGCGACGGCGCATGGTGCCATGCGGGGGCAGGCGTCGCTGCAGTCGTCACCTCACCAGCCGGAGTCAAACACAGGTATGCAGCACGCCTCAGCTTCGCTCTGGAATCCGACAGATGCACAAACAATATAGCAGAGTATGAAGCGGTTATCCTCGGCCTCCGCAAGCTAAGGGCCCTCGGAGTCACCACATGTATCATCAAAACAGACTCCAAGATAGTTGCCGGCCAGGTCGAGAAAGACTATGCAGCAAAAGACCCCGCGCTCATGCAATACCTCGCGGCCATCCGAAGTCTCGAGAGACAGTTCAAGGGATTCACTTTGCAGCATGTGGATAGGGCCAAGAACGAGGAGGCCGACGCATTGGCCAAGGCCGCCGCCAGGGGCGAGTCCTTGCCCTCCGACGTGTTCTTTCACATCATCGGCACGCCAGCCGTCCGGAGCCCCGAAGGGCTCCAAATAACTAATGATAGCGAGGGCCACCGCATAGTCAACCTAATCATGACCGAGGACTGGTGGGCACCAATAACCCTGTTCCTGCAAGGGTACTATCATCCAACCGACGTCAGCGAGGCCAAGCGCCTCAGACATCGAAGCCGTGACTTCGCACTGATTGAAGGCCAACTCTACAAGAAAGGGGTCAGTCAGCCAATGCTTAAGTGCGTCACCGAAACCGAAGGCATGCAGATCCTACGTGAAGTCCACAGTGGCACGTGCGGCTCACACGCTGGGCCAAGGGCCTTGGCCGCCAAAGTGATCTGCCAGGGTTTTTACTGGCCCGCAATGATCTGCGCTGCAAACCGGGTCTCAAGGTCCTGCGAAGCCTGCCAGAAATTTTCTCCACGGTCAGACAGCCCCTCGCAGTATACAAAGCTGATCGCCCACACATGGCCTCTCCAGCGCTGGGGCCTGGACATCGTCGGGCCCCTGCCCACCGCTCAGGGGAACCTTAAGTTCGCCTTCGTCGCCGTCGAATACTTCACCAAATGGATCGAGGCGAGGGCTGTTTCTACAATAACGTCAAAGACTGCCCAGAAATTTTTCTGGCAAAACATTGTTTGTCGCTTCGGAGTGCCGTCCGAACTAACAGTCGACAACGACAAACAGTTTGACAACCAAGACTTCAAGGATTTTTGTTTTTCCATCGGCACCAAGCTTGCCTTCGCTTCTGTTTATCATCCGCAGTCCAACGGGGTCGTGGAACGCGCCAATGGGAAAATCTTCACAGCTGTCAAGAAGATGCTCCTTGATGAAAAAAAGGGGAAATGGACCGATTTGTTACCTGAGGCAGTCTGGGCACTAAACACGACTGAGTGCAGAGCGACCGGGTTTACTCCCTTCCGCCTTCTATACGGATCGGAGGCCATGACCCCGCAAGAAATAAAGCATGGGTCCCCGCGAACAGTTCCGTCAGCCGTCCCCGACGTGGACGAGCCGACTTCAAAGGACCTCATTGACGAAGACCGAGTCTTCGCCCTACAGGCCCTAAACAAATACAAAGCCCAGACCAAAGCATGGCGCGACCACACAGTCATCCCGAGGGAGTTCAGCGAAGGGGACCTCGTACTCGTCCGAACAGCTCGGACGGAGTCTAAGGGCAAGCTGGAGCCCAAGTGGGAGGGCCCCTTTATAGTCAAGACGAAAGCTTCCCCCAGCGCTTACAGGCTCACAACGCCAAACGGCGAGGACCTAGAGCACTCCTGGAACATCGACAACCTCTGCAAATTTTTTGTTTGACTCATCAGGGCCGATTCTGCCCTTGTAATTCGCCAAAAACAATCTTGTACCGGCCCGCACTCTTTTCCTCCCGGGGGGTGAGGTTTTTAACGAGGCGGAGCCATGTAATATATGTGTGAAAAATCCCCCGCAAAAACATGTGTCGAAAAAAGACCGCGACAACGGTCTTCGGCATTCGACCAATTCGAGGTCACCGCGAGGCTAAGCGCTAGCCACCCTCGCGTGCGACAAATCCGCGCAGAAGTCGCCTAAGGGTGCAGCCGGACTAGCACAACAAGTGCGCAAAAACCAAAGTCCACCGCGAGGACTATCCATGCAGAAGTCGCCTAAGGGTGCACCCGGACTAGCACAACAAGTGCGCAAAAACCGAAGTCCACCGTGAGGACTATCCGTGCAGAAGTCGCCTAAGGGTGCAGCCGGACTAGCACAACAAGTGCGCAAAAACCGAAGTCCACCGCGAGGACTATCCGTGCAAAAGTCGCCTAAGGGTGAAGCCGGACTAGCACAACAAGTGCGCAAAAACCGAAGTCCACCGCGAGGACTATCCGTGCAGAAGTCGCCTAAGGGTGCAGCCGGACTAGCACAACAAGTGCGCAAAAACCGAAGTCCACCGCGAGGACTATCCGTGCAGAAGTCGCCTAAGGGTGCAGCCGGACTAGCACAACAAGTGCGCAGAAACCAAAGTCCACCGCGAGGACTATCCGCGCAGAAGTCGCCTAAGGGTGCAGCCGGACTAGCACAACAAGTGCGAAACGACCGAAGTCTACAGCGAAGACTATCCGCGCAAAAGTCGCCTAAGGGCGCAGCAGGATCAAGCACAACAAATACGGAAAAGCAGAAGTCTACCGCGAAGACTGTCGCACCAGCACAACATAACAAAACATACCAGACAAAGCATACAACGCCTTCGCAGGCACAGGCAAGCGAGGGCACACAACTTCATCGTACAAGCTTTTACACATATACAAGCGAGGGCGCCACACTCTACATCGGCTCAACCTTAGGAATAATTCCCATCTCCCTATAATTAAATAACATTATCCTAAGCTCCTCACCCGCAAAAAGACTTCGCAGTTCCCCTTCCCCTGTACTCGCGGCGGGCGGCAAAGACAACAGTTCCTGCCGACCAGCCCTACTCACACGAAGTCGAGCCCCTTCCTCCGTACTAACCCTACGCTTTGCAACCGCCCTTCGTCGTCGGCGCCCGGTGCTAGGACCTGGCACATCTTGCGCGTCCGCGGCGTGTGGCGAAGCCTCCGCCGCAGCCACGTCCAATGCCGCAAAATAGTCCAAGTCCTCCTCCGACGACTCAGTCCACTCAACCGAGCTCCCAGAGTCAATAAAATCAAACAACTCAGATGCAGATCCACCATATTCATTACCACCTTCCGCGGTCGAAGCCGCCAAACATTCAGTAGTAGAGGTTGCGTGCGCAGGCCCAAAATCTTGAACCTGCGCAGCAACCAAAATTCAGCAACTTATCCAAAATTCCCCAACCCTATACACCCACTACGCCACCTGCGAAGGCCCTGACGCTGCGGGAGCCTCCGTCGTTGGCTCCACCGTTGCTTCCGCCGCTGTTTCCACCGCCACCGCCGCGGGATCTTCAGCACTCGGCACAGCAGCTGCGGGGGCATCAGGTGCGCCTTCGGCCACCTTTGGGGGCAGGTCTTCGCCGACCGCAGCAGATGTGGGGGCATCCGGTGCTCCTTCCGCGGTCTCCGGGGTAGGCCCCAGGGCGACCCCGGACGCGGCCGCCGCGGGGGTCGGCTCCGGGTCAGGCAGCGCGCTGTTCAACGCCCCGAAGTCGTCCACCTGCTCGCCACGCGCCGCCTAAGACAAAACACACAAAATTCAGCCACCACACGCACAGCCCACATCCAGCAAACGCCAAACAAACGACAACGTTACCTGAGCCCTCGCAGTCTCGGCCCGCTCCCTGACCACCTCACGACCGTGCGGACCCCACATCCGGTCATAGAGGGCCCCGGCGGATTCCTTCACTACGGGGTCTTCGACCTTATAGACATCTCGCTCAAAATCTTCATCTGCCTGGTCGAAGACCTCGAAGTGCTGGCACCCTTCGCGGGAGAGTGCGTTCATCGCCCCCTCGCAGGTGACCAGGGAGGCGTACGACATAAACCCCCCCACGACAGTGGGGAGTTCCCGCAGCTCCTCCTGCACCCATTCCAGACAGCGAAGCCCGGGCTCTCGGTCCGGCACCTCGAAGTCACCGGTCCGCGCACCCAGCTCACGATATGTATCCATAAGCTGTGTGCGCGTCCGTTCGGCCTCCGCACGCATCGCGGCCTCGGCCCCCTTCACGCGGCTCTCCAGGGCGGTAAGCCGCTCCTGCAGATGTTCGGCGCGCTCCCTGGCAAGATTGCCTTCCGCCCGCGCCAGTCTGGCCTCCGCCTGCGCAGCCTGCTCCTTGGCGACGGCCTCGTTGGCCTCCCTCCTCTCCTCCGCCAGTTGGCGCCGGAGGTCAACCTTCTCCCTCTCCAAGGCGGCCACCTTGTCCGTCAGGTTACGGCACTTGCTGTCGGAGGCCGATTTTTCACGGACAGCGTCAGCATGTTGCATCCGAAGTCTCTCGACTTCAGCAGACACAGCTGCCGTGAGGGCCCCCGACGCAGTACGGCTGGCGAAGTCAGCCACCTGCAGAGCACACGTAAGGCCATTGCCCTCCAAAAAAAAGAAAAAAAAGAAAAAAAACGTAAGGGAGAGAGTATAGCTCAGCGGACCTGACTCAGCGCCTCCGTCACCTCCTTCAGCCGGCGGGTCGCTGCGCCCGCCTCGTCCCTGATAACCGTGAGGGCCGGCACCTCGCCTCCGGCGCCAAGGGCCTCGCCCCTCGCCTTCGGCACTATGGCAGCCGTCGCGATCGCCGCGGCAGGCGCAACTATAGCAAGCTGGCCCTCGTCCGACCCTGCAACGCATCAACAAATTAAAAAAAAGCCAACGACTTACCACCAAGATAGTCGTCCACATTAATATCGGTGCCGAAGTCGGCAACACGTTTGCCCGACAACGGCAACGCTCGGGCCGCCTTCGCGACCTCCGCCACTCCGCTGGCCGGCGGCACCACCTTCGTCGATTTGGAGCCTCCGGCGCCCGCCGTTGCCTCCGGCGCCTTGCTAGGTGCAGAGGCGCCCGACTTCGCCGCCAGCGGTGGCTTGCCTCCGCCAGAGGCCGCAGCCTTCGCAGCCCCCCGCTGCCTCTTCGGCCTAGCTTCATGCAGCCTGACAGCCGCCTGGCGTTTTTGCGCTGCCCCTTGGCGATCCTTGTCCATCACTGCCGACACAACAGCAGCAATATTCCGCCCGTAAGGAAAAACTCTCCATTCACGAGCCATGCGAGATGTAAAACAGTCCTCGCCAGCCGCGCGGGGGATAGGAACATTCCTAGGCCAGCAACCCCCGGTAACCCTCAGCATCCGCGCCGAGGACTCCCGGAGCTCGGGCGAAGACATCCTTCCCCCCGGGGCCGCGCACGTCCTCATCAACTCTCTAGCAAAACTATCTGACACCCCAAGTCCTCCCATAGCAGTACCTAATTTTCTCTTTTTGGAGGAAGGGGCGGCCGCCGGCGCAGGGTCGTCTCCGGTCTCCACCACCGGCTTCTTTCCACGGCGGTCCGCGTCGTCTTGACCAGGATAGCCGTCGTACGGCAATTGATTTAATTCGAAAACCCTGTTCAAACGGTCATTCGACCCGCGGATATCGAAGCTGCGCTGGCCTTCCGTCCTCGGCACGTAACGTCCCACGAGCCGCACCGCCCCATCCTCCGCATCACGCACAAAGGCGGCCGGGTCACGGTTTCGCAGATTCAGTGCGAAGGCAGGACTCCGCACCACCCTTCCACCGTGAAAAGGCATCTGGCGAGGGCACACTTCGCCCAACGCCCAGCCATGCACCAAGGGCCACACCCCGTACGCCACGAACTCTTCAACTAAATCGCGCCCACTGCTCTGGCCGGCAGCGCACCGGAGGGCCCCTTCGTTCACATCCTCCTCTGCCACTTCGAAGGGCGGGTACGCTGAGTAAAAATGAGAGCACATCTCGGACACGGGGAGTCCCTCATGGCCTTCGACAGTACCCTCAGCAACGTAAAACCAAAATTCATTCCAGTTGCCCCACTTGTTGCGGGCGCATGGAACCAACTCCACCACTTGCATTGTGGTCTTGCCGGTCTTCGGCGTGAATGTGCATGACCCAAACTGAGCAACTTCGTCCCCAATCATCCTCTTCTTCCAGTGCAAGCAATAATACTTCGCAAAAACTTCAACAGATGGCTGTCCGCCGTACGAAGTCGTCGCCCAGACATACTTCGACAGTGCCACCACGACATTCGGTGTCAGCTGATGTATTTGAACGTTGAATCTACGCAGGACTTCACCAACAAACCGGTGCGCAGGCAAGCGGAGACCGGCGGCGAAGAACGCCTCGAAAACGACCAACTCACCCTCCGGCTCGGGGACTTCCTCCGTCCCTGGAGCACGAGCAACTCCGCCGCCAAAGTAGCCCAACCGCTGCATATCTTGAACGCGGGCTGACGTCATCCGCGACACACCAAAATCAACAGAATCGCCGGCGCGCAACTCCTCCGCCATCAAACTACTCAACGTCTCCTCAGACGAGGCGGCGACCGGCGGCGAGGAATCGGCCGGCGGCGTAGCGGCAGCGGAAGAAGAAGAGGACGGCATCGCTACGTACCGTCAGCGGCGGCGGCGGGCGGTCTGCTTCACTCGAGCCAGATCTCCGGCGAACAAGAGCACGACGGGCAGGCGAGCAGCAAGACGGCGGGCGGCTAGGGTTTTCACGGAGCGCGGAAGGCGAAGTTCAAAAAGCGCCGACCCCCGCTCCCTTTTATAGGCAGGGCGCGGCTCTTCGGGAAACCCGCAATCCGACAGGGCGCGGCGCTTCGGGAAACCCGCAATCCAACAGTACGCCGTCCATCAACGGTCACATCAAAAACCCCCGCGGAACCACTTCGAGCGAGGGCAGCGTCTCCGCCATCTAGCGACGTCTTCGGCACCAGGTGACTTTGTCGAACTGGTCCCTCGGAGGGCAAATGTTGGGGCGAAGGCAAAGGCGCCACCCCTCGCTCGAAGTCTTCGCTGATAACCGCTGGTCAGACAGACAGAACAGGCAGGGACACCCTTCGCTTGACCGGCACCAGACGAAGACCGACGACGAAGTCATCCCACGGTGCGGCCTCGTCCAGCTCAGAGGCCCACGTGCGTTCCGGCCCATTATAACGGGCCCTGCGTGGCCGCCGCCGGTTACGGGCCTAACCTGTGAAGGCACCCCTGTAATTACAGTCTGTAACCCCGCTTTATGGGAATATTCTAGGGATAACCTAGGTAGTTGAGGGCACATGCGTCCTTAGCTCAAGGCGCTGGGCGCTCAGGTACCTATAAATACCCCTGTACAGTGCCCGTGGGAGGCCGAATGAACAGAGCTATTGCTCTCTAGCACGTAACCCTGTTGTCACCACCGTTCACCCTTGTTGGCCTCCTTGCAATTGAGTGCAAGTTCCAACACCAGGACATAGACCTATATTCCTACTCCAACCTTGACTCAGATTCAAACTTGGGGTTGGACTAAGATTCATATTATCTATTTAAAGATCGCTTTGTATTCATGGTTGATTCTAGACACTAGGATGATTGCCTCTCAGACCATTAGATGACAATGTTGATGCAGCGACCAAGGATTAGAGGAATCAATATGATTTATGAGAACATGATAGAGGTACTCATGACCAAATATAGATGGACAATTTCCATGACCAACAAGTTTACGCGACATCAATGCAAAATATTGTATCAACAAAGCTACTACTTGATCGATTCACATCATTGTTGTTAAAGGACAACATGCAAACCCATAAAGACTTGAATCAGATCAACAACATGATGGCTTATGCAGCCAAGTGCGTCAAGACTTGGTTCCAATGTTGAGCATGACCATGTCGAGACCTCGAATGATCTAATAACATGGAATGAGCAAGAGTACTTCTAGGATAGCTAGAGTCATCAGTGGATCAAGTCCTAGGATCTTGTAACTCACAATCGAATTGGTCGGCTCGACCCATCGAAGACTAGTCTCAAACTTCGCCACGTGGTAGGAACCTTCATGCTGAGTTGGGTAAACATCAATAACAACATAATCGAGTCAATACTAGATATCAAGATCAAGAATATGACGATTATGAAGCCGCACGAAAAAAATTCAAACTAAGGCTGAGCCCATCGAGATCTGGCTCCTTAAGGCCACTCAACATCCATTGTCAAGTTGTTTATAGGATGCCCAAGTATAGTCAATTGGTCAAGGAACTTCAAGCCTACTTTAGTTGAGTGATATGATGGCCACACTAATCCATTAGACCGGCTCAAAATCTGCTAGTTGTCTTTTACTATAGCGATAGAGGACTCTTCCATCATGGCCAACTATCTTCTCATGTGTATTGGTTTAGGGTTTAGGGTTTAGTGAGGAAATGGATATTCGTTCTCCCTACGAACTCTATTGATTCATTTGAGAAATTGAAGCATCAATTCATCAATAACTTCAGTATGGATCATCTAAAAATAGTCGGTACAACATTGAGTAGGATATTTAGAAGAAAGCTAAGTCTCCGCACAGTATTATCGAAAGGTGGTCCAATATGAAAGTTGACAGTTCTAGCATGCCTAAAGAAACTGCCATCTACATTTTTTACAAAGGTCTCAGGGATTGTGAGTTATCTTAGAAGCTCATACATAATATTATGACTACTCTCGTCTCTATATTTCGAGTTGCTGACAAATATGCTAAGAGCGATGAAGTTCTTCAACATATGTCTTTGTCCTAGAAAGATAAAGAAAAGATAGAGCAGAAGGGTGAGTTCAAGAAAGGCAAGGATAAGAAATGAAAACAGAATATCAACTCATTACAACTATTGAGCAGAGGGCTCAACAATGATCTTTGACATCAAAGAAGGACAAGTTTCAGTAGATCATGAAAGGACACTCCATCTATCATCCATGTGGAAAACACAAAACCAAAGATTGTCGCTATATTAAGGTTTTGTAGAGAAGCTTCTCAGACTACCCGAGCTTGAGTCCTAGAAGCCTAAGATAAGTAAGGACTCAGACAAAGAGGATAAATATAAGTTCCTAAAGACAAATATGAATATCGTGTATATTTTTGGAGTACCTGATTCTTATGAATCCAAAAGAAAGGCTACTCCCAAATTCCTGTGTTGGTCAAAAGTTCTAGTCACTTTTGATAGATCTAATCACCCTAATAATGTACCATGCTTATGGTGCTATCCACTCATTCTAAATCTTAAAATGGAATTCAAGACTAGACCAAATTCTCATTAAAGGTGGCATCTATTTTGATATCAAATTTGTCAAGACCTTAAAGAAAATGGGACTATTAGAGAAACCACTGAAGTTGAGTCTAGCCTCTTTCTATGGAATCATTCTAGGAAAATCAACAACTCCTCTAGGATAGATCACCTTGCCTATCACCTTTGTAACCAAAGAGAATTTTTAAATTGAGTATCTATATTTGAAGGTAGTGGATACTAATATAGCTCATGATGATATCATCGCAAAACCTAGGCTCACTAAATTGACAAGCCCCACTACACTTATTTGGTGCTCAAAATGGCATGTCCTAATGGATTCATCACTATAAAGGGAAACTTGAAGTAGTCTTATGCTTGTGAAAAAGAGGGTTATAGCCTAGATGAGCTCAAGGTTATAGAATCAAAGCATGACAATTTGAAAGAAGCTATTAAGCAAATAAACTTGAAGAGGGAAGAGCTATGTATCTTGAGCCCCCACAAAAAAGCCTTGCTAGATCTCGACAACTAAACTAAGGTCACCTACATTAGGGATAACCTGGATTCAAATAGGAACTTTCACTCACCAACTTCCTCTAGGCAATCATGGCATCTTCGCATGGAAACCTTATGATATGCTGAGTGTCTAAAAGGAATTGGTTGAGCATTCTCTCAATGTTAATCTCAATCCAAGACTAATCAAATAGAGGTTATACCATTTTGCTTAGGACAAAAAGGATGTTATCAAGAAAGAAATAACTTGGCTCCTCGTTGTAGGATTTATTAGATATATTTCACCCGAGTGGGTTTTTAACCTTGTCCTAGTCGAGATGAAGAATACATAATGGAGAATGTCCATTGACTACACTGACTTAAACAAGGCATGTCCAAAAGATCCCTTCTCTTTGCCATGAATTGATTAGATAGTGGAGTCTACCTTTGGGTGCGACTTTCTATATTTCCTAGACTATTATTTGGTTATTATCAGATTCCATTAAAGGAGGAGGATCAAATCAAGAGTGCATTTCTCAACTGCATAGAAACATCGAGGCACTTGTCGTTAGGGGCATAATGGTCAAAGTTGAGATTCGTGCATCCGACGGTCATGATCGCTTCACAAGAATGGTTCACACTGATGGAAGCTTCCTGATCATGGCATGTGCCACCCCAAACTCCATCCCAAGTTTTGAGGTCCAAACCAGGCAAACCATCAGGTGGCGGGTTTGAGACCCAAACTGTCAAACCCAACTAGAGAAGTGTATCCACTATACCTCCACCATAATCTCGACATGTGTTACAATTTGTCCTCAACTTATCGATCACCAAATCATCTCACACTCTCTTGACTTAGTCAACCATCATTTTGACTTGGGAAACATTGTCCATATAGCTCCACATGTACACTTGCTCATTGGCATTGCTAAGTGTTAGCCATCCATGGTCCACCCCTGGCGCCTCAGTCCCTCGATTCAAGCCTCCATGTGTGTCCTTGACCATTGTTGGTACATTAGCATGTACTCACTTGACCTTCTCCATTACCTCAACCATCTCAATGTTCAGCACTTGCACCTATCACAAGTCAAGAAACATGTTGCATAACACAACACCCCACTCATGCCATGGTTAGTCTCACTGCACCCAAGGGCAAACAATATCTTTTGACGATCCCTCATCATATATGGGCATATCCCAACCATGTGTTCACAATACCCCATTTATAGTACGATTAATGGAAAAAAGTTCAAAACTAATCGAAGTGTCTATTCACTCCAAATGACACAGAGCTAGTTCATATTTAACCCTATCACTCATCCTTTGAAAACCAAAAACATAATTCATCAATAGGGCCTTGAAAACCATTTAGTGCACATTAATCAACCATCACTATTATGACCCACTAAGATTGCCACTATAAAACATACATTCACCACAATGATTGTGTCATCATTAATTAGCAAAACCAAATTAGTGGATGAGATGCTTTCAAAGCCCATATTGGCACTTATGCTCTGCTGGTAGTAGCAGATGTAGCCTAGGATGCAAGGGAGTTGTGATTCTTACCCTCCTTTTTTCTCCCCCTTCGTCTTCTTGTTCCCCTTCTCCTTCCTTCTTATTCCACAAAAAAGAAGTGGCTCAGTGGCAGCTATATTATGTGTGAGATGGTACAATAGTAGAGAATAGAACTTTGATTTAGCATATTACACCCAATTAGAATTGGGCATGAGATTAATATGAACATTAGTCATGGATCCATCTTTGATGGACATGTCCTAGTTGGTAACATCAACCCAGACTAAAGGGTCTATATTAGTCTCGGTTGGTGTTACCAAGTAGGACTAAAGGTCCTCTAACGAGTTGGTTCAAAAGGAAAACATCTAACACTAAGCCACATATGGTTTGTAGGTGGGTGGAAAGCTACGCACGATAGTGCCATGCCATGGGTCATATGGGTTGGAGGCTTTATTTTTAGCCTCTGAGGACCTTTAGTCCTGGTTCAGACAACTAGCCAAACCACTAGTCCTAGTTGGGAAATTGAGAATAAAGGTCATTCCCAACTGGGACTAAAGCTATTTTTCTAGTAGAGTGGTAGGAAGGCTCAAGCCCTCCACTACACCATTAGATCAGCCTTTGTTTCTTGGGTTTGATTTTTACAAATATAGCAAGTTTGGACCGGTATTAAAGTTGCTTTTTGTTTATTGGGTCACACAAGTCCAACCGAGACTAAAGCTACTCTTTGTTTTGTTGGGTCACATAAATTTAAACAGTCCTAGATTAAAAAAACATGGCCTAGATTAAAAAACTTTCACCAATGGCGATACATACTATCCTGGTTGGGATGAACTTTAGTAAAGGGCAAACCTCTAATCTTGGTTGGGATAACTGGGACTAAAGGTGCCCTGAGGCTAAAAATAATTGGTACGACCTTCTAGACCTATGATTCGTGGGACACAAACCCAAGACCTCATATATCGTCTCGTATATAGCCTTTTATTATCCCACCTACACAACATATATGACTATGGATGGGATGCTTTCCTTTGAACTAACTCGTGAAAGACCATTTAGTCAATAAGAAATCACTAGTAGAAAACAATTCTTCGACTTTTTTTTATTTTAGGCCCTTTTTTCATGGGCTCGGGAATAATGTGAGCATTGTCCTGAATCTTTTTTAGTCACGATAAAATTTAGTCCAGGACTAATTATCATATTATTTCTGAGCCGCAAAACAACTAGGACTAAAATAAAAAAAACCAAAGATCTATTTTTTACTAGTGATATATGCATCATGGACTGGAGGAATATGACTTGCATTGGCACATCCATGACAGCCAGCCTTCATTGTTTTCATCACTAGATGTTTATATACTACCTAGATGTTTATGTACTACCGTGCAAGTCAAGTTCTTTTAGGGTTGGTTTGATGACCAGGGATGAGATCTATAGAGAGGAATTACCTTGCTGTTCAAAATGAATAGCAAGAGGGTGATCCCCTCATGATCACTGGTTACCAAACCGTCCCTTAAAGTAATATTCCCTCCGTATTTATTTATTTATTATGGATTAATTTAAAAAAGAACTACCAGACGATAACTATTCGAGAACGGAGGTATGAGGTACTCCCTCCGTTTCTTTTTAGTTGTCGCTGGATAGTTCAATTTTGTACTATCCAGCGACAACTAAAACGAAACGGAGGGAGTAATTTATTAGTGTGCCTTTGTTTGAATTATGGATGAGCATCTTTTGGTGTTGTTATTCTCCGTGGAGTTTCTTGCCAGAGAGTGAACGGTTTTATGCTTTTGTAGTCTAGTGATTAGGTCAAACTTAGCTGTGTATTATATACATATGCATCTCGATCAATCCTGGCCCACGTACTATCTATTTTCGGCACGTATACATTGCTTGTCTTCATCGACCAGTATACACTAGCTAGCTAGTACACTACTGCAACGAGGCCTCAACTGGCCGGATGCACACTTGGCGCCCTCCGATCCATAGAACTGCTGTGTCAGGTCGTCAAGTTGGCGTAATTTAATTGTCACTGATTAATCATACTATATGTATTCTTGTATATATATCGGCGTTTGACACGCACATCTCCTTCATATCGATCGATAGGAGAAGAAGGCTACTTCCTGCAACTAGCTAGGTGACAGAGCTACATGCATTAATTAATACTAATGCGAGATCCGCGCTTTGTTTCCTTCATTTGATGGGCACCCCGCCCGCTAGCTGGTGCTACTGCTGCTACCCTTTTTCCACACCGGCAGCAGTAGCCGGCAGCGAGTTCCATCGTCTCGCCCAAATTAAAACCAGTCAAAAAGCACACACACGCACACACCAGTCCACTCCTCTGCTAGCTGGTAGTATAGCTAGCTATAGATGCATGGACGTATTGGCAGGCCGCTTCGTGCCGCATATAGGCACGGAATATA
This sequence comes from Zea mays, assembly GCF_902167145.1. Lineage (NCBI taxonomy): Eukaryota > Viridiplantae > Streptophyta > Magnoliopsida > Poales > Poaceae > Zea > Zea mays. Next base: position 202,220,049 of record NC_050098.1, read on the forward strand.
CCGGCATGATGCATGCGTAAGCCGAATTAGACAGCTATACAAATGGAGCAGCGATTTGGCAGCCATCAATCATGTCATGTCACATAGGCAACACATACAATAACAAGCTAAGCTACACGTACGTAGCTATACTAGCTAGGTAGCACAAATAATGCAGATCACAAGCTAGCCGATTGTGCGCGCCCGCGGTAATCTCGCATCGTCGTTGTATACATGCGCTGCGCCAGGGGAACTGGGAAGGGCGATGTGCGTCTTGTAGGCATGCAGGCGTCGGTGTCACAGACAGTGTGTGCGCTCCTTCGGTTCCTACACCCGGCCTTGTCGCTTCGCGCACTGCCGCCCGCGCGCCCCAGCCCCCATGTCGTCCCAGCGTCTCGTCGTCCAGCGAGCGGACGGCGGCTCGCGACAAATAAAGTTACCCAGCTGTGAACAAACAAATCAGTGGACACATCGATCTGCAGTGGGATGGCCGTTGGTTTATTTGGACCTGACCGCGCCTGGATGATCCGATCCGATCCGGTCGTTGTCTGCTCGTGGCCATCGGCTTTGCCACGGCCGCCTCACCGTAGAATCGAAAGCGGCGCCAATATATATATAGTTCTATTTTGACAGCAGGTGAATAGTACTGAATAGAGAACCAACTACGCCGTTGTTGGTGCTTGCGCATGGCATATGTATACACGATCGAGACAAATGGGAGATCGCGCAGCTAGCGCGGGGCTGCAACTGCATGCATGCGCAGGCGACGAGCCGACGGCATGGTGGCCGGCACCGGCAGGCACTCTCTACCCGACGGATCGGAGGACGGGCACAGCAGCCAGCAGGTCGGTCTCAGCAGGATCCATCGATCCATTATTGGCCACGATCGTTCGTCAGCCGGTCTAGCTAGCCGTATCATCATATCCTATGCCATGCCGCGCGCGCGCGTCAGTGGGCAGCCATATCATGTTGTCCCTGTGCCACAACAGGCACCGTGCAAGTGGTCCTGACCACAGCGCCGCCCGGCCGGCGAAGTGTTGGAACCATGACTGATGCAACAAGAGGCCGACGGTGGCTCCCGCCAGCAGCCTGCCAAATTGAAGACCCAAAGTGTCGCGTCTTAGGTTCGGAATGTATCTGGACGTGTGCATCAGAACCGTGAACCGTCGTCCCAGCTGGGGATGTGCATGTTTGGCCTAATAGGGTCTGTTTGGTTACCTGTATCTGCGCGTGCTTGCATCACAGGATGCGGATAGCTGCTGTTTGGTTGTTGTGAGCCAGGCTATGCGCGTGCGAGCTCTGTGTTTGGTTGCCTGCATGTAGATTTGGATCCAGGCTCGCACGATTCTTAAAGCACCCTGGACCAGGCTCACCAGATACGAGTAGATTGGTCGTATCTCCAGAGTCAGGCTCCAGTGATGCTGGCTCACACAGCCAGGTTGGCGAGAGAAACTAACCAAACAGACCCATAAAGCCTGTTTACAAAAAGGCTGCAGTTCAGGAAGGGTGGAAAGCATTACATGGAAATCAACCCCTGTTCTTGAATGTCGTTCCCTGTTTGGGACTGTGCTTCAGCTTCACAAAATTTAGTGAGGTTGATGAAGCATGTCATAAGGAGCTTTAGAAAATCGTGAAACTAAAGTTATAAACTTTCAGAAGACATTTAGATAAATCATTTTGTTTCTTATTTAAATTAAAAAATATTTTTAAATCGTTCAAATTTCTATTATACGCCTCAGCTTTACGATGAAACTGGAACACAGAGCTATGCCAATCACCCCCTAACTGTATTGTCGGCTTTGCAAGTTAGACCACTAGCATTTGGCTACAAGCAAGGCTTTTGACGATCAACATCAGTCCCACCTCCACCTCTTGGAGAATCTGGCAAAGCCGAGCATGGCGGCCGCTCTCTCACCAGCTAGCTAGCTCTAAGTTTGACATTAAGGATTCCAAGTGATGCCGTCATTTTTGGGGTGATAAACGGTGGCAGGAGGTTAGCGATCGAAAAGTCGCAGCTCTTTTCTACAAATGCAGTGCGGGTCACGCATCCAACAAATCATTAGATTCTCCGGTGTAGTGAAAGCGCGGGCTTTGACTAGGAGCGTCCCCACGCGGAGAAGATACCAGCGGCGGACATACATGCACGGCCATCCAACTGTGCGTCCAACTGTGCTGCGACTCACTCTAGTAGCTGATACAGGAAGAATCTGCCCAATTTGGCATCATACCACCAAGTGCTACCCCCACTATATATTGATCGTATTCCTGGTCTCCGACCCTTCCACGCACGCGTACGTAGCCAGGTGTACAGTATCACGATTTTTTATCATCAAGTGAGACTGACAGAGAAATGCGAAGAAAATATATACACTACAGTAAAACCACAAAATTCCGACGGTCGTATTATGTCCGACGGCCCCCTAGGAAACCGTCGGACATAAGGTGAGATTATTTGATTTGGTTTTCAAAATTGTCATCATATGCTTGCGATTCAACTGAGGCATGAGTTACTATACTAAGTGCATGGTTCACTCTTGTATGTTGGGTATTTTTGATTCTACGATTGATTCCAGAGAGCTGAGACGCCGGGGACGACAATCCACATCGTCGTCTTCACAGTCGTCCCGTTCACGATCAGCAGCCCATGAGATAGAGATTGCGGTGTTGCGTCAACAGGCAGAGTACCATCAATCAGTCTTGAGGGATCAATTGGAGTACCAGAGGCAACAATCTGAATACCAGAGACAACAAGCCGAGTACCAGAAGAAGAGGGACGAGTATTATGCAAGCCTCCAGGCCCAAAATCAAGCTCTTCTCTCGGTAAGTTGAAGTAACATTTTGTAGCTTATTTTGCAAAACACTTGATGTGTATCTTGTTTGCTCAACAATGACTTGTATATAATTTGTAGCAACTAGCCCAACAAGCGGGCGTCCTGATGCCGACATATGGGATGCCGCCTCCGGACTTTGCACTGCCAATGCCAATGTTGGCGCCTCCACCACCGCCTCCGCCTCCGTCACAATTCCCTATGGTATGTACACATATGCGTGTGTGACATGTTCATAGATGTCTTATGTGTTTAAATGAACAACTGAGTGGTTACTATTTCATGTGCTTGTGTTATAGGGATTTCAGACACCACCCGCTTCAGTTGCCGCACCTGGAGATGGGTCTGGTCAAGACGACACAACACATTCGTGAGTCAACAACCTTTTCAACACGCAGAGTCTAGCCGGAGGAGGTGGCTACTCGAACCATCCAGACGATGGATATGATTGATGTGTCGTGATGTTTATTTATGAAACACTTTGCAACACTTGTTTGTGAGACACAATTTCAGTTTGCAACAATCGTCGAACCTATATGTTGATGTTAAATTTGTGAATGTTAATATTTATGTGAGAATATTTGTGATTGTGAATACTTATTAGAATGTGTATATTTGTGATTGTGAATGTGAATGTGTATATGTGCATGAATCTGTTTTTGTTTTGTAAATGTCAGATTTTTTAAAAAACAGAATTTTGTGTAAATTCTGTAATTTGTTATGTCCGACGGCGTAGTGGTAGCCGTCGGACATAACCATGCCTTATGTCCGACGGCATTAAATACCGTCGGAGATAAGGGATGCTTATGTCCGACGGCCTAGCTACGGGCCGTCGGACTTAATCCTGTGGGGCCCACAGGCTGACCGGTAAAACGGTTGAGATTTATTATTTCCGACGGGCACACGCAGCCGTCAGAGATAGCTTATGTCCGACGGCTGCCGTCGGACATTGCACTATTTCCGACGAATTATCTCCGACGGCTTAAAGCCGTCGGAGATAAGGATTTGCCGTCGGAGATAAGCTATTTCCGACGGTTTAATCCTTATGTCCGACGGCTTTGGCCGTCGGACGTTGTTCCGTTTACTGTAGTGATATACATATATGCATCTACGTACGTACCTTCTAGAGATTCAGAGCAAAGTGCACGAGATTCTAGTGTCGTAGTAGTGTGCCTGCGATCGAGTTGCAGCACGACAGCTTGGGACATCTACCGCACCAGGCACCAGTAAAAAGAGGTGGGGGACGACGACAGAATCGAATCGATCCTGCGGTCCGAGCCTGAGTGGCGGTTCAATTATGCTGCTGCTGCTGCTACTGCTGCCTCTTGCCTGCCAAGAGCTTTGCTTAGTGCTGTCTCTCCGGACGCTAGCTAGCTAGTGAGCTGGTGACGAAGGCCATGGCAGCCGGCAGCAATGGCCGACACTCTCTTGACGCCGGGCAGCCTCGGGGTCAGGGTACCGCAGAGATTTTTCGTCCGACACTTGACGGCCGGGATTCGCGCGCCGGCCGTTTCTCTGTTAGACCCTCCTCGGAGCTGGATTCATTCGCTGGCTGGTTCCCAGCTAGAGATGATAGCGGCGAGGAGCAAAACCCACGACCACATTAGACACTACTAAGCCCTCCTAGCTAGCGCAGTTGAATTATAACTGGTACTAAACATCAGTACTGGTGGTTCTATTGATACTTTTAATTGTTAGAACTTTAACAGGAGCATTAATTAGTATCGATCGGTGGCACTAACCCATACTGATATGTCGGCTGAAGCCATCAGATTTATTTGTAGATTGCATATGTGTTGTATAATTGTTGTTTTATTTAAGGTCTAAATGATTTAGAGTAAATGTAGGTTAATTAATTTTGTAGGAGAGTTGAATTTTTATTATATGCAGTTGCCTACGAATGTTTAAATTTTATAAAATCCTATAATTATTTGTAGGGAAGATGGTACCAAATTTTTTCTAAGATATTTATTGAATATTAATATTTAAATATTTGTGATATATTTTATACAATAATACATATGGGCTAGCAATGGATGTACACTAAGAATCAGGTCCAGAGAATTTATTGATCAAATGAGTGAATTTCTATATATGACCAAGAGACAGATGATGTTGGGTTTTATATGTTATCCATGCAGAGACTGCAAGAACGAGAAAGATTACTCTCCATCACGAGAGCCCGACAATGTTGGGTTCCATATATTGTCCATACAGAGACTACAACAACAAGAAGGATTAATTTTCATGCATAACTCGTTGCAAAGGGGTTTCATGCATAACTACATATGTTGGACCAAGCACGAAGGAAAAAAAAGGTAAATAAGATAAAGAAGAGGGTGGTGACACTATTTTGGACTATGTTCACTATATTTCCTTGCTACAGTGGGTGAGGCCAAAGACGTAGAAGATACTAATGCCTTAGCTCATATCTTAATGGTATAGAGAAAGATGGTAAGCATGATAAGGTCATAAAGAAGTTGGAACATATGTTAGAGGACCACAAAACATCATTGTACCGATAATGTAAATAGGGGATCAAGAACTTGTGTAACATATTGGAATTGTTGTAGTGAGAGCAGCAAATTTATGTAAGACAAGGCTTTTATTTATATATTAAAATTGATGAAAAATATGTTTTTCAAAGGGTAACAAATTGTCCGCTACAACATACAAAGCAAAATATGTTGTTTGTCCTATAGGTTTGGAAGTGCAAAAGATACATGCATGTCCAAATGGCTATATTATATACCATGGTGAGGATTATAAGAAACTAGAGACATGTTCAGTCCGCAAAGCATCACAATAAAAAATAAGACATGATGACCCTAGTGATATTGATGAGGAACCAGAAGAAAGCGAGACCCTACTGTTGGAACTTGCTCTCCTGTGCAAGTTGATCCAATGGGGGAATGAAAACAACGTAAACAGAGTTTCGACTTGAGATGGCAATAGCTCTGTTAATCCGGCCTCTCAAGGGCACTGTACGGAGATATTTATAGGTGTCTGAGTGCCCAACGTCTTAGTGTAAGGACGCATGTACCCTCAGGCACCTGGACTATCCCTGGAATATTCCCATAAAGGAGGGTTACAGACTGTCATTACAGAAAAGCTATTACAAATCGGGCCCGTAACACGCTTCTCCGTGCGGGGCCTATTACAATGGGCCGAATCCCACGTGGGCCTCAAGGCCGAGTGAGGACGTGGGACGGGGCGACGTCGTCGTAGGCCTTCGTCTCGTAGTGTAGAAGGCGAAGGGTGGACCTCGCCGGTTCTTCTGCTTCCGTTGGCGCAGCGAGAAAGACGAAGGCTAGAGCGAAGGGTAGCATCTTCGCCTTTGCCCCAACATTTGCCCTCCGAGGGACCAGTTCGACTGAGTCATCTGGTGCCGAAGACGTCGCTAGATGGTGGAGACGCTGCCCTCGCTCGAAATGGTTCCGCGGGGGGTTTTGATGTGACCGTTGACGGACGCGGTACTGTTCGACTGCGGGTTTCCCGAAGCATCGCGTCCCGTGTATAAAAAGGAGGGCGGGGCGGCGCAGTTCAGGTGCACTTTCTGCGTGCCGCAAAACCCTAGCCTCCTTTTGAAGCCGCTCGTCTGCTCGCCTGCCCTCCTTGCTCCTGCTCGTCGGAGATCTGGCCCGCGTCAAGCAGACCGCCCACCACCGCCGACGGTACGTAGCCATGCCATCCTCTTCCTCGTCTACTGCGAGTACCCCGTCGGCCACCGCATCGTCAGAGGACACTTTGAGCGACTTGGCGGTGGAAACGCTACATCCTGGTGATACAGTGGAGTTTGGCGTGTCGCGGATCTCCTCGATCCGCATTCAGGATATGCAGCAACTTGGGTATTTTGGCAGCGGAGTGGGGCGTGTTCCGGGGACGGAGGAGGTCCCCGAGCCGGAGGTCCTGCAGAGATTCGAGGTCATGCACATCGATTCGTGGCGGAGGTCGTGTTTGAAGCTTTTTTCACCGCCGGCCTTCGTCTGCCTGCACATCGATTCGTGGCGGAGGTCCTGCAGAGATTCGAGGTCCAGGTCCACCAGCTGACGCCGAATGCCGTGGTGGCCCTGGCGAAGTATGTCTGGGCGACGACTTCGTATGGTGGTCAGCCCTCTGTGGAGGTCTTCGCAAAGAATTACTGTCTGCATTGGCAAAAGAGGAAAATTGGACATGAGATTGCACAATTTGGATCGTGCACATTTACCCCGAGGACTGGGAAGACTTCGATGGAAGTCGTTGAGTTGGTTCCCTGCGCCCGCAATAAGTGGGGCAATTGGTGGGATTTCTGGTTTTATGTTTCCGAAGGCGCAGTCGAAGACCACGCAGGGCTCCCCGTGGCCGTTATGTGCTCGCATTATTATGTAGCGTACCCACAGTTTGAGGTGGCAGAGGATGATGAAGACGAAAGGGCCCTCCGGCGCTGCTGCCCGCATGAGTAGCGGGCGTGACTTGGTTGAGGAGTTTGTCGGGTACGAGGTATGGCCCTGGGCGCATGGCTGGGCGCTGGGCGAAGTATGCCCTCGCGAGATGCCCTCCCGGGGCGGGCAGCGGGTGCGAAGTCCTGCCTTCGCGTTGGATTTGCGTGGCCGGGATCCCGCCGCATTCGTGCGTGAAGCTGAGGACGGTGCGGCGAGGATCGTGGGGCGCTACGTCCCGAAGACAGAGGGTCTACGGAGCTGGGATATCCATGGGTCCAACGACAGATTGAATCGGGTCTTCGAATTGAACCGCTTGCCATATGGTGGTTATCCCGGGGAAGACGCCACCGACCGCCACGGGAAGAAACCGATGGGCGTGACCGAGGAAGGGCCTTCGCAGGAGGCTGCCCCGGCTACTAAGAAGAGAAAATTAGGTACTATAGTGGGGGGATGGGGGTGTCTGATAGTTTTGCTGTGGATTTGATGAGGACATGCGCAGCCCCCGGGGGAAGGATGTCTTCGCCCGAGCTCCAGGAGTCTTCGGCGCGAATGCTGGAGGTTACCGGGGGTCGATGGCCTAAGAATGTTCCGATCCCCCGCGCGGCTGGCGAAGACTTCTATACGTCCCGCATGGCACGCGACTTGAAGGTGTTTCCTTACGGATGGAATATTGCTGCTGTTGTGTCGGCAGTGATGAACAAGGATCGTCAAGACGCTGCGTAGAAGCGCCGGGCCGTCGTCAGGATGGCAGATCCTGCGCGTGAGGCGAAGAGGGCGCGGGGGAGCGCGAGGGCTGCTGCCTCCGGCAGTAGCAAGCCTGTGGCGCCTGCAAAAGCGGCTGCTCCCGAGCCCAGCAAGGCGTCGGGAAGCGCGAAGGCTGCCGCCTCTGGCGGAGGCAGGCCTCCCCTGGGCGAACCTACGGAAGGGCAGGAGCTGCCTTCACCAGGGAGACGTGTCGCTGACTTCGGCACGAATATCAGTGTCGAGGATTATCTTGTTGGTAAGTTTTTTTTGACCGAAGATATGTTGCAGGGTCGGGTGAGGGACAGTTGGTTGTTGTCCCGCCTTCGGTGGCAACGACTTCGCCATCGGCGGTGGTAAGGGCGAAGGGAGCCGCGCAGGACCCGTGGGCCGCCTTTTGCGCGAGCGGTGAGATTCTGACGGCCGCTGCCGCTAAGGACGTGGTGGGCACCATGTCCCAGTGGCTGAGGGAGACGTCGCAGCGGTTGACGCAGCAGCTGAAGCAAGTAGGTTTTGCTGGACTTCGCTATTTGTTGTTTCGTTGAAGGTTTAGGTCTCATGTGTTTTTGTCAGGCGGCCGACTTCGCCGACCGTGTTGCATCGGGCGTCCTGACTGCAAACGTTGCTGCCGAAGTCAAGAGTCTTCGGGCGCAGCATGCGGATGCTGTCTGGGAGAAGTCGGCTATGGAGAGCAAGAACCACAGGTTGGCGGAGAAGGTGGCTGCCTTGGAGGCCGAGAAGATGGACCTCCGGCGCTGGCTGGCGGAGGAGAGGAGGGAGGCTAACCAGGCCATCGCTGAAGCACGGGCTGCGCGAGCGGAGGCGAAGGTGGCGCGGGCGGAGAACAGTCTCGCCAGCCAACGCGCCGAGGAGTGGGAGGCAAGATTCAACGCCCTGCGCGGCCGCGTGGACAAGGCCGAGGCCTCGGCACGATCGGAAGTCGGGTGGACGCACACATAGTTCGTGGATGCGTACCGCGATCTGGGTGCGCGGACCGCAGACTTCGAAGTGCTCGACCAAGAGGCAGGCCTTCGCTTCCTCGAATGGTTGCAGGAGGAGCTGCTGGTGCTCCCGACTATTGTGCAGGGTTTCATGTCCTTCGCCTCCCTCGTCACCTGCGAGGGGACCCTGAACGCGTTGTCCCGCGAGGGGTGACGACACTACAAGGTCTTCGACCAATCAGACGAGAACTTTGAACGTGAAGTTTTCAAGGCCGAAGACCCTGTGGTGAAGCAGGCGGCGGGGGCACTCTTCGACCGGATGTGGGGTCCGCACGGTCGGGAGGCGGTTAAGGAGCGATCTGACTGGGCGATAGAGCAGGTAAAGGTTATCTGTTGTTTTGTGTGGTTGTGTTGGGGTATGTGTGGTTTTTGCTGAATGGGTGTGCTGTTGCTGCAGATGGCGCGTGCCGAGGATGTCGAGGACCTTAGAGATCTGGTCGGCGCGCCGCCCGAGGCTGAGGTCGACCCGGTGCCGCCTTCGAGTGCCGGTGAAGGCCCCTCGGCTGCAGCCGTGCCTACCGTGGCCGGTGAAGGCCCTTTGCCAGCCCATGCGCCGACGACCGAAGATCCCCCGAAGGTGGTGGTTGAGCCGGTGACCGAAGACCCCACGGCCGCGGCCGGGCCTTCGCAGGTGGCTGAGTAGGAGTTTGGGGAGTTTGTAAATTTTGTCTGTGTTACTGAACCTTGGTTGTTGCGTAGGTTCAGGATTTTGGGCCTGCACATGCAATCGGTACTGTCAATGATAATTTTGTGGCGGCTTCGACCGTGGTTGCTGAAGACGATTCTGATGATTCTGTGTTTAAGTGTTTTGAGTCTGATGATTCTGGGAGTTTGATTGTGTGGACAGAGGAGTCTTCGGATGAGGATTTGGATTACTTTGTGGCATTGGATGTGGCTGCGGTGGAGGCTTCGCCGGCATTGGATGTGGCTGCGGCGGAGGCTTCGCCGCGTGTAATGGGTGATGAGGGTCTTCTGGGTGCGAGTGTTGGGCATAGGCGGCGAAGGGCGGTGGCGAAACGGAGGGTGAGTGAGTTGTCGCGAGGTGATAGGCGTCATCTTGGTGAGGTGGAAGGTGGTCGCCTTTGTGTGGACGGGGCTGGCAAGCGGGAGTTGTTGTCCTCGCCAGCTGGGGCGAGTGTGGGTGAGGGGGAGCTGCGAAGTCTGTTTGCGGGTGAAGAATTGAGGATAATGTTGTTCAACTATAGGGAGATGGGTATCATCCCAAAGGTTGAGCCAATGTAATATGCGATGCCCTCGCTGTATGTATGTAACCATACTCTTGTGTGATGAAGCTGCGCGCTTTCGTTGATCAGGCCGCTCCCGTAGGCTTTGATTTTTTCGTACTAGTATTCCGGCTGCACCCGCAGGCGACTTTTGCGCGGAGGGTCTTTTGGAAAAAGACTTCGATTTTTCGCACTTATTGTGCTAGTCCGGCTGCACCCTTCGGTGACTTTTGCACGGAGAGTCTTTTAGAAAAGACTTCGATTTTTCGCACTTATTGTGCTAGTCCGGCTGCACCCTTAGGCGACTTTTGCACGGAGAGTCTTTTGGAAAAAGACTTCGATTTTTCGCACTTATTGTGCTAGTCCGGCTGCACCCTTAGGCGACTTTTGCACGGAGAGTCTTTTGGAAAAAGACTTCGATTTTTCGCACTTATTGTGCTAGTCCGGCTGCACCCTTAGGCGACTTTTGCATGGAGAGTCTTTTGGAAAAAAGACTTCGATTTTTCGCACTTATTGTGCTAGTCCGGCTGCACCCTTAGACGACTTTTGCACGGAGAGTCTTTTGGAAAAAGACTTCGATTTTTCGCGCTTATTGTGCTAGTCCGGCTGCACCCTTAGGCGACTTTTGTGCGGAGTGTCGCACGCGAGGGAGGCTTCGCTGCTCCTCGCGGTGACTTCGATGTGGTCGATTGCCGAAGACCGTCGATGCGGTCTTTTTCGACATTGCTTTAATTTTTTGCGGGGGATTTTCGCGTGTATATTACATGGCTCCGCCTCATTAAAAACCTCACCCCCCGGGAGAAAAAGAGTGCGGGCCGGAATAAAACTGTTTGGTGAATTACAAGGGCGTGTTAGCCGTGAGGATTTAAACAAAAAATTTACGGAGATTGTCAATATTCCAGGAATGTTCCAGGTCTTCACCAGATTGTGTTGTTAGTCGGTACGTGCTGGGAGACGACTTCGTCTTGACGATAAATGGTCCTTCCCACTTTGGTTCCAGCTTACCCCGTGACTCCGTCCGGGTTGTGCGGACAAGTACAAGGTCCCCTTCGTTGAATTCTCTTGGGACGACTGCATGGTCGTGCCTGGCCTTCGTTTGGACTTGGTATTTGTTGAGGGCCTGGAGGTTGAAGACACGGTCTCCGTCGATGAGATCTTTGGAGGTTAGCTCGTCGACGTCGGGTACTTGAAAGGGAATTAGGCTTACACCTAGTTCCTAAATAATTTTGGTGGTTGAATTGCCCAACACAAATAATTGGACTAACTAGTTTGCTCTAGTGTATAAGTTAAACAGGTGCCAAAGGTTCACTCTTAGCCAATAAAAAGACCAAGTATTGGGTTCAACAAAAGAGCAAAGGGATAACCGAAGGCACCTCTGGTCTGGCGCACCGGACTGTCCGGTGTGCCACCGGACAGTGTCCGGTGCACCACCAGACAGTGTCCGGTGCACCAGAGGACTCCAACTCAAACTCGTCACCTTCGGGAAAATCCAGAGGCGCTCCGCTATAATTCACCGGACTGTCCGGTGTACACCGGACAGTGTCCGGTGCTCCAAGGAACGGCGCCTCAGGAACTCGCCAGCTTCGGGAATTCGCAACGGCTGGTCCGCTATAATTCACCGGACATGTCCGGTGTACACCAGACTGTCCGGTGTACACCAGACTGTCCGGTGTGACAACGGAGCAACGGATATTTCGGCACCAACGGCTACCTACAACGCATTAAATGCGCGCCAGCGCGTGCAGAAGTCAGGCACGCCCATACTGGCGCACCGGACACTCTACAGTACATGTCCGGTGCGCCACCGGACATCCAGGCGGGCCCAGAAGACAGAGCTCCAACGGTCGGAACCCAACGGCTTTGGTGACTTGGCTGGCGCACCGGACTGTCCGGTGCACCATACGACAGTCAGCCCCACCAAACGGCTAGTTTGGTGGTTGGGGCTATAAATACCCCCAACCACCCACCATTCATTGCATCCAAGTTTTCACACTTCCAACCACTTACAAGAGCTAGGAATTCAATTCTAGACACACTCAAGAGATCAAATCCTCTCCCAAATTCCACACACAACTTTAGTGACTAGAAAGAGAGATTTGCTTGTGTTCTTTCGAGCTCTTGCGCTTGGATTGCTTTCTTCTTTCTTGATTCTTTCTTGCGATCAAACTCACTTGTAATTGAGGCAAGAGACACCAATCTTGTGGTGGTCCTTGTAGGAACTTTGTGTTCCAAGTGATTGAGAAGAGAAAGCTCACTCGGTCCGAGGGACCGTTTGAGAGAAGGAAAGGGTTGAAAGAGACCCGGTCTTTGTGACCACCTCAACGGGGAGTAGGTTTGCAAGAACCGAACCTCGGTAAAACAAATCCACGTGTCACACCTCTTATTTGCTTGCGATTTGTTTTGCACCCTCTCTCGCGGACTCGATTATATTTCTAACGCTAACCCGGCTTGTAGTTGTGATTATTTTGGAGAATTTCAGTTTCGCCCTATTCACCCCCCTCTAGGCGACTATCAGTACTGCTGAAGCGCTTGTCCGCGGGGACCCATGTTTCATTTCCTGCGGGGTCATGGCCTCCGATCCGTATAGCAGGCGAAAGGGAGTGAATCCGGTCGCCCGACACTCGGTCGTGTTCAGTGCCCAGACTGCTTCAGGTAGCAGGTCGGCCCATTTACCCTTCTTGTCGTCGAGGAGCATTTTCTTGATTGCCGTGAAAATTTTGCCGTTGGCGCGCTCTATGACGCCGTTGGATTGTGGGTGGTACACTGAGGTGAAGGCAAACTTGGTGCCAATAGAGAAGCAGAAGTCCCTGAAGTCTTGGCTATCGAATTATTTGCCATTGTCAACTGTGAGCTCGGACGGGACTCCGAATCGGCAGACAATGTTTTGCCAGAAGAATTTCTGGGCGGTCTTCGCTATTATTGTGGATACTGCTCTTGCCTCGATCCACTTGGTGAAATACTCGATGGCGACGAAGGTGAACTTGAGGTTCCCTTGGGCCGTGGGAAGCGGCCCGACAATGTCCAAGCCCCAGCACTGAAGAGGCCATGTGTGGGCGATGAGCTTTGTGAACTGCGAAGGGTTTCCCGAGCGTGGAGAAAATTTCTGGCAGGCTTCGCAGGACCTCGTCACCCGATTCGCGGCGCAAATCATAGCGGGCCAGTAGAAGCCTTGTCGGATCACCTTGGTGGCTAGGGCCCTAGGCATTGCGTGAGAGCCACAAGTTCCGCTATGGACTTCGCGCAGGATCTAGATGCCTTCGGTCTCGGTGACACATTTAAGCATGGGTTGACTGACCCCCTTTTTGTAAAGCTGTCCCTCAATGAGTGCGAAGTCTCGGCTTTGGTGTTTGAGGCGCTTGGCCTCGTTGATATCGCTCGGATGGTAGTATCCCTACAAGAACAGGGTTATTGGTGCCCGCCAGTCTTCGGTCATGATGAGGTTGACTATGCGGTGGCCCTCGGTGTCGTTGGTGATTTGAAGGCCCTCTGGGCTGCGGACGGCTGGCATGCCGATGACATGGTAGAACACGTCGGAGGGCAGGGCCTCGCCTCTGGCGACTGCCTTGGCCAATGCGTCGGCCTCCTCATTCTTGGCTCGGTCCACGTGCTGCAAGGTAAAGCCCTTGAATTGTCTCTCGAGGCTGCGGACAGCCGCGAGATACTGCATAAGTGCAGGGTCCTTTGCTGCGTAATCTTTCTCGACTTGGCCGGCAACCACTTTGGAGTCTGTTCTGATTATGCAGGTGGTGACACCAAGTGCCCGTAACTTGCGAAGGTCGAGGATGACAGCTTCGTACTCTGTACATTGTTGGTGCATCTGTCAGACTCCAAAGCAAAGCTGAGTCGTGCTGCATATCGGTGCTTGACCCCTGTGGGTGAAGTGATGACCGCAGCTGCGCCTACCCCCGCATGGCACCATGTGCCGTCGTAGTGGATGGTCCACACCCTCTCTGCAGTCGTGTCCGGCTGCGTTATTGGCCCGGTCCAATCGACGATGAAGTCTGCTAGGACTTGTGACTTGATGGTTGTCCTAGGCTCGAATGTGATATGGTATTCGGAAAGCTCGGCTGCCCATTTGGCGATCCGGACAGATGCCTCCGGATTTCTAAATAATTCACCGAGTCCCCTGTCCGAGGTGACCCGTACCTTGAACGCTTCAAAATAGTGGCGCAGTTTGCGCGAAGCCATAACGACTGCGTAGGCGAATTTTTCCAGTTCTGTCATGTTGCTTTTGGATGTCATGAGCACTTCGGAGAAGTAATAAACTGGACACTATCTGGTCGTGCCCTCTCTGTCCTATTCTTGAACCAGCGCTGCGCTGACCGCGTGCGGTGAAGCTGCGACGTAGAGCAACAGGGGTAGCGAAGGGTTTGGGCTTGTAAGAATCGCCAGCTCTGACAGGTGCTGCTTTTGTGAAGCGAAGGCCGCCGCTTGCTCTGGTCCCCATGCGAAGTCTTTTGCGCCGCAAAGCGTTTTGAGGAAAGGTAGGCTTCGCTCTGCTGACTTGGAAATGAATCTGTTGAAGGCGGCCAATCTGCCTGTCAGTCGTTGGACGTCTCTGGCTGACTGCGGGGGCGTCATGTTGATGATGGCCTGGATTTTGGTCGGGTTGGCTTTGATCCCTCGGTGCGACACTAGGTAGCCCAGTATCTTCCCCTGGCGGACGCCGAAGACGCACTTTTCGGGGTTTAGGCGAAGTCATGCATCCCGCATGTTCGCGAACGTTTCTGTGAGGTCAGCCAGATGGTCTTCTTTGCTTTTGCTAGCGACGACTATGTCGTCCACATACGTGAATATGTTTCTGCTGATTTGGCTCTCGAGCACCGTTTTGGTGAGGCGAGAGAATGTGGACCCAGCGTTCTTGAGTCCCTTTGGCATTCTGATGAAGCAATACGTGCCGAAGGGTGTTATGAAACTGGTGCTAGCCTTGTCTTCCTCCTTCATGTATATTTGGTGGTAGCCGGAGAAGCATTCAAGGAGTGACATGACTTCGCACCCGGCCACACTATCGACGATCTTATCGATCCGAGGCAGCGGGAAATTATCCTTGGGGCAGGCCTTGTTGAGGCTAGTGAAATCAATGTACATCTGCCACTGCCGCTCTTCTTTTGCACCATGACTACGTTGGCGAGCCACATAGGGTAGGCGACTGGCTCGATGAAGTTGGCCTCAAGCAGGCGGTGTACCTTGGCTTTGGCGGCTTCTATCTTCTCATCAGACATCTTGCGCAGCCGCTGCTTCTTTGGCCTCACCGAAGGGTCGATCCCCAAGCTGTGCTCGATGACAGAGCGACTGACTCCGACCAGGTCGAGGGCGGACCAGGTGAAGACATCCTTATTTTTGGACAGACAGGAGAGGAGTATCTCCTCGTCATGCGAAGTAAGGTCTTCGCTTATGATGACCGTTTGCTTGGGCGTTGCATGGTCAAGGGGAACGGTCTTGGTCCCATCGTTGCTCTGCAGCCGTGCCTTTTCATGCTATTTAGCGGTTGGGCTAGTAGCCTCGGGGACCTCGCGCTGCGCTGTGAGGTAGTGTACGTTCCTTTGCCCTGGAACGAAGTCTCTTTCTATGTTGCGCGCGGCCTGCTGGTTGCTGTAAACTGTGATCGCGCCTTGCGGACCCGGGATCTTCATGCACAGGTAGAGTCCGTGAATGGCTGCCTCAAACTTGTTGATGGAGCCCCGACCCATGATGGTGTTGTACGGGTACACCATGTCGACGTTGTTGAAAGTGACTTGCTCACTTCGTGCATTGGGTGCTACACCGAAGGAGAGGGGGAGCTCTATTTTGCCGACAGGAAAGGTGCCCTTGCCACCGAAGCCATACAGGGGGTTGTCTGAAGGTTTAAGCAAACTGTGGCTGATGCCCATGCGGTCGAAGGCGTGGAGGAAAATGATATACACCTGGCTGCCATTGTCAACTAAGACTTTGTGCAGGTCCCAATCTGCCACGCTACAGTTGATAACCATGGCGTCAATGTGGGGGGCACTGCGCAGGTCGACGTCTCTAGCGTCGAAGGTCAGTGGCACATGGGACCACTTTGTCTGCATGACTGGACCGGTGACGGCGACGTGGTTGATGCTGCGGTAGTGGTCTCTCTTCTGTCGCTTTGTGTCGAAGTCGACGCTGGACCCCCCAGTGATCATGTGAATGACTCCACGATACGGCTGATCAGCGAAGTCTTCTTGCTTTGGTGCTTGGGGGTGGTTGGGGTGGTGGATGTTTGGCTGTTGCGGGTGTGGCGGTGGGAGTGGGGGAGGTACGATTTGTACTTCCTGGTGGTGTTGGTATGCGTGGTTAGGTGGATGCGGAACGGGGCCGTGGTTGTATGGTTGTGGGGGTTGTTGATATGTGTGCACGACAACTCTTGGGTTGTCGGCTGGTTGCGCCCGAGACATCCTGTCTCTAGTGGCCTTCGTTTCCGGGCAGTCCCTTGTTGGGTGCGCGCAGTCTTCGCCGTGGAACAAGCAGTAAAATCTGCGCGGCTGCTGCGCCCGTCCTCGGCCCCGACCACGAGTTCCGTTGCCGCGGCCCTAGGGGAATAATCTTGGCGGCGAGGGGCCTCACCAGCGGGGTGCTGGTTGGCGATGTTGTGTACCTGATGCTGGCTGCGGCCGTCTCGACCGGAGTCTGACTGCGACGATCTCGTCCACGTTCGGCTGGACTGCGGAGGGTCTTTGGGTTTCCTCTAGGACTCGACCTTGCGCTGGTGGAGCTCTTCGGATCTGGCATATTTTTCGAACAGTTGATACAGCTCCTGGAGGTTCTTGGGTGGATCTCTGATGCAGTGGCTGTAAAGGACGCCGGCGCGAAGGCCACTGATGGCGTAGTGGATGGCGATTTGGTCATCAACCGAAGGCAGTTGTGACTTGAGAGTCAGAAACTTGCGGTAGTACTCCCGCAGAGTCTCTCTTTCCAGCTGCTAGCAGAGTGACAGTTCAGCCAAGGCGTCGGTGTCTGGACGGTACCCTTGGAAGTTGAGCAGAAATTTGTCCCGGAGACTTCTCCAGGAGTCGATGGACAACGGGGGCAACCTGGTGTACCAGGTGAGAGTCGGGCCTTCGAGGGCGATGATGAATGATTTAGCCATCGTGGCGTCGTCCCCTCCGGATGATGCAATGGCGACTTGATAGCTCATGATATATTGTGCTGGGTCGGTGCTACCGTTGTACTTGGGGTAGGTCCCTGCCCTGAAGTTGGTGGGCCATGGTGATACTTGCAGGTGCGGCGCCAGGGGACTCCGCTCATCAAGGTAGTTGACACCTTGGAATGCTGTGGTGGGCGGGATGGCGGGTCCGCGCTGAGGAATGAACAGGTCTTCGAATGGCGCGCGCTGTTGGAGGGGTGGGCCGTGCTGCAGATCAAGTTGGCCTTCGCGCTGCATGAGCGCAATCTCTTGCTCAAGTTCCTGAGCCCTCTGCTCCTCGTCACGTATCATCTGGCGCACCTTGGCCTGCGCAGATACACGTTGGCGCTTGGCCTTGAGGATCTCTTTCTGCTTCTGGAGGTTGCGGTTCTTGATGCGCAAGGCCCGCAGTTGTAACTGTTCCTCTGCTGAAACGCCAATGACTTCGCCATCCTCAGTGGCGTCCGCGCCCTCCGGTGGAGCGAAGCCTAGGGGAGGTTGCGGTTGTTCTCCGGAGCTGCAGGTGCGAAGACTGCCTTCGAGTGTAGGTTGTTCATTGCGCTGCCTCTTGCTGAGTGCGTCGTCTTCGCAAGCTTCTTGGTGGGTGGTGTCTGCAACGGCCTTGCCCTTTTTCTCAGCCAGCAGCGCTGCCTTCGCTGCTTCGTCAACGGATGGGGCTGCCTTCGAGCTAGCTCTCTTAGGTGTCATCGCGGGTGGATTTTTCGTAGGACGAACGGTGGGCGCCAAATGGTGGAACTTGCTCAATGTTGGAACTTGCTCTCCTGTGCAAGTTGATCCAACGGGGGAATGAAAACAACGTAAACGGGGTTTCGACTTGAGATGGCAATAGCTCTGTTAATCCGGCCTCTCAAGGGCACTATACGGGGGTATTTATAGGTGCCTGAGTGCCCAACATCTTAGTGTAAGGACGCATGTACCCTCAGGCACCTGGACTATCCCCGGAATATTCCCATAAAGGAGGGTTACAGACTGTCATTACAGAAAAGATATTACAAATCGGGCCCGTAACATGCTTCTTTGTGCGGGGCCTGTTATAATGGGCCGAATCCCACGTGGGCCTCAAGGCCGAGTGAGGACGTGGGACGGGGCGACGTCGTCGTAGGCCTTCGTCTCATAGTGTAGAAGGCGAAGGGTGGACCTCGCCGGTTCTTCTGCTTCCGTTGGCGCAGCAAGAAAGACGAAGGCTGGAGTGAAGGGTAGCGTCTTCGCCTTCGCCCCAACACCTACTAAGGTCATGTGGTCATTCCCTGTAATACCACATATAAAGCTTCTATTTTGAAACAAAGAACATACAAAATTGATGAGGTGGCACAAAGAAGAATATAAGAAAGATGATATATTGAGGCACCTCGTTGATGAGTCTCGGTGGAGAAAAGTTGATAGATATACCTAGAGTTTGCAAAGGATACGAGAAACAAAAGGTTTGGTTTAAGCAATGATGGCATGAATCATTTCAGTGAAACGAGCAGTAGTCACAACACATGGCCTATGTAGGAAACATTGATGTCTAAGAGGGGGTGAATTAGGCAATCTAATTTCTCACTAACCCATATCCGCCTCTATTTTTCTTTTAACCAAAACATATATAGATAACCAATCATTTATATGTGCAACTAAGATTTTGGTTAAGCATTGCTATCTCTATCGCAAAAAAAGTTTGGTCACCTAGGTTATAGACATATCCACTAGCCTATAATTAAGCTAATAATATAAAGCATACAACCAAAGGTAACAATATAAACGTGAAAGCTTAAATGCAATAGAGATACAAACTCTCATTGATGTGCCACTCTTTTTACTAACATATAGAGAAGCGTGCAAGCTTCTTATGAGTCCTCATTGGAGCCCCATGCAAGAGAAGCCCACATAAGGGTCAAGCTCCTTGATAGGCAGTTATGTAGATAGCCCTAGGCCTTCTACATGTGCAAGTGGTGCTCCAACGATAGCCTCTCTCGGATGCTCCATATCGTCTCCACTATCAAACTTCTGTAACACCCCGGGATCCACAAACACCCCGAAATGCTACTAAACTACACAACTAACATTCATATATAAAATTTCGACAGCATCTCCTTTGAAAATTTGCATAAACGTGGAAGCAACAGAGTATAAACAGATATCATGATAAGAAAACATACTAGACATTAATAATCTGCTAGCAATGGGAAGATAACCATAACGACATAAACTGGATTAACTAGTGTGCACGACTAGTTAAAAACAAACATCCTTGACAAGAAGTTTCTAATTAAATCATGGATGTGCCTGGACAGCGTTATTATGAGAGTGAAGGTGGACGTGCTGCTACTTCCCTCATTCCCAACATGAATTAAGTACCTGCATTGAGTAATGCAAGAGTGAGATGAAACATCTCAGCAAGTAAATTGTTTTGACGAGATATTCAAACCAAAAAAATGAATTAATCAACATTTTAAAGGGGTCATTAGATATAGAACTCAATAGTCCCAAAATAACCAATGCCATCTCATTTCCTCGAATAACCACAATAGGTTGTATAACACTTCACTGCGTCAACAATACATGCAAATATCACTTTAATGTATGCATAGGAATGCTATGTGTAAGTCCTCTGCCTTCATACCTTTTAGAGTATAAAACCACACCATCTGCAAATATCATTTCAATGAATGCATATGAATGCAATGCATATGTCCTCTGCCTTCATACCTCTAAGGGTATGAAGCCGCATCGTACCCCTCCTCGGGCAACGTACGATGCTAAGTTGTACCGGTACGGTCGGACCATAGGTCACAACAAAACTTCAGATACAAGTGAATCATGCAATGTATATGGCATGCTGCATTTATCAATATACTTCACTTCCTTCACATACAATACAAACCTCAAACAATACTTTGTTTACCTTCAGATACAATACAAACCTTAAATAATACTTCATTCACCTTCAGGGGTGTGAATTAATCTCGTGGGTCATACTCGAATCATCATCATCATCAATATATGATTAAGCATCAATATAATACAATCAAGTAAAGCATCACCATAGAGTTCAATTATGAAAGAATTCAATGATTCTGAATATTAGAGTGAAGGCGATGAAACAACAAGTCAAAACGATAGCAACCACCGCTACATTCACTTGCCTTCATCGAAGAAGAAAAATGTACTAGGCATGATCTGGGGTTTCCCCAAGAAATTCTGCAAGAAGATATGGGGAAGATCATCTCCTTGATCCTCTCTTCCTCTTCAATTCAACGTGCTACTCCTCTTCTCGATCCTTGTTGCATGGGGGAGATCTAGAGGGAGGAGGAAGCTGTGGAGAGGGTAGAGGGCGGCTGCCCAAGGGGAGGAGATGAAGAGGGAGGGGGCGGCGGCTAAAGGGGTGGAAAGGGTGGGGGCGGCTGCAACAATTGGGAGGAGAGGGGGTCGGCTAGGGTTAGGGAGGGGGGCTCCCATCTGTCGGATCGACATCAAAGGCCCGAACACGCTCTCCCATCTGAGCTCCTGACCCCAGCGGAAAAAAATGCCAAAAGATCTACTATTTCCCTGAGGAATGCCTCCTGAAACTCCAAACCCCAATGCCACAGAACATGAAAGAAAAGAGAAAAAAGAAATTTAACTTATTTTCAAAAAATTGGGATATCACAACTTCCAACCAAAATGCCATAGGCCTTGTTCATTCTAGTACACGGTAGAGGCCACACCACAAACGTAGTTGGTATGATCTTGCAATACTATAGCCTCTCCAGGTACAACTATAATTACATGCGCAAGCGTCAAGGGACATAATTGTCGGGTACCATAATTAGGGGTACCCAGATCACAACCCTAAAATCCTGAGATGCTCGAGTAAGAAGGGAACATGAGCAAAACACGCTCCTGACCATACCAAGGCAAGGGATCCAAATCACGCCTCGCCCGAGGCCAACCCCAAACGGGAGACCCTAGTCATGAACTCGCCCGACCCCACCCACGGGCAGGAGACATAGTCATAACTCGCCCGAGGCCACCCTCGGGCGAGACACAGTCACGACTCGCCCGAGGCCACCCCAAGCAAAAAACATAACCACGACTCGCCCGAGGCGAGATGCACATTTCCGATTGGCACGAGGATGCCTCAGACGACACTTAGGAGCTACCTGCTTCGGCCCACCACTTCGGCTCCTGAACGTACGTTTATACGATCACCTGCCCTGTTGAGGGCGCCAAAGTCAACAAAGGAAGACACGACTACGGTCTTATCTACTTTCACCGACCACAACAAAGCACATGGCACGGATACCAGACATTGTTCCCCCACTCCGACCACTGTTTTAACTGGCTAGAGCGTGGCTACATGTGACGCCAAGACCTGGCATCAGCCCCGGGAGAGATCTCCGCCTCGCCCGAGCTCGGCCTCGGCCAACTGCTCCAAACAGGGAAACCCGTGATGCCACCAGCTCTCATGCGAACACCGCTGAAGATAGGATGGCTACATAAACCACAAGGTCAGTGTCCAATCTGCTTTCCACCATCCCGGATGACGTACGGGCCAGATTACCACATACTTTTTACCATGTCGCGCTATTTCAACCACTATGACTTGACATACTTATAAACGTCCCATCTGCACCCCTGCACAGGATAGGCTCGGGCACGCATCTGAGCCCGCAAACCCA
Source organism: Zea mays (assembly GCF_902167145.1). NCBI lineage: Eukaryota > Viridiplantae > Streptophyta > Magnoliopsida > Poales > Poaceae > Zea > Zea mays. The sequence goes on from NC_050098.1 coordinate 202,242,029, forward strand.
GCCTCGACTCTCTACATAGTCAAAGTGCAAGTTACAGGGATTAGATATCCTTCTCCTGACCAAAGACGACACCAAGGACAAGGGCCTTCTCGCCGACCATACATCTACAGGGGCTCGGACTGATCTCCTCTGATCACAACAACCCTTGTACTCCTAGGCTTCCCCCTTGCAACTATAAAAGGAAGAGTCCAGAGTCTCCGAGGAGGGAGAGAGGAACACAACCCTTGACCTCTCTCTCCACTCCTGATATTGGCACCGACCTCAATCACACTTAGAGACTTGGGACCTACTCCCTCTCTTGACTAGCTTGTATCCCCTACTATGAGCACCTAGGTGCAAGATAATATAAGTCTCATCCCCCCTTGCTGGAAGTAGGGTCTTCTCTTGCCTGAACCAGGATAAAACTTGTGCCTTATTGCATCACCCATCTAGAGAGGGCATGAAGCACAAATTCACTTGTTGGTTAGGACCCTCGGGTCAAAACAATGATGGTTGGCATGCCAGGTAGGGGAACCGCTACGTGTTTATAGCACATTCCATGTGCCAATCTTGAACAGCCTTTGTGGCTCGGCACGGTGATCTGGTTCGGGAGTCTCGAGTTCATGTCCCTTGGTTTCGATTATTACATGGTGCTCCTCCCGCCTAAACACCACACCGACATCAACTACCGCATCTCCCAGCAAGGGGAGCATGACCACGCTTGCTACCCTGGCCGGAGGGGCACCTAGACCTCCATTGTCATCCTTCTCGCCGGAGGAACGGAGATAGAACAACCGCAACCACTCCACAAGCAGCGCTCCCAGCTGACGCTTCTGGGTAGGCCGACGACGTAGACTCCCTTGTAAGGGACCTTTCTAGTGTTAGGCTCGTGCTCGCAATGATGACGCCAACACATGTTGCTCCCACGATAAGCCCAGCGGCTCCTCCCATGGTCCGGGAGATAGGGACAATGTTCCACCATATCCCCTTCCGGATGAGCTTTGATCCCTGGGTGTTGGGGACTTGTTCTCAAATGCTTTGAGTTAAGAACAAGGCAACACGAAACATTAATGGTTAAAGACCTTCGTCCTTGGAAGCATTATCTCCCTTAAGATATAATGATCTTCAGACGAAGGTTATGAAGGACGTACCTTCATAATCTCAGTATATAATAATGAAAGTAGAAGCATATGAAACATGGAAAATAACATGAATAATCATATGCTATCATTAGTATATCTTTATTATGTCATAATGAATAAGCATGAACAATATTGATTTACATTTATACCTTCGGCTTGACAGAATGCAAAAATCCAGGTGTGACATGCGAGTGAATACAAGTCAGCGTGAACAGGACAGTGTTACTGTTCATCTATTTATAGGCACAGGACGCAGCCTGTGTGAAATTACATCCATGCCCTTTATGTTTACTGTTGACTTAAGGACAATCTATCGAGGACTAAATAGCCTTTTCCTCTTTAAGTCGGTTTCATTTTCCGCCGCTAAGCCGAAGTTTCTCTACGCGTAGCTTCGGAACTGGTTCAACCTTCTCCCAAACCATGCTTTTCATATCGTGTACAACTTCATTCCGAGGTTGAAGATCCCTGTGAATGTATTATACTTGGAAAACATGTTAGTTGTGTTTTTGAGGACCTTCGGAAGACGAAGGCCCTGAGAGCACCTAGAGGGGGGGTGAATAGGTGATCCTGTAAAACTTTAAAACTTAAGCCACAAAACTTGGTTAAGTGTTAGCACAATAATCACCAAGTGGCTAGAGAGAAGATCTTGCACAATATGATAACCACAAAGAGTTCAACACAGAGATGACACAGTGGTTTATCCCGTGGTTCGGCCAAGTACAACACTTGCCTACTCCACGTTGTGGCGTCCCAACGGACGAGAGTTGCACTCAACTCCTCTCAAGTGATCCAATGATCAACTTGAATACCACGGTGTTTTGCTTTTCTTTTCTTATCCCGTTCGCGAGGAATCTCCACAACTTGGAGCCTCTCGCCCTTACACTTTTGATGTTCACAAAGAATCACGGAGTAAGGGAGGGATGAGCAACTCACACAAGATTCAAAAATCAGAGCAACAACACGCACACAAGTCGCAACAAGAGCTCGCAACACAACCCAAAGAGTTCACAACTCCACAAGAGCTCTATATGCTATCACAAAGAAACAAATGCGCGGAATCGATGTCTTGGTGCTTAGGAATGTTGTAAGTATGCTTGGTGTTCTCCTCCATGCGCCTAGGGGTCCCTTTTATAGCCCCAAGGCAGCTAGGAGCCGTTGAGAGCAATCTGGGAAGGCTGATCTTACCTTCTGTCGACTGGCGCACCGGACAGTCCGGTGCACACCGAACACTGTCCGGTGCCCGATTTCTTTCCTTAAATGGTGCAGCCGTCCGTTGGTAGCCAGAGAGCCGTTGGCGCACCGGACATGTCTGGTGCACACCGGACAGTCCGGTGCCCCCTTCTAGCCGTTGGCTCGGCCACGTGTCCCGCGCAGATCGCGCGGCCGACCGTTGGCTCACCGGACAGTCCGGTGCACACCGGACAGTCCGGTGAATTATAGCCGTACGTCGCCGGTGAATTCCCGAGAGCGGCCAGTTCGCTCGAGCCAGCCTGGCGCACCAGACACTGTCTGGTGCACCACCGGACAGTCCGGTGCTCCCAGACTGAGCAGACTCTTGGCTGCTTGAGCCAAGACAATTCCAATTCGATTTTTCCTGTTTCCAGCACTTAGACACAATACATTAGTCTCTAAAACAATGTACTAAGTCTGAGAAACATACCTTTATCCTTGATTTGTACTTCGTCCACCATTTTACACTTAGACACTTGTGTTGGGCACTAAATTACCAAAATACTTAGAAATGGCCCAAGGGCACATTTCCCTTTCAATCTCCCCCTTTTTGGTGATTTATGCCAACACAATATTAATCAAGTAGAACAAATACAAAATCAATTCAAATAAGAACTCAAATTGTTTTGATTCAAATTTGACATATATGGATCACTCTTTGCCACCACTTGGTTTGTTTTTGCAAATCAAACTCAAATTTCTATCTCTAAGTCAAACACACATGTTAAGACATAAAGAGAGTCATTCCAAGAGAATTTGATTCAAGATTTCAAAAACTCCCCTTTTCCCATAATCAACATTTCTCCCCACAAGAAACCAACTTTTGACAAGAGACAATAAAAGAGTTTTGACAAACCCAAAGCTCTATTCTACTATTTTCAAAATCTCTCAAGTGGTAGCTGATCCATTTATCGCTTTGGCCTTTATTTTCTCCCCCTTTGGCATCAAGCACCAAAACGGGATGAATCCTGGCCCTTTAACCCCATTGCCTCACCAAAATCTTCAATAAGAGTACAAAGGTGATAAGAGTACATGAGATGAACTTGGAATAAGTTACCCTCTCATCGGAGTGCAGTGGAAGTCTTTCATGGTCCAAGTCCACCTTTTCCCTTTCAAACCTCCTTTGAGACTAAAACAAACAAACTCAAGCACATGGTTAGTCTCAAGGGGTCAAGTTGTAGCACAGCTCCCCCTAAATATGTGCATCACTTGCAAAAGGACTTGTGAGGTCCGGGGAGTGTTTGTACAACTTGAGCACCATAAGTAAGCAACGAAATGCATAAGGAACATGATCAAAGGCATAAACACATGTATGCTATAAATCAATCCAAGTTCCGCGAATCTAAGACATTTAGCTCACTACGCAACCTGCAAAAGGTCTTCTCATCTAGAGGCTTGGTAAAGATATCGGCTAGCTGGTTCTCGGTGCTAACATGAAACACTTCGATATCTCCCTTTTGCTGGTGGTCTCTCAAAAAGTGATGCCGGATGTCTATGTGCTTTGTGCGGCTGTGTTCAACAGGATTTTCTGCCATGCGGATAGCACTCTCATTATCACATAGGAGTGGGACTTTGCTCAGATTGTAGCCAAAGTCTCTGAGGGTTTGCCTCATCCAAAGTAGTTGCGCGCAACATTGTCCCGCGGCAACGTACTCGGCCTCAGCGGTGGATAGGGCAACGAAAGTTTGTTTCTTAGAGTTCCATGACACCAGGGACCTTCCTAAGAATTGGCACGTCCCCGATGTACTCTTCCTGTCGACCTTACATCCAGCATAGTCGGAATCTGAATATCCAATTAGGTCAAAGGTAGACCCCTTTGGATACCAGAGCCCGAAGCAAGGCGTAGCAACTAAATATCTAAGGATTCGCTTCACTGCCACTAAGTGACACTCCTTAGGATCGGATTGAAATCTAGCACACATGCATACACTAAGCATAATATCCGGTCTACTAGCACATAAATAAAGTAACGACCCTATCATTGACCGGTATGCCTTTTGATCAACGGACTTACCTCCTTTGTTGAGGTCGGTGTGTCCGTCGGTCCCCATCGGAGTCTTTGCGAGCTTGGCATCCTTCATCCCAAACCGCTTCAGCAAGTCTTGCGTGTACTTCGTTTGAGAGATGAAGGTGCCGTCCTTGAGTTGCTTCACTTGGAACCCAAGGAAGTAGTTCAACTCGCCCATCATTGACATCTCGAATTTTTGTGTCATTACCCTGCTAAACTCTTCACAAGACTTTTTATTAGTAGAACCAAATATTATGTCATCAACATAAATTTGGCACACAAACAAATCACCATCACATGTCTTAGTGAAAAGAGTTGGATCGGCTTTCCCAACCTTGAAAGCATTAGCAATTAAGAAATCTCTAAGGCATTCATACCATGCTCTTGGGGCTTGCTTAAGTCCATAGAGCGCCTTAGAGAGCTTACATACGTGGTCGGGGTACCGTTCATCCTCGAAGCCAGGGGGTTGCTCGACGTACACCTCCTCCTTGATTGGCTCGTTGAGGAAAGCGCTCTTCACATCCATTTGGAACAACCTGAAAGAATGGTGAGCGGCATATGCTAGCAAAATACGAATGGACTCTAGCCTAGCCACAGGAGCAAAAGTCTCCTCAAAGTCCAAACCTGCGACTTGGGCATAACCTTTTGCCACAAGTCGAGCCTTGTTCCTTGTCACCACCCCGTGCTCGTCTTGTTTGTTGCGGAACACCCACTTGGTTCCCACAACATTTTGCTTAGGACGAGGCACCAGCGTCCAAACTTCATTCCCCTTGAAGTTGTTGAGCTCCTCTTGCATGGCCAACACCCAGGCCGAATCTAGCAAGGCCTCTTCTACCCTGAAAGGCTCAATAGAAGAGACAAAGGAGTAATGCTCACAAAAATTAACTAATCGAGATCGAGTAGTTACTCCCTTGCTAATATCACCCAGGATTTGGTCGACGGGATGATCCCTTTGAATCATCGCTCGAACTTGGGTTGGAGGTGCCGGTTGCGCTTCTTCCTCCATCACATGATCATCTTGAGCTCCCCCTTGATCACATGCCTTTTGTTGATGATCCTGTTCATCGTCTTGAGTTGGAGGATGCACCATAGTTGAGGAAGAAGGTTGATCTCGCTCATTTTGTTCCTGTGGCCGCACCTCTCCAATCGCCATGGTGCGTATTGCGGCCGTTGGAACGTCTTATTCATCTACATCATCAAAATCAACAACTTGCTCTCTTGGAGAGCCATTAGTCTCATCAAATACAACGTCGCTAGAGACTTCAACCAAACTCGATGATTTGTTGAAGACTCTATACGCCTTTGTATTTGAGTCATAACCTAACAAAAACCCTTCTACTGCTTTGGGAGCAAACTTAGAATTTCTACCTTTCTTCACTAGAATGTAGCATTTGCTCCCAAATACACGAAAGTAAGATATATTGGGTTTGTTACCGGTTAGAAGCTCATATGATGTCTTCTTGAGGAGGCGATGAAGGTAGACCCTGTTGATGGCGTGGCAAGCCGTGTTCACGGCTTCCGACCAAAAGCACTCGGGGGTCTTGAACTCTCCAAGCATCGTCCTTGCCATATCAATGAGCGTCCTGTTCTTCCTCTCTACCACACCATTTTGTTGTGGTGTGTAGGGAGCGGAGAACTCGTGCTTGATCCCTTCCTCCTCAAGGAACTCCTCCACTTGAAGGTTCTTGAACTCGGACCCGTTGTCGCTCCTTATCTTTTTCACCTTGAGCTCAAACTCATTTTGAGCTCTCCTTAGGAAGCGCTTGAGGGTCCCTTGGGTTTCAGACTTATCCTGCAAAAAGAACACCCAAGTGAAGCGGGAAAAGTCATCAACAATAACTAGACCATACTTACTTCCTCCTGTGCTTAGATAGGTGACGGGTCCGAAGAGGTCCATATGTAGCAGCTCCAGGGGTCTTGATGTGGTCATCACATTCTTGCTGTGATGTGCTCCTCCCACTTGTTTACCTGCCTGACAAGCTGCACAAGGTCTATCTTTTTCGAATTGCACATTAGTTAATCCTATCACGTGTTCTCCCTTTAGAAGCTTGTGAAGGTTCTTCATCCCTACATGTGCTAAGCGGCGATGCCACAGCCAGCCCATGCTAGTCTTAGCAATTAAACATGCATCTAGACCGACCTCTTCTTTTGCAAAATCAACTAAGTAAAGCTTGCCGTCTAATACACCTTTAAAAGCTAATGAACCATCACTTCTTCTAAAGACAGACACATCTATGTTTGTGAATAAACAGTTATATCCCATATTGCATAATTGACTAATAGATAGTAAATTATATCCCAGAGACTCAACTAAAAACACATTAGAAATAGAGTGCTCATTTGAGACTACAATTTTACCTAACCCTTTTACCTTGCCTTGGTTCCCATCACCGAATATTATTGAATCTTGGGAATCCTTGTTTTTGACGTAGGAGGTAAACATCTTCTTCTCCCCTGTCATATGGTTTGTGCATCCGCTGTCGATAATCCAGCTTGAACCCCCGGATGCATAAACCTGCAAGGCAATTTTAGGCTTAGGTCTTAGGTACCCAACTCATGTTGGGTCCTACAAGGTTAGCACAAATATCCTTAGGGACCCAAATGCAAGTTTTGTCTCCCTTGCATTTTGCCCCTAATTTCCTAGCAATCACCTTTCTATCCTTTCTACAAATTGTAAATGAAGCATTACAAGCATGATAAATTGTAGAAGGTTCATTAATTATTTTCCTAGGAACATGAACAACATTTCTTCTAGGCATGTGATTAATAACACTTCTCCTAGCCAAATGTCTATCATGCATAATAGAAGAACTAGAAGCAAACATGGCATGAGAATCATAAACATTTGAATCAAAAGCATCATAACTTCTATTTGCATTTTTAGCATGTCTCCTATCATGATACATAAAAGCATGGTTCTTTTTAGCACTACTAGCCATAGGGGCCTTCCCTTTCTCCTTGGCGGGAATGGGAGCCTTCTGGCTTGTTAAGTTCTTGGCTTCCCTCTTGAAACCAAGTCCATCTTTAATTGAGGGGTGTCTACCAATCGTGTAGGCATCCCTTGCAAATTTTAATTTTTCAAATTTTTTTTTGCTAGTCTTAAGTTGGGCACTAAGACTAGTTACTTCATCACTTAATTTTGCAATAGAAGCTACATGTTCACTACAAGCATCAATGTCAAAATCTTTACATCTATTGCAAATCATAACAAGTTCTACACAAGATTTGGATTTACTAGCTATCTCTAACTTAGCATTCAAATCATTATTAATGCTCCTTAAGTTAGAAATTGTCTCATGGCAAGAGGATAACTCACAAGAAAGCATTTCATTTCTTTTAACTTCTAGAGCATGAGATTTTTGAGCTTCTACAAATTTGTCATGTTCTTCATACAACAAATCCTCTTGCTTTTCTAAAAGCCTATTCTTATCATTCAAGGCATCAATCAATTCATTAATTTTATCTACCTTGGTTCTATCTAGGCCCTTAAATAAACATGAGTAATCTATTTCATCCTCATCACTAGATTCGTCCTCACTTGAAGAAGCATAAGTAGAGTTTCGAGTACATACCTTCTTCTCCCTTGCCATAAGGCATGTGTGACGCTCGTTGGGGAAGAGGGATGACTTGTTGAAGGCGGTGGCGGCGAGTCCTTCATTGTCGGAGTCGGAAGAGGAGCAATCCGAATCCCACTCCTTGCCTAGATGCGCCTCACCCTTTGCCTTCTTATAGTTCTTCTTCTTCTCCCTCTTGTTCCCTTGATCCTGCTCACTATCATTGTCGGGACAGTTAGCAATAAAATGACCAAGCTTACCACATTTGAAGCATGAGCGCTTTCCCTTTGTCTGGGTCTTGCTTGGCTGCCCCTTGCGACCTTTTAGCGTCGTCTTGAATCTCTTGATGATGAGAGCCATCTCTTCATCATTAAGTCCGGCCGCCTCAATTTGTGCCACCTTGCTAGGTAGCGTCTCCTTGCTTCTTGTTGCCTTGAGAGCAAGAGGTTGAGACTCATTGATTGGACCATTCAATGCGTCGTCCACGTATCTCGCTTCCTTGATCATCATTCACCCGCTCACGAACTTTCCAAGTATCTCCTCGGGCGTCATCTTGGTGTACCTAGGATTCTCACGAATATTGTTTACAAGATGAGGATCAAGGACAGTGAAAGACCTTAACATTAGGTGGACGACGTCGTGGTCCATCCATCGTGTGCTTCCATAGCTTCTTATCTTGTTGACAAGGGTCTTTAGCCGGTTGTACGTTTGAGTTGGCTCTTCTCCCCTTATCATAGCGAAGCTCCCGAGTTCGCCTTCCACCAACTCCATCTTGGTGAGCATTGTGACATCATTCCCCTCATGAGAGATCTTGAGGGTGTCCCAAATTTGCTTGGTGTTATCCAAGCCGCTCACTTTGTGGTATTCATCCCTGCACAAAGAAGCTAGAAGAATAGTAGTAGCTTGTGCATTTTTATGAATTTGCTCATTGATAAACATGGGACTATCATTACTATCAAAATGCATTCCATTCTCAACTATCTCCCATATGCTTGGATGGAGAGAGAACAAATGACTACGCATTTTGTGACTCCAAAATCCATAGTCTTCTCCATCAAAGTGAGGAGGTTTACCAAGTGGAATGGATAATAAATGAGCATTTGTACTATGCGGAATACGAGAGTAGTCAAAAGAAAAGTTTGAATTAACCGGTTTCCTTCTCTCGCAGTCGTTGTCGTCGTTGTCCTTTTGGGAAGAAGTGGACTCATCGCTGTCGTCGTAGTAGACGATCTCCTTGATGCGTCTTGTCTTCTTCTTCTTCCCATCTTTGCGTCTGTGGCCCGAGCCCGAGTCGGTAGGCTTGTCGTCCTTCGGCTCGTTTACAAAGGACTCCTTCTCCTTGTCGTTGATCACGATTCCCTTCCCCTTAGGATCCATCTCTTCGGGCGGTTAGTCCCTTTCTTGAAGAGAACGGCTCCGATACCAATTGAGAGCACCTAGAGGGGGGGGGTGAATAGGTGATCCTGTAAAACTTTAAAACTTAAGCCACAAAACTTGGTTAAGTGTTAGCACAATAATCACCAAGTGGCTAGAGAGAAGATCTTGCACAATATGATAACCACAAAGAGTTCAACACAGAGATGACACAGTGGTTTATCCCGTGGTTCGGCCAAGTACAACACTTGCCTACTCCACGTTGTGGCGTCCCAACGGACGAGAGTTGCACTCAACTCCTCTCAAGTGATCCAATGATCAACTTGAATACCACGGTGTTTTGCTTTTCTTTTCTTATCCCGTTCGCGAGGAATCTCCACAACTTGGAGCCTCTCGCCCTTACACTTTTGATGTTCACAAAGAATCACGGAGTAAGGGAGGGATGAGCAACTCACACAAGATTCAAAAATCAGAGCAACAACACGCACACAAGTCGCAACAAGAGCTCGCAACACAACCCAAAGAGTTCACAACTCCACAAGAGCTCTATATGCTATCACAAAGAAACAAATGCGCGGAATCGATGTCTTGGTGCTTAGGAATGTTGTAAGTATGCTTGGTGTTCTCCTCCATGCGCCTAGGGGTCCCTTTTATAGCCCCAAGGCAGCTAGGAGCCGTTGAGAGCAATCTGGGAAGGCTGATCTTGCCTTCTGTCGACTGGCGCACCGGACACTGTCCGGTGCCCGATTTCTTTCCTTAAATGGCGCAACCGACCGTTGGCAGCCAGAGAGCCGTTGGCGCACCGGACATGTCCGGTGCACACCGGACAGTCCGGTGCCCCCTTCTAGCCGTTGGCTCGGCCACGTGTCCCGCGCAGATCGCGCGGCCGACCGTTGGCCCGGCCGACCGTTGGCTCACCGGACATTCCGGTGCACACCGGACAGTCCGGTGAATTATAGCCGTACGTCGCCGGTGAATTCCCGAGAGCGGCCAGTTCGCTCGAGCCAGCCTGGCGCACCGGACACTGTCCGGTGCACCACCGGACAGTCCGGTGCTCCCAGACTGAGCAGACTCTTGGCTGCTTGAGCCAAGACAATTCCAATTCGATTTTTCCTGTTTCCAGCACTTAAACACAATACATTAGTCTCTAAAACAATGTACTAAGTCTGAGAAACATACCTTTATCCTTGATTTGTACTTCGTCCACCATTTTACACTTAGACACTTGTGTTGGGCACTAAATTACCAAAATACTTAGAAATGGCCCAAGGGCACATTTCCCTTTTAGGCCCCCAACAGTAGCCCCTCGCAGTATTAATTTGTTATAACAATAAATTCAGACTGCGACGTGAACAAAGGCCTTAAGCCGAAGGTCCGAAAACACCTTCCCTTCGCTAGAATAGCGAAAGGCAATGACAAACAGGGCCCGCCAAGTTGTATAGCGCTAGGCGTATAAATAGGAACCCACAGCGGTAGCATTTGATACGCCATTTCTATTGTTTGCGTTATTTTCTCAAATGTTTAACTCTTTCTTACAAGCTCTTGCTTGATTTTCGAGCTTTGGTTTAAAGACGTGCTTGCTCCATGTCTGAGGATAAGAAGATAACCGAGGAAAAGATGACCATGGAAAAGATTACTGATGAGAAGAAGCTCACTGAGGAGGAGAAGCTATATGAAGAGAAGAAAGTTGCGGATCCTTTTATCGCTGGGTTTTATGAGTCTATGGCAAAAACGAATACAGAGAAAATTACCAAGGAGATAATGGAGGGTTTGTCTGAAGATTCTGATGACAGTGATAGTTATGATGTGGAAAGTGGAGATGAAGATTCTGAGGATCGGCCCTAGCGGCCAAGCCATACCATCTTTGGTAAATCGAGCATTAAACAAAGTCATATTGACGCCATGCGAGGGAGATATTTTCGCGACATGTCTATTGTGAGGGTTGGAGGAGACAACACTGCCCCTGCTCCTGAGGAAAATGAAGTTGTTATTTACCGAAGCTTCATGAAGGTAGGCCTTCGGTTCCCATTGAGCAAATTTATGGTTGATATATTAAAGATATTCTAGATCTTTCTCCATCAGATTACCCCCGAAGCTATAATTAGGATGGGGATGTTTGTCTGGGCTGTGAGAAGCCAGGGGCTGGAGCCAAGCGCGAAGTGCTTCTGCAATATGCACGAGCTATTATACAAGACAAAGGCTACCGGCAAAGAACAATACCACAACAACTTTGGTTGCTACGGGTTCATTGCCCGCCCCAATGCAAGTTACCCGGTGCCAACATACAGGAAAAGGTGGCCCAGGGCCTGGATGGAGGAGTGGTTTTATGTTAAAATGATCTGATTAAAAGGGAAGACGTTAAGAAAATTATCCAGCGCCTGTGAATCATCTAGGCCCTTGAGTGATGTTTTGGTAATCAATAACAACTGTTTGTGGACTAACGGTTCTTGGAGAAATAAGAATGCAGGGTTGGACCACATAGAACAGGAAATCTTGGAGATTCATAAGCATTGGTTATGGATCAAGTGGAGGCAAAGGTATAACATAAGTTTTGTTTTTGCCGGTCTTGAGGAGTTTAGAGAAGATACTTGACCGGATTAATAGGTTAGATAGCCGTACTATTAAGAGGGGTCAATGACTTTGATCTGTGTAAAGCTTAGTGCCTCAGAGAGCATCTAGTGATTGCATTTGCATGAGGACTAACAGCGCTTTAAATTTCATGAGTTAAAAATCCTTTCAAAAGGTTGTTTGAAAAAGTGCAAAGTCTTGGATGCGCGGACCATCCGGGTCTTGAGGGCGGACCGTCCGCGATCCACCAGTGGGGTCCGAAGTCTGACCACTTCGGACAGGACCTGTTCATTTGCACTGCGGACCGTCCGCAGTCCTGACTAGAGGTGGCTGCTTTCGGGACAGTCCCTGAATTATAGTGCAGACCGTCCGACTTTGATGGGCGGACAGTCCGCAGGTGCCAAATATGGTTTGGGCAGGGACTGTGTGGTTTTTTGGGATTTGTACTACGGACTGTCCGGAGGATAAGTCCGGACAGTATTGTCTCCAGGTCTCGGACCGTCCGGCCTTGTAGGCGGACGGTCCGCCTGTGTTAACTGCTCTTGGTCAGAGGTTCGGGTGCTTCAAGTTGCCAGGTCGCGAATGGTCCGGCCGAGGTGGGCGGACTGTCCGGACCTAACTTTTCTGACATCTCTGACAGATTTCAAACGGGGAATATAGCCGTTATGTGTACGGCGGACCGTCCACGTGTGCGCAGAACAAGTGCTTTTTGCTCATAACGGTTGGAATCTAGTGGGGGACTATAAATAGAAGGGTAGCTCGTGTGTGAAGGCTCTCTTGGCCATTCCTTGCATACATTGAGCTCAATTGTGATCCTCCAACTCACTCTCTCACTCTCTTTGCTTGAGGTTGCATTCTAGTGAGAGATTGAGTGTTCCTAGTGCATTTGCATCCATCGGTGATTCTTGAGGCACTAGGTGGTACACCGAGCAAGCGTCATCGGCTTGTTACTCTTGGAGGTTGCCGCCTCCTAGACAGCTCCGGTGATTATCTCCGTCTAGCTCTCTAAGAAGATTGTGGAGAAGCCGCGGTGTTGATTGTGAGGGGTTCGCCGGAGCAGCAAAGGTGACATTAGTGGAATCGAGGTATTGAGTGATTTCTTGTCTACTTGGCTCAAAGATCAAACCATGTCTTGATAGAGGAGCAAGTGAGAGCTTGAAGTCCACCTCAACGTGGATTAGGGGTGATCGGCAAATCACCGATACCACGGGATAAAATTCGGTGTCTTTACTTTCTTGCATTACTTATTGTCGTGCAAGTGATTAGTGTTTTGCATATTGTTCTTTAAGTATTCAATCACCCTAGTTGATTCTCATAGATTGTTTACTTGTTATCACTAGAGAATTTATACCTCTTGTTATATTGATTAAATTTCCCTAGTGTTTTTATTTTAGTCAAAACCGTCTATTCACCCCCCTCTAGCCGGTGTCCTAGATCCTACAAGTGGTACCAGAGCCAAGGACTCCATTGTTTGTGGATCTAATCATCCCGGAGTAGGACAAAATGGCTAGTAAAAACAATGTGCACATTGGGAAGCCACCGCATTTTGATGGAAATAACTATGACTATTGGAAAATAAGAATGTCAATGCATCTTAGAGCAATGGGTGGAAAAATTTGGCCAATTGTCAGGGATGGATTTGTTGTATTGAAAGAAGATGAACCATCCGTTAGTGACAATGAGAATATCCTTACAAATGATCAAGCAATGAATGTATTCTATGATGCTCTTGATATAAATGAGTTCAATCGCATCAAGAATCTCACAACCACTCATGAGATTTGGATTAAGCTAATGGAAATTCATGAAGGAACTATAATTGTGAAGAGTGTCAAGCTATATGTGTGCAAAGGGAAGTTTGAGCAATTTATTATGGAAGAAGATGAGAGTGTATCCGATATGTTCAATCGGTTAAATGAGATAGTGAATGAACTCAAGGGACTTGGTTTTAATGTACTGGATGTGGATTTCACTCATAAGTTCCTTAGATCACTTCCGGAGAAATATGAGACCATTGTGACAATGTTAGTAAGAAGTGATCTATCTACAACTTCTCCAACCAAAGTATTGGGGGAAATTCTTACTCAAGATATATTCAAGAAGTCTCAAGCCGATGCTTTAAGTTTGGCAAAGAAAGTGAAAAATGAATCAATTGCTCTCAAAGCTAAAGCCTCAAAGGCAATTGAAAAAGAAGATAGTAATGATAAAGAAAATGAAAGTGAGAGTGATGGTGATATGGCTCTATTTGTAAGAAAAATTCAACAAATTCATGAAGATGAAGAGTGGTCAACCTAGAAGAGGTCAAACATCAAGAAGAAATGCTTTCAATGATAGAAAATGTTTTGAGTGTGGGGAACCCGGTCACATTGCCATGAATTGCCCTACCAAGAAGAAGAAGGGCAAAGATGAAAGTGATAAGAAGAAGAAGAAATTCTACAACAAAAAGAAAGATGGCAAAGCCTACCTAGTTGAATGGGACTCGGATGATAGCTCGAATGATGACGATGATGACACCTCATCCAAGCTCAATGCCAGAATTGCCATCAAGGAAGCTCCCTCACTCTTCTCATCCCCCCATTGTCTCATGGCAAAGGGAGATGCTAAGGTAAAAATCATCACCGATATTAATGATATAAATGATGATGATGATGTTGATGATGTTGATGATGATGGCTATTCATATGATGATCTTGTTAGAATGTTAGGTGAGGCCGATGACTACATGCACAAAGAAAAAAAATTTAAGACCTTGAAGGAATTGTATAAAAACCTCCAAGTGTCTTTTGAGGAGCTCAAGACCTCTCACAATGATCTAAAAGAAAATTGTGAGAAGCTTGTGGATGCTCAAAAATCATCTATTGTGCATGAAGTTGTGGTGGTCACTGAGGATGTTGGAGTCACTTGTGACTTACTTGATAGTCTTACAAGTGAACCACTACCTACTAACACTATTTGTGATAAATGCAAAATTTCTCTCATGAATGATAATATTGCTCTTGATGAATCAAAAATCATTGTTGAGAATGAAGGGTTAGTAGATAGAGTAAATGCTCTAACTCATGACCTAGAAAAGGCATATGGTGGAAAGGCTAAATTGGATTTCATATTGGGAAGTCAACGGTGCTCACTTAACCGTGAGGGTCTTGGATATGTTCCCAAGAAAGGAAAGAATGCTTTTATAAAGCAAAAGACATTGTTTGTGAAAGAATGTGACAAAGTGTGTCACAAGTGTCACAAGAAGGGACATGTTAAGAAAAATTGTCCTAAGCTCAAAAATGTATCCTCCACTTGTTTTGAGCATTGTTATGTTCTTTCTCATAATGCAAAAGGTGTTCATGCTAGATTTGTTGGTACTTCAATTGTTGGAAACAAAAAGAAAGCTATTTGGGTGTCAAAGACATTGGTCACTAATATCCAAGGACCCAAGCAAGTTTGGGTACCTAAAAGAGATTGATTTCCTTTTGTAGGTGAACTACAAGGCGGGAGGGAATCATTGGGTGTTAGATAGTGGATGCACTCAACACATGACCGGAGATATGAAAATGTTCACCCAAATGAGTGAGGAAGATTGCTCAAATTATGATAGTATCACATTTGGAGATAATCGCAAAGGAAAGGTTAAAGGATTCGGTAAAATTGCTATTTCAAATGATCATTCCATATCAAATGTGCTCTTGGTTGAGTCTTTGAATTTTAATTTACTATCCGTAGCTCAATTATGTGATTTAGGATTTAGTTGCAATTTCACGGTTGATGATGTTATTATGTCTAGTGTTGATGATAGCAATCTTAAATTTAAAGGCTTTAGACATGAAAATTTTTATCTTGTTGATTTCTTATCTAGTGAGGCAAAGCTCACAACTTGCTTATTCTCAAAGGCTTCACTAGGTTGGTTATGGCATAGAAGACTTGGTCATGTTGGAATGAAGCAACTCAATCGTTTAACCAAGCATGACTTAGTTCGTGGCTTGAAAGATGTGAAGTTTGAGAAGAACAAATTGTGTAGCTCTTGTCAAGCCAGGAAGCAAGTGGCAAATACTCATCCAAATAAAAGTCAAATGTCCACTCATCGACCTTTGGAATTACTTCACATGGATTTATTTGGGCCCACATCATTTGTGAGTATTGGTGGTAATTCCTATTGTCTTGTGATTGTGGATGATTATTCAAGATTCACTTGGGTTTATTTTCTTCGAGATAAATCTAATGTGTTTGAAACATTCAAGTCATTTGCTATATTGGCTCAAAATCAATTTGATTTTGATATCAAGAAAGTTAGAAGTGATAATGGGTCGGAATTCAAAAATGCAAGAATTGATGAATATTGTGATGACAAGGGTATTAAACATGAATTCTCTTCCAAATATACCCCGGAACAAAATGGTATTGTTGAAATAAAGAATAGGACCTCATTGATATGGCTAGGTCTATGTTAGCGGAATATAATGTATCAGATTCTTATTGGGCCTAGGCAATAAACACCGCTTGTCATTCATCAAATAGACTATATTGTCACAAGCTTTTGAAGAAAACTCCCTATGAATTGCTCATTAGTAGAAAGCCAAATATCTCATATTTTAGGGTATTCGGTTGCAAATGTTATATTTTGAGAAAGGGAAGCCGGCTTTCTAAATTTGAGAAGAAATGTGATGAGGGTTTTCTTCTTGGATATTCATCAAATAGTAAGGCTTATAGAGTCTTCAACAAAACTCATTGTATTATTGAAGAAGCATATGATGTTGAGTTTGATGAAACAAATGGGTCTCAAGATGAAAGTGACAATCTTGATGATGTTGGTGGGACTCAACTAAAAAATGCAATGAAAACAATGGCCATTGGTGAAATAAAGCCAAAGGAAGATGATGATGAAAATAGTGTGGTTGTCATTCCTCCCTCTTCAACTCTAAATGAAGAAGATCATCAAAGTCAGCAAAATGATGAAATTATGGATACTCATGATCAAGGTACTTCAAGTCATTCGGTTCCTCCTAATGCTTCAACTAGCAATTATCAAACGGTGTCAAGAATTCATCATTCCATTGTGAAGGATCACCCGGTTGATCAAATAGTAGGTGATATTAGTAAGGGTGTTCAAACTCGCTCTCGCATAGCTTCATTTTGTGAACATTTCTCTTTTGTATCTTGTATGGAACCTAACCATGTAGATGAAGCTCTACTTGATGTTGATTGGGTGAATGCAATGCATGAAGAATTAAACAACTTCACTCGAAATGAAGTTTGGGAGCTTGTTGAGAGACCAAAGAACCACAATGTTATTGGTAAAAAATGGGTGTTTCGCAACAGCACAATGAAGATGGTGTAGTAGTAAAAAACAAAACTTATGTTATACCGTTGCCTCCACTTGATCCATAACCAATGCTTATGAATCTTCAAGATTTCCTGTTCTATGTGGTCCAACCCTGCATTCTTATTTCTCCAAGAACCGTTAGTCCACAAACAGTTGTTATTGATTACCAAAACATCACTCAGGGGCCTAGATGATTCACAATCTCCCCCTTTTTGGTAATTGATGACAACACAACATAATATATTCAAGAGAAGTTTTGTTTTTCCAAATCTCCCTCATACCTTAGGTATAAGAAGGATTTTGGAGATGAGTTTCGTAGGACTTATCTCGATTTGAAGTTCTGTCCGAGAGATAGATAAACCCCAATTAAAACTCAGAATGTAAGAAAAGCTCCCCCTATGTGTGTGCATGATATTTCAAGCTGAAGATTCAACACACATAATAGATCTGAGTTTTGATGGAGACCTTCCTACAGTCATGGTTATCAAGGCGTACAAGAGATAATATGTGAAGTAAATGCAGCAATTATAATTACTCTCGATTAACCATTCACAGAGTAATTTGAACTAAACATAGTTCAACCCACAGAATATTACAAATAGATGTCCACAAGCATAAGACATAGAGTTCAAAGTTCAAATAGTAGCCAATACCAAGTGCATAAGACATAAAATAATGCATGCGACATAGAATAGAAAACATGCACATGTATTGTGCCAAAGGGGGAGAGAAGTGAAGAAAGAGAAGAGAAGTTGTCATATTCAGGGGGAGTTTGTTTATGTGTGGACATTGAGACCGTTCATGTGCATGTTTTCTATTCTATGTCGCATGCATTATTTTATGTCTTATGCACTTGGTATTGGCTACTATTTTTTGTCGGTCTTGAGGAGTTTAGAGAAGATACTTGACTGGATTAATAGGTTAGATAACCGTACTATTAAGAGAGGTCAATGACTTTGATCTGTGTAAAGCTTAGTGCCTCAGAGAGCATCTAGTGATTGCATTTGCAATGAGGACTAACAGCGCTTCAAATTTCATGAGTTAAAAATCCTTTCAAAAGGTTGTTTGAAAAAGTGCAAAGTCTTGGATGCGTGGACCGTCCAGGTCTTGAGGGCGGACCGTCCGCGATCCACCAGTGGGGTCCGAAGTCTGACCACTTCGAACAGGACCTGTTCATTTGCACTGCGGACCGTCCGGGCCTTGGGGCCGGACCGTCCACAGTCCTGACCAAAGGTGGCTGCTTTTGGGACAGTCCCTGAATTATAGTGCGGACCATCCGACTTTGATGGGCGGACAGTCCGCAGGTGCCAAATATGGTTTGGGCAGGGACTATGTGGTTTTTGGGATTTGTACTACAGACTGTCCTGAGGATAAGTCTGGACAGTACTGTCTCCAGGTCTCGGACTGTCCGGCCTTGTAGGCGGACGGTCTGCCTGTGTTAACTGCTCTTGGTCAACGGTTTGGGTGCTTCAAGTTGCCAGGTCGCGGACGGTCCGGCCGAGGTGGGCGGACTATCCGGACCTAACTTTTCTGACAGCTCTGACAGATTTCAAGCGGGGAATATAGTCGTTATGTGTACGGCGGACCGTCTGGCCCTAGGGCGCGGACCGTCCGCGTGTGCGCAGAACAAGTGCTTTTTGCTCATAACAGTTGGAATCTAGTGGGGGACTATAAATAGAAGGGTAGCTCGTGTGTGAAGGCTCTCTTGGCCATTCCTTGCATACATTGAGCTCAATTGTGATCCTCCAACTCACTCTCTCACATTCTTTGCTTGAGGTTGCATTCTAGTGAGAGATTGAGTGTTCCTAGTGCATTTGCATCCATCGGTGATTCTTGAGGCACTAGGTGGTACACCGAGCAAGCGTCATCAGCTTGTTACTCTTGGAGGTTGCCGCCTCCTAGACGGCTCGGGTGATTGTCTCCGTCGAGCTCTCCAAGAAGATTGTGGAGAAGCCGCGGTGTTGACTGTGAGGGGTTCGCACCTACCTCGCCGGAGCGGCAAAGGTGACATTAGTGGAATCGAGGTATTGAGTGATTTCTTGTCCACTTGGCTCAAAGATCAAGCCATGTCTTGATAGAGGAGCAAGTGAGAGCTTGAAGTCCACCTCAACGTGGATTAGGGGTGATCGGCAAATCATCGATACCATGGGATAAAATTCGGTGTCTTTACTTTCTTGCATTACTTATTGCCGTGCAAGTGATTAGTGTTTTGCATATTGTTCTTTAAGTATTCAATCACCCTAGTTGATTCTCATAGATTGTTTACTTGTTATCACTAGAGAATTTATATCTCTTGTTATATTGATTAAATTTCCCTAGTGTTTTTTATTTTAGTCAAAACTGTCTATTCACCCCCCTCTAGCCGGTGTCCTAGATCCTATAGCGCCCCATCTGGTCTCGCTTCGGCCTTCGAAAGCCGAAGGTCACTATTGAAAGTGACGTCGAAGCATGCCAGAAGGCCTTCATTGGCACAAGAGATATAATCAAGAGCACATAGCCTACAGAGTGTGGCCACTTGTGGAGAACTGGGATATGCCGAAGGAGACTACTGTTGAATCCAGTGAAGGTGGTCTGGTTCGATTGAAATATACCTTCAGATTCAGAGAGAAGTTTGACGAACCAATCGATGACTGGTTGAAATGCATTGAAGCTACCAGTGACGAGCTGCTTGGGACATATTCCAAGGCCGAAGATGATGCCTTGTCCACACCTTTTGGGGGTCGGGGGAAGAAAAGATTGAATAGGATGTTTGATGCAATTGGCTTCGTATACCCTGATTATCACTACCCATGGCGAAGGCAAGGAAAGAAGAGAAAAATTGCCACTTTGGCCACCACTGTTGTGCCGAAGGGCAAGAGAATAAAGGTTCTGACCCACCGGTCGCGATATATTGAACCGGTCGTAGTGCCTGAATTTGGCGAAGGGACTTCTTCAACTGCCGAAGTAAAACAAGTTGCTCCCGTGTACAGAGCGCTGAATAATCGATTGTAGTGCCGAAGGTGCTTACAGTCAAGCCATCCAAAGCCAAGGCAGATACGGCCAGAGAGCCAGAATTGAAAGAAACATTGATGATGCCAAAAATTTTGAGCCCACCGGCAGAGGCAGAATTGCTGAAGATGACAAAGGCTCCTGCCACAACTCCCAAGAGGAGGAGGATGGCCAGCGTGCTAGACGCTGTCATGGAGACAACAAAAACCTTGAACCCTACTCCTATTAAGAAAGTTGCCAAAGTTGCCAAGGTACAGGCCGAAGCCGAAACTGAGCCTACAGTGCCCATCAAAACGAAGGTTGTCGCGCCTGAAGATAAATCTGAGCAACAAACTTCAGATACTGGCATGGCAACGGGCAAGAAATGATGGAAAAAGCAAAATCTCCTGCCCCCGAAGCTCCGGCCGAAGATGTTGATTACATTATTCGACATGCTTCAGGGAAAAAAATTATCCAACGAAGAAATCTTAGAAGCCAGGCACTACGCTCAGAAACTAAAATATCCGAAGGGGGCCTTAGTGTTCAATGGCACTAACGAAGATGATTTCCTGTACTGTCTCCCGAACAACAAAGAAATATCCGTTTGCCGGGAGATAGCTAAAAGTATGGGATTTTCGAAGCTTGAGGCGGGCCTTTCCGCCATGTCGAAGGATGATCTTGCTGATAGCCTTGCGTACGACAGTATAAAGGTATAGAAGTTAATTTTTAAAGTTGTAAATGAAGTATTTCATTGTTATGCTTAATTCTTTCTTTTTCTTGCAGGGCTTAATTCTTAGCAATGCCTTGAGGGCACAAAAGAGCGCCAAAGACGAAGGCTACACAATAGCTCTCAACAACCTTCGCTCAGAGGTGATTGAGCTGAGAAATGAAGGTTTGAAGAAAGACAAGATTTTAATTTCATTGGTGAATAAAATAAAAGAAGATGAAGCTAAGTACAATGCTCAGGGCGAAGCCCAAAAAGCCGAGGTTGAAGACCTTCAGAAACCATTGGCCGAAGCCAAAGAAAATTGTGAAGTCGCGAAGGCCAGCCAAGAGATAAGTGAATGGTGGAAGGCCAGGCTTGAGAAAAATATTGAGGAGCTCCACGAATCCAAGGAAAGATGCTTCGAAAAATCCTTGGACTGCGAGAAAAATTTGAAAAACAGCTTCGCAAAAGTTGGTGCCTACTCCTCTAAGGAGAACTTCATTCGAGGCGACCCCGAGGGCGTTATTGAGTGGATAAGCGGGGAAGCCAAAGCTTTTGAGGAAGTTCTGAACGATCGTGGAGATATCTGTGCTTTCTCTGGCGTCCGGGGGATTGCGGCTATTCTGGAGAAGGCTGGATGCGATCACATCAAAATTACAGCCAATGTCGAAGCTGCCTTCTCCATAGATGATAGAAAAGGTCCTTCAGCCGAAGCGACTTTGATGGGCAGAAAATTTTATTCTGATGTCTGGGTAAACGGTGGCCGAGAATTGGCCCGTCAAATTATAAAAAAGAATGAAAAATACACCCACGATGCCCGAGAATAAGCTAGGCAAACTGAAGAGGTTGCTGAGCGCGAAAGACGCATAGGTATTGTTTTTTGAATTTTAACTTTGGTACTTGCTTTGTGGCTTCGAACTAATAGTTTATTTATTACAACTGAGCTATCACTGCTGCCGGAGCCATACAATCCCCTGGCCAATCCGGAGATGAAGGAAGCACTAGACGTTATGAGCCTAGCAAATTCTATTATCGACGAAGTTGTCGACAAATTATTAAACGAAGTCACAGAAAAGATCCTTAGAGAAGAGTAGACTTTGTTGTAATAACACTTTGCAACTTTATTGTAAAAATACTTTGTAACATTTGATGTATGGAACAATTGACGAGACATGTAATGCGTGAGATTTACACACATACCGTTTTGAGCCTTCGGCGAAAAAACACCTTCCCTTCTTTTCATGCTTCGTAAAGAAAGAAATCCTTTCTATAGCAAGTCTGATAAATCTGTATTTCCCGAAGCTTACTTCGTGCTTGAGCACATTTTCATTTTGACAAAGCATTTGCCGAAGATTTGCTTCGTATTCAATTTTTGTGCCGTCAATGCAATATGATGTATGATGTAATGTTATGCGAAATGATATGATGATATGACGCAAAATGATGAGGATGTCGAAGACACACACCCACGCGCCCACACTGGAATAGACAAGACTCTGCATCCCCTTAGAAACGTCTTTTGAGTCTTTAAGCTCTGCATCCCCTTAGGAACGACTTTTGAGCTTCTTCACCTTCTATTTCGGTGGCATTTAAGCTCTGCATCCCCTTAGGAACGACTTTTGAGCTTCTTCACCTTATATTTCGGTGGTATTTGGCTATGCATCCCCTTAGGAATGACTTTTGAGCAGAAAACTTACGCTGAGCTCCCTTAGGAACGACTTTTTCAGCTTTGGATTGTAATTTTTGGCTCTGCATTCCCTTAGGAACGACTTTTGAGCAGAAAACTTACACTGCGCTCTCTTAGAAACGATTTTTGAAGCTTCAGATCGTAATTTTTGGCTCTGCATTCCCTTAAGAACGACTTTTGAGCTTCGAAATTTATTTCGTTCCCTTAGAGACGTCTTTCGAGCTTCGTAGATCTATGAGAAAGATATATTTCACTCTGGTGTAAGCACAATTATTACAAGAAATTGAAATTAAATTCGTCATTACTTGTTTCTCACACAGAAAAAAATGGCATAAAAGATAAAAGTAGGATATTTCTCAGTATATATGCTTCGACTCTGGTACAGTGCTGTTGACTGTACGAGCTTCGGACTCCTCCCTGAAGTCACGCTGCTGCTGGGCGTGCTGGTGCCCTTCTGGCTGCTGGCTTCGGGTATGAGTAGGTGGCAATGGTGGTGGCAGTGGGAGCTGAGGCCAGGAAGCTTGTGAATGACTTGCCGAAGCAACAAAAGCTGCAGGTTGATTACCCACATATTCTAGTATGTAGGGAGAGTAGCAGGAAGCAGTATGTAAAACCTGCTTCGGCTGATTGTGTCGCGCTTCTGCTTTGGCAATCTCTTTTTGCTTCTGAATGGTGACTTGGCATGTTCTTGTGGTATGGCCCTTGTCTTCACGACAGAATAAGCAATAGAGTTTTTTGGGTTGATCCCCATACCTTCCTCTGAAGCTCCTGCAGCCTCTGCCCCTTGGAGCTGGTGGCCTGAAAGAGCTTTGTTGTTGCCCTGAAGACTATGAGCTGTGTTGTGGCCTCTGAAACTGGCTTCCTCTGTCATCACTCTGACTAGAGTTGTGGATTGATCTGACATGCCTAGGGTGGAGTCTTCCTCTGAAGCCCCTAGTCATCTCAGAAAACCTATAAGCTTCTTCCCTTCTCTGGCGAGAATCATTATCGGCCTGGATGTACTCATCCATCTTCTGAAGCAGCTTCTCCAGGGTCTGAGGGGGTTTCCTGGCAAAGTATTGAGCCGTAGGTCTTGGCCGAAGCCCTTTGATCATGGCCTCAATGACGATTTCATTGGGCACCATGGGCGCTTGTGCTCTCAGACGCAAGAACCTTCGGACATATGCCTAGAGGTATTCTTCGTGGTCTTGCGTGCACTGGAACAAAGCTTGGGCAGTAACTGGCTTCGTTTGGAACCCTTGGAAACTGGTGATCAGCATGCCCTTCAGCTTCTGCCATGATGTGATTGTTCCTGGCCGAAGAGAGGAGTACCAGGTTTGTGCAACATTCTTGACTGCCATGACGAAGGACTTCGCCATGACTGTAGTATTGCCCCCACATGAAGATATGGTTGCTTCGTAGCTCATTAGAAACTGCTTCGGATCTAAGTGCCCATCATACATGGGGAACTGGGGTGGCTTGTATGATGGCGGCCATGGGGTAGCCTACAGTTCTGCTGATAGAAAAGAAGCATCATCAAAAGCAAAATTTCCATGATGGAAATCGCCATACCATTCATCGTCATCGTAAGAATTGTCCTGGTGAAGCTCTCTTCATTGAGGTCTTCGATCCTGGTCATCTTGAGTGAGATGACGCATTTCCTCAGCAGCTTCATCGATCTTCTTCTATAGATCGGAGAGACGAAGCATCTTCTCCTTCTTTCTCTGGACCAGCTAATGGATGGCTTCGAGGTCCCTTATTTCTTGGTCTAGCTCCTCCTCTTGATGTGTTGGACTTGTAGCCTTCCTTTTTTGACTTCTGGCTTCGCGCAGTGTGTCCTGATTGACGTCCAGTGGCTGCAGTGCAGCCCCCAGCCTTGAAGCTTTCTTCGGCGGCATGACAAAGGTCACAGCTTACCGAAGGTGGTCGAATGAGTTCACCGGAGGTGGGCGCCAATGTTGGGGACTTGTTCTCAAATGCTTTGAGTTAAGAACAAGGCAACACGAAACATTAATGGTTAAAGACCTTCGTCCTTCGAAGCATTATCTCCCTTAAGATATAATGATCTTCGGACGAAGGATATGAAGGACGTACCTTCATAATCTCAGTATATAATAATGAAAGTAGAAGCATATGAAACATGGAAAATAACATGAATAATCATATGCTATCATTAGTATATCTTTATTATATCATCATTCATAAGCATGAACAATATTGAATTACATTTATACCTTCGGCTTGACAGAAGGCAAAAATCCACGTGTGACGTGCGAGTGAATACAAGTCAGCGTGAACAGTACATTTTTACTGTTCATCTATTTATAGGCATAGGACGCAGCATGTGTGAAATTACATCCATGCCCTTTATGTTTACTGTTGACTTAAGGACAATCTATCGAGGACTAAATAGCCTTTTCCTCTTTAAGTCGGTTTCATTTTCTGCCGCTAAGCTGAAGCTTCTCTACGCGTAGCTTCAGAACTGGTTCAACCTTCTCCTAGACCATGCTTTTCATATCG
This sequence comes from Zea mays, assembly GCF_902167145.1. Lineage (NCBI taxonomy): Eukaryota > Viridiplantae > Streptophyta > Magnoliopsida > Poales > Poaceae > Zea > Zea mays. The sequence goes on from NC_050098.1 coordinate 202,267,051, forward strand.
TGTACAACTTCATTCCGAGGCTGAAGGTCCCTGTGAATGTATTATACTTGAAAAACATGTTAGTTGTGTTTTTGAGGACCTTCGAAAGACGAAGGCCCCCAACACTAGGCTACCCCTCTTAGGTAAGTACCTACACGAGTACATATACCAAACTTCCAAGCCACCAACTATGGTCAACATTGGACCTGCTTGCAACCTCTCTAACCTTGGAGCACGTGGGCTCTGAAGCACAGGATGATCTGGATCCTGGCCTGGACTTCTCCTGGCTCCACGATCCTAGGGCCATGCAGCACTTCTTGTCCGCATGTGATTACTACCTCTCTGACGGTTCTAATGACTACAACTCCGACAATGAGGGTTACGACCCGACTCGGGAGTGCTTCCACGTCGAGCACGAGGAGCACGGAGAAGGAAACCAACTTTGCATGCCTAAGGATGGCAACACCCGTCACTAGCACCACACGATGGGGAACCAGGAGAACGGGATGTGGTTTAGACCCCTGTGGGGAGTCAGGACGCACACCTCGAGCAACTCCGTGAATTACACGCCAAGCTCGCAGAAGAGCAGGAATGGCTATGACATCTTCAACATGTCCTCGAGTAGGGAGCGACAGACCGAGCCCCCGACAGGGGGGCCACGTGCCAAATCGTGTGACGTCTACCACTGCATCGTCGAGGACGCGGGGGCCGAGCCCCCCGGCCTTTAACACGGCCAATCAAAATCTCGTTGCAGTGGCAAATTTGCTTCAAACGATGCGTCATCCATCAACCACCGAGGGGTGTCGAATCCACGACGAGATCAAAGGTCTCCCGGAATGCGCTGTAGTGCAGCAGGCCGAGAGTTCTGTCTCCCAACTTTGAGAGCCCACCTCAGAACACCGAGCGGGGCCCTCTCGCCAGGAGAGAGATGAATTGGTCCATCCCAAGCCTGCAAGAGACAAAGCCCCCATGGTCCGAGATCACCTCCTCGACAACCGTCAGAACCGTGACATCCGAGACTGCCTTGGTGAGCGAGCGCGCCACGACGACCAACGCGACGTCGTGCATGGCTACCACCCTCGGGGGGGTGGTCGCTATGACAGTGCTTCATACCTATAATATCTCCTTCGAGTGGAGCTACCCCATGACAAGACTGAGGGTCGACGACTGGCTCGGCGGGCCAAGTCATTTGTACTGCTGGGGAGGAGAAAGAGCTATATCGATGTAGCCCCTCTGGAATCCTCCAACGGTGCATCCCTATCAACCAAGGCCAGGAGCTGCTAAGCAAAATCCACCATGGGTCTTGTGGGCACCACGCTGCGCCCCAAACCCTCATCGGAAACGCCTTCAGGCGAGGTTTCTACTGGCCAAGTGTGGTAGCTGATACCACTAAGATTGTACGCTCCTGTAAGGGGTGCCAATTTTATGCCAAACAAACACACCTACCGGCTCAAGCCCTATAAACCATTCCCATCACTTGGTCGTTTGTTGTAAGGGGATTAGACCTCATCAGCCCTTTGCATAAGGCACCCGGGGCCTTTACGAACATGTTGGTCGCCGTCGACAAATTCTCCAAGTGGATTGAGGTCTGCCTCTCACCAACATCAGGTCCGAGCAGGCGGTGGCTTTCTTCACGAACATCATCCATCACTTCGGAGTCCCTAACTCCATCATCACCGACCACAGCACGCAATTCTCGGGAAGGAAGTTCTAGAATTTTTGCAATGACCACCACATCTGTGTGGACTGGTCAGTCGTGGCTCATCCGAGGACAAATGGGTGGGTGGAACATGCCAATGGCATGATCCTACAAGGCCTTAAACCGAGAATCTACAATAAGCTGAAAAAATTCGGCAGGCGCTGGCTCAGCGAAATCCCCTCGGTGATTTGGAGTCCGAGGACAACCCCGAGCTGGCCCACGGGATTTACGCCATTCTTCCTAGTTTATAGGGTAAATTTGGGTCCATAATTTTCACTTATCCACTTGTCAATGATCTTGAGTTATATGATGTACTCCATGTCATACATTTCAAATTTTGCCAAGTCTCCAAATTACCTAAACTCCATTAAAATCCTCACTTCCCCGTTAGGGTCCAAACCTTCTTGGTGTTTTATATGATTGACATAATTTCTTTGGCACCCAAATTCGTTTGGCTCCTTTTTGTTTTGGCTTGCTTGCTTTCAATTTGATGGATATCACCTTGCCATTTTTCTTCTTCTTCACAAGATAAGGGGTGGTAGACTTTTTTTACACCTTATTGTTGTAGGTGTTAGAGAGCTTGATTATTGGATTTTGTTTTTCACCTTGCCATTTGCCTTCCTTCCTGCACACAAACCAAACCATAATTTCTCCTTCATCAAGCTTCTTTACTCCCTTAGCGGTGTTATCTTGAAGAGGTTGGGTCGACTTCGCCTTGCCTTTCTTTTTGGTCAAGTCCTTTGTGTGGTGAGCCACTTCTTGTTTGAGATGCTCATTATCCATTTGTTGGTGGTCGTAAAATCAAATTATGACCACCAATGTTTCATGTAGAAGGGGTAAATTTTGTCCAAATTTCATGTTATCTAACAATTTCCATGAGTTGTGTATAAAGATTTTCATGCAGGAGCATAAAACAATGTAGAGTGATGAAATGGAGGGAAGGGCATGGCCTGCAGGCCGGCTAGCCTTCTAACTCAGCTAGGATCCAAGTTCAAAGTATATGGTCATCTATGTGTATCTATTCTCATGTATCTAGTCTTACCGTTCATATGGTAGGAATGCTCGTTTTTAATTCATATTCTTGAGCAAGCCTACATGGTTTAAAAAGTTTAGTTAAGCACGACACATAACTTACGTAACATTCCTAAGTAAATGACACTAATGCATCGAAGTTTATATCCTGCTAGTGGTATTTTCGAAATGGTGTCGTTTTGACTTATATGTGCCAATGCTCGGATTATAGATAATTTGCCCCTCTTGATATCAAAAATCAAAGTGCAAGTCTCCTACAAGTATTCAAAACTTGTATGCACACTTTCAGGGGGAGGTTACACTATAATCTAAGTCTGTGAGACTAATACCTGTTTTCAAGTCTATTAGGTGCAGTAGTCTCATTGAAGGAAAATGGAGTCCCCAGAGAAAGACAATAAGCTTCCACTGCAAACCTACAAGTATTCTCATGTCTCATAAGACTACAATGGGTATCATTTACATGTCTTCTCCAGTGTTTGATTAAACCATATTTCATATCTTAAGCTTCCTATGTTGCTATAAATGCATATGTTGTCAAAATATATCTTTTACCTATGCATAAGGGAAGTTAGTCTAATGAAACTAAATCTTGCATCTCTCTCATGTGTTTTTCCTAAGTAGAGAATCTCCGTCAGGGGGAATATTTCTTCGTCTATGACAAACGGGGAGAATATTCTTTCAAAAGTGAGAACTCGTTTAGGGGAGTAATTTTTTTAGAGGGCAATACTTTTTTTGCTTCCTATATGCTTTTAATGTCTTCCTTTTCGGTGGTTGATGCCAAAGGGGAGACGTTTTAGGGACCAAAGCATGAAAAATATATCAAACACCAAACACCACCAAATTTAATTTTTTAAATCTTTGATCTTACAAGTGGTTTTGGTCTTTCAAGTATATTTGGTCTAAAATAGGAAGTAAGTGAATTATAGAGTTAGGGGGAGGCTTAAGTCTATAATATAACTTTGAGGGGGTACTCAAGCATCCTAGCAAGTTGATTGCATATTTTCATTGAAATGTTTCTTATATTTACTTGCTATGGTTGTGTTGTCATCAAGCACCAAAAAGGGAGAGATTGTAAGGAAAATGGACCTCGGGCCATTTGGATAAAGGGATTTTGGTGTTTGATGATCAACATAATTTGTGGACTAATGTATTTACTAGTGTTTGTATTTATAGTTCACATGAAGCGAAGAGGGTTGGACTAAGACACTGAGGATGCAACACCTCAAAAGAAGACATAAAAGATGCGTAGAAGTCCAAGACTCAAGAGGAAAACAAGTCCAAAAGGAACAGCGAAGAAATCTATGAAGTGGGCACTCATCCAGCGCACAGGTGATGCAACGGACAGTGAATAGTAACATGTCTGTTGTGTACCGGACTATCTGGTGGGACACCGGGCAGTCTGCGCAGAGAGGCCTGCAACTAGGCGCTCTCGGGTTGTAGCACCGGACTGTCCGGTGTGAACTGGACAATCAGGCAATGGTCGGATCCAACGGTCGACTGCTACAGACCCCAACAGTTGGCTGATGGGGCCAGAGCACCGGACAACAAACAGTGCATGTCTAGTGCGCTCATCGACAGAAAGTTGTTGCTTCTGTCCAACGACTATAATTGTGAGGGGAGGACATAACCGACCATTTCAAGGGGTGGGAGCCCAAGCAATATACCAAGGCATATTGCAGACATTTCCAAGTGCTCAAACACCCTGGCCATTATGTCGACTAAAATTTACATTTAGACCCCTGGTTGACTTAATTTTAGTTTTGGACCCGATACCTCGGTGCCATAGGATGTGGCGCCGGGTTAACCCGCCTCAGCGCCGTAGATTCTGGCACCGAGCTTCATGCCACGCTGGATCTGACAGCGTGACGTGTCGTCGACGTGGCCCGAGCTCGATGCCATAGATCTTGGCGCAGAGCTCGGAGAAAATATCTTTCTACGCGCTCGAGCGCTCTCTTGTTCTCTGTCTCAAAAATTCAAACGTCGTCGTTTGCTCCTCGTCGCGCCGAGCCGTCGCCTCAACCACACTAAGCTCGCTGTCCCAGCTCCGGCCGCCCCAGCTCCACCGGCTCTCTCCACCTCGCCGAGCTCGCTGCGGCGGCCTCACCTCGTCGACCGGCCGCCCAGCTCCGGCGCCGACCGCCGCGCTGGCCCAACGCCACATCGCTCGCCGTCATCCCCAACCGTCGCGGTAATTTTTTTATTTAAACTTAGCATATTTGGACCATATATTAATTGTTTAGCACATATAATTGAGCTTACCATTAATCATAAACCCATATAGTTAGTGATTACCATATAGTTTAACTTAGCAATAAATTTTTTAGGCTTTATTGATTACATAAGATTAACATATAGTTTAACTTAGCAATAAAGTATATGTAGAAAACTTATTGAGTATATATTTAATAAATTGCTAACCATACAGTTACTTAGCATTTTGTTTAACTAACCATATAGTTAGTGAATTGCTAGCATATTATTAGTATATTGGGTGAAGGAAAGTTAATGAGTATATAGTTAGCATATACTTGTAGCATATTGTTTAGAACATTGTTTATCATAGGGTTAGCATATTTTTATTATGTAGCTATCGTGCAGTTTTCTGTGTTGGCAACCATCGTGTTGTTGTTTTTTTGCAGGTTTTAGAAACATCAATTTATAGGGGAGGTGCTGCCAAATTTTTTATTGACAATAGTATTTTTGTACATAGGTGTCCTTTCGACTTGACCTTCTCCACCGTTAGCTTGACTCGTATGCGATCATAGGTATACATTGTTTTCGTACATTATTCATAGATTATGTAATTTCGTTTGATGTGGTCATTTAATATTTACTATATAGTTATTAGTTAATAAGTAGTTATTATTTATTTATTACTTAGTAAGTATTGATGCACTAGTATTTAGCCATTATTGAGTTAGTAATCCATATTTGCAATAGATGGACACCCTAGTGACACTATACCATGGAGGAAGCGTGGAGACAGATGTTTATGGGAATGCTAGTTTTTATGGTATGAAGAACGTGACCATGATGTTCGATGAAAGACCATCTTTTGCCCAGATTTTTGCCCGAGCTTGTGAGGAGATTAGTTTCAATATAAACGACCCTAGAATATCAATTCAGGGTTTGTTGTGCCATATTACATCTGAGACAGTTGTCTGATGGTTGATCTCCATTACCTCAGAAGATGATTGGGTGAGATATGTCAGAATTGTGAAGACGATTGTTCCACCATGTTTGGATGTGGTTGTTCGAAAGTTATCTGTTAGTCATTGCGATGCTCCATTCGGGTTGTATCCACAAATGCCAAATGCATCTCGTATTGAAGCTCCTTTGCCAGAGCTTCCAGAAGAAGTAGTTGTTGTGCTCGATGCTCAATTGGGCACGAACGAGTATGAGATTTCTCGTCCTCTTCGCGGCGTTTGTGGGGCTTCTAATCCGGTGGTACCCCCCAGGAGATCCCATTGACCCAGGATCCAATTCAGGATCATCCTAGTAAGTGTCTTTAACACGTTGTTCATATCCATCGTTATTTCGTTTGATTAGATTTTTTAATGTAGTATTTCCTCCTTCGACGCAATGCAGGATCTCCACAACTAGATAATGGTGCTTATCTTGATGTGCATGTATCATACAATATGGACAACATATGCAAGGCATCAAATAGTGTTGATGTTCAGATTGAGGATGAGGAGGAGCCATATGAGGCTGCACGGGCCTTAGATTCTGATGATGACCGTCCGGTTCAAGAAATGGCCGAGCAAGAAATTGAACTCATAAGACGTTTGTGTCCCGAGCGTGACCATGCAATACATGAATTTAGCAGTCTAAGTCATTCCACTTTGCATATGCAGAAGGACGTGATGATGAACTGCTAGAGGCTTCGGATAACGCCGACAGCATTGAGATTAAGGTAGGCTTACTTTTCAAGGACCTGCCTACACTGAGATGATGGCTACAGGAATATTCTGTGAACTGCAAGAGGTCGTTCGAGTTGTGTTAAGACACCAATTTAGGTTTAAAACCCACTTATAGAAATATGGTTTAGTTAATACTTGTGACATAGATTAGACCATATTAGATTAGGAAGGGCCTAGGGTAGAATATATACTATTAGGATATGTTAGAATCTTTTGAGATAAGATGGATTCTATGGTGTAGGTAGGTCAGAATCTCTGTCGGTTAAAACAGAGGAGTTATGCAACTATCGGGTGGTTAAGGTAGTTCATACTGCCAGGTTGTTGTATGTGGTCTAGTCTAAATTGGAATCTTAGTCCAACTTGGATTAAAACATATTTATAAGAGTAGGATCCAATCTTATTTTACTAGTATTATCTAACATGTTTGTCTATTAGATGAGATCTGACCAGATTAGATGGGATCAGAATTAAATTGGTGTAACCAGATTAGACTAGATAAGATCTACTAAATTTATTTTGGAATAGATCATGGTTGTTACACTATTATGAGATAAGCAAAGTGGAGGAGATAAGTATGCTTATTAGGACAAGACGAGTCTTTAAGAATAAGATAGAATCTTTTGAGATTAGTTAGATCTATTAGGGTAAGATATTTTTTCAAGATAAGATGAATCTATTAAGGTGAAAAAGAATCTTTTAAGATAAGATAGATCTATTAAGATAAGAGCAAGTCTTTTAAGATAAGAAGAATCTATATGAAATAGATACACTTTAATGAAGGATAATCTAAGTTGTTTAGTTATCTTATGAATTCTATTTATTTATATTTATGTCGATACACATATGTAGATGTAAATGTGGACATTACTCCACAACTAATCACACTCAATCAAAGATCCAAATCAGGCAGTATCATAATAACAAACACTCCAGCGTATAGATACCTATAAAATAGTTTTGTTTTTATTCCTAAGAGTAGGTCTCCTATTCCTAAAGATCATTTTAGGCACAAGATTTCAAGGTGTGAAATCCACATTTGTCTTCAGAAACAAAAGGTAAGAATAATCAGAGTAAAGCGGAAATAGATGAGAAAAGATTAAGATGAGTTTTAGAAAAGAATCAGAGTAGCAAAGGTAAGTAGATAATGGTTGTCCAGTTCTATCTAGGTTTCGTCCTACAGTCAACATTCCTCTGATACCACTTCTGTCACACCCCGGGCTTTAAGAGGACAAAGTCGGGTGCATCTCATACATGCGCAAAGAAGACAACATATATAATAATAGAGTGTATAGAGATAAATGTCACAATATAATCAGAGTATTTATTACATAGCGGAAGTCTTACAAAATAAAAGGTAAATATAAAACGAACTAAGGATCGTCCTTGGCGCAAGTCAACTGGGAGACGACGACCTAGACCTCTCACGAACACAGCGCAACATCCACCATGAGCCTCATCCAGTGGTACCTGTTCTTGACCTGTGGGGGGTGTGAGACAGCAAGGGTGAGCTCACACATGTTCATCGCTCAACAAGTTGTGGGGAATAATGTGGCATGAACTCACCAAAGGTGGGAGTTCATGTGATGTGTAAGGCTGATCAACAATAGGGGTTAAAGCTGAGCATTGCTTTTAATAAGTTGGTCAAAATTTTATTAGCAATTACTAAGTATAAGTAGATACCAAACCATAATAATAATAGAACAAAATTAATAATAAACCCATGCAAATGACAAATTGAATTTAAGTTCCATAAATTAATCATGCGAGAGTCCTGAGCTGCTCATGACCGTGAGCTCGGCTAGTATACCAGTTTTACACTCTGCAGAGGTTGTACCCTGTACCCACAAGTCGTGTATCCCATGTCGCCAGGGTTTGCAAGGCCCTTAGACGCTACCGAGGTGAATGGCTAGAGATCCACTACGAGGCCTTTACAAAGTTCCACTAGCTTCCGAAAACCCGCTACAGTTTATGGGAAGAGCACTTGCAAGAATCCCTTGTATGACCTCCATCGCAGCAAAATCAACCCGAGAACCTCCTTGCATGAAACTCCCCTACTGTCCTTGCCCCTTTCGGGTAAGGTACTCTTCCACTAGCTTTCCTAGTTAGTTGGCCAAGGGAGTCCCATTAAACCCTTATGGTGGCACGTGTTTCTCAAGTAAAGCTCCATGTTCCAATTAACATTTAATGATCTTGACATGAACATAAGTAAAATAACAGAATAATTGGAACATGGATATAATGAAATATTAACCCAAAACCATATAAAGCAATAGCAAAAACTACCCAAGTGATTCAGGGGTGAACAAGGTAAACAGGATAAACAGACTAGGGTGACCTATTGGGTCCCATCAAATTTAAACCTATGCATTGAATAGTGATAATAAAGAACATTAATGGGTAATTGAAAGTGGCCAAGGGCACAACTTGACTGGCACTTGAGATTCCAGTTACCAGGGTGATTCTTCAGATCCTCGAAACCTCACGCTAGTCGTAGCAATACAAACAAACATGGTATAGATAAAATTAACATCACACCAAATATAAGAACATACTGCATAATAAGAATCTATGCGCTGCTACGAGATCGTGGGATCGAGAACTACTAAGATCGGAGTTACAATTAAAGAGTTATGATCTTATAGAAGATCTATGTGATTAGAATATTAAACTATATTATAAATTGGTTAATATGAAGCATAAGAGAGGTGATTCTATAAATAATTATCTCTACTTTAATCTAAGTTATGAATTATCCATAGATCATATTCTAGTAGATTATAATGATAAGTAGTTTAACCCAACTAACCAACATAAATTAATTATAGATCTAATTATAAAATAATGAGATTTGGTATAATAAATGTTGTTATTGCATAGTAAACATTTGTACGAGACTAACGCAACTTGAACGGATCAAATCGGAGTTAAAACGGAGGAGTTATGAGTTTCCTAAGGTTTTATGGATTTGATATAAGATTAATTAGGAAATAAATTTTAAAGTGGCTTTCATGACAAATCAGTGGCACTAATTGATAAACCATAATATTATAAAATTATAGAAATTAAGATGGGTCAATTCGGAGTTCATACGAATTTTCTATGATTTATACAAGTTCTAGCAATTGTTTTCATATAAAAATTCATTTCCTAAATGATTTTATATGTTTTTCTCACTGTCTGGACTGCTCCTCAAATTCCAGAGACAACAGGGGCTAATCCACTAAAATGCTCGAGACTCAGTCTGTCACCAGAATGGGCCGCAGGTTGAATCACCTAAAATATAGGGTCTCTTTTGCATTAGCGTTGGCCGAAGGGGTACGGTTAAGTCCTGGCCGCGTAAATCAGATCCAACCGCCAGAGACGTTCCTAGGGAGATCTAATCCCAGCCGCGCAATCACAATCGAACGGCGCGAGGTCGTCGTTCTTTTCCTAGCCGGACTTCGCGCGGCGGTGCCACGCCCGCAGGCAGCGCACCACGCCGGTGATCGGCGCGCTGTCAACACGACACAGGATTTTCTACCCGGAACACATCTACAAGAAAGCGGGGCTCAAGGCAAGGATGTGGAGGGGAACATACTGGCCTCTGGTGTGGCAATCGGCCCTGCTCACGGTGCGCAGCGGAGCCACGACGGAGGTTGTACGACGGCGAGAAATCGATGGAGCCACGGGGCACAATCCCATCCAGGGCGACCATGAACATCCTCCTGGCGACCACCAGAAGCTCCATGGCCCGAGGACCAGCTCCAACAGCGCGCACGACTGGATCGGCTGTGCAGTCACTCCCTCCCATGGTTTCTTTCCGCTCGGTGTTCATGGCGTGGCACAGGTATTTTACTTCCGGGACTACGGGTGCAAGAGGGAACACTGGTTCGCATTTATACACCGCAACAGGCGCAAGTTAAAAGTCGCCTAGAGGGGGGGGTGAATAGGCTTAATCTGAAATTTATAAAGTTTAAGCACACTACAAGCCGGGGTTAGCGTTAGAATTAAAGTCGAGTCTGAAAGAGAGGGCGAAAAACAAATCACAAGCAAAGAAGGCGGATGACACGGTGATTTGTTACCGAGGTTCAGTTCTTGCAAACCTACTCCCCGTTGAAGTGGTCACAAAGACCGGGTCTCTTTCAACCCTTTCCCTCTCTCAAGCGGTCACCTAGACCGAGTGAGCTTCTCTTCTCAATCAATCGGGACACCAAGTCCCCACAAGGACCACCACACAATTGGAGTATCTTGCCTTGATTACAATTGAGTTGGAAACAAGAAAGAAGGAAGAAGAAAAGCGATCCAAGCGCAAGAACTCAAATGAACACAAATGTCACTCTCTCTAGTCACTATTTGATTGGAATGAACTTTAGACTTGGGAGAGGATTTGATCTCTTGTTTGTGTCTTGGAATGAAGTCTAGAGCTCTTGTATGAGGTATGATGGCTGAAAACTTGGATGCATTGAAGTGTGGTGGTTGGGGGGTATTTATAGCCCCAACCACCAAGTTGACCGTTGGTGAAGGCTTCTGTCGTATGGCGCACCGGACAGTCCGGTGCGCCACCGGACACTGTCCGGTGCGCCAGCCACGTCACCAGACCGTTAGGGTTCGACCGTTGGAGCTTCTGACAAGTGGGCCACCGGACAGTCTGGTGGTGCACCAGACAGGTCCTGTTCACTGTCTGGTGCGCCATCTCCGCCTGCTCTGACTTCTGCGCGCGCAGTCGCGCACTGTAGCGTTTCAATGTAGCGTTGCAGACGACCGTTGGTGCGAAGTAGTCGTTGCTCTGCTGGCACACCGGACAGTCCGGTGCTACACCGGACAGTCCGGTGAATTACAGCGGAGCGGCCTCCAGAATTCCCGAAGCTAGCGAGTTGGAGAGAATCTACCCTGGTGCACCGGACACTGTCCGGTGGTGCACCGGACAGTCCGGTGCGCCAGACCAGGGCTGCCTTCGGTATGCTTTGCTCCCTTGTTTTGAACCCTTTCTTTTGACTTTGTATTGGTTTGTTGTGAACCTTTGGCACCTGTAGAACTCATAATCTAGAACAAATTAGTTAGTCCAATAATTTGTGTTGGGGGATTCAACCACCAAAATTCATTTGGGAAAGGTTTGACCCTATTTCCCTTTCAATCTCCCCCTTTTTGGTAATTGATGCCAACACAAACCAAAGCAAATATAGAGATGCAGATTTGAACTAGTTTGCATAAGGTAAGTGCAAAGGTTGCTTGGAATTGAAACCAATATAATTATTTCAATAGATATGCATGGATTGTTTTCTTCTTATTAAAATTTTGGACCACATTTGCACCACTTGTTTTGTTTTGCAAATGTTTTTGGAAATTCCTTTCAAAGTCTTTTGCAAATAGTCAAAGGTATATAAATAATATTTTGAGAAGCATTTTCAAGATTTGAAATTTTCTCCCCCTGTTTCAAATGCTTTTCCTTTGACTAAACAAAATTCCCCCTCAATGAAATTCTTCTCCTGTTAGTGTTCAAGAGGGTTTTTAGATATTAATTTTGAAGAGGGTATACCAATTGAAAAAATCTTCTCTTAACACAAATTTAAAAGACTACATTTTTGAAATTGGTGGTGGTGCGGTCCTTTTGCTTTGGGCTAATACTTTCTCCCCCTTTGGCATGAATCGCCAAAAACGGATACTTGTGAGTGAAATATAAGCCCCTTTTCAAACTTTCTCCCCCTTTGGTAAATAATATAGGAGTGAAGATTATACCAAGTTGGAGAGCGTTGTGGAGCGACGGCGAAGGATGAATAATCCGATGGAGTGGAGTGGAAGCCTTTTGTCTTTGCCGATTACTCCATTTCCCTTTCAATCTATGACTTAGCATAATATTCACTTGAAAACACATTAGTCATAGCACATGAAAGAGATATGATCAAAGGTATATAAATGAGCTATGTGTGAAAAATATCAATCAAAATTCCTGGAATCAAGAATATTTAGCTCATGCCTAAGTTTGGTAAACGATTTCTCATCTAATGGCTTGGTAAAGATATCGGCTAATTGATCTTTGGTGTTAATGTAAGCAATCTCGATATCTCCCAGTTGTGGTGATCCCTCAAAAAGTGATACCGAATGGCTATGTGTTTAGTGCGGCTGTGCTCAATGGGATTATCCGCCATGCGGATTGCACTCTCATTATCACATAGGAGAGGAACTTTAGTTAATTTGTAACCATAGTCCCTAAGGGTTTGCCTCATCCAAAGCAATTGCGCGCAACAATGGCATGCGGCAATATACTCGGCTTCGGCGGTAGAAAGAACTACATAATTTTGTTTCTTAGAAGCCCAAGACACCAGAGATCTTCCCAAGAACTGGCAAGTCCCTGATGTGCTCTTTCTATCAATCTTACACCCTGCCCAATCAGCATCTGAATAACCAATTAAATCAAAAGTGGATCCCCTGGGGTACCAAAGGCCAAACTTAGGGGTATAAACTAAATATCTCAAGATTCGTTTCACGGCCCTAAGGTGAACTTCCTTAGGATCGGCTTGGAATCTTGCACACATGCATACAGAGAGCATAATATCCGGTCGTGAAGCACATAAATAGAGTAAAGAACCTATCATCGACCGGTATACCTTTTGATCTACGGATTTACCTCCCGTGTCGAGGTCGAGATGCCCATTGGTTCCCATGGGTGTCTTGATGGGCTTGGCATCCTTCATCCCAAACTTGGCAAGAATATCTTGAATGTACTTCGTTTGGCTAATGAAGGTGCCTTCTTGATGCGTCACGATGCCCGATCTTCACGACGTAGGATCAAACTTCAGATAACTAGCTTCAAAGAAGCCAAGATAACTTGTTGCAAGCAACGATAACTAGTGCAACCTGACAAATAAAACTCGAAGCCAACCACCGTCTTTAACCGGCAGCCTGAATCGAGGATTCGCCCAACCACACTCTCAAAGAACCAACCAACACAACCTACAATCAATCGAGGAGACCTCGAAGGGAGTAGGAGCACCAATTGGGAGCGGATGAAGCCGCCGCTTCTGCAATCCCACGAAGGAATTCACAAGAGCAAAGGGGTAGAGATCACTCTCAATATTTGTTAGCACACAGCTGAACAAAAGGGGTTCTGTTTTAGATTATCATAAGCTACCTTACATCATAGACATAGGGGGTATTTATACTAATAACAATCAGCCTTAGCGAGGTATAAACACAAAACAAAAGTATTTTCACGAGCTAATGTGAAGGAGCCTCTTCGGGAGATCTGCAGAGCTGATTTCTGTGTGGCTGTTTGACTTCTGCGCAGCCTTCAGTATTTTGACAATAACTTCTTCTAGGAATCTTCAAATGACGTGGGGCTGGATGCGTTGGAAAGCTGACTTGATAAGCTTTCTCACCATATACAGCATGCTTAATGAAACTTCGTAGAATGATGCAGTTTAATACGAAAACTTGGTCATCAAGCTGACTGTTGACCTTCTGACCAGTCGGCACTAAAGTAGGTCGGCTGCCTTTCTGGTAGATGTGGTTAAGTCGGCTTTAGAAGCATTGGAAACTAGACTTCAAGAGCTTTCCAAAAAGTACTTATGGGCCTTCATAGCTTTTGGGAATCAAAGAAATGACTGTTTCTTCTGGACGGTTCTGTTGCGCTGGACTGACTCGGATATAGCTCTTCTTGCTGATTCGCCCTTGATATGTTTTGTCCTTCCTCTTTGGTGAACCTAAATAATATCAACATACACGACTTAGGTAGCATAAAATTCTCATTAGTGTTTAAATGAAATTCATAAAGTAGCGCGTGCACCTCTTGATGTAGCTTCTTAGCTCGGCTACGTGTAATTGGTCCATCAAAGACTTGGGTTGGTGAATATGTTGGTTGTACTTGAGTTGATGTAGTATGACTTGAGGGTTGTAACATGTTGCTTAATGGCGTGGTCATATCATCCTCCTCCCCTTGAAAAGGAGTCGTCCTCGACTCTGAAGTGTCTTCGCTTGTATATGGTAAGAGGTCAGCAACATTGAACGTGTTGCTCACGCCATAGCTTGGTGGAAGATCTATCTTGTATGCATTATCATTGATCTTGGCAAGAACACGAAATGGACCATCCCCTCGTGACATCAATTTGGATTTGCGCTGACCAGGAAAACGCTCCTTGCGCAAGTGAATCCAAACCAAGTCCCCCGGCTCAAATAACACTTTCTTCCTATGCTTGTTCATACTTGCAGCCTTGCGCACTGCTTTGAGCTCAATTGCTTCCTTGGTCTTCTCATGTATCTTTTTTATATATGCAGCACGCTTGGAAGCTTCCATATTGGTTCTTTCCTGCAATGGAAGGGGCAACAAATCTATGGGAGCAATAGGTTTGAACCCATATACAATTTCGAAGGGGCATAAATTAGTTGTAGAATGTACTGCCCTGCTATAAGCAAACTCCACGTGTGGCAAACATTCCTCCCAATCCTTCAAGTTCTTCTTTACCATTGTTCGCAGCAGCATTGACAATGTACGATTCACCACTTCAGTTTGGCCATCAGTTTGGGGGTGGCATGTGGTGGAGAACAAAAGTTTAGTCCCAAGCTTTGCCCACAATGTCTTCCAAAAATAGCTCACAAACTTCACATCACGGTCAGATGTGATGGTCTTAGGCACTCCATGTAGTCTCACGATTTCTCTGAAAAACAAATTAGCAACATGTGAAGCATCGTCGCTCTTGTTGCATGGAATAAAATGAGCCATTTTTGAAAATCTATCAACCACAACAAAAATAGAATCTCTCTTTTTTTCGAGTCATCGGTAGTCCTAAAACAAAATCCATGCTTATGTCTTCCCAAGGAATTTTAGGAGCGGGTAAAGGAGTATATAAACCATGAGGGTTCAATTTTGACTTAGCTTTGTGACAGGTGACACAACGCTCTACAAATCTGATGACGTCTCTCCTCATCTTGGGCCAATAGAAATGATCACTGAGCATTTCATAAGTCTTCTTTTGTCCAAAATGACCTGTTAGACCGCCTCCATGTGACTCCTGCAATAAAAGCAATCTAACCGAAGAATTTGGTACACAAAGTTTGTTAGCTCTAAACAAAAATCCATCATGTATATGATATTTTTCCCAACCTTTTCCATCTTTACAATGATTGTATGGTTCTGAAAATTCAGGATCATCATTATACATTTCTTTCAAATTTTCAAGACCCAAAACTTTTACCTCTAGTTGATTCAACAACACATTCCTTCGAGACAAGGCATCAGCGACCACATTGTCCTTACCTTTCTTATGTTTCACAATGTATGGAAATGTTTCGATAAACTCAACCCATTTGGCATGGCGACGGTTCAGTTTGGCTTGCCCTTTCAAATACTTCAAAGCTTCATGATTGGAATGAATAACAAACTCTTTTGGCCATAAGTAGTGCTGCCATGTTTCAAGCGCTCGGACCAAAGCATACAATTCTTTGTCATACACAGAATAATTTAATTGAGCACCTCCCAATTTTTCACTAAAATATGCTATAGGTTTTCCTTGTTGCATTAAAACTCCTCCTATCCCAATCCCACTAGCATCACATTCTACTTCAAAAGTTTTAGTGAAATCAGGAAGAATAAGTACAGGTGCTTCAGTCAGACGTTTCTTCAATTCTAGAAAAGCATCTTCTTGTGAGTTTCCCCATTTAAATTCAACACCTTTCTTTGTCAATGCATTTAAAGGAGAAGCGATGGTACTGAAATCTCGCACAAATCTTCTATAAAAACCAGCAAGACCATGAAAACTTCTTACTTGACTTACATTCGTTGGAGCTGGCCAATCCTTGATGGCTTTCACCTTGGATTCATCCACCTCTATTCCTTTTGCTGAAACAACAAAGCCAAGAAACACAACATGGTCTGTGCAAAAACTGCACTTCTCAAGATTAGCAAATAATTTCTCCTTTCTAAGCTCATCTAAAACTTGTCGAATGTGTTTCACATGGTCATCAAAAGACTTGCTGTAAATTAGAATATCATCGAAGTAGACAACAACAAATTTTCCAATGAAAGTTCTTAAGGCATGGTTCATTAATCTCATAAAGGTACTAGGAGCATTAGTCAACCCAAAGGGCATTACTAACCATTCATACAACCCAAATTTTGTTTTAAATGCAGTCTTCCATTCATCTCCAGTTTTCATTCTTATTTGATGGTATCCACTTCTCAAATCAATTTTAGTAAAAATTGTGGAACCACTTAATTCATCAAGCATATCATCTAGCCGTGGAATAGGATGGCGATAGCGAACGGTAATATTATTTATAGCTCTACAATCAACACACATCCTCCAAGATCCATCTTTCTTAGGTACTAAAATCACAGGAACAGCACAAGGGCTTAAGCTTTCACGAACAAAACCTTTATCAAGAAGTTCTTGTACTTGCCTTTGTATTTCCTTAGTTTCTTCGGGATTGGTTCGATATGGTGGACGGTTAGGAAGTGCAGCCCCTGGAATAAGATCGATTTGATGCTCAATCCCTCGAATTGGAGGTAGTCCAGCCGGTGTTTCTTGTGGAAATACGTCTTCATAGTCCTGCAAAAGATCAGCCACAACACTAGGAAGAGATGTTATGTCGTTAGGAGAAATCAAAACATCTTTGTTCACAAGTACAAAGAGCACTTGATATGGGTTGTTCCTCACTTCTCTCAGCTCGGATTTTGTGGCTAACATAACTAGATGTTCTCCCTCTTCCTTCTTTTTATCTTTGGAATTTGGCTTGTAGCACTCACTCACCGAATTGTGGATGGCACTCAATTTCTTTTGCTCTTCTCCTCCTCTACATGCTGTACTAATTTCAGTTTTCTTTTGTAAGTGTTCAGCCATGATTTGTTGAGGGGTCATAGGCTTGAGTACAAACTTTCTCCCTTTCAGATCTAGCGTGTATTGATTTGTTCTTCCACAATGTTGAGCATATCGGTCATATTGCCAAGGTCTTCCTAGCAGCATGTGACACACAGACATGGGTGCAACATCACACTCCACTGTGTCAACATACTCTCCAATCTTGAACGGAACTTTCACCTTATAACCAATCTTGATATCTCCTGATTCATTCAACCATTGTACATGATATGGATGAGGGTGTCGCTGCAACTTCAAACCAAGCTTGTCAACCATCTCACAACTTGCAAGATTATGGCAGCTCCCTCCATCAATAATCACCTTTACTACTTTGGCTCGTGTTTGAAAAAGATTATGTCGTTGTCCAATTTCAGCTTCTTTCATTTGAACACTCAAGATTTGTGTAACCACAAGAGTAGTACCATGCTCAAATTCACATCCCGTATGTTCTTCAGATTTATCAATGTCATCTTCATTTCCTGCTTCAGCTTCCTCTTCACTAGCTGATGTATATTCTCCATCATCAGTCACAAGGATCACACGATTATTTGGACACTCCTTTATGACATGACCACGACCTCCACACTTGAAGCACTGAATACCACTACTCTTGGTTGTTGAACCCACTGATGTTGAAGTGGATGCGGCTGGTTTATAACTCATGTTTGGAGCAGCACCGTTCTTTCCACTAGAATTGCCTTGAATATTGGATCGCAAGCCTCCAGTTGAACCTTTTGTTGCTGAGGATGCAGCAGTAAACCTTGAGATCGATTTGCTTCCTCCAGTCATGGTTCGTGCACCATATGACAAGGGCTTGCTGCTCTTAGCATCTTGTTGCAGTTGGCGTTCAGCTTTGGTGGCCTGATGTACCAAATCAATAAGACTTTGGTACGGCTGAAACTCAACAATACGTTGAATGTTGCGGTGTAACCCAGCCATGAAACGTGCAATGGTTTGCTCTTCGTCTTCATACACATTGGCTCTAATCATGGCCTTCTCCATCTCCTTATAATACTTCTCAACAGAGAAACTTCCTTGTCTCAAATTCTGCAATTTATCAAAAAGATCACGCCGATAATGCTTCGGCACAAAACGAATTCTCATTTCTCGCTTCATCTCTTGCCAAGTAATAATAGGGTCCTCTCCATCTTCTTCACGATCACGAGGAAGTTGCTCCCACCAAATCAGAGCATATCCTTCAAACTCAAGAGATGCCATTGCAAGTTTCTTCTCCTCTGAATAATTATGTAGGCGGAAGATTTTCTCCACTTTCAATTCCCATGTGAAATAATCTTCAGGATCAGATCTACCATCAAATTTTGGCATGGTAAGCTTAAGTTCCCAAATCTCTCTTCTTGGTTGACGCCTCTATGATGACGACGACCATAGCGATGTTGAGACTGATCATCCCCAAATTCAGATTCTTCATTGTCATTATTTCTTCGATTCCGACCTCTTCCTCTACCATATGCAGCACCTTGATTTCTCCTCCCATGTTCACTTGCTCTTCTAGAATAATTTCCTTCATCTTCTTCCCCATCTTCATCATGGTTTCTTACACCGTCGGGGAGTCGACGACGACCTCTGATTTCAGCCATAAGTGTCTGAAGATCTTGTGCTAACAGATCTTGCTTGGCTTCTATGCTTTGTTTGAGCTCATTGAATTGTATCAGGGTGACACATTCTTCAATCTCAACGTTGGGATCCATCTTCCTGCAAAGTTAGTGGCAACAAGGCAACAAATATAGGTGGAATATGAAGCTATATAGAATCTCACAACCTCACCACTCTTACCAACCAAAGCTCTTATGAGTTCCCTGCGGGTTGCAAGAAAATGTGTGGTGGTAACAAGAAAGTGGTGGTTAAGCGAATACAAGACCAGAGTACCGATTACGATGGCTTATATATGGAGCTTGGTGGGGATTAATAAACAAGGGATACAATCTGAATTCTAGTTGTTGTTAAGTTAAATAACCATCCAACTAGAAGTTCCCTGCCTAGTGCTGACCACAAGATACGAGTGATGTAAATAGATCAAACACACGCGTAAGAAATTTCAGATTTGATGCAGACAAGGAGTATGATTGGAATGCAAGTGTTGCAATTAGATCCAACCAAAATTCTGCACCATATGACAATAGCAAACTGGTTGAACAACTTGATAAAATTTTCAGCACTTGTGCACATAAACAAACTGATTGTTCTACTTTTCTTTCACAATCTTGTTCAACACTTTTCTTTTTGGTACTTTTCTTTCTTCTCTTTTTTTTGATACTTTTTTTATAGAACTAAACACAGAGATCTGATATGATATTGCACACTTTATAATACTTAACAAAGAACTCAACCAGCAGCTATAACTTAAATGGGATCAAAGTTAACGCGAAGGAAATGATGAGAGTTTTTAGATTTTTCTTTTTGTGGATATTTTCAGATATATATAAGAGGCTCAAAGGGAACACAAAGGATAGAGTGACCAGCAACTAAACAAAGACTCTAAGGACTGAAACTTAACAAAACTCACTGGAACAACAGATTGAAACAAAGGGCTATGACAAAATATTTTATGGCTTTTTGGTGGATAGGACAAACACAAAATATATGTAGCTAAGGGTAAAGAATCCTACCGTGGCAACTGAGGCTTTGATACCAGATGATGCGTCACGATGCCCGATCTTCACGACGTAGGATCAAACTTCAGATAACTAGCTTCAAAGAAGCCAAGATAACTTGCTGCAAGCAGCGATAACTAGTGCAACCTGACAAATAAAACTCGAAGCCAACCACCGTCTTTAACCGGCAGCCTGAATCGAGGATTCGCCCAACCACACTCTCAAAGAACCAACCAACACAACCTACAATCAATCGAGGAGACCTCGAAGGGAGTAGGAGCACCAATTGGGAGCGGATGAAGCCGCCGCTTCTGCAATCCCACGAAGGAATTCACAAGAGCAAAGGGGTAGAGATCACTCGCAATATTTGTTAGCACACAGCTGAACAAAAGGGGTTCTGTTTTAGATTATCATAAGCTGCCTTACATCATAGACATAGGGGGTATTTATACTAATAACAATCAGCCTTAGCGAGGTATAAACACAAAACAAAAGTATTTTCACGAGCTAATGTGAAGGAGCCTCTTCGGGAGATCTGCAGAGCTGATTTCTGTGTGGCTGTTTGACTTCTGCGCAGCCTTCAGTATTTTGATAATAACTTCTTCTAGGAATCTTCAAATGACGTGGGGCTGGATGCGTTGGAAAACTGACTTGATAAGCTTTCTCACCATATACAGCATGCTTAATGAAACTTCGTAGAATGATGCAGTTTAATACGAAAACTTGGTCATCAAGCTGACTGTTGACCTTCTGACCAGTCGGCACTAAAGTAGGTCGGCTGCCTTTCTGGTAGATGTGGTTAAGTCGGCTTTAGACGCATTGGAAACTAGACTTCAAGAGCTTTCCAAAAAGTACTTATGGGCCTTCATAGCTTTTGGGAATCAAAAGATATGATTGTTTCTTATGGACGGTTCTGTTGCGCTGGACTGACTCGGATATAGCTCTTCTTGCTGATTCGCCCTTGATATGTTTTGTCCTTCCTCTTTGGTGAACCTAAGTAATATCAACATACACGACTTAGGTAGCATAAAATTCTCATTAGTGTTTAAATGAAATTCATAAAGTAGCGCGTGCACCTCTTGATGTAGCTTCTTAGCTCGGCTACGTGTAATTGGTCCATCAAAGACTTGGGTTGGTGAATATGTTGGTTGTACTTGAGTTGATGTAGTATGACTTGAGGGTTGTAACATGTTGCTTAATGGCGTGGTCATATCATCTTTTGGAGTTGCTTGACTTGGAATCCTAAGAAATACTTCAACTCCCCCATCATTGACATCTCGAATTTTTGTACCATGATCCTACTAAACTCTTCACATGTAGATTTGTTAGTAGACCCAAATATAATATCATCAATATAAATTTGGCATACAAACAAATCACTGGCAATTGTTTTAGTAAAGAAAGTGGGATCAGCTTTTCTGACTTTGAAGCCATTAGCGATCGATAAGAAAATCTCTTAGGCATTCATACCATGCTCTTGGGGCTTGCTTGAGCCCATAAAGCGCCTTAGAGAGTTTATAGACATGGTTAGGATACTCACTATCTTCAAAGCTGGGGGGTTGCTCAACATAGACCTCTTCCTTGATTGGTCCATTAAGGAAGGCACTCTTCACATCCATTTGATAAAGCTTGAAGCCATGGTAAGTAGCATAGGCAAGTAAAATGCGAATTGACTCAAGCCTAGCTACGGGTGCATAGGTTTCACCGAAATCCAAACCTTCGACTTGTGAATATCCCTTGGCAACAAGTCAGGCTTTGTTCCTTGTCACCACACCATGCTCATCTTGTTTGTTGCGGAAGACCCACTTGGTTCCTACAACATTTTGGTTAGGACGTGGAACTAAATGCCATACCTCATTCCTTGTGAAGTTGTTGAGCTCCTCTTGCATCGCCAACACCCAATCCGAATCTTGAAGTGCTTCCTCTACCCTGTGTGGCTCAATAGAGGAAACAAAAGAGTAATGTTCACAAAAATGAGCAACACGAGATCGAGTGGTTACCCCCTTATGAATGTCGCCAAGGATGGTGTTCACGGGGTGATCTCGTTGGGTGTGGCGGTCTTGGATCTTGTTCATCCTCCTTGTCTTGATCATTTACATCTCCCCCTTGATCATTGTCGTCTTCTTGAGGTGGCTCATCTTCTTAATCTTCTCCTTCATCATCTTGGGCCTCATCCTCATCTTGAGTTGGTGGAGATGCTTGCATGGAGGAAGATGGTTGATCTTGTGCTTGTGGAGGCTCTTCGGATTCCTTAGAACACACATCCCCAATGGACATGTTCCTTAGCGCGATGCACGGAGCCTCTTCATCATCTAGTTCATCAAGACCAACTTGCTCTACTTGAGAGCCGTTAGTCTCATCAAACACAATGTCACAAGAAACTTCAACTAGTCCAGTGGACTTGTTAAAGACTCTATATACCCTTGTGTTTGAATCATAACCAAGTAAAAAGCATTCTACAGCCTTAGGAGCAAATTTAGATTTTCTACCTCTTTTAACAAGAATAAAGCATTTGCTACCAAGGACTCTAAAATATAAAACATTGGGCTTTTAACCGGTGAGGAGTTCATAAGATGTCTTCTTGAGGATTCTGTGTAGATATAACTGGTTGATGGCGTAGTAGGCGGTGTTGATCGCCTCGGCACAAAACTTATCCGAAGTCTTGTATTCATCAAGCATGGTCCTTGCCATGTCCAATAGAGTTCTATTCTTCCTCTCCACTACACCATTTTGTTGTGGCGTGTAGGGAGAAGAGAACTCATGCTTGATTCCCTCCTCCTCAAGAAAGCCTTCAATTTGAGAATTCTTGAACTCCGTTCCATTGTCGCTTCTTATCTTTTTGATCCTTAAGCCGAACTCATTTTGAGCCCGTCTCAAGAATCCTTTCAAAGTCTCTTGGGTTCGAGATTTTTCCTGTAAAAATAATACCCAAGTGAAGCGAGAATAATCATCCACAATAACTAGACAGTACTTACTCCCGCCGATGCTTATGTAAGCTATCGGGCCGAATAAGTCCATGTGGAGCAGCTCCAGTGGCCTGTCAGTCGTCATGATGTTCTTGTGTCGATGATGAACACCAACTTGCTTCCCTGCTTGGCATGCGCTACAAATTCTGTCTTTCTCAAAATGAACATTGGTTAGTCCCAAAATGTGCTCTCCCTTTAGAAGCTTGTGAAGATTCTTCATTCCAACATGGGCTAGTCGGTGGTGCCAGAGCCAACCCATGTTAGTCTTAGCAATTAAGCAAGTGTCGAGTTCAGCTCTATTGAAATCAACTAAGTATAGCTGACCTTCTAACACTCCCTTAAAGGCTACTGAATCATCACTTCTTCTAAAGACAGTAACATCTACATCCGTAAAAAGACAATTATAGCCCATTTTGCATAATAGAGAAATAGAAAGCAAATTGTAATCTAATGAATCTACAAGAAAAACATTGGAAATAAAATGGTCAGGTGATATAGCAATTTTACCCAATCCATTGACCAAACCTTGATTTCCATCCCCGAATGTGATAACTCGTTGGGGATCTTGGTTTTTCTCGTAGGAGGAGAACATCCTTTTCTCGACAGTCATGTGGTTTGTGCACCCGCTGTCAATGATCCAACTTGAGCCCCCGGATGCATAAACCTACAAAATAAGTTTAGGCCTTGTTCTTAGGTACCCAAACGGTCTTGGGTCCTTTGACATTAGAAACAAGCACCTTGGGTACCCAAACACAAGTCTTTGATCCCTTGTGTTTGGCCCCAACATATTTGGCAACTACCTTGCCTGATTTGTTAGTTAGCACATAAGAAGCATCAAAAGTTTTGAATGAAACATTATGATAATTTGATGCAATAGGAGTTTTCTTCTTAGGCATTTTAACATGTGTAGAACGCCTAGAGCTAGAAGCCTCATTCTTATAAATAAAAGCATGGTGAGAAACAGAATGAGTCTTCTTAGCATGAATTCTCCTAATCTTATACTCAGGATAACTAGCAGGATATAAAATATTGCCCTCGTTATCCTGAGGCATGGGACTTTGCCCTTAACAAAATTAGACAATCTTTTAGGAGGGCCATTAAGCTTGACATTGTCTCCCTATTGGAAGCCAATGCCATCCTTAATGCCAGGGCGTCTCCCATTATAAAGCATACTATGAGCAAATTTAAATTTCTCATTTTCTAGTTCATGCTCGGCAATTTTAGCATCTAATTTAGCTATATGATCATTTTGTTGTTTAATCATAGCAAGGTGATCATGAATAGCATCAATGTTAACATCTCTACATCTAGTGCAAATAGAAACATGATCAATCGTAGATGTAGAGGGTTTGCAATCATTTAATTTAACAATCTTAGCATGTAAAATAGCATTCTCATCTCTAAGATTGGTAATAGAAGTATTGCAAACATTTAAGTCTTTAGCCTTAGCAATTAACTTTTCATTCTCATTCTTAAGGCTAGTGAGAGAGGCATTCAATTTTTCAATCTTAGCAATTAAACTAGCATTATCATTTCTAAGATTGGAAATTGAATCATCACAAATATTTGACTTCTCAACCTTAGCAATTAAATTAGTATTCTCAATTCTAAGGTTGGAAATAGTGTCATGGCAAGTACTTAGCTCACTAGTTAATATTTCATTTTTCTCTACCTCCTGAGCATAAGCATTTTTAGTCTTATCATGCTTTTTATTTTCCTTGATAAGGAAGTCCTCTTGGCTATCCAAGAGTTCATCCTTCTCATGAATAGCACTAATCAATTCATTCAATTTCTCTTTTTGTTGCATGTTAAGATTGGCAAAAAGAGTAAGCAAGTTATCCTCATCATCACTAGAATTTTCCTCATCACTAGAGGTTGCATACTTAGTGGAGGATCTTGATTTTACCTTCTTCTTCTTGTCGTCCTTTGCCATGAGGCACTTGTGGCCGATGTTGGGGAAGAGAAGTCCCTTGTTGACGGCGATGTTGGCAGCGTCCTCATCGAAGGAGTTGGTGGAGCTCTCGTCGGAGTCCCACTCCCGGCAAACATGGGCATCACCGCCCTTCTTCTTGTAATATCTCTTCTTCTCCTTCTTTTTCCCCCTCTTGTCGTTATCCGTGTCACTATCACTAGATAAAGGACATTTAGCGATAAAATGACCGGGCTTACCACATTTGTAGCACACTTTCTTGGAGCGGGGCTTGTAGTCTTTCCCCCTCCTTTGCTTGAGGATTTGGCGGAAGCTCTTGATGATGAGCGCCATTTCCTCATTGTCGAGCTTGGAGGCGTCGATGGGGACCCTACTCGGTGTAGATTCTTCTTTCTTCTCCTCCGTTGCCTTGAATGCAACGGGTTGTGCCTCGGGTACGGAGGAGGAGGCGCCTTGCTCGATGATCTTTTTGGAGCCTTTGATCATCAATTCAAAGCTCACAAATTTTCCTATTACTTCCTCGGGAGACATTAGTTTATATCTTGGATCACCACGAATTAATTGAACTTGAGTAGGGTTAAGAAATACGAGTGATCTAAGAATAACCTTGACCATCTCATGGTCATCCCATTTGATGATCTTGAGGTTGCGTACTTGGTTCACCAATGCCTTGAGCCAGTTGTACATTGCTTGTGGCTACTCTCCTTGGTGAAGCATGAAGCGACCGAGCTCCCCTCGATTGTTTCCCTCTTGGTGATCTTGGTCACCTCGTCTCCTTCATGCGCGGTTTTGAGCACATCCCAAATCTCTTTGGCGCTCTTCAACCCTTGCACCTTATTATACTCCTCTCGACTTAGAGAGGCGAGGAGTATAGTAGTGGCTTGGGAGTTAATGTGTTGGATTTGTTCGACCTCCTCCGAATCATAATCCTTGTCCCCCTTCTTTGGTACCTGCGCTCCATACTCAACAATATCCCATATGCTTTTGTGGAGTGAGGTTAGGTGATGCCTCATTTTATCACTCCACATAGGATAATCTTCACCTTCTAACATAGGTGGTTTTCCTAATGGGACAGAAAGTAATGGAGTGCATTTTGAAATACGAGGGTAGCGAAGGGGCATCTTACTATACTTCTTGCGCTCATGGCACTTAGAAGTGGTGGATGCTAATTCCGAGCCGGAGGTGGAGGGTGACGAAGAGTCGGTCTCTTAGTAGACCACCTTCTTCATCATCTTCTTCTTGTCACCCTTCCGTTGGGACTTGATGGAGGAAGAGGATTCCTCCTTGTGCTTGTGGGCGGACTCCCTTGAGTGTGTTCTCCCCGAGCTTGCAGACTTGTCGTCGGTTCCGATCTCCCTCATGGCGGATGCTCCCGACATCACTTCGAGCGATTAAGCTCTAATGAAGTACCGGGCTCCGATACCAATTGAAAGTCGCCTAGAGGGAGGTGAATAGGCATAATCTGAAATTTATAAAGTTTAAGCACACTACAAGCCGGGGTTAGCGTTAGAATTAAAGTCGAGTCCGAAAGAGAGGGCAAAAACATATCACAAGCAAAGAAGACGGATGACACGGTGGTTTGTTTTACCGAGGTTCGGTTCTTGCAAACCTACTCCCCGTTGAGGTGTGGTCACAAAGACCGGGTCTCTTTCAACCCTTTCCCTCTCTCAAACGGTCACCTAGACTGAGTGAGCTTCTCTTCTCAATCAATCGGGACACCAAGTCCCTACAAGGACCACCATACAATTGGTGTCTCTTGCCTTGATTACAATTGAGTTGGAAACAAGAAAGAAGGAAGAAGAAAAGCAATCCAAGCGCAAGAACTCAAATGAACACAAATGTCACTCTCTCTAGTCACTATTTGATTGGAATGAACTTTGGACTTGGGAGAGGATTTGATCTCTTGTTTGTGTCTTGGAATGAAGTCTAGAGCTCTTGTATGAGGTTTGATGGCTGAAAACTTGGATGCATTGAAGTGTGGTAGTTGGGGGTATTTAAAGCCCCAACCACTAAGTTGACTGTTGGTGAAGGCTTCTATAGTATGGCGCACCGGACAGTCCGGTGCGCCACCGGACACTGTCCAGTGCGCTAGCCACGTCACTAGGCCGTTAGGGTTTGACCGTTGGAGCTTCTGACAAGTGGGCCAACGGACAGTCCGGTGGTGCACCGGACATGTCCTGTTCACTGTCCGGTGCGCCATCTGCGCCTGCTCTGACTTCTGCGCGCGCAGTCGCACACTGTAGTGTTTCACTGTAGCGTTGCAGACGACCGTTGGTGCGAAGTAGTCGTTGCTCCGCTGGCACACCGGACAGTCCGGCGCTACACCGGACAGTCCGGTGAATTATAACGGAGCGGCCTCCAGAATTCCCGAAGCTAGCGAGTTGGAGAGAATCTACCCTGGTGCACCGGACACTGTCCGGTGGCACACCGGACAGTCTGGTGCGCCAGACCAGGGCTGCCTTCAGTATGCTTTGCTCCCTTGTTTTGAACCCTTTCTTTTGACTTTGTATTGGTTTGTTGTGAACCTTTGGCACCTGTAGAACTCATAATCTAGAACAAACTAGTTAGTCCAATAATTTGCGTTGGGCAATTCAACCACCAAAATTCGTTTGGGAAAGGTTTGACCCTATTTCCCTTTCACAAGTTAGTTGGGTTAGGGCGAGAAATCCGCACTGACGACCTCCCCAGGCGGATTTTGCGGCATCCGTTCAAACCACCGGAGGTTGGGGATAACCTCCAAATCCCGTCCGCCAGGCGGTGAAGCTAATCTGTAGCGTGCGCAAGGGGCGTTCGGGTCCACCAAATCCCGTCCGCCACGGTCGGATTCAACGACCCGCCCGGATCCCAGCGGGAATGGTGCTGAACTATTGGGAGAGACGGGTCTTACACCCCGGGCCCACACGGCGGTGTCTTCGTACTAGCGTTGGCATGGAGCTGAGGCTGTCGTGCGGGGTGGGCACGATGCAACGGCTGCTAGGGCGGACCCGCATGATAGTGAAGGCTTGCGCGCGTGTGAGAGAGGCTGGGCTGTGGGCTCAGACATTAGTGAAGTGCACTGCTGGGCTGAGCGGTGTGGGGAAAGAAGATGGGCCAGGTAGGTTTTGGCCCATGGCGCGGTTAGGAGGTGTGTTTTCTTTTTCTTTTCCTTTTTTTATTTGTTTTTTTCCATTTCCAACTAAATTCAAATGTAGTTTTAAATTTCAAATCCATTTAGAATGCACAGTTCAAAAACTTCAACATGAATTGCAAAAACATATTTTATATATTTATTTTATTTTAGTTTGTTTAGACATGCTTCCAATCATATAATTAGAGAATAGTCCACACCTTATTAATTCCAGAGATATATAATTTATATTGTAGATTATGTATATATATAAATAGTTTAATCATAATTCTTCTATATAACCTAATCCAAGGGCAATTTAGTTTATCTAAGTATATTTAATTATTATTATTGTTGTTTTGAAAATGTATTCATTTTGGGAGTAGTAACTTCCAAATTATGAATATCTTTATGGAAAGGTGTTTTGATTTAAAACCTTTGGGGATTTTTCCTTATTTTCACAAAATTGAACTTTAGGGTGTTACACTTTCCAGGTGACCTGGCAACCATATCTTGAGCCATATTTCGCCAGCATACAGTTGAGCAGCATGTGCTCCATAGACGAGAACATTTACCTAATGAGGTGTCCCCTCATTTGTTTTTATGCTATTGAGTCACAGTTAGGCACAAAGGTAGAAGCAGCGAGTCACAGTTAGGCACAGGAAGTTCAAGAGGAACAGGAGCATCCTTACTACATACGTCCGGATATAACTCCCTAGGACGACCTCTCTTCTGCCACAACGCCTCCCGGTACATGTCTTTCATCTAAGAAACGATTATAATTAATACTTGTACCTAATAGACTTTATAATCGGATTACACAAACTATCAAATCAAATGTAGTCATCATATTAACTATACTATATATTGTAGGAGCAACAATGGAAACTAATAATCAAAAAATTACAACCCAATATACAAAACGAATCAGTGAGACACCATACCATGGTCTACAAAGTATTGCAACTCGAAAATTTGAATACAGCAACTTTTGATGAAGTTTTGAATTGAGGGGAGATGTGGTCTTCTCGGCTAGCAGCACGGCCGTTTTATAGGCCTCCGTAGCTCGGCGCCAAGATCTATGGTGTCGAGCTACGAGGTCGCGTCGATACCACGTCAGCCCTAGCCGCTGGGAGCCGTTAGCGCCACATTAGAGCTCGGCGCCATAGCCTATGGCGCCGAGCTGTGTTACCTCGGCGCCATTCGCTATGGCGCCGAGTATCGGGTCCAAAACTGCATATAAGTTTTCCAGGGGTCCAAGTGTAAAGTTTTGTCAGAAAAATGGCTAAAAAGCAAAAAAAAATTGGCTTAATAGAATCACTCGGTGATTAGCGTATGTGCTTTGCGAAGTGCTTAGATTAGTTAGACTGCACTAGCGCTTGCTCTGGGTGAATCCTAGTTAGTTGAGTGAGTTTAGAAAAACCACACAACCCCTCGGCCCTTGCGTGAGCCGTTGTAATTGTACTGAGTGGGGCGAGAATCTTGCGAGACCGTGACAACCGAGTTTGTGTCACGTTGACCACCGTGTACCGGAGGGAACAAGGCCCACGTTGTTTTTGGCCGGAAGCTCGATAGTGGAGACTATGGGAGCATCCGAGAGGAGCCGGAAGTGGAGCACCGCTTGCGCGTGGAGAAGGCCCGCGGCTCTCTACGGAGTTACTCGACCGAGGTGCTTGGCCCTCGCGTGGGATTCCCTTTGCGTAGGGGCACCAACGAGGATTAGTTGGAACCTTTCGTGGTTTTGAATACCTCGGTAAAAATATCAGCGTCATCCACGAGAGTTTGCATCTCTACCTTGCTCTTTACCTTTCACATTTACATTAAGTATTTAAGTTTCGATCTTGTCTTTTTGTTTAGATTATTTAGATTGAAACTTAGCCATTGTGATAGAGATAGCAACACTTAGACAAAACCTAGTTTGCACATTCTAGATTATTTATTTGCATAGGTTTTTCTCTAGGGATTTATTTGTGGCCTAGTTTAGAGAAAGTTTTATAAGTCATAATTCACCGCCCCCTCTTAGGTGTCACAGTTTCCTTCAATTGGTATCAAAGACAAGTTTGGCTCATTTGAAATGTTTTAACTTCACCGCTAATTGAGTCGACGCTCTTTAGAGGAAGGGGATGGATACCCATAGGACACCACACTTCGACAACACTAACTTCCCATATTATAGTGCTAGAATGGCTTTTTACCTAAAGGCCATTGATCTAGATGTTTGGAGAGTCGCTCGTGATGGGATGAAACCTCCTAAAATCCAGAGAAACCCACCATGAGTGAGAAAAAAGAAATTCATTTTAATGCTAGAGCCAAAATTTTCTTGTATGGATCTGTTAGCATGGAAATTTTCAATCATGTTTTTACATTAAAAATAGCTAATGAGATTTGTCTAAAATTGCATGAGTTCCATGACGGCATCCAATGTCCGTGAGCAAAAACATTGCCTAGTTTTAAATGAGTATAATTCCTTTTCCATGAAAGAAAATGAGCTTGTTAGAGAAATGTATTCTCGTCTAAATCTAATCATCAATGAGTTCAATTCTATTGACATTAATAAGCTAGGTGATGCGGACACTATGACGAAGATTTTCTCCCTACTACCACAACAAAGATATGGGAGCATCATCAAAATTCTTCACAACATGGAGGAATTGAGTCAAATGACCCCGACCAATGTGATTGAGAAAATTGCGGTATTTGAGATGTCATGGAAAATGGGTCAACAAGAGGAGCCAACTTCTTCAAAATCATATGCCTTTGCATGTGATGAAAGGAAATGCAAAAAGAAGGCTCCCACTCCAAGTTCCTCAAGTGAAGAAGAGTAAGAAAAGAAAGTGATGATGATGAAGATAATCAACCATCAATATCATCATCCGAGGACGAAGAAATGATCCGACGCATCGGAAAGGTAATGGGAATGATCCGCAAGATTAATTTAATAGGTATTCTTCATACTTTGTAACTAAATTTTTCCAAATTTGTTAGCTTTAGGCCTGTTTTTTCTTCATACTTTGTAACCAAATTTTACCAACCTGTCATAGTGAAAACTCCCATGGGCCTATTCCCATCTTCTATCTCTTTTTGCATATATCAATGAGATATGTAACATTTGCATCACACCAATCTTCCTTATCAGCCATTCTTCGTTGAATTAAAAAACATTCATGGACAAGTAAGTTGTCAATCATTTATGTGAATAATAAAGTAATATGTATCTACAATTTTATATGTAATTCCATAGCATCTCCAAATAATAAACTATACGTTATGCAGTATGTATTAACTGGTTTAACTGACAGAAATGCAAGCACTAGGTAACCAATGCATAGCAGCATCTCAATCACCTGCAGACTGAGGCCGCCGCGAGGGAGTTCGGACGCCACTGATCGCAAGTGTCGTCATCGAGTGTCGATGCTAGAGAGAGGGAGGTCACGCGTTGGTGTTAGAGAGAGGGAGACGAGCGTCGATGATATAGAACAGACAGCCGTGAGCGAGGGAGCCGCCTGGGGAGAAGACGGAAACCGCCTGAGAGGAGAGAGATGGCTGCTGCCTAGGGAGGACTCGGTCGCCGCGGGGGAGGCGCTGGAATGACTCGGCCACCGCTTGGGGATCCGCTGGGGAGCCACCTGCGGAGGACCGGCCGCCGACAGGGGAGCCGCCTGGGGAGGAACGGCCGCCGACTGGGGAGCTGCTGGGGAGCCGCCTGGGGAGGACCGGCCGCCGTCTGGGAAGCAGGCTCGGGAGGAGATGGTCGCCGCCACGGTTCCACGCGCAATCAGATTTCTTCGAAAGCAGGATAGAGCGACGAAAAAAACGAACCGATACGTTTATAATGGTATTGCGGGTAATTTGGTGGAAACACTCGCCCCCACAGCCAAAAAAACACGTAAAGGGTTGTTGTGACAATTGAACTAGAGAAAAGATACTTTTTTGAAAGTACGTTAATAAAAGATTATCCCTTTGGTTGGTATTTAGGCTTTTCTGGAAGTAAAAGTAAGTTTGGAAGCCCGACCAAAGACACCTTATACTCTCTCCATTCCAAATTAAAATTCATTTCAGTTAGGTTCATTTTTATACATTTGTATATAGATATAAAAACCAAGATCTAAAACGACTACTATTTTAGAACGGAGTGATTATTATATTTGGGCATCTTAAGTATTTTAAATAAAAAACTTAAAACTATAAATTTATAGATCTCATTGCGTGCTACAACTTTTATATAAAAATTATCTTTGTTTGATATCGTGTAAGAAAGATATAGTTTTTCTAAAGTGACAAGCACTTATATACGATTAATATGCTTCTACAACTTTGAATTATTTTTTATAAATCTTAATGATCTATAATAAAAAAAACTAAACTAGAAAGTTATATCTCATAGAGAGCTATGTTCTATTAAAAAATTGTCATCATACAAGATCGTATAAAAATATGTTGTTTTAAGGTTACGCCTCGTCACGTTAGTCCGGTTGACACGACAAGGTTTTCCTCCTAAAAACCGTTATCCACCGTGGCACATCATACCATGCTGATGCACGAGACACTGCAGCATGCTTTGCTCTACGTTGGCGCGACCAAAAAGACAAGAAATAAAAATACAAGATGTGGTGTTATTAAGATAAAATTTAGAAAAACAAATAAAAAACAAATCACCGGTCAATCATGCCAGGCCCGCCATTCTCTCCAGCTGAAGGCCCATCCGGCTCCTTTCACCTCCCTCCCTTCTGTATGGGCCAAAATGGCAATGGCCCAACCGGCCTCCCCATTCTCTCCCTCTCAAGCTGACATGAATGGCAACCGATTTTAAAATCATATATATAGGGTTTACAAACTCGTACCAATTAGAAAAATATTAAACTTGCACCAGTATTCATTACTCGTAATGGATACAATATGGTACATGGACCCATGGGTCTCTCGCGCGCATATATATATATATATATATATATATATATATATAT
Organism: Zea mays; assembly: GCF_902167145.1. Classification (NCBI taxonomy): domain Eukaryota; kingdom Viridiplantae; phylum Streptophyta; class Magnoliopsida; order Poales; family Poaceae; genus Zea; species Zea mays. The sequence continues at coordinate 202,300,091 of NC_050098.1, forward strand.
ATATATATATATATATATATATATATATATATATATATATATATATATATATATATATATATATATATATATATATATATATATATATATATATATATATATATATATATATAGTTTATATATTAAGAGCCCTGGGCTTCCAATAATAAAGGAAGCCCAGGCTAGTCAACATGGGCATTTTGGTTGAACCACACCGAGTCAACTGGGCACAGTCACGGCGCCGTTACCCCCGTGAACCAGCCACCTCTCCCACGTTTCCTGTTTCTAAAACCGTACTCGCGCATTCAACGGAGATAAACCAGCGGCCATTTGAAGAAAACCCCAGCCGCGCAGAGTTTCCTTTCGTGGGAGGCGACTCCCCTGGCGATTTCAGCGTCTCCAAACCAGCGCAGCGCCAATCCTCCGCCGCTCCAATCCAGCGCCATTCCATTACTCCTTACATCCTTCAATCTCCCAGCATTGGAGCCGATTCAAGAAGTTCCAGGTAATCCCAGATTGAAATACCCCGAGTTTGCCGTCGAGTTTTTGAGCCCTATCTGTCGATTTTGAAGTGGATTTGATGGTAACCCTTATTATCCAGCTAAATGTGTGATTTGTATCCGCTTATACATCACTATAATCGGGTAATTTCATCGCGCATTGCATCTGTTTTATGTTTAGGAGCCCCGATATTAGGGTATGTGTATTTATTCTGTATTCCTACTATCGCCCGACATTCTGTATTTAGGCAAAGGCTGTGGATTAGGTATTTACTGATTAGTTAGCAGATAGTACTTTTATACAACCCAAGTAATATATATATGCTGTTTGTATGTAATATTTATGCATATCTTCAGTTCTGTTTATGCACATTCACCTGATTCATTTGTTTACACATTTGGTTTATTATATATGCATATAGTCAGTACTCTTTATGCACATTTACTTTAATGATTTGTTTCACATATATTTTATTATCAAATATGCTTATTTGTATTTGATATATATGCATATCCTCAGTACTGTTTATGCACAATCACTTGAGTCATTTGTTTAAACATTTGTTTTATTATACATGCATATAGTCAGTATTCTTTATGCACATTTACTCCAACGATTTGTTTCACATACATTTGTTTAAACATTTGTTTTATTATAAATGATATGCTTATTGTATATCATTTATATGCATATCCTCATTACTTTTTATGCCCATTCAATTAAATAATTTTGTGTACACATCTGTTTTATTATATATAAAATATACCCATTGGATTTGATACATATGCATATTGGCAGTAATGTGTATGCTCATTCATACACAAGTTTGTGAACAGGTATTAAGCATATTTGAATTGTTATATTTACTTGCATAATTAGTTTACACGCCTATTAATTATATATAAATACATACAGATACTGTTATTTAAGCAAATGTTATTTACATATTCATGTTATTTGAGCTAAATGTTTTTATTACTACGAACCAGTTATTAAAATATGTTGTATAGTTAGTTGATGCATAAAGGCTTTTATTTTAGCTAAATGTAAAAGGTAGTTTAAGTCATGTAATTCCATTTAGCACTATATAGTACGCATTTCAGATAGTTATAGTAAAAATTAGTTTTTTTCTGGCATATATTCTTGCATAAATCAAAGTATTTAAAAACAACTTCCTTTTTCTACAGATTTATTTATTATTTAGTCATGAAGTCTGTTGATCGCCCGCCCAGTAATCCAAAAAGATTAACTATTGAATCCAGTCAGGAGGTTTTTCAATTGACATTTCCAGACGTACAAGATCCAGCAGCTCAGCTCACCAAGGTGATATTCCTCAAAATCAGGAACAGAATGAGCCTCAGCCAGCCCCAATCCATCGTGTTCGCAGAAAGGCTTTAGCTTGTCGTTTAAAAAGACAACCTCCTGCTCCAGCCGCTCTCTCTGACGACGACTTCATGGATGCTCCATCGTTAAAGCGTCAATTCAGATCTGCATCACCTTCTCCTCCAGATCAAATCAGCTCAAAGAAGTTAAAAGTACCTTCTCCTCAAGTTCCGACCGTGAAAAGAAGCCCAAAGTATAATATCATTGCCAAAAAAAACTCTCCTAAAAAGAAGTCTCCTGTCAAATCACAGGTAATATGTATATATATTATGTTTATTCATGTGTTAATCATGGTGCCCAATCAATGTTGAATTTTCCCCCACTTTACATTTATGCATATTATTATCAACAAATATGGTGTTTACTTTTTTTAGTGTTTTAGACTAGTTATTTACAAGCCTGTAATAAATATAGTATCATTAGTTCTACCTATATATATACTTTCTGTATTAATGAATATTCATTTATGCTTCCAGAAATTGAATATCCGATGCATTCCCTTGGATGTTATTGTATCATCATGGATAATGAGCGATCGGCAGCGTGATGCCGTCGCTAGGTTGGGATTTTCTAGCATATTTGATTTGCGAACTGATGCATTGGAGAGCAGATCACTTATCAGGTGGTTGATGGACAAATTAGATCCAAATGACATGACCATACGCCCAGGGGCTGGCAAAGAACTTAAGATAACAAAAGATACGGTTCATCTCATTTTGGGGTTGCCATGTGCCGGAGGAGGTAGAGAGTTTACTGATTGGTACGGTGAAATCGATGCTGCTGCTAATCTGAGACGTCATCTCAATGTCTGTAAAGAAGAATTTGATGTTGTCAAGCTTCAAGATAAGATAGTGCTTGGCAACGATGATGAGCTATCAATTAGATGTTTTTTTCTCATTCTATTCAATCGACTTCTGTTTCCTTCTGCATCTTGGGGCATTACAAACAATGAGGTGCTCATGACTTCAAACATGGCCCGAATGGCTGATATTGACTGGTGTCAACTAGTTTACACGGATTTGTGCGATGCTGCCGCACGTTGGCATAAAAGGAACAAAACTAACATCACAGCAACAATATATGGATGCTCACTCATTGTTTTAGTAAGTAATTTTATCTTGTTAACTGTGCATATACATGGTATGCAAATATTTGTTATGTACTAATTTTATATATTTGTGCATTCCTTTTTTACAGATTTACTATCTTGATCACCTACATCACCCTGCTGCTCCGGATAACAAATATGGTACTCCACGCATTAAGTTTTTTGACAATGAGACCATAAGACAGTTGGCTCGGGGTGACAGACGCCCCCCCCCCCCCCGTAAAACTGGTGAACCATTCGGATATGCAGAGGTTAGACACAAACAATTTTTTTGTCCTGTTATGCATATGTTAAAATATTATCACTGCTAACTGATCTATTTGCTTTTATACAGTTTTGTAGCCGTTCAGAAACGTGTTACGTCATTGCTCCAGAACGGCCTGCTTCTGCCGTTTTCAACATATATGTTCCTCGTATCAAGAATTTGATTGGACACAAGTTGCAATGTTTGCCCTCCCAGCAGCGTCCAATGTTTCAATCATTGTTTGATGCTCATGACAAAGAGGTGGATAAATACTGTAACTCCCTACAGTCGAGCCATCAGATGATTGTTTCGAAGCAGATTGAACTCTCTGAAACATTTGGTGAAATGATAGATGAAGTTTTGAGAGCTGCAACGCAGCGCGATTCACAGCCACAAGGTTTTAGTATTTATGTTTATTTTTTTTAAACTAATCAAGTTCACTATTTATAATGCTGTTATATTCAGTAACAACTAATATATTATTATATGTTCCAAATGTAGATAACCCCCCACTACCTCAATGCCTCCAACAAATGATCCTGTATCCACACCAACTGTTCCAACACCTGATAAACAACAACATGATCAGGAAAGCCATGTTCCTACTGATCATATCAAATTATCAGATGATGTAAGTTTTCTCATACAAACTATATATAATATGCATATATTCTATTCTGCATACAAGTTACCGTTTATTCAAATCTCAGTTGTTTCCATTATAGATTGTCAGTGGGAACGTCTGCAAAAAAGCTACAGCTATGGATGATCCTATTTTTGACAAGACTCCAAAATCTAATGTTTGACTTCCTTATATCATTATTATCATTCTTTCAGTTACAATATATGCAAGTAACAGTAATATATATGCATGCTTTATTTTTTTTAACTTCCCAGGCTCCCACAACAGACAAGCCTGCTGATCCTAAGTTAACACCAAAAATAAATAGTGTAAGTATTTACACCTTCATCATATTATGCTAATATAATATTAATTTTTCCCTATGTTTCATTACGTTTTTATTAATAAATTTATTGGTTACAGGAAGGACAAAAATCTGTTACACATGATACTCCTGTATCTGGTGCACCTCTGTTTGATAAAACCCCATTGACAGATGTAAGACATGTTGTAATTTTCATCTTTTTCTTATTTATACAATAAGACATACATATTTATGCAAATGTTTACTAACATTTATTCATATATTAGGCAACTACTGACCTGGTTGCAAAGGATAGTTCCTGTAAAGACGCAGTCGCTGAACATCCCCACGTGTCACGTGAAGACTGTGCTCGCAACCTGCTTAAGTTCATTTTGTCAGGACAACTAGATCCGAGCATGTATGTATTCGTTATTCAAATTCCAATTAAGTACAATTAGAAGGATTTAAATCAAAGTTTTTTCCCCAGGTCTATCATTAATTTTGGAGGATTTGGAGGGTCTGTACTTGATGTTGTCCAGTCGTTTGGTCCCAACAAATGTCTTGAGAATACTTTCATGCAGGGATTTATCGACTGTATTCGTCAGGATGATGTTTTATACAATCCAGATTCTGTAATCAACACTCTAATACTGAACGTCAACGTTGGGGTAATTGTTTCTCCACAACTTTGTATCTTATTGCAACTCTTACTTTATAAATATATAATACCAATCAAGTTATTTTATTTGTCCAGACCGTTTTGAATATTGAGGAGTTTGAACAACACAGTTCAAATCCACAGCCCTTCACAACAACCCTTCTTAAAGAACATCTTGAACCGACCCTACCTTCAGATGATGTTCTAAACCAGATTAAATTGGTGAGTTCTAATCAGTTTCATTTGTACAAATGTTATAGTGTACTTTTGGTTACTAGTTTTATGTTGTATTAGTTTTAATGTTTCATATGCATAGTATAAATCATTCATAATTTTACATATATATTTAACAGATACTGGTTCCTATGCTACGCCGAGGCCACTGGACCCTTTATGCAATCAATTTTGAACGTCGTCGCATAGACATCTTAGATTCAAACCCTTATGGTACATTGCTTGGAGGCACTACATGGAAACAAATCCATAATGATCAAATGATGATAAATGGAACGAAGATACCTTGGTCCAGACTCATAATGAGAAGACTTAGCATTGCCTTACATGAAGCTCGACCTGAGTCAACTGTACCAAAGTTTGACAACTACAAGATTGGGCTTCTTCCCAACTGTCCAACCATGACACCAGGGTCAAATGATTGTGGTTTTTTTGTTGCAAACTTCCTCCGCTACTACGATTTTGATGATGGTGACTTATCAGAATTTTATACTCCGGTATGTCACTAAATTAGTTTTCTATTCTTGCATATATTACTCCAGATTTTATTCTACCATAAAATTGATATTATGGTTATTTCAGGATGAACCATTGGACCAACGTGCCTTTGTTCTGCATTACCTTACCTTTCATCGCAACAACATGGTTGCCCCCCTTCCTGCAGAACTGCTGCCTTTCAAGTATTCTCCAAGGAGGCGCCGCTGTTTGAAAGCCAAGACTTAGATAGAATACCTGATCATGATTCCCTGTGGGATGAACAAAACTGTTTATGTTACTTGTTAAGTCACTTATGTCAGGCCTCTCATAATGTGTTTGATACTCTGTGTGCCACTTATGTTCAATGTGGCTAATGTCTATGCTACTGCGCAACAGCTTTATCTGAAGTGTGTCAAACATAATTGTTGCCAGCATGGCTATTTATGTTATCTGTTAACAAATTCTATGTTAGTTCATATCCAGTTTGTGAGTTGCTTAATCTTTTTGCTTCCAAGGTTTGGCTATTTTGTATTATCATATTGTTTCAATATTCAAGTTTTATGCATAATATATACTTCATTATTTTATATACACTAGGTTCATTTTTTTTACATTTTTACGCGAATTATGCTAATCTCCACAAGTGTTTATGCTATATCATGTTTGTTGTATTTGAAGTGTGAAACCGACGTATGCACTCCATTCGATTATTATTGTTAAGTGTATACAGTTTTATATAACATTAATGTCTAGACCTTCTGATCGCTAAACGTTCAATGCCAATTTGTTGTGCATATTCAGTTACATAATTTGTGTACTTGACTATATTTACGCAGCATTTAATAGTTTCATATCTACGCATTATATAACCCTTTCATGCAAACTACTGAAGTTCGAACAAAATAAAGCATAAGTCATTGTGATATTACAAGTTTCTTCTAAATCGACCACTCGTTAGTCACACTTCAAATTATTCGCCCAAATCCATATGCTCATCGGCTTCTTCATTTTCCACTTCTTCATCAATACGATGTTTTTTTGCAGTCGATGTTTCATTCCACTGTGGAGCAGTTGTTTTATTGTTTAGTCTTGATCCAGCTGGTCGTCCTCTCTTTCGATTAGACAGTTTTGCTAGCCTTGCCCTGTTCTCTTCCACAGACAGACATGTTCTGCTGTTATGCCCATCTGCTATTCCACACAAATGGCATCTCCTATTCTTCTTTTTCTCTCCTTTCGCACCTAGTCTCATAATCCTTTCTTCTGAATTTTTTATTGTCCGTCCCTTTGGTCTTGCGCGATCCGGCATACTCAGATTTATAACATCCACATTAAAATTCAACCTCTGCACAATAATAGACGTTACTATTTAGTATATGCATAATTACATATATTTATACCAATCAGTAAAATCATTTATCAATGCTCACCTTTTTAGCTTCTGACGATGCAGCAATATTTTCCAATTGTTCATGTGCTACGTGATACGGAGAACTTGTATCACCAACCTCATGTGAAAATCTCATGTTGTCCTCCTTTAAAGCCCAACCCAAATACATCAACATTTACATGCAGCATAAAATTATATTTTCAATTTATACAAATAAACAATATTATTTTAATATGTACCTGGTTACCAGTTGTTATTATTGTTAATGCATGTTCACATCCAGTCCTGGTGTTATGCGAATCCTACAAAATATTATTTGTTTATTACATTGATATTATATATTCATTATATACACTACTTCATGTAAGCTTAAAATATATCTTTTACATACCTTATCATAACATGTAACTGTATTGTCATCTTCCATCCCATCGCTAGCATTACTTTTATTCAACTCTTCTTCCTGGTACAAAATAACATGTTACTTATGCATAATTTATATTACAAATAGTATAACACTAAAACATCTGCAATATTATTACCTTGTCTTCCTCATTATCACTAACATCTGTTGACTCATTACATCCAATATCTGGCTCCAAACGGCTTAGAACGACATCGAGCTCATCCAACACATCCATCACCTTATCGTACCCTGCTTTTGACATACACGCCTGACGAACTACTTTCATAGTTTTTGTTAACAACATTTTCTGTCTGTATGATTTAGTAACTCCATCCTTCCCCCTGAAGCTCTTATCAATTCTTTCAAACGGAACATCTTTTCTTGATGAGACAGTGTACCTTTGCAATATATACTTTGAAGGTATCTTTTCAACTTGAAGATGCATGAAGGCTCTTAAAAGATGAACACACAATAGACCTGAAAACATGATAACGAACCATTATTTCAAAAATATACATTAATTGTGCTTCAATCATCAAATTATCTAGTATGCAAATTTATTATGCTAACCAACATAATACGTACAAACCTGTATGTTCCCACTGTTTGCACTCGCATGTATACTCCCCAACTTCTATGTCTGCTGATATCTTGAATTGATGTTGTCCCCACACAATTTTATTAGACCGTTTTGTATGCTGTACGATCCATTCATTATCACATCCGTCTGGGTCCTTTAATATTTTGTATGCAGTGGCGTATTTCATTGATTCCTCGAATCTATTCATAACAGCTCTGGTGTATGCTCTAGAGACTCTCACTTCGAACCTATATAATGTATCTGTTGTCCTTGGTCCCTATAACACATTATTATCATAATTAAACAACTTAATTACATAATTATATGCAAACCATTAATGCTAACAAGCACGACATACCTTGCTCACCAATGCCTCCTTTGATTCTTTCATTTTCCTGCTGTGCAACATTTTCATCATTTGTTTAGCGAACTCATGCAGTGGGGTGTTCGCATCTACATGTGATTGCTTCACTAATCTGTTCATGCTCTCACTTCGTTGTGTAGATACCATTACCCCACAGAAGTAATTTTTAAAAAATGCAGGTATCCATTCTTTTCTTATTTCATATAATTTGCGTAGAGTTATATCTTCATGAAGATTGAACTCCTCTAGCATCATTACCCAGGCACATTCAAACTCATGAGGAGTTAATGGATGATGTATAATAGACTGGAATGTTGTTTTAAAATCCTTAACAGCAAACCTGGCATATATCTCATTCAGGAATGGCATAAATCTGTTCTGTACATGCCATAAGCACAGTCTGTGAACTGTTTCTGGAAATACAGTTCTCAGAGCAATTGGCATTGCAGGATCTTGATCTGTAATTGTTCACAGATTATTCAGTTATTTTCACAACAAATTAATTCATTGTTTTGCATAACAAATTTATATATCACATACCTGTAAGCATAACTCTTGGACCCTCGCCTCCCATACATGTTTTGAATGAATTGAAAGCCCATTCAAAAGTCTGTACTGTTTCATCTCCCAACAAAACAAATCCAAACACTGTACACTGCAGATGGCTGTTAGCTCCAACAAACATGCCCAGTGGTTTATCATATATATTTGTCTTGTGTGTTGTATCAAATGTCACAGCATCACCATAATCTGCGTATTCCCCCTGCATGCTTGCGTGTGACCAAAAAATACTAACTATTTTCCCATCATCGTCTAGCTGGAAATCACAAAAAAAATGTGCATTCTGTTTTTTGCATTCTCTAAAGAAAGCCAAAAGTTTGGCTACATCATTTGAGCAATTTTCTCTTCTCCTGGCTGCCCTCCTACATTTGTTTGAACAACAAATTGTTACACATACATTTACTATAGTAAAATTCCTGTCTATTGATATATACACATGTAACAAAAAAGTATTGCTTACATATTTTTCAGATCTTGAGCAGTTACCGGTACGTTCTCCGGCCCATCATGCATTTCTGATATGAAATCAACTATGCAATGCTGCGGCACTCGGCTATCATGCATTGCACCCACAAAATTTATGTACTCAGCATCCCTAATTTTGTTGCAACGTAAATGCTGTTTTTCTGCTTCGTTAGTTATGAACTCATGGTTATGCTCCAAGTTTACCAGTTCAATTTTTGTAGCTACAACCATTTTTTTCATCATCATATATTTTTTTAATTTTATTCCAGCTTTGCATTGTGTACGCCCCGATGATCTATTCCTCATCCTAGGTGTATCATTTGATTTTGCTGCACTTTTACCTTCACGTGAACAATTTATCCACTTACTGAATGTCTTCTCTCTGTATTTCTTCAGTGGAAATCCAACTTCCATACCTTTTATAGAATTTATATGCATCATCAACATCCTTGAAAGTCATCCCTACTGTTGGCACTATAGTTGGATCAATGTTTTTTGCCTGCTATTTCAGTGTCATTGTTGTTTGTACCATTGAATATGTTCACAACAATATAATCAATCGATAATCAAATACAGCGACTGGACTTACATGTGAACGCAGTATCTGTGGCGTATCCATCTCCCTGGAGCTAATAATGGACATAGGAGGTCGAACCCTTTGTTCTCCTTCTTCCCCTATGCTCATCTCGGCGATATCAGGACCCATTAGAGCAGGCGGTGGTGTCACCAATGAGTTACCACTAACTCCTCCCTCTGTCTCTGTATCAAGACGAACGCCATCTCCTTCCATCGCCGGCGACCCTCCAGAGCCGGCCATCTCCAACTCCGATATGTTATGCAGGCTTAGTGGTCTTTTTTCCGAATGAAAGTAAATCTCGTATACTATTAAAGTAACCGCATCCACGTTTACAGGGTCTCCCCATTATTTCCGAAACCGCCCCGATATTATGGCGACGTCTTTGTCAAACTAAATTTCATAATATAAAATTTACGCCCAATGAAACAACGTTTTACGACGTTCGGTATATAATGTTTATGCATATATTATGCCGCTTCGGTTTTATGCCATATCTTTCAACATCTTATGCTTCATGTTTTTTACCTTCTGCACATTACTTACCATGCAAGATCCATAATTTACGCGCCCACGTATCCCCATAATCACGTTTGCATGTGGCATATATTCCCTTTAATTCCGCGCAATTCCCTTACCATGCAAACAACCGCGTCACGGCGCCGTCTAACCTGCATGCCGCCTCTCAGCCCCACGTTAAAACACAGGCGCGCCTGTTGCATCGGCCAGACCGAGAACCGACCTGGGCTTCCTTTAATATCCGAAGCCCTAGGCTCCCGTTATACCTGCCCTATATATATATATATATATATATATATATATATATATATATATATATATATATATATATATATATATATAAGTCGGTTTGCCTGTGCGTTACGACGGCTTACAACAATACCCACGTAAACTATCCATAAAAAAAATTCAAGATTTTTTATTAATTGTCTTCGCTCTCTGTATAATATTTTTTTTGATTTGGCTAACTGATGTTATTGTTTACTCCATGCAATATGTCTTGGTACAACACGACCAATGAAGTGAACGATTAGATGAGAGTTAACAACGACTGACTGAACGAATAGAGATTATAAAATGACATAATTCCACTATGTAGAGACCAAATAAGAGAAAGTTTGTGAGCTCAAGTTTCTAAAATAAGTCATATGAAGTCAAACTTATAAAAAAGATAGATCAAAATATGGAGTGATTGTTAAAGTCAGACATCAATAAAAACTGGATACGCTGCATATAAATTATGCTACTTCGTAGCAATTACTAACGTTTAAAACCAACAAATAACCTTTCATTGTTAGTGTGACAATCATTGTTGCTCCATCCAATTCAGCAACCTCAAACACCATGGAGTACATTGCGTCAATATGGTCTCCGAAACGACCTAATGCTTGCAAGAGCCAAGAACGTCGTGTCGTGCTTGGGTTGTAGCCTCGGCCCGTAGTGCTGGCCCGGCCTGACACGATTATATTTTTTATTTAACAAAAAAACGTATATACATATATACAATTTATATTTAATATTAACAACATCTGAGCATGATGTTTTATTGGTTAGACAGTGTCGGCGTTTCGACCCCGGGGGGTCCCTGGACCGAAGAGTAAATTGTCGCCGCGTGCCCCAGCCCAGATGGGTCGGCGCGAGACGGAGCACGAAGGGGGGAAGAGAACAGGCAAAGGGGAAACCCGCGGCCTTCGTGTTGCCCCGCGCCCAGGTCGGGTGCGCTTGCAGTAGGGGGTTACAAGCGTCCGCGTGAGAGACTTAGGCGTCGGCCCGTTCTCCCGCGCGGCCAACCTTCTTGTACGAGAGCCTTGGACCTTCCTTTTATAGGCGTAAGGAGAGGGTCCAGGTGTACAATGGGGATGTAGCAATGTGCTAACGTGTCTAGCAGAGAGGAGCTAGAGCCCTAAGTACATGCCGTCGTGGCAGCCGGAGAGGTTTTGGCACCCTGTTCATGTGATGTCGTGGCCGTCGGAGGAGCGCTGGAGCCTTGCGGAAGGACAGCTGTCGGGGCTGTCGAGTCCTTGCTGACGTCTCCTTGCTTCCGTAAGGGGCTGAGAGCCACCGTCGTCATGGATCACTTGGGGCGCCACCATTATTTGTTTACCGGGACGAGCCAGATGGGACGCCGGTCTTGTTCCCTGTAGCCTGAGCTAGCTAGGGGTAGGGTAATGATGGCCCCTCCTGCGACGTGGTCGGTCCGAGCCCTAGGTAGGCGAGGTGGAGGCTCCTCCGAGGTCGAGGTCGAGTCTGTCTTCCGAGGTCGAGGTCGAGTCCGAGCCCCGGGTCAGGCGAGGCGGAGACCGTCGTCCGAGGCTGAGGCTGAGTCTGAGCCCTGGGGTCGGGCGAGGCAGAGTTCGTCGTCTTCCGAGGCCGAGGCTGAGTCCGAGCCCTGGGGTCGGGCGAGGCGGAGTTCGTCGTCTTCCGAGACCGAGACGGGGGCCGAGCCCTGGGGTCGGGCGAGGCGGAGCTTCCTATGGCGCCCGAGGCCAGACTTGGCTGCTGTCAGTCTCACTCTGTTGAGTGGCACAACAGTCGGAGTGATGCAGGCGGCGCTGTTTTCTTGTCAGGTCGGTCAGTGGAGCGGCGAAGTGACTGCAGTCACTTCGGCTCTATCGACTGAAGAGCGCGCGTCAGGATAAGGTGTCAGGCCATCCTCGCGTTAAATGCTCCTGTGATATGGTCGGTTGGCGTGGCGATCTGGCCAAGGTTGCTTCTCTGCGAAGACTGGGCCTCGGGCGAGCCGAAGGTGTGTCCGTTGCTTGAGGGGGCCCTCGGGCGAGACGCGAATCCTCTGGGGTCGGCTGCCTTTGCCCGAGGCTGGGCTCGGGCGAGGCGAGATCATGTCCCTTGAGTGGACTGAGCCTTGACCTTAATCGCACCCATCAGGCCTTTGCAGCTTTGTGCTGATGGGGGTTACCAGCTGAGATTAGGAGTCTTGGGGGTACCCCTAATTATGGTCCCCGACAGTAGCCCCCGAGCCTCGAAGGGAGTGTTGACACTCGCTTGGAGGCTTTTGTCGCACTTTTTTGCAAGGGGACCGGCCTTTCTCGGTTGCGTTTCGTTCCGGTGGGTGCGCGCGAGTGCACCCGCCGGGTGTAGCCCCCGAGGCCTCGGAGGAATGGTTTGACTCCTTCGAGGTCTTAGCGGGTTTCGTGATACCTCGGCCGGTCTAGTTGTTCCCTCATGCGAACTGGTCGTAGCCCGGGTGCACAGTCGAGTCCCAAGTTCTCGGGCTGGTATGTTGACGCTGTCAACGGTTTGGCCGGAGCCGGGTTCGCGAGAGCAGCCCCCGAGCCTCCGCACAGAGCGATTGGACGGTCAAGGACAGACTCGGCTTTTTACATACGCCCTGTGTCGCCTTTCCGCAAGGAGGAGGGGGGAAAGCGCCATGTTGCCCTCGGAGGGCACCGAACATGGTGTCTCCAGTGAGTTGCTAATGGGTGATCCGAGTGGACGCCCGTGCCCCATTCGTTAGGGGTCGGCTAGTGGCCCGGAGGCGCGCTCCAAAAGTACCTGCGGGTGATTTGCCGGACCCGGTCCCCTGTTGACGGGGTCCGAGGGCTCGATGCCTCCCTCTGGTGGGATTCCGTTACAAAATCGTTTCCGTTGGTCTCAGAAATGTCCTAGGGTACCTCGGGAGCGTAGCCCGAGCCTTGGTTATGTATCGAACGTACCCAAGGTCATCCCTCGCTCTGCGTGCTCTGAGGCGGCTGTCAGAACTCTTCGGGGGCCAGCCTACAAACCCTTGATCAGTAGTGGGCGCGGAGCCCGAGTGGCCTGAGGTGGCTGTTGAACCCTTCCGAGGGGCCAGCCTTCGAACCTCTGACCAGTAGTGGGCGCAGAGCCCGAGTGCTCTAAGGCGGCTGTTGAACCCTTCCGAGGGGCCAGCCTTCGAACCTCTGATCAGTAGGGGGGCTCGGGGCCCGCTTCCTTCGCGGAGAAGGATCCCTTTCGGAGTATCCCCTTTCCCGGTCCCTATGGCAAGAGAGAGAAAGAGGAAGTGGAAAAGGATACAAAATTGAATGACATGGCGCACCTTTTTTGGCGCGGTCATCATGGCGGAGGTGAAGCGTCGCCTGCTTCGCCTGCCAAAGGTGCCGCCTGTCCTGCCGCAGAGTTAATGCGATGGGACGAGTGGTTCGCGGTGCGGCCGTTGTGCGTGCGCGAGCCGTTCGGGGAACGGAACACGGGCGCGTTGTCTTCACGCCGTGGGAGAGGGTTCTCTCGTTGTCCCAGGAGGGGACGTGAGCTTGCTGACAACTTGACTGCTGCTTCCGCCCGCCTGCCACCGCCATTACTGCCGGCCCATTTCTGGCCGTATCGACCGTCGTGCCTTCTCCCGCGGCTGACTGACCCATGACCGATGTGCTCGGTTGGCACTGTCGGGTCATGCGCAGGGTCGCCTCGAGTCGCGGCAGCGGTTCCGCAGTCGAGAAGGCGCGGTACTGGCGCGAGTGGCAGTGCAGTTTCTCGCACGTAGTAACCGGCGCGCCGGTTACATGACGTGTGGGCCTGGGCCTCCATGCTGGACGCGTCAAAGTCGGAAGGGTGCGCCCCCTCGGTGTGGTTGCATGTCGCCTGCATGGCGGTTCGCCCTTTCACCTGCTGGTCCGGGCGATAGTGGAGGAATGCTTGTAACCGTTGGGCAGTTGCGCGCACCGCGCGCGTCGGTTTGGCTTCTTCTGCCCTGGGCCAGCTTGCATGAAGAGTGGGACCCAGCCCCGTGTCGTAGGGGGAGGACCTTGGAGCGTGTTGGAGAAGACTCGGTCCGCGCCGGCTGAGGATGCAAGTGGGGAGTGTTGCCTTTAAAAGGAGGGTGACCCCCTTGGAAGGCAACCATGTCTTCGCACTCCCTTCATGCATCGCGTCCTTCCACCTTCCGAGCCCCCAGATGGGGAGCGTCCGCGGTCCTTCCGCCTTGTCGTCATTGGAGGAACGCAACTTCGCAGAAGTTGGTACCTTTCAGCCATCGTTCGGCTTCAAGGATTTTCATCAGGCAGCCCAGCTGCATCCCCTCGCCGGTGGTCAACCAAGATGGTGACCACCAGTTCGATGGTGGGGAGAAGCGAGCCGGGCTGCGGCATGTGCCCCGCCCTCAGCTTCAAGGATCTTCATCATCCTTGCTGGGGCAGAGAGCGAGGTGAGCCGGAGCTCTACCTCTCGCACGAGTTGGCTGGCCACCTCTTCTTCCAGCTTCTGGGGGTGGAAACCATCCTCCAGCTCTGCGGAGGAGGCGTTCTCCAGCCATGCCGGGAAAGGCGAACTATTGCTGCCCAGCTAGGATGCAACATTCCGTCCTCTGTCCTTGCTTTCGTGGTGAGGACGGTAGTGAGGACCTGCCGGTGCGCTTTGGGCGGCCGGCGCTCGCTGGTGCGGCGCTGGTGGACAGGTGGACGCCGCCGTCGGTGCTGACGTGGTGGCAGCTGGAGAAAGCTTCTCCGCCGTCGAGGCCATCAGCGCCACCTGCAGACCGACCTCCGGCTCTTTGGCTTTAATGTCTGGTTCGTGTCCCTTGAGTGGGGACGCGAACGAGAGCCTTCCGGTGGCCGCGTCCGTCCTAGGACCATGGCTGCTGCTGCAGAGGTCGCTGGCGAGTCGCTCGGAGCTTGTCGCCTCGCAGGCTCTCCAGTGTGGAGGTTGTTCATACCCGCGGGGGCGGAACCGGAGTTCCGTTTGTAATGGCACCTTGAGTGCCGGTGTCTGTTCATTGTGGTTGTCGGGGCCTGAACATGTATGTATTTTCGTCATGAAGCCGTGTTTTTTCCTCATTTCGAGCACTAGGACTCGCCTATCGGCTAGCTGAACCGCTTCACCAAGTGTGAGTTGCCTCGTGCGAATGTGACGAGTGAGGTATCCGTATCCCGGAGGCGTAGGAGTCCCTCGGCTCGGTCAGCCTTACCGCCCGAGGCTTCTCTTGCTTAGTTAAAGAAACCCTCGGCCGCTCTGCGGTGAGCCGAGGCCGAGGGCAGCGGTGTCAGCGTGGATAGAGGCGGAGTTGGCTCGAAAAGAGGAAGACTTCATCGGTCGGAGCCTGGCC
The DNA here is from genome assembly GCF_902167145.1 of Zea mays. Classification (NCBI taxonomy): domain Eukaryota; kingdom Viridiplantae; phylum Streptophyta; class Magnoliopsida; order Poales; family Poaceae; genus Zea; species Zea mays. The sequence continues at coordinate 202,315,993 of NC_050098.1, forward strand.
GGGCCGTCCACTGGCGGGACCAGCACCGGAGTCGAGTTGCCGAGGCCATGAGCCGGACCGGTGTCCTCGGGGGACAGCTGGCTGAGGCTTCGGGGCGACCGGCCGAGCCGTCTGCTCAGGCCGGATTCCTGGAGGAGACCCTGGCGGCGATAGCCCAGGTGTGGTGCTGACGTCGTCCTTTGGAGCGGAGATCCTTCGCCTGTGTTGCCATTCGAGGCTCGGTCGGACTTCGCCGAAGGTGGAGTTGACGCCGAGGGTGCTGCTACTCCCCCTCCGTCAAGGTCTAAGCGTGCAGGATCGGTTTATCTTGTAGTGTGCGTATGTTTTTTGCGGCCGCCGAGGCCCAAACATATTGTCGTTGTGTTGTAAAGCTGCGTTTCTTTTCCTCTTGTTTCGAGTATCTGGACTTATTTGTCGGTAACAGAATTGTTTGTCCGAGCGAGAGTTACTTTTTGCGGAAGGTGATGAGTGAGGTATCCATATCCCGGAGGCATAGGAGTCCCTCGGCTCGGTCGGCCTTGCCGCTTACGTGTACTCTTACTCGTCCGTAGGATTCTGCTATCGATATAGTCGAGAAAGCACGAAAAATCGTTTCGGCAGAAAGGTTCCCGAGCATTAAGACTTATTCGGTCAGCGGAATCGCTTATCCGAGCGTGAGTTACTTATCGCAGAAGGTGATGAGTGAGGTATCCGTATCCCGGAGGCGTAGGAGTCCCTCGGCTCGGTCGGCCTTGGTTTCTTACGTGTACTCCATTGTTTTCAGGATCCCACTTTTGAAGTAGTCGAAAAGCACGAAAAATGTTCTGACAGAAAGACCTTTTCCGTGGAAAATTTTGACGCGGAGGGGGTGCCCCCCTTCTAGCCCCCGAGGGAGGGTCGGGCTTTGTCGAGGCAAGGCTGACCCTTCCTTGATGGTTAGACTTTGTATGTGAACGAGGTGTACGGACGACTTGAAAGCATCTTAAGGGTAGAAGCGATGTAGCTGTCGGATGTTCCAAGCGTTGCTGTAGACCTCGCCTTGACTGTTGGCCAGCTTGTATGTCCCAGGCTTCAAAACCTTGGCGATGATGAACGGCCCTTCCCAGGGAGGCGTGAGCTTGTGCCGCCCTCGGGCGTCTTGTCGTAGTCGAAGCACCAAGTCACCCACCTGGAGGTCTCGGGACCGAACCCCTCGGGCGTGGTAGCGTCGCAGGGACTGCTAATACTGCGCCGAGTGTAGTAAGGCCATGTCCCGAGCCTCTTCCAGCTGGTCCAGTGAGTCTTCTCGGTTGGTTCGATCGCTTTTGTCGTCGTACGCCCTCGCCCTCGGGGAACCGTATTCTAAGTCTGTGGGCAAGATGGCCTCGGCCCCATAGACTAGAAAAAATGGTGTGAAGCCCGTGGCTCGGCTCAGCGTTGTCCTCAGACTCTAGACCACCGAGGGGAGTTCCTTCATCCATCGCCTGCCGAACTTGTTGAGGTCGTTGTGGATCCTCGACTTGAGTCCTTGCAGAATCATGCCGTTAGCACGTTCTACCTGCCCATTCGTCATGGGGTGAGCCACGGCGGCCCAATCCACCTGGATGTGGTGATCCTTGAAGAAGTCCAGGAACTTTCTGCCGGTGAACTGGGTGCTGTTGTCGGTGATGATGGAGTTCGGGACCCCGAAGCGATGGATGATGTTGGTGAAGAACGCCACCGCCTGTTCGGACCTGATGCTGTTTAGGGGTCGGACCTCGATCCACTTGGAGAATTTGTCGATGGCGACCAGCAGAAGCGTGTAGCCCCCGGGTGCCTTCTGCAAGGGACCGACGAGGTCCAGACCCCACACAGCAAACGACCAGGTGATGGGTGTTGTCTGCAGAGCCTGAGCGGGCAGGTGGGTCTACTTCGCGTAGAATTGACACCCTTGGCAGGTGCGGACAATTCTAGTGGCGTCGGCCACCACGGTCGGCCAGTAGAAACCTTGTCGGAAAGCTTTTCCAACAAGGGCTCGAGGCGCTGCATGATGACCGCAAGCCCCCGAGTGTATTTCTTGTAAGAGCTCCTGGCCTTCGGTGATGGATATACATCGCTGGAGGATGCCGGAGGGGCTGCGGTGGTAGAGCTCCTTCCCGTCACACAGCAAGACGAATGACTTGGCGCGCCGCGCCAGTCGCCGAGCTTCGGCTCTGTCGAGGGGTAGCTCTCCTCGGTGGAGATATTGTAGGTACGGGGTCTGCCAGTTTCGATTAGGCGTGACCCCATTCCGCTCTTACTCGACGCGCAGTGCCTCACCCTTGGTAGCCGAGGGTGCCTCGGGATGAGGCGAAGGCGCCTCGGGTTGGGCCGAGGGCGCCTCGGGCAGGGCCGAGACCTTCTCGGGCTCGGGCGTGTCGTCGGTCTTGACTGAGGGTTGATGTAGGTCTCGGGAGAAGACGTCTGGGGGAACCGTTGTCCGCCCCGAGGCTATCTTAGTCAGCTCGTCCGCAGTCTCGTTGTATCGTCGGGCGATGTGGTTGAGCTCGAGCCCGTAAACTTGTCCTCCAGGCGCCGAACCTCATCGCAGTAGGCTTCCATCTTCGGGTCATGGCAGTGGGAGTTCTTCATGACTTGGTCGATGACAAGCTGTGAGTCACCGCGAGCGTCAAGGCGTCGGACCCCTAGCTCGATGGCGGTGCGCAACCCGTTGACCAGAGCCTCGTACTCGGCCACGTTGTTGGACGCCGGGAAATGGAGGCGCAGCACGTAGCGGAGGTGCTTCCCGAGGGGCGAGATGAAGAGTAGGCCCGCGCCTGCCCCCGTTTTCATCAGCGACCCATCGAAAATCATGGTCCAGAGTTCAGGTTGGATCGGAGCTGCCGGGAGCTGGGTGTCGACCCATTCGGCCACGAAGTCCGCCAAGACTTGGGACTTGATGGCCTTCCGAGGGGCGAACGAGATTGTCTCGCCCATGATTTCCACCGCCCACTTTGCAATCCTACCCGAGGCCTCTCGGCACTGGATGATCTCCCCCAGGGGAAGGATGACACCACAATCACCGGATGAGACTCGAAGTAGTGTCGCAACTTCCGCCGCGTCAGAATCACCGCGCACAGCAGCTTCTGAATTTGTGGGTAGCGGATCTTGGTCTCGGACAGTACCTCACTGATGAAGTAGACCGGCCTCTGAGCCAATCCGGATCTGCTTGGAGGCGTCGTTGCTGGGGTCGAGAGGGACGGACTTAACCGTCTCTGCTGGCTCGAAGTTGCCAACGTGGCGCTTCGCATCTGGTGCCTCCTTGGAGAGGCTCTCCAGGTCGGCGATGAGGGCCTCGGATTCGGCGAGGGCCTCGGCGTACTCCACGCACTCCACGTCGCATTCGTACGCGTGTCGGTACGTGGTGCCGACGGTGATGACCTCGTTGGGGCCCGACATCTTGAGTTTGAGGTAGGTGTAGTTAGGGACGACCATGAACCTGGCGTAGCATGGCCTCCCCAGCACTGCGTGGTAGGTTCCTCGGAACCCGACCACCTCGAACGTGAGGGTTTCCCTTCGGAAGTTGGAGGGAGTCCCGAAGCAGACGTGCACATCGAGTTGCCCGAGGGGCTGGACGCGTTTCCTGGGGATGATCCCGTGAAAAGGCGTCGCGTCGGCCCGGATCGAGGACAGATCGATCTGCAGGAGCCTGAGGGTCTCGGCATAGATGATGTTGAGGCTACTGCCTCCGTCCATGAGGACCTTGGTGAGCCTGACGTTGCCGATGACGGGGTCGACAACGAGCGGATATTTCCCCGGGCTCGGCACGCGGTCGGGGTGGTCGCCCTGGTCGAAGGTGATGGGCTTGTCGGACCAGTCTAGGTAGACTAGCGCCGCCACCTTTACCGAGCAGACCTCCCGACGCTCTTGCTTGCGGTGCCGAGCCGAGGCGTTTGCCACTTGCCCACCGTAGATCATGAAGCAGTCGCGGACCTCGGGGAACTCCTCTGCCTTGTGATCCTCCTTCTTGTCGTTGTTGTGGGCCCTGCCACCTTCCACAAGTGGCCCGGCCTTGTGAAAGTGGCGCCGAAGCATGACACACTCCTCAAGGGTGTGCTTGATGGGCCCCTGATGATAGGGGCACGGCTCCTTGAGCATCTTGTCGAAGAGATTGGCACCTCCGGGAGGTTTCCAAGGGTTCTTGTACTCAGCGGCGGCGACAAGGTCCGCGTCGGCGGCGTCGCATTTCGCTTGCGACTTCTTCTTGCCCTTCTTCCTAGTGCCGCGCTGAGCGGACGCCTCGGGGACATCTTCCGGCTGGCGGCCCTAGGGCTGCTTGTCCTTTCGGAAGATGGCCTCAACTGCCTCCTGGCCAAAGGCGAACTTGGTGGCGATGTCCATCAGTTCACTCGCCCTGGTGGGGGTCTTGCGACCCAACTTGCTCACTAGGTCGCGACAGGTGGTGCCGGCGAGGAACGCGCCAATGACGTCCGAGTCGGTGATGTTGGGCAGCTCGGTGCGCTGCTTCGAAAATCGCCGGATGTAGTCCTGGAGAGACTCTCCCGGCTGCTGGCGGTAGCTTCGGAGATCCCAGGAGTTCCTAGGGCGCACGTACGTGCCCTGGAAGTTTCCGGCGAAGGCTTGGACTAGGTCGTCCCAGTTGGAGATCTGCCCCGGAGGCAGGTGCTCCAGCCAGGCTCGAGCGGTGTCGGAGAGGAACAGGGGGAGGTTGCGGATGATGAGGTTGTCATCGTCCGTTCCACCCAGCTGGCAGGCCAGTCGGTAGTCTGCGAGCCACAGTTCCGGCCTCGTTTCCCCCGAGTACTTTGTGATGGTAGTCGAGGTTCGGAACCGGGTCGGGAACGGCGCCCGTCGTATGGCCCGGCTGAAAGCCTGCGGACCGGGTGGTTCGGGCGAGGGACTCCGATCCTCCCCGTTGTCGTAGCGTCCCCCACGCCTGGGGTGGTAGCCTCAGCGCACCTTTTCGTCGAGGTGGGCCCGACGGTTGCGGTAGCGGTGCTCGTTGCCGAGGCGACCCGGGGCCGCAGGCGCTGTGTTGCGCGTGCGCCCGGTGTGGACCGAGGCTTCTTGCATGAATCGGGAAGTCGCGGCGCGATGCTCCGAGGGGTGCCCCTGCCTTCGGAAGGCAGAGCTTTCGGCCCGTCGGACCGTGGCATCCTCCAGGAGATTCTTGAGCTCTCCCTGGATACGCCGCCCCTCGGTGGTCGATGGTTCCGGCATCACACGCAGTAGTATTGCTGCTGCTGCCAGGTTCTGGCCGACCCCACTGGAAGCCGGTGGCGGCCTTGCCCTGACGTCGTCGGCAATGCGGTGCTGGATGCCTTGGGGTAGTTGACGCGCTTCTCCGGCCGGAGCTTGGTCTGCCCATTCCTGCCCGATGTTCCGCCAGAACGGCTCAAGTGTTCCTGCTCCCTCGTCGAGCCTGGCCTGCATCTCGCGGATTTGCTCGAGCTGTGCGTCCTGACCCCCCGCAGGGACTGGGACCACAGCTAGCTCCCGAAGGATGTCAACGCGAGGCGCAGGCCTAGGGGGATCGCCGTTTTCCGGCATACCAAGATGGTTGCCTTCGCTAGGACCCCCTAGATAGACGTGGAAACATTCACGACTTGGGCCGCAATCCTCGTCGCCGAAGCTGCGGCTACCATCGGAACAATCGGAGAGGCAGTAGTCGCATGCGGTCATGAAGTCCCGCATGGCACTGGGGTTACCGAGCCCGGAGAAATCCCAACAGAAGTCGGGCTCGTCATCTTCCTCGGAACCCGAGGGCCCATAGTTCGAGACGGCCGTCAGTCCATCCTAGGGCGACCGCATACGGTACCCCGGAGGGTTGGTACATGCCTCTATGAAGGCTTCCACCGAAGCGAGGTCGCTTGGTGGGTCGAAGCTGAATCCAAAAGGCACGAGATGGGAATCGGTCGGTACCTCTTGGTCGACGGGCGGTGACGAAGTCGCGTCAGGGGCGGACTGCACCGTCATCTCAGGTACGAGGGCGATGCCCAGCAAGTCCTTCGTGAGCGTGCTAGTGTCGTCCGTCTGCTTGGAGTTGGCGTGTTGCGGGGAAACGGCGCTCGTCTTCGTCTCAGACGCAAGGTCGAAACCCGGCGTGTCCCCTGCTGGGGCGCCGGCGTCGTCGACTTGCTCGACAGCCGACGAGGTGCCGCCTCCTGCTTGGCCATGGTTGCCCCGCCTCCTCCTCCGTCGGCGGGGGAGGTGACGGGACAAACCCGGATGTTGTTCTTCCGCCACGTGGGGAAGACGTCGTTGATTCCGTCGTCGGCGGGCGGGCTGACGGCCGCCATTGTCGCTGTCGCGCGGCGGAGGAAGGAGTATCATGTCGTAGCTGCCGTCGAGGGACATGAACTCAAGACTCATGAAACGGAGAATCGTCCCGGGTTGGAGAGGTTGCTGGAGACTACCCATCTGGAGCTTGACGGGAAGCTGTTCGTCAACACGCAGCAGGCCCCTACCTGGCGCGCCAACTGTCGGCGTTTCGACCCCGGGGGGTCCCTGGACCGACGAGTAAATTGTCGCCACGTGCCCCAGCCTAGATGGGTCGGCGCGAGACGGAGCACGAAGGGGGGAAGAGAACAGGCAAAGGGGAAACCTGCGGCCTTCGTGTTGCCCCGCGCCCAGGTCGGGTGCACTTGTAGTAGGGGGTTACAAGCGTCCGCGTGAGAGACTTAGGCGTCGGCCCGTTCTCCCGCGCGGCCAACCGTCTCGTACGAGAGCCCTGGACCTTCCTTTTATAGGCGTAAGGAGAGGGTCCAGGTGTAAAATGGGGATGTAGCAATGTGCTAACGTGTCTAGCAGAGAGGAGCTAGAGCCCTAAGTACATGCCGTCGTGGCAGCCGGAGAGGTTTTGGCACCCTGTTCATGTGATGTCGTGGCCGTCGGAGGAGCGCTGGAGCCTTGCGGAAGGACAACTGTCAGGGCTGTCGAGTTCTTGCTGACGTCTCCTTGCTTCCATAAGGGGCTGAGAGCCACCGTCGTCATGGAGCACTTGGGGCGCCACCATTATTTGTTTACCGGGACGAGCCAGATGGGATGCCAGTCTTGTTCCCCGTAGCCTGAGCTAGCTAGGGGTAGGGTAATGATGGCCCCTCCTGCGACGTGGTCGGTCCGAGCCCTAGGTTGGGCGAGGTGGAGGCTCCTTCGAGGTCGAGGTCGAGTCTGTCTTCCGAGGTCAAGGTCGAGTCCGAGCCCCGGGTCGGGCGAGGCGGAGACCGTCGTCCGAGGCCGAGGCTGAGTCCGAGCCCTGGGGTCGGGCGAGGCGGAGTTCGTCGTCTTCCGGAGCCGAGGCTGAGTTCGAGCCCTGGGGTCGGGCGAGGCGGAGTTCGTCGTCTTCCGAGGCCGAGGCTGAGTCCGAGCCCTGGGGTCGGGCGAGGCGGAGTTCGTCGTCTTCCGAGGCCAAGACGGGGGCCGAGCCCTGGGGTAGGGCAAGGCGGAGCTTCCTATGGCGCCCGAGGCCAGACTTGGCTGCTGTCAGCCTCACTCTGTCAAGTGGCACAGAAGTCGGAGTGACGCAGGCGGCGCTGTTTTCTTGTCAGGTCGGTCAGTGGAGCGGCGAAGTGACTGCGGTCACTTCGGCTCTGTCGACTGAAGAGCGCGCGTCAGGATAAGGTGTTAGGCCATCCTCGCGTTAAATGCTTCTGCGATATGGTCGGTTGGCGTGGCGATCTGGCCAAGATTGCTTCTCTGCGAAGACTGGGCCTCGGGCGAGCCAAAGGTGTGTCTGTTGCTTGAGGGGGCCCTCGGGCGAGACACGAATCCTCCGGGGTCGGCTGCCTTTGCCCGAGGCTGGGCTCGGCCGAGGCGAGATCGTGTCCCTTGAGTGGACTGAGCCTTGACTTTAATCGCACCCATCATGCCTTTGCAGCTTTGTGCTGATGGGGGTTACCAGCTGAGATTAGGAGTTTTGGGGGTACCCCTAATTATGGTCCCGGACAGACAGCTTCACCCAGTGTTTCCTGCCCTTCTTCCATCAGGGCATGGGTTCGAATCCCACCTCCCGCACTGTTTTTTAATATTTTACGCCGATTTAATCAAATGGGCTGACGGTCTAACGGGCTGGCCCGGCACAGTCAGGCCGGCATGACGTGCCTAGGCCAGAGTTGTGGCCCACGGGTATATATATATATAGTTTATATATTAAGAGCCATGGGTTTCCAATAACTAGAGGAAGCCCAGGTCGGACGGTGCAATTCGGTCGAGCTGGACCAGGTCTGGACGTCTATAAAACAGGATTCGGAGTGCTAGGGTTCAGTTTTTACGATCCATCCTGATTCATTAGCGACGTCGCGTGCGACGACGGTGGTTGCCCCAAAGCGTGCGCGGCGGTGGACCCCCAGCCGGTGGCCGCAGCTCCATGACCTCGACGCGCGGTGGCGGAGGTTCCTCGATCCGAAGTAGTGGCGGCGGCACCCCGATCCAAAGGGCGAGCGACAGCGGGGCCCTTGTGCGGGCAAGCGACGGCGTCCCCGAGGCCCCGAGGAGGTGGCACTTCCAAGGCCGGCGAGCAAGCGGCACCCGTCGACGTGCGAGTAGCGACGACGACGTATGAGGCACGAGGTTCGAGCGAGCGGCGTCACGGAAGGCGCGAGATGCGCGCGTCGATGATCGCGTGTGACGTCCTCCAATCCGGCGCAGTTTGGGCGGCCCGAGTGACGACCTACATTTGTGCTTGTGTCATCGACGACGTCCTCCGGCCACTACCTCCTTCGATTCGTGTTTTCTTTTCGATTATTGTGTTTTATGCCTACTACATGTATTATTTACGCTAAAAACAGTACGATTTTATGCTTAAACACGGAGTTCGTATATCAGTTTACTGCATGCACATTGGAAAGGCAATTCCTTGATTTATGTTGTTTGTAATTTGCGCGCATGCAATGAAAACTCCCACGCTTTTGCCATAATTTTCGGATTTGTATAAAAATAGAAACCGCATGCATGCGACTGCCATGTTTTTCGGATCTCTCATAAAAATAGGATCGTAATAACAACCTACTAGAGCTATCAACCTCTCACATTGGATCGGTATTTACGCTTATAATTGAGGGATTTTATGCTCAAAACTTAAGGTTATACGCTCCAACCCGGAGATGCGTCCACCAGTGAAAAACATACCAGATTTTTTACGCAGTGTAACGAATTGCATAAATACCTACACCATGTAGTATAATTTGTATCAGTATATATCATAAACTAGATCTAATGTGTTTAGCTGCATGGTTGTTGGAGGGATCCTATATTTATGAAGTAAATAAAACATTAAATACGATTTTTTGTTTCTATATGTGCAATTCATTTCCTTTCATTGCACATTATTTTCATCATAAATTCGTGAGCATGCAGCTGGTAATAGATTTTTACGCAGTATACCGAATTGCATAATTATCTACACAGGGTAGCATATTTAGTAGCAGTATATATCATAAAATGGTCATTACAAGTCTAGCTGCATGGATGTTGCAGCGATCCTAAATTTATGAAGGAAATAAAGCATTTAAAATAGAAACTGCCACACATATCTTTCTTAAATTTATGTGCATGCAAGGGAACATGTTTGACTTATGTGTGCATTCTTTTTTTGCGCGCACAGACGTGGGGCGGGTGGCGCAACCAACAGTCTGGTTCAGTCGGTGCGTTGGGTTGAACCAGGTTGTAGGGGTGATCGGCCTGGACTTCCTTTAACTATTGGAAGCCCAGGGCTCCCTGAAAGGGAAATAGAGTCAAACCTTTTCCTAAATGATTTTGGTGGTTGAATTGCCTAACACAAATAATTGGACTAACTAGTTTGCTCTAGATTATAAGTTCTACAGGTGCCAAAGGTTCACAACAAACCAATACAAAGTTAAAAAAGGGTTCAAATCAAAGGAGCAAAGAAAACCGAAGGCTGCCCTGGTCTGGCGCACCAGACTGTCCGGTGTGCCACCGGACAGTGTCCGGTGCACCAGGGTGGATCAACTCCAACTTGTGCTAGCTTCGGGTTTTCGGAGAGCCACTCCGCTATAATTCACCGGACTGTCCGGTGTGCCAAGCGGAGTAACGACTACAGCGCCAACGGTCGACTGCAAAAGTGTACAGTGAATAGTGAACAGTGCGGACTACGCACGCAGAGTCAGAGCAGGCGCCAGAAGGCGCACCAGACAGTGAACAGTGACTGTCCGATGCACTACCGGAATGTCCAGTGGCCCCACATGTCAGAGCTCCAACGGTCGAACCCTAACGGTTGGGTGATGTGGCTGGCGCACCGGACAGTCCGGTGGCGCACCGGACAGTCCGGTGCGCCCGTCGACAGACAACCTTCCCCAACGGCCACTTTGGTGGTTGGGGCTATAAATACCCCACAACCACCACACTTCAAGGCATCCAAGTTTTCAGCCAACACATTCAATACAAGAGCTAGTGCATTCAATACAAGACACAATTAGAGTGAATCAAAATCTCTCCAAGTCCCAATTCCACTCAAAGCAATATTGACTAGAAGAGAGAGTTTTTGCCGTGTTATTTTGATCTCTTGCACTTGGATCGCTTTTCTTCTTCCCCATTTCTTGTTCCCAAGATCTTTGTAATCAAAGCAAGAGACATCAATTGTGTGGTGGTCCTTGTGGGGACTAAGTGTCCCAATTGATTGAGAAGAGAAGCTCACTCGGTCTAGGTGACCGTTTGAGAGAGGGAAAGGGTTGAAAGAGACCCGGTCTTTGTGACCACCTCAACGGGGAGTAGGTTTGCAAGAACTGAATCTCAGTAAAACAAATCATTGTGTCACACTCTTCATTTGCTTGTGATTTGTTTTCGCCCTCTCTTTCGGACTCACTTTTATTTCTAACGCTAACCCCGGCTTGTAGTGGTGCTTAAAGTTTATAAATTTCAGATTTGCCTATTCACCCCCCCTCTAGGCGACTTTCAATTGGTATCAGAGCCAGGTACTTTATTAGAGCCTAAATGCTTGAAGTGATGTCGGGAGCTCACGCCAAGAAGGAGATGGTGACCGGCGAGAAGCCCGCCACAAGCCACGGGAAAGCTCCATCGGGAGAGTCCGACAACAAAAGGGAGGAATCACCTCCCCGCGTCAAGTCGCACCAGAGTGGCGACAAGAAGAAGAAAATGAAGAAGGTGGTCTACTATGAGACCGACTCTTCGTCGCCTTCCACCTCCGGCTCCGACACGCCGTTCGTCACTTCTAAGCGCCATGAGCGCAAGAAGTTTAGTAAGATCCCCTTATGCTATCCTCACATTTCCAAACGTACTCCATTACTTTCCGTGCCACTAGGCAAACAACGGTTTTTTAACGGTGAAGATTATTGTATGTGGAGTGATAAAATGAGGCACCATCTAACCTCACTCCACGCTAGCATTTGGGACGTTGTTGAGTTTGGAGCGCATGAACCATCCGTGAGGGATGAAGGCTATGACTCGGACGAGGTAGCCCAAATCCGGCACTTCAACTCCCAAGCCACTACTATACTCCTTGCCTCTCTAAGTCGAGAGGAGTATAATAAGGTGCAAGTGTTGAAGAGTGCCAAGGAGATTTGGGACGTACTCAAGACCGCGCACGAAGGAGATGAGGTGACCAAGATCACCAAGTGGGAAACGATCGAGGGGGAGCTCGGTCGATTTATGCTCAACCAAGGGGAGGACCACAAGCCATGTACAACCGGCTCAAGACCTTGGTGAACCAAGTGCGCAACCTCGGGAGCACAAAATGGGATGACCATGAAATGGTCAAGGTTATTCTTAGATCACTCGTTTTTCTTAACCCTACTCAAGTTCTTAACCCTAGATATAAGCTAATGTCTCCGGAGGAAGTGATTGGAAAGTTTGTGAGCTTTGAGTTGATGATCAAAGGCTCCAAACAAATCATCGAGCGAGGCGCCTCCTCCACACCCGAAGTGCAACTTGTTGCCTTCAAAGCAATGGAGGAGAAGAAAGAAGAGTCTACATCAAGTAGACTCCCCATCGACGCCTCCAAGCTCGACAACGAGGAAATGTCGCTCATCATCAAGAGCTTCTGCCAAATCCTCAAGCAAAGGAGGGGGAAGGATTACAAGCCCCGCTCCAAGAAGGTTTGCTACAACTGTGGTAAGCCCAGTCACTTTATTGCTAAATATCCATTATCTAGTGATAGTGACAGGGGCGACGACAAGAAGGGAAAGAGAAGAGAAAAGAAGAGATACTACAAGAAGGGCGGCGATGCCCATGTATGCCGGGAGTGCGACTCCGACGAGAGCTCCACCGACTCCTCCTCCGATGAGGACGCCGCCAACATAGCCGTCAACAAGGGTCTTCTCTTCCCCAACGTCGGCCACAAGTGTCTCATGGCAAAGGACGGCAAAAAGAAGGTAAAATATAGAGCCTCAACTAAATATGCAACATCTAATGATGAGGAAAACTCTAGTGATGATGAGGATAATTTCCTTGCCCTTTTTGCCAATCTCAACATGCAACAAAAAGAAAAGTTAAATGAATTGATAGGTGCTATTCATGAGAAGGATGAACTCTTGGATAGCCAAGAGGAAATCCTTATTAAGGAAAATAAGAAGCATGTTAAAGTTCAAAATGCTTATGCTCTTGTGATACCCGGTTTGCAAAGAAGAGAAGTTGGGGGTTGTTCTTTTTGTTTTTTTCCCTCATCCAGTTGTTGTTTTGGGGATTTGGAATTTTGTGAACAACATTCGCAACTAGGGCAGTAGAATTTATTTGGTTTGACGTTTGCGTTGCGGTCGGGAGCTATCGCGTGGGTTAGTTGGGCCGCAATTGGTGTTTCGGCCCATTAGCCCTCCCAAACCCTAGCCGCCACCCTCCTAACTACCCCCCCCCCATGTGCAGCCGCCCCCCCACTCCTCCTTTCCCCTTGGCCGCCGCCCCCCCTGCCCACCTCCTCCTCCCTCCATTGTTGCAGCCACCAAAACCCTAGCCGCCCCCCCCCCAATTCCCTCCTCCCTAGGTGCTACTCCGTGTCGCTCGGATCATCGTCTTTTGGTGCGAATCTCCAATCGTTTTGGTGGAAGGAAGAAGGGAGGAAGGAAAAGGGGAGAACCCAAGGTGATTTTTCTTTTGTGTTCATCCCTTGTTCATTTGCGCTGCGATTCAATTGATGAGATGTTGCGTTTGCGATTAGATAGAGGGGGGCTGTCCAGAATTTTGCGTGGTGGATGAACAGCGGTAGTTCCAGCAGTTTTTAGTTTTTTTTTCGTGAAGATTTAATGGGGATCAATTTGGGAATCTTGTAGAACTTTGTTTTATCTTTCCAACGAGTATTTATGCGCTCAATTTGGAGTTATAAATTAAAAGTTATCATCGTTTGAATCCGGGTATGTGGCTGTCCAGAAAACAGATTTTTCAGAGTAATGAACAGCAGCAGTGTTAGCAGTTTCTGGGGATTTTTCGGGAGCAATTAGTGTTAATCAGTATGAGAATCTTGTAGAACTTTGTTTTATCTTTCCAACGAGTATTTATGCGCTCAATTTGGAGTTATAAATTAAAAGTTATCATCGTTTGAATCCGGGTATGTGGCTGTCCAAAAAACAGATTTTTTCAGAGTGATGAACAGCAGCAGTGTTAGCAGTTTCTGGGGATGTTTCGGGAGTAATTAGTGTTAATCAGTATGAGAATCATGTAGGGCTTTTTCTTATCTTTCCAACAAGTACTTATGCGCTCAAATCGGAATTATATTTTAAAAGTTATCGCTGTTTGAATCCGCGTATGTCGCTGCTCAAATCAGAAAAAAACAGATTGCAGGGTTTATTTTGAGGACCGTTTAGAGGTAAGTAGATGTTAGAATTCAATCATGAGTTGTATACAAAACTTGTGGGGAATTTTATGTAGTTGTCTCTGAAGTTTTTGTTTATCATCACTGCTGTCCTAAATTTTAAGTTATGGAATTGTTAAGCAGCGCCGCTGCAGTTTGGTTAGTGAGGGGAGAATTGTTACCGCGGCGGGGTTTGAGATTGCGCGTAGGTGCGGTGTTGTCTTTGAGTTTTTTTTCATGAGAATTTGGTGCACTAAGTTGGGTGTCAAAAACAGGTGGTGGACTTCCGGATCGTTCTTAGGGATTTTGCCCGAACTTCGGTAAAGGCAAGTAAAACAGTGATGGTTATTTCGTCTTTTGATTGAAGAGTCTTATACTTGATTACGTTTGTGCTATTTGTGTTCGTATCCATATTCCTAATTGGGTACCATCATTTGAAATTATTCATGCTTTATTGATTATACATGTGGAGGGTGTGGTTTGATCATGTTACCCATGTGGTTATTGATGTGAAATGGGTGGAAGTATATGTCTAGCACATCTTATTTGGGAAGAACTCATGTTGTTGACATGCATAATCCATTCATCATCCATTGCATTGAAGTTTCGTCGCGATCTTATGGTCCGACCGTACCGGTACAATGAGCATCATATGTTTCCCGAGAAGGGGTATGATGCAGCTTCATATCCTTAGAGGTATGAAGGCAGAAGTCATGTTGCATCTGTAGCCATGTGCATTCATGGGTGAAGTGTGGAACCTATTTTGGTGATGTGGATAAGGTGGATCTTTACTTAGTAATTCATCTTGGCATTGAGTAATTGATTACTTGCTTACTTGCTGCAAATTAATATTTAAGGAGGAAGTTGGGAACCATGTGGTTGCTTATGCACGGTTGGCTTGCATTGTCCAACTGTTGTTTGTTTTTTTTACTTGCTGAGATGTGTCATCTCACTCTTGCATTGTCTGATGCAGGCACCTGATCTTTGCTTTGGGAAGGAAGGGATGTAGCAGCACTGCCACCACACTTTTAAATAAAGGAATAACTGATTAATAATGATGTTAAACAGGAAGAGTCAAGTCTAGGGAATTATTACATTCTAATCTTTCATGGTAGTTGAACTGTTTAGTTTGGTGGGCTGAGATGTCTATCTTTTGTCTGGTCATGAATGTTCTTTTCTACTGTTGCATTTTGATTATACTATGTCAATTATCTTTCTTTTATATCCTGTATAAACTATATGCTTCCCTTGTTATGCTACTTTCAAGGGAGGTGCTGCCGGATTTTGCAATACTTTCTTTCTCTATGTGTTGCATAAGTTTTGTAGAAAGGTTTTTTTTGGTATCATCCATTGTGTGGGATCAGTGGGGTGTTACAGTTGGTATCAGAGGTATAGGCTGTAGGTCCTAGCAAGTGGAGTAGTAATAAATTGACACACTGCACATGTAGGATGGGTTTTCGGTCTTGCTATTGATATGATTATGTTATTCTCTGTGCTAGTTTTGACATTATCTCATATACTTATTATTCTCATCCCTGTGGCTACAGCTATGCCGCCTCGTAGAGCTCGGGGTAGTCCGCAAGCTCCTAGTGGGGACTCGATGAGTCCGGCGGCAATGTTAGCCGCGATGCAGGCCATGCAGCAGGAGTTGGCCCTTCTGAGGCAAGCCATTCCTGTCGCCCCTGCAGGTGCTGCTCAGGGTGCTGGAGGTGGAGAAGTGCCCAGGGGCGCTGTCCCTGCGGGTGCTGTTCCTGGTGGTGGGGCCGGGGTGCCTCTTCCAGTTAGTGGTCTTTCTCTGATGCAGTGGATGGGCATGAAGTTGGATTCTTTTGATGGCAGTGGTACTCCGGTCGAGGCGGCAGATTGGCTGACTTATGTGGAGGATAAGATGAATGTCTTCGAGATTGCTTATGAAGATCGGGTTCGCTTTGGCACTCAGCTGCTGAAGGGTGAGGCGCAGATTTGGTGGAGAGGCGTGCAGGCAGCGCACTCCTCCTCACCAGGAGTCCTATCATGGGATGTTTTCATCAGGCAGTTCGAAAGGAGATTCTACCCGGTCACCTTTCTGGAGAAAATGAAGATTGACTTGCAGTCCTACAAGCAGGAGAAGAAGTTTGTCACAGAGTATGAGGTGGGCTTCAACAAAATGGTCCGCTTTGTCCCTCATGTGGCTTATAATGAGATGGAGAAGGCGAGCCAATTCCGTCAGGGTCTGAAGCCTTCTATTAGGCATGCTCTGGGGGCCTTTCCGTTGGTGGACTTCCGTACCACAGTGGAGCAGGCGCTGGGTGTGGAGATGCAACACCAGTACACCATGGAGTCGCAGAGGTCTTCGGGTGTTGATCAACCTCGTAGCCAGGACACGAGGAGGGGCAACACTGGAGGTCCAGCTCACAAGAGGGGCAAGTCTCAGCATCAGCGCCACCATCCTTACCGTGGCAAATCTTCTGACTCAGGTACTTCAGGAGGAAGTACTCAGAGGTTTTGGGCCGTTCCTAAGCCCGGGTTGGGGCTGGTGTGTTTCCGCTGTGGAGATGCGCATCGCCGTGCAGAGTGTCAGTGGAGTGGTAGGTGTTCTATCTGCAGTCAGGACCACAAGGATGTGGTGTGTAGGAGGAATCCCAATGGGAAGCTCAGATGGGAGCCGATAGCTTCCTCCTCTTCTCAGGGCACTATCAATATGATGTCAAGTGCTGAGCAGCAGTTTTCAGTTCCTCTTCCTCCACAGCAGCTTTATGTGCCCGGGACTTCTCAGTTCGTGCTGATGCAAGGTTTTCCGCAGTATCAGGTTGTGCCTACTCCTGCGCCGTCTACCCCTGTGTTGTCTCAGTTTGGAGCTCCGCGCCAGCCTCCTCCGGTGGCTTAGTGGGGTTCTTCTGTTAATTTCACTCCGGGAGCTTCCTCTTCTGCGGGTATTTCTGGAGCTTATGTGCTACCCGCTACGGATGGCAGGGAGCAAGGAGACGTGGTGACAGGTACGATTTCAGTTGATTCATTTGCAGCCCATGCTCTTTTTGACTCTGGCGCTAGCTATTCGTTTGTTTCGGAGGATTTTGTGTCGCGGGCTGGTCTTTCGGTGCAGAGGTTGGGTCACCCAATTTTGGTCAGTTCTGCTAATGGCTCCATTAGTAGCTGTTCAGTTTGTCAGGGGTGTTCCGTCATTCTTGCTGATGAGGTTTTTTCGGCTAATCTGGTGGTGATTTCCTTGGGGGCATTCGATGTTATCTTGGGTATGGATTGGTTATCCCAGTATCGCGCGGTTACATCCTGCTTCTGGAAGACAGTGTTATTGCAGGCGCCGTCGGGTAAGGAGGTGGTATTCTTGGGAAGTTCTCCGAAGTTCACATTATCCTTGTTGGCGCAATTGCTTCCTGATCGCTGGTCAAGGAAGTCGGGGATCTTTTTCTCTATGGTGGTGGAGGGCGAGGCTGCCTTGCGGGTGCAGGACATCCGGGTGGTGTGTGACTTTGCTGACGTGTTTCCAGCAGAGCTTCCAGGCATTCCTCCGGAGCGCGATGCAGCTTTTGAGATTAAGCTGATCCCGGGTACGCAGCCTATTCATAAGGCCCCGTATCGAATGGCTCCAAAGGAGCAGATTGAATTAAAGCGGCAATTGGATGATCTGCTGGCTAAGGGCTTCATTAGGTCTAGCAGGTCTCCATGGGCCTCCCCAGTATTGTTTGTTGAGAAGAAGGATAAAAGCAAGCGGCTGTGTGTGGATTATCGCGCTTTGAATCAAGTGACAATCAAGAATAAATATCCGCTTCCCCGAATTGAGGTCCTCTTTGAGCAGTTGAGGGGTGCCCAGGTGTTCTCCAAAATTCATTTGAACTCTGGTTATCATCAATTGAGGATTCGTGAGGAGGATATTGAGAAGACTGCCTTCTGCACCAGGTATGGGCATTATGAGTTCATAGTCATGTCCTTTGGCTTAACTAATGCCCCTGCTGCGTTTATGGAAGCAATGAATAGGATGCTGCATGAATTCTTGGATGATTTTGTGGTCGTATTCCTGGATGATATTTTGATTTATTCAAAGACCGAGGCCGAGCATGATCAGCATCTCCATCTCGTTCTGGGTGCCCTAAGGAAGAATCAATTCTATGGCAAGTTGAAGAAGTGTGCCTTTTGGCTATCTGAAGTGGCTTTCCTGGGCACGTGATTAATCAGCAGGGTATTGCGGTTGACCCCAAGAATGTTGCGGCTGTAGTGGAGTGGAAGAGACCTTCTAGTGTCTCTGAAATCCGAAGTTTCTTGGGGCTTGCTGGGTATTATCGGCGTTTCGTACCAAATTTTTCCAGCATTGATAAGCCTTTGACTAGGCTCTTGGGGAAGGGTGTTCCCTTCGTCTGGTCCGGCGATTGTGAGATCAGTTATCAGTCATTGAAGAGCAAGTTGGTGGACGCCCCTATCCTAGCTTTGCCTGAGAGCGGTAAGCGTTTCACAGTTTATACGGATGCTTCGCGTATTGGTCTTGGCTGTGTGCTGATGCAGGAAGGCAGGGTGATTGCTTATGGCTCAAGGCAGTTGAGGAAGCATGAGGGGAATTATCCAACTCATGATCTGGAATTGGCTGCGGTGGTTTTTGCTCTAAAGTCGTGGAGGCATTACCTTTATGGCGAGGCTTGTGACATTTTCACTGATCACAAAAGTCTCAAGTATATTTTTACTCAGAAGGAGCTGAATTTGAGGCAGCGTCGGTGGCTAGAATTGATTAAAGATTATGATTTGTCCATTCATTATCACCTGGGGAAGGCTAATGTGGTGGCGGATGCCCTTAGCAGGTCCGGGGTTCCAAAGGTGGCCTTGCCGTTGATCGCTGATCTGGACCGTTTGGGGATCGCTTTGTGTTATGTCGGCACTGCTAGCGAGGAGACTCAGATGCTTATTCGATCCTCTCTTATGGAGAGAGTGCGTGCGGCTCAGCAGCAGGATCGTCTTTTGCAGGAAGCCCGAAGGAGGGTTGGTGATGGTAAACCGCGGGAGTTCACCATTGATGAGAATGATTTGGTTCGTTTCAGGGGCCGTCTTTGTGTGCCTCAGAAATCAGAGGTGAAGCTGGATATCCTGCGAGAAGCTCATAAAACGCCTTACACCGTCCATCCTGGCGAAACCAAAATGTACCGAGATTTGAAGCAAAACTTCTGGTGGAAGCGGATGAAGGTTGACATTTCTAAGTATGTGGCAGCCTGTGAAGTATGTCAGCGCGTGAAGGCCGAACATAAGCGGTCTGCAGGTTTGCTGAAGCCATTGGAAATTCCAGAGTGGAAATGGGAGCATATCACCATGGATTTTGTGGTGGGTCTACCTCGTTCCCCTCGTGGCAGGGATGCTATTTGGGTGGTAGTGGATCGCTTGACTAAGTCTGCGCATTTTATTCCCATGAAGACCACGAATTCAGCTTCAGATTTGGTTCCCTTGTATATGAAGGAAGTAGTCAGGCTTCACGGGGTACCTAAGTCTATTGTTTCTGATCGAGACTCCAAATTTGTATCCAAATTCTAGGAGAGTCTCCATAGTGCATTGGGCACCAAGCTTTCGCTTAGTGTCGCTTTTCACCCTCAGACGGATGGTCAGTCAGAGCGAACAATCCAAACCTTGGAGGATATGTTGCGTGCTTGTGTTCTGTCATGGAAGGGTAGCTGGGAGGATCATCTTGCTCTGGCAGAGTTTGCGTATAACAACAGCTACCAAGCTAGCATCAAGATGGCACCATTTGAGGCTTTGTATGGCAGGCGGTGTATCTCTCCTCTGTGCTGGGAGACTTTGGGAGAGAGATCCCTGGTTGGTCCTGATTGGGTTCAGCAAACTTCTGAAAAGGTTCGGGAAATTCGTCAGAATATTTTGGCAGCTCAGAGTCGTCAGAAGAGTTATGCTGATGTGAGGAGGCGGGATCTGGAATTTGCTGTGGGTGACCAAGTCCTTCTCAGGGTATCACCCACTAAGGGAGTTGTTCGGTTCGGTGTCTCTGGGAAGCTCAGCCCAAGATACATTGGACCGTTCACTATCTTGGCCCGAGTGGGCAGCCTGGCTTATCGCTTGCTGCTGCCGGATTCCATGGCAGGGGTACACCCGGTTTTTCATGTCTCTATGTTGAGGAAGTTCTTGCGGGATCCGGACCATCAGATTGAGATGGAACCAATTGCGGTGCAGCAGGATCTGACTCTGGAGTGCCGTCCGGTGCGTATATTGAAATTCTCGGAGCGTGCGTTGAGGAAGAGATCAATTAAGTATGTCAAGGTCTTATGGTCTAATCAGTCAGAGCGCGAGGCTACGTGGGAACTTGAGGAGTTGATGCGGCAGAAGTACCCGGAACTTTTCGTTGTGGGTAAGTGTTGTTGATTCGCTAATCTTTTCTTGTGTCATTCCGATAGAAGCGTCAGAATTCGAGGTCGAATTCTTTTTAAGAGGGGTAGAATGTGATACCCGGTTTGCAAAGAAGAGAAGTTGGGGGTTGTTCTTTTTGTTTTTTTCCCTCATCCAGTTGTTGTTTTGGGGATTTGGAATTTTGTGAACAACATTCGCAACTAGGGCAGTAGAATTTATTTGGTTTGACGTTTGTGTTGCGGTCGGGAGCTGTCGCGTGGGTTAGTTGGGCCGCAATTGGTGTTTCGGCCCATTAGCCCTCCCAAACCCTAGCCGCCACCCTCCTAACTACCCCCCCCCCCATGTGCAGCCGCCCCCCCCCCCCCCACTCCTCCTTTCCCCTTGGCCGCCGCCCCCCCTGCCCACCTCCTCCTCCCTCCATTGTTGCAGCCACCAAAACCCTAGCCGCCCCCCCCCCCAATTCCCTCCTCCCTAGGTGCTACTCCGTGTCGCTCGGATCATCGTCTTTTGGTGCGAATCTCCAATCGTTTTGGTGGAAGGAAGAAGGGAGGAAGGAAAAGGGGAGAACCCAAGGTGATTTTTCTTTTGTGTTCATCCCTTGTTCATTTGCGCTGCGATTCAATTGATGAGATGTTGCGTTTGCGATTAGATAGAGGGGGGCTGTCCAGAATTTTGCGTGGTGGATGAACAGCGGTAGTTCCAGCAGTTTTTAGTTTTTTTTCGTGAAGATTTAATGGGGATCAATTTGGGAATCTTGTAGAACTTTGTTTTATCTTTCCAATGAGTATTTATGCGCTCAATTTGGAGTTATAAATTAAAAGTTATCATCGTTTGAATCTGGGTATGTGGCTGTCCAGAAAACAGATTTTTCAGAGTAATGAACAGCAGCAGTGTTAGCAGTTTCTGGGGATTTTTCGGGAGCAATTAGTGTTAATCAGTATGAGAATCTTGTAGAACTTTGTTTTATCTTTCCAACGAGTATTTATGCGCTCAATTTGGAGTTATAAATTAAAAGTTATCATCGTTTGAATCCGGGTATGTGGCTGTCCAGAAAACAGATTTTTTCAGAGTGATGAACAGCAGCAGTGTTAGCAGTTTCTGGGGATGTTTCAGGAGTAATTAGTGTTAATCAGTATGAGAATCATGTAGGGCTTTTTCTTATCTTTCCAACAAGTACTTATGCGCTCAAATCGGAATTATATTTTAAAAGTTATCGCTGTTTGAATCCGCGTATGTCGCTGCTCAAATCAGAAAAAAACAGATTGCAGGGTTTATTTTGAGGACCGTTTAGAGGTAAGTAGATGTTAGAATTCAATCATGAGTTGTATACAAAACTTGTGGGGAATTTTATGTAGTTGTCTCTGAAGGTTTTGTTTATCATCACTGCTGTCCTAAATTTTAAGTTATGGAATTGTTAAGCAGCGCCGCTGCAGTTTGGTTAGTGAGGGGAGAATTGTTACCGCGGCGGGGTTTGAGATTGCGCGTAGGTGCGGTGTTGTCTTTGAGTTTTTTTTTCATGAGAATTTGGTGAACTAAGTTGGGTGTCAAAAACAGGTGGTGGACTTCCGGATCGTTCTTAGGGATTTTGCCCGAACTTCGGTAAAGGCAAGTAAAACAGTGATGGTTATTTCGTCTTTTGATTGAAGAGTCTTATACTTGATTACGTTTGTGCTATTTGTGTTCGTATCCATATTCCTAATTGGGTACCATCGTTTGAAATTATTCATGCTTTATTGATTATACATGTGGAGGGTGTGGTTTGATCATGTTACCCATGTGGTTATTGATGTGAAATGGGTGGAAGTATATGTCTAGCACATCTTATTTGGGAAGAACTCATGTTGTTGACATGCATAATGCATTCATCATCCATTGCATTGAAGTTTCGTCGCGATCTTATGGTCCGACTGTACCGGTACAATGAGCATCATATGTTTCCCGAGAAGGGGTATGATGCAGCTTCATATTCTTAGAGGTATGAAGGCAGAAGTCATGTTGCATCTGTAGCCATGTGCATTCATGGGTGAAGTGTGGAACCTATTTTGGTGATGTGGATAAGGTGGATCTTTACTTAGTAATTCATCTTGGCATTGAGTAATTGATTACTTGCTTACTTGCTGCAAATTAATATTTAAGGAGGAAGTTGGGAACCATGTGGTTGCTTATGCACGGTTGGCTTGCATTGTCCAACTGTTGTTTGTTTTTTTTACTTGCTGAGATGTGTCATCTCACTCTTGCATTGTCTGATGCAGGCACCTGATCTTTGCTTTGGGAAGGAAGGGATGTAGCAGCACGACCACCACACTTTTAAATAAAGGAATAACTGATTAATAATGATGTTAAACATGAAGAGTCAAAGTCTAGGGAATTATTACATTCTAATCTTTCATGGTAGTTGAACTGTTTAGTTTGGTGGGCTGAGATGTCTATCTTTTGTCTGGTCATGAATGTTCTTTTCTACTGTTGCATTTTGATTATACTATGTCAATTATCTTTCTTTTATATCCTGTATAAACTATATGCTTCCCTTGTTATGCTACTTTCAAGGGAGGTGCTGCCGGATTTTGCAATACTTTCTTTCTCTATGTGTTGCATAAGTTTTGTAGAAAGGTTTTTTTTTGGTATCATCCATTGTGTGGGATCAGTGGGGTGTTACAGCTCTGGAAGTAGAAAAATGTGAAAATTTAACTAGTGAGCTAAGCACTTGCCATGATACTATTACCAACCTTAGAAATGAGAATGCTATATTAATTGCTAAGGTTGAGAAATTAAATGTTTGTGATGTTTCTATTGTCAAACTTAAAATGATAATGCTAATTTGATTGCTAAGATTGACAAGTTGAATGAATCAATTGCTAGCCTTAGGATAGAAAATGATAAATTGATTACTAAGGCTAAAAATTTATATGTTTGAAATGAAATTGTTTCCAATCTTAGAAATGAAAATGTCATGTTACATGCTAAGATTGATGAATTAAATGCTTGCTAACCTTCTACATCTATTGTTAGTCATGTCTCTATTTGCAATAGATGTAGAGATGTTAATGTTGATGCTATTCATGATCACCTAGCTTTAATTAAACAACAAAATGATCACATAGCTCAACTTAGTGCTAAAATTAATGAGCATGACTTAGAAAATGAAAATTTTAAATTTGCTAGAAGCATGCTCTATAGTGGGAGACGCCCAGGCATTAAGGATGACATTGGCTTCCAACAGGGAGACAATGTCAAGCTTAATGCCCCTAAGAAATTGTCTAACTTTGTCAAGAGCAAAGCTCCCATAGTTCAGGATAACGAGGGCTATATTTTATATCCTGCTGGTTATCCCGAACACAAAATTAGGAGAATTCTTTCTAGGAAGTCTCACTCTGACTCTCACCATGCTTTTATGTATAAGAGTAAGACATCTAGTTCTAGGCAGTCCACTCGTGTTAAATTGCCTAAAAAGAAATCTCCTATAGCATCAAATGAACCTAATATTTCATTTAAGATTTTTGATGCTTCTTATGTGCTCACTAGCAAATCAGGCAAAGTAGTTGCCAAATATGTTGGGGGCAAATACAAGGGGTCAAAGACTTGTGTTTGGGTACCCAAGGTGCTTGTTTCTAATGTCAAAGGACCCAAGACCGTTTGGGTACCTAAGAACAAGGCCTAAACTTGTTTTGTAGGTTTATGCATCCGGAGGCTCAAGTTGGATAATTGATAGCGGGTGCACAAACCACATGACTGGGGAGAAAAGAATGTTCTCCTCCTATGTGAAAAACCATGATCCCTAAAGAGTATCACATTCAGGGATGGAAATCAAGGTTTGGTCAAAGGACTTGGTAAAATTGCTATATCTCCTGACCATTCTATTTCCAATGTTTTTCTTGTAGATTCTTTAGATTATAACTTGCTTTCTGTTTCTCAATTATGCAAAATGAGCTACAATTGTCTTTTTACGGATATAGGTGTTATTGTCTTTAGAAGAAGTGATGATTCAGTAGCATTTAAGGGAGTGTAAGAGGGTCAGCTATACTTAGTTGATTTTAATAGAGCTGAACTCGACACTTGCTTAATTGCTAAGACTAACATGGGTTGGCTCTGGCATCGCCGACTAGCCCACGTTGGGATGAAGAATCTTCATAAGCTTCTAAAGGGAGAGCACATTTTGGGACTAACCAATGTTCATTTTGTGAAAGGCAGGGTTTGTAGCGCATGTCAAGCAGGGAAGCAAGTTGGTGCTCATCATCCACACAAGAACATCATGACGACTGATAGGCCGCTTGAGCTACTCCACATGGATCTATTCGGCCCGATAGCTTACATAAGCATCGGCGGGAGTAAGTACTGTCTAGTTATTGTGGATGATTATTCTCGCTTCACTTGGGTGTTCTTTTTGTAGGATAAATCTCAAACCCAAGAGACCTTAAAGGGATTCTTGAGACGGGCTCAAAATGAGTTCGGCTTAACGATCAAAAAGATTAGAAGCGACAACGGGACGGAGTTCAAGAACTCACAAATAGAAGGCTTCCTTGAGGATGAGGGCATCAAGCATGAGTTCTCTTCTCCCTACACACCACAACAAAATGGTGTAGTGGAGAGGAAGAATAGAACTCTACTTGACATGGCGAGGACCATGCTTGATGAATACAAGACTTCGGACCGGTTTTGGGCGGAAGCAGTCAACACCGCTTGCTACGCCATCAACCGACTCTATCTTCACTGAATCCTCAAGAAGACATCATATGAACTCCTAACCGGTAAAAAGCTCAATGTTTCATATTTTTAGAGTCTTTGGTAGCAAATGCTTTATTCTTGTTAAAAGAGGTAGAAACTCCAAATTTGCTCCTAAGGCTGTAGAAGGCTTTTTACTTGGTTATGATTCGAACACAAGGGCATATAGAGTCTTTAACAAGTCCACTGGACTAGTTGAAGTTTCTTGTGACATTGTGTTTGATGAGAGTAACGACTCTCAAGTAGAGCAAGTTGATCTTGATGAGCTAGATGATGAAGATGCTCTATGCGTCGTGCTAAGGAACATGTCTATTGGGGATGTATGTCCTAAAGAATCCGAAGAGCCTCCACATGCATAAGATCAACCATCATCTTCAAATCAAGCATCTCCACCAACTCAAGATGAGGATCAAGCTCAAGATGATGAAAATGAAGATCAAGAGGAGCCACCTCAAGAGGAGGACAATGATCAAGGGGGAGATGCCAATAATCAAGACAAGGAAGATGACGAGGATCCAAGACCGCCACACCCAAGAGTCCATCAAGTGATACAACGAGATCACCCCATAAACTCCATCCTCGGCGATATTCATAAGGGGGTAACCACTCGATCTCGTGTCTCTCATTTTTGTGAACATTACTCCTTTGTGTCTTCTATTGAGCCATATAGGGTGGAAGACGTATTAAGGGATTCGGATTGGGTGTTGGCAATGCAAGAGGAACTCAACAACTTCACGAGGAATGAGGTATGGCATCTTGTTCCACGTCCTAACCAAAATGTTGTAGAAACCAAATGGGTCTTCTGCAACAAGCAAGATGAGCATGGTGTGGTGACAAGGAACAAAGCTCGACTTGTAGCCAAGGGTTATTCACAAGTCGAAGGTTTGGATTTTGGTGAAACCTATGCACCCGTAGCTAGGCTTGAGCCAATCCGTATATTACTTGCCTATGCTACTTACCATGGCTTTAAGCTCTATCAAATGGACGTGAAAAGTGCCACAATGGACCAATCAAGGAGGAGGTCTATGTTGAGCAACCTCCCGGCTTTGAAGATAGTGAGTACCCTAATCATGTCTATAAACTCTCTAAGGCGCTTTATGGGCTCAAGAAAGCCCCAAGAGTATGGTATGAATGCCTAAGAGATTTTCTTATCGCTAATGGCTTCAAAGTCGGAAAAGCCGATCCTACTCTCTTTACTAAAACAATTGCAAACGATCCTACTATCATATTTGGGTCTACTAACAAATCTACTTGTGAAGAGTTTAGTAGGATAATGGTTCAAAAATTCGAGATGCCTATTATGGGGGAGTTAAAGTATTTCTTAGGATTTCAAGTCAAGCAACTCCAAGAGGGCACCTTCATCAGCCAAACGAAGTACATTCAAGACATACTCACCAAGTTTGGGATGAAGGATGCCAAGCCCATCAAGACACCCATGGGAACTAATGGGCATCTCGACCTCGACACGGGAGGTAAATCCGTAGATCAAAAGGTATACCAGTCGATGATAGGATCTTTACTCTATTTATGTGCATTCGGCCGGATATTATGCTTTCCGTATGCATGTGTGCAAGATTCCAAGCCGATCCTAAAGAAGTTCACCTTAGGGCCGTAAAACAAATCTTGAGATATTTAGTTCATACACCTAAGTTTGGTCTTTGGTACCCCAAGGGATCCACTTTTGATTTAATAGGCTATTCAGATGTTGATTGGGCAGGGTGTAAAATTGATAGAAAGAGCACATCAGGGACTTGTCAGTTCTTGGGAAGATCCCTGGTGTCTTAGGCTTCAAAGAAACAAAACTCAGTAGCTCTTTCCACCGCCGAAGCCAAGTACATTGCCACAGGCCATTGTTGCGCGCAATTGCTTTGGATGAGGCAAACCCTTAGGGACTATGGTTACAAATTAACCAAAGTCCCTCTCCTATGTGATAATGAGAGTGCAATCCGCATGGCGGATAATCCCGTTGAGCACAGCCGCACTAAGCACATAGTCATTCGGTATCACTTTTTGAGGGATCACCAATAAAGGGGGGATATCGAGATAGCCTATGTGAGCACCAAAGAACAATTAGCCGATATCATTACCAAGCCACTAGATGAGAAAACTTTTACCAAACTTAGGCATGAGCTCAACATTCTTGATTCTAGGAACTTTGATTGATTCCTTGCACACATAGCTCATTTATACCTTTGATCATATCTCTTTCATTTGCTATGACTAATGTGTTTTCAAGTATATTTCATGCTAAGTCATAGATTGAAAGGGAAATGGAGTCTTCAGCGAAGACAAGGCTTCCACTCCACTCCATCGTATTATTTTTCCTTCGCCGTCACTCCACATCGCTCTTCACTTTGGTATAATCCTTCACTCATAAATTATTTGCCAAAGGGAGAGAAAGTACAAAGGGCTTATATTTCACTCACAAGTATCCGTTTTTTGCGATTCATGCCAAAGGGGGAGAAAGTATTAGCCCAAAGCAAATGGACCGCACCACCACCAATTTCAAAAATGTAGTCTTTCAATTTGTATTAAAAGAAGTTTTTCAATTGGTATATTATTTCTGATATAATTTCAAATTGGTTTGACCTCTTTCAAAATTAATATCTAAAACCCTCTTGAACACTAAGAGGAGAATTTCATTGAGGGGGAGTTTTGTTTAGTCAAAGGAAAAGCATTTTAAAACAGGGGAGAAAATTTCAAACCTTGAAAATGCTTCTCGAAATCTTATTCATTTACCTTTGACTATTTGCAAAAAGACTTTGAAAAGAATTTCCAAAAACATTTGCAAAAACAAAACAAGTGGTGCAAGCGTGGTCCAAAATATTAAATATGAAGAAAGCAATCCATGCATATCTTATGAAAATGTAAATTGGTTAAATTCCAAGCAACCTTTGCACTTACATTATGCAAACTAGTTCAATTCTGCACTTGTACATTTGCTTTGGTTTGTGTTGGCATCAATCACCAAAAAGGGGGAGATTGAAAGGGAAATAGGGTCAAACCTTTTCCTAAATAATTTTGGTGGTTGAATTGCCCAACACAAATAATTGGACTAACTAGTTTGCTCTATATTATAAGTTCTACAGGTGCAAAAGGTTCACAACAAACCAATACAAAGTTAAAAGAAAGGGTTCAAATCAAAGGAGCAAAGAAAACCGAAGGTTGCCGTGGTCTGGCGCACCGGACTGTCCGGTGTGCCACCGGACAGTGTCCGGTGCACCAGGGTGGATCAACTCCAACTTGCTAGCTTCGGGTTTTCGGAGAGCCACTCTACTATAATTCACCGGGCTGTCCGGTGTAGCACCGAACTGTCCGGTGTGCCAAGCGGAGTAACGACTACAGCGCCAACGGTCGACTGCAAAAGTGTACAGTGAACAGTGCGGACTGCGCGCACAGAGTCAGAGCAGGCGCCAGAAGGCGCACCAGACAGTGAATAGTGACTGTCCGGTGCACCACCAGACTGTCCGGTGGCCCCACATGTCAGAGCTCCAACGGTCGAACCCTAACGGTTGGGTGACGTGGCTGGCGCACCGGACAGTGTCCGGTGCGCCCGTCGACAGACAGCCTTCCCCAACGGCCACTTTGGTGGTTGGGGCTATAAATACCCCACAACCAGCACACTTCAAGGCATCCAAGTTTTCAGCCAACACATTCAATACAAGAGCTAGTGCATTCAATACAAGACACAATTAGAGTGAATCAAAATCTCTCCAAGTCCCGATTCCACTCAAAGCAATAGTGACTAGAAGAGAGAGTTTTTGCCGTGTTATTTTGATCTCTTGCGCTTGGATCGCTTTTCTTCTTCCCCATTTCTTGTTCCCAAGATCTTTGTAATCAAAGCAAGAGACACCAATTGTGTGGTGGTCCTTGTGGGGACTAAGTGTCCCAATTGATTGAGAAGAGAAGCTCACTCGGTCTAGGTGACCGTTTGAGAGAGGGAAAGGGTTGAAAGAGACCCGGTCTTTGTGACCACCTCAACGGGAAGTAGGTTTGCAAGAACCGAACCTCGGTAAAACAAATCATCGTGTCACACTCTTCATTTGCTTGTGATTTGTTTTCACCCTCTCTTTCGGACTCGCTTTTATTTCTAACGCTAACCCCGGCTTGTAATGGTGCTTAAAGTTTATAAATTTCAAATTTGCATATTCACCCCCCTCTAGGCGACTTTCAATTGGTATCAGAGCCAGGTACTTCATTAGAGCCTAGCTGCTCGAAGTGATGTCGGGAGTTCACGCCAAGAAGGAGATGGTGACCGGCGAGAAGCCCGCCACAAGCCACGGGAAAGATCAATCGGGAGAGTCCGGCAACAAAAGGGAGGAATCACCTCCTCGTGTCAAGCCGCACCAGAGTGGCGACAAGAAGAAGAAAATGAAGAAGGTGGTCTACTATGAGACCGACTCTTCGTCGCCTTCCACCTCCGGCTCCGACACGCCGTCCGTCACTTCTAAGCGCCATGAGCGCAAGAAGTTTAGTAAGATCCCCTTATGCTATCCTCGCATTTCCAAACGCACTCCTTTACTTTCCATCCCACTAGGCAAACCACCGGTTTTTAACGGTGAAGATTATTGTATGTGGAGTGATAAAATGAGGCACCATCTAACCTCACTCCATGCTAGCATTTGGGACATTGTTGAGTTTGGAGCGCATGAACCATCCGTGAGGGATGAAGGCTATGACTCGGACGAGGTAGCCCAAATCCGGCACTTCAACTCCCAAGCCACTACTATACTCCTCGCCTCTCTAAGTCAAGAGGAGTATAATAAGGTGCAAGGGTTGAAGAGTGCCAAGGAGATTTGGGACGTGCTCAAGACCGCGCACGAAGGAGATGAGGTGACCAAGATCACCAAGCGGGAAATGATCGAGGGGGAGCTCGGTCGATTTATGCTCAACCAAGGGGAGGAGCCACAAGCCATGTACAACCAGCTCAATACCTTAGTGAACCAAGTGTGCAACCTCGGGAGCACAAATTGGGATGACCATGAAATGGTCAAGGTTATTCTTAGATCACTCGTTTTTCTTAACCCTACTTAAGTTCAATTAATTCGTGGTGATCCTAGATATAAGCTAATGTCTCCCGAGGAAGTGATTGGAAAGTTTGTGAGCTTTGAGTTGATGATCAAAGGCTCCAAACAAATCATCGAGCGAGGCGCCTCCTCCACACCCGAAGTGCAACCCATTGCCTTCAAAGCAACGGAGGAGAAGAAAGAAGAGTCTACATCAAGTAGACTCCCTATCGACGCCTCCAAGCTCGACAACGAGGAAATGGCGCTCATCATCAAGAGCTTCCGCCAAATCCTCAAGCAAAGGAGGGGGAAGGATTACAAGCCCCACTCTAAGAAGGTTTGCTACAAGTGTGGTAAGCCCGGTCACTTTATTGCTAAATATCCATTATCTAGTGATAGTGACAGGGGCGACGACAAGAAGGGAAAGAGAAGAGAAAAGAAGAGATACTACAAGAAGGGCGGCGATGCCCATGTATGTCGGGAGTGGGACTCCGACGAGAGCTCCACCGACTCCTCCTCCAACGAGGATGCTGCCAACATCGCCGTCAACAAGGGTCTTCTCTTCCCCAACGTCGGCCACAAGTGTCTCATGGCAAAGGACGGCAAAAAGAAGGTAAAATATAGAGCCTCCACTAAATATGCAATATCTAGTGATGAGGAAAACTCTAGTGATGATGAGGATAATTTGCTTGCCCTTTTTGCCAACCTCAACATGCAACAAAAAAAAAGTTAAATGAATTGATAGGTGCTATTCATGAGAATGATGAACTCTTGTATATCCAAGAGGACTTCCTTATTAAGGAAAATAAGAAGCATGTTAAAGTTAAAATGCTTATGTTCAGGAAGTAGAAAAATGTGAAAAATTAACTAGTGAGCTAAGCACTTGCCATGATACTATTTCCAACCGTAGAAATGAGAATGCTATATTAATTGCTAAGGTTGAGAAATTAAATGTTTGTGATGTTTCACTTGTCAAACTTAAAATGATAATGCTAATTTGATTGCTAAGATTGACAAGTTGAATGAATCAATTGCTAGCCTTAGGATAGAAAATGATAAATTGGTTACTAAGGCTAAAAATTTAAATGTTTGAAATGATATTGTTTCCAATCTTAGAAATGAAAATGTCATGTTACATGCTAAGATTGATGAATTAAATGCTTGCAAACCCTCTACATCTACTGTTAGTCATGTCTCTATTTGCACTAGATGTAGAGATGTTAATGTTGATGCTATTCATGATCACCTAGCTTTAATTAAACAACAAAATGATCACATAGCTCAACTTAGTGCTAAAATTAATGAGCATGACTTAGAAAATGAAAATTTTAAATTTGCTAGAAGCCTGCTCTATAGTGGGAGACGCCCAGGCATTAAGGATGGTGTTGGCTTCCAACAGGGAGACAATGTCAAGCTTAATGCCCCTAAGAAATTGTCTAACTTTGTCAAGAGCAAAGCTCCCATAGTTCAGGATAACGAGGGCTATATTTTATATCCTGCTGGTTATCCCGAACACAAAATTAGGAGAATTCATTCTAGGAGGTCTCACTCTGGCTCTCATCATGCTTTTATGTATAAGAGTGAGGCATCTAGTTCTAGGCATTCCACTCATGTTAAATTGCCTAAAAAGAAATCTCCTATAGCATCAAATGAACCTAATATTTCATTTAAGACTTTTGATGCTTCTTATGTGCTCACTAGCAAATCAGGCAAAGTAGTTGCCAAATATGTTGGGGGCAAATACAAGGGGTCAAAGACTTGTGTTTGGGTACCCAAGGTGCTTGTTTCTAATGTCAAAGGACCCAAGACCATTTGGGTACCTAAGAACAAGGCCTAAACTTGTTTTGTAGGTTTATGCATCTGGGGGCTCAAGTTGGATAATTGATAGCGGGTGCACAAACCACATGACTGGGGAGAAAAGAATGTTCTCCTCCTATGAGAAAAACCATGATCCCCAAAGAGCTATCACATTCGGGGATGGAAATCAAGGTTTGGTCAAAGGACTTGGTAAAATTGCTATATCTCCTGACCATTCTATTTCCAATGTTTTTCTTGTAGATTCTTTAGATTATAACTTGCTTTCTGTTTCTCAATTATGCAAAATGAGCTACAATTGTCTTTTTACGGATATAGGTGTTATTGTCTTTAGAAGAAGTGATGATTCAGTAGCATTTAAGGGAGTGTTAGAGGGTCAGCTATACTTAGTTGATTTTAATAGAGCTGAACTCGACACTTGCTTAATTGCTAAGACTAACATGGGTTGGCTCTGGCATCGCCGACTAGCCCATGTTGGGATGAAGAATCTTCATAAGCTTCTAAAGGAAGAGCACATTTTGGGACTAACCAATGTTCATTTTGAGAAAGGCAGGGTTTGTAGCGCATGTCAAGCAGGGAAGCAAGTTGGTGCTCATCATCCACACAAGAACATCATGACGACTGATAGGCCGCTTGAGCTACTCCACATGGATCTATTCGGCCCGATAGCTTACATAAGCATCGGCGGGAGTAAGTATTGTCTAGTTATTGTGGATGATTATTCTCGCTTCACTTGGGTGTTCTTTTTGTAGGATAAATCTCAAACCCAAGAGACATTAAAGGGATTCTTGAGACAGGCTCAAAATGCGTTCGGCTTAAGGATCAAAAAGATTAGAAGCGACAACGGGACGGAGTTCGGCTTCCTTGAGGATGAGGGCATCAAGCATGAGTTCTCTTCTCCCTACACACCACAACAAAATGTTGTAGTGGAGAGGAAGAATAGAACTCTACTTGACATGGCGAGGACCATGCTTCATGAGTACAAGACTTCGGACCGGTTTTGGGCGGAAGCAGTCAACACCGCTTGCTACGCCATCAACCGACTCTATCTTGACTGAATCCTCAAGAAGACATCATATGAACTCCTAACCGATAAAAAGCTCAATGTTTCATATTTTTAGAGTCTTTGGTAGCAAATGCTTTATTCTTGTTAAAAGAGGTAGAAAATCCAAATTTGCTTCTAAGGCTGTAGAAGGCTTTTTACTTGGTTATGATTCAAACACAAGGGCATATACAGTCTTTAACAAGTCCACTGGACTAGTTGAAGTTTCTTGTGACATTGTGTTTGATGAGATTAACGGCTCTCAAGTAGAGCAAGTTGATCTTGATGAGCTAGATGATGAAGAGGCTCTATGCGTCGCGCTAAGGAACATGTCCATTGGGGATGTGTGTCCTAAAGAATCCGAAGAGCCTCCACATGCACAAGATCAACCATCATCTTCAAATCAAGCATCTCCACCAATTCAAGATGAGGATCAGGCTCAAGATGATGAAAATGGAGATCAAGAGGAGGACAATGATCAAGGGGGAGATTCCAATAATCAAGACAAGGAAGATGACGAGGATCCAAGACCGCCACACCCAAGAGTCCATCAAGCGATACAAAGAGATCACCCCGTGAACTCCATCCTCGGCGATATTCATAAGGGGGTAACCACTCGATCTCGTGTCGCTCATTTTTGTGAACATTACTCCTTTGTGTCTTCTATTGAGCCATACAGGGTGGAAGACGTATTAAGGGATTCAGATTGGGTGTTGGCAATGCAAGAAGAACTCAACAACTTCACGAGGAATGAGGTATGGCATCTTGTTCCACGTCCTAACCAAAATATTGTAGAAACCAAATGGGTCTTCCGCAACAAGCAAGATGAGCATGGTGTGGTGACAAGGAACAAAGCTCGACTTGTAGCCAAGGGTTATTCACAAGTCGAAAGTTTGGATTTTGGTCAAACCTATGCACCCGTAGCTAGGCTTGAGTCAATCCGTATATTACTTGCCTATGCTACTTACCATGGCTTTAAGCTCTATCAAATGGACGTGAAAAGTGCCTTCCTCAATGGACCAATCAAGGAGGAGGTCTATGTTGAGCAACCTCTCGGCTTTGAAGATAGTGAGTACCCTAATCATGTCTATAAACTCTCCAAGAGCATGGTATGAATGCCTAAGAGATTTTCTTATCGCTAATGGCTTCAAAGTCGGAAAAGCCGATCCTACTCTCTTTACTAAAACAATTGCAAATGATTTGTTTGTATGCGAAATTTATGTTGATGATATCATATTTAGGTCTACTAACAAATCTACTTGTGAAGAGTTTAGTAGGATAATGGTTCAAAAATTCGAGATGCCTATGATGGGGGAGTTGAAGTATTTCTTAGGATTTCAAGTCAAGCAACTCCAAGAGGGCACCTTCATCAGCCAAACGAAGTACATTCAAGACATACTCACGAAGTTTGGGATGAAGGATGCCAAGCCCATCAAGACACCCATGGGAACTAATGGGCATCTCGACCTCGACACATGAGGTAAATCCGTAGATCAAAAGGTATACCGGTCGATGATAGGATCTTTACTCTATTTATGTGCATCTCGGCCGGATATTATGCTTTCCGTATGCATGTGTGCAAGATTCCAAGCCGATCCTAAGGAAGTTCACCTTAGGGCCGTAAAACGAATCTTGAGATATTTAGTTCATACACCTAAGTTTGGTCTTTGGTACCCCAAGGGATCCACTTTTGATTTAATAGGCTATTCAGATGCTGATTGGGCAGGGTGTAAAATTGATAGAAAGAGCACATCAGGGACTTGTCAGTTCTTGGGAAGATCCCTGGTGTCTTGGGCTTCAAAGAAACAAAACTCAGTAGCTCTTTCCACCGCCGAAGCCGAGTACATTGCCGCAGGCCATTGTTGCGCACAATTGCTTTGGATGAGGCAAACCCTTAGGGACTATGGTTACAAATTAACCAAGGTCCCTCTCCTATGTGATAATGAGAGTGCAATCCGCATGGCGGATAATCCTGTTGAGCACAGCCGCACTAAGCACATAGCCATTCGGTATCACTTTTTGAGGGATCACCAACAAAGGGGGGATATCGAGATAGCCTATGTGAGCACCAAAGAACAATTAGCTGATATCTTTACCAAGCCACTAGATGAGAAAACTTTTACCAAACTGAGCCATGAGCTCAACATTCTTGATTCTAGGAACTTTGATTGATTCCTTGCACACATAGCTCATTTATACCTTTGATCATATCTCTTTCATTTGCTATGACTAATGTGTTTTCAAGTATATTTCGCTAAGTCATAGATTGAAAGGGAAATGGAGTCTTCAGCGAAGACAAGGCTTCCACTCCACTCCATCGTGTTATTTTTCCTTCGCCATCACTCCACATCGCTCTTCACTTTGGTATAATCCTTCACTCATATATTATTTGCCAAAGGGAGAGAAAGTACAAAGGGCTTATATTTCACTCACAAGTATCTGTTTTTTGCGATTCATGCCAAAGGGGGAGAAAGTATTAGCCCAAAGCAAATGGACCGCACCACCACCAATTTCAAAAACGTAGTCTTTCAATTTGTATTAAAAGAAGTTTTTCAATTGGTATATTATTTTTGATATAATTTCAAATTGGTTTGACCTCTTTCAAAATTAATATCTAAAACCCTCTTTAACACTAAGAGGAGAATTTCATTGAGGTGGAGTTTTGTTTAGTCAAAGGAAAAGCATTTGAAACAGGGGAGAAAATTTCAAATCTTGAAAATGCTTCTCGAAATCTTATTCATTTACCATTGACTATTTGCAAAAAGACTTTGAAAAGAATTTCCAAAAACAAACAAAACAAGTGGTGCAAGCGTGGTCCAAAATATTAAATATGAAGAAAGCAATCCATGCATATCTTATGAAAATGTAAATTGGTTTAATTCCAAGCAACCTTTGCACTTACCTTATGCAAACTAGTTCAATTCTGCACTTGTACATTTGCTTTGGTTTGTGTTGGCATCAATCACCAAAAAGGGGGAGATTGAAAGGGAAATAGGGTCAAACCTTTTCCTAAATAATTTTGGTGGTTGAATTGCCCAACACAAATAATTGGACTAACTAGTTTGCTTTAGATTATAAGTTCTACAGGTGCTAAAGGTTCACAACAAACCAATACAAAGTTAAAAGAAAGGGTTCAAATCAAAGGAGCAAAGAAAACCGAAGGCTGCCCTGGTCTGGCGCACCGGACTGTCCGGTGTGCCACCGGACAGTGTCTGGTGCACCAGGGTGGATCAACTCCAACTTGCTAGCTTCGGGTTTTCGGAGAGCCACTCCGCTATAATTCACCGGACTGTCTGGTGTAGCACCGAACTGTCCGGTGTGCCAAGCGGAGTAACGGCTACAGCGCCAACGGTCGACTGCAAAAGTGTACAGTGAACAGTGCGGACTGCACGCGCAGAGTCAGAGTAGGCGCCAGAAGGCGCACCGGATAGTGAATAGTGACTGTCCGGTGCACCACCGGACTGTCCGGTGGCCCCACATGTCAGAGCTCCAACGGTCGAACCCTAACGGTTGGGTGACGTGGCTGGCGCACTGGACAGTGTCCGATGCGCCCGTCGACAGACAACCTTCCCCAACGGCCACTTTGGTGGTTGGGGCTATAAATACCCCACAACCAGCACACTTCAAGGCATCCAAGTTTTCAGCCAACACATTCAATACAAGAGCTAGTGCATTAAATACAAGACACAATTAGACTCAAAGCAATAGTAACTAGAAGAGAGAGTTTTTGTCGTGTTCCTTTGAGCTCTTGCGCTTGGATGGCTTTTCTTCTTCCCCATTTCTAGTTCCCAAGATCTTTGTAATCAAAGCAAGAGACACTATCGGTGTGGGGGACAGATATCCCCCGGGTCCACCAGAAGGATAAAATACCTCACGAAAGGCCCGCGGACCCAATAGTTCGCGAGGTTATCCCTTCGTGGGCCTAGGAGAAATGTCCAATAAGGCGGATTGACACAAGGCTGGATTGACGCAGGCCCAGACAGCCCGATGGATTTGAGAAGTGATCACAACAGTGACCCGACCTTCCCACGCAGGGGCCCCGTACATTGGAATTGAGCGAGGATGAGTCGGCTGAATTATAGGAAGATAGACTCAGTTAGTTCACTATTACTTAGGCACACGTTGTTATCATATCAACATGTAATGCCCCACGGTCGAGTATATAAGGCCTAGGGGGCACCCCTTCAAGACGGGTGACCTCATTTCTTAGCCACCAACACCAGTTCTCTACGTTTCCAATACTAGAGAATCTCCTTGTAACCCACCACAAAAAGTGCTCACACCAGGACGTAGGGTGTTACGCATCTCAAAGTGGCCTGGACCTGAACACAACTGTCCACTGTTTCTCGTGCATTCAGCATGAACCATTGAGCTACAGTCGGTAACACCGTCCTACTCCAAAAAGCACCTTGAGGGGCAACCCCGGGTGCGCGGTCGGACCCAAAACACCGACAGCTGGCGCGCCAGGTAGGGGGTGTGTCATCGATCCAAGCTAGCTCAATGGTCGTCACCTTTAGGAGCAAGATCATCCTCTGTCCTGGGTCCGTGTTCTGCTTTGGAACTATCTCATCTGTAGCGGATGAGGAGGGAACTCTGCATCGCATCGTGGATCCACCGGAGAGAAAGTCGTCCTCAAAGATCTCCGAGAAAATCGGAGCAAAGCAGGGAAAAGCGCAACCTCCAGCACTCCGAGAAAAGACCACCTTCAGCAAGCTAGGAGCCGAGGGTCCGTCTACCCGGAGAACCCCGCTGTCCACCTCTCTAACAGAAAAATGGACACGGATCGCAAGGAGGAAAGAAGCAAATGAAGCCAAGGGTCGTCAAGCTGCTCTTTTTGTGCCTCCATCCTCAAAGGAGGACAGAAAGAAGATCGTCGCGATACTGCTCCATTCTACCCCGACGTCCTCTTCATTGGGGGAAGAGTGGAATCGAATCCTATCTCCGACGATGAACCAACTGCACCAGGAGTGGAACCTCTTCATCGGGAATCTCGCCGATGGAGGAACCGACGCCGAAATATTCAGTGGCATCATGAAGCCAGAGAACGGGATCCAGCGCAGCCCGTATCACAAGACGAGGTCTCAGAAGTAGGAGAAACTCCGGAAGAACGGGTCCTCAGAGAAAGAAGGAACTCTCGACGATGTGACCGTCGGCAGGCTCAAAAACAGGCTGAGCAGGGAACGAGGCAACGTCGGGAAAATCCACTCTTTGGACACAAACTGAACCCCGATTTCACCCGAGCCTTGAACACACCGAGTGAAGTCGGTGGAGTGTTGGCTCGGATAGCTGATGGCCTCCCCCGAACTCCCGATGCCGAGGGCTATCGGCGGCTGTTCACTCAAGCAGCCAACCACCTTCTACCCCTCGCTCATTCGTCGAACGATCTACGACACGCCATCAACAGTCGGCGGGACGCACGGAGCTCCATCAACGCTTCGCGTGAACAACGACATGAGAACGAGATCCATCACCGGGAAGAGTACGACCGGGATCATGGCATCCCAACGCGAAGTCAGGCTACCAGAACCGAGTCGGCCACGGCTTCGACTGGTGGCACCACCCGGGGACAGTCGAGGCACCACGACAACTACTCCCCTCCCCGGGAAAGACATCATTACCGACGACAAGAAGACAGTTGTGGAGTATCAACGCTTACTCCACGCCTCAGGGCCATTCAATGGCCCCCTAACTTCAAGGTCTCCAATGTCGACAAATATGAACCTAAGCAGGATCCGGGAGGCTGGCTGGCCATCTACACCACCGCCGCCTGAGCTGCTGGGGCAACCGAGGACGTGATGACTACATACTTGCCTATCGTCCTTGGGCAAGACGCACTGCAATGGCTGCGACACCTACCCCGACACTGCATCGACGACTGGAGCGACTTCAGTCGGCGCTTCACCGCCAACTTCCAATCTCTCTCCGACAAATCGACCCAACCATGGGACCTCAAATCCATCAAGCGTCGGGGGGACGAAACTCTTCGGTCGTACCTCAAAAGATTCCAGACCATGAGAAATCATATCCCCGAGGTTGCGGAAGCAGCAATGATCGAGGACTTCTACCGGGGATCCAATGACTCGGCCTTCGTCCAAGCCATACTACAAAAAGCACCAACCACTTCGGAGCAGCTATTCCGGGAAGCCAACCTCTACATCACCACCGATGAATGAGCTCTATACCTCATTGGAGGAGCAAAGCCTGCACCGACAGCACCGCGACGCGACACAAACCAGCAACCCGACAAACGCTGGGAGAAGAGGCCTCGTGAAGAGGTCCACGCCGCCGGACCGCCCGCTTCTCGCGGAGGCGAACGAACGCTGGACGACATCCTTGACGCCCAGTGCCCGTACCACAAGGACATGCGCCACACCCTCTGGAACTGCAGGGACTTCAAGCACTCCGTGGGGAACGACCGACCTTTCCAACCTCTACCTCCTCCCCTCCCGCGAGGAGGACCAGGAGAACCGCGACAACCCCAGCAACAGGAGGAGGGAGGAGGTGGAGCCTTCCCGCGCGTTGACAGAGAAGTCAATGTCATCTTCGGCGGACACGGGTCGCAGGAAAGCAAGAGACAACAAAAGCTCAACGATCGTCAGATACTGGTGGCAGCTATCAGTCCACCTGCCCCATACCGATGGTCTGAGCATCCGATCACGTTCACCCGGGCGGATCAGTGGCTCAACTTCGACCACCCAAGCAAGTACCCGCTCCTTGTTGATCTGGTGATCCAAGAGAGCAGGGTAAAGAAGGTGTTAGTGGATGGGGGAAGCAGCATCAACGTCACCTTCCCCCGGACGCTCCAAGGCTTGGGAGTTCACCTCAAAGAGCTCCACGAGTCAGACACACCCTTCTTCGGCATCGTGCCGACTGAAGGAGAATATCCGCTGGGCCACATCTACATGTCGGTCACCTTCGGAACTCTGGAAAATTACAGAACCGAGTTCCTGAGGTTCGAGGTGGCGAACTTTGACTGCGGATACAACGCCATCATCGGGAGGCCTGAGTTGGCGAAGTTCATGGCCATTTTGCATTATACATACATGATATTGAAGATGCCAGGACCACAAGGAATCATAACTGTGCGCGCTGACTTCCAAGGCGCCGCAGAGTGTTTCCGAGTGGCCATTCAGGTGGCCCTCACTACAAAACCATCGGTGACTTCTTCTGCGCAGGCGAACTCAAAGCCTGAGGAAGACCTCACGGTGCCCGCGAATGAAGCTCAAGCCGTGACCTCTATGCGGCCGACTGAAGAAACCAAGAGAATCAATCTTGGGTTCGCCGACGAGCGCAAAACTGCTATCATCAGTTCCAGTCTGGATGACAAATAGGAAGGCGCGCTCGTCCAGTTTTTGCAAGATAACCGAGACGTATTCGCATGGCAACCTGCGGATATGCCGGGAGTCCCGAGAGAACTGACCGAGCACAAATTGAAGGTCTACCCCCAGGCGAGGCCGATCCGACATAAATTACGTCGCTTCACGCCCGACAAGAGAGAAGCCATCCGTGCCAAGCTGGCTCGCTTGGTCGCGGCAGGGTTCATTAGAGAGGTGTTACATCCTGAATGGCTAGCTAATCATGTTCTTGTACTCAAAAAGAATAAAGTGGATTGGCGCATGTGCGTCGACTATACAGATCTCAACAAACACTGTCCAAAGGATCCCTTCGGGCTTCCTAGGATAGACCAGATGGTGGATTCAACCGCCGGATGTTCTGTGTTGTCTTTCTTGGATTGCTACTCTGGGTATCATCAGATTAGTTTGGCAAAATAAGATGAGGAAAAAACAACATTCATCACCCCGTTCGGAGCCTTCTGATATACCTCCATGTCGTTCGGCCTCAAAAATGCTGGAGCGACTTATCAGAGAGCTATTCAGACATGCTTAGCCGACCACTGGGGCAAGCGTGTGGAAGCTTATGTGGATGATGTGGTAATCAAGACAGAGAATTCAGAAAATTTCATTGAAGATTTACAGCTGGTCTTCAACAGCCTACGGCGATATCGATGGAAGCTTAATCCCAAAAAATGTGTTTTCGGAGTACCAGCAGGAAAGTTGCTCGGGTTTATTGTCAGCCACCGAGGAATTGAAGCCAATCCAGAAAAGATCGAAGCTATCACGAGGATGGAAGCACCACGATCACAGAAGAAAGTACAAAGACTTACCGGATGTATGGCAACTCTGAGCAGATTCATATCAAGGCTGGGAGAGATAGGCTTACCATTTTATAAGTTGCTCAAGAAGGTAGACAAATTACAGTGGACTTCAGAAGCACAAGAAGCTCTAGATGCGCTGAAAAAATTCTTGACAACACCATCAGTGCTAAAACCACCGCGCCGAGCCACGCCGACTCAACCGGCTGAAGATCTGCTATTATACATCTCTTGCACGACTCACGTGGTGAGCACCGCGTTGGTAGTCGAGCGAGCAGAAGAGGGACATGCATACCCAGTACAACATCCTATCTATTTCATCAGTGAAGTTCTAGGCCCCTCGAAGAAGAAATACCCTCAGGTTCAGAAGCTATTATATGCAGTACTTCTAACTGCACGCAAGCTCCGTCACTACTTCGACGACCACAAAGTCATCGTAGTCACTGGATTTCCGATAGGGGATATTCTCCACAGTAAAGAAGCCATTGGAAGAATAGCCAAGTGGGCCTGTGAACTGGGATCTCATGACATCGAGTTTTGACCTCGCACTGCAATCAAAACTCAAGCATTGGTTGACTTTGTATCAGAATGGACCGAACAACAGGTGCCGGATAACCCGAAAAATGCAGAAGTATGGCGAATGTATTTTGATGGCTCGTTGAAGCTGCAAGGAGCAGGTGCAGGGATCCTCTTTATTGCACCTGGAGGTGAACAACTCAAATATTCTTTTCAATTGTTATTTCCAGCATCCAACAATGCAGCAGAATACGAAGCTCTGATTCATGGACTGAACATTGCCATATCACTGGGTATCAAGAGACTGATGGTATATGGAGATTCTCTGGTGGTCATAAGTCAGATAAACAAAGAATGGGATTGCTCGAATGATTCCATGGGAAAATACTGCACTGCTGTCAGGAAACTAGAAGACAAATTTGAAGGACTGGAATTTCATCATGTAGAGAGAGATCGCAACACGGCAGCTGACACATTGTCCAAGCTTGGGTCTAGTCGGACTCAGGTCCCACCTGGAGTTTTCGTACAAGAAATACTGCATCTGAGCATTTCACTAGATCAGGTGGAGGAATGCAATGTTCTGAGCCAACCAGAGTCAAATTCTGATGACTGGAGAGAGCCGATCATCAAGTATATAAAAAATGAGGAGGAACCAGATGACAAAAATGCAGCAGAACGAATTGCAAGGCAGTTAGCTCATTATACTCTCATTGGGAAAGCGCTATACAGAAGGGGCGCATCAGGAGTCCTCATGAAATGCATTCTCTCAGCCACCGGAAAGCAACTGCTAGAAGAGGTTCATGCTGGGCAATGCGGGATACACGCACCATCCAGGACCCTGGTTGGGAAAGTCTTCAGGTCGGGTTTTTACTGGCCAACAGCAAAGAGTGATGCAGCCGAGTTAGTCCAGAGGTGCGAAGCCTGCCAGTACTTGTCAAAACAGCAACATCTACCAGCGCAGCAACTGCAAACCATACCTATAACTTGGTCGTTTGCATGCTGGGGATTGGATATGATTAGACCTTTCAAGAAAGCTCAAGGAGGATACACTCATGTACTGGTTGCTATCGACAAATTCACTAAATGGATAGAGTTCAAACCCATTGCTTCTCTAACCTCAGCTAAGGTAGTGGAATTCATACAAGACATAATATTCAGGTTTGGAATACCGAATAGCATCATAACCGACCTGGGATCCAATTTCACAAGTTCAGAGTTCTTCGATTTCTGCGAGCAAAAGAGCATTCAGATCAAATATGCATCGGTGGCATACCCAAGAGCCAACGGGCAAGTAGAAAGAGCCAACGGGATGATATTGGAGGCGCTCAGAAAGAAAGTCTTCGACAAGAATGAAAAGTTCGCAGGAAAGTGGATCAAAGAGCTGTCGTATGTTGTTTGGAGCCTGAGAACTCAACCTAGTCGAGCTTTGCATGGAAACACACTTTTCTTTATGGTCTATGGTTCTGAAGCAGTGCTACCTACTAATCTCAAGTTTGGGGCACCAAGGTTAATCTTTGAAAACATAGCAGAAGCTGAAGCTACTAGACTGGAGGATGTCGATGTACTAGAAGAAGAACGGTTGAATATGGTGATTCAGTTGGCCCGGTATCAGCAAACTCTGATGCGCTATCATGACAGGGCCATACGGCATCGATCCTTTGCAGTGGGAGACCTCGTCCTCTGTCGAATTCTAACGGGGGAGGGACGACATAAACTGTCGCCACTATGGGAAGGACCATTC
This sequence comes from Zea mays, assembly GCF_902167145.1. Taxonomy (NCBI): domain Eukaryota; kingdom Viridiplantae; phylum Streptophyta; class Magnoliopsida; order Poales; family Poaceae; genus Zea; species Zea mays. The sequence continues at coordinate 202,359,001 of NC_050098.1, forward strand.
ATAGTAGCAGAAGTCACTCGGGCTGGATCATATCGTCTCACTCAAATGGATGACACGGAAATTGGGAATTCATGGAACATAGAACATCTCAGGAAGTTTTACCCTTAGCTATATCTCAAAATCCATTGGGACGACAATGTATTCTATAAACTGGAAAATATATCATCAATAAAAAGACTTCAAAGGCACTCGAATTGTTCACTGTCAACCTGCATGCTTACTTAACTCGGGGTGACCACCATACCCTACTATCGGAGCAATCGGCTTAAGTCGGCAATGACTTAAGGCGGTGCGACATGCTCACGCTTACTTAACTCGGGGTGACCACTATACCCTACTAACGGAGCAATCGACTTAAGTCGGCAATGACTTAAGGCGGTGCGACATGCTCACGCTTACTTAACTCGGGGTGACCACTATACCCTACTAACGGAGCAGTCGGCTTAAGTCGGCAATGACTTAAGGCGGTGCGACATGCTCATGCTTACTTAACTCGGGGTGACCACTATACCCTACTAACGGAGCAATCGGCTTAAGTCGGCAATGACTTAAGGCGGTGCGACATGCTCACGCTTACTTAACTCGGGGTAACCACTATACCCAACTAACGGAGCGGTCGGTTTAAGTTGGTAAATTCGCACGGCACACTCGCGCCTACTTAATCCAACACAAGCACATTCGCGATTACTCATCTTAGGGCGACCTCTATGCCCCGCGAAGAAATTCCATACTGCATTTACTTCTGCGATTGTAGATACTGTTGTATTCTAACAACGGGAAAACAATAGTGGCACTCAGTACTGAAAAGTGTTTTCTAACAAAATATCCGGGCACACTAATCACATATTCAAAGCATTCAGTGTCTCTATTTGGTAATGTTCTTCTCAGGAGCAACCGACGAAGAGGGACGACTCGAGGAATCAGGAGCGGCATTCACATCCGCCACTATGTCGTCGGGAACAACCATGCCGGGTCTCCTCATCAGGATCTGCCCCGCGCAAATAGCTTTGTCCATAGCTTTGTCGCGTTGGGCCCTCAGAGTAGCAGAAGTCTCTTCGGTAGCCTTGACAGCCAACCGAGCAGTTTCAAGCTCCTGGACGACTGATTTCTTGGAAGCACACAGATCCTTGATGATAGTATCCTTGTTCGACACCACTTGCCTGAGGCGAATCATATCATCCAGGGACTCTTGCAGCTTATAACGATGATTATCCAAATCTTCCATGGTGAAGCGATGACTCCTCTCCAAGATGGTCAACGAGTTGTTGGCATCGTGATATAGCTTGTCAAGGTTGTCGCGAGAAGTGGCAAGAGCACGTTTTTCCTCCTACAAACAAGAATCAGTTTCTCCAACGTCAAGCAAGCACTAAGAACACAGCAGACAAAGCCAAATAAAGCTTAATTCACTGGTCACCTTTTCAGAGTCAAGCTGAGCATGGAGAGTGGAGTTCAGCGTGTTAGCATCATTCAGAGAAGCAGAAACCCAGGCCAGTTCAGTCTGACCTTGAGAATATTTTTCTTCAAGATCAGAGTACCGCCGAGCCATATCTGTCAAGAAATAGACAAGCAAGGGTGTTCAGCTACAAAGTAGATTAATCAAGTAGATAAAATAAGAAACAAAGGGCACTAACCAGCATTTTCCACCTCCAAGTCAGATACTCGCTGCTGAAGCAGCACTGGATTCCAATGTGTTAGAGATAGAGCTCTTTCCGGGACAGAAGCACCCTGCGACCTCAGCTAACCAGCCATTTCATCAACCAATGCCTGACATTAAAAACAAATGAGTGTAAGAACAATATCACACCCGGGGCACAGCCAGATCAGGAAAAACCAAATTACCTGGAGGTGGGAGAAGAACGAAGGAACTCCCAATTCGTGGGAAATCAATTGATGGCTCGATGAAGGATCAACACCCAAAGCAACCCGCAATGCATCGGTGGTGACCAAGTCAGTGTCAACACCAGAAATCAAAACTCTGTCATCAGGAGCGTCGGCCTCTAAGGCGACTTCCTGACCCAAAGCTTGAACTGCGGCCATGCAACCAGAATGCGGAGGAGAAGACCCTACGTGAACATCCATGGAAGTGTGAGAGGGAGAACCAACTCGGACACCCTCGGGGGCTGGGTCATAGCTCGCGCTACCCATCCGAGTCGGATCATCCCCGGCAACACCCTCGGGGGCTGGGTAAGCGCTAGCGCCACCCTTGAGGGCCAAACTCTCTATAACAGCCACCTCTAAGGCTGAAGGAGCTTCACCCACTTCCATGGGAGCAGAACAATCCAGACCAGCTTCCTGACCCTTAAGACCGCGCTCTAAGGTCGACGAGGCACGGGACGCTGCTCGAGATAACTCCAGCCCGGCATCAGGCACATCAGCACAAATATCCATCATTCCACCATCTACCGGCTCTGACAACAGATCTTCTGGGACCATATCTTCAAGAGTCTGATCAAAGTTTGCTAGAGACAATTCTTGCAGACCAATGAGGGCAGACAAAGCTGGAGAAGGAACACCGCTGCTTTCTCCGCTGGCTATGTAGTGTCGGCTGTTCTTCCGAACTAGAGGGATTTCATCCTCCTCTTCCTCATCTTCATCAACAATGCGGACGGTACACCCATGGGGGTCAGCTTTGGCCGGATCACACCCATTGGGATCAGCATCATCAAGGTCACACCCATTGGGGTCAGCTTCATCTAGGTCACACCCATTGGGGTCAGCTTCATCTACGTCACACCCATTGGGGTCAGCTTCAGCAAAAACTGGTACTGGCACTTCCTCAGCAGCAGGAGCAGCATCCTGATCCAAGCATGACACTCGGCGAAGAAGTCTCTTTTTCTTTTTCTTCCCCTCAGCAGGAGAAGTTGGTTGAGTGGCTCGGCGAGGACGCTTCGAGCGAACACTATCGGACCTTTGAGTATCCAAAGCTTTGTCAGCCTCTGGGATGGGTGCTACAGCCAGTGTTTCAGCAGGGGCTGCATCAGAGGAATCTTCAGCCAACATATCCAGCATGGCACTTATCTCTGCATCACTTGGATTCAAAGGTACCTCGAAATGAACCTGCCTCTCGTCGTCAGGAATTTCACCAAGTGAGGCAACCAAAGCACTAACCTCTTCGGGAGAGGGTCGCACTCTAAGGCCCAAACTGCTATCACCAGCAGGAGGATTTGACACAAAACTGGTAAAAACCTTGGAAGGAGGCAGATTCCAGGCTGAATATGCAACAGGAGCATCGATGTTCGACACCTTGCCTCTGAGTATCATCTCGAGTCGGCTGACCAAATCCACAGCAGGAATTCTTCTGTTGGTAACCCGGGTCGAATCAGCAAGGCCTCGATACAGATAAGCTGGGTACGCTCTGTCCTTTAGAGGTTGAATGTTCTTGAAAATGAAATCGGCGACCACAGCTTCTGTAGTCAGACCCCTCTCTTTCAACAATCCAACCTCAGCAAGTAGAGCCCCTGCCTCAACCACCTCCAGATCTGTGGGGGATTTGGTCCAGCTCGGAGTACAAACATCTGGCTGTCTCCCTGACCGTGGGGGGAGGGAATTGTGGCGGAACTGCCCGAATTATTCCGACTTAAGTGCCTAAGCCCTGCCTTAGAGGCTAGACCACACTTAAATGGGAATAACCCGTCAATCCCTCGGATCTAGTCCGACACGGCCACTGACAGGATCAAGTACCACAATCTCACTCGATGGTGAGTCACAGAGCAAATACAATAAAGCATAAAACCATACATGTCACAATGTTAAATTATTACATCACCCTCATCATCATCGGAGTTTTGCAAAAGTAACCATCATTGTTCGAAGTGCAGCGGAATAAAACTAACGATAATTAAACGGAGAGATGGGGAAGCCTGTCCCATCACTCCTCATGCTCCTCCTCAGCTGAGGCAGGGTCCCACTCAACAGTCCAACCCGGTGGTAAGGTGGACGGCCAAGTCACTCCAGCAACCATGTCCTCCAGAGAACCTGTAAAAAATTATGCCACAAGCAAGGCTGAGTATACTAATACTCAGCTAGACTTACCCGGTGTGAGGAGTCTACTCCTCTACCTCTAGACATGCAGCTGTTTGGCTGTGGGGTTTGGTTGCCAAAAGCACTAGCTAAGTTTCTAAATCAAGATTTTAACTTAATCAAAGTTAAGTGTGACTCTCTTAAGGCTAAAGGTGAACTATCTACTCATACATGGTAGCAAGCATTATTAACAATCAACATCTTATCTCAACTCATCATACTTCCACTTATTACTCAATGCAGTACAATGGATCAAGCAGTCTCATTAGCTGCGAGAAGCAGACGATTCGAATCGAGTTTTTATCCTTGCAAGGTAAACATAAACACACGACATGTAGGGGCACTCCGTCCCCACACACATCAACCGTCCCCATTGATTCCCTGGCAACAGATCAGGGCTCACCGCCTTGGCGTACAATGCCCCACTGACCCCGACTGGCCGTCGTGCAGTGGCCGCACTTGTACCCACCATAACCGGAATGGGAGACCTCGTCTCAGGTCGCGTGAGGGGTAAAGTCTGCGGGCAGGTTCACTCAGGTACTAGGCTTACCGATTTACCATATTTCTCGGTATGTGTTTAGTACATTCAAACGCTTGACACAGGTATCCGCACGTTAATCCTTATTCCTTTTTCCATCTTGTAAACAACTAATCCCCATGGATTGTTGTCCACCAACTAGTATCATGACAGTCTGAAAGTGGGTACAATCAATTTCCTAATCTCGCGCGAGTGCTAGAAAAAAAATCACTCGTCTTCTACCGAGATCCTAATTAAATAAAGCAACTACTCGACCTGTCATACTAGTATTCATCTCAAAGGGATTCCTGAGATCATGCAACTAGGGTTTCAAACAACTCCTACACCTAAGTGCACAATCAAACCTACAATCATTAAGTGAAGTAAAATAGCATAAATAACAGGTTATGCATAAAACCGGGGCTTGCCTTCCAAAGCAGTGGCAGGCAGGTCCTCTGGTGCAGGCTCTGGTGCTGGGTCTGGGGCAATCTCCTGGGCAGCTCCTTGCTCCGGCACGAGGATGTACTCTCCGTCAGCAAGATTACAGTCTATCGAAATGCAATGAACATGTATGTCATGATTATACAAGATTTAAGAACATTAAGCTAAAGAAACTAAGTTTAGGAAGTAACTTAGGGTTTTCTTAGTCACGCGGGGCTCCTAGTGGTACATACATATAGATCCATAGACTTATGCCCTTTTAGCTTAGGTTTTCTTTTAGGATAACCTAGTGGATTGGTGTTACCTTGAGACATTTTAGTGGACAGATTACAAAGGTTTTAGGATAACCTTGATTCACATTATTCATTTTCCTTTCCTTAATTCCCATTTAGGGTTTCTAGGGTAGGTTTGAACTACAACAGGGTTTTAAAAATTTCCAAAAATTCTGTAAAAATTCCAGTGGGTTATTACTGGCTATTCTAGCTTATTTTAAGAATTTGAGGCTTAAAGTATAAAATTTAGGCTTTAAACAAAAATAACAAAAGTTAGGCAAAATGGGTCACTTCACACTACACCTCTTAGTTAGGGGTAGGTTCTGTCCTAAAGATTATTTTTGTTGGCATCCTCTGGTAATACTAGGTCTCTGTGCTAAAAATCACAGAAAACTAAGGGGTGGTTATTTAGTTATGATTTTCTTGAGTTTAATGTCAAAAAGGCTCTGTCTACTACATCATTATTTGAAAAATGTCAAACAGCAGATTTCATATTTTTCCTAAGTTCTCTTTAATAAAACAATAGTTATCCCAAGGGTGGGGGTGTTTTTACCTTGGTGTTATTTTTGTAGGGTTTTTCTAAGTTATCCTTGTTTTATTAATTTAAAAGGTAGCTTTCTTATTTTACACTACAACAGGGTATGATACATTTTTCCAGTGAACTACATTGACTAAGTATCTCAACAAATAGGGGTGCCCTCTGGTTCATTATTTATGTCACTTTTTCTATTTTTCTTAATCTTAAGCATATTATGGAATAAGGTGTTAAAACTAACTTAATGTAATGGACAGAGGGGTTTAACATTTTTAACTAGGTCAGTAGGTAGATATAAACTTCTCCAAATTTTTCTAACCTTAGTTAAATAGTATAACCATTTTTCTTGCTATTATTAAGCTTTTGGTCCAAACTGTAATTAAATCATAACCTTATATTTTTCTCTAGTGCTTATGGGGTTCTATATTTTTCTTAGATAGGTTACATTATTTAGAGTCTGGCAAAATTAGTTTGACCAAATTTGGATAAACCAAACAGAAGTTATGGGTTTTTAAAGTTTCTGTTTGAATTTAAATCAGGTTTTAATTAAGTTTTCCTGGAAAAACAGTTTGCGCCGAGGTCCCTGGGTTTAAACCGAATCAAACTTCGCAGATCTACCCTTACGCCACTATTCACTTGAATCTCTGACTTTTCACTTAACCCCCTGGATTTCTCTCCCTCTCACCTGCAGTCCCTCCCTTAACTGAAACAGTAGCCGCGGGAAAGAAAAGGGTGGCGCGGCTTACCGGCGGCGAGGGAGGTCCGGCGAGGTGGTCGGTGATGTTCAGGAGGTCGCGACGGTCACGTCGATGTGCGGGTCGGCGTCAGAGGTGGTCGGAGCTCCCCTGGCCACGAACACAGGCGGCGGGGATCGACGGCGGCGCCTGCTCCGGCCAAACCACGGCGGGAGAGTTCAATTAATGGGCACGAGGAGCTTCACGGGATGACACAGAGGCCATGCGCGCAACGAATCGGGAAATGGTGAAGGGGTTTACCCGGTCCACGTGCGCCGGCGAGTTCTTGAACTCCGGTGAGCGCGATTTGGCTTCTCCGGTGACGCGGGCCCTCGGTTCAAGCTTGAGCAAGGCTCACGGTCTCACCAGGAAGCTACCTGGGGCTTGAATCGAACGGAGGGGGACTGGAGAGGGGTTGGCCACTGCGGTGGTTCTTGGTCGGCACTGGCGGGCTGCGAGGAGGTCGCCGGAGGCAACGGCTGGCTCGGGCGAGTCCGGCGAGGTACGGAGGAAGAAATGGGGAAGGCAACCGAGCGCTGGGGCGGGTTTTATAGGCGCGGACGCGGCCGGGGCGTCGGTTCGACCGTTTGGCGCGACGCGGGCACGCGGGGCGCGCGCGCGGGCGTGCTCTGGCGAGCTCAGAGCGCGTCGAACACGTGGCGCGTTGCTTCTGCCCGTGTTCTTCGCTCTGCTGAGCGGCCAGGCGTACGAATCTTGCCCTACCGCCTGTGGGAGATCTCTTCCCTGCACCTAGAGCTACCTAGTTCATGTGAGTTCCAAGAGTAGATGTGGTCTGGTTGAGGAGATATGGTAGCGCCAAGTCTTGTTTGTCTGCCCTGTGCAAACCGAGACAAAACCAGTGCCAACTCGTGTCAAATGGTTTTGGCTTGGGTTCAAACTTTTCCAGGGCATTCTAGGGTTCATTTGGCGCCACTTTGTCCATTAGGTCGACAGGTTTTGAAGAGGGGATCAAGGTGAACAGGTGGGATCTTTGCTCAAGGGTTGATTTTTGACTTAGGCAAAATCTGAATTTCTCCCTTGTGTTCAACCTTTGGGGATCTTTTGAGGACCTTTCTGAAAACTTTTTGGGGGTACTTCCTTACTATTAATTGTAGGTTATTAAGTATATTACAACTTTTATATTTGGCCCAAACCATGATCATGATGTTTACATGATCTTTTGATCATGGCTTCAATTAGGGTTATAATTGCCTATGGGGGTTTTACTCTAGGGTTTTGGGAGATCTCCACTTAGATGTGCATTACAAACTAGGGCATGACATCCAAGGTGGATTACACTTGCTTAGGACCTAGAATTCCAAGTTTGGTATACTTTGCCCAATTCAGTCTTCATGTGATAATGGGCAAAAGGGGTAACCCTGGGATGGACACCCTGAGTAACACCTGGGGTGTTACAGCCCTCCCCCCTTAAAGGAATCTCGCCCCGAGATTTAGGTAGAGTCCCTTGGAGGGTGCTTGAAGGTGTGCTGGTGTTGTTTTTCCTTTATACTTAAGGTTCTCTTGTTAACTGCTCTTCGAATGTCATCCTCTTTGCAACTTCAGAAGGAAGCCCTTCTTAAGTTAAATCCATAACTTAGACTATCCTTGTTATCTAAGTTTTTCTTATAATTGACTTCAAAGGGGCAGGTGGGGGGGGGTTCTGGGGTTACGTACCGACTCCTTTGGGCAGAAAGTCGGGGACGCGAGAGCGCAGAAAATCCTCAGTCTCCCATGTAGCTTCTTCTGCGGAATGGTGACTCCACTGAACCTTGTACATTCTGACCGACCTTGCCCGAGTTGATCTTTCCTTTTGATCTAATACCTTGATGGGGTACTCTTGGTAAGACAAGTCTGGTTCTATCTCAATGTCTGGCTCCGGTAGTACTTCAGTGGGTAGACGAACGCATTTCCGCAGCTGAGACACATGGAACACATTATGAACTGCTGACATGTGAGGTGGCAATTCTACTTGATAGGCCACGGGCCCACAACTTGCCTTGATCTCATAGGGTCCAATGTAGCGAGGAGCTAACTTGCCCTTGATCCTGAATCTCTGGACACCCTTGGTGGGTGATACCTTAAGATAGACATGATCTCCCACCTCAAATTGTAGGGGCTTCCGCCTCTTATCATGATAACTCCTTTGCCTGGCCTGAGCAGCTTCTAAGTTCTTGGTAATAACCTTGACCTTTGCCTCTGCCTCGAGTACCAAATCTGGCCCAAAAATTTCCCTTTCTCCTGCTTGAGACCAGTTTAGTGGTGTCCTGCACCTTCTCCCATACAAAGCCTCAAAAGGTGCCATCTTCAGACTGGACTGGTGGCTGTTATTGTACGAAAACTCTGCCAAAGACAGACACTTGTCCCAATCCTTCCCGTAGTGTAGTGCACATGCTCGCAACATGTCTTCCAAAATCTGATTCACCCTTTCGGTCTGGCCATCTGTTTGTGGGTGATATGCTGAGCTTCGGATTACTTGGGTTCCAAGTGATTCTTGCAGTTTTTCCCAAAAGCGTGCCACAAACAGTGCTCCTCTGTCAGATATAATGGTCTTGGGAATACCATGCAATCTCACTATCTGATCAACATAAATTTCAGCATACTTCTCTGTCTTATGGGTGGTGTGCACTGGCAAGAAATGAGCGGTCTTGGTCAACCTGTCCACGATAACCCAAATAGAATCATGGTGCCTGGAAGTATTGGGTAATCCCACTATAAAGTCCATGCAAATGTCCTCCCATTTCCAAGATGGTATGGGAAGGGGTTGCAAAGGGCCTGCTGTCTTCAAGTGACTAGCCTTTATCCTCTGGCAAGTATCACACTCGGATATGTACTTGGCAATTTCCCTTTTCATTCTAGTCCACCAATATAAAGATCTGAGGTCATGGTACATCTTGTTGCTACCAGGGTGCATGGAGAATTTTGAAAGGTGAGCTTCATCTAGTATTTTCCTTCTAAGCTCAGGGTCCTTGGGAACAACCAATCGATCTCCAAACCATAGAATTCCTTTGTTGTCCTGTCGGAAACATTTGTATTTTTCTGCCTTTTGCTTGATCATATCCCTGATAACCTGAACACCCTTATCCTCAACCTGTGCCCTGATGATCTGCTCTTGCAACGTGGGTTCCACTGAGATATAGCTTAAGTTACCCGAAGAAACAATTTCTAGGTTCAGCTTGCACAACTCATCACACAGGGTGGTAACTCCTACATCCATGCTCACACAATTGCACTGGGCCTTTCTGCTCAAGGCATCTGCCACAACATTTGCCTTCCCTGGGTGGTAATGCACTTCTAAATCATAATCCTTGATCAACTCTAACCATCTCCTTTGCCTCATGTTCAGATCTGCCTGAGTGAAAATGTACTTGAGACTCTTGTGATCAGTGTAGATGTTACAGTGAGCTCCCATCAAGTAGTGTCTCCATATCTTAAGAGCATGAACTACAGCTGCCAATTCTAGATCATGTGTAGGGTAGTTCTGCTCATGGGGCCTGAGTGCCCGGGAAGCATAAGCAATCACTCTGTTCTCTTGCATCAAGACACATCCCAAACCAGTACCAGAAGCATCACAATAGACTTCAAATGGCTTGGTGTTGTCAGGTTGAGCTAGCACTGGGGCTGTTGTCAAATGCTGCCTCAAGGTATGAAAGGCACCTTCACACTTTTGGCTCCACTCAAATTTGACTCCCTTCTTCAACAGTTCAGTCATTGGCTTGGCAATTCTGGAGAAATCCGGAATAAATCGTCGATAATACCCTGCCAAACCCAGAAAACTCTGAATCTGCTTTACTGTAGTCGGGGGTTTCCAATCCATTACCTCCTGCACCTTCTCAGGATCAACTGATATCCCATCCTGAGAAATTGTGTGACCCAGAAATTTAATCTCCCTCAGCCAGAACTCACACTTACTCAACTTAGTGTACAACTGATGATCACGCAGTCTCTGAAGTACAGTATGCAAGTGTTTGGTGTGCTCGGCTTCATTCTTGGAATAAACCAGAATATCATCAATGAAAACAACCACGAACTTATCCAATTCTGGCATAAACACTGAGTTCATCAGGTACATGAAATAAGCCGGGGCATTGGTCAGCCCAAAAGACATCACCAAAAATTCATACAGTCCATATCTGGTAGAGAAAGCCGTCTTGGGAATGTCGCTGGCACGGATCTTGATCTGATGGTATCCCGAGCGAAGGTCTATCTTGGAGAATACCTTGGCTCCTACCAATTGATCGAACAGAACATCGATGCGGGGCAGTGGGTATTTGTTCTTAATAGTCACCGCATTGAGAGGACGGTAGTCAACACACATCCTCAAACTCTCATCCTTTTTCTTCACAAATAATGCTGGACATCCCCATGGTGAAGTGCTTGGACAAATAAACCCCTTGTCCAACAACTCTTGCAATTGTTTCTTTAATTCTGCCAATTCCGCGGGAGGCATCCTATAAGGTCTCTTGGAGATAGGAGCAGTCCCGGGTTGCAATTCGATGGCGAACTCAATATCTCGGTCAGGTGGCATTCCTGGCAATTCATCCGGAAAAACATCCGGATAGTCACAGACCACTGGGATCTTTTCCACTGGGGATTCTAACATAACAAAAGCACAAGATCGGGTACAACCCCGGTCAGGCAAATACAGTGTGGTCTCACCGCAAGTTGGTGAGTGCACCCCAATGGCTCTGGCTGCAATATCCATAACTACTTGGTGCCTGGTCAACCAGTCAGCTCCCAATATAATATCCACACTATCCAACCCTAAAATGAGGAGGGTGGTTTTAATTATTAAGCTACCAAACTTTATGGGCATGTGTCTATTGATTTGGTAGGTGGCAACCCTGCCTCCTGGTGTTGAAATTGTGATACCTCCATTGGTGTGGTGAAAAGGCAATTGGCACTTGGCACTAAATTTTGCACTGATAAAACTATGTGATGCACCAGAATCAAATAGAATAACAGCAGGATAATTCAAAACTGTAAAGATACCAGTCATGACGGGTGCTCCCTCTGGAATATCAGCCATGGTGGTGAAGTTCAGCCTGCCTTGCCTCACTTGCACCTTCTGCCTCTTGCCTTGGTTCTGATTAGTATTCTGCCCCTGCCTCTGCTGGTTCCTGGGGCAATTCTTGGCATAATGCCCAGTGTTGCCACAAGTGAAGCATCTGTTGTCATTTGCCTGGTGGTACTGCTGGTGGTGGTTATTCCTCTGAGCTGGAAACTGGTTGCGGTTGGGTGCCTGCTGCTGCTGCGGTGGTCTGATCACCCATCTCCCTTGCTGCTGCTGGGGGCCCCTGCCCTGGGTGTCGGACACAATCCTGAAGCGCTGTGGCTGAGCTGAGGGTCCTGCCACAGGGGTCTTCCTCTTCTTCTCTGCCTGCCTAGCTGTAATGCAGTCCTCTTGGGAGATAGCCATGTTGACCAACTCATTGTAGCTGTTGGCCCTGACGGTGTTGAGACGATCCCAGAGCTTAGTGCTGAGCCCCCTTCTGAATCTGTCCCTCTTCTTCTCATCTGTATCTGCATGATATCCCGCGTACTGGCACAAGTCATTAAAAGCCTGGGCATACTGCAACACTGTCCTGTTGCCCTGAGTGAGTGCCAAAAACTCATTTAGCTTCCTGTCCATGATCCCTGCTAGTATATGGTGTCCTATAAAAGCTGCCTTGAACTCCCTCCACTCCACCTCTCGGTCCTCTGGCTGCATAGCAAGAAAATGATCCCACCAAGTCCTTGCGGGTCCGCGAAGTTGCTGGGTGGCAAACCTGACTTTGGTGACCTCTGAACACACTCCATGAAGCAGTGGGAATTTGGATTCTACCACCCTCAACCACACATCTGCATCAAGTGGGTCCTCCGCCCTTGTGAACAATGGAGGCTGGGTGCTAAGGAATTCTTGGTATGTAGCTGCCACGGGGTGACGCTGATGGTCCCCACCACCATAATGCTGAGGTGGTGGCTGACGTTGAGCCAGCTGCCTCAGGATCTCATTCTGCTGAGCCATGAGCTCCTGCAGAGTGGGAGGTGGTGGCGGCGGTGGAGGAACGCGCTCGTTCTGGCCACGACGCTGCCTCCCGGCCATCTGAAAAAACCACATACTTACTTAACACCACAGTTCCGAATTTCAAGATTTTTATCACGGGGAAAAAGTTAAAACAGCATGATAGACTCCGACTTCAACAAAAGGGATTTTAAGAGGCATAAATTCCTCCTTCTAATTTAAACTGATAATAGCATCCATCAAACAAGCTCCCAAGAGAGTTCAACATGATTACATCAAATTGTTCCAAAATGACTCAACTCTATCTAGCCTAGTACCCCAAGGGTGCAAAAGCTAAGCTAGCTGCGAGGAGTCCGACTATCCAACTTCTAAGCCTACCCTGGACACCTAGTGAGCGAACGAAGCAACACTCGACTCGGGGGAAGGTGGTCTTCCCGAGCCAGCAGTGTCCACACTGGAGGCAGGCTCATCTCCCTCAATGTCGATGTCCTCGTTGGCCTCCTGGTCCTGGATCTCCTGGTGATGCATGTCCAGGTGCTCGTTAGCCTCGGCAAGCTGCTGCTGAGTGTTAATGAGCTGATCCTCCAGAACCTCGATGGTGTTCTCCCTGGTGCCCACCAGCTCCTCCAACTCCTGAATGTCAGTGGATAACTGCTCCACCTGCAAGTCCTTCTCCACCATTTCTTGAGACAAGTCAACCACGAGCTCCTCTCTGTTATCCAGCGTGATCTTTGTTGCCTCCAGTAGTGCCATCAGATGGGACATTGCCTCACCGCGCATCACCTGCAGACGATACAGAGCATTCATGCACCGTACTGTCAAGTGCGCAGTCTGACCTGGGTAGATGGCCCAGATGTCCTTGGCATGCTCCACCCGATCCTTCCACATTGGGTCGTCCTCCTTCTCAGCGGGGAACAAGCCAATGGGGTGGGTAGCCAGCTCCAAGGGATGGAATCCGCAGAAGGTAGTCAATCCATGCAGAGCGATCGCCTCGATTGTGTCCTCTGCCCGGTACCCGAAAGACTCTGAGTCTAAGGAGCGCCAGCCTGGCTGCAGGGGATGAGGCTCCAAAGTCATCCTCACCCTACAGCGGGGCACCCGGTGCTTCTCGAACTGCTGCACCGCGTACTGAGGGGGTGTCAAATATCCGGCCCCCTGAAGTACCTCCCACAAGATGCGGGGAAATCCCTCTCGTGCAAGTCCGTCAGTGTGGGTCAGTGCATTTCCGTCATTGGAGGATCCGGGGGAAGTCATCTATGTACGGTTAAGCGTAAGTAAAAGAAAAAGAATTATAAAAAGAATAAGGAAAAGTAAAACTCAGCTCGTCTCTAGTTAAGTAGAAAGGCACTAGGGACCTAATTGGTTGTTATCTTATTTTTAAGTCCTTTACTCAGTTATCCATTGCTTAATTATGAATGCATGCATGCTCGTCCTGCACGGCCTCACAACAAGATAAAAGGAATAGGGAAGAACTTCTATCCTGTAAAAGTGGCCTGTAGGGCCTAGTTACTTAGCCACCTAGCTACCATTCTATTAACCTAAGGCTTCACGTCCTAGGTCTATCCTGTTCGTCCTACTATCTATCCAACCTTGTTTCTATCAAGTTTTATTTAGAAATTTTGATGGTATTTATATTTTATTGATTCCTCTGTGGTGGTACAAGCTCCGATACCAGCTGTGGCGAAACTGCCCGAATTATTCCGACTTAAGTGCCTAAGCCCTGCCTTAGAGGCTAGACCACACTTAAATGGGAATAACCCGTCAATCCCTCGGATCTAGTCTGACACGGCCACTGACAGGATCAAGTACCACAATCTCACTCGATGGTGAGTCACAGAGCAAATACAATAAAGCATAAAACCATACATGTCACAATGTTAAATTATTACATCACCCTCATCATCATCGGAGTTTTGCAAAAGTAACCATCATTGTTCGAAGTGCAGCGGAATAAAACTAACGATAATTAAACGGAGAGATGGGGAAGCCTGTCCCATCACTCCTCATGCTCCTCCTCAGCTGAGGCAGGGTCCCACTCAACAGTCCAACCCGGTGGTAAGGTGGACGGCCAAGTCACTCCAGCAACCATGTCCTCCAGAGAACCTGTAAAAAATTATGCCACAAGCAAGGCTGAGTATACTAATACTCAGCTAGACTTACCCGGTGTGAGGAGTCTACTCCTCTACCTCTAGACATGCAGCTGTTTGGCTGTGGGGTTTGGTTGCCAAAAGCACTAGCTGAGTTTCTAAATCAAGATTTTAACTTAATCAAAGTTAAGTGTGACTCTCTTAAGGCTAAAGGTGAACTATCTACTCATACATGGTAGCAAGCATTATTAACAATCAACATCTTATCTCAACTCATCATACTTCCACTTATTACTCAATGCAGTACAATGGATCAAGCAGTCTCATTAGCTGCGAGAAGCAGATGATTCGAATCGAGTTTTTATCCTTGCAAGGTAAACCTAAACACACGACATGTAGGGGCACTCCGTCCCCACACACATCAACCGTCCCCATTGATTCCCTGGCAACAGATCAGGGCTCACCGCCTTGGCGTACAATGCCCCACTGACCCCGACTGGCCGTCGTGCAGTGGCCGCACTTGTACCCACCATAACCGGAATGGGAGACCTCGTCTCAGGTCGCGTGAGGGGTAAAGTCTGCGGGCAGGTTCACTCAGGTACTAGGCTTACCGATTTACCATATTTCTCGGTATGTGTTTAGTACATTCAAACGCTTGACACAGGTATCCGCACGTTAATCCTTATACCTTTTTCCATCTTGTAAACAACCAATCCCCATGGATTGTTGTCCACCAACTAGTATCATGACAGTGTGAAAGTGGGTACAATCAATTTCCTGATCTCGCGCGAGTGCTAGAAAAAAAATCACTCGTCTTCTACCGAGATCCTAATTAAATAAAGCAACTACTCGACCTGTCATACTAGTATTCATCTCAAAGGGATTCCTGAGATCATGCAACTAGGGTTTCAAACAACTCCTACACCTAAGTGCACAATCAAACCTACAATCATTAAGTGAAGTAAAATAGCATAAATAACAGGTTATGCATAAAATCGGGGCTTGCCTTCCAAAGCAGTGGCAGGCAGGTCCTTTGGTGCAGGCTCTGGTGCTGGGTCTGGGGCAATCTCCTGGGCAGCTCCTTGCTCCGGCACGAGGATGTACTCTCCGTCAGCAAGATTACAGTCTATCGAAATGCAATGAACATGTATGTCATGATTATGCAAGATTTAAGAACATTAAGCTAAAGAAACTAAGTTTAGGAAGTAACTTAGGGTTTTCTTAGTCACGCGGGGCTCCTAGTGGTACATACATATAGATCCATAGACTTATGCCCTTTTAGCTTAGGTTTTCTTTTAGGATAACCTAGTGGATTGGTGTTACCTTGAGACATTTTAGTGGACAGATTACAAAGGTTTTAGGATAACCTTGATTCACATTATTCATTTTCCTTTCCTTAATTCCCATTTAGGGTTTCTAGGGTAGGTTTGAACTACAACAGGGTTTTAAAAATTTCCAAAAATTCTGTAAAAATTCCAGTGGGTTATTACTGGCTATTCTAGCTTATTTTAAGAATTTGAGTCTTAAAGTATAAAATTTAGGCTTTAAACAAAAATAACAAAAGTTAGGCAAAATGGGTCACTTCACACTACACCTCTTAGTTAGGGGTAGGTTCTGTCCTAAAGGTTATTTTTGTTGGCATCCTCTGGTAATACTAGGTCTCTGTGCTAAAAATCACAGAAAACTAAGGGGTGGTTATTTAGTTATGATTTTCTTGAGTTTAATGTCAAAAAGGCTCTGTCTACTACATCATTATTTGAAAAATGTCAAACAACAGATTTCATATTTTTCCTAAGTTCTCTTTAATAAAACAGTAGTTATCCCAAGGGTGGGGGTGTTTTTACCTTGGTGTTATTTTTGTAGGGTTTTTCTAAGTTATCCTTGTTTTATTAATTTAAAAGGTAGCTTTCTTATTTTACACTACAACAGGGTATGATACATTTTTCCAGTGAACTACATTGACTAAGTATCTCAACAAAATAGGGGTGCCCTCTGGTTCATTATTTATGTCACTTTTTCTATTTTTCTTAATCTTAAGCATATTATGGAATAAGGTGTTAAAACTAACTTAATGTAATGGACAGAGGGGTTTAACATTTTTAACTAGGTCAGTAGGTAGATGTAAACTTCTCCAAATTTTTCTAACCTTAGTTAAATAGTATAACCATTTTTCTTGCTATTATTAAGCTTTTGGTCCAAACTGTAATTAAATCATAACCTTATATTTTTCTCTAGTGCTTATGGGGTTTTATATTTTTCTTAGATAGGTTACATTATTTAGAGTCTGGCAAAATTAGTTTGACCAAATTTGGATAAACCAAACAGAAGTTATGGGTTTTTAAAGTTTCTGTTTGAATTTAAATCAGGTTTTAATTAAGTTTTCCTGGAAAAACAGTTTGCGCCGAGGTCCCTGGGTTTAAACCGAATCAAACTTCGCAGATCTACCCTTACGCCACTATTCACTTGAGTCTCTGACTTTTCACTTAACCCCCTGGATTTCTCTCCCTCTCACCTGCAGTCCCTCCCTTAACTGAAACAGTAGCCGCGGGAAAGAAAAGGGTGGCGCGGCTTACCGGCGGCGAGGGAGGTCCGGCGAGGTGGTCGGTGATGTTCAGGAGGTCGCGACGGTCACGTCGATGTGCGGGTCGGCGTCAGAGGTGGTCGGAGCTCCCCTGGCCACGAACACAGGCGGCGGGGATCGACGGCGGCGCCTGCTCCGGCCAAACCACGGCGGGAGAGTTCAATTAATGGGCATGAGGAGCTTCACGGGATGACACAGAGGCCATGCGCGCAACGAATCGGGAAATGGTGAAGGGGTTTACCCGGTCCACGTGCGCCGGCGAGTTCTTGAACTCCGGTGAGCGCGATTTGGCTTCTCCGGTGACGCGGGCCCTCGGTTCAAGCTTGAGCAAGGCTCACAGTCTCACCAGGAAGCTACCTGGGGCTTGAATCGAACAGAGGGGGACTGGAGAGGGGTTGGCCACTGCGGTGGTTCTTGGTCGGCACTGGCGGGCTGCGGGGAGGTCGCCGGAGGCAACGGCTGGCTCGGGCGAGTCCGGTGAGGTACGGAGGAAGAAATGGGGAAGGCAACCGAGCGCTGGGACGGGTTTTATAGGCGCGGACGCGGCCGGGGCGTCGGTTCGACCGTTTGGCGCGACGCGGGCACGCGGGGCGCGCGCGCGGGCGTGCTCTGGCGAGCTCAGAGCGCGTCGAACACGTGGCGCGTTGCTTCTGCCCGTGTTCTTCGCTCTGCTGAGCGGCCAGGCGTACGAATCTTGCCCTACCGCCTGTGGGAGATCTCTTCCCTGCACCTAGAGCTACCTAGTTCATGTGAGTTCCAAGAGTAGATGTGGTCTGGTTGAGGAGATATGGTAGCGCCAAGTCTTGTCTGTCTGCCCTGTGCAAACCGAGACAAAACCAGTGCCAACTCGTGTCAAATGGTTTTGGCTTGGGTTCAAACTTTTCCAGGGCATTCTAGGGTTCATTTGGCGCCACTTTGTCCATTAGGTCGACAGGTTTTGAAGAGGGGATCAAGGTGAACAGGTGGGATCTTTGCTCAAGGGTTGATTTTTGACTTAGGCAAAATCTGAATTTCTCCCTTGTGTTCAACCTTTGGGGATCTTTTGAGGACCTTTCTGAAAACTTTTTGGGGGTACTTCCTTACTATTAATTGTAGGTTATTAAGTATATTACAACTTTTATATTTGGCCCAAACCATGATCATGATGTTTACATGATCTTTTGATCATGGCTTCAATTAGGGTTATAATTGCCTATGGGGGTTTTGCTCTAGGGTTTTGGGAGATCTCCACTTAGATGTGCATTACAAACTAAGGCATGACATCCAAGGTGGATTACACTTGCTTAGGACCTAGAATTCCAAGTTTGGTATACTTTGCCCAATTCAGTCTTCATGTGATAATGGGTAAAAGGGGTAACCCTGGGATGGACACCCTGAGTAACACCTGGGGTGTTACAGGAATTCCCGTGATTCTCCACGATAAACCATTCCAGGCGCCATCCTTTGATGTTGTCCTTGAGTGGGATGTCGAGGTAGTCGGTCTTCCTCCCACAGCGCATCTCCAAACTCGCGCCCCCCACAAGCTGGTGCTGCCCTCCAGCCATCCCAGGCCGACAGTGGTACAAGTACTTCCATAGGCCGAAGTGTGGCAGAATACCAAGGAAAGCTTCGCACAAATGAACAAAAACGGAAACTTGTATAATGGAATTGGGATTCAGATGGGTCAGATTCAAGTGATAGAAATCAAGGAGACCGCGGAAGAAAGGAGAAATGGGAAGAGCAACGCCACGGATGAGAAAAGGAACGTAAATGACGGATTCGTGGGTGTCTTCTGTCGGAACAGTGACCCCGCGGCAGATCCGCCAAGAACAGAGCTCCTTCGGAGGAAGAACTCCGATGGATACGAGATGAAAAAGGTCGGATTCAGAGACGACAGACATGTGGTTACCTGCGAAAGGCAACTAACTGTTGGGATCAATAGGAGGAATGTTTGCGGCAGACGAACTCTGAGATTTCCGCTTGGGCGCCATCTCAACCTTGCTGGCGAACAGAGCGGAGGCAGTATTGCGAGAGAGCAGAGAAGGCCTGGATGCAGAAAAGCAAAACTAGGGCACAGAATGCAGAGGCATGCGACAGTGCAGTACATATGGGGTTTTCCGAGGCCAGACGCCATTTCTAAAAAGCGCCCAGTCATCACCGAGCCGTTATTTCTAAAACGCTGGCGTGCCATGTCATCACCCAGCTGTTATTTCTAAAACGCTGGCGTGCCAAGTCATCACTCGGCCATTATTTCCAAAACGGCCGACGCGGCCTAATTTAACTTAGCTGCTATTTCTAAAAACGCTGGCGTTACTAGACTTCACTCGGCCACTATTTCCAAAGCGGTCGACATAGCCCGTTATCACTCGGCTGTTACTTCTAAAATGTCGACGTCGCCAGCAGTCACTCGGCTGTTATTCCTAAAGAAATGACGTAGTTTCAAAAGATTTGACTGTTACTTCTAAAACGTCGACATCACCAGTAACCACTTGGTCATTATTTCTAAAACACCGACGTGGCCCGCTATCACTCAGCCATCACTTCTAAAAGCGCCAACATCGCTGATAATCACTCGGCCGCTACTACTAAAGCGCTGACATCGTGAAGAGGGCAGTCTGAAGCGTGACTCAACGATTCTAAGTCGCTACTCAAGCATTACATTCAGAAACAGCATCTGCAGTAAGCATTAAAACGATCGACGATCGACAGGAAGGCAAAATGGTACACACAGGATGAGGCGAAATCATTCTTCATTATAAGGGAAGCATTACCGAACTTACAAATCAACTCATTATGAGTTGATGTCCTCCCTATTACTACATCATATTTCACTACACTATACTACTAGCTACTACTACATTATTTCACCAATACTACTTCTACTACTAATCTATACTAACAATTAAAACCAGTGGCATCTAGCCACTGGCCTTGTTGCTACCCCTGCTGCTGCCCTTGCTGCTGTCGCCGCCGTCGCCGCTGCCACCTTTGCCGCCACCGTCACCGCCATCGCCGCCGCCCTCCTCGGACGAGTCCGAGGAGTTCTCCTCGTCCGAGGAGTACTCCGACTCATCCAAGCCCTCGAGCCCGGTGCGCTCGACGGCCCGGATGTAGGTCCACACCTCCGCGGCGATCCCCTGGGAGTCGTCTGAGTCGTCAGACGGCGCCGGGGCAGGGGCCGGTGAGCCCTCGGACTCGGAGGAGAACTCCTCCTCCGAGTACTCCGAGTCACCGAAGTCCTCCGAGGGAGGAGTCGGCTCACGCTTCCGTTTGTCGCCAGAGTGATGCGAAGAACTACCACCCTTCTTGCTCTTGCCCATGGTGGAGTAGAAAGAAAGAGAAGAAAGTAAACAGCAAGCAGCGGTAAGAGATGTGAAATTGCCGGAGAAGCAAGAACACTATTTATAGAAGAAGAAGGCAACCGCTCACCTCCTACCGCGGCCACCGAACAGTCGCAAAAATTCAATATGCAATTCAAACCGTCTGAAGACACGTCAGGCGGCTGACGCCGTTCCATGTAATACGACACCCATTGGGATTTCAGTC
The DNA here is from genome assembly GCF_902167145.1 of Zea mays. Classification (NCBI taxonomy): domain Eukaryota; kingdom Viridiplantae; phylum Streptophyta; class Magnoliopsida; order Poales; family Poaceae; genus Zea; species Zea mays. Next base: position 202,379,714 of record NC_050098.1, read on the forward strand.
AACTGCTTGGGCGATATGATTACACCCGCGGTCACATCAAGTTACTACTATGAAGCAGTTTGCTAAACGCTCAGTGCACCAAGCCGTCCCTTGCCTACACCCATTGGGGGGACGTCCATGAATTTTCAATAGATTTTCCCAAGCAGTCACATCCATACAGTATACGCAATGAATACCTCAAGACAAAAGGAGGATATCAACAGATATCAGAGGAAAGCCAAATACAGCCGATGAGGTACAAGTCTAATCGACAGAAGCATTGAAGCACGAAGTGATATGAAGACTACCCAAAGGCCGTCTATAGAATGTCCAATCAGTCGCAAATCAAATAAATTGCCAGGCCTGGCAAGATATGGCCAGATTGTGTACTCGGTTTCAAAGACAAAAATGTATGCTGACCTCTAAAGCATAACGTTGATGACATAATGCTGACCTCTAAGGCATTCGACAAAAGAAAAGGATGATCGCTAAAGAAAAAAAGAGACCATGAGATGAAGACCTTCGAGCGGATTATTTTCTAAAATCCACTCGAAGCTCGGTGCACCCAATGAATCATCTACCCCGAGAGGTAGAATGCTGATATCTAAAGCATACGACAAAACTAAGGCGAGACTGACCTCTGAAAAAGCACAAGTGGAAGATAAAAGTGAATTCGGAGAAGACTTGAAATGAAGACCTTTGAGTGGATTATCTGCAAAAATCCACTCGAAGCTCGGGGGCTACACCCATTGGGTGCACCCAATGAACTTCAAAGTTCTACAGTGCAAAATTCTGACCTCTGAAGCATGAACCTGAGACAGAACACCAAATTTCGAGGAGTAATAGTGGAAGAAGACAGTAAAAAACCGTTTTTACTGGATCACTCAGAGTTCAGGAGTAGTGACCCGGCAGGCTTATTTCCACGGCATTTCTCAGTAAAAATCAAAGACTGCAAGCTGGACCAAGGATCTTTGGGCTGGTTATTTCAAAATCAACCCAAAGATCGGGGGCTTGTGGGGGACAGATATCCCCGGGTCCACCAGAAGGATAAAAGACCTCACGAAAGGCCCGCGGACCCAATAGTTCACGAGGTCATCCCTTCGTGGGCCTAGGAGAAACGTCCAATAAGGCGGATTGACACAAGACTGGATCGACGCAGACCCAAACGACCCGATGGATTTGAGCAGTGATCACAACAGTGACCCGACCTTCCCGCGCAGGGGCCCCGTACATCGGAACTGAGCGAGGATGAGCCGGCTGAATTATAGGAAGATAGACTCAGTTAGTTCACTATTACTTAGGCACATGTTGTTATCATATCCACATGTAATGCCCCACGGTCGAGTATATAAGGCCTAGGGGGCACCCCTTCAAGACGATGGACCTCATTTTTTAGCCACCAACACCAGTTCTCTACGTTTCCAATACTAGAGAATCTCCTTGTAACCCACCACAAAAAGTGCTCACACCAGGACGTAGGGTGTTACGCATCTCAAAGCGGCCCGAACCTGAACACAATTGTCCACTGTTTCTCGTGCATTTAGCATGAACCATTGAGCTACAGTCGGTAACACCGTCCTACTCCAAAAAGCACCTTGAGGGGCAACCCCGGGTGCGCGGTCGGACCCAAAACACCGACAGTCGGAGAGGGAATTCTCCGGCCGGGTGGCGGAATGCACCCGCCCTAAATCCTAAGATGAGGAGGGGGCTTAAGAGTTTTGTCGGTCCTGCTAAACGATCACCGAGCACATGAACACGAGAGGATTTAGAGTGGTTCAGGCCGCCGGAGCGTAATACCCTACTCCACTGTGTGTTGGATTGCTGTGGAAGCTTGAGTGCTTTTGGTATGAGTTGGTCTATCAGAGCCTGAGTTCGTAATGTTGCATGCGTCCCCTTTTATAGCCAAGGGGGCATGTACAAGGATACTGAGCCCCGACATGTGGGCCCAGGAATATAACGGATGTAGTACTTGGCGCTACTCCTGCTTGCTGCTAGGCAATCTTCTTATGTCCTGACGTCTGAGATCTGCGTAGTATCGGCGTGCAGGGGAAGCTTCCAGTATAAGGGATGATGAGCACAGTGCGTCGTGTGGCACGGGCGCACTGTTTGACAATGGACTAGACAGGTGCGTCGTCTGCAGGATGGCCCTAGCACCGCCTGCCAGCGGAGTGGACAGGACACATTAAATGCTGAGGGGGCACATCGCCTGTCGGTAGGGTGGACAGGCGGCGCGTCCTCTCCACAATAAATGCAGAGGCCGTGCGGCCTAGAAGCCCTACTTTAGGCCCCGCCCGTTGGATTATGTCACGGGCAACAAGCCACGTGGCAGCATCGGGTTTCCGCCTGAGCGGAGAGCGCAAGCACACAGGATAAGGCCTAGAAACGTGTCAGTACCGGACCCTTGCTTATGCCAGGGTCTCCCTGTCCCGGGACCTCGTTGTGGCCTGGACCTTACTTGGAGGGATGTGGACCCCATCCAAGGGGGGCCGGCATGCTTGCTTGGGAGTCCTGGGCCGTAATCGGGGGTCCGGGTTGTGCGTACAGGGGTCCGGTGCTCCCTCGCGGAGGTTCGGTCCAACTGAGACCTCCCGGGACGTATCATCTTTTCTCGCCACGTGGTGCCCCTTGAGCCGCCCACGTGGTGGGGTCCGGCGCTGCTCACCGTGCGACTAGGGAACGCCGTACGGGCACTTCGTCTTCATACTGTAGTAAGAGATACCCCTGATTCAGGGTACCGACAGTGGCCCCCGGGCCCGCCTCAGGGGAGGATACGAGCCTGCAGGTGGGGCCAAAGTTTGACTGATTGGCTCGCTGCTTCTGCGCGCCCGTTTGATACAATTACTGTCGGTCCGCCCTCAGTTACGCTGACTGCCACGCCTGTCCCCGCGGCTGGCTGACCCGTGACCTCCGCACTTAATGGCTTTGTTGGGCCATGCACGGGGTGCCTCGAGTCGCTGCATTGGTTTTGAAAATTTAACTTCTCTGTCTTCTGTGGCGGCCCCGAGGAGGCGTGGTACTGGTGCGGGTGGCGGTGCGACTTCTCTGTATGGAGAAACCGGTGCGCCAGATGCATGACATGTGGGCCTGGGCCCTCATGCCAGAGGTTGGACCGCTGGTTTCGGCGAAGCCGAGGGGACGCACAACCGCGGGGCGGTTGCACGCTTCTTGTGCGGCGGTTCGCCTCCTTGTCGCGGTGAAGATGAAAGGGCGTATAACCACAGGGTACTTGCACGCTCCTTGTGCGACAATTCGCCTTCTTCGCGCTTCGGGCCAGCTTGTATGACATGTGAGGCCTGACCCCCATGTCATAGGGTGGAAACCCTGGTGCGCATCGGGGGAGACCTTGCCCGTGACGCTTCGGGGCGCGAGCAGGGAAATCTGCCTTTAAAAAGGGGTTCACCCCTCGAGTAGCAGCCATGACTTGCTTCTCTTCCACTCGCGGCGTCCTTTCGACTCCGAGCTCTCTACGCCCCTTTGCCTTCAAGGTTTCCACTTCGCGTTGCCTTAGTTTTCCATGGCCTTGTGACTTCATCTCGAGCACACCCAGACTGAGTGAGTGCTCGAAACGGTATACCGCCTGCTTGGATGGAATGTGCCGGTATTTGCCGGGAGGACTTGTGCTGGGGTCTCTCCTCTCGGTGACATTTCCGCTGAAGAGTTTGTGTTTTTTGTTTCCAAACTCCCAACGGGTTGGCTCTACCGATCCCATCTTTCTTCGTGCAGCTGTTGGAGGGGCTTGGCCCCCAGGCTCTACCCGTGGTGTCCTGCTTCATCCTTTATGCGGCCATCGTCGCCTACCTCCGTGGGATGTCCATGGAGGCGACATTATTTCCCGCTTCTTCCTCCAGCATTCAGGGGGAAGGATGATTAGCAGCCTCGTGGAGGTGGGCAGCGGGCTGAGCCACGGCTCCATCCCACACGCCCCCCAATACTTTGGGGTGGGAAGCGAGTCGTGATGTGGCTCCATCTCTTTGGCTTTGATGGCTTTGGTGCCGCCTCCGACGCTGCCTCCCGCTGCTAAATGGGGCATGGCTGTCCGTCCACCACATGGGCGACGGTCGCGCCGTGCACAGGTCCGTCACATCCGTGGCGTCCCCTGCACCGCCGGCCGTACTGCTCCGACGCCGTCCGGGGGGTCATACAAGACATCGTACGTCGTGGAGGTGGCGGTCGCGTTCTTGGATGGTCTTGTCCTCACCCCCGTAGGAGGACGGGGGCGAGGACCTCTTCGTACGCACTGTGATGGCCGCCGTTGCTAGCAAGCCACCGGTGCGAAGGTGGTCGCCATCGCTGGCGAGCCGTTGGTGCAGAGGTGGTCGCTGTCGTCGGTGCAGAGGTAGTCGCCTCTGCTGGCGAGCCGCTCGGAGCTACCTACCCACGCGGCCCTACTGGTGTAGAGTAGTCCATTCCTGCAGAGTAGAGATGGAGCTAGGGCTCCGCTTGAAAGCAGATGTAATACTTTTGCTTTTTGTAAGGTACTTTTGAGTACTATTTATCAAGCAGTATTAGCACTTATCTGTATACCACTTGTCCCTGTTGTGTGTGGTGTAACTGATTCCTCCTTGGTACCTGGCCCCCCTGGGATGTAGGCTCGATTTGTCGAGGCTGCAGACCAGCATACCTAAGAAAGAGTTGGCAATGGCCCCCAGGAGGTAGCCTCGACTGGGACCTGGGCCTGCACACAGCTTCGTCTAGGGAGCATTAGTAGTACAACCGCAGGACTCGCCATCTGACACTAGCCATCCTTTGATACATGCTCGGGACCTGCAGGGTATAGTCTGGGAGGCCAAGTTGTGCGTCCGGACCCCTGGATGGTGGTTCTAGGTACTAGGACACCCGTCGCAGAGTGGTGGAGCGTGCAGGCCCACGGTACGGAACCAGGCTGAGCGGCTACACGGGCTCCGGACCACCCTAGGAGACAAGTGTCAATTCTCTAGTTCCGGACCCTAGGTTGTCGGACCCATGGGACTTATAATTCCAAATACTAGGGTACTCGTCACGGAGTCGTGGAGTGTGCAGGCTTTTGGGTACGGGACCAGGCTAAGCGGCCACACAGGCTCCGGACCACCCCATGGAACGGGCTCCCGTTCTTTAGAACCGGCCCCCTGGCTGTCGAGCCCTCCTGCTTTCGCAAAGAGGTCCTAAACTGCAAGCCTGGCTATTCAATTCGGATGTCATTATGTCTGATGGAAAGGGAACTGTTCGGGTGGGTTAGATAAAATAATATCTAGAAAACTGCAAGGTAAAACCATGGAGCAATAGGATAAACTATCATAGAGGCACATCTGAGGGGGTAAATCTTTTCTTTATAACCTGTCATGCATGGGTGCATACCAATAGGTCGGGCTTATGAGGGCGGACCTCACCGTGTTGGCGTACACGTATGCGTTACCTAGTTACAAAAGGGAGAAGAATTTGACCCCTCAGACTTGCTCCTATGGATAGAACTTACAGAGATGCTCCAGTGGTCAGGAAGAGGTACTCCTTCAGTCATAGCAAGATAATCACCCCCGGGTCGGCGTATTCCCGTCACCTTGGAGGGTCCTTCCCATCTCTGGGAGAGTTGCGGAGCCCTTCCAGGTTTGGTGCTTGCCGTAGGACTAGGTCCTGACCCTGGGTTCCCATCTGCGTTTGATGAGGGAGTCCTCATCCTTGTGCTGTAGCCATTTCTACATGGACCTGTCAGAAAGCTGGACCCGTGGGGAGTCCAGGAGGGTTTCCGGGGGAAGGCAGGCTTCGGCCCTGTAGGCCGGGGAGCTCGGGGTCCCTCTGGGGGTTCACCTAGTTGTCGCCACCGGAGTGGGAGTCTCCCGTGAAGACATCCTTCAGGTCCCCCTCGGGTGACTGATACCCGAGGTCCCGTTCAACCGCGGCCACCTCGCCGTCGTCGACCTTTACTTTGCCGGGTCGGCGATGAGGTGGGGAGCCATCCTTGGAAGACTGCTCGCATCGCTCACTGACGCGTGTCGCGAAGTCATTGATCTCACAACACTCCACGACGTTGTGGCGACCGTTGGGGTGCATAGGGTATGAGCCGCTGTTTCCCCTCTGCGACCGTGGGCATTTGTTGCGATCGCCCCAACCCCCGGTCGCGGCTGCAACGACTAGAGCGGTGGACCGCGGCTTCTGGTAGGCGCGGTCCTTCTTTTTCTTCCTACCATCCCGGGGGACGGCCCCCGAGCCACCCGACTGGGCAGCTCCAGTTTGTGGGGTCGAGTGCCATGCACGACCCTCGGCGGCTCTGGCGCATTTGTCGGCTAGAGCAAAGAGTGTGGGGACAGTCTCCACGTCATGTGTGGCCAACTTCTCCAACATTTTCTCATCACGTACTCGCTGGCAGAAGGCCGTGATGATGGAAGCATCGGAAATGCGAGGTATAGTACCTCGCACCTTGGTGAAGCGGGAGATGAATGTCCGGAGAGTCCCCCCGGGCTCCTGCCTCACTGCGTGGAGGTGGGCCTCCACACCGTGTTGCTGGTAAGCGCTGGCGAACTTCGCAATGAACCGTGCGCAGAGCTCTTCCCAGGAGTAGGTTGACCCTGGGGCGAGGTTCATGAGCCAAGTCCGGGCAGGCCCAGACAAGGCGACATGAAAATATGTCACCATCACAGCGGTGTTTCCACCTGCTGCTGTGATAGCAGTGACATACACCTATAGGAACTCCGACGGGTTTGACGTATCGTCGTATTTTTCTGGCAGGTGCGGCTGGAACTTGGATGGCCATGACGCCGCGTGGAGATGATCCGCGAGAGCGACGTAGCCCACACCGACCAAGGGGACACCCGCTCGAGACCGGGTGCCCATTGGGGCCTGCGGTGCTACCGAAGCAAAGTCTTGGTCGAGGTTGCGACCCTCAACGTTTTGTCGACGCTCGCGCGCCTTCTCTAAAGAGATTCGAGCGTCCTCTCCCGCACGCCTGTGGTTGAGTTCTGCCCGAAGGTCGTTGGTCTGTGCGCCCCTTACTGAGGGTGAGCGCACAGACGCCGACGCTTCATGTTGGCGCTGGGATGACCGTGGCCTCGACCTGGTCGAGGTAGAATGTGCCATGCCGAGCAGTCGGTCGATGTCGTCCCGCCACTGCTTCATGGCCCCCGGTGAGGCTGTGGAGCTTGGAGGGTGACGCAGCAACTCCCTAGCTGCGGACAATGCTCCCGGAGCCGTCGTCGACGGAGTCCGGGATGTCTGCGCAGCTTTATGCTGCCGTGCAGCGTGCACAGCAGTGGTGCCCGGCACGGGGCAGTTGGGAACCTGTGGTGTGGAAGAAACGTATTCTTCCTCCACTAGGAAATCCGTTGATGTCTCGGCACGGTGCTCCACGATTTGCACCATCATGCTGAGCGAGGAAACAAGCAAAAACCTAATGCCTAGCCCCCTACCTGGCGTGCCAAATGTCGGAGAGGAAATTCTCCGGCCGGGTGGCGGAATGCACCCACCCTAAATCCTAAGATGAGGAGGGGGCTTAAGCGTTTTGCCTGTCCTGCTAAACAATCATCGAGCACATGAACACGAGAGGATTTAGAGTGGTTTGAGCCGCCAGAGCGTAATACCCTACTCCACTGTGTGTTGGATTGTTGTGGAAGCTTGAGTGCTTTTGGTCTGAGTTGGTCTATCAGAGCCTGAGTTCGTAAGGTTGCATGCCTCCCCTTTTATAGCCAAGGGGGGCATGTACAAGGATACTGAGCCCCGACATGTGGGCCCAGGAATATAACGGATGTAGTACTTGGCGCTACTCCTGCTTGCTGCTGGGGCAATCTTCTTATGTCCTGACGTCTGAGATCTGCGTAGTATCGGTGTGCAGGGGAAGCTTCCAGTATAAGGGATGATGAGCACAGTGCGTCGTGCGGCACGGGCGCACTGTTTGACAATGGACTGGACAGGTGTGCCGTCTACAGGATGGCCCTGGCACCGCCTGCCAGCGGAGTGGACAGGACCCATTAAATGTTGAGGGGCACATCGCCTATCAGTAGGGTGGACAGGCGGCGCGTCCTCTCCGCAATAAATGCAGAGGTCGCGTGGCCTAGAAGCCCTACGTCAGGCCCCGCCTGTTGGCTTATGTCACGGGCAACAACCAACGTGGCAGCATCGGGTTTCCGCCTGAGCGGAGAGCGCAAGCACACAGGATAAGGCCTGGACACGTGTTAGTACCGGACCCTTGCTTATGCCAGGGTCTCCCCTGTCCCGGGACCTCGTTGTGGCCCGGACCTTACTTAGACGGATGTGGACCCCATCCAAGGGGGCCCGGCATGCTTGCTTGGGAGTCCTGGGCTGTAATCGGGGGTCCGGGTTGTGCGTACAGGGGTCCGGTGCTCCCTCGCGGAGGTCCGGTCCAACTGATACCTCCCGGGACGTATCATCTTTTCTCGCAACATGGTGCCCCTTGAGCCGCCCACGTGGTGGGGTCCGGCGCTGCTCACCGTGCGGCTTGGGAACGCCGTACGGGCATCACGTCTTCATACTGTAGTAAGGGGTACCCCTAATTCAGGGTACCGACAAATACAAAATATCATCATGATATAAATTTGTAATATTATTATAAATATGCCTCGAGGAACTCCACAAACGAGGGGCGATCTGCCATGAGCCCATGACCAACTCTGAATGATGACCTGCGAGACGTGCCTCCAGACCTATGGCGAAACACTGTGCTAGCATTTGTGTGGCATGATCTCCTTCAGAAGCTCGCTTGTTTCATTTAGATTGTTTGCCCCCACCTTCTACGCGCAAGAGACCCATAATGCATGCATGCGTGCCTAGCGCATCACCTCTTGCTGGTCCTCCTGTTTTTCTTCTCTGCACCATTGTTGGTCATGGCAATACGCCTATTACCCCTCGTCCGGAAAAGGTTTGGCTGACAACCCCATAGTACAAAGCAGAACACTTGCAAGATTTATTTAGAAAAAGAAAATGAGGAGAAACAGGGATAGAAACATCAGAAATATTATGGCCACAATATGAACAAAAGTGAAACGCATACCAACTCATACCTTCATCTTTACGTCATCAGAAAAGTCGTCCCCTTTTGAAGATAGAAGAATGACAGAAGCTTTTTCCCAAAATTCAATTGTAAACACATAATTTAATAGAATGAAAACATGTTAAAATCATCATGGCTATAATAGTAGCACCAAAGGTAAGAAACATAGACTTGGAATTCTCACACGAAATATTAAAAAGGGAGCAATTGTACATAATATCGACATTTTTCAAGCAACTACAAAAAACATATAAGCAGACTGCTAGATTAATTGTTCTTTTGTTTAGAAAAGCAAAGGCAATAGATTTAGTCACCGAGAAAGCAGAGACCATGCAGTCAGTACCCATCCATCTGTAGTTAGTAATTCATACAGAATGAAGAGCAACCAAGGAAGGAAAATAAGACTATTCAACACAATTTCCAAATAAATATATAAAGATACATGCAGCAACAACAAGTGGACTGTGATACTTGATTATAGGGTAGTAGCGCACCTAGTTTGCTCAAACAGTTTGGACTGTGATACTTGACTATCTACTTGTTTGGTTAATATATAAAGAATATTGTTGAGTGATATTGCTTCTGATGAGACCGAAGCCTGAGTGGTCTGCTATTTTTTTGTGACAATGCAGTTCAAAGTACCACCCAATAATGGAGTCAGTTGTATGAAAATTTAGTTCAAACTTCAAAGGCCGACAACAACCAATTCATAGCAGAGAACGACCAACCCAACTGCAAGCATTTCTATGCTGAACTAGATGTATGAACCTGTTGGTATGTTGCTGTTTTAAATCTGTGTACAAGTAAATTCGTGCAAGCTACATATTGGTAAGTTGATATGATGTTGTCAAAACTGACAAACAACAATCTGTGAATCTATGTTAAAATGATGTTGTCTATTACTGAACAAATGTTGCTGTCAAAATTGAAAATAGTCAGTTCCTGCAAAACAGTTAGTTGGCTGAATGTTTTGCACTGAACAATTGTTGACAACAACCTATTTGTATGGCAGATAACAAATTGTTCACCAAACAAGTAGATAGTCACTAACAGCAACATTTGTTCTTACAACATGTTCACTAAACAAAAAGTTCACCAAACAACATTGTTGAGAGGTCAACGGGGAACAACTTCGATCATAGCCAGCGTTGATGAAAGGGAATCAATAATCATTAAGAGGAGTCGATCGGTTGCAGTCACCACTTGGTAAGCCAAAAAAATAAGGGAATGAGACTCGAGAACAAATACATCTATGAACGGGAGTACGGGACTCTAGGTTTGCAGACAAGGATGTAATGAATAAAAGTGGAACTACTCACTGCATGTGAAACTGCAACGATCCGATGGGAAGAGGGGAGGGCGTCGAAGATTGAAGAATACCCGGTCGTGTGGCATTACCCTTACTTCGGCGTCAACTACGCCGCCATGGTCGCCTTCACGCTGGGGGCCTCACTTCTGACGCACCTCGTCTCGCTCCTCATCTTCCTAGGCCTCCACTCCATGGTTATGGAGAAACAATTAACATTTTTAATAGTGCAAAAACATTGCATATTATACAGTAAAGGCAAACTGTATCGCCACCAGATGCCCATAGCCCACATACCAGCAAGAAACTGATGGGGCATTTTAGGCTAGATAACCAAATTATAGCGGCCATCAGTACTATTTGTAAGGACATAGCACCATGTTATCCTAACCTCCGAGTCCTAGATGCGAATGGTGGCATCCTCCCTGGCAGCGACGATGGTCATGTTTAGTGGCCCCCAAACAGCCCAGTTGATCCTTCCATTGATGCCGGTGATGAAGAATGCAGACTCCATCTCTGCATAACACATGATCAGATATCAAGGTCAAGGGTGACATTGGAACAAAAACAATAGAGGAGAAAGAAACGAAAACTTGCTGAGAAGGAAATGAGCCCGCACACAACAATAGCAGAGTCTTCGCATAGGTTTGCCTAGGATGAGTTGGACGTTGGTGCCAACGGCGTGCCGTGGGAGAAATGTGGAACCGTGGGTCTGTTACGTCAGTGACAGAGGAGGGGAAGAGTTTGGAGGAAGTTGGGGAGACGGACGGGCCTGGAGGAAGCTACCGAGATGGCAACGAGGAAGGCGACTGCGACCCAGGGGAAGGCTCCGACGGTGTTGATACGAGCCCAATCATTGTAACATCCCTATTTCTAACTCAGGTTTGAAACCCTAATCTAACCCCCCTTATTTTCTATCCCACAACTCCCTTAGATTCTCCCCAACATATGCATACACTTTGTTTGAATATGAACGCCTCACTTAGATTTTATTTTCCAGCACCTAGATTATCTATTAAATAAATTGTTCAAAAGAAAAAGAATATAAAAAATGGATATAGGAATTAGAAAATAAAAAGAAAAAGAGAAACCCCCCTAGCTGGGCTGAATCCAGCCCATGCTGCGGCCGCCTTTCCCCCCTCGCGCCCGCGCTCCCCCCCCCCCCCTTCGGCCCATTGCCGGCCTGCTCCCACGCGCGCGCAGCCGCTCCGCGCTCTCTCTCTCTCTCTCTCGCTGACGAGCCGACCCCACCTGCCAGCCGCTCTCTCTCGCGTGCTCACTCCCGCTGGCAGACCGGCCCCACCGGTCAGCCGCTTCGTCGTCCTCCCCGCGTACGGCTCGTCGCGGTCACCTCCGACCATCGTCCCCTCCATCACCCCCGTCCCCTCGCCAATCCCCTCGCCGCACAGGAGAGTTTGGCACCGCCCTGTCCTTGCCGCTTGATCGCGTCCTTGCCCGGTACCGCCCTCGCCGTGAGGTCTCATCGTCGCCGCTGTGCGGCATTAATGCCGGCGCTGTGCACCTCACCGGCGCCCGCCTAGCTCCGTCGCTCCCCTTCCCTCGGGCGCCTATAAAAAGGTCGCCCCGAGCACCTCCTCCCCCGCACCGGCGTCAGCCACCACTCTCCTCCCTCACCCGAGCCCAATTCGCGGAAGCGCCACCGTCGTCTCCCTCTCCGGTAAGCCTTCCCCCTCATCTCCCTTCCCCTCTGTTGGACCAACGAGCAATTACTTAGGCCTATCAGCTTCGCCACACTGCCGCGAACTCAGGACACCACTCCCCCACCCCAGTCCCTCGCCCGAAGCTCACCGACGGCGACTCCCGTCGCGGAGCTCTGCCACCTCCCCGCGGACAGCCCCCTCCCGGCCCCCTCTAGCCAAATTGAGCCCGCCTCTAGGTTCGCCAGCCCCTCCCCGTGCTAAGGCACCTACCCGTTGTCGAAGAACCGGGCCACCGGCGGCGAATCGCCGCCGAGCCCACTGGCGGCTGGGTTCTCCCCGCGGACGGCCGGTTTGCCCCGCCGTCAACCGTAGCGTCGTTCCCCCCCTTCCGCTCTCGCTAGCGCGTGGGCCCCGCGGCGACGGTGTCATCCCCTCGCGCGCCCGCGTCGTCACTCGCCTTGGGCCGCAGCTGGGCCGGCGCCCTCTCGCCCGCGCGCGCTGCGCCTGGCTGGGCCAGAAATCCCCCCTGGCCTACCAGTGCTGAAATTCCTTTTCTTTTTCCTTTTTCAGCCTTTTCTCTTCTAATTAGTATTTCTCAATATTTTATGCACCAAAAATTATCAAAATGATTTCTAAAGTCACATGTAATAATAATGTTAGAAAATGACACACTACAATTAGTAAACCACTGTTGATGTATTGTTTTATTGACTGTTTTACTAGAAGAAGCGGGGACCGTTGATCCGGAACCCGTAACCCCGGAAGAAGGGTCGGAGCCCGATCTCCCGGAAGTAGATCTTTTGTGCCAGGAAAGCTTCGACGAAGGCAAGTCCATCCTTCCCTTGATGCATAAATTTCCTATTCTTTCTACCACTACCTAGGCCGGGATTTCAGGGTGGGATATTTGCATTGTGAGTAGAGAGATAGCCCGCATTAACATATGTCTTTTGGATACGAAATGTAGGTTGGGAGAAAGGGCAATATGTTTCTTCAAATTAGGTTTCTTTTAAAAAGGGATGTGCGATGAAGGGTATTCACCCTAATCACCTTGAGAGTGGGATGATCAGGGACTCCCTGGTTTAGGGGAGGGCCTAAGGTGTTGGCTCAGCTGGTTTAGGCGTGAGCAGAAGGATTGTCCCCTCATATAAGGACCGGTTTGTCATCTTCACTACCTGTACTCTTTAATAGTATAACCACTCGAGACTGTGTGGGCAGTCACTCAATCTGAACTCGTGCGGTCCAACCCCAGGGTTATGAAGGCTGGGGAGCACCAGGAGGATAAGGAGGGGGAATGTTTTGTCCGATTTGGACATGGCGGTGGCCTGACTCCTTCCGGATAACCGTTAAGGTTAGGATGTACGGGGGAAGATAGAGATCTGGCATTCGGGTCTCGCGACGGTGAGATCGCAGAAACCGGACTAGTGGGTAAAGTGTACCCCTCTGCGCAGAGTTGAAACCTATTCGAATAGTCCGTGTCCACTAGTATGGACGAGTCTGGTGTGGTATGACAATTAGAGATTTTTTTATAACCTCCGTGAATAGGGAAATTGTGTGTAAGTGCATACTGAAAAAGAAAACAAGGCCACGGGAGCGGGAAGCTCAGTGGTGGTTGAGTATTTTGGTTACTTTTAAGTCTTTGGGAAAAACCTTACAGCAACTGCCTTTCTCTAAGAAAATGAAGAGTGACTTCAACTCCACCAAATAAAGCATGTATGATATAGGTCTCTTTCTCTTTACGGGAGCGGGGTGGGCTTGCGGAATACCTAGTGTATTCACCCAGATTTATTTATGTTTTTCAGCAGCCGAAGACTTCTTTTCTGCTATGCTTGATTGAGAGGGTTGTGTCTGCACCCAGTTCTGCCTGTGGCTTGGGCTAGTATATTTTCTACTACGCTTTTTATTCTGGCTCTCTCGAGCTTGTACCCCGGTATTGTAATAACCTTTATTTAAACTCTGTACTATTTGAAGTAAGGAATGTGTTTACTAGCCTCCTGGGACTAGTAATTGTATCACATTTGAGTCCCAAAGGATCGAGACGCTTCAGGTGGTATCAGAACCATAGGACTGGTCGTAGGTCGCAGCCCTGACCTTAAAACTTGCCTTAAAAGAAAATACCTCTTACCCCAAGAAAAATCTTCTCTCCTTTCCCCCGATATTAACAGACCCTTCTTTTCCTATTCCAAATGGAAGACTCTCTGGTCATTAGGACATCCTACTGCTCAGAGGTGGAGGGGTTCCCACATCTGTTGCGAAGTTGTGCACTTCGCATGGGAATCCGCAAGAAGCCAGAATATGTCTGGAAGGAGTATCTCGAGAATGGAATGGAAAAGTGCTCTATGGCAGTCTACCTGGGACAAAGCCGAAACTATCTGAACCATCCTTCTTTCCAAGTCACTTTCACCGGATACCGCTTCCCAGATACTTGCCAAAATGTTGCCCGGAAAGCCCTCCGACAACTATGCCAGAGCTACAACAAAGTGATCTTTGAAACCCCCCTTCGCTACTTCCCACCCAGCAACAAAAATACACCCGCCTAGAGAAAAAGACTTCAGGCCCTGTCAGGAGGAGACCCTATCGAGGATGACCCCACCATCGTCTACATGGCTGGATACCTCCACACCCTCGATAACCAATATGATGACCTTGCCTCCCACTGCACTCACCTAAACTCCCGGGTGGAAAGCCTGGAGCAAAAAGTCAGAGAACTTACAAGGGAAAAGGCGTCCCTTCAAGAGAGTCTCGAGATAGCAGAAGGCGAGGAAACCAACACCCATGAGGCCTACCGCACACTGAAGATGGATTACGACAAGAAGCTGAAGAAGCTCGCCCCGCAAGAAAAATCTGCAAGAAGACCAAAAGTCAAGGATGTCAGACTGAGCAGAAGGAAGAAGCCCCTCCAGCCCTACCTCCTACCAGGATAAGAAACTCGTCCGACACCGAGGAAATGTCCCTAGCCAGCCTTGATGACCTTCTCAAGGAATTTGGGGACACTTTAGAGAAGGAGTTCGGGAGTACCCTCGATAGCACTCGCGTGTAATGAACTTATGGTAGTTGTATGCTGTAATGAACTGGTGTAATGAATAAAGTAACTGGTTGAAAAAAATGGCATGTGCATAGTAGTAACTCTTTTCCCCTGGCAGATGGCTTCGGATAAAACCACGCTTACCGCCTCCGGGATTGGAGCAGGTTTTCCCCTAAGAGCAGGAGGAGAAGCTGGCGGAGAAAGGAGTGAGACCCACCTCCCCGCGCCTCCAGAACTACCACTAGATTTGGCCCAAGTTCTAGCCAATCAGACCTGACTCATTGAAGTCCTCACTAGAAGTCTGGAAAACCAGTGCCCAGGTGGTGGGAGACCACAGGACTGGATGGGAGAATTTCTGAGACTCAAGCCTCCCACGTTCGCGGGGTCTAGCAATCCCCTCGATGCAGATGACTGGCTGCGCATGATCAAGAGGAAGCTAGAAGCCATCGAATGCCTTGAAAATCAGCGTGTTCAATTGGCTGCTCATCAACTTTCTGGGATGGCCCTATCATGGTGGGATACCTTCAGCGAGGCCGTTAGGGATGCTACCTGGGCAGAATTCGAAACTGCTTTCCGCGAGCACCACGTACCCCAGGGGATAGTTCAACTCAAGGAAGATGAGTTCCGGGAACTAACTCAAGGTGGAAGATCTGTCAGTGAGTACGTGCACAAGTTCACAGAGTTGGCTCGTTACGCGCCTGACGATGTCAGCACCGAGGCAAGGAAGATGGCCCGTTTTCTAAAAGGGCTAAGACCAGAACTCAAGACCATCCTCGCCAGCCAAGATTTCCTCAACTTCTCTCACCTCTCCAACAAAGTCATCCAAGTGGAAAGGGCAAAGAGGAAGAAAAAGGGCACCTCAAGAGGAAATTCCAGGTTCTCCGAGCTCAGCAGCAAGACCGTCACCAGAGAGCTCAATCCTTTGGGCTTTCACCCAAGGGACCAAGCTTCAATAGACCAGCTGGACCCACTCCGTCACGTTACAGTCAGCAGAGTCAGAGCTCCTTTCAGGCCCCCTCGGTTGCAAGCAACCAACCGCCAGCAAATGCTTGTTGGTACTGCGGAGACCCTAGTCACTTCAAGAATAACTGCCCCCAATTGAAGGCACCCGGACCTACCTACTCCAACTCGGTGAATGGCCCCAAGATTCCCTCGGCACCTGCCTCCAAGGCACCTCCCTCCAACAGTCAGCAGGGCAGGACCCAGTACCAGGGCAGAGCATGAGTCAACCACGTCGACGCTCAAGAGGCCCAGCAAGCTCCGGGAGTAGTGCTCGGTGAGTTCCTTGTTGAATTTACTCCCGCTACTGTGCTTTTTGATTCAGGAGCATCCCATTCATTTATAGCCACTAAGTTTGTGGAAAAGCATGGCATTCCCTCTACACCCCTAGAAATTCCTTTGGTCACCCGAACCCCGGGGTCAGACCTTCTATGCCAGCTCAAGTGCTCCCAAGTCAGAATCCTTTTAAGTGGGGTAGTGTTCCTGGCAGACTTAACCGTCTTGCCATCCCAAGGGATTGATGTGATCCTAGGAATGGATTGGCTAACTAAGCACAAGGGTATCATAAGTTGCACAAGTAAGACCGTCCTTCTCATCGACCGCCAAGGAAAAGCAGTTTCCTGTCGGGCCCAGCCGCCCGCCAATGATCCAATGATGTTTAATCTGGCAGCAGAAAACATATCGGTAATAGAAGAATTCATGGATGTATTTCCGGAAGAGTTGCCTGGAATGCCACCAGAAAGAGGAGTGGAGTTCTATATAGATCTCATTTCTGGCACTGCACCCATCACAAAGAGACCATACCACATGGCCCCCACAGAGCTAGCGGAATTAAAACTCCAGATTGCAGAGCTGCAACAAAAAGGGTACATCCGTCCCAGCTCGTCTCCTTGGGGAGCACCCGTCCTTTTCGTCACCAAAAAGGATGGAAGTATGAGGATGTGTATTGATTACCGGTCTTTGAATGAAGTTACAATCAAGAATAAGTACCCACTCCCTCGGATCGACGATCTCTTCGACCAGCTGCAAAGAGCCAAATATTTCTCCAAGATAGACCTCAGGTCAGGATATCACCAACTGAGGATCAAGGAAGCAGATATTCAGAAGACTGCATTCGTGACTAGATACGGACAATATGAGTTCACAGTGATGTCGTTTGGGCTAACAAACGCACCCGCCTTTTCATGAACCTCATGAATAATATATTCATGGAAGAATTGGATAAGTTTGTCGTAGTCTTCATCGACGACATCCTTATCTATTCCAAGAATCGCAGGGACCATGAGTGTCACCTTCGAATCGTCCTCGGAAGACTCAGGGCACATCAACTCTATGCTAAGCTCAGCAAGTGTGAATTCTGGTTGGAAAAGATAGCCTTGCTTGGGCATATCTTGACTGCAGAAGGAATAGAAGTGGACCCATCCAAGGTACAAGCCGTTTCAAAATGGAAACAGCCATCCAACGTCAGTGAAGTACGAAGCTTTCTGGGAATGGCAGGGTATTACCGCTGATTTATCAAGGGATTCTCCAGCATAGCAAGACCTATGACCGAACTTCTCAAAAAGGATAATAAGTTTGTGTGGAAAGTTTCCAGATCATCAAGGAGAAGCTTACAACCGCGCCCATTTTGACACTACCAAATATACACCAGGATTTCGTCATCTTCTGTGATGCTTCAAGGCAAGGCTTAGGGTGTGTGTGGGGGACAGATATCCCCCGGGTCCACTAGAAGGATAAAAGACCTCACGAAAGGCCCAAGGGCCCCATAATTCGTAAGGTCATCCCCTCGTGGGCCTGGGAGGAATGACCAGTGGAACGGATTAGCACAAAGCCGGGTCAGCGCAAGCCCAGACGGCCCAACAAATTTGAGCAGTAATCGCAACAGTGACCCGACCTTCCCGCGCAGGGGCCCTGTACATCGGAACTGAGCGAGGATGAGTCGGCTAAACTATAGGAAGATAGACTCAGTTAGTTCGCTATTACTTTGGCACACGTTGTTATCATATCCACATGTAATGCCCCACGGTCGAGTATATAAGGCCTAGGGGGCACCCCTTCAAGATGATCGACATCATTCATTACTTAGCCATCCACCCCGCTCTCTATGTTTTCCAGCACTAGAGAACTCCCTTGTAACCCATCGCATAAAGCACTCCCGCCAGGACGTAGGGTGTTACGCATCTCAAAGCGGCCTGAACCTATACATCATTGTCTACTATTTCTCGTGCGCCCAACATGAACCATCGAGCTACAGTCGATAACACCGTCCTACTACTAAAAGCACCTTGAGGGGTAACCCTGGGTGCGCAGTCGGACCCAAAACAACGACAGCTGGCGCGCCAGGTAGGGGGTGTGTCATCGATCCAAGCTAGCTCAATGGCCGTCACCTTCCAGCACAAGATTATCCTCCGCCCCGGATCCATATTCTGCTTCGGTACTATCTCATCTGTAGCAGATGAGGAGGGAACTCTGCATTGCCTCGCGGATCCGCCAGAGAGAAAGCCTTCCTCAGAAATCTCTGAGAAAATCGGAGCGAGGCAGGAAAAAGTGCAACCTCCAGCGCTCCTAAAAAAGATTACCTCCAGCAAGCTAGGAGCTGAGGGTCCTTCAGCCCGGAGAACTCCGCTGTCCACCTCTTCGACGAGAGAATGGACACGGATCACAAGGAAAAAGGAAGCAATGGATCATCAAGCTGATCTTTCTGTGCCTCCGCCCTCAAAGGAGAACAGAAAGAAGATCGACGTGACATCTACTCCATTCTACCCCGATGTCCTCTTCATCGGGAGAGTGGAGTCGCCCCCCATCTCCGACGACGAGCCGACTGCACCCGGAGAGGAACCTCCTCAGCGGGAATCCCGCCGACGAAGGAACCGACGCCGAAATATCTGGCGACATCACGAGGCCGGAGAGCGGGACTCGGCGCAACCTGTATCGCGAGACAAAGTCTCAGAGATAGGAGAAACTCCGGAGGAACGTGTCTTCAGGGAACGAAGGAATTCCCGACGACGCGATCGTCAACGGGCTCAAGAACAGGCCGAGCAGGAGACAAGGCAACGTCGAGAAAATCCACTCTTCGGGCGCAACCTGAACCCCGACTTCGCCCGAGCCATGAACACGCCGAGTGAAGTCGGAGGGGTGTTGGCTCGGATAGCTGATGGCCTCCCTCGGACTCCCGACGCCGAGGGCAATCGGCGGTTGTTCACTCAAGCAGCCAATCACCTTCTACCCCTCGCTCACCCGCCGAACGATCTACGACACGCCATCAACAGTCACTGGGACGCGCGGAGCTCCATCAATGCTTCACGTGAACGACGACACGAGAACGAGATCCGTCGCCGGTAAGAGTACGACCGGGACCATGGCATCCCAGCACGGAGTCAGGCTACCAGGACCGAGTCGGCCATGGCTTCAACTGGTGGCACCACCTGGGGACGGTCGAGGCACCACGACGACCACTCCCCTCCCCAGGACAGACAACATCATCGACGACAGGAGGACACATGTAGAGTATCGGCACTTACTCCGCGCCTCAGGGCCATTCAATGGCCCCCTAACTTCAAGGTATCCAACGTCGAAAAATATGAACCTAAGCAGGATCCAGGAGGCTGGCTGGCCGTCTACACCACCGCTGCCCGAGCTGCTGGGGCAACCAAGGACGTAATGACCGCGTACTTACCTATCGTCCTCAGGCAAGACGCGCTGCAATGGCTGCGACACCTACCCCGACACTGCATCGACGACTGGAGCGACTTCAGTCGGCGCTTCACCGCCAACTTTCAGTCTCTCTCCGACAAACCGACGCAACCATGGGACCTCAAATCCATCAAGCGCCGAGGGGACGAAACTCTTCGGTCATACCTCAAAAGGTTCCAGACCATGAGAAATCGTATCCCCGAGGTCGCGGAGGCGGCAGTGATCGAGGACTTCTACAGGGGATCCAATGACTCGACCTTCGTCCAAACCATATTACAGAAGGCGTCGACTACCTCCGAGCAACTGTTCCGAGAAGCCGACCTCAACATCACCGCCGACGAGCGAGCTTAGGACCTCATCGGAGGAGCGAAGCCAGCACCAGCGGCACCGCGACGCTACACGAACCAGCAACCCAACAAGCGTTGGGAGAAGAGGCCTCGCGAAGAAATCCACGTCGCCAGACCACCTGCCTCTCGCACCCGAGGAGGACCTCGTGGAGGCGAACGCACGCTGGACGACATCCTCGACGCCCAGTGCCCGTACCACAAGGACATGCGCCACACCCTTCGGAACTGCAGAGACTTCAAGCACTCCGTCGGGCACGGCCGACCCTTCCAACCTCTACCTCCTCCCCCGCCGCGAGGAGGACCAGGAGAACCACGACAACCCTAGCAGCAGGAGGAGGGAGGAGGTGGAGCCTTCCCGCGCGTCGACAGAGAGGTCAATGTCATCTTCGGCGGAGACGGATCGCAGGAGAACAAGAGACAACAAAAGCTCAACAATCGTCAGATACTGGTGGCGGCTACTGGTCCACCCGCCCCGTACCGATGGTCGGAGCACCCAATCACCTTCACCCGAGCAGAACAGTGGCTCAACTTCGACCACCCAGGCAAATACCCGCTCTTCGTCGATCCGGTGATCCGAGAGAGCAGGGTAAAGAAGGTATTAGTGGATGGGGGGAGCAGCATCAACGTCACCTTCCCCCGGACACTCCAAGGCTTCGGAGTTCACCTCAAAGAGCTCCACGAGTCAGACACTCATTTCTTCGGCATCGTGCCGACTGAAGGAGAATACCCGCTAGGCCACATCTACATGCCGGTCACCTTCGGAACTCCGGAGAACTATAGAACCGAGTTCCTAAGGTTCGAAGTGGCGAACTTCGACTGCGGGTACAACGCCATCATCGGAAGGCCTGGATTGGCAAAATTTATGGCCATTCCGCATTATACATACATGATATTGAAGATGCCAGGTCTGCAAGGGATCATAACTGTGTGCGCTGACTTCCAAGGCGCCGCAAAATGTTTCCGAGTGGCCATTCAGGCGGCCCTCACCACCAAACCATAGGCGACTTCTTCTGCGCAGGCGAACTCAAAGCCTGAGGAAGACCTCGCAGTACCCGCAAACGAGGCTCAAGCCACGACCTCTATGCGGCCGACTGAAGAAACCAAAAGGATCAACCTTGGGTTCACTGATGAACGCAAAACCGCCATCATTAGCTCTAGCCTGGATGACAAATAGGAAGGCGCGTTCATCCAGTTCCTGTAAGATAACCGAGACGTATTCGCATGGCAACCTGCGGATATGCCGGGAGTCCCGAGAGAACTGGCCGAGCACAAATTGAAGGTCTACCCCCCAAGCAAGGCCAATTCGGCAAAAATTATGTCGTTTCACGCCCGACAAGAGAGAAGCCATCCGCGCTGAGCTGGCTCGCTTAGTCGCGGCTGGATTTATTAGAGAGGTGTTACATCCTGAGTGGTTAGCCAACCCTGTTCTTGTACTCAAAAAGAATAAAGTGGATTGGCGCATGTGCGTTGACTATACGGATCTCAACAAACACTGTCCAAAGGATCCCTTCGGGCTTCCTAGGATAGATCAGGTGGTAGATTCCATCGCTGGATGTTCTGTGTTGTCCTTCTTGGATTGCTACTCTGGGTATCATCAGATTAGCCTGGCGAAAGAAGACGAGGAAAAAACAGCATTCATCACTCCATTCGGAGCTTTCTGCTATACCTCCATGTCGTTTGGCCTCAAAAACGCTGGAGCGACTTATCAGAGAGCTATTCAAACATGCTTAGCCGATCACTGGGGCAAGCGTGTGGAAGCTTATGTGGATGATGTGGTGATCAAAACAGAAAATTTAGAAAATTTCATTCAAGATTTACAGCTGGTTTTCAACAGTCTACGGCGATATTGATGGAAGCTTAATCCCGAAAAATGTGTTTTCGGAGTACCAGCAGGAAAGTTACTCGGGTTTATTGTCAGCCACCGGGGGATTGAAGCTAATCCAGAAAAGATCGAAGCTATCATGAGGATGGAAGCACCATGATCACAGAAGAAAGTTCAAAGACTTACCGGATGTATGGCAGCTCTGAGCAGATTTATATCCAGGCTGGGAGAAAAAGGCTTACCATTTTATAAGTTACTGAAGAAGGTGGACAAATTTCAGTGGACTTCAGAAGCACAGGAAGCCCTAGATGCATTGAAAAAGTTCTTGACAACACCGCCAGTGCTGAAACCACCGCGTCGAGCCACGCCGACTCAACCAGCAGAAGATCTGCTGTTATATATCTCTTGCACGACTCACGTGGTGAGCACCGCGTTGGTAGTCGAGCGAGCAGAAGAAGGACATGCATACCCAGTACAACATCATGTTTATTTCATCAGTGAAGTTCTGGGTCCCTCGAAGAAGAAATACCCTCAAGTTCAGAAGCTATTATATGCAGTACTTCTAACTGCACGCAAGCTCCGTCACTACTTCGACGACCACAAAGTCATAGTAGTCACTGGATTTCCAATAGGAGATATTCTTCACAACAAAGAGCCATCGGGAGAATAGCCAAGTGGGCCTACGAGCTGGGATCTCATGACATTGAATTTCAACCTCGCACTGCCATCAAAACTCAAGCACTGGTTGATTTCGTATCAGAGTGGACCGAACAACAAGTACCGGATAACCCAGAAACAGCAGAAGTATGGCGAATGTATTTCGATGGCTCGTTAAAGCTGCAGGGAGCAGGCGCAGGGATCCTCTTTACTGCACCTGGAGGCGAACACCTCAGATATGCCCTTCAGTTGTTATTTCCAGCCTCTAACAATGCAGCAGAATATGAAGCTCGGATTCATGGACTGAACATTGCTATATCACTGGGCATCAAGAGACTGATGGTATATGGAGATTCTCTGGTGGTCATAAGTCAGATAAACAAATAATGGGATTGTTCGAGCGATTCCATGGGAAAATACTGTACTGTTGTCCGGAAACTAGAAGACAAATTTGAAGGTCTGGAATTTCACCATATATAGAGAGATCGAAACACGGCAGCCGATGTATTGTCCAAGCTAGGATCCAGTCAAACTCAGGTCCCGCCTGGAGTTTTTGTTCAAGAAATATTACATCCAAGCATTTCACTGGATCGAGCAGAGGAATGTAATACTCTGAGCCAACCAGAGTCGGATTCTGATGACTAGAGGGGGCCGATCATCAAATATATAAAGAATGAGGAGGAGCCAGATGACAAGAATGCAGTCGAGCGCATCGCAAGACAGTCAGCTCACTATACACTCATTGGGGAAACACTATACAGAAGGGGTGCATCAGGAGTCCTCATAAAATGCATTCTCTCAGCTACTGGAAAGCAACTTCTGGATGAGGTCCATGCTGGGCAATGTGGAGTACACGTAGCATCCAGGACCCTGGTTGGGAAGGTCCTCAGGTCAGGTTTTTACTAGTCAACAGCAAAGAGTGATGCGACCAAGTTAGTCCAGAGGTGTGAAGCCTGCCAGTACTTGTCAAAACAACAGCATCTACCAGCACAACACCTGCAGACTATACCCGTAACCTGGCCGTTTGCATGCTGGGGATTGGATATGATTGGACCTTTCAAGAAAGCTCAAGGAGGATACACTCATGTACTGGTGGCTATCGACAAATTCACTAAATGGATAGAGTTCAAACCCATTGCTTCTCTAACTTCAGCTAAGGCAGTGGAATTCATACAAGATATAATATTCAGGTTCGGGATACCGAATAGCATCATAACTGACTTGGGATCCAACTTCACCAGTTCAGAATTCTTCGATTTTTGCGAGCAAAAGAGCATTCAGATCAAATATGCCTCGGTGGTGCACCCAAGAGCCAACGGGCAAGTAGAAAGAGCCAACGGGGTAATATTAGAAGCACTCAGAAAGAAAGTCTTCGACAAAAATGAGAAGTTCGCAGGAAAGTAGATCAGAGAGCTGCCGTATGTGGTTTGGAGCCTGAGAACTCAACCTAGCCGAGCTCTGCATGGAAATACTCCCTTCTTTATGGTTTATGGTTCGGAGGCTGTGCTACCTACTGATCTCAAGTTCGGGGCACCGAGGTTAATCTTTGAAAACATAGCAGAAGCTGAAGCTACTGGGCTGGAGGACGTTGATGTACTCGAAGAAGAGCGACTGAATACGGTGATTCAATCAACGCGGTATCAGCAAACTCTGAGGCGCTATCATGATAAGGCCATACGGCATCGATCCTTCGCAGTGGGAGATCTCGTCCTCCGCCGAATTCTAACGAGGGAAGGACGGCATAAATTGTCACCTCTATGGGAAGGACCATTCATAGTAGCGGAAGTCACTCGGCCGGGATCATATCGTCTCACTCAGATGGACGGCACGGAAATTGGGAACTCATGGAACATAGAACACCTCAAGAAGTTTTACCCCTAGCTACATCCCAGAAGCTCTTGGAACGACGATGTATTCAGTAAATCGAGAAAAATATCATCAATAAAAAGGTTTCAAAGGCACTCAGATTGTTCACTGTCAATTGGCACGCTTACTTAACTCGGGGTGACCACTATGCCCTACTAACGGAGCAATCGGCTTAAGTCGGCAATGACTTAAGGCGGTGCGACATGCTCACGCTTACTTAACTCGAGGTGACTACTATGCCCTACTAACGGAGCAATCGGCTTAAGTCGGCAATGACTTAAGGCGGTGCGACATGCTCACACTTACTTAACTCGGGGTGACCACTATGCCCTACTAACGGAGCAATCGGCTTATTCGGCAATGACTTAAGGCGGTGCGACATGCTCACTCTTACTTAACTCGGGGTGACCACTATGCCCTACTAACGGAGCAATCGGCTTAAGTCGGCAATGACTTAAGGCAGTGCGACATGCTCACGCTTACTTAACTCGGGGTGACCACTATGCCCTACTAACGGAGCAATCGGCTTAAGTCGGCAATGACTTAAGGCGGTGCGACATGCTCATGCTTACTTAACTCGGGGTGACCACTATGCCCTACTAACAGAGCAATCGGCTAAGACGACAATGACTTAAGGCGGTGCGACATGCTCACGCTTACTTAACTCGGGGTGACCACTATGCCCTACTAACGGAGCAATCGGCTTAAGTCGGCAATAACTTAAGGCGGTGCGACATGCTCACGCTTACTAAACTCGGGGTGACCACTATGCCCTACTAGCGGAGCAGTCGATTTAAGTTGGCACTGATTTAAATTGGCACGGCACGCTTGGCACGTTTGCAATCACTCATCTTAGGGCAACTTCTATGCCCCATGATGAAATTTCAAAACCATCACACTGCATTTACTTCTACAATTGTGGACACTGTTGAATTCTAAACAATGGGAAAACAATAGTAGCATTCAGTACTAAAAAGTGTTCTCTAACAAAACATCCGAGCACATTAACCATGTGTTCAAAGCATGCAGTGTTTTCTATTTGGCAATGTTCTTCTCAGGAGCAACCGACGAAGAGGGGCGACTTGAGGAATCAGGAGCGGCGTTCACATCTGCCATTATGTCGTCAGGAACAACCACACCGGGTCTCCTCATCAGGATCCGCCCCGCGCGAATAGCTTTATCCATAGCTTTATCGCGCTGGGCCCTCAGAGTAGCAGAAGTCTCTTCAGCAGCCTTGACAGCCAACCGAGCAGTTTCTAGCTCCTGGGTGACGGATTTCTTGGAAGCACGCAGATCCTTGATGACAGCATCTTTGGTCGACACCAACTACCTAAGGCGAATCACATCATCCAAGGACTCTTGCAGCTTATAACGATGATTATCTAACTCCTCCCTGGTGAAGCGATGACTCCTCTCCAAGATGGTCAACGAATTGCTGGTGTCGCGGTATAGCTTGTCAAGGTTGTCACGAGAAGTAGCGAGGGCACGCTTTTCTTCCTGCAGACAAGAATCAGTTTCTCCAAACGTCAAGCAAGCAATAAGAACACAGCAAACAAAGCCAAGATTCATAGGTCACCTTTTCAGAGTCGAGCTGAGCATGGAGAATAGAGTTTAGTGTGTTAGCATCATTCAGATAAGCAGAAACCCGGGCCAGTTCAGTCTGACCTTGAGAATATTTTTCTTCAAGATCAGAGCACCGCCGGGCCAGTTCAGTCTGACCTTGAGAATATTTTTCTTCAAGATCAGAGTACTGCCGAGCCATATCTGTCAAGAAACAGTCAAGCAAAGGTGTTAAGATAAAAAGCAGATTAATCAGGTAGCCAAAAAAGGAAGCAAAAGAGCACTGATGGGCATTTGCCACCTCCAAATCAGATACACGCCGCTGAAGCAGCACTAGGTTCCAACGCGCCAGAGACAAAGCTCCTTCTGGGACAGAGGCACCCTGCAACTTCAGCCGACTAGACATCTCATCAACCAACGCCTGGCATTAAAAACAGACAAGCATGAGAACAATTATCTGCCTGGGGTAAAGTCAGACTAGAAGAAACCAAAATACCTGGAGGTTGGAGAAGAATGAGGGAACCCCCAAGTCGTGAGAGGTCAACTCATGGCTTGGGAAGGATCACCAACCGGAACAACTCGCAACGAATCAGCAGGAACCAATTTAGTGTCATCAGCAGAAGCCAGAACTCTTTCATCGGGTGCGCTGGCCTCTAAAGCGACTCCTTGACCGAAGGCTTGGGCTATCGCCATGCAACCAGAGTGTGGAGGAGAAGACCCTACGTGAACATCCATGGAAGTGTGGGAGGGAGAACCCACTCGGACACCCTCGGGGGCTGGGTCACAGCTCGCGCTACCCATCCGAACCAGATCATCTCCGGCAACACCCTCGAGGGCTGGGTAAGCGCCAGCGCCATCCTTGGGGGCCGAGTTCTCTGCAACAGTCACCTCTAAGGCTGAAGGACCCTCAGTCACTTCCGTGGGAGCAGTGCAATCCAGACCAGCCTCCTGACCCTCAAGACCGCGCTCTAAGGTCGATGAGGCGCAGGACGCTGCCTGGGATGACCCCAACCCGGCATCGGGCACATCAGCACAAACATCCATCGCGCCACCATCTGTCGGCTCTGACAACAGATCTTCTGGAACCATGTCTTCAAGAGTTTGATCAAAGTTCGCCAGAGATAATTCTTGCAGACCAATGAGGGCAGACAAAGCAGGAGAAGGAACACCACTACTTTCCCCACTAGCTATGTAACGCCGGCTATTCTTCCGAATCAGAGAGATTTCATCCTCTTCTTCATCATCTTCATCAACAACACGGACAGTACACCCATTGGGGTCAACTTCAGCAGGATCACACCGATTGGGCTCAGCAGCAGTCGGGTCACACCCATTGGGGTCAACTTCAGCAAATTCAGGCACTCGCACTTCCTCAGCGACAGGAACAGAAGGACCGGCATCCTGATCCAAGCTAGACACTCGACGAAGACGTCTCTTCTTCTTCTTCTGCCCCTCAGCAGGAGAAGTGGGTTGATCGGCTCGGTGAGAACGCTTCGGGCGAACACTGTCAGACTTCTGAGCATCCAAAGCTTTGCCGGCTTCAGGGATGGGCGCAACCACCAGTGTTTCAGCAGGAGCGGCGTCAGAAGAATCCTCAGCTAACATATCCAGCATGGCACTTATCTCTGCGTCACTTGGATTCAAAGGCACCTCAAAATGAACCTGCCTCTTGTCGTCAGGAATTTCTCTGAGTGAGGCAACCAAAACACTAACTTCTTCGGGAGAGGGTCGCACTCTAAGGCCCAAACCGCTATCACCAGCAGGAGGATTTGACACGAAACTGGTAAAGGCCTGGGAAGGAGGCAGATTCTAGGCCGAGTATGCAACAGGAGCGCCGATGTTAGACACCTTGCCTCTGAGCATCATCTCGAGCCGGCTCACCAAGTCCACAGCAGGAATTCTTCTGTTGGTTACCCGGGTTGAATCAGCCTGGCCTCGATACAGATAGGCCAGATACGCTCTGTCTTTCAGCGGCTGAATGTTCTTGAAAACAAAGTCAGCGACCACAGCTTCTGCAGTCATACCCCTTTCTTTCAACAATCCAACCTCAGCTAGCAGAGCCCCTGCCTCAGCCACCTCCTGGTCTGTGGGGGATTCGGTCCAGCTCGGAATGCGGACATCTGGCTGTCTCCCTGACCGTGGGGGGAGGGAATTCCCATGATTCTCCACGATGAACCATTCCAGGCGCCATCCCTTGATGCAATCCTTGAGTGGGATGTCGAGGTAGTCAGTCTTCCTCCCACGACGCATCTCCAAGCTCGCGCCCCCCACCAGCTGGTGCTGCCCTCCGACCATCTCAGGCCGACAATGGTACAAATACTTCCAAAGGCCAAAGTGGGGCAAAACACCAAGAAAGGCTTCGCATAAATGAACAAAAACAGAAACTTGAAGAATGGAATTAGGGTTCAGATGGGTCAGATTCAAGCGATAGAAATCAAGGAGACCGCGGAAGAAAGGAGAAATGGGAAGAGCAAGTCCGCGGATAAGAAAAGGAACGTAAATGACGGATTCGTGGGTTTCTTCTGTCGGAACAGTGACCCCACGGCAGATCCGCCACGAACAGAGCTCCTTCGGAGGAAGAACTCCGATAGAAACGAGATGAAGAAGGTCAGATTCAGAGACAACAGACATATGGTTACCTGTGAAAGGCAACTGACTATTGGGATCGATGGAGGGAATGATTGCGATAGACGAACTCGAAGCTTTCCGCTTGGGCGCCATCTCAACCTTGCTAGCGAACGGAGCGGAAGCAATATTGCAGGAGAGCAGAGAAAGCCTGGATGCAGAAAAGCAGAAACTAGGGCACGGAACATGGAGGCGTGCGACAGTGCAGTACATATGGAGTTTTCCCGGGCCAGACACCATTTCTAAAAAGTGCCCAGTCATCACCCGGCGGTTATTTCTAAAACGCAAGCGTGCCATGTCATCACCCAACGGTTATTTCTAAAACGCTGGCATGCCATGTCATCACTTGGTCGTTATTTCCAAAACAGCCGACGCAGCCCAAGTTAACTCAGCTATTATTTCTAAAAACGCTGACGTTACCTGACTCCACCCAGCCACTATTTCCAAAGCGGCCGACGTGGTTTGTTATCACTCGGTTGTTACTTCTAAAACGCCGACGTCGCCAGTAGTCACTCGGCTGTTACTTCTAAAACGTCGACGTCACCAGCAGTCACTCGGCTATTATTCCTAAAACAGTGACGTGGCTCCAGAAGATTCGGCAGTTACCTCTAAAACGCCGACATCGTCAGTAACCGCTCAATCGTTATTTCTAAAAACACCGACATGGCCCGCTATTGCTCGGCTATCACTCCTAAAAGCCCTAACATCACTGATCATCACTCGGCTACCACTACTAAAGCGTTGGCATCGTGAAGAAGGCAGTCTGAAGCACGGCTCAATGATTCTAAGTCGCTACTCAAGCATTATGTTCAGAAACAGCCTCTGCAGTAGGCATTAACACGATCGACGATCAACAAGAAGGCAAAATGATACACACGAGATGGAGCGAAATCATTCTTCATTATACGGGAAGCACTACCGAACTTACAAATCAACTCATTATGAGCTGATGCTTTCCCTACTACTACATTACATTTCACTAACTATAATACTAGCTACTACTATATTATTTCGCTGGTACTATTTCTACTACTAATCTACACTAACATCTAAAACTAGTGCCATCTAGCCACTGGCCTTGTTGCTGCCCTTGCTGCCGCCGCTGCCGTCGCCGCTGCCACCCTTGCCGCTGTCGCCGCCACCGTCACCGTCGCCTCCATCGTCGTCGCCGTCGCCGCCGCCACCCCCCTCGGACGAGTCGGAGGAATTCTCCTCGTCCGAGGAGTACTCCGACTCATCCGAGCCCTCAAGCCCGGCGCGCTCGACGGCCCAGATGTAAGTCCATACCACCGCGGCGATCCCCTGGGAGTCGTCTGAATCATCAGACGACGTCGGGGGAGAGGCAGGAGCCGGAGAGCCCTCGGACTCGGAGGAGAACTCCTCCTCCGAGTACTCCGAGTCGCTGAAGTCCTCCGAGGGAGGAGTCGGCTCGCGCTTGCGCTGGTTGCCCGAGTGATGCGAAGAGCCACCACCTTTCTTGCTCTTGCCCATGGCGGAGTGGAAGGAAGGAGAGGAGATGAAATAGCAAGCAGTAGCAAGAAATGTGAAAACGTCGGAGAAGCAAGAGCACTATTTATAGAAGAAGAAGGCAACCGCTCACCTCCTACCACGGCCACTGAATAGTCATAAAAATTCAATATGCAATTCAAACCGTCTGAAGACACGTCAGGCGGCTGACGTCGTTTCACGTAACACGACACCCATTGGGACTCCAATCAACTGCACAGGCGATATGATTACACTCGCGGTCACATCAAGTTACTACTCAGAAGCAGTCTGCTAAACGCTCAGCGTACCAAGCCGTCCCTTACCTACACCCATTGGGGGGACGCCCAGAAGTTATCGGTATATTTTCCAAAACTGTCACATCCGTACGGTACATGCAATGAATACTCCAAGACAGAAGAGAGATATCAGCAAGGATCAAAGGAAAGCCAAATATAGTCGATAAGGTACAAGTCTAATCAACAGAAGCATCAAAGCACGAAGTGACATGAAGACTAGTCAAGGGCCATCTATCGAACGTCCAATCAGTCGCATATCAAATAAATTGCAGGACCTAGCAAGATATGGGCAGATCGTGTACTCAGCCTCAAAGACAAAAATGTGTGCTCGCCTCTAAAGCATAGTGTTAATAATATAATGCGGATCTCCGAAGGCATTCGACAAAAGGAAAGGATGATTCCCAAAAAAAGGCACGAAATGAAGACCTTCGAGTGGATTATTTTCAAAAATCCACTCGAAGCTCGGGGGCTACACCCATTGGGTGCACCTTTGGTGCACCCAATGAATCATCATCCTCGAAGAAGCAAAATGCTGACCTCTAAAGCACAAGGCAAAATTAAGACAAGGCTGACCTCTGAAAAAGCACAAGTGGAAGATGAAAGTGGTTTCTGATAATACTTGAAGTGAAGACCTTCGAGTGGATTGTGTGCAAAAATCCACTCGAAGCTCGGGGGCTACACCCAATGAAATTTGAAGTCCAACAGTGCAAAATGTTGACCTCCGAAGCATGAACCTGAGACAGAACGCCAAATTTCGAGGAATAATAGCAGAAGAAGACAGTAAAAAGGAAACGTGTTAACCGAATCACTCAGAATTCAGAAGCAGTGGCCCGGCAGACTTATTTCCAAAGCATTCCCTGTTAAAATCAAATACTGCAAGCTGGACCTAGGATCTTTGGGCCGTTTATTCCAAAATCAGCCCAAAGATCGGGGGCTTGTGGGGGACAGATATCCCTGGGTCCACTAGAAGGATAAAAGACCTCACGAAAGGCCCAAGGGCCCCATAATTCGTAAGGTCATCCCCTCATGGGCCTGGGAGGAATGACCAGTGGAACGGATTAGCACAAGGTCGGGTCGACGCAAGCCCAAACGGCCCAACAAATTCGAGCAGTAATCACAACAGTGACCCGACCTTCCCGCGCAGGGGCCCCGTACATCGGAACTGAGCGAGGATGAGTCGGCTGAACTATAGGAAGATAGACTCAGTTAGTTCGCTATTACTTTGGCACATGTTGTTATCATATCCACATGTAATGCCCCACGGTCGAGTATATAAGGCCTAGGGGGCACCCCTTCAAGACGATCAACATCATTCATTACTTAGCCATCCACCCCGCTCTCTACGTTTTCCAGCACTAGAGAACTCCCTTGTAACCCATCGCATAAAGCACTCCCGCTAGGACGTAGCGTGTTACGCATCTCAAAGCGGCCCGAACCTGTACATCATTGTCTACTATTTCTCGTGCGCCCAGCACGAACCATCGAGCTACAGTCGATAACACCGTCCTACTCCTAAAAGCACCTTGAGGGGTAACCCTGGGTGCGCGATCGGACCCGAAACACCGATAGTGTGTCTTAATGCAAAATGAGAAAGTTATTGCCTATGCATCCCGCTTACTCAAGCCGCATGAGCAGAATTACCCCACCCACGACTCAGAGTTGGCAACCATAGTGCACGCCCTAAAAATATGGAGGCACTATCTAATTGGGAACAAATGTCACATCTTCACCAATCACAAGAGTCTGAGGTATATCTTCACTCAGCCAGACCTCAACCTCCATCAGAGAAGATGGCTTGAACTGATCAAGGATTATGACCTTGAGATCCATTACCACCCTGGGAAGGCCAACGTGGTAGCAGACGCTCTCAGCCAAAAACCTTTCGGGATAAAGGGGACCAACTTTTTGGAAGATTGGAAGAAGGAATCAGCTCAGCTAAATGCATGTCTAGGAGACAACGGTAGTCTAGAAGTCAAGCCAATGCTCGAAGACCTCATATGCAAGGCTCAACGCCTGGACGTGGAGACAGTAAGACTTATGGAAAGAGCTCGCAAGGAGCAACTTCCAGACCTTAGGGCAGATGAACAAGGAGTTCTTTGGTTCAAGAACCGTCTGTGTGTGCCAATAGGAGAAGCACGGGAAGTCCTGCTCAATGAAGCCCACAACTCAGCTTACTCCATCCACCCAGGAACCACAAAAATGTACCTAGACCTCAAAGCCAGATACTGGTGGAGAGGGATGAAGAAGGAGATAGCACAGTATGTGGCCCAGTGTGACACCTGCCAGCGAACAAAGGCCGAACACCAAAAGCCTGCAGGCCTACTGCAACCCCTCCCAGTGCCTGAATGGAAGTGGGAGGAAATAGGCATGGATTTTGTAACCGGACTGCCCCAGACGCAAAAAGGGAATGACTCTATCTGGGTAATAATCGACCGTCTCACCAAGGTGGCCCAGTTCATTCCAGTAAAAACCACTTTTGGAGGAGCCGCCCTTGCCCGGATATATCTTAAAGAGATAGTCAGGCTCCATGGTATTCCTCGGAAGATAGTGTCAGATAGAGGGACGCAGTTCACCTCAAAATTTTGGAAGAGCCTTCGGCAAGCTATGGGTACCAAGTTAGATCTCAGCACCGCTTATCACCCCCAGTCAGATGGTCAAACAGAAAGAGTCAACAAGGTCCTCGAAGATTTACTAAGAGCCTGTCTGTTGACATTCGACAGGAATTGGGAGTCCAGTTTGCCATATGCCGAATTCTCATATAACAACAGCCATCAGGCCAGCATCAAAATGTCACCGTTCGAAGCATTGTATGGAAGAAAGTGCCAGACCCCCCTAATGTGGTCCAATGTAGGGGAAAGGACACTAGAAGGACCTGACTTTGTTAAAGAAGCCAAAGATAAAGTTGCCCTGATCCGCAAGAGGTTACTTGAAGCTCAGAGTCGACAGAAAAGTTATGCAGACAACAGACGGAGAGAACTCAGATTTGAGGAAGGAGATTTCGTATACCTCAAGGTCTCCCCGATGCGTGGTGTCAAAAGGTTCCAAATGAAAGGAAAGCTAGCACCGCGTTTCGTCGGCCCCTACCCCATCATTAGCAGAGTGGGACCCGCAGCATACCGCCTTGAGCTACCAGAATCCATGTCAGACATTCACAATGTGTTCCATGTGTCCCAACTCCGTAAATGCTTGCAAGTACCAGAGAACCACATCGAGGCAGAGACAATTCAGATTCAAAAAGATCTCCAGTACTGGGAAAAGCCAGTAAAGATTCTCGACTCAGCAGTCCGAAGGACCCGCAACTCAGAAGTGAGACTTTGTAAGGTTCAGTGGAGCAGAGAAGGAGAAGAGG
Organism: Zea mays; assembly: GCF_902167145.1. Classification (NCBI taxonomy): domain Eukaryota; kingdom Viridiplantae; phylum Streptophyta; class Magnoliopsida; order Poales; family Poaceae; genus Zea; species Zea mays. Next base: position 202,413,358 of record NC_050098.1, read on the forward strand.
AAGCCACCTGGGAAATTGAGGACTCTCTAAGGAGAGAATACCCTTACCTTTTCTCAAACCCCGTCTGAATCTCGAGGGCGAGATTCCTTTAAGTGGGGTAGGTTTGTAACATCCCAATTTCTAACCCAGGTTTGAAACCCTAATCTAACCCCCCTTATTATCTATCCCACAACTCCCTTAGATTCTTCCCAACATATGCATACACTTTGTTTGAATATGAACGCCTCACTTAGATTTTATTTTCCAGCACCTAGATTATCTATTAAATAAATTGTTAAAAAGAAAAAGAATATAAAAAATGGATATAGGAATTAGAAAATAAAAAGAAAAAGAGAAACCCCCCTAGCTGGGCTGAATCCAGCCCATGCCGCGGTAGCCTTTCCCCCCTCGCGCCCGCGCTCCCCCCCCCCATTCGGCCCATTGCCGGCCTGCTCCCGCGCGCGCAGCCGCTCCGTGCTCTCTCTCTCTCTCTCTCGCTGACGAGCTGACCCCACCTGCCAGCCGCTCTTTCTCGCGCGCTCACTCCCACTGGCAGACCGGCCCCACCGGTCAGCCGCTTCGTCGTCCTCCCCGCGTATGGCTCGTCGCGGTCACCTCCGACCGTCGTCCCCTCCATCGCCCCCGTCCCCTCGCCCATCCCCTCGCCGCACAAGAGAGTTTGGCACCGCCCCGTCCTCGCCGCTTGACCGCGTCCTTGCCCGGTACCGCCCCCGCCGTGAGGTCTCGTCGTCGCCGCTGTGCGGCATTAATGCCGGCGCTGTGCACCTCACCGGCGCCCGCCGAGCTCCGCCGCTCCCCTTCCCTCAGACGCCTATAAAAAGGTCGCTCCGAGCACCTCCTCCCCCGCACCGGCCTCAGCCACCACTCTCCTCCCTCACCCGAGCCCAATTCGCGGAAGCGCCGCCGTCGTCTCCCTCTCCGGTAAGCCTTCCCCCTCATCTCCCTTCCCCTCTGTTGGACCAACGAGCAATTACTTAGGCCTATCAGCTTCGCCACACCGCCGCGAACTCAGGACACCACTCCCCCACCCCAGTCCCTCGCCCGAAGCTCACCGACGGCGACTCCCGTCGCGGAGCTCCGCCACCTCCCCGCGGACAGCCCCCTCCTGGCCCCCTATAGCCAAATTGAGCCCACCTCTAGGTTCGCCAGCCCCTCCCCGTGATAAGGCACCTACTCGTTGTCCAAGAACCGGGCCACCGGCGGCGAATCGCCGCCGAGCCCACCGGCGGCCGGGTTCTCCCCGCGGACGGCCGGTTCGCCCCGCCGTCAACCATAGCGTCGTTCCCCCCCTTCCGCTCTCGCTGGCACGTGGGCCCCATGGCGACGGCGTCATCCCCTTGTGCGCCCGCGCCGTCACCCGCCTTGGGCCGCAGCTGGGTCGGCGCCCTCGCGCCCGCGCGCGCGCTGCGCCTGGCTAGGCCAGAAATCCCCCCCCCCTGGCCCACCAGTGCTGAACTTCCTTTTCTTTTTCCTTTTTCAGCCTTTTCTCCTCTAATTAGTATTTCTCAATATTTTATGCACCAAAAATTATCAAAATGATTTCTAAAGTCACGTGTAATAATAATGTTAGAAAATGACACACTACAATTAGTAAACCACTGTTGATGTATTGTATGATTGACCATTTTACTAGAAGAAGCGGGGACCGTTGATCCGGAACCCGTAACCCCGGAAGAAGGGCTGGAGCCCGATCTCCCAGAAGTAGATCTTTTGTGCCAGGAAAGCTTCGACAAAGGCAAGTCCATCCTTCCCTTGATGCATAAATTTCCTATTCTTTCTACCACTACCTAGGCCGGGATTTCAGGGTGGGATATTTGCATTGTGAGTAGAGAGATAGCCCGCATTAACATATGTCTTTTGGATACAAAATGTGGGTTGGGAGAAAGGGCAATATGTTTCTTCAAATAAGGTTTCTTTTAAAAAGGGATGTGCGATGAAGGGTATTCACCCTCATCACCTTGAGAGTGGGATGATCAGGGACTCCCTGGTTTAGGGGAGGGCCTAAGGTGTTGGCTCAACTGGTTTAGGCGTGAGCAGAAGGATTGTCCCCTCATATAAGGACCGGTTTGTCATCTTCACTACATGTACTCTTTAATAGTACAACCACTCGAGACTGTGTGGGCAGTCACTCAATCTGAACTCGTGCGGTCCAACCCCAGGGTTATGAAGGCTGGGGAGCACCGGGAGGATAAGGAGGGGGAATGTTTTGTCTAGTTTGGACATGGCGGTGGCCTGACTCCTTCTGGATAACCGTTAAGGTTAGGACGTACGGGGGAAGAAAGAGATCCGGCATTCGGGTCTCGGGACGATGAGATCGCAGAAACCGGACTAGTGGGTAAAGTGTACCCCTCTGCGCAGAGTTGAAACCTATTCGAATAGTCCGTGTCCACTGGTATGGACGACTCTGGTGTGGTATGACAATTAGAGATTTTTTTATAACCTCTGTGAACAGGGAAATGTGTGTGTAAGTGCATACTGAAAAAGAAAACAAGGCCACGGGAGCGGGAAGCTCAGTGGTGGTTGAGTATTTTGGTTACTTTTAAGTCTTTGGGAAAAACCTTACAGCAACTGTCTTTCTCTAAGAAAATGAAGAGTGACTTCAACTCCACCAAATAAAGCATGTATGATATAGGTCTCTTTCTCTTTACGGGAGCGGGGTGGGCTTGCGGAATACCTAGTGTATTCACCCAGATTTATTTATGTTTTCAGCAGCCGAAGACTTCTTTTCTGCTATGCTTGATTGAGAGGGTTGTGTCTGCACCCAGTTCTGCCTGTGGCTTGGGCTAGTATATTTTTCTACTGCGCTTTTTATTCTGGCTCTCTCGAGCTTATACCCCGGTATTGTAATAACCTTTATTTAAACTATGTACTATTTGAAGTAAGGAATGTGTTTACTAGCCTCCTGGGACTAGTAATTGTATCACATTTGAGTCCCAAAGGATCGGGACGCTTCAATCATGGCGCCGGAGGCATAGGCTTTGAGCAGGTAGTAGGCGGCTTGAACGAGTGTGCGACAGAGGGTTTGGGAGCCCAGCGCCGTTGAGAAGTGCCCAGCGACATGCCCACCTCCTTGTACATGGCAGGCAGCAACATCTCGTCTATCTTTTCCGGCACCGACGCCATGTTCACCAACACCAGCGTCCATCGGCGGCGCGACGTCACCACCGCCTCCGAGGATCACTCATTTCCCTTGCGGTTCGCAGCAGGCGACGACGCATCCACCACGGGCAGGATGGCGATGGTGATGAGCGTGATGCCGTTGGCCCCCACCTCCATGGTGATGGCGAACCCAAATCTGGGGATTGAGGCAGCGGACGACAAGATCTGGTAGGGTTTTTAGTCTCAGCAAGTTCATATTAAGCTGGAAACTGTGGGTGGAGGGGATGGAGGGGGGGTTGCGGTCGCGGAGCCGCCATAGATTCGTCGGCTTAGGTTTCAGGGGAAAGCGCTTGAAGGACGGGGCACGGGCAGAGGGGGCCACCAAATCGGGGATGCATGTCTATTTCGGTGGACGATAGAGCGTTTGTTGTACGCGGTGGTGACAGGACGGGATAAGAACGACACAGTTAGGGATTAAAACGGTTTCAGAATTTTTCGGTATTCCGGAAACTGATTTCGAAATTTTTCGATCGGATTCACCGGTAACGGTATTTTTCGAAAACGAAATCGATGTGGTGTTTTACCGACCGTTTTCTTCGGTTACCGGTTTTTGTCGGAAATTACTGGATTTGTGTCTCGGAATTTTTTCGGAATTTTCCAGCATGTGATTGTTTCGCATCGCCTGTACGTCTCTGGATAAGGATTACTTATTTTTGTATTTTTTGACGCCTTAAGATTTTTTGGGATAGATGGTGTTGGAAGACAGTTGAGATTAACGATTTGGTCTCTCGAACGAATCCACCCTTTTCTATGCACATGTTATGTATTAGTAATATATAATGATAGAGAGCCGACAATTTGTCTTTTCCACACAATAGATTTAAGGGTTTTCCTGTGAGGCTGTGAAAAAACTCTTTATGTGAGGAAAAAATATTTCATGAGTAAGCATGACATGTCAGCTAAATCGAGTGTATATTGTGAATTGTGAACTTTGAGTCTGTGAACCTGTGATCTTTATGAACTTGTTATACTGTAAACTTGTTATATTGTGAACTTGTGATCTTTGTAAACTTTTTTATATTATAAATTTGTGATCCTTGTGAACTTGTTATATCATGAATTGTGAACTTGTGGTCTTTTGTGATCTTTTGTCAACTTTGTTGTATTGTGAAGTTTGATATGTTTATCGATTGTATTTTAGATTTCGACCGTTACCGGTGTATTTTCCGCACCGAACTTGTTTCCGAAATACCGATATCATTTCTGTATCCGGAGTTACCGTTTTCGATTTTGTTTCCGATAAAAAATATGAAAACGGTAATGGTTTTTGTGTTTACCGACCGTTTTCATCCCTAGACACAGTCACGCAGATGTGGGCGGGCGGGCGAGCGGGGGAGGCGATCGCGCATAGGGGCAGACTGGCCCTCCATGCGCGGCATGCGGCGAGGGAGGGCGAATGGGGCGCTTGGCTGGGCGAGGGGAGGGAAGGGGCGAGTGGAGTCATGGTAGTGTCGTGGTCTACATTATGGTAGTCCCATCAGGTTGTCCACGCCGAGCGAAATAATGATGACCACCCTGCCTCACCTTGTCGTTGTGGTAATTACCAGACGACCACCAGGTAAAAATTAAGAACCATTCGGAATCCCCACGTAGAGCAAGGGTTGGGTTGAGCAAGTTCCAAGTGACCCGCAAGCTAGGTGACCGACCCATAGGTCATTTGCTCACACTCATGTACAAGGTCGTACCTCACATTCTCCCGTGGGAATCCGGCTGACGGGGTGGCCACGAAGCCACCCTTTAATCGACAAAGATCGATCAAAGGGCTGATACGGGATCGAATAAGGAAGGACTGCATGAGATGCCCCTAGCGGGTCGAGCCCCCCCAATGGGCCACTCGTCGAAACCACGCCGAGAAAGGTGGTGGTCGAATCTAACTTGGATAACCTCTTTATCTCGACGGCCCCCTCGGCGCCCCGACTAGGTCAAAGGGGGGCCCTCCCCTCAGAAGAAGGTTCAAAGAAAACTTTCTTCGAGGGGAGATGCATATGCAAAAGAGGAGCACGTACTGGTCGTTAGCAAGAAGCTAAACGTTAACAAAATGGGCCCACGCTCAGCGTGTGCGCGACCACCACAGGAACGTTAAACCCCTAAAACTGCAGATTTGACTTAATAGACCTCGAGCAATTCACACAAATTCCTCGAGGGCTGCATCTAGCAGATGCGCTCGCACGCACTGTACATCAGTCTTAAGCAGAAAGCAAGAAGCTAAACAATAACAAAATGGACCCATGCTCAACGTGTGGTAACCACCGAAGGGTCAACCCCTAAACTGCATACTTAACCCGGTAAACCCTAAGCAATTTTCACAAATTCGTCGGGGGCTCGGGGGCTGCATCTAGCAGATGCACTTGCACGCACCAAGGAAAACCGCCCTTCAAATAAAAGCCTCTACACAACTCCAAGAAGTTGCGTAAAGGCTCGAGGGTTGTTGTTGGGTGCCCATACTAAGCCCAAGAAATCCCTGTCAAGCAACCTCGCGAGACGGAGCAGGCGACCAAGTCCCTGCCGAGCACCCTTGCATAGCGGAGAGTGTGAAGTCCCTATCGAGCAACCTTGAGAGGCGGAGCGGACGACCAAGTCCCTGCAAAGCAACCTTTTCTAATGGGAGTTCTTCGTTTCTAGGTTGTTCGCTTCGGATTAAAGGCTATTGTTTGGACTGGTGCTAGGAATATGGGCTGGGCTTTTCGGACCAGCACGAGCACGACCCGAAAATATGAGCCCAAAGCATGGCCCGTCACGAAATAATATGGGTCGGGCTAGCACGGCCCGAAGGCGGGCTTAGGCCGGGCCTCAAATTCCGACCCATCGGGCCCCAGCACGGTGTGTGATGGGCCGGGCTTGGGTCGGCACGGCCCAATTAAGCCCAATTTATTTAATTTCTTTAATTTAGTAAGATATCGACTTTATATTGTTGTGATATTTGGAGTTTATGTGGTCAAATGATGATAGGACGGGCTTGGGCCGGCACGGTCCAACGAAGGCACAACGTGGTTTAGAGCCGGATTGGACCACTGTTTTTGCACTTCGGGATAGCACGGCACGGCCCAAAAGTTTTTTAGGCTTTACTGGTCCGAACTCGTTTGGCACGAAGCATCCAAACCCATTTGGCACGAAACATGATGGGCTGGCCCGACCCGGCCCAATTCCCAGCACTAGTTTGGACTACTATAACTATAATCTATAGAGACAAAAATATTGTAGAAGCAACCGGTACAGATTAAAGTTTAAAGCGAAGATGTTGTGTTTTTTTGTCCTCTTATGCTTACAGCTATATATAAATATAGGTCCAATGTCCAGATTGCAGAAATACACTATATGGAGGACTATTACCATTGGATGCCACCCGACGATGACTCTATATATCAAAGGTCAAGGGCATCTAACGTACAGTTGCACAGGACGGAAACTGTAGCTTATCTATGCCGATCTGCCATTCCACGGGCAGGCGTGACTGCGTGAGGCGTCGGTGCTGTGGCCACAAACGAATCTAACCAGCAGCATTACCAAAGCCTCACGAGGTAACACACTTTTTTTTTCTTGTTGCTGTTGCTGCTTTCTATTTCATTTTTCTCCGATCTATTTCTGACACACTTCACCATCACCACTCGCTCCATTCGGACGACAGAAACAAAGACAAAACCCTCGGACTGGGCGCAACAAAGCTGAAAGGGGGACGCGTGGAAATGGCTTCTGCCTGCGCAGCACCGCTCGTCGGTCGTTCCTAGGACGAGCCGGCGGCGCACACCGACAGCGTCCGCTTGGCCTCCTCCCCGACCCCGTGCCTAAGCTTGGCCAGCCTGCACGATTGCGACTTGATGAGCCTGTGCAGCGAGGGGTGCTCGCTGGGCACGACGGAGAAGTCGTCGTGGAACTCCTCCATGTCCTCCACGGCGAGCTGCCACACGAAGGCGCCGGCGCCGGCGCCGCCGCGGGCGGCCGACCGGTAGACGGTGTCGTAGACGGCCTTGTAGAAGACGTCGCGGTGGGAGTGGTGGAAGCCCTTGGCGCGGTGCGACAGCCCGAACTCGGTGGCGAGGACCGGCTTGCCCAGCTCCTTGTCCCCGTCCTCGATGTGGGACGCCACCCACCGCTTCACGAACTTGAGCTTCTCGTCCACCGTGGCGTGCTGCTGCAGCAGCCTGCGCGCGGACGCGATCCATCAGTCGTTCAATTCCTCACTCTCATCAGTCTCGCTGGGGGTACTAATAATCAGGTGGTGAAAGAAATGTTTACCAGGTGTCAGGGTAGAGGTGGATGGAAGCGAAGTCGATGTCTGGGATCTTGGCGTTGCGGATGAAGTCCGAACCGTAGTTGTTGTCCTTCCACGTGCCCGGATTGACGTCCAGCTTCTCCTGGGGGCTCGTCGGCCCGTAGAACCCCTCGGTGCCGACGGTGAGCAGATGCTTCTTGTCGATGGACTTGACGTACGCCGACATCTCCTCCATCCAGCGCTGCAATTCATTATAAGTAGATGATGACAGAAATGGGTCACCGACGCAATCAATGGAAAGAAACATTGACGGCGGACGGGGCTCGTCGCCAACCTGCAGCGTGTCGCCGGAGGGGTCCGTGGTGCAGCGGGGCTCGTTCATCAGCTCCCACGCGAGGATGGTGGGGTCGTCCCTGTACTCCACCCCTGTCAAGTGGTTCTTCCTCGTCAGCAGCGTCTGCACCCAAAGGTTTCCGTCAAGAGTGGGGTTAATTTGGCCGGTGAAATCGGTCACCGACACTCTAATTTCCCGAGATTAATGGGGGCTGAGCTGACCTTGAGGTAGACTTTGAAGTAGTCGCGGATGGCTGGATCGTAGAAGAAGGAATCGTTGGAGGCGGACATGCCGACGCCCTCTTCCCACGCCCACCGCACGTACTGCGTCTTGCCACCGTACGCCTCCAGGTTGTTCGCCAGGCTCAGGATCAGCCGCACCCCGTGCCGCCCGGCCTCCACGACCACCCGGTCCAGCGCCTGACGCGCACTCCATTGTTAAGCAGTTAGCACCACCCCAGAAGGCGCGGCATTTTCGGCTAAAATTAACGGGGGGCGGTTTCCTTTTTTTTACCTTGAAGACGCGCTCGTCGAAGTGGCCGGGGGAGACCTGGAGGGCGTTGTAGGCGCCGTCATTGAACGCCCAGGAGCGGCACACGGTGAGGCCCATCTCGGCGCCGGTGCGGAACATGCGGGAGACGCGGTCCCGGGACCTCGGCTCCACGGCCTGGTCCATGAGCCAGTAGGAGTTCCACCCGTTCACGTAGAAGGGCCGGCCGGCCAGGAACAGCTGCGCGCCGCGCCGCTCCACGAATGGCGCCGCCACGGCAGCCGCGCGGAAGGGGGACGGGCGGGAGACGGGCAAGGACGGGAGCGAGATGTGGCGGAGGTCCACCTCGCCGAAGGTGAAGTACAGCAGCGCCACGCAGGTGGCCACTCCGAGGACGTGGTACAGGGCCAGGCCGCTGCCCACCGCCATTGCTGCCTGTGCGTCGGTGGGGTGGTTTCTCGGGGGGCTATGGGGTGACCATGCGAGTGGGATACCCCCCCAGATGTTCTGGAACGTGGAGCGGGGCGGCAGGAGCTGGGGAGTGGGAGGGGAAGAGGAATAGAGGATGCGCAGGGAGCAGATTGGACTCTTGAAGAAGTAGTGAAGTAGGAGGAGGGGCTGGGACCTGGAGTGGAGTGGACGACGGGACAAGTGGTTCCTCACCGATGCTCTGGGCGTCGCCGCGTCGGTGGTAGATGATATACAGTACAAAATACTCACTGTGGCGCGTTCAGGCGCCGCTGAAGAACCGGGCTTTTTTATTCCTTCTAGGACCTCCACACTTCCACAGGGCCTACGAAAACGTCGGCCATAAACTCGACGAGTACTCGAGTGGTTGTCAGGCTATGGATATACCATACGAATCGCCGTCTTCAATGTAGTAATGCGTGATTTGCCATTTATTGTTGTTAATACAGGGTTTTCCGCACCGCACGTAGGAGTACATAACGGCGGTGGGTACAATAGAACATTTTCTGTGTCAGCTTGCATGAGTGACGCGCCAATGATGTATGCCCTCCTGCAAAAACAAATTCTTACCTTGTAAACGTAGTTTTACCAAATTTGCTTTATAGGAATAAAAAAAAAATGTACATTAATAAGTATCACTCATGCCCTAAATTATAGATGTTTTGCCTTTTCTAACTACAAAACTTTTAACATAAACATAGATATCCGATACGTATAGATACATATATATAATGACAACTACGTATCTGAAAAACTAAATCTGTCTCTTAAAGTGTCCTTTTTTTCATAAGTAAAAAACACGTTCAACTTTAAACAGATACGTACAATAAAATTTATAGTGTTTTATTACTGTCATTAGACATACTATTATTTTCGAGCTTCTATTTATTAAGTATACAGTAGTACCATTAGGCACAACCAAAATATATTTTTTAGATTGGTTTATTTAGTGTGAACCGTGCTCCATCTTATGTCGAGATTGATATTGTCTCTATATTTGGTGGTACGCATACGTTGTTAATATTGTATACAAACATGATTAAACCTAAGAAAGCTTGGAAAGAGTTGCAACGCCATGAGGTCAGTTCACCTGATTCCTTCAGATCTCACGCAAACAGGTGCACCGCCCCCAAGCCAAGGGCAGGTAAAGGACACAGAGCCCACATGCTAGTAGGTACGTACTAGTCGGCACTAAACCAACACAGCGCCAGAAAAAATGGTCCTTTGCCCCTAGATCTCTCCTGCTCGTCCTGAAATTGTCAGACCAACTCCATGACAAAATGAATGGGCAGTAAACAAAGCGGGATCTGTGAGAGATCAAATCATACTGCCGTAATTGCATTCTTCTGCTCAATCCAAGGATCATTAAAAACTAAAAGTCAAATGACTTGTGGTCTCTGTCTATATATAGGGCTGGGCAAAATACTCGTGGCTCGTGAGCTCGCTCGACTCGTGGCCAGCTCGGCTCGGCTCGACTCGGCTCGTTTCAATTTTATCACGAGCTGAGCTAACATCTCAGCTCGGTTCGTTAACGAGCCAACTCGACACGAGCTCGAGCCAGCTCGTTAGCTCGAATGAGCTAGCATTTATCTGTAAAACAAAGCCTATACTTGTATTGAATGAATTAATAAGTGATGAACTATGTTAGTTTAGGGTTTAAATGATGTGATATATAAAATTATGAGTATTGTTAGTCTTTTCTATTGTTAAATTAGTATGAAATTAACTAGCAATTGATTATATTGTTGTATATATACATGTATACTATTTTTTGTTCTGGCTCGCGAGCTAAACGAGCCAGCTCGAGCTCGCAAACGAGCCGAGCCGAGCTGGTTCTCTGGCTCGGTTGCTTAACGAGCCGAGTCGAGCCAGCTCGTTTCCTTAACGAGCCAGCTCGAGCTCGGTCGAGCCGAGCCGAGCTGGCTCGATATCCACCCCTATCTATATACACACCAGTCTTAAGAGACTGTTAGGGCAGCTTCACCCGCTCTATATATTTATGTTTTTTAAAAAAAGTTTTTACGCTATACAGAATGCAACAAACGGGTTATTATATCCATGAATACAGATTTACTAAAACATTAGATTTAAGGGTTAGATTTGTCATTTTCTTGGTAGAACTCATCAAAAACGTGCTCCACTAACTCAAATTTAATAAAAATTAGTGCAAAAATAGCAACCACTGCCATTCATCACATAATTCATTGTATAATATGACGATTTATTTCTTGTTTTCATTTTGACATCGTTTCTCCTTTTCCGTGACCTGATCGTCGCTTCTTTCTGCCGCCTGCAGCCGGCCGCGCGCCCGCCACGTTGGCCAGCCCTCGTGCCGCCCCCGGCGGCCCCGCGCTCGCAACAGTGAACAGTGAGCGGTGAGCCCATCTCTCGGTGTCGCCTGTGAAAGGCAGCAGTAAAATCAACATCTGGCGCAGCGCAGCGCAGTACACGCTGCACAAGAGTAACAAACTCATTTAAGACGCCAAGCAAGCACTGTGTATCTGGTTTCACAACTAGTACGACGCAGGTAGTGTAGTGACAGTAGTGTTCGCTCCGAAAAAATACTGCTCCCTCTCTCCCCTAGGTAACCGTCGCTGCGTCAAAGTTCAAACATACTGATCCAACTCTCTTAAATTTTTAGATTTATAAAAAAACAAATATTAGGAGTCAGTTATCCGTTCATTTTTTATGAATTGGAATCTACGGTTCTGCTTCTACCTCAGCGGTGTCAGGTCAGATATCCATCCGGGCCGCCCGGCACGGACCCGGTCCGAGCCCGGTTAGGCACGGCACGAACAGGGTCGTGCCTGACCCGGCACGCTATTGACTAGGGCCGTGTCGGTTCAGGTCTCGTGCCAGGACATGTGTCCAAGCACGACCCGGAGAGGCCCAAAACGTGCCGGGCTGGCCCGAAAGCCTGTGGGCCATTTCGGGCTGTGCCCTCCACCGGCCCAGCACACCCCAAAAAATCAGGAATTACAAAAAATTCTAAAATTCACATAATTCAAAGCAGAACACACAAGCACACATATAATATGAAAACAGATAATTATGGAGCTGTGTGCAATGGCTGCCTCATTAAAAACCTTCTTAGGCAAAAACTCACACCTCGTGAGAAAAAAGCCTAAGAAGGAAAAAAGAATATAGCCACAGCTCCTAAGCCCTAAGGCATAAGTTCATACAGTCCATGAGTTCATTACAAGAATAAGCCATCAGGCATCAGGCAAACAACTAAGCTAGCCAACCACCACTCCACCAGTCCACCACCAACTACTGTTTGTGTTCTTCTGGATCATCAAGGTACAAGTTCTCATGTTCAGCTTCAAGTTTCCGTGTCTCTTCCTCCACAGTATGCTGCAGGTGAGCATCAGCAAGCTCTCAGTCTTTTATGCAAGACAAAACCTCGACCATATCTGGAGCCAGGCGACGTCGACGCTCTTCAATGACCCTGCCAGCAAGACTAAAGGTAGACTCTGAAGATATAGTAGAAGCTGGGACTGTCAATACATCTTTAGCAAGTAGAGCAAGAATAGGATAAGTGAGCTTATGCTGATGCCACCAAGATAGGACATTGAAGTCCTCATCAAACTCAGTTATAGTATCACTATCTAAGTAAGATGTCAGCTCAGAAGTGGATGCAGCAGTAGAGATAGAACTAGAACCTGGTCTCCTTCCCACAGAAAACTCACCATCATAGTCATCATCACCATAGATGTCATCCCATGCCATTTTTTTCTTACCAGAACCAAGAGATGTTGGGTGTTGATTAGCACGCAGGCGTGTGTCACCAAATTTAGCTTCATACAACTGAAATATCTTGGATAGTTTAGATCTAACTTCAATTGGAACATTAGAGTAATTTGTACCAGTTAAGCTAGCTAACCTGACAAGGAGTTTGTTAAAACCCCTCATCTTAGCCCTTGGGTCTAAAATAAATGCAACAACATATAGAATAGGAATATCCCTCCAATATTTCAAAAATTTATCTTTCATAGGAACAACAGCAGCCCTAAGAAGTCTATCATTTTCAAATGAATTTAGATGTCTGGCTATCCTCAGAATATGGTGTATCATCAAAGTAGCAGTAGGGTAGTAAACACCAGACAATGCAATAGTGGATTCATAAAATAATTCTAGGAAAGAAAGAACTTTTCATCAATTGTCCAATGATCATCAGTGAGTAAAGGAGTACCATCAGGATGCAAAGGATACTGAGTTTTGATAAAAACAGAAAAGCTGGACTTGTATGGTACTAGGTGTTTAAGCATTAAGTATGTAGAATTCCATCTAACATCCATGTCAACACCAAACTTACGAGGACGAATAGCCATACTCATACAATAGCTTTTATATGCAGATATTCGTTGATTTGAAGCATTTAAAAAGGTTATAGTAGTTCTAAAGTCATCAATATAAGCTTTCAAATGTTGAAGACCAGCTTTAACAATTAAATTAATAACATGACAGTAACATCTTTGATGCAAGAACATAGTGCACAAGTCATCATCAGTGGGTGTAAAAGAATCATCATCATCATCAGTCACAACAGGAGCAGGCACACCAAGGTAACCAGACAAGAAAGGTCTCAGATATTTCATGGCAGTATTGTTTGATGAAGCATTATCTAAGGTGATTGCAAATACTTTATCAGTTAAAGCATAATCATCTATCACAGTAGCAACCAGATTAGCAATACTAACACCACTATGTTTACCATCAATTAACCTTAGACCAAGCAACCTTTTTTCTATTTCCCAGTGAGAATTCACAAAATGAGCAACTACACTTAAATAGTCTTCCTTAGCCTTGCCAGCCCAAATATCAAAGGTTAGACAAACAGATGTAACATCAGTTTTCAAAGTACCAATTAAGTTTACCTTATGCTCATTATATAACTTAATCATGTCCCTAGCAGTGGTTTGCCTAGAAACATGCACAAATCTAGGGTTATGTGCACGAGTGATGTATTCTTGAAATGCATCAGTGGAGCCATGCCATAGAGGTAGATCATCTCTAGCTATCAACGACAAAGTTCATTCCTTGCAACAGAAGGACAGTACGCCCATCGCTGTAAAGAACCATCGGGGTTGTACTTAAGCACAGTTTGTGTTTGGCCAGAGCGATCGTGTGCCTTCTTAGCACTACAATTGTGTCTAAGCAAGTGACCAGTTGAGAGCACCTAGAGGGGGGGTGAATAGGTGATCCTGTAAAACTTGAAAACTTAAGCCACAAAAACTTGGTTAAGGGTTAGCACAGTAAATGCCAAGTGGCTAGAGAGGAGTCTCAACAAAACACAATAACCACAAGAAATCAATCACAGAGATGGCACGGTGGTTATCCCGTGGTTCGGCCAAGACCAACGCTTGCCTACTCCACGTTGTGGCGTCCCAACGGACGAGGGTTGCAATCAACCCCTCTTAAGCGGTCCAAAGACCCACTTGAATACCACGGTGTTTTGCTTGCTTTTCTTAATCCCGTTTGCGAGGAATCTCCACAACTTGGAGTCTCTCGCCCTTACACTTGAAGTTCACAAAGAAGCACGGAGCAAGGGAGGGATTAGCAACGCACACAAGACACAAGAACTAGAGTGTCAACACGCACACAAGTCGCAACAAGAGCTCGCAACACAACTCAATGAGTTCACAACTCCACTAGAGCTCTATATGCTATCACAATGAAACGAATGCGCGGAATCGAGGTCTTGGTGCTTAGGAATGTTGTAGTGTAACGCCCCGGTCTAAACAACCGAAGCTAAACATGTATTTAAGCACCAGGAAAACAGTCTCTGGTGAAATACATTACACAAGTGGTGCCACAGTCATACAGAGCTTTATTTAGTACATTCGATTACAATAATAACATAAACTAGAAGAACTATAGTCGATAAGATAAACATGAGGGTAGTCTCTTCTTCCCACATGGTGGCTTCTACAGCAATGGCACCACACCAAACTTGGGTATAGGGCACGAACTACTCAAAACTCCTCGGGCACGAAATCAAGATCCTCTGTAAAAACAACGGGTGAGCACAAAGGTACTCAGCAAGTCCCACCTCGCCCTTACAGGGAGGGAGTTACAGATTAGTATGCAATGATCAATAAACACGATTAACCAATGCAATATTGGAACTATATCCTTGCTCGTTATCCATCTCATTAGTTAGGTAGCTCAACTAGTTGAAGTGTCCACACCATAACCTATCCTATACCGAGGACACGGACCATTCGAATGGATTATACACTCTGCAGAGGTTGTACGCTGTACCCACATGCACATCACCATCCCAAGACGGCTCTGTCATAGCCGACACCCAGCCATGGCTCCACCTCGCCTAGTCGCCCACAAACCCCGGGTCCTGACCACTCAGGTCTCCAACCCAAAACATATCCACCTCGGACGACTATCAGGCCAGCCAGTGGGATTAGGCTAAGGCTTTCCCATACAAGCTCATGTGGTCGCACTGGAAATAAGTTAGGTGAGATGGCACCACAACACATAGTCCTTATGGTTTACCAGAGCAGCCACCAACCAAAACTAGCAACCCGAGATGTCACCACGGCAACTCAGTCGCAAGTCTACCACCACGATAGCGCATGCTCCAACACTTACCATGCTGCTCTGGTTTCATTCCGATCCAGTTTCATCAATTATCAAGGTATTAATATTCATGCAGTCAACATGCATCAAGGCATCAGTCCATGATTTCTCTCATTCGCTCAGTATCAGGTGTGTTATCTCATGCAACGCCTATGTCTAGCAAGTTTTATTTATTTCCTCACTTAGGAGCAAACATGATCAACGTAAGGGGTCGGTGAGACTTACCTTCGCTCACGTGCGTGCCCGCGGCGTCTTGTTCCTCGTCTCCCGGCTCCTCCGGGTTCTCCTCCGGAATCGGTTCTGCTTTGACGATGACGCGCGCAAGACAAACATGCATTAGTATATCACACAATTTGTTTGTATTAAATATAGTTTTATTTTAGACAAATTTAGGAAAAAGGAACAGGTTAAACAGAGTTGGAACGGCTAATATATTGGTTTTATAAGTCGACTGGTTGGATAATTATAGAAATAATTGAGCAGTGGCTATCTGGGGTTACGCGGCTGTTGGGTTAGTATTTTGGGGGCTGATTTCAGAACTTTACAGGTCATGATTAATTGAGAGCAAGGGTTGGTTTAGTGGAAGCTGCAGCGAGCGGCACTGCGGGTGACATCGGGGTATGCTCACCTGTGGTTTACTCGGGCTGGGGACGGGCTACGGAGGAAGATCGACGGGGTCGTTTGTTCAGCTGAAGGGAGGAGACGAGCTCAGTTCTTATTTGTGGCGTAGCGGCTATGGGCTAGAAAGGTGCAAGGCATCACGGTGGCGCGCCAGCTCAATTTATAGGCGACGAAAGGTGGTTCGTGCTGGGAAAAACCTTGGCCGGCGCACTGTGAGTGGCCGAGCTGTTGCTCCCTCTCTGCTTGAGGTGTCACTTTGCACGCAGCTTGATGGACTGCTCCCTGCCCGAAGTGTCTACTCACGGCTGGCAGCGTGGGGGGGGGGGGGGGGCTGGTCCCTGCCGTCGGATGCGAGTAAATGGTGTTGGTGCTGCCATGGCGTGCTTGCACGAGCTGTTCCTGGACAGGCTTTTGCGTGTGCAGGGAGTGGATCACGTGGGCTGGTTATGGGAAAGGGACAGGCTGCTGCTGGTTCACGTAGTCTTGCTATCGCACTAGAGGGCAATGACGCTAGGCATTAAAGGCCCTAGCCTTTCATTTACGTATAAGTGGATGAGGCTACCAATAGGAGGGAATAGAATACATTATTGGTACTAGAATGAGCAAAAATCATCATGAGAGAAGGAATTAGCTTGTCTAATTATTATTTAGTATGTAATAACGCCTATGTAAAATAGTGTTATTATTTTATATGGCTGCTGTAATTATTTGGCTTATGGTGCGTCATACATTTAGTTGTGATTGCGACAAGTGGCTGGCGTGTGCTCAGTCGGGTGCACGTGGTCTTGCCAGAGTGGCTTTCTGCACTGAGGCATCACTTCAAGGTCCGCGACACGGCACTTTAATATAGCAGCTCGGCGTGCACGATAAGGCTGTCTCAGGGCAGAGGGTGTAGGTGGGGCTTGCCGGGATGCACAAATACCAAAGCGGCTAGAGACAGGCTTGTGGTTTCTTCACGCATGTGTTCTGCCATAGGTGGTTGTGGGCTCCTTCTGCCTGGCATGCGTTATGGCGGGTGGGCATCAGACATTTGCTAGAATTTACCATCGTGAATGACAAGCTTGGGCTAGCAATTAGAAGAATAGCGAGAACTAACTGATGAAGGTCCTGGCTTGTATAATTTAGATTAAGCTAACATAGCAATTAATAATCTTAAATTAAGCTTTATTCCAAAGTTAAAAAAAATTGGGATGTTACAAACCTACCCCACTTAGGTTGAATCTCGCCCTCGAGATTCAGCTTGGTCTAAGAAAAGATTAGGAAATTCTGCTCGTAGCGCATCTTCTCTTTCCCAGGTTGCTTCTGCCTCAGAATGTCTGCTCCATTGAACCCGACAAATTCTGAAGGTTGAATTTCTGGTTCTTCTTGTTACAGTATCTAAAATCTTTACTGGAACCTCTTGATATCTGAGATCGTCCTGTAGATCGATTGTTTGTGGAGTCACTTGTTCTTCTGGTATTCTTAGGCATTTCTTAAGCTGGGACACATGAAACACATCATGCACATCTGACATTTCTTGAGGTAATTGCAGCTTGTAGGCCACTGCTCCCACTTTCTTGACGATCAGGAAAGGGCCAATGTAACGTGGGGCTAACTTCCCACGCACTTGGAATCTGCGTGTGCCACGGATTGGAGAAACCTTGAGGTACACATGATCCCCAACATTAAAGCTTAGGGGGCGCCTTCTCTTATCAGCATAGCTTTTCTGACGAGACTGGGCTGCTCTTAGATTCTCTCTTATTTCTGCAACCTTGTCTTCTGCTGCTGCAATGAAGTCTGGTCCTTCAATAACACGGTCACCCACTTCGGACCACATGAGAGGGGTGCGACACTTCCTTCCATAGAGGGCTTCGTATGGTGACATTCTCAGGCTTGTCTGGTGGCTATTGTTATAAGAGAACTCGGCATAGGATAGACTATCTTCCCAATCCTTGCCATATGAAAGGACACATGCTCTCAACATATCTTCAAGGATCTGATTAATTCTCTCAGTCTGGCCATCGGTCTGAGGATGATAAGCTGAACTGAAATCCAACTTTGTACCAAGGGCTTCATGTAGCTTCTTCCAGAATCTTGAAGTGAATTGGGTGCCTCGATCTGACACGATCCTCTTGGGTACTCCATGCAACTTCACGATGCGGTCGATATATAGCTTGGCCAACTTGTCTCCTCCGTATGTTGTGCGTACAGGGATGAAATGTGCCACTTTAGTGAGTCGGTCAACTATTACCCAAACTGAATTATGACCATTTCTAGTCTTTGGTAGTCCGATGATAAAATCCATACTGACTTCATCCCATTTCCACACTGGGATCGACAATGGTTGAAGTAAGCCACTAGGCTTCTGGTGCTCAGCTTTGATTCGTCTGCACACATCACAATGGGAGACAAATCGAGCAATATCACTCTTCATACCATTCCACCAATATCTCTCCTTCAGGTCCAAGTACATCTTGGTAGTACCGGGGTGGATAGAATAAGCTGAATTGTGGGCTTCATCCAGAATGGTTTTACGGAAATGGCCTTGCTTGGGTACACATAATCTTTTCTTGAACCATAAGGTTCCATCTTTATCGACTCTAAAATCTGGGGCCTTGCCTTCACTATTACTATCTTTAATCCGTAATAATCTTTTATCCTCCATCTGTGCTTTCTTGATCTGATCATCCAAGATAGGTTGAACACTAAGGTTGTAGTTGGAAGAGTGGTGTACAACCCTCAGGTTCAGCTTCCTCATTTCTTCAGTTAGTTCTGGGGTTTGGGTGACTAAGTGGTGGCAATACGCTTTACGACTGAGCGCATCCGCCACTACATTAGCCTTCCCTGGATGGTAGTGAATTTCTAGATCATAGTCTTTGATCAATTCCAGCCATCTTCTTTGTCTAAGGTTGAGATCCGATTGGGTGAAGATATACCTGAGACTCTTGTGGTCAGTGTAAATTTCACACTTGTTCCCAATCAGATAATGTCTCCAAATCTTTAGGGCATGCACAACTGCTGCTAGTTCCAAATCATGGGTAGGGTAGTTCTGCTCATGTGCTCTTAATTGCCGTGAGGCATAAGATACTACTCTTCCTTCCTGCATAAGCACACAACCCAAACCGTGTCTTGATGCATCACAAAAGATGACGAAGCTCTTTTGGTTATCTGGTAATACTAACACTGGAGTTGAGGTTAATCTTTTCTTCAACTCTTGAAAGCTTTTCTCACAAGCTTCCGACCACACAAACTTCTTGTCCTTCCTGAGCAACTCGGTCATGGGTCGGGCTATCTTAGAGAATCCTTCAATAAATCTCCGGTAGTAGCCAGCCAATCCCAAGAAGCTTCTAATTTCTGACACTGAGGTTGGTTGTTTCAATTCCGATACTGCCTTCACCTTCTCTGGATCTACTTCAACACCTTCAGCCGTTAAAACATGACCTAGATAAGTGACTTTTTGCAACCAGAACTCACATTTGCTGAACTTGGCATACAATTGGTGTTTTATGAGCTTTCTCAAGACAACTCTGAGATGTTGTGCATGTTCCTCGGCACACTTTGAGTAGATCAATATGTCGTCAATGAAGATTACGACAAATCGGTCTAACTCCTCCATGAATACCTTATTCATGAGAGTCATGAAAAAGGCGGGGGTATTAGTTAGACCAAAGGGCATAACTGTGAATTCGTATTGTCCATAGCGGGTCATGAATGCTGTCTTTGGGATGTCCTCTTGTCGAACCCTAAGCTGGTGATATCCTGACCTTAGATCAATCTTGGAGAAGTACTTGGCTCCCTTCAGTTGATCAAACAGATCATCAATCCTAGGTAGAGGATACTTGTTCTTGATGGTGGCTGCATTGAGGTCTCGATAATCCACACATAATCTCATGCTTCCATCTTTCTTCTTAACAAAGAGTACTGGAGCTCCCCAAGGAGAGGCAGCAGGCCTGATAAATCCTTTTTGTTGAAGTTCTCCAAGTTGCTTCTTCAATTCCGCAAGCTCCGGGGCCGCTAACCGGTAGGCATTCTTTGCTATTGGCTTGGTTCCGGGGATCAGGTCAATAGTGAACTCCACATCTCGTTCTGGAGGCATACCAGGTAGTTCATCTGGGAACGCCTCGAGAAATTCCTGGACGATTGTCACATCTTCTACTGACTCTATCACGAGGTTATACACCATATAGTTTAACAATCTAGGGTAGATCTTACATCTGATTGTTATTCCTTGGTGGTTGGTAACCGTTACTACCCTCTCGGCACAAGCTATGTTACCTCGGTGCTTGGTGAGCCAATCCATACCGAGAATAACATCTATCCCTTTAGAGTCAAGCACCACTAAGTCGGTAAGGAAGACTACCCCACTTAGGTTTATAGGGATGTTTATAACACCCAAATGGCAGGGTATTTGACCTCCAGGGGAACGAGTCATTAGTGGCCTCTTAAGGGCTATAGTAGGTATATCATTCTTTTCCACAAAATGTGATGATATAAAGGAATGTGATGCTCCGGAATCAAACAGCACTGAAGCTAATACTGAGTCGACCAAGAACTCACCAAAAATCACTCCTGGTTCATCTTCAGCTACTTCTTCTGCCTGGACATGGTTCACCTTGGCCCTTCCAAATGTTTGTTGGCTTCTTGCTGGTGCAGCACGGTTGGCTCCAGTTGGGTGTTTTGGTCCATTCACAGAGTTGGAGAAGACCGATGGTGCTGGCTGGTTCTTGTATGGGCAGTTGGCAATAAAGTGGCCTGTCTCACGACAGTGGAAGCATGCTCTTGGGTTGCTCACTTGGCTTCTTCCAGCAGACTGTTGAGTTTGAAAGGTGTTTTGAGTCTTTGCAATTGGGGCTGACTGAGCTGGCTTCTGGAAAGATCCAGGATGAGCTTTGAAAGACGATGCACTCTGGCTCCGATGGACTGAGTAAGTAGGAAATTGAGTCCTCTGGAACTTTTCTGACTGTTGAGGCTTCCTGTTCTCAAATCGACGTTTGCGCTCATTGAGCTCTGCTTTCCTATTTCTCTCAATGGTGATAGCTCTGTTGACCATGGTGTTAAAGTCATTATGAGTGGTGACTTCAACCAGGGTCTTGATTTCAGAGTTAAGACCACCCAGAAAGGCTTCCTGCTTCTTCTCATCATTGTTGACATCCTCAGGGGCATAACGTGACAACTCTATAAACTTGTATAGATACTCCGTCACGGACATGGCACCCTGACGGAGCTTCCTGAACTCATCTTTCTTGAGCTTCATCACACTGCTGGGAATGTGTTGTTCTCTGAAAACCTTGACAAAGTCAGCCCAAATCATCTCTGCAGCATCTTCATTAACTTCCCTATAACTTTGCCACCAAGCAAGGGCTGGTCCCTTCAACTGTTGCATAGCCAACAATACTTTGTCCCTATCATCAGCATGGACAACTTCCAACTTCATCTCTATTTCCCTTAACCAATCATCTGCTTCCATTGGGTTGTCAGAACCTCCAAACTTGGGTGGCTGCAGACGATTGAAATCTCCAATCTTGCTATTGTTTTGGGGAGCTGCTAGTCTGAGGTTGCCTTGATTCCCTTGAGCTTGAGCGGTGAGGGCGGTCACTAACATTTCTAGGATCCGGTTCTGCTGTTGCATTACAGCAGCCAGGTCCACGGGTGCGGGTGCGCGTGGAGGTGGGGGTAGCTGCCCATTTTGCATCATATCTGGGATCACATTACGTGCAGCCTGATTCCCTTGGTTGACCTCATCTCCACCTTCCAGAGCTTGGAGTCCCTGAACTCGGCTCGAACGGCGAGACATCTGTGGTCAAGGGTAGGGATGATTAGGTTACTTCCCCTAGTAGATTATTGGGGTATACTTATGGGTGTATATATATATTATCTTACACAATACACACAAGTGAAAGCATTCAAACATCACACAAGCATTCATTCAACATGCAGGCATACATGACACAATAGGGTACAATTTCATGGCTCGACTTTTTAAGGGTCGGCCGAAACAATTTGGCTACTGGTCCCTATGGCACGGTCTTCGGGGTCTCTTCCTTCGGCTTCACGAGGAGACGCGGGAGGTGTGGGTGGCACCGATTCACAAATCCTCCTGCGGGGGTGGGACAAAGGATACAAAGGGATTCCCTCCAGTGGTGGTGACTCAGCAGCGGTCCTGGGTTGGCGTTCCTTGCGCTTGGCACGGTCCACTAGGTAGACACCTCTGAGGAGCTGACTATGGCGGTTTGCCTGCTCCCTAAGGTCCTCTTCGACCACAGCAAGGCGGCTTTCTGCCTCGGCCGCTCGGGCATCTGCCTGAGCTAAGGCAAGCTTAGCCTTATGCCAACAGGTCTCCGCTTTCTCAGCGCGTTGGATGAGGTCCTTCACACGCTGGTGCAGTTGGTCGCATAAATCGTCGAGGCTAAGCAGATAGCCAGACATAGCAACAACAGTGGGGTCTTTCTCGGTCGTGGTACTCCCCAAGTTACGGATCCTTGCCGCCCAAGCAGGACGGTTACGATCCAGTGGAGGGAAGTACTTCATAGGGGTGGAGCCCAAGTGCCACTCAAACATCTGGCACAAGTACTTCAATGCCTTCCGAGCTACAAGTTGGACGGTGTCTTGCATACGGCTTCCAGTGGCGGTGACGCTCCAGGGTTGCATCTCCAAGTACTTGTCACTTGCGCCAATGTGGACGGTGACCTCGCAGCTTTCGGTACCATGCTCTGTGAACTCGCGGCTCATGTATTCCGGACGCTCCGGAATACCCAGACGGACAGTTGCAGCATAAAGCACCTTGGGGAATCCATCTTCATTGATGCAGTAGGTGGTGATCCAATCGTTGGCCATCTGACTTCAAGGATAAGGTTAGCATAACAAGGATATGGTTTCTTTTTCAAGGAGTATTTGGTCTTCAAGGGTAAACCATCCTAGGGCTCCTACGGTCATCTTGATTAACGGTTCGCGCCCTACAGCCAAGTATGCCTCTGATACCACTTGTAACGCCCCGGTCTAAACAACCGAAGCTAAACATGTATTTAAGCACCAGGAAAACAGTCTCTGGTGAAATACATTACACAAGTGGTGCCACAGTCATACAGAGCTTTATTTAGTACATTCGATTACAATAATAACATAAACTAGAAGAACTATAGTCGATAAGATAAACATGAGGGTAGTCTCTTCTTCCCACATGGTGGCTTCTACAGCAATGGCACCACACCAAACTTGGGTATAGGGCACGAACTACTCAAAACTCCTCGGGCACGAAATCAGGATCCTCTGTAAAAACAACGGGTGAGCACAAAGGTACTCAGCAAGTCCCACCTCGCCCTTACAGGGAGGGAGTTACAGATTAGTATGCAATGATCAATAAACACGATTAACCAATGCAATATTGGAACTATATCCTTGCTCGTTATCCATCTCATTAGTTAGGTAGCTCAACTAATTGAAGTGTCCACACCATAACCTATCCTATACCGAGGACACGGACCATTCGAATGGATTATACACTCTGCAGAGGTTGTACGCTGTACCCACATGCACATCACCATCCCAAGACGGCTCTGTCATAGCCGACACCCAGCCATGGCTCCACCTCGCCTAGTCGCCCACAAACCCCGGGTCCTGACCACTCAGGTCTCCAACCCAAAACATATCCACCTCGGACGACTATCAGGCCAGCCAGTGGGATTAGGCTAAGGCTTTCCCATACAAGCTCATGTGGTCGCACTGGAAATAAGTTAGGTGAGATGGCACCACAACACATAGTCCTTATGGTTTACCAGAGCAGCCACCAACCAAAACTAGCAACCCGAGATGTCACCACGGCAACTCAGTCGCAAGTCTACCACCACGATAGCGCATGCTCCAACACTTACCATGCTGCTCTGGTTTCATTCCGATCCAGTTTCATCAATTATCAAGGTATTAATATTCATGCAGTCAACATGCATCAAGGCATCAGTCCATGATTTCTCTCATTCGCTCAGTATCAGGTGTGTTATCTCATGCAACGCCTATGTCTAGCAAGTTTTATTTATTTCCTCACTTAGGAGCAAACATGATCAACGTAAGGGGTCGGTGAGACTTACCTTCGCTCACGTGCGTGCCCGCGGCGTCTTGTTCCTCGTCTCCCGGCTCCTCCGGGTTCTCCTCCGGAATCGGTTCTACTTTGACGATGACGCGCGCAAGACAAACATGCATTAGTATATCACACAATTTGTTTGTATTAAATATAGTTTTATTTTAGACAAATTTAGGAAAAAGGAACAGGTTAAACAGAGTTGGAACGGCTAATATATTGGTTTTATAAGTCGACTGGTTGGATAATTATAGAAATAATTGAGTAGTGGCTATCTGGGGTTACGCGGCTGTTGGGTTAGTATTTTGGGGGCTGATTTCAGAACTTTACAGGTCATGATTAATTGAGAGCAAGGGTTGGTTTAGTGGAAGCTGCAGCGAGCGGCACTGCGGGTGACATCGGGGTATGCTCACCTGTGGTTTACTCGGGCTGGGGACGGGCTACGGAGGAAGATCGACGGGGTCGTTTGTTCAGCTGAAGGGAGGAGACGAGCTCAGTTCTTATTTGTGGCGTAGCGGCTATGGGCTAGAAAGGTGCAAGGCATCACGGTGGCGCGCCAGCTCAATTTATAGGCGACGAAAGGTGGTTCGTGCTGGGAAAAACCTTGGCCGGCGCACTGTGAGTGGCCGAGCTGTTGCTCCCTCTCTGCTTGAGGTGTCACTTTGCACGCAGCTTGATGGACTGCTCCCTGCCCGAAGTGTCTACTCACGGCTGGCAGCGTGGGGGGGGGGCTGGTCCCTACCGTCGGATGCGAGTAAATGGTGTTGGTGCTGCCATGGCGTGCTTGCACGAGCTGTTCCTGGACAGGCTTTTGCGTGTGCAGGGAGTGGATCACGTGGGCTGGTTATGGGAAAGGGACAGGCTGCTGCTGGTTCATGTAGTCTTGCTATCGCACTAGAGGGCAATGACGCTAGGCATTAAAGGCCCTAGCCTTTCATTTACATATAAGTGGATGAGGCTACCAATAGGAGGGAATAGAATACATTATTGGTACTAGAATGAGCAAAAATCATCATGAGAGAAGGAATTAGCTTGTCTAATTATTATTTAGTATGTAATAACGCCTATGTAAAATAGTGTTATTATTTTATATGGCTGCTGTAATTATTTGGCTCATGGTGCGTCATACATTTAGTTGTGATTGCGACAAGTGGCTGGCGTGTGCTCAGTCGGGTGCACGTGGTCTTGCCAGAGTGGCTTTCTGCACTGAGGCATCACTTCTAGGGATGGCAGTTGGACCCGTGGGTATGGATACCCGCGGGTTTCGTACCCACCGGATATGGATACGGGTACAAAAACTCACCCGTGGGTCCTATCGGGTCGGATACCCGAAATACATCGAGTCGGGTATGGGTAAAATACTTTACCCACGGGTATCCAGTGGATACCCGAAATATCAATATACCTCTTTAAATGTGCTACATCCACTAAAAATGTGCTACATTCACTAGAAAAACTCACTCCATGTGTTGTTGATTAATGAATATTAATTTGTGTTGTGTTAACATTCAACTGTAATGTAATCGAGACCAATGAGTCATTGACAATATTATAACTGTCAACTATCATGAACTCATTAAGCTTTTATTCTTTGTACTCAAATTTAAATTTATTGGACGTGATAATTATGAGTTGAGATATTGTATCGACGTGTAGCCAAATATAGTCATTCTCATGTTGCATTGGTGCTTTGATGTAAACTAAAATATTTTATGCATTTATTATAACACTGATCGAATGTTATTTAGTCTACAATAACATATCCACTGGATACCCGATACCCGGTGGATACCCGATGGGCATGGATACGGGTACAGTTTCTCGCCCGATTGGCTTGGTGGGTATGGATATTTGTAGAAGTCTCGGGTACAATTTCGGGTCAGGTATTATTATACCCGAACAAAACCCGACCCGCTGCCATCCCTAATCACTTCAAGGTCCGCGACACGGCACTTTAATATAGCAGCTCGGCGTGCACGATAAGGCTGTCTCAGGGCAGAGGGTGTAGGTGGGGCTTGCCGGGATGCACAAATACCAAAGCGGCTAGAGACAGGCTTGTGGTTTCTTCACGCATGTGTTCTGCCATAGGTGGTTGTGGGCTCCTTCTGCCTGGCATGCGTTATGGCGGGTGGGCATCAGACATTTGCTAGAATTTACCATCGTGAATGACAAGCTTGGGCTAGCAATTAGAAGAATAGCGAGAGCTAACTGATGAAGGTCCTGGCTTGTATAATTTAGATTAAGCTAACATAGCAATTAATAATCTTAAATTAAGCTTTATTCCAAAGTTAAAAAAATTGGGATGTTACATGTAGGAATGCTTGGTGTACTCCTCCATGCGCCTAGGGGTCCCTTTTATAGCCCCAAGGCAGCTAGGAGCCGTTGAGAGCATTCTAGGAAGGCTGATCTTGCCTTCTGTCGACTGGCGCACGGGACAGTCCGGTGCACACCGGACACTGTCCGGTGCCCGATTTCCTTCCAAAAATGGCGCATTCGACCGTTGGCAGCCTGAGAGCCGTTGGCGCACCGGACATGTCCGGTGCACACCGGACAGTCCGGTGCCTCCTTCTAGCCATTGGCTCGGCCACGTGTCCCGCGCAGATTGCGCGGCCGACCGTTGGCCCGACCGACCGTTGGCTCACCGGACAGTCCGGTGCACACCGGACAGTCCGGTGAATTATAGTCGTACGTCGCCGGTGAATTCCCGAGAGCGGCCACTTCGCTCGAGCCAGCCTGGCGCACCGGACACTGTCCGGTGCACCACCGGACAGTCCGGTGATCCCAGACTGAGTAGAGTCTTGGCTGCTCGAGCCAAGACATTTTCAATTGGATTTTTCCTGTTTCCAGCACTTAGACACAATACATTGGTCCATAAAACAATGTACTAAGTCTGAGAAACATACTTTTATCCTTGATTTGTACTTTGTCCACCTTTTTACACTTAGGCACTTGTGTTGGACACTAAATCACCAAAATACTTAGAAATGGCCCAAGGGCACATTTCCCTTTCAATCTCCCCCTTTTTGGTGATTTATGCCAACACAACATAAAGCAAGTAGAACAAGTGCAAAATCAATTCAAATAAGAACTCAAGATTGTTTTGATTCAATTTTGACATATATGGATCATCATTTGCCACCACTTGATTTGTTTTTGCAAATCAAACCCAAATTTCTATCTCTAAGTCAAACATACTTGTTAAAACATAAAGAGAGTCATTACAAGAGAAATTGATTCAAGATTTCAAAAACTCCCCCTTTTCCCCATAATCAACATTTCTCCCCACAAGAAGCCAACTTTTGACAAGAGAGACAATAAAAAGAGTTTTGACAAACCAAAAGCTCTAATCTACTATTTTCAAAATTTCCCCCTTTTTCCCATAATCAACATTTCTCCCCACAAGAAGCCAACTTTTGACAAGAGAGACAATAAAAAGAGTTTTGACAAACCAAAAGCTCTAATCTACTATTTTCAAAATTTCTCAAGTGGTAGCTGATCCATTTATCGCTTTGGCCTTTATTTTCTCCCCCTTTGGCATCAAGCACCAAAACGGGATCAATCTTGGCCCTTAAACCCCATTGCCTCACCAAAATCTTCAAATAAGAACACAAAGGCAATAAGAGTACATGAGATGAACTTGGAATAAGTTACCCTCTCATCGGAGTGCAGTGGAAGTCTTTTATGGTCCAAGTCCACTTTTCCCTTTCAAACCTCCTTTGAGACTAAAACAAGCAAACTCAAGTATATGGTTAGTTTCAAAGGGTCAAGTTGTAGCACAACTCCCCCTAAATATGTGCATCACTTGCACAAGGACTTGTGAGGTCCAGGGAGTGTTTGTACAACTTGAGCACCACAAGTAAGCAACAAAATGCATAAGGAACATGATCAAAGGCATAAATACATGTATGTTATAAATCAATCCAAGTTCCGCGAATCTAGGACATTTAGCTCACTATGCAGCCTGTAAAAGGTCTTTTCATCTAAAGGCTTAGTGAAGATATCGGCTAGCTGGTTCTCGGTGCTAACATGAAACACTTCGATATCCCCCTTTTGCTGGTGGTCTCTCAAAAAGTGATGTCGGATGTCAATGTGCTTTGTGCGGCTGTGCTCAACAGGATTTTCCGCTATTCGGATAGCACTCTCATTGTCACATAGGAGTGGGACTTTGCTCAGATTGTAGCCAAAGTCCCGGAGGGTTTGCCTCATCCAAAGTAGTTGCGCGCAACACTGTCCTGCGGCAACGTACTCGGCCTCAGCGGTGGATAGGGCAACGGAAGTTTGTTTCTTAGAGTTCCACGACACCAGGGACCTTCCTAAGAATTGGCACGTCCCCGATGTACTCTTCCTATCGACCTTACATCCAGCATAGTCGGAATCTGAGTACCCAATCAAGCCAAAGTTAGACCCCTTTGGGTACCAGATCCCGAAGCAAGGCGTAGCGACTAAATATCGAAGAATTCGCTTCACAGCCACTAAGTGACACTCCTTAGGATTGGATTGAAATCTAGCACACATGCATACGCTAAGCATAATATCCGGTCTACTAGCACATAAATAAAGCAAAGAACCTATCATGGACCGGTATGCTTTTTGATCAACGGACTTACCACCTTTGTTGAGGTCGGTGTGTCCGTCGGTTCCCATCGGCGTCTTGGCGGGCTTGGCGTCCTTCATCCCAAACCGCTTTAGCAAATCTTGCGTGTACTTCGTTTGGGAGATGAAGGTGCCATCCTTGAGTTGCTTCACTTGGAACCCAAGGAAGTAGTTCAACTCGCCCATCATCGACATCTCGAACTTCTGCGTCATCACCCTGCTAAACTCTTCACAAGACTTTTGGTTAGTAGAACCAAATATTATGTCATCGACATAAATTTGGCACACAAAAAGATCACCATCGCAAATCTTAGTAAAAAGAGTTGGATCGGCTTTCCCGACCTTGAAAGCATTAGCAATTAAAAAGTCTCTAAGGCATTCATACCATGCTCTTGGGGCTTGATTAAGTCCATAGAGCGCCTTAGAGAGCTTACACACGTGGTCGGGGTACCGTTCATCCTCGAAGCCAGGGGGTTGCTCCACGTACACCTCCTCCTTGATTGGCCCGTTGAGGAAAGCGCTCTTCA
Source organism: Zea mays (assembly GCF_902167145.1). Taxonomy (NCBI): domain Eukaryota; kingdom Viridiplantae; phylum Streptophyta; class Magnoliopsida; order Poales; family Poaceae; genus Zea; species Zea mays. The sequence goes on from NC_050098.1 coordinate 202,442,406, forward strand.
CATCCATTTGGTATAACCTGAAAGAATGGTGAGCGGCATATGCTAGCAAAATACGAATTGATTCTAGCCTAGCCACAGGAGCGAATGTCTCCTCAAAGTCCAAACCTGCGACTTGGGCATAACCTTTTGCCACAAGTCGAGCCTTGTTCCTTGTCACCACCCCGTGCTCGTCCTGTTTGTTGCGGAACACCCACTTGGTTCCCACAACATTTTGCTTGGGGCGAGGCACCAGTGTCCAAACTTCATTGCGCTTGAAGTTGTTGAGTTCCTCCTGCATGGCCAACACCCAGTCCGGATCCAGCAAGGCCTCTTCTACCCTGAAAGGCTCAATAGAAGAGACAAAGGAGTAATGCTCACAGAAATTAACTAATCTTGAACGAGTAGTTACTCCCTTGCTAATATCTCCCAAAATTTGGTCGACGGGATGATCCCTTTGGATCGTCGCTCGAACTTGGGTTGGAGGTGCCTGAGGTGCTTCTTCCTCTTCGACTTGAACATCCTCTGCTCCCCCTTGATCATGCGCCTCCACTTGAGGTACCTGTTCGTCATCTTGGGTTGGGGATGCACCATAGTTGAGGAAGACGGTTGATCTTGCTCCAATTGTTCCTGAGGCCGCACATCTCCAATCGCCATGGTGTGTATCGCGGCTGTTGGAACATCTTCTTCATCTACATCATCAAGATCAACAACTTGCTCTCTTGGAGAGCCATTAGTCTCATCAAATACAACGTCGCTAGAGACTTCAACCAAACCCGATGATTTGTTGAAGACCCTATACGCCTTTGTATTTGAATCATAACCTAATAAAAACCCTTCTACAGCTTTGGGAGCAAATTTAGAAGATCTACCTTTCTTCACAAGAATATAACACTTGCTCCCAAATACACGAAAATAAGATACATTGGGTTTGTTACCAGTCAGCAGCTCATATGAAGTCTTCTTGAGGAGGCGGTGAAGGTAGACCCTGTTGATGGCGTGGCAAGTCGTGTTCACGGCTTCCGACCAAAAACGCTCGGGGGTCTTGAACTCTCCAAGCATAGTCCTCGCCATATCAATGAACGTCCTGTTCTTTCTCTCTACCATACCATTTTGCTGAGGTGTGTAGGGAGCGGAGAACTCGTGCTTGATCCCCTCCTCCTCAAGGAACTCCTCCACTTCAAGATTCTTGAATTCGGACCCGTTGTCGCTCCTTATCTTCTTCACCTTGAGCTCAAACTCATTTTGAGCTCTCCTTAGGAAGCGCTTGAGGGTCCCTTGGGTTTCAGACTTATCCTGCAAAAAGAACACCCAAGTGAAGCGGGAAAAGTCATCAACAATAACTAGACCATACTTACTTCCTCCTATGCTCAGATAGGCGACGGGTCCGAAGAGGTCCATATGCAGCAGCTCCAGAGGTCTTGAAGTGGTCATCACATTCTTGCTGTGATGTGCTCCTCCCACTTGTTTACCTGCTTGATAAGCTGCACAAGGTCTATCTTTTTCGAATTGCACGTTAGTCAAACCTATCACATGTTCTCCCTTTAGAAGCTTGTGAAGGTTCTTCATCCCCACATGTGCTAAGCGGCGATGCCACAACCAGCCCATGCTAGTCTTAGCAATTAAGCATGCATCTAGACCGGCCTCCTCTTTTGCAAAATCAACTAAATAAAGTTTGCCGTCTAGTACACCCTTAAAAGCTAGTGAACCATCACATCTTCTAAAGACAGACACATCTACATTTGTAAATAGACAATTATATCCCATATTACATAATTGACTGACAGATAGTAAATTATATCCAAGAGACTCAACTAAAAACACATTAGAGATAGAGTGCTCATTTGATATTGCAATCTTGCCTAAACCTTTCACCTTGCCTTGGTTCCCATCACCGAATATGATTGAATCTTGGGAATCCTTATTCTTGACGTAGGAGGTGAACATCTTCTTCTCCCCCGTCATATGGTTTGTGCATCCGTTGTCGATAATCCAGCTTGAACCCCCGAATGCATAAACCTGCAAGGCAAATTTAGGCTTGGGTCTTAGGTACCCAACTGAAAGGGAAATGTGCCCTTGGGCCATTTCTAAGTGTTTTGGTGATTTAGTGTCCAACACAAGTGCCTAAGTGTAAAAAGGTGGACAAAGTACAAATCAAGGATAAAGGTATGTTTCTCAGACTTAGTACATTGTTTTATGGACTAATGTATTGTGTCTAAGTGCTGGAAACAGGAAAAATCCAATTGGAAATGTCTTGGCTCGAGCAGCCAAGAATCTGCTGAGTCTGGGAGCACCGGACTGTCCGGTGGTGCACCGGACAGTGTCCGGTGCGCCAGGCTGGTTCGAGCGAACTGGCCGCTCTCGGGAATTCACCGGCGACGTACGGCTAAAATTCACCGGACTGTCCGGTGAGCCAACAGTCGGCCGGGCCAACGGTCGGCCGCGCAATCTGCGCGGGACACGTGGCCGAGCCAACGGCTAGAAGATGGCACCGGACTGTCCGGTGTGCACCGGACATGTCCGGTGCGCCAACGGTCGGCTTCGCCATTTAAGGAAAGAAATCTGGCACCGGACTGTGTCCGGTGTGCACCGGACTGTCCGGTGCGCCAGATGACAGAAGGCAAGAATTGCCTTCCCTGATTGCTCTCAACGGCTCCTAGCTGCCTTGGGGCTATAAAAGGGACCCCTAGGCGCATGGAGGAGCACACCAAGCATTCCTACAACATTTCTAAGCACCAAGACATAGATTTCGCGCATTCGTTTCATTGTGATAGCATATAGAGCTCTTGTGGAGTTGTGAACTCATTGAGTCGTGTTGCGAGCTCTTGTTGCGATTTGTGTGCGTGTTGACACTCTGACTCTTGTGTCTTGTGTGCGTTGCTAATCCCTCCCTTGCTCTGTGTTCTTTGTGAATTTCAAGTGTAAGGGCGAGAGGCTCCAAGTTGTGGAGATTCCTCGCAAACGGGATTGAGAAAAAGCAAACAAAACACCATGGTATTCAAGTAGGTCTTTGGACCGCTTGAGAGGGGTTGATTGCAACCCTCGTCCGTTGGGACGCCACAACGTGGAGTAGGCAAGCGTTGGTCTTGGCCGAACCACGGGATAACCACCGTGCCATCTCTGTGATTGATCCTTGTTGGTTATTGTGTTTTGTTGAGGATTCCTCCTTAGCCACTTGGCAATTATTGTGCTAACAATTAACCAAGTTTTTGTGGCTATAAGTTTTTGAAGTTTTACAGGATCACCTATTCACCCCCCCTCTAGGTGCTCTCAATTGGTATCGGAGTCGTTCTCTTCAAGAAAGGGACTAACCGCCCGAAGAAATGGATCCTAAGGGCAAGGGGATGGTGATCAACGACAAGGAGAAGGAGTCCTTCGTCAACGAGCCCAATGATGACAGGCCCACTGACTCAGGCTCGAGCCACAAAAGAAAAGACGGGAGGAAGAAGAAGACAAGGCGCATCAAGGAAATTGTCTACTACGACAGCGACGAATCTTCCTCCTCCCAAAAGGACAACGACGACTACGACAGACGAAAGACGGTTAACTCAAACTTTTCTTTCGATTATTCGCGCATTCCGCATAGCTCAAATGCTCAATTGCTCCCCATTCCACTTGGCAAGCCCCCTCACTTTGATGGAGAGGACTACGGATTTTGGAGCCACAAAATGCGTACTCACCTGTTTTCTCTCCATCCAAGCATTTGGGAGATTGTGGAAAGTGGAATGAAATTTGATAGCTCGGATAGTCCTGTGTTTATTAATGAACAGATTCATAAGAATGCACAAGCTACTACTGTGTTGCTAGCCTCTTTGTGCAGGGACGAGTATCACAAGGTGAGCGGCTTGGACAATGCCAAGCAGATCTGGGACACCCTCAAGATCTCTCATGAGGGGAACGACGTCACTTTGCTCACCAAAATGGAGTTGGTGGAGGGCGAGCTTGGAAGGTTCGCGATGATAAGGGGTGAGGAGCCAACTCAAACATACAACCGGCTCAAGACCCTTATCAACAAAATAAGGAGCTACGGAAGCACGCGATGGACGGACCACGACGTCGTCCGACTGATGCTAAGGTCCTTTACCGTTCTTGATCCTCATTTGGTGAATAATATTCGTGAGAATCCCAGGTACACCAAAATGTCGCCCGAAGAAGTCCTCGGAAAATTCGTTAGCGGGCGAATGATGATCAAGGAGGCGAGGTACGTGGACGACGCCTTAAATGGTCTGATCAACGAGCCACAACCCCTTGCTCTCAAGGCAACAAGAAGCAAGGAGGCGCTACCTAGCAAGGTGGCACAGATTGAGGCGGCCGGACTTAATGATGAAGAGATTGCCCTCATCATCAAAAGATTCAAGACGGTGCTTAAGGGTCGCAAGGGACAGCCAAGCAAGACCAAAGCCAAGGGGAAGCGCTCATGCTTCAAATGCGGTAAGCTTGGTCATTTTATTGCTAACTGTCCCGACAATGATAGTGAACAGGACCAAGGGAGCAAGAGGGAGAAGAAGAAGACATACAAGAAGGCAAAGGGCGAGGCACATCTAGGCAAGGAGTGGGATTCGGATTGCTCCTCCTCCGACTCCGACAATGAAGGACTCGCCGCCACCGCCTTCAACAAGTCATCCCTCTTCCCTAACGAGCGTCACACTTGCCTCATGGCAAGAGAGAAGAAAGTAAGCACTCATGATACTAGTACTTATGCTTCTTCAAGTGAGGATGAGTCTAGTGATGATGATGAGATAGATTACTCATGCTTATTCAAGGGATTAGATAGATCTAAAATTGATAAGATTAATGAGTTGATTGATGCCTTGAATGATAAGAATATTCTTTTAGAAAAGCAAGAGGATTTGTTGTATGAAGAACATGATAAATTTGTAGAAGCACAAAAGTCTCTTGCTCTAGAAATTAAAAGGAATGAAATGCTCTCTAGTGAATTATCTTCTTGTCATGAAACTATTGCTACGTTAAAAGGTTTTAATGATGATTTAAATGTTAAACTAGAAGTAGCTAGTAAATCTAATTCTTGTGTAGAAATTGTTGAAACTTGTAATAGGTGTAAAGATTTTGACATTGATGCTTGTAGTGATCATTTAGTTTCAATTTCCAAATTAAATGAGGAATTAGCTAGTCTTAATGCCCAACTTAAGACTAGCAAGAATGAATTTGACAAGCTAAAATTTGCAAGGGATGCCTACACGACTGGTAGACACCCCTCAATTAAGGATGGACTTGGCTACAAGAGGGAAGCCAAGAACTTGACAAGCCATAAGGCTCCCATCTCCGCCAAGGAGAAAGGGAAGGCCCCTATGGCTAGTAGTGTGCAAAAGAACCATGCCTTTATGTACCATGATAGGAGAGAATCTAGAAATGCTTATAGGAGTTGTAATGCATATAATGCCTTTGATTCTCATGCCATGTTTGCTTCTAGTTCTTCCTATGTGCATGATAGAAATGTTGGTAGGAGAAATATTGTTCATAATATGCCTAGGAGAAATGTTGTTAATGTTCTTAGGAAAGTAAATGAACCTTCTACAATATATCATGCTTTAAATGCTTCTTTTGCTATTTGTAGAAAGGATAGGAAGATTGTTGATAGAAAATTAGGGGCAAGATGCAAGGGAGACAAAACTTGCATTTGGGTCCCTAAGGATATTTGTGCTAACCTTGTAGGACCCAACATGAGTTGGGTACCTAAGACCCAAGCCTAAATTTGCCTTGCAGGTTTATGCATCCGGGGGTTCAAGCTGGATTATTGACAGCGGATGCACAAACCATATGACGGGGGAGAAGAAGATGTTCACCTCCTACGTCAAGAATAAAGATTCCCAAGATTCAATAATATTCGGTGATGGGAATCAAGGCAAGGTAAAAGGGTTAGGTAAAATTGCAATCTCAAATGAGCACTCTATATCTAATGTGTTTTTAGTAGAGTCTCTTGGATATAATTTGCTATCTGTTAGTCAATTATGCAATATGGGATATAACTATCTATTTACAAATGTAGATGTGTCTGTCTTTAGAAGATGTGATGATTCACTAGCTTTTAAGGGTGTACTAGACGACAAACTTTACTTAGTTGATTTTGCAAAAGAAGAGGCCGGTCTAGATGCATGCTTAATGGCTAAGACTTGCATGGGCTGGTTGTGGCATCGCCGCTTAGCACATGTGGGGATGAAGAACCTCCACAAGCTTCTAAAGGGAGAACACGTGATAGGTCTAACCAATGTTCATTTCGAAAAAGATAGACCTTGTGCAGCTTGTCAAGCAAGTAAACAAGTAGGAGGAGTGCATCACAGCAAGAATGTGATGACCACGTCAAGACCTCTGGAGCTGCTGCATATGGACCTCTTCGGACCCGTCGCCTATCTGAGCATAGGAGGAAGTAAGTATGGTCTAGTTATTGTTGATGACTTTTCCCGCTTCACTTGGGTGTTCTTTTTGCAGGATAAGTCTGAAACACAAGGGACCCTCAAGCGCTTCCTAAGGAGAGCTCAAAATGAGTTTGAGCTCAAGGTGAAGAAGATAAGGAGCGACAACGGGTCCGAATTCAAGAATCTTCAAGTGGAGGAGTTCCTTGAGGAGGAGGGGATCAAGCACGAGTTCTCCGCTCCCTACACACCTCAGCAAAATGGTGTGGTAGAGAGGAAGAACATGACGCTCATAGATATGGCGAGGACTATGCTTGGAGAGTTCAAGACCCCCGAGTGCTTTTGGTCGGAAGCCGTGAACACGGCTTGCCACGCCATCAACAGGGTCTACCTTCACCGCCTCCTCAAGAAGACTTCATATGAACTGCTGACTGGTAACAAACCCAATGTATCGTACTTTCGTGTATTTGGGAGTAAATGCTACATTCTAGTGAAGAAGGGTAGGAATTCCAAATTTGCTCCCAAAGCCGTAGAAGGGTTTTTATTAGGTTATGATTCAAATACAAAGGCGTATAGGGTCTTCAACAAATCATCGGGTTTGGTTGAAGTCTCTAGCGACGTTGTATTTGATGAGACTAATGGCTCTCCAAGAGAGCAAGTTGTTGATCTTGATGATGTAGATGAAGAAGACGTTCCAACGGCCGCGATACGCACCATGGCGATTGGAGATGTACGGCCTCAGGAACATTTGGAGCAAGATCAACCGTCTTCCTCAACTATGGTGCATCCCCCAACTCAAGATGACGAACAGGTACCTCAAGTGGAGGCGCATGATCAAGGGGGAGCACAGGGTGTTCAAGTTGAAGAGGAAGAAGCACCTCAGGCACCTCCAACCCAAGTTCGAGCGACGATTCAAAGGGATCATCCCGTCGACCAGATATTGGGTGATATTAGCAAGGGAGTAACTACTCGTTCAAGATTAGTTAATTTTTGTGAGCATTACTCTTTTGTCTCTTCTATTGAGCCTTTCAGGGTAGAAGAGGCCTTGCTAGATCCGGACTGGGTGTTGGCCATGCAGGAGGAACTCAACAATTTCAAGCGCAATGAAGTTTGGACACTGGTGCCTCGCCCCAAGCAAAACGTTGTGGGAACCAAGTGGGTGTTCCGCAACAAACAGGACGAGCACGAGGTGGTGACGAGGAACAAGGCTCGACTTGTGGCAAAAGGTTATGCCCAAGTCGCAGGTTTGGACTTTGAGGAGACTTTTGCTCCCGTGGCTAGGCTAGAATCAATTCGTATCTTGCTAGCATATGCCGCTCACCATTCCTTCAGGTTGTACCAAATGGATGTGAAGAGCGCTTTCCTCAACGGGCCGATCAAGGAGGAGGTGTACGTGGAGCAACCCCCTGGCTTTGAGGATGAACAGTACCCCGACCACGTGTGTAAGCTCTCTAAGGCGCTCTATGGACTTAAGCAAGCCCCAAGAGCATGGTATGAATGCCTTAGAGACTTTTTAATTGCTAATGCTTTCAAGGTCGGGAAAGCCGATCCAACTCTTTTTACTAAGACTTGCGATGGTGATCTTTTTGTGTGCCAAATTTATGTCGATGACATAATATTTGGTTCTACTAATCAAAAGTCTTGTGAAGAGTTTAGCAGGGTGATGACGCAGAAATTCGAGATGTCGATGATGGGCGAGTTGAACTTCTTCCTTGGGTTCCAAGTGAAGCAACTCAAGGACGGCACTTTCATATCCCAAACGAAGTACACGCAAGACTTGCTAAAGCGGTTTGGGATGAAGGACGCCAAGCCCGCAAAGACGCCGATGCGAACTGACGGACACACCGACCTCAACAAAGGTGGTAAGTCCGTTGATCAAAAAGCATACCGGTCCATGATAGGTTCTTTGCTTTATTTATGTGCTAGTAGACCGGATATTATGCTTAGTGTATGCATGTGTGCTAGATTTTAATCCGATCCTAAGGAGTGTCACTTAGTGGCTGTGAAGCGAATTCTTCGATATTTAGTCGCTACGCCTTGCTTCGGGATTTGGTATCCAAAGGGGTCTAACTTTGACTTGATTGGGTACTCAGATTCCGACTATGCTGGATGTAAGGTCGATAGGAAGAGTACATCGGGGACGTGCCAATTCTTAGGAAGGTCCCTAGTGTCATGGAACTCTAAGAAACAAACCTCCGTTGCCCTATCCACCACTGAGGCCGAGTACGTTGCCGCAGGACAGTGTTGCGCGCAACTACTTTGGATGAGGCATACCCTCCGGGACTTTGGCTACAATCTGAGCAAAGTCCCACTCCTATGTGACAATGAGAGTGCTATCCGAATAGCGGAAAATCCTGTTGAGCACAGCCGCACAAAGCACATTGACATCCGACATCACTTTTTGAGAGACCACCAGCAAAAGGGAGATATCGAAGTGTTTCATGTTAGCACCGAGAACCAGCTAGCCGATATCTTTACCAAGCCTCTAGATGAGAAGACCTTTTGCAGGCTGCGTAGTGAGCTCAATATCTTAGATTCGCGGAACTTGGATTGAAATGTAGCATACATGTGTTTATGCCTTTGATCATGTTCATTCTGCATATTGTTGCTTAATGTGGTGCTCAAGTTGTACAAACACTCCCTGGACCTCACAAGTCCTTTTTTTGCAAGTGATGCACATATTTAGGGGGAGCTGTGCTACAACTTGACCCTTTGAGACTAACCATGTACTTGAGTTTGGTTGTTTTAGTCTTCAAGGAGAATTGAAAGGGAAAAGGTGGACTTGGACCATGCAAGACTTCCACTGCACTCCGATGAGAAAGAGTAACTTCTCCAAGTTCATCTTTATACTCCTATTGCCTTTGTGTTCTTATTTGAAAATTTCGGTGAGGCAATGGGGTTAAAGGGCCAAGATTGATCCCGTTTTGGTGCTTGATGCCAAAGGGGGAGAAAATAAAAGCCAAAGCAATAAATGGATCAGCTACCACTTGAGAAATTTTGAAAATAGTAGATTAGAGCTTTTGGTTTGTCAAAACTCTTTTATTGTCTTTTATGTCAAAAGTTGGCCTCTTGTGGGGAGAAGTGTTGATTATGGGAAAAAGGGGGAGTTTTTGAAATCCTTGATCAAATTTCTTTGGAAAACCTCTCTTTATGTCTCTACAAGTGGTTTTGACTTAGAGATAGGAATTTGAGTTTGATTTGCAAAAACAAACCAAGTGGTGGCATAGAGTGATCCATATATGTCAAATTGAATCAAAACAATTTTGAGTTCTAATTTGAATTGTTTTTGTACTTGTTCTACTTGCTTTATGTTGTGTTGGCATAAATCACCAAAAAGGGGGAGATTGAAAGGGAAATGTGCCCTTGGGCCATTTCTAAGTGTTTTGGTGATTTAGTGTCCAACACAAGTGCCTAAGTGTAAAAAGGTGGACAAAGTACAAATCAAGGATAAAGGTATGTTTCTCAGACTTAGTACATTGTTTTATGGACTAATGTATTGTGTCTAAGTGCTGGAAACAGGAAAAATCCAATTGGAAATGTCTTGGCTCGAGCAGCCAAGAATCTGCTGAGTCTGGGTGCACCGGACAGTGTCCGGTGCGCCAGGCTGGTTCGAGCGAACTGGCCGCTCTCGGGAATTCACCGGCGACGTACGGCTAAAATTCACCGGACTGTCTGGTGTGCACCGGACTGTCCGGTGAGCCAACGGTCGGCCGGGCCAACGATCGGCCGCGCAATCTGCGCGGGACACGTGGCCGAGCCAACGGCTAGAAGATGGCACCGGACTGTCCGGTGTGCACCGGACATGTCCGGTGCGCCAACGGCTCTCAGGCTGCCAACGGTCGGCTTTGCCATTTAAGGAAAGAAATCTGGCACCGGACAGTGTCCGGTGTGCACCGGACTGTCCGGTGCGCCAGACGACAGAAGGCAAGAATTGCCTTCCCTGATTGCTCTCAACGGCTCCTAGCTGCCTTGGGGCTATAAAAGGGACCCCTAGGCGCATGGAGGAGCACACCAAGCATTCCTACAACATTTCTAAGCACCAAGACATAGATTTCGCGCATTCGTTTCATTGTGATAACATATAGAGCTCTTGTGGAGTTGTGAACTCATTGAGTCGTGTTGCGAGCTCTTGTTGCGATTTGTGTGCGTGTTGACACTCTGACTCTTGTGTCTTGTGTGCGTTGCTAATCCCTCCCTTGCTCTGTGTTCTTTGTGAATTTCAAGTGTAAGGGCGAGAGGCTCCAAGTTGTGGAGATTTCTCGCAAACGGGATTGAGAAAAAGCAAACAAAACACCGTGGTATTCAAGTAGGTCTTTGGACCGCTTGAGAGGGGTTGATTGCAACCCTCGTCCGTTGGGACGCCACAACATGGAGTAGGCAAGCGTTGGTCTTGGCCGAACCACGGGATAACCACCGTGCCATCTGATAGTCGCCTAGAGGGGGGGTGAATAGGGCGAAACTGAAATTTACAAATATAAACACAACTACAAGACGGGTTAGCGTTAGAAATATAAACGAGTCCGCAAGAGAGGGCGCAAAACAAATCGCGAGCAAATAATGAAGTGTGACACACGGATTTGTTTTACCGAGGTTCGGTTCTCTCAAACCTACTCCCCGTTGAGGAGGCCACAAAGGCCGGGTCTCTTTCAACCCTTCCCTCTCTCAAACGGTCCCTCGGACCGAGTGAGCTTCTCTTCTCAAATCAAAGCCGGGAACAAAACTTCCCCGCAAGGGCCACCACACAATTGGTGCCTCTTGCCTTGATTACAATGGAGTTTTGATCACAAGAGCAAGTGAGAAAGAAAAGAAGCAATCCAAGCGCAAGAGCTCAAATGAACACGGCAAATCACTCTCACTAGTCACTAGGGTTTTGTGTGGAATTTGGAGAGGATTTGATCTCTTTGAATGTGTCTAGAATTGAATGCCTAGCTCTTGTAAGTGGTTGAGAAGTGGGAAAACTTGGATGCCATGAATGGTGGGGTGGTTGGGGTATTTATAGCCCCAACCACCAAATGTGGCCGTTGGGAACCTGTCTGTTCGATGGCGCACCGGACAGTCCGGTGCACACCGGACAGTCCGGTGCCCCTGCCACGTCATCACTGCCGTTGGATTCTAGCCGTTGGAGCTTCTGACTTGTGGGCCCTCCTGGGTGTCCGGTGCACACCGGACATGTACTGTTTGATGTCCGGTGCACCGGTATGGGCGTGCCTGACGTCTGCGCGCGCTGCGCGCGCATTAAATGCACCGCAGGGAGCCGTTGGCGCCGCAGGGAGCCGTTGCTCCGCTGGCACACCGGACAGTCCGGTGCACACCGGACAGTCCGGTGAATTTTAGCGGAGCGGCTGCCGCGCGAACCCGAGGCTGGCGAGTTCTGAAGACCGCGCTTCCTTGGAGCACCGGACATGTCCGGTGCACACCGGACAGTCCGGTGAATTATAGCGCGCCGGCTTCCGAGAATTCCCGAGGGCGAAGAGTTTGAGTTGGTGTCCTCTGGGCGCACCAGACACTGTCCGGTGCACACCGGACAGTCCGGTGCCTCCAGCCAGAGGTGCCCTCGGTTGCCTCATTGCTCCTTTGTTGAATCCAACACTTGATCTTTTTATTGACTGAATGTGAACCTTTAACACCTGTATAATCTATACACTTGGGCAAACTAGTTAGTCCAAAGATTTGCGTTGGGCAATTCAACCACCAAAATTATTTGGGAACTAGGTGAAAGCCTAATTCCCTTTCAATCTCCCCCTTTTTGGTGATTGATGCCAACACAAACCAAAGCAAATATAGAAGAGCATAATTGAACTAGTTTGCATAATGTAAGTGTAAAGGTTGCTTGGAATTGAGCCAATAAAAACTACTTACAAGATATGCATGGAATGTTTCTTTCTTATTTAGCATTTTGGACCACGTTTGCACCACATGTTTTGTTTTTGCAAATCCTTTTGTAAATCCATTTCAAAGATCTTTTGCAAATAGTCAAAGGTAAATGAATAAGAGTTTGCAAAGCTTTTTCAAGATTTGAAATTTTCTCCCCTCGTTTTAAATGCTTTTCCTTTGACTTAACAAAAACTCCCCCTAAAGGAGATCCACCTCTTAGTGATCAAGAGGGTTTTGATATATATTTTAAAAATACTACTTTCTTCCCTTTTGAACACAATAGGATACCAATTGATAAATACTTTTGGAAAACACTAAGTTTTTGAAATTTGTGGTGGTGCGGTCCTTTTGCTTTGGGCTCATTTCTCCCCCTTTTTGGCATGAATCGCCAAAAACGGAATCATTAGAGCCCTCGAAGTAATTTCTTCCCCTTTGGTCATAAGTAAATGAGTTGAGATTATACCAAAGACGAAGTCCTTTTCTTTGATGCTCATTTCCCCCAAAGAATAGAGAGATGGTTGGAGTGATAGCGAAGGATGAGTTACGGAGTGGAAGCCTTTGTCTTCGCCGAAGACTCCAATTCCCTTTCAATATACCTATGACTTGGTTTGAAATGGACTTGAAAACACATTAGTCATAGCATTTAAAGGAGATATGATCAAAGGTATTCAAATGTGCTATGTGTGCAAGCTAGCAAAAGAAATTTCTAGAATCAAGAATATTGAGCTCATGCCTAAGTCTGGTAAAAGATTGTTCATCAAGAGGCTTGGTAAAGATATCGGCTAATTGATCTTTAGTGTTAATGTATGAAATCTCGATATCTCCCTTTTGTTGGTGATCCCTAAGAAAATGATACCGAATGGCTATGTGCTTAGTGCGGCTATGCTCGACGGGATTGTCGGCCATTTTGATTGCACTCTCATTATCACATAGCAAAGGGACTTTGGTTAATTTGTAACCGTAGTCCCGCAGGGTTTGCCTCATCCAAAGCAATTGCGCGCAACAATGACCTGCGGCAATATACTCGGCTTCGGCGGTGGAAAGAGCGACCGAATTTTGCTTCTTTGAAGCCCAAGACACCAAGGATCTTCCCAAGAACTGGCAAGTCCCCGATGTGCTCTTCCTATTAATTTTGCACCCCGTCCAATCGGCATCCGAATAACCAATCAAATCAAAAGTGGATCCCCGAGGGTACCAAAGCCCAAACTTAGGTGTATAAGCCAAATATCTCAAGATTCGTTTTACGGCCGTAAGGTGAGATTCCTTAGGGTCGGATTGGAATCTTGCACACATGCAAACGGAAAGCATAATGTCCGGTCGAGATGCACATAAATAAAGCAATGAACCAATCATCGACCGGTATACCTTTTGATCCACGGACTTACCTCCCGTGTCGAGGTCGAGATGCCCATTTGTTCCCATGGGTGTTTTGATGGGCTTGGCATCCTTCATTCCAAACTTGCTTAGTATGTCTTGAGTGTACTTCGTTTGGCTGATGAAGGTGCCCTCTTGGAGTTGCTTTACTTGAAATCCTAGAAAATACTTCAACTCCCCCATCATAGACATCTCGAATTTCTGTGTCATAATCCTACTAAACTCTTCACATGTAGACTCGTTAGTAGACCCAAAAATAATATCGTCAACATAAATTTGGCATACAAACAAGTCATTTTCAAGAGTTTTAGTAAAGAGTGTAGGATCGGCCTTGCCGACTTTGAAGCCATTAGCAATAAGGAAATCTCTTAGGCATTCATACCATGCTCTTGGGGCTTGCTTGAGCCCATAAAGCGCCTTAGAGAGCCTATAAACATGGTTAGGGTACTCACTGTCTTCAAAGCCGGGAGGTTGCTCAACATAGACCTCTTCCTTGAATGGTCCATTGAGGAAGGCACTTTTCACGTCCATTTGATAAAGCTTAAAGCCATGGTAAGTAGCATAGGCCAATAATATGCGAATTGACTCAAGCCTAGCTACGGGTGCATAGGTTTCACCGAAATCCAAACCTTCGACTTGGGAGTATCCCTTGGCCACAAGTCGTGCTTTGTTCCTTGTCACCACACCATGCTCATCTTGCTTGTTGCGGAAGACCCATTTGGTTCCTACAACATTTTGGTTAGGACGTGGAACTAAATGCCATACCTCGTTCCTCGTGAAATTGTTGAGCTCCTCTTGCATCGCCACCACCCAATCCGAATCTTGGAGAGCTTCCTCTACCCTGTGTGGCTCAATAGAGGAAACAAAAGAGTAATGTTCACAAAAATGAGCAACCCGAGATCTAGTAGTTACCCCCTTATGAATGTCTCCGAGGATAGTGTCGATGGGGTGATCTCGTTGGATTGCTTGGTGGACTCTTGGGTGTGGCGGTCTTGGTTCTTCCTCATGCTCCTTTTCTTGATCATTTGTATCTCCCCCTTGATCATTGCCATTATCTTGAGGTGGCTCATCTTCTTGATTTTGTCCTTCATCAACTTGAGCCTCCTCCTCATTTTGAGTTGGTGGAGATGCTTGCGTGGAGGAGGACGGTTGATCTTGCACATTTGAAGACTCTTCGGATTCCTTAGGACACACATCCCCAATGGACATGTTCCTTAGCGCGATGCATGGAGCCTCTTCATTACCTATCTCATCAAGATCAACTTGCTCTACTTGAGAGCCGTTAGTTTCATCAAACACAACGTCACATGAGACTTCAACTAGTCCAGTGGACTTGTTAAAGACCCTATATGCCCGGTTAGGAGTTCATAAGATGTTTTCTTGAGGATTCGGTGAAGATATAACCGGTTGATGGCGTAGCAGGCGGTGTTGACTGCTTCGGCCCAAAACTGGTCCGGTGTCTTGTACTCATCAAGCATGGTTCTTGCCATGTCCAATAGAGTTCGATTCTTCCTCTCCACTACACCATTTTGTTGAGGTGTGTAGGGAGAAGAGAACTCATGCTTGATGCCCTCCTCCTCAAGGAAGCCTTCAATTTGAGAGTTCTTGAACTCCGTCCCGTTGTCGCTTCTTATTTTCTTGATCCTTAATCCGAACTCATTTTGAGCCCGTCTCAAGAATCCCTTTAAGGTCTCTTGGGTTTGAGATTTTTCCTGTAAGAAGAATACCCAAGTGAAGCGAGAATAATCATCCACTATTACAAGACAATACTTACTCCCGCCGATGCTTATGTAAGCAATCGGGCCGAATAGATCCATGTGGAGCAGCTCAAGCGGCCTGTCGGTCGTCATGATGTTCTTGTGTGGATGCTGGACTCCAACTTGCTTCCCTTCCTGGCATGCGCTACAAATCCTGTCTTTCTCAAAATGAACATTTGTTAATCCTAAAATGTGCTCTCCCTTTAGAAGCTTATGAAGATTCTTCATCCCAACATGGGCTAGTCGGCGGTGCCAGAGCCAACCCATGTTAGTCTTAGCAATTAAGCAAGTGTCAAGTTCAGCTCTATCAAAATCTACCAGGTATAGCTGACCCTCTAACACTCCCTTAAATGCTATTGAATCATCACTTCTTCTAAAGACAGTGACACCTACATCAGTAAAAAGACAGTTGTAGCCCATTTGACATAATTGAGAAACAGAAAGCAAGTTGTAATCTAAAGAATCTACAAGAAAAACATTGGAAATAGAATGGTCAGGAGATATAGCAATTTTACCCAATCCTTTGACCAAACCTTGATTTCCATCCCCGAATGTGATAGCTCGTTGGGGATCCTGGTTTTTCTCATATGAGGAGAACATCCTTTTCTCCCCTGTCATGTGGTTTGTGCACCCGCTGTCGAGTATCCAACTTGAGCCCCCGGATGCATAAACCTACAAAACAAATTTAGTTCTTGACTTTAGGTACCCAAACTGTTTTGGGTCCTTTGGCATTAGAAACAAGAACTTTGGGTACCCAAACACAAGTCTTGGAGCCCTTGTGTTTGCCCCCAACAAACTTGGCAACGACCTTGCCGGATTTGTTAGTCAAAACATAAGATGCATCAAAAGTTTTAAATGAAATGTTATGATCGTTTGATGCACTAGGAGTTTTCTTTCTAGGCAACTTGGCACGGGTTGGTTGCCTAGAGCTAGATGTCTCACCCTTATACATAAAAGCATGATTAGGGCCAGAGTGAGACTTCCTAGAATGAATTTTCCTAATTTTGTCCTCGGGATAACCGGCAGGGTACAAAATGTAGCCCTCGTTATCCTGAGGCATGGGAGCCTTGCCCTTAACAAAGTTAGACAAGTTCTTAGGAGGGGCATTAAGTTTGACATTGTCTCCCCTTTGGAAGCCAATGCCATCCTTGATGCCAGGGCGTCTCCCATTATAAAGCATGCTACGAGCAAATTTAAATTTCTCATTTTCTATGTTGTGCTCGGCAATTTTAGCATCTAGTTTAGCTATATGATCATTTTGTTGCTTAATTAAAATCATGTGATCATGAATAGCATCAATATCAACATTTCTACACCTAGTACAAATAGTGACATGTTCAATGGTAGATGTAGATGGTTTGCAAGAATTAAGTTCAACAATCTTAGCACGAAGTATATCATTCTTATCTCTAAGATCGGCAATTGTAACTTTGCAAACATCAAAATCTTTGGCCTTAGCAATCAAATTTTCATTCTCTAATCTAAGGCTAGCAAGAGAAATGTTCAATTCTTCAATCCTAGCAAGCAAATCATCATTATTATCTCTAGGAGTGGGAATTGAAACATTACAAACATGAGAATCAACCTTAGCATTTAAAATAGCATTTTCATTCCTAAGGTTGTCAATCATCTCACGGCAAGTGCTTAGCTCACTAGATAATTTTTCACATTTTTGTACTTCTAGAGCATAAGCCTTTTTAACCTTAACATGTTTTTTGTTTTCTTTAATTAGACAATCCTCTTGGGAATCCAAAAGGTCATCCTTTTCATGAATAGCACTAACCAATTCATTTAATTTTTCCTTTTGAGCTATGTTAAGGTTGGCAAAAAGGGAACGCAAATTATCCTCCTCATCACTAGCATTATCATCACTAGAAGATTCATATTTAGTGGAGGAGTTAGATTTAACCTTTTTCCTTTTGCCATCCTTTGCCATGAGGCACTTGTGGCCGACGTTGGGGAAGAGAAGTCCCTTGGTGACGGCGATGTTGGCGGCGTCCTCGTCGTCGGAGGAGTCGCTTGAGCTTTCGTCGGAGTTCCACTCCCGACAAACATGGGCATCACCGCCCTTCTTCTTGTAGTACCTCTTCTTCTCCTTTCGCCTCCCCTTCTTGTCGTCACCTCGGTCACTGTCACTAGATATAGGACATTTAGCAATAAAATGACCGGGCTTACCACACTTGTAGCAAACCTTCTTGGAGCGGGACTTGTAGTCTTTCCTCTTCCTTTGTTTGAGGATTTGGCGGAAGCTCTTGATGACGAGCGCCATTTCCTCATTGTCGAGCTTGGAGGCGTCGATTGGTTGTCTACTTGGTGTAGACTCCTCCTTCTTCTCCTCCGTTGCCTTGAATGCAACGGGTTGAGCTTCGGATGTGGTGGCATCATCAAGCTCGTTGATCTTCCTCGAGCCTTCGATCATGCACTCAAAACTCACAAAATTCCCGATAACTTCCTCGGGGGTCATTTTAGTATATCTAGGATTACCACGGATTAATTGGACTTGAGTAGGGTTAAGGAAAATAAGAGATCTTAGAATAACCTTAACCATCTCGTGGTCATCCCACTTTACGCTCCCGAGATTGCGCACTTGATTCACCAAGGTATTGAGCCGGTTGTACATGTGTTGTGGCTCCTCCCCTTTGCGAAGCCGGAACCGACCGAGCTCCCCCTCGATCGTTTCCCGCTTGGTGATCTTGGTGAGCTCGTCTCCCTCGTGCGCGGTTTTGAGCACATCCCAAATCTCCTTGGCGCTCTTCAACCCTTGTACTTTGTTATACTCCTCTCTACTTAGAGAGGCGAGGAGTATTGTTGTTGCTTGAGAGTTGAAGTGCTCGATTTGGGCCACCTCATCCTCATCATAGTCCTCATCCCCTACCGATGGTACCTGTGCACCAAACTCAACAACATCCCATATACTTTTGTGGAGCGAGGTTAGATGAAATCGCATTAAATCGCTCCACCTAGCGTAATCTTCACCATCAAAAGTTGGTGGTTTGCCTAATGGGACGGAAAGTAAGGGTGTATGTTTGGAAATGCGAGGGTAGCGTAGGGGGATCTTACTATACTTCTTGCGCTCTTGGCGCTTAGAAGTGACGGAGAGCGCATCGGAGTCGGAGGTCGATGTTGATGAAGTGTCGGTCTCGTAGTAGACCACCTTCCTCATCCTCTTGTGCTTGTCGCCTTTCCGATGCGGCTTGTGGGAAGAAGATTTTTCCTTCTTCTCTTTGTGGTGAGAAGAAGACTTCTTCTCCTTCCCTTTGTTGGAGGAGCTCTTCTTCTTCTCCCTCCTTTTGGTGCGGGACTCTTCCGATGAAGTGCTCCCGTGGCTTGTAGTGGGCTTTTCGCCGGTCTCCATCTCCTTCTTGGCGTGATCTCCCGACATCACTTCGAGCGGTTAGGCTCTAATGAAGCACCGGGCTCTGATACCAATTGATAGTCGCCTAGAGGGGGGGTGAATAGGGCGAAACTGAAATTTACAAATATAAACACAACTACAAGACGGGTTAGCGTTAGAAATATAAACGAGTCCGCAAGAGAGGGCGCAAAACAAATCGCGAGCAAATAATGAAGTGTGACACACGGATTTGTTTTACCGAGGTTCGGTTCTCTCAAACCTACTCCCCGTTGAGGAGGCCACAAAGGCCGGGTCTCTTTCAACACTTCCCTCTCTCAAACGGTCCCTCGGACCGAGTGAGCTTCTCTTCTCAAATCAAAGCCGGGAACAAAACTTCCCCGCAAGGGCCACCACACAATTGGTGCCTCTTGCCTTGATTACAATGGAGTTTTGATCACAAGAGCAAGTGAGAAAGAAAAGAAGCAATCCAAGTGCAAGAGCTCAAATGAACACGGCAAATCACTCTCACTAGTCACTAGGGTTTTGTGTGGAATTTGGAGAGGATTTGATCTCTTTGAATGTGTCTAGAATTGAATGCCTAGCTCTTGTAAGTGGTTGAGAAGTGGGAAAACTTGGATGCCATGAATGGTGGGGTGGTTGGGGTATTTATAGCCCCAACCACCAAATGTGGCCGTTGGGAACCTGTCTGTTCGATGGCGCACCGGACAGTCCGGTGCACACCGGACAGTCCGGTGCCCCTGCCACGTCATCACTGCCGTTGGATTCTAGCCGTTGGAGCTTCTGACTTGTGGGCCCTCCTGGGTGTCCGGTGCACACCGGACATGTACTGTTTGATGTCCGGTGCACCGGTATGGGCGTGCCTGACGTCTGCGCGCGCTGCGCGCGCATTAAATGCACCGCAGGGAGCCGTTGGCGCCGCAGGGAGCCGTTGCTCCGCTGGCACACCGGACAGTCCGGTGCACACCGGACAGTCCGGTGAATTTTAGCGGAGCGGCTGCCGCGCGAACCCGAGGCTGGCGAGTTCTGAAGACCGCGCTTCCTTGGAGCACCGGACATGTCCGGTGCACACCGGACAGTCCGGTGAATTATAGCACGCCGGCTTCCGAGAATTCCCGAGGGCGAAGAGTTTGAGTTGGTGTCCTCTGGGCGCACCGGACACTGTCCGGTGCACACCGGACAGTCCGGTGCCTCCAGCCAGAGGTGCCCTCGGTTGCCTCATTGCTCCTTTGTTGAATCCAACACTTGATCTTTTTATTGACTGAATGTGAACCTTTAACACCTGTATAATCTATACACTTGGGCAAACTAGTTAGTCCAAAGATTTGCGTTGGGCAATTCAACCACCAAAATTATTTGGGAACTAGGTGAAAGCCTAATTCCCTTTCACCATCTCTGTGATTGATCCTTGTTGGTTATTGTGTTTTGTTGAGGATTCCTCCTTAGCCACTTGGCAATTATTGTGCTAACAATTAACCAAGTTTTTGTGGTTATAAGTTTTTGAAGTTTTACAGGATCACCTATTCACCCCCCCTCTAGGTGCTCTCACCAACTCTTGTTGGGTCCTACAAGGTTAGTTACAATTGTCTTAGGGACCCAAATGCAAGTTTTATCACCCTTGCATTTTGCCCCTAATTTCCTAGCAACTATCTTCCTATCCTTTCTACAAATAGCAAAGGAAGCATTTAAAGCATGATAAATTGTAGAGGGTCCATTCATAACTTTCCTAGGAACATGAACAATATTCTTTCTAGGCACATGATGAATATTTTTCCTAGGCATATCTCTATCATGCATATAGGACGAACTGGGAGCAAACATAGCATAAGAATCATAGGCATGTGAATCAAAAGCATTACAACTCCTATGAGACTGTCTTCTATCATTGTACATAAAAGCATGGTTCTTTTTAGTACTACTTGCCATAGTGGCCTTCCCTTTCTCCTTGGCGGAGATGGGAGCCTTATGGCTTGTTAAGTTCTTGGCTTCCCTCTTGAAGCCAAGCCCATCCTTAATTGAGGGGTGTCTACCAATCGTGTAGGCATCCCTAGCAAATTTTAGTTTATCAAAATCACTTTTGCTAGCCTTAAGTTGGGCATTAAGACTAGCCATTTCATCAATTAACTTTGCAATAGAAGCTATGTGTTCACTACAAGCATCAATATCAAAATCTTTACATCTATTGCAAATAACAACATTTTCTACACAAGTTGTTGATTTACTAGCTATTTCTAACTTAGCATTCAAATCATCATTAATGCTCCTTAAGCTAGAAATCGTCTCATGGCAAGAAGATAATTCACAAGAAAGCATTTCATTTCTCTTAACTTCTAAGGCATGAGATTTTTGTGCTTCTACAAATTTGTCATATTCTTCATACAACAAGTCCTCTTGTTTTTCTAAAAGCCTATTCTTATCATTCAAGGCATCAATCAATTCATTAATTTTATCTACCTTGGTTCTATCTAGGCCCTTAAATAAACATGAATAATCTATTTCATCCTCATCACTAGATTCGTCCTCACTTGAAGAAGCATAAGTAGAGTTTTGAGTACATACCTTCTTCTCCCTTGTCATAAGGCATGTGTGACGCTCGTTGGGGAAGAGGGATGACTTGTTGAAGGCGGTGGCGGCGAGTCCTTCATTGTCGGAGTCGGACGAGGAGCAATCCGAATCCCACTCCTTGCCAAGATGTGCCTCGCCCTTTGCCTTCTTATAGTTCTTCTTCTTCTCCCTCTTGTTTCCTTGATCCTGATCACTATCATTGTCGGGACAGTTAGCAATAAAATGACCAAGCTTACCACATTTGAAGCATGAGCGCTTCCCCTTTGTCTTGGTCTTGCTTGGCTGCCCCTTGCGACCCTTTAGCGCCGTCTTGAATCTCTTGATGATGAGGGCCATTTCTTCATCATTAAGTCCGGCCACCTCAATTTGTGCCACCTTGCTAGGTAGCGCCTCCTTGCTTCTTGTTGCCTTGAGAGCAAGGGGTTGAGGCTCGTTGATTGGACCATTCAATGCGTCGTCCACGTACCTCGCCTCCTTGATCATCATTCGTCCGCTTACGAATTTTCCAAGGACTTCTTCGGGCGACATTTTGGTGTACCTGGGATTCTCACGAATATTATTCACCAAATGAGGATCAAGAACGGTAAAGGACCTTAGCATCAGTCGGACGACGTCGTGGTCCGTCCATCGCGTGCTTCCGTAGCTCCTTATTTTGTTGATAAGGGTCTTGAGCCGGTTGTATGTTTGGGTTGGCTCCTCGCCCCTTATCATCGCGAACCGTCCAAGCTCGCCCTCCACCAACTCCATCTTGGTGAGCAAGGTGACGTCGTTCCCCTCATGAGAAATCTTGAGGGTGTCCCAGATCTGCTTGGCGTTATCCAAGCCGCTCAGTTTGTGGTATTCATCCCTGCACAATGAAGCTAGAAGAACAGTAGTAGCTTGTGCATTCTTATGAATTTGCTCATTAATGAACATGGGACTATCCGTACTATCAAAGTGCATTCCACTCTCTACAATCTCCCATATACTAGGATGGAGAGAGAATAGGTGACTACGCATTTTATGGCTCCAAAATCCGTAGTCCTCCCCATCAAAGTGTGGAGGCTTGCCGAGAGGAATGGAGAGCAAATGTGAAATTGAACTTTGAGGAATACGCGAATAGTCGAAAGAAAAGTTCGAGTTAACCGTCTTTCGCTTGTCGTAGTCGTTGTCGTCGTTGTCCTTGTGGGAAGAAGTGGACTCATCACTGTCATCGTAGTAGACGATCTCCTTAATGCGCCTTGTCTTCTTCTTCTTCCCATCTTTTCGTCTATGACCCGAGCCCGAGTCGGTAGGCTTGTCATCCTTTGGCTCGTTGACGAAAGACTCCTTCTCTTTATCGTTGATCATGATACCCTTCCCCTTAGGATCCATCTCTTCGGGTGGTTAGTCCCTTTGTGAAGAGAACGGCTCCGATACCAATTGAGAGCACCTAGAGGGGGGGTGAATAGGTGATCCTGTAAAACTTGAAAACTTAAGCCACAAAAACTTGGTTAAGCGTTAGCACAGTAAATGCCAAATGGCTAGAGAGGAGTCTCAACAAAACACAATAACCACAAGAAATCAATCACAGAGATGGCACGATGGTTATCCCGTGGTTCGGCCAAGACCAACGCTTGCCTACTCCACATTGTGGCGTCCCAACGGACGAGGGTTGCAATCAACCCCTCTCAAGCGGTCCAAAGACCCACTTGAATACCACGGTGTTTTGCTTGCTTTTCTTAATCCCATTCGCGAGGAATCTCCACAACTTGGAGCCTCTCGCCCTTACACTTGAAGTTCACAAAGAAGCACGGAGCAAGGGAGGGATTAGCAACGCACACAAGACACAAGAATCAGAGTGTCAACACGCACACAAGTCGCAACAAGAGCTCGCAACACAACTCAATGAGTTCACAACTCCACTAGAGCTCTATATGCTATCACAATGAAACGAATGCGCGGAATCGAGGTCTTGGTGCTTAGGAATGTTGTAGGAATGCTTGGTGTACTCCTCCATGCACCTAGGGGTCCCTTTTATAGCCCCAAGGCAGCTAGGAGCCGTTGAGAGCATTCTAGGAAGGCTGATCTTGCCTTCTGTCGACTGGCGCACCGGACAGTCCGGTGCACACGGGACACTGTCCGGTGCCCGATTTCCTTCCAAAAATGGCGCAGTCGACCGTTGGTAGCCTGAGAGCCGTTGGCGCACCGGACATGTCCGGTGCCTCCTTATAGCCGTTGGCTCGGCCACGTGTCCCGCGCAGATTGCGCGGCCGACCGTTGGCCCGGTCGACCGTTGGCTCACCGGACAGTCCGGTGAATTATAGCCGTACGTCGCCAGTGAATTCCCGAGAGCGGCCACTTCACTCGAGCCAGCCTGGCGCACCGGACACTGTCCGGTGCACCACCAGACAGTCCGGTGATCCCAGACTGAGGAGAGTCTTGGCTGCTCGAGCCAATACATTTTCAATTGGATTTTTCCTGTTTCCAGCACTTAGACACAATACATTAGTCCATAAAACAATGTACTAAGTCTGAGAAACATACATTTATCCTTGATTTATACTTTGTCCACCTTTTTACAATTAGGCACTTGTGTTGGACACTAAATCACCAAAATACTTAGAAATGGCCCAAGGGCACATTTCCCTTTCACCAGTACCAGAAAAGGATCTAGCACTTAATGTCTCATGACAGAACTTGCATCGAGCAGCATACCTTACACGCTTACCATTTACCAGATTGGTTAACTCGTCGAAATTGTTCCAAACTTTGGATCTCTTCCTTGAGCCGCCACCAGCAGAGGCAGTGGTAGATGCTGGTGGGCTTGTGGAGTCCGTAGCAGTGCCTGTTCTAGAGGCGACGAAATCCTCGAGCTCAATAGGATCTAAATGAGTGACACCAACACCCATTAAGGCTTGTCTAGCATCCATCGCCTCATTGTGGTCCTCAAGCTGTCGCTCCTCCGCCTCTGCAGCCGGGTCAAGATCCATAGCCTTGAGAGCTTGACCTCGACAACAAGCACGAGGAGCACAGCTGGAGTCCTCGAGTCCTCGACCAGTCGACCTCGCGCACACCGCACACGTCTCCGACTCCTCAATGACTACATAGCACCGGATTTCACAGATACCTACGTTGAGGAACACGAACACACCGGAAGAATTAGGGTTAGGAGTAGGGCCCGATGAACACACCGACAGAATCATAGAATAGGGAAAGGAAAGGAGTAGGGCCCGAGGAACTCACCTTGTGCAGTCGGAGCACCGGAGACGACAGACGATGGCTGAGATCCGTGGAGCGAGGAACACCGGAGGGGATTAGGGTTAGGAACACCGGAGAGGACCGGGAGAGGAAGGTAAGTATAGATGTCCAAGCACGGCGGGGGCGGCCGGCGGGCAACTGAGTCCAAGCACAGAGGACAGAGGAGACACCGGCGGACGGCGGCGATCCGCAGATCCGAGAGGGGAGAGGAGATTAGGGTTCGGGCGGAGTCGTCGATGCGAGGGCGAGAGGCGGAGAGTCTGAGACTGAGAGCGTAAATGCGAGGGCGAGAGGCGGGGTGGGTCTGGGAGCCTGGGAGTGGGACGCGCCGCGCGAGGCCGGTTAATATTACCGGGCCGCCACGTGCCTCCCCCTTAGACGGGCCGGGTCGGGCTAAACCCGACGGGCTGAAATCCTTGGCTCAGCCCGACACGGCGAACGGGCCGGGCTGGCCCAGGCACGTTTGAAACCGGGCCATGCCGGTGCTGGGCCGGGCTATTTTCGTGCCGTGTTGCGGGCCACCCGGTGGGCCCAACCCAGATGGACATCTATAAGGTCAGGATCGCTGTGTACAGGCAGCCGAAAAAGGCCCAGTTACGCCGGCTTAATTACCAAACCAACGCGCGGTTGCCAAGTTTCATGGGTTAGGTTTTGACCCAGGGGTTTTCGGCTTTTCGCTGGAGTTTTCGGCTTCTGTTCGTTCACCTGGGGCTTATCGAGGCGACCGGGAGTCGAAGCCCGATCCGGTCTCGTGTTCGTTCCTTGCGATCAACTCAACAGCACGAGTGGAAAGGGAGCACGTGGTGTGCTGCCTGGCGATCTGAACTTGGTTGGATATTTAGGTCATGGCTGCAGCCAGGCTGGGGGTTATTAATCCTGCAACTGCGAGGTTAGATGACCGACAACCATCTGTCACTTGGGGCCTCGTCTTCCAATCGAAGAGAAGTGGGGACACCGTCAAAAGAATTAGAAAGCGCAGAGGGAAAGCAACCACCGCCGTCCACCGGGATCTGATTTTTCGGCCGGACTTGTCGCTGCCCGGAATCACAGGAGCGGCACGCGGAACGTGTACTCCGGCCTCCGCCGACAGTCCGTGGCCTGGGCGGAATTGATGGCCGATTGGCCCACCGATGGCCACTGGCCGGACGACCGTGCCTCTGCGAGTGCGAGTGCGACGCGGCCGGGCTTTGCGTTCGCGAGTCGCGGCTCTGACGTGGATTTCTCTCTCTTTTTTTTGTTTTCGTGGAAAAAAAAGGCTAGTAGCGGCTAAAACCCTAGCCCGAGAGAGCAGAACTGGCCAGGGCGCCGCGCGCGCACATGGACGCACGCAACGACGATAGCGGGATGCCTGCCTGCCGCGTTTGAGGAACACGCGGCGCAGAGTGGCAGGGCGTGATTGGTATTGCGGGAGACGGGACGAGACGAGAGGCGCGTCTGCCGAGCCGTGGAACGTGGCCTGTGGGCGCCGGCGCGATTGGTGGCCGCAGTTGGCGAGGACGACCAGCTGGGCAAGCAAAGCAGCCGGGAGCGGTTTCCGACGCCACCAAGGTACTACAGTACAACAGAGCTGGGGGAAAAAACGCGAATGGAGAGCCGTTCTGCACCGATTCATGCATTGGCCTGGAAACACTAAACGATAGTTTACCTGCATATGGCTATGGGTTTCAGAAGAGGCCTGTCACGAAATTTGGTGCAGAGTTGTTCGTGCTAGTCAAGGGATGGCGCCGACACCCAGAACGATGGTTTTCTGAAATGGAAGAAGATACCGATGGCTAGAGAATAGAGATTATTTGGCGAGTTATTAGAAGATGAAGGTAGATCCACGTTGTTGTGGCCCACTGACCATCGTTGTTCTTGTACTTCTAGATTGCGAGTAGTCCTTCTATAATCCTATTAGAACAACTCTAAAAAGATGCTAAAAAGTTTTCGCCAACAAATTTTAGGATAAGTTTATATCTTTTTTTTTTGGAGTTGCTCTTAATATCCTTGCCTAGCTTGGCGGATCCTTGCCAAGCGTTTTGGTGGGGCGTTGGGCCGATGTGACTGTCCGGGCTTTGGGCAGGCCTCCCGAAACAGCAGCAGTGACCTGTGGGCCTGGATACAAATTCGATAGGCTTAGCTTTAATTGTATGGGCCATATGGCTGGCCTGCGACGTGGATGGACCTTGCGGGCCTCGCCAGAACGCAATACGTACTTCCATGAGGCAGGGCGCATAGCCTGCATCATAGCATATTTAGACTGTGTCCAGTAATATCTTCTAAATTTCGTCTGCTAAAAAAATATTCTCTATTCCTTATAGTATCATCTAAAATATTATGTTCTTTATGTACTTTTATCTTCAGCAATAACTTCTAAATGTGATCCTCTATATCTACCGTACAGTCGTACCTACAGTATTGCCTACATAGCCTAATTTACTCCAATTGCTGCTAGAGGCCTGAAGTCTAATAAGATGCTGTGGTGGACAAAAGTCTAGTGCCTTGGTTTCATCTGAAACACTGGTACGGTGATTAATCGATCACCACTATGGTGGACAAAAGTCTAGTACCATGGTTTCATCTTGTAACCTGATGAAAAAAATGATATCTTAATTCGCCCCCGTGACTTCTTTAGCATTAAGGGATGACCAGAGACTTATCCTGACTTCCTGAGACATTGAGTGATTGGAAAAAAAAATTCCTCGGGCAAAAGCTAAAAGTGCACCCACAATTATACAGTATGCAGCTTTTTTGCAACCTAATCTACTCGAAAGTGATGTTAATTCGTGAAGATAATGATTTACCCTATAATACACTACATGTTCCTTTCGCCGTAATTGGGCGCCAAACCAGCAGTGAATTTTCCTATAATACATTACATGTTCCTTTCGCCGTGTAATTGTGCGCCAAACCAGCACTGCATTTTTTACTCCTAGCTTCCACCAGTCACGCTGGGCTCACGTGGTGATTTGTACATCAAGATTCAAGAGCGCCGTTGATTTATTATTTGTATCCATTCATCAATCTCCATATCCTACACACGCATTGACACATACTCACTCCCCCCCGCCCCGCGCGCGTAGAGCCTGGTCGTTAGCCGACAGGTCTCGTCGCATCAATTCCCATCGTCCTACTCAGCCCCGAATTGTTTAAGCCCGGTGCTTATCGATTTCATCAGCCCCGTGCGTGCGTTTGGTGACGATGGATACTCATCCCAAGGAGCGGAGAAGGGCGTAGGCGTGTAGCTGCTCAAGCTCTTCCCAGTCATATGCTGTGGGCTGTGGCGAACTGGCGATGTTGCCATATTGCTGTGGGCGATGTTGCCATATTGCTGTGGGCTGTGGCGATTTATTTCTGGGACCTTCAGCAAGAGGACCTTGTGGCGGAGCAGGAGTGGCCTGCCGGATCATTACTTGCTCTTTTTTTTTATTTTTATTTGTCACGGACCTAGGGCGCTTTACTTGTCGTTCATCAACCTTATCTTAGTCCTGGCTACACCTGCCATGTAGCATGTATTGGCCTTGCCATCGGCGATCATGTGGTAAGATTCTTGAGGAGTGAGAAAGATGTGTTTGTCCGAAAGGATCTCGATCAACGTCCGCATATGTACATATATGCCACTAGCCCACTGCAGCTGCTGCTAATAATCAATGAATTTTCAGACTAGTGAAGTAGAGTTGAACCTGGCTAGCAGAATATGACACGCGGGCCAGGGGCTCCTCATCTATCCCACGCCCGGGCGTGGCGCAAGGGGGGAACTGGTCATTATAGCACATGGACTTTCTGATAAACACGCTCGGTTAAGAGGTGTTAGGTTTCTTTTGGGGTGTTTGTTTGGAATTATAATCTACCTAGATTATATAATCTAATTTATTTTAAACTAACATTTAGTTAAAAAAAGTTGGATTATATAATCTAGGTAGATTATAATCCCAAACAAACATGTCCTTAGTTATTCTCCTAAACTTTAGAGACTAATTTTTAGTCCGCCTTATTTAGTTATATTGTTTGATAATTTAGCATCTAAAAGTAGCTAAACTTTAGTAAAGTTTAGAAGGCGGGAACCAAACACGTCCCAGCTGCAGAAACCCGCACCTATTGTATTGATGAGTGTGTCTGTGGGTACAAAACTCCGCACACGGATACAGATACATATAGGTAGTTTGCTCCACCCGTTAGTGTATTGTGATAATCTAACTCAACAAGTGCTGGAATAATTTCGTACTCGATAGAGAATTTATCCAACCCGCTGCCGTAGCTACACCCTGTCAGCAAAGGGATCACGTACGTTTGTCACAAGAGCTATCAAGTTAGGCCATATAGCAATTCTCTCACCTGGCAGCAGTGGCAGATGAAGGAGATATCGACCTGCACATGAAGGTCCACGTCAGGCAGTAGTGAGCGACGAAATCGACCTGCGCCGTTGGGGGAGAAAAAAAATTAATACAGATTGTGCAGTCATCTTTCCACTAGCCAATAATGCAGGAGCTAGCGTCCATGCATATCGTCGCGCTTAACACCTTCCTGGATTAAATGCAGGCATAATCTCAAATGGTTCGATGTAGTGACGTGGATGCGCGTAATAAATAAGGTATACCACACACCCAGACCCCAGTCTCCAGCCCGTATAAAAAAAACTGGAGCAAAATTCACGTGTTCGTCTGAAATTCAGATGTCCCGCGAACACTACTTCGCTGCGCCTCGGCTGATCAGATGCGTACGACGCAGAATCAAGATCACGACGCTATTCCTTCACATGTACATGTGACATGTGTGATGTGTGTGTGCTAGTGGCCAGCGGATGAGCAGCCACGATGCGCCGATGTCAGAAGTGTTCCTGCAACCGCCGCCGGGCGGATATGCCAGGTCCGGATGCGGAGCATGAGAGCATATCCAGTTTTACCTATCTAATCCTACGCGAGCAGCGGAAAGGAAACTGCCGGGACAGCAACTCTAGGCTCTAGCAAGGCAGCGTCGCATCGCGCGTCGGCCAATCGTGTTCGCGAGGACAGCGCGGAGGCGGGGACCCGTCGTGGAATCATTGGAGCAGAGCAGGCGAAGGGGAACGAGGCTGCTGGATCGCCTGCTGCCGCCGGAACTCTACCGCATACGTTGTGCACGCCCTACAGTGCGAATTGCTTGCTGTCGTTCACTATTCCTGCCTGCCTCTTTAGTTTAAAAACCTAAGGCATGTTCGGTTAGTTCAGAACAGAGACCTGGAACGGAGGCCTAGAACTATTCCCATTCGAATTGATTATCTAAATTTATATAAGATCTCATCTGGTGGAATAGATTCTAGACCTAATCCAGAACAACCGAACAGACCTAAGCCAAAAAAACACGCACCACGGTTCAAGTTTTTCTGACTCGTGGCACCAATGCTAGATTGCTAGCTGACTAGCTGAGCTACAAACCTCAGGTTCTTCTAGGGCGATCGAGCGCATTGAATCCGGCTAGGTGCCTGACGTGGATCCGTGCTGTTCCCGTGTCCCAGCCAACAACAGCCAGGCCCCACTTGCGCGTCCCCAATCGCCTCATCCGCATATCCCGGGGCCCACTGGTGACCAGCTACCGGCTACCGCTGCCCGTTCGCCACGTCCGCTCGCTCCCGGTATATATACGACCTCCCTACTCATCCCACAAACACACACACACAGACCATGGTGATGGAGGAGACGATAGACGACAGTGAGATGAGTTTGTCGAACATGGTGCTGGGCTTCCTGGAAGATTTCGAGAGGGACGAGCGACGGCCGGAGAACGACGACGACAACAACGAGGAAGAGGGCTCCAGCGGCGGCGACACCGCCGAGAGCAAGGCCTTCTGGCAGACCCAACACTTGCAGCTGCGCGTAAGTCCTCCGTCCTTACATTCGACGATCAATTCTGTTCCGACTACGTGTGTGGGTGGAGATCGAGCGCGCAGATCTTCTCTCTCTCTCTCTCTCTCTCTCTCTCTCTCTCTCTCTCTCTCTCTCTCTCTCTCTCTCTCTCTCTCCGGTCAGAAGCTAGACGACGAATCGAACATGAATTGCAACTCATCAGCATGCAGCAGCTAGTACCCCGGCTGTTCTGTTCTGTTCTGTCCGCTAGTGTCGTCTTCTGCTGGTGAGCGAGGCAAACTAATATGCGTGCGTGGATGTGGATGGTACAGGAGGCACTGGCCAAGGGCAGCCCAGCCGAGAGCAGGATCCGCGCGGACACGGAGGAGGCCGTCAAGAGCATGCGCGCCGCGGCCTGCTCCTGCTCCTGCACGGGGCGGCCCGCCGCCCGGGACTGCCGGCCGTGCATGCTCCGGCACGTCGCCGACCGGCTGCGCGACGCCGGCTACGACAGCGCGCTCTGCAAATCCAAGTGGACGCGCTCGCCGGATATCCCTTCAGGTAACCTGCGTCTCGCGCGTCGTGATTATAACTTCGTCTTTTCGTTCTTTCTACCGCAATAAACGCAACGTTGAGGAATATCCTGTACAAGCTCACATGGTTCACATGGACTTGGTCATCCTCCTATGACACTGACAGACGCCGCTTCCCAGCTGATACTCCTACACAGCCGCCCTAACAAACATTCCAACAAACAGCCAGCCAAATGCCAGGAACGCGTCTCTTTCTCCGACGGTTCAGCGTTAGCGGAGGCGTCCACACCAACCCTCTAGGTCTCGGACCCAAGGATGCATGTTACCTGCCCAACATCCTAAAAAAATCTGAACCCAGATATTCGATGCCGAACAGGTTGGTTCGTTCGTTTGCTGACGTGTTCTCTTCCGATCCGCCGAAACGCGTGTGCAGGCGAGCACAGCTACGTGGAGGTGGCGGTGCAGACGAGGAGCGGCAAGTCCGTGCGCGTGGTGGTGGAGCTCAGCTTCCGCGCCGAGTTCGAGGTGGCGCGCGCCAGCGCCGGCTACCGCGCGCTGGTGACCGCGCTGCCCGAGGTGTTCGTCGGCCGGGCCGACCGGCTGCGCGGCGTCGTCAAGGTCATGTGCGCCGCGGCCAAGCAGTGCATGAAGGATAACAACATGCACATGGGACCCTGGAGGAAGCACAAGTACATGCAGGCCAAGTGGCTCGGCACGCCCGAGCGGGGAGCGGCGGCGGTGGCGGCGGCGGAGACGCCGGTGGTGGCGGTTCCGTCGGTGACGGTCGGCTCGCCAGAGAAGCAGACCAAGTTCAGGGCGTCCATGCTGACCTTCGACTTTGGCCGGACCGCGCTGGAGGTCGCGTGATGAACGCACATACGCTGCCGGTCGAGCGGCATTAGTAGTTCTCTAAATATAGACAGAGGAGGTAACTTTCGAGAAGAAAAAAAAGTTATATAGAGTGTACCTGGGTTTTAGGTTTTTGTCAGGATTCAGAAAGCTGAATCTGTAATATCAATCGAGCTAGGTGTAAACAGATAAGGCGAGCTTGTCACGCGTACTCCGATCGCGTCACTGTAATGGAAATGAAGCTAAAAGATCATGGGTGTCGGTTCACATGTCAGTAACGAAATGGATAACTGATAACGTTAAATTATATTTGTTAAGTCTAATCGTAATCGATACCACACTGAAAATATATACCGGCTAATTTAAACTTATTACTGCCGTTATTCGAGTGTGAATCATTAACATTATCATTTACGTTACATTTTGTGAACCAAATGACATGATTTTTTTGGTTTTAGGGTTAGTTTGATAACTCCATTTTCCTACGAAATTCACATTCACTTGTAAAGCGACCAAGAGACACCTAAGTGTGTGGTGATCCTCGCGGGGTCTAAGTGATCCTCGAGATTAAGAAGAAGCACTCATCCGGTCTAAGCGATCGTTTGAGAGAGGGAAATTGTTGAAAGAGATCCACCCTACATGGACTCCTCGACGGGGAGTAGGTTCTTTTGAACCGAACCTAGGAACACAAATCGCCCGTGTCTTTTGTGTTAATCTTGCTTTGCGACTTGATTCTTCCTGTCCCCTCTAAGTTCTCTTACTTGCAATCATTTTGAATTAGCTCCCGAAGTTATCCATAATGATTGAACAACTCATAGCAAGAACTACTCTACCGCGCTTCGATTACATTCATATTTGTTCTAACACTAATTACGGGTGAAGTTTGTGTTCAAAGTTTATAGTTATCAGATTTCGCTTATTCACTCCCTGTAGGCGACGTTCAAACACATACAATCCTTCTAGTAGAATGATGGTAAAACATCCGCCAACAAAGACCAAACTACCATGATGACTACGTTTTTGCCAAATAGTGGGCAACATGCTCTCAGTGACAAAAACCTATCAACATGGGACCAAAGAGACAATGATGACATAACATCCACCAGAGAATCACGACCGTCACACTCTCGGCAGTAAAGCAAATGCTAGATAGGAGACAAATGATAACAACGACAAAGTATCAACTAGAGAACCAGAGACTGTCAAAGTATCCACCTTAAGGGCTGGTTTGGTGACCAAGGATTTGGAGGGGATCCTGGGGATCGGAGGAAACCCTTTGCTATATAAAATTGAATAGCAAGGGGTTTCCTCCCCATGAATTCCCTTCAAGTAACAGGCCTAAGAGAAATAATAGCAGCAAATCATCTGCTACAAAAGTCAAATGACACCGACAAGGTCAAGTATTGTAGGATAGAAATTATGAGAAAGAACACAATCACACATAGGCACACCAAGAAACTCCTCCAAACATGCAGGAGTAGATGCCAACGAGCAAGGGGACAAGACATGAGATGACAACCATGATTTAGTTGTTACCGAGATATTGCCTTTATGAATATTTGCCAACCCACTTAGCATAGGGGTTGCTAGACACTAACTCAACCGGGCTTGGCCAAAGGTGCATTGACTGTTTAACAAAGGTCGAAAGACTATGTTTTAGTGTAAGGGTTGGACCCCCTAAAGGTATGCTAGACACTAACTACACAGTCTCTAGCCTATTACGGTGTCCTATGGGTCCCATCTAGCAATAACAGTGTGAGACGCAACGAATTGATGACAAAGTGGCAATTTTGAGCACAAATTGATTTGGTGGGGAGTGGGGACAGTGAAAGGGAAATGTGCCCTTGGGCCATTTCTAAGTATTTTGGTGATTTAGTGTCTAACACAAGTGCTTAAATGTAAAATGGTGGACAAAGTACAAACCAAGGTCAAAGGTATGTTTCTCAGACTTAGTACATTGTTTTAGTGACTAATGTATTGTGTCTAAGTGTTGGAAACAGGAAAAAGCCAATTGAAAATGCCTTGGCTCGAGCAGCCAAGTTTCAGCTCAGTCTGGAGCACCGGACTGTCCGGTGGTGCACCGGACAGTGTCCGGTGCACCAGGCTGGCTTGAGCGAACTGGCCGCTCTCGGGAATCCACCGGCGACGTACGGTTATAATTCACCGGACTGTCCGGTGTGCACCGGACTGTCCGGTGAGCCAACGGTCGGCCGCGCAATCTGCGCGGGACACGTGGCCGAGCCAACGGCTAGAAGAATGCACCGGACTGTCCGGTGTGCACCGGACATGTCCGGTGTGCACCGGACATGTCCGGTGCGCCAACGGCTCTCAGCCTGCCAACGGTCGACTGCTTCATTTATGGAAAGAAATCGGGCACCGGACAATGTCCGGTGTGCACCGGACTGTCCGGTGCGCCAGTCGACAGAAGGCAAGATCAGCCTTCCAAGATTGCTATCAACGGCTCCTAGCTGCCTTGGGGCTATAAAAGGGACCCCTAGGCGCATGGAGGAGGACACCAAGCATTCCTACAACATTCCTAAGCACCAAGACATCGATTTCACGCATTCTTTTCATTGTGATAGCATATAGAGCTCTAGTGGAGTTGTGAACTCATTGAGTTGTGTTGCGAGCTCTTGTTGCGACTTGTGTGCGTGTTGACACTCTGTTTTTTGTGTCTTGTGTGCGTTGCAAATCCCTCCCTTGCTCCGTGTTCTTTGTGAATTTCAAGTGTAAGGGCGAGAGGTTCCAAGTTGTGGAGATTCCTCGCAAACGGGATTGAGAAAAAGCAAGCAAAACACCGTGGTATTCAAGTGGGTCTTTAGACCACTTGAGAGGGGTTGATTGCAACCCTCGTCCGTTGGGACGCCACAACGTGGAGTAGGCAAGCGTTGGTCTTGGCCGAACCACGGGATAACCACCGTGCCATCTCTGTGATTGATCCTTGTTGGTTATTGTGTTTTGTTGAGGATTCCTATCTAGCCACTTGGCAATTATTGTGCTAACGATTAACCAAGTTTTGTGGCTTAAGTTTTCAAGTTTCACAGGATCACCTATTCACCCCCCCCCCCCTCTAGGTGCTCTCAATTGGTATCAGAGCCGTTCTCTTCACAAAGGGACTAACCGCCCGAAGAGATGGATCCTAAAGGGAAGGATATCGTGATCAACGATAAAGAGAAGGAATCTTTCGTCAACGAGTCGAAGGATGACAAGCCTACCGACTCGGGCTCGGGCCATAGACGAAAAGATGGAAAGAAGAAGAAAACAAGGCGCATTAAGGAGATCGTCTACTACGACGACAGTGATGAGTCCACTTCTTCCCACAAGGACAACGACGACAACGACTACGACAAACGAAAGACGGTTAACTCGAACTTTTCTTTCGATTATTCGCGTATTCCTCAAAGTGCAAATGCTCATTTATTATCTATTCCACTTGGTAAACCTCCTCATTTTGATGGAGAGGACTATGGTTTTTGGAGTCACAAAATGCGTAGTCACTTGTTCTCTCTCCATCCTAGTATATGGGAGATTGTAGAGAGTGGAATGCACTTTGATAGTACGGATAGTCCCATGTTCATTAATGAGCAAATTCATAAGAATGCACAAGCTACTACTGTTCTTCTAGCTTCATTGTGCAGGGATGAATACCACAAAGTGAGCGGCTTGGATAACGCCAAGCAAATATGGGACACCCTCAAGATTTCTCATGAGGGGAACGACGTCACCTTGCTCACCAAGATGGAGTTGGTGGAAGGCGAGCTTGGACGATTCGCGATGATAAGGGGCGAGGAGCCAACCCAAACATACAACCGGCTCAAGACCCTTATCAACAAAATAAGGAGCTACGGAAGCACGCGATGGACGGACCACGACGTCGTCCGACTGATGCTAAGGTCCTTTACCGTTCTTGATCCTCATTTGGTGAATAATATTCGTGAGAATCCCAGGTACACCAAAATGTCGCCAGAAGAAGTCCTTGGAAAATTCGTTAGCGGGCGAATGATGATCAAGGAGGCGAGATACGTAGACGACGCCTTGAATGGTCCTATCAACGAGCCGCAACCCCTTGCTCTCAAGGCAACAAGAAGCAAGGAGGCGCTACCTAGCAAGGTGGCACAAATTGAGGCGGCCGGACTTAATGATGAAGAAATGGCCCTTATCATCAAAAGATTCAAGACGGCGCTAAAAGGTCGCAAGGGACAACCAAGCAAGACCAAGACAAAGGGGAAGCGCTCATGCTTCAAATGTGGTAAGCTTGGTCATTTTATTGCTAACTGTCCCGACAATGATAGTGATCAGGATCAAGGGATCAAGAGGGAGAAAAAGAAGAACTATAAGAAAGCAAAGGGCGAGGCACATCTTGGCAAGGAGTGGGATTCGGATTGCTCTTCGTCCGACTCCGACAATGAAGGACTCGCCGCCACCGCCTTCAACAAGTCATCCCTCTTCCCCAACGAGCGTCACACATGCCTTATGGCAAGGGAGAAGAAGGTATGTACTCGAAACTCTAATTATGCTTCTTCAAGTGAGGACGAATCTAGTGATGAGGATGAAATAGATTACTCTAGCTTGTTCAAGGGATTGGATAGAAATAAAATTGATAAAATCAATGAATTGATTGATGCCTTGAATGAAAAGGATAGGCTTTTAGAAAAGCAAGAGGATTTGTTATATGATGAACATGATAAATTTGTAGAGGCACAAAAATCCTATGCTTTAGAAGTTAAAAGAAATGAAATGCTTTCTTATGAACTATCTACTTGTCATGAAACCATTTCTACTTTACAAGGTGTTAACAATGATTTAAATGCTAAATTAGAAGTAGCAAATAAATCTAATTCTTGTGTAGAACATGTTATAATTTGTACTAGGTGTAAGGATTTTGATATTGATGCTTGTAGTAAACACCTAGTTGCAATTTCTAGATTAAATGATGAAGTAGCTAGTCTTAATGACCAACTTAAGACTAGCAAAAGTGATTTCGATAAGCTAAAATTTGCAAGGGATGCCTACACGATTGGTAGACACCCCTCAATTAAGGATGGACTTGGCTTCAAGAGGGAAGCCAAGAACTTAACAAGCCATATGGCTCCCATCTCCACCAAGGAGAAAGGGAAGGCCCCTATGGCTAGTAGTGCTAAAAAGAACCATGCTTTTATGTATCATGACAAGAGACAATATAGAAATGCTTATAGAAGTTATAATGCATATGACGCTTCTGATTCACATGCCATGTTTGCTTCTAGTTCTTCCTATGTGCATGATAGAAATGTTGGTAGGAAAAATGTTGTTCACAATATGCCTAGGAGAAATGTTGCTAATGTTCATAGGAAAATTAATGAACCATCTACAACTTATCATGCTTTAAATGCTACTTTTGCTATTTGTAGAAAAGATAGGAAGATAGTTGCTAGGAAATTAGGGGCAAAGTGCAAGGGTGATAAAACTTGCATTTGGGTCCCTAAGGCAATTGTAACTTGAAAGGGAAATGTGCCTTTGGGCCATTTCTAAGTATTTTGGTGATTGAGTGCCAACACAAGTACTTAAATGTGAATCTATGCCCATGGATGAACAAAGTGCAAATCAAGAGCTAAGGTATGTTTCTAAGTCTTAGTACATTGGTTTTATGTACTAATATACTTGTCTAAGTATCAGAAACAGGAAGAAGAAGAAAAGAGGAGAGTCGGCTGTGTACAGCCAAGAGGCTGTTTCGGTCTGGGGCACCGGACTGTCCGGTGGTGCACCGGACAGTGTCCGGTGCGCCAGGTTGCCGCGAGCGAAGTGGCCGCTCTCGGGAATTCGCCGACGACGTACGGCTAAAATTCACCGGATTGTCCGGTGTGCACCGGACTGTCCGGTGAGCCAACGGTCGGCCGGGCCAACGGTCGGCCGCGGAATCTGCGCGCGACACGTGGCCGAGCCAACGGTCGGAAGGGGGCACCGGACTGTCCGGTGCGCCAACGGCTCCCAGATCTGCAACGGTCGACTGCGCTGTTTAAGGAAGGAAATCGGGCACCGGACAGTGTCCGGTGTGCACCGGACTGTCCGGTGCGCCCGACGACAGAAGGCAAGGACAGCCTTCCTGGTTTGTTCTCAACGGCTCCTAGCTGCCTTGGGGCTATAAAAGGGACCCCTAGGCGCATGGAGGATAATACAAAGCATTCCTACAACATTCCGAAGCACCAAGACATCGATCTCACGCATTCGTTTCATTGTGATAGCATATAGAGCTCTTGTGGAGTTGTGAACTCTTTGAGTGTGTTGCGAGCTCTTGTTGCGACTTGTGTGCGTGTTGTTGCTCTGATCTTTTGAAGTCTTGTGTGCGTTGCTCATTCCTCCTTACTCCGTATTTCTTTGTGAATCTTAAGTGTAAGGGCGAGAGGCTCCAAGTTGTGGAGATTCCTCGCAAACGGGATATTGAAAGGCAAAGCAAAACACCGTGGTATTCAAGTTGGTCTTTGGACCGCTTGAGAGGGGTTGATTGCAACCCTCGTCCGTTGGGACGCCACAACGTGGAGTAGGCAAGCGTTGGTCTTGGCCGAACCACGGGATAAACCAATGTGTCATCTCTGTGTTTGATCTCTTGTGGTATTGTGTTTTGTTGAGACTCCTTTCTAGCCACTTGGCAATCATTGTACTAACACTTAACAAGTTTTTGTAGCTATAAGTTTAAGTTTTCACAGGATCACCTATTCACCCCCCCCCTCTAGG
This sequence comes from Zea mays, assembly GCF_902167145.1. Taxonomy (NCBI): domain Eukaryota; kingdom Viridiplantae; phylum Streptophyta; class Magnoliopsida; order Poales; family Poaceae; genus Zea; species Zea mays. The sequence continues at coordinate 202,480,788 of NC_050098.1, forward strand.
TGCTCTCAATTGGTATCGGAGTCGTTCTCTTCAAGAAGGGACTAATCGCCCGAAGAGATGGATCCTAAAGGGAAGGGAATCGTGATCAACGACAAGGAGAAGGAGTCCTTCGTCAACGAGCCTAAGGATGACAAGCCTACTGACTCGGGCTCGGGCCACAAGCGTAAAGATGGGAAGAAGAAGAAGACAAGACGCATCAAGGAAATCGTCTACTACGACGATAGCGATGAGTCTACTTCTTCCCAAAAGGACGACGACAACGACTACAGGAAGACGGTCAATTCGAACTTTTCATTTGATTATTCTCGTATTCCACATAGTTTGAATTCGCATTTGCTCTCCATTCCTCTTGGCAAACCTCCACACTTCGATGGGGAAGACTACGGATTTTGGAGTCACAAAATGCGTAGTCACTTATTCTCTCTCCATCCAAGCATATGGGAGATTGTAGAGAATGGAATGAAATTTGATAGCTCGGATAGCCCTATGCTTATAAATGAACAAATCCATAGAAATGCACAAGCTACTACTGTTCTATTAGCATCTTTGTGCAGGGAAGAGTACAATAAGGTGAGCGGCTTGGACAACGCCAAGCAGATATGGGACACCCTCAAGATCTCTCACGAGGGGAACGACATCACCATGATCACTAAAATGGAGTTGGTGGAGGGCGAGCTTGGACGATTCGCAATGATAAGGGGAGAGGAGCCAACCCAAACTTACAACCGGCTCAAGACCCTTATCAACAAAATAAGGAGCTACGGAAGCACGCGATGGACGGACCACGACGTCGTCCGCCTAATGCTAAGGTCCTTTACTGTTCTTGATCCTCATCTCGTAAACAATATTCGTGAGAATCCCAGGTACACGATGATGACGCCCGAGGAGGTACTCGGGAAATTTGTAAGCGGGCGGATGATGATCAAGGAGGCGAGATACGTCGACGACGCTCTAAACGGTCCAATCAATGAGCCTCAATCTCTTGCTCTCAAGGCAACAAGAAGCAAGGAAATGCTACCTAGCAAGGTGGCACAAATTGAGGCGGCCGGACTTAATGATGAAGAGATGGCTCTCATCATCAAGAGATTCAAGACGGCACTAAAAGGCCGCAAGGGGCAACCAAGCAAGACCAAGACAAAGGGGAAGCGCTCATGCTTCAAATGTGGTAAGCTTGGTCATTTTATTGCTAACTGTCCCGACAATGATAGTGATCAGGACCAAGGGAACAAGAGGGAGAAGAAGAAGAACTATAAGAAGGCAAAGGGCGAGGCGCATCTAGGCAAGGAGTGGGACTCGGACTGCTCCTCTTCCGACTCCGACAATGAAGGACTCGCCGCCACCGCCTTCAACAAGTCATCCCTCTTCCCCAACGAGCGTCACACATGCCTTATGGCAAGGGAGAAGAAGGTGAGTACTCGAGACTCCACTTATGCTTCTTCTAGTGATAATGAATCTAGTGATGATGATGACATAGACTATTCATGCTTATTCAAGGGCTTAGATAGATCTAAGATAAATAAGATTAATGAGTTGATTGATGCTTTGAATGACAAGAATAGATTACTAGAAAAACAAGAAGATCTTTTATATGAGGAGCATGATAAATTTGTTAGTGCACAAAATTCTCTTGCTCTAGAAATTAAAAGGAATGAAATACTCTCTGGTGAAGTATCTACTTGTCATAAAACCATTGCTACTTTAAAGAGTGTTAATGATGACTTAAATGCTAAACTAGAAGTAGCTAGTAAATCTAATTCTTGTGTAGAACATGTTGAGATTTGCACTAGGTGTAAAGATTTCGATGTTGATGCTTGTAGTGATCATTTAGTTTCAATTTCCAAATTAACTGAGGAATTGGCTAGTCTTAATGCCCAACTTAAGACTAGCAAGAATGAATTTGATAAACTAAAATTTGCAAGGGATGCCTACACGATCGGTAGACACCCCTCAATTAAGGATGGACTTGGCTACAAAAGGGAAGCCAAGAACTTGACAAGCCATAAGGCTCCCATCTCCGCCAAGGAGAAAGGGAAGGCCCCTATGGCTAATAGGGTGCAAAAGAACCATGCCTTTATGTACTATGATAGAAGACAACCTAGAAATGCTTATAGGAGTTGTAATGCATATAATGCCTTTGATTCTCATGCCATGTTTGCTTCTAGCTCTTCTTATGTGCATGATAGAAATGTTGGTAGGAGAAATGTTGTTCATAATATGCCTAGGAGAAATGTTGTTAATGTTCCTAGGAAAGTAAATGAACCTTCTAGAATATATCATGCTTTGAATGCTTCCTTTGCAATTTGTAGAAAGGATAGAAAGGTGATTGCTAGGAAATTAGGGGCAAAATGCAAGGGTGATAAAACTTGCATTTGGGTCCCTAAGACAATTGTGACTAACCTTGTAGGACCCAACAAGAGTTGGGTACCTAAGTCCCAAGCCTAAATTTGCCTTGCAGGTTTATGCATCCGAGGGTTCAAGCTGGATTATTGATAGCGGATGCACAAACCATATGACGGGGGAGAAGAAGATGTTCACCTCCTACGTCAAGAATAAGGATTCCCAAGATTCAATTATCTTCGGTGATGGGAATCAAGGCAAGGTAAAAGGGTTAGGTAAAATTGCAATTTCTAATGAGCACTCTATCTCTAATGTGTTTTTAGTAGAGTCTCTTGGATATAATTTGCTATCTGTTAGTCAATTATGCAACATGGGGTATAACTGACTATTTACAAATGTAGATGTGTCTGTCTTTAGAAGAAGTGATGGTTCACTAGCTTTTAAGGGTGTATTAGACAGCAAACTTTATTTAGTTGATTTTACAAAAGAAGAGGCCGGTCTAGATGCATGCTTAATAGCTAAGACTAGCATGGGCTGGCTGTGGCATCGCCGCTTAGCACATGTGGGGATGAAGAACCTTCACAAGCTTCTAAAGGGAGAACACGTGATAGGTTTGACTAACGTGCAATTCGAAAAAGATAGACCTTGTACAGCTTGTCAAGCAGGTAAACAAGTGGGAGGAGCGCATCACAGAAAGAATGTGATGACCACTTCAAGACCCCTGGAGCTGCTGCATATGGACCTCTTCGGACCCGTCGCCTATCTGAGCATAGGAGGGAGTAAGTATGGTCTAGTTATTGTTGATGACTTTTCCCGCTTCACTTGGGTGTTCTTTTTGCAGGATAAGTCTGAAACCCAAGGGACCCTCAAGCGCTTCCTCAGGAGAGCTCAAAATGAGTTTGAGCTCAAGGTGAAGAAGATAAGGAGCGACAACGGGTCCGAGTTCAAGAACCTTCAAGTGGAGGAGTTCCTTGAGGAGGAAGGGATCAAGCACGAGTTCTCCGCTCCCTACACACCACAGCAAAATGGTGTGGTAGAGAGGAAGAACAGGACGCTAATCGATATGGCGAGGACGATGCTTGGAGAATTCAAGACCCCCGAGTGTTTCTGGTCGGAAGCCGTGAACACGGCTTGCCACGCCATCAACAGGGTCTACCTTCATCGCCTCCTCAAGAAGACTTCGTATGAGCTACTAACCGGTAACAAACCCAATGTATCTTACTTTCGTGTATTTGGGAGCAAGTGCTACATTCTAGTAAAGAAGGGTAGAAATTCTAAGTTTGCTCCCAAAGCTGTAGAAGGGTTTTTGTTAGGTTATGACTCAAATACAAAGGCGTATAGAGTCTTCAACAAATCATCGGGTTTGGTTGAAGTCTCTAGCGACGTTGTATTTGATGAGACTAATGGCTCTCCAAGAGAGCAAGTTGTTGATTGTGATGATGTAGATGAAGAAGATGTTCCGACGGCCGCTATACGAACCATGGCGATTGGAGAAGTGCGGCCACAGGAACAAGATGTACGAGATCAACCTTCTTCCTCAACAACGGTGCTTCCCCCACCCCAAGACGATGAACAGGTTCATCAAAAGGAGGCGTGTGATCAAGGGGGAGCACAAGATGATCACGTGATGGAGGAAGAAGCACAACCGGCACCTCCAACCCAAGTTCGAACGATGATTCAAAGGGATCATCCCGTCGACCAAATTTTGGGTGACATTAGCAAGTGAGTAACTACTCGATCTCGATTAGTTAATTTTTGTGAGCATTACTCCTTTGTCTCTTCTATTGAGCCTTTCAGGGTAGAGGAGGCCTTGCTAGATCCGGACTGGGTGTTGGCCATGCAGGAGGAGCTCAACAACTTCAAGCGCAATGAAGTTTGGACACTGGTGCCTCGTCCCAAGCAAAATGTTGTGGGAACCAAGTGGGTGTTCCGCAACAAACAGGACGAGCACGGGGTGGTGACGAGGAACAAGGCTCGACTTGTGGCAAAAGGTTATGCCCAAGTCGCAGGTTTGGACTTTGAGGAGACATTTGCTCCTGTGGCTAGGCTAGAATCAATTCGTATCTTGCTAGCATATGCCGCTCACCATTCTTTCAGGTTGTTCCAAATGGATGTGAAGAGCGCTTTCCTCAACGGGCCAATCAAGGAGGAGGTGTACGTGGAGCAACCCCCTGGCTTCGAGGATGAACGGTACCCCGACCATGTGTGTAAGCTCTCTAAGGCGCTCTATGGACTTAAGCAAGCCCCAAGAGCATGGTATGAATGCCTTAGAGACTTTTTACTTGCTAATGCTTTCAAGGTTGGGAAAGCCGATCCAACTCTGTTCACTAAGACATGTGATGGTGATTTGTTTGTGTGCCAAATTTATGTCGATGACATAATATTTGGTTCTACTAACCAAAAGTCTTGTGAAGAGTTTAGCAGGGTGATGACGCAGAAATTCGAGATGTCGATGATGGGCGAGTTGAACTACTTCCTTGGGTTTCAAGTGAAGCAACTCAAGGACGGCACCTTCATCTCCCAAACGAAGTACACACAAGACTTGCTCAAGCGGTTTGGGATGAAGGACGCCAAGCCCGCAAAGACTCCGATGGGAACCGACGGACACACCGACCTCAACAAAGGAGGTAAGTCCGTTGATCAAAAAGCATACCGGTCAATGATAGGGTCTTTACTTTATTTATGTGCTAGTAGACCGGACATTATGCTTAGCGTATGCATGTGTGCTAGATTTCAATCTGATCCTAAGGAGTGTCACTTAGTGGCGGTGAAGCGAATTCTTAGATATTTGGTTGCTACGCCTTGCTTTGGGCTCTGGTATCCAAAGGGGTCTACCTTTGACTTGGTTGGATACTCAGACTCCGACTATGCTGGATGTAAGGTCGATAGGAAGAGTACATCAGGGACGTGCCAATTCTTAGGAAGGTCCCTGGTGTCGTAGAACTCTAAGAAACAAACCTCCGTTGCCCTATCCACCGCTGAGGCCGAGTACGTTGCCGCAGGACAGTGTTGCGCGCAACTGCTTTGGATGAGGCAAACCCTCAGGGACTTTGGCTACAATCTGAGCAAAGTCCCACTCCTATGTGATAATGAGAGTGCTATCCGCATGGCGGAGAATCCTGTTGAGCACAGCCGCACAAAGCACATAGACATCTGGCATCACTTTTTGAGAGACCACCAGCAAAAGGGAGATATCGAAGTGTTTCATGTTAGCACCGAGAACCAGCTAGACGATATCTTTACCAAGCCTCTAGATGAGAAGACCTTTTGCAGGCTGCGTAGTGAGCTAAATGTCTTAGATTCGCGGAACTTGGATTGAATTGTAGCATATATGTATTTATGCTTTTGATCATGTTCCTTTTTGCATTTTGTTGCTTATTATGGTGCTCAAGTTGTACAAACACTCCCTGGACCTCACAAGTCCGTTGCAAAGTGATGCACATGTCTAGGGGGAGATGTGTTACAACTTGACCCTTGGAGACTAACCATGTGCTTGAGTTTGATGATTTAGTCTCGAAGGAGGATTAAAAGGGAAAAAGGTGGACTTGAACCGTGAAAGACTTCCACTGCACTCCGATGAGAGGGTAACTTATTCCAAGTTCATCTTTAAACTCTCATTGCCTATTTTGCTCTTAATTGAAGATTTTGGTGAGGCAATGGGGTTAAAGGGCCAAGATTGATCCCGTTTTGGTGCTTGATGCCAAAGGGGGAGAAAATAAAGGCCAAAGCGATAAATGGATCAGCTACCACTTGAGATATTTTGAAAATAGTAGAATAGAGTTTTTTTGTTTTGTCAAAACTCTTGCATTGTCTCTTTTGTCAAAAGTTGGCCTCTTGCGGGGAGAAGTGTTGATCATGGGAAAAAGGGGGAGTTTTTGGAATCTTGAATTAATTTTCTTTGGAAAACCTCTCTTTATGTCTCTACAAGTGGATTTGACTTAGAGATAGGATTTTGAGTTTGATTTGCAAAAACAAACCAAGTGGTGGCAAAGGATGATCCATATATGCCAAATTGAATCAAAATGAATTTGAGTTTTTATTTGAAGTGATATTGCACTTGTTCTAGTTGTTTTATGTTGTGTTGGCATAAATCACCAAAAAGGGGGAGATTGAAAGGGAAATGTGCCTTTGGGCCATTTCTAAGTATTTTGGTGATTGAGTGCCAACACAAGTACTTAAATGTGAATCTATGCCCATGGATGAACAAAGTGCAAATCAAGAGCTAAGGTATGTTTCTAAGTCTTAGTACATTGGTTTTATGTACTAATATACTTGTCTAAGTATCAGAAACAGGAAGAAGAAGAAAAGAGGAGAGTCGGCTGTGTACAGCCAAGAGGCTGTTTCGGTCTGGGGCACCGGACTGTCCGGTGGTGCACCGGACAGTGTCCGGTGCGCCAGGTTGCCGCGAGCGAAGTGGCCGCTCTCGGGAATTCGCCGACGACGTACGGCTAAAATTCACCGGACTGTCCGGTGTGCACCGGACTGTCCGGTGAGCCAACGGTCGGCCGCGGAATCTGCGCGCGACACGTGGCCGAGCCAACGGTCGGAAGGGGGCACCGGACTGTCCGGTGTGCACCGGACATGTCCGGTGCGCCAACGGCTCCCAGATCTGCAACGGTCGACTGCGCTGTTTAAGGAAGGAAATCGGGCACCGGACAGTGTCCGGTGTGCACCGGACTGTCCGGTGTGCCCGACGACAGAAGGCAAGGACAGCCTTCCTGGTTTGTTCTCAACGGCTCCTAGCTGCCTTGGGGCTATAAAAGGGACCCCTAGGCGCATGGAGGATAATACAAAGCATTCCTACAACATTCCGAAGCACCAAGACATCGATCTCACGCATTCGTTTCATTGTGATAGCATATAGAGCTCTTGTGGAGTTGTGAACTCTTTGAGTGTGTTGCGAGCTCTTGTTGCGACTTGTGTGCGTGTTGTTGCTCTGATCTTTTGAAGTCTTGTGTGCGTTGCTCATTCCTCCTTACTCCGTATTTCTTTGTGAATCTTAAGTGTAAGGGCGAGAGGCTCCAAGTTGTGGAGATTCCTCGCAAACGGGATATTGAAAGGCAAAGCAAAACACCATGGTATTCAAGTTGGTCTTTGGACCGCTTGAGAGGGGTTGATTGCAACCCTCGTCCGTTGGGACGCCACAACGTGGAGTAGGCAAGCGTTGGTCTTGGCCGAACCACGGGATAAACCACGGTGTCATCTCTGTGTTTGATCTCTTGTGGTATTGTGTTTTGTTGAGACTCCTTTCTAGCCACTTGGCAATCATTGTACTAACACTTAACAAGTTTTTGTAGCTATAAGTTTAAGTTTTCACAGGATCACCTATTCACCCCCCCCTCTAGGTGCTCTCATAACTAACCTTGTAGGACCCAACAAGAGTTGGGTACCTAAGACCCAAGCCTAAATTTGCCTTGCAGGTTTATGCATCCGGGGGTTCAAGCTGGATTATCGACAGCGGATGCACGAACCATATGACAGGGGAAAAGAAGATGTTCACCTCCTACGTCAAGAATAAGGATTCCCAAGATTCAATCATTTTCGGTGATGGGAACCAAGGCAAGGTTAAAGGTTTAGGCAAGATTGCAATATCTAATGAGCACTCTATCTCTAATGTGTTTTTAGTTGAGTCTCTTGGATATAATTTACTATCTGTTAGTCAATTATGTAATATGGGATATAATTGTCTATTTACAAATGTAGATGTGTCTGTCTTTAGAAGATGTGATGGTTCACTAGCTTTTAAGGGTGTATTAGACGGCAAACTTTATTTAGTGGATTTTGCAAAAGAGGAGGCCGGTCTAGATGCATGCTTAATTGCTAAGACTAGCATGGGCTGGCTGTGGCATCGCCGCTTAGCACATGTGGGGATGAAGAACCTTCACAAGCTTCTAAAGGGAGAACACGTGATAGGTTTGACTAACGTGCAATTCGAAAAAGATAGACCGTGTGCAGCTTGTAAAGCAGGTAAACAAGTGGGAGGAGCACATCACAGCAAGAATGTGATGACCACTTCAAGACCTCTGGAGCTGCTACATATGGACCTCTTCGGACCCGTCGCCTATCTGAGCATAGGAGGAAGTAAGTATGGTCTAGTTATTGTTGATGACTTTTCCCGCTTCACTTGGGTGTTCTTTTTGCAGGATAAGTCTGAAACCCAAGGGACCCTCAAACGCTTCCTCAGGAGAGCTCAAAATGAGTTTGAGCTCAAGCTGAAGAAGATAAGGAGCGACAACGGGTCCGAATTCAAGAATCTTCAAGTGGAGGAGTTCCTTGAGGAGGAGGGGATCAAGCACGAGTTCTCCGCTCCCTACACACCTCAGCAAAATGGTGTAGTAGAGAGGAAGAACAGGACGCTCATAGATATGGCGAGGACTATGCTTGGAGAGTTCAAGACCCTCGAGTGCTTTTGGTCGGAAGCCGTGAACACGGCTTGCCACGCCATCAACAGGGTCTACCTTCACCGCCTCCTCAAGAAGACTTCATATGAGCTGCTGACTGGTAACAAACCCAATGTATCGTACTTTCGTGTATTTGGGAGTAAATGCTACATACTAGTGAAGAAGGGTAGGAATTCCAAATTTGCTCCCAAAGCTATAGAAGGGTTTCTATTAGGTTATGATTCAAATACAAAGGCGTATAGGGTCTTCAACAAATCATCAGGTTTGGTTGAAGTCTCTAGCGACGTTGTATTTGATGAGACTAATGGCTCTCCAAGAGAGCAAGTTGTTGATCTTGATGATGTAGATGAAGAAGACGTTCCAACGGGCGCAATACGCACCATGGCGATTGGAGATGTACGGCCTCAGGAACATTTGGAGCAAGATCAACCGTCTTCCTCAACTATGATGCATCCCCCAACCCAAGATGACGAACAGGTACCTCAAGTGGAGGCGCATGATCAAGGACGAGCACAGGATGCTCAAGTTGAAGAGGAAGAAGCACCTCAGGCACCTCCAACCCAAGTTCGAGCGACGATTCAAAGGGATCATCCCGTCGACCAGATATTGGGTGATATTAGCAAGGGAGTAACTACTCGTTCAAGATTAGTTAATTTTTGTGAGCACTACTCTTTTGTCTCTTCTATTGAGCCTTTCAGGGTAGAAGAGGCCTTGCTAGATCCGGACTGGGTGTTGGCCATGCAGGAGGAACTCAACAATTTCAAGCGCAATGAAGTTTGGACACTGGTGCCTCGCCCCAAGCAAAATGTTGTGGGAACCAAGTGGGTGTTCCGCAACAAACAGGACGAGCACGGGGTGGTGACAAGGAACAAGGCTCGGCTTGTGGCAAAAGGTTATGACCAAGTCGCAGGTTTGGACTTTGAGGAGACATTCGCTCCTGTGGCTAGGCTAGAATCAATTCGTATCTTGCTAGCATATGCCGCTCATCATTCTTTCAGGTTGTACCAAATGGATGTGAAGAGCGCTTTCCTCAATGGGCCGATCAAAGAGGAGGTGTACGTGGAGCAACCCCCTGGCTTCGAGGATGAACGGTACCCCGACCACGTGTGTAAGCTCTCTAAGGCGCTCTATGGACTTAAGCAAGCCCCAAGAGCATGGTATGAATGCCTTAGAGATAGGGCTGGACAAAATGCTCGTGGCTCGCTGGCTCGCTCGTTTCGTGGTCAGCTCGGCTCGGCTCGGATCGGCTCGTTTGAATTTTGTCACGAGCTGAGCTGACATCCTAGCTCGGTTCGTTAACGAGCCAGCTCGGTTCGTTAACGAGCCAGCTCGCGAGCTAAACGAGCTACCATATTCTAATAAAACGAAACTATATACATATCATTTATAGAATAATTGATGAACATGTTATATATATGTGAGGTGTCTATGACCTATGAATTAAACTAATGATTAATGAACTATACCTATGTGTTAATTTGGTCTATGCAAATATAATTATGGGTTAAACTGATGAACATGCATGTGAATTGTGAATTAATGAGTGATGAATTGTGCTAATTTGGTGTTATATTGACATGGTTTGTGAAACTATGAGTATAATTACTATTTTTTATTGTTAAATTAGTTTGAAATTAACTAAAAAATAATTATTATATACATTTTATTTTTTTCTGCTCTGGCTCGCGAGCTAAACGAGCCAGCTCGAGCTCGTAAACGAGCCGAGCCAAGCTAACTCTGTGGCTCGTTACCTTAACGAGCCGAGCCGAGCTGGCTCGTTAGCTTAACGAGCCAGCTCGAACTCGGACGAGCCGAGCCGAGCTGGCTCGTTATCCACCCCTACTCAGAGACTTTTTAATTGCTAATGCTTTCAAGGTTGGGAAAGCCGATCCAACTCTTTTTACTAAGACTTGCGATGGTGATCTTTTTGTGTGCCAAATTTATGTCGATGACATAATATTTGGTTCTACTAATCAAAAGTCTTGTGAAGAGTTTAGCAGGGTGATGACGCAGAAATTCGAGATGTCGATGATGGGCGAGTTGAACTACTTCCTTGGGTTCCAAGTGAAGCAACTCAAGGACGACACTTTCATCTCCCAAACGAAGTACACGCAAGACTTGCTAAAGCGGTTTGGGATGAAGGATGCCAAGCCCGCAAAGACGCCGATGGGGACTGACGGACTCACCGACCTCAACAAAGGAGGTAAGTCTGTTGATCAAAAAGCATACCGGTCCATGATAGGTTCTTTGCTTTATTTATGTGCTAATAGACCGGATATTATGCTTAGCGTATGCATGTGTGCTAGATTTCAATCCGATCCCAAGGAGTGTCACTTAGTGGCTATGAAGCGAATTCTTCGATATTTAGTCGCTACGCCTTGCTTCGGAATCTGGTATCCAAAGGGGTCTAACTTTGACTTGATTGGGTACTCAGATTCCGACTATGCTGGATGTAAGGTCGATAGGAAGAGTACATCGGGGACGTGCCAATTCTTAGGAAGGTCCCTGGTGTCATGGAACTCTAAGAAACAAACCTCTGTTGCCCTATCCACTGCTGAGGCCGAGTACGTTGCCGCAGGACAGTGTTGTGCGCAACTACTTTGGATGAGGCAAACCCTCCGGGACTTTGGATACAATCTGAGCAAAGTCCCACTCCTATGTGACAATGAGAGTGCTATCCGAATAGCGGAAAATCCTGTTGAACACAGCCGTACAAAGCACATTGACATCCGGCATCACTTTTTGAGAGATCACCAGCAAAAGGGAGATATCGAAGTGTTTCATGTTAGCACCGAGAACCAGCTAGTCGATATCTTTACCAAGCCTCTAGATGAGAAGACCTTTTGCAGGCTGCGTAGTGAGCTCAATATCTTAGATTCACGTAACTTGGATTGAAATGAAGCATACATGTGTTTATGCCTTTGATCATGTTCATTCTGCATATTGTTGCTTATTCTGGTGCTCAAGTTGTACAAACACTCCCTGGACCTCACAAGTCCTGTTTGCAAGTGATGCACATATTTAGGGGGAGCTGTGCTACAACTTGACCCTTTGAGACTAACCATGTACTTGAGTTTGGTTGTTTTAGTCTCCAAGGAGAATTGAAAGGGAAAAGGTGGACTTGGACCATGCAAGACTTCCACTGCACTCCGATGAAAAGAGTAACTTTTCCAAGTTCATCTTTATACTCTTATTGCCCTTGTGTTCTTATTTGAAGATTTTGGTGAGGCAATGGGGTTAGAGGGCCAAGATTGATCCCGTTTTGGTGCTTGATGCCAAAGGGGGAGAAAATAAAGGCCAAAGCAATAGATGGATCAGCTACCACTTGAGAAATTTTGAAAATAGTAGATTAGAGCTTTTGGTTTGTCAAAACTCTTTTATTGTCTCTTATGTCAAAAGTTGGCCTCTTGTGGGGAGAAGTGTTGATTATGGGAAAAAGGGGGAGTTTTTGAAATCCTTGATCAAATTTCTTTGGAAAACCTCTCTTTATGTCTCTACAAGTGGATTTGACTTAGAGATAGGAATTTGAGTTTGATTTGCAAAAACAAACCAAGTGGTGGCATAGAGTGATCCATATATGTCAAATTTGAATCAAAACAATTTTGAGTTCTTAGTTGAATTGATTTTGTACTTGTTCTACTTGCTTTATGTTGTGTTGGCATAAATCACCAAAAAGGGGGAGATTGAAAGGGAAATGTGCCCTTGGGCCATTTCTAAGTATTTTGGTGATTTAGTGTCTAACACAAGTGCTTAAATGTAAAATGGTGGACAAAGTACAAACCAAGGTCAAAGGTATGTTTCTCAGACTTAGTACATCGTTTTAGTGACTAATGTATTGTGTCTAAGTGTTGGAAACAGGAAAAAGCCAATTGAAAATGCCTTGGCTCGAGCAGCCAAGTTTCAGCTCAGTCTGGAGCACCGGACAGTGTCCGGTGCGCCAGGCTGGCTTGAGCGAACTGGCCGCTCTCGGGAATCCACCGGCGACGTACGGCTATAATTCACCGGACTGTCCGGTGTGCACCGGACTATCCGGTGAGCCAACGGTCGGCCGCGCAATCTGCGCGGGACACGTGGCCGAGCCAACGGCTAGAAGAATGCACCGGACTGTCCGGTGTGCACCGGACATGTCCGGTGCGCCAACGGCTCTCAGCCTGCCAACGGTCGACTGCTTCGTTTATGGAAAGAAATCGGGCACCGGACAATGTCCGGTGTGCACCGGACTGTCCGGTGCGCCAGTCGACAGAAGGCAAGATCAGCCTTCCAAGATTGCTATCAACGGCTCCTAGCTGCCTTGGGGCTATAAAAGGGACCCCTAGGCGCATGGAGGAGGACACCAAGCATTCCTACAACATTCCTAAGCACCAAGACATCGATTTCGCGCATTCTTTTCATTGTGATAGCATATAGAGCTCTAGTGGAGTTGTGAACTCATTGGGTTGTGTTGCGAGCTCTTGTTGCGACTTGTGTGCGTGTTGACACTCTGTTTCTTGTGTCTTGTGTGCGTTGCAAATCCCTCCCTTGCTCCGTGTTCTTTGTGAATTTCAAGTGTAAGGGCGAGAGGCTCCAAGTTGTGGAGATTCCTCGCAAACGGGATTGAGAAAAGGCAAGCAAAACACCGTGGTATTCAAGTGGGTCTTTAGACCACTTGAGAGGGGTTGATTGCAACCCTCGTCCGTTGGGACGCCACAACGTGGAGTAGGCAAGTGTTGGTCTTGGCCGAACCACGGGATAACCACCGTGCCATCTCTGTGATTGATCCTTGTTGGTTATTGTGTTTTGTTGAGGATTCCTATCTAGCCACTTGGCAATTATTGTGCTAACGATTAACCAAGTTTTGTGGCTTAAGTTTTCAAGTTTCACAGGATCACCTATTCACCCCCCTCTAGGTGCTCTCAGACAGAACTGAGCATCTATTGAAACTAGTGACAGATACGAGCAGTGTGTCAAAACCAAATTCAGAATTGTAAAAATCCCAAGCAAAATGTGCATGGAGCGAGGAGACTCACAAAAGCAAGATCATAATTTGTAACTACTCTGTATCCTAATGAAGGATGAGATGAGCTTCTATGTCTAACGCTTGCACTCAATTGGAGACAGGAGGGCTACTCTATGTGTCCATATGATAGGCATTTATGAGAAGGATGGTATGGAACTTACGTAAAGGTAAAACATAAAAGTGCAGGTAGCAATTAGCATTCACTCTGGTTTTCTCTATTTAACATTGGTTACTTGATATTTAAACAAAAAGAGTAGTACACTAGTAGCCAATAGGGACTCCCAAGTTCCCAGGTCAAATGGAAGAAGGGTTATGCCAATTCAATGCAAGTAAACATATAATCCCGAGAAGGTTCCACTATTTATGCAATGTATAAGTTGTCAAAAAATAGGGAAACTGCTTATACATCAACAACTAAAATTTCTTTATAGTTGACGACATATATAGGCCTCCTTTGGTAGGGTTTCGATTTCTCTAAAAACAGTTTCGGCTCTGGCTACTCCGGCTCTCTGGCTTCTCTAGAGGAGCCGGAGCCGTTTTGAAATTCATTTAGCAAAACAACTTCTCTTGTGTTTCTTTCGAATGATGTATTAGAGAAATGAAGGAGAAACAGGTAAAAGCCACATTTTTGGGTATTCTGGCTTCCAACACGAAAATGGCTCTAGCTCCGAGGGTTGCCGCACAAAGAGCCATGCCAAAAGACTCCATAATCTTGAGTGCATCTAAACAAAAATATAGCAAAGTAATGAAATAACTAGAAAAACCCTCAAGCACGCAACGAAGTAATGTGACGTTCTAGGCTAATTCACAACCAGTATAGAATTATGTCAGCATAATTGTCACAGAAGATATTACAAAATAGGAAGGCGTTGGTGACCTTGATGATCTTAGGATGATTGAGGCGTGACAGAGTGGTGACCTCCGCGCTGAACTGCTTCCCGAGCTAAGCAGCTAGCTCTGCATCTTCCTCATCATTATCCTGTTTGATGAACTTGACATCAACATGGCTGCTCTTTGTAGATTCTGTGGAACAACTGGCTAGAGACGCAAATCTGTGCCCAACGAGCAGCTAGTAGCGATCGACAGACCATTTATCGAGTACCTCTTTCACCCTTCTGTTGGCACGACCCTCCTTCCTGCTTCAGCTTTCCGAATTGCTTGTTGGCATCAGCGTTATTGGCGCCGTCGGATCGGACTCCTGTTAAGGCTATGGCTAGCATATGGTCATTTTAGACAATAGGCTATATTATTTACAAATAGAGTTTAAAATAAGAAAATGAGGATGCGTAAACTGTTAGAGAACATAACGTCTAGTGAAGACGCGGATCTCCGGAGCGGCGTGGAGTGGGGAACATGTTGCTTGTTGCTGGCAGATTTGGCCTCTCGAAACACTTTAGGAACGTGTCGATGTAAGAATCTGATATCTCAGTAGCTTTTAGATCTTTAAAAGGATATAGGATATTGGGAGCACGACAGAAGCTTCCACCGTACTACAAAACTCTAAATAATGATGTTAAAGCGAACTCTTATTTTTGCAGTATATAAGGATGTAGAATAATACTCTCTCCGTCCTAAAATAAATTCATTTTTTTCTTTTTAGTTAATTCATACAATAATTAATATATTTGTTTTGTACATGTGTCTAGATTTATTGCTATGAGTTTGAACATAGATATTAAAACAAAGATATAAAACGGCTAATATTTTGATACTGACAAATTAGTACTTTTACTATAGTCTTTTTTTAATGCTCTTAGTTACTCGCTGCATGTTTAGGTAAAATTCTTAGCTTGATTGATGCCTATAGTCCATTGTTCCCTGTCCTTTTTTATGTAGTCGCTTCAAGACCATGGGAAATTTTAGCCCGTCCCGCATCATGCGGGTCGAATTGCCATTCTGGCATCCTTGCCCGAACCCAGCAGTTTCGGGGTAGTTTCAGGGCGGGAGGTAGATTCGGTGAGAGTTTGACGGCAATCTTCACATGGACTAAAGTGCCTACTTCCCCGTCCTCAGGCTGTCTCCAACAAGAATCGGTATATGGTTCTGTTCGCTAAACTTAGAGGACATTGAGCTCCTTTACGCGTCCAGCAACGGACGGTAAAGCGTCCGCTAAAAATAGCGCACGTCACAGGACACGCCAAATCTGAAGGTTCTCGGACGTCCGCTATCCGCCGTTTCCTCTTTCTCCCGCGCCGAGGCGGAACCTTCCCCTCGTACTCAGGTCGCATCACAGGCCAATCTCCTCCCACTCCTGCACCGCCATAGATTGCAAGAGCAAGTCTAGCAAGGTGCCGCGAGCTCAGCAGCGACGTTCATGGACGCGCTCTCTACTGCCACCGACGGCAACAGCTCAGACCCAACGACGGCACGGCATGCCACCGTTGCATGAAGCCTCCCTTGCCTTGCTGGGTTCAATTTCTCTTTTTTGCAGCTACGGTCCCAGATCCAAATCGTTGAATGAAGCCTCCCCTTATCTTGTTGGGTTCAATTTCTCTTTTTTGCAGCTTGGATCAGATTAGCCATGAGGTCATGGGTTTCTCCATGTTGATATCGTTAGTGCACATGAGGTGTTTGATGGAATGTCCATCAGCCATGTCGTGCATTGCTGCTATTTTTTTGTTCAGTCCATGTGAGTTTTCGGCTCAATCTGTTGTTTAGAATAATTATGTATTATTACTGCCATGCATCCCTCTGATTTATACGTTCACGAATTTTTATTATTGAATAATTATTAATACTGCAATTTCTATAGTTGTACGTTGAAACCAAGTGCAATAAAAAAGAATAAATAAGATAGTTTATGTATTCTGTTAACACTGTAGATATAGAGGACCAAATTTAGAGAACGTTGCTGGAGATGAAGAAGATATAGAGGACTGTATATTTTAGAGGGCACTGTAAAGGACAAAGAATATTCTTTTACTCTGCGTTTGGATGCTGGTATTGAGGCCCAGATTTTGGAATTGGAATTGGTAAAGCCGAATTTCAGCGTTTGGATGCTCACGGAATTCGGAACTGGAAATCCATCCCAATTCCCCTGGTATTCAACTACACCTGCACCCCCTCCCCTTCAATACCAAGCCCCCCACCTCGGTATTGCTCAGAATTCAATTACACCCGCATCCAAACAACAACATTGGTATTGCAGATCAATTCTATTTCCCTCAGATTTGGTATTCCTAGATCAATTCAATTCCACCACGTGAATGCCTACATCCAAACGAAGCATTAGGGGATGAAATTTAGAGGACGTTGTTGGAGACAGCCTCACTCCTCACCACCACAAGTGAAGTCACCGACGCACGCACGGCTGCAGCGCGCTCCTACTCTCCCGCGATCGCCACCGGGGAAGGGGCAATAGAATAAAGTGAGGGCAGCCAATGCAGGCCGCCGTCAACACCACCACTGTCGGCGCTCACCCGCACCCAACAAAGTCCTCGTTCCTCCGTCCGTCCCCTCCTTGCCGCGTCTACTTCCACGCTTCTCCACGCCCGAACCTTAGGGCGATCGCCATGGCCAGCAAGTCGCAGCTGCAGGACCAACTGATCATCACTCGCCCCGACGACTGGCACCTCCATCTTCGCGAAGGCGGTGTCCTCGAGGCTGTAGTGCCACACAGGTTCGTCTCGCCGTCGCTGCTGATTGTTTTTTTGGCAGTGCACGCCGGGTGTTCGACGTAATGTTTCTGAGATCGTGTGGCAGCGCGAGGCATTTTGGGAGGGCCATCATCATGCCCAACCTGAAGCCGCCGGTGACCACAACGGCACGGGCCGTGGAGTACAGGGAGGAGATAATGAGGGCGCTGCCGCCAGGGAGTAGCTTCGAGCCGCTCATGACACTATACCTCACAGACAACACAAGCCCAGAGGAGATCAAGCTCGCAAGTATGAAGTCTCTCCATGCAGTAACCTACCTGTTCTCCAGTTCCTATTAATCTTTTGAACTGAAGCATCGTCTTTACCCACATGTATGTTGGCGTGTAGTCTAAAAATCTAAACAGTAGCTAGCACTACTGTTGGTTTGACTGTCTATTTGTGGTAGAGAGTTGCACACGATGCAGATGTGCACTTGTGCAATGAGTTTGTTGCCACATACAATCTGTTGAAAAAAAAACTGTCCAATTGATTATATTGACAGTGATGTTTATGTTCCATGCTGTTTGGTTTTAGGAAAGAGTGGTATAATTTTTGCTGTGAAGTTGTATCCTGCTGGAGCAACTACCAATTCCCAAGATGGTGTCACTGATATATTTGGGAAGTGCTTGCCGGTCCTCGAGGAGATGGTCAGGCAGGAAATGCCGTTGCTTGTAAGTAGCTTTGGTGCATAGCATTCTTAACACACTATTGACCTTTTGGTTGGAGTTTTGATCCACATGACTAGTCTCTACTAGTCATAACTGTTGACCAATTCTTGCTTCTAGCTAATGATTTGGTTTTGCCACACTGCCTTGTGCAAATCTTTTATGGCTATTTGTGTTTTTTCTTCAGGTTCATGGAGAAGTCACAGATCCACATGTTGACACATTTGACCGCGAGAAGGTTTTCATTGACAAAATATTAGCACCACTTGTACAAAAACTTCCGCAGCTGAAAATTGTCATGGAACATATCACAACTATGGATGCAGTGAACTTCATAGAATCATGTGAAGAAGGTGCTGCATTACTGCTGGAATGGCATTATACTTCTTCCTTTTTTATGGGAATGGAATTATACCTTTTCCCTTTTCTATGAGTATAACACTTTCACGTTCCCAGGTCATGTTGCTGCAACAGTGACTCCCCAGCATCTCCTCCTCAATAGGAATGCTTTATTTCAGGGTGGCTTGCAGCCACACAATTATTGCTTGCCAGTACTGAAAAGAGAGACTCATAGTATGTTGCGATGGCCTCCTATAAGAAATGCTACCATTTGTTATAAAAATGCAGAATCATATTCCTTTTGGTTCACCAAATAACTAGAGTTTCTTCAGAAATTATGAAACAGCTTCTTAAACATGATGATAATGATGTTTTGTCTTACATAACAATTTATAGTCTTACATTTGTCTGTTGCCTGGTTAAATTTGGGTATCAGCTATCATTTCAATTAACTGTAATGTAAATTTTTTTCTGTTATGTATTTGAACCATCACCCAGGACAAGCTATTGTGTCTGCTGTAACAAATGGGAGTAGACGGTACTTCCTTGGTACTGACAGCGCTCCCCATGATAAACGGAACAAAGAGTGTTCCTGTGGATGTGCTGGAATATATAGCGCTCCTGTTGCCTTGTCTCTTTATGTGAAGGTATTTGAAGAGGTAATATCTATCTCCAGCTGTTATGGTTGCTAGATCGGTGAGGGATTGGAGAGGGAATTCGATGGTTGGAGCTGCTGGTGGAGGAGGTGCGGTACTGTTCATGCGTGAACAGTACTCGCAGTTACTGTTCACAGGGCGCCGGCCGAGGGCCTCTGCCCACGGCCGAGCAAGAGGAGAGTTTGTCCCTTCTAATTCTTGCCTACTTTATTTCTCATCCATTTATTACATAAATAGGCCAGTTGGTCACCCCTATCTAGCTAGAGATCCTTATCTCCTTAAAACTCTCAACAAACTAATTGATAACCTTCCTAGATAATATCAACTAATCTACTAAATAATCTCAACTAATCTTCTAATCTTATCTCTAACTATCATTATCTAATCTTCCTTGGAGGGCCCATGGCTGTTGCTACCCTCCATGGACCTCCTTAGGCCCTGACACTACACCCCTCCTGGACAAGCAGCTCGTCCTCGAGCTGCAGCATGACGGGTGCTCAAAGACCGAGTCTACTTGACCCAAAACCAGACACCTAGAAGACTAGCCTTTTACATCTCGGCTTATCTTATTATTCCGAATCTGATTTTTTTGACCCCATAAGATAAGGCGGACACCCTCCGCGCATTGGACTTGCACGTGTGCAGCCACCTGGATCCCATGGACGCCATCTAGACGAAAGGGGAGCACAAGGACGGGCACCTGGAATAGGTCGCAACAATAACCAGCGGAGGCGCCCTCGTGGCGGCCGGTAGCGGAATGTGGTGGCGCTAAATAGTGCGCCCTTGCCGATGACAAGGGGAGTGCCTTCCTTACCGCCGCTGCCGTAGAGTTGAAGTTCGTCGCCCTCGGGACACGTACCATGCTCGCACTTGGAGATAGCGGCCCGGAGCCGTTGCTGATGGTCGTCCGACAGGGCGAGGTCGTGCCCCCGTGTGCCGAGGTCAACCGTCACCAAGGCTGCCTCGAGCATCTGTCGGCGCATCTCCCGCACTCTCCGTCGTGCAAGGAAGCCACGAGCAACAGCTTGTATGCCCACAGCTGCCGACGTCTGGAGCTGTGTGGACAACGCCAGCTGCTGCTGCTCATGTTGCACTGCTACCTTGATTTGCAGCAGCCCTTGCTCAACCTTCTGGAGCGTGGCTTGCATCTTTGCTAGATCAGCCCTTATGTTGGTCCACAAGTCTCCCATCGATGGAGCTGATGATTGCTGAGCCGTGGCTGCCCCTAATGGCGTTGCCCATGGGGACGGAGACACCGTCAACGAAGATGATGTGACGAAATTTGGCGTTGTCCCTGGAGATGGACACGACGACATTCAGGATGTGGTGACAAAATTGGCAGGCGATGCTGCCCATGGAGATGGGGACACCGGTTGCCAGGATGGCGTGACGAAGGTGGCATACGGCGCAACCCATGGAGATGGGGACGTTGGTTGCCAGGACGGT
Organism: Zea mays; assembly: GCF_902167145.1. Taxonomy (NCBI): domain Eukaryota; kingdom Viridiplantae; phylum Streptophyta; class Magnoliopsida; order Poales; family Poaceae; genus Zea; species Zea mays. The sequence goes on from NC_050098.1 coordinate 202,501,263, forward strand.
GTGACGAAGGTGACATGCGGCGCGGTCCATGGAGATGGGGACGCCGGTTGCCAGGATGACGCCGCGAAATTGGCAGCAGAAGCCATGGGATCAGATCGAAACCCAAGCTAGCCGATACCAGCTACTAGAATTATCTTTGCTTCTGAGAGAATACATGTCTGTTTTTCATCACAACTACTAGAATTCAAGAAAATCATCTTGCTATAGATTGGTGTCTATTATGTACATGGCACTGAAGTTGCAACTATTCACAAACTGCACAGATGCTGAAATTTCTCTTCTTGTTTGGTTTATTTTTCTGGACATGTTTTCACTATTTCAGGCTGGTGCCCTTGATAAACTAGAAGCATTTACAAGCTTCAATGGCCCTGATTTTTATGGCCTCCCAAGGAACACTTCAAAGATTATCTTGAGAAAGAATGCCTGGAAAGTTCCTGCTACTTATAAACACAGTTCAGGGGAGATTGTGCCTATGTTTAATGGCAGCACCCTTGAATGGCTTCCATCTGATCAGCCTAAAGAGTAAACAGTATACATTATTGGACCCAGCACTTGGGGGAATCAATAGGTGGAGTTTTCTAGTTCTTTTTCCCGTTTCCACTAGAATCAGCATAGCGAAACTATTCTGCTTGTTGAAAGCAACGGTGGAGGATCTGCTTGTTGAGTTGTTATATCCATTTGCATTGCAGTGCAATTCTGGAAGTAGCTAAAAGGCCATATTGTATGTTTATCAAGGCTAGTCTACTGATCTAGACACCATAGCATCTGTGGTTTCTAAGGTGACAAGGCGACCAGGCAAGAGCTGGGTGTGTCTGGACGCCTAGATGGCACAAGGTGCTACTTTTCCCCAAGGCGAGCTGGGTATGCTTGGACACCTAGCCTCTGAAACATGCTACCACATCCATAATAATGTAATGAATAAATATCAGCATTTCAGTTACATAGCCGTATAACCTTCTAGTCCGGACATAATATTTCTATGTTTTTGTTACTCTGTGTCTGAATAAATAGATTTCTACTTTAAAATTGTCTTTAAATAAATCAATCTCTAGGAGGCTAAACGGTCCATCAGCCTATCTATTTTTCTTGAAGTCTCCTCGTGTTTACTGCACCTCCCATCTCCTAATCTAATATTGAGTTTCTGCAGTTAGATGTGTGTAGTATATGCTATAATTAGTGTGCAATTGGAACGTTTTTCAATCAATGTGCACTCTAGTCAATGAAGGTTAGTATGATTTTTTCTCTATCATACTAATCTCTTCTAAACTTATTAGAAATCTACTCTCTCCGTCCAAAAATAAATTTTGTTTTTTACATTTTTAGTTGATTCATACAATAATTAATGTATTTGTTTTATATATGTCTATATTTATTATGATCTATTTGAACGACATAAAAACCAAGAGTTAAAACGATTAATATTATTTTGGGACAAAGGGTATTTATTTGGAGACAGATGTAGTACTTTTGAAATCTAACCGTCTTTCGGGAAACTGCTGTCCAGTTTTGCAGGGAATGTATTGCTTTGAGCAACCTATCATAAATCATTCTAGTGAATTTCATGCGTCAATGCGGGCGTAGAGCCTTGGTTGTCGTCTCTATCCAGATTACTGTATATAGTATTTATATGGCATAATCAGTTTAGTTGCAAAATTATCATAATGATTGCTTGAGATTGAAATAACTCTGCATAGGTGGCCTTACCACAAAGAACTTTCACGTTCAGTTTTGAACAAAAAAAAGTACAGAATGAAATTTCGAGCTATAATACTTTGGTTCTCCTTTACATTTTCCATATCAAAATTTCTTCGTGGTCAACACAAACCTCCTGATAGTGTTTACAATTATTTTCTGCTCTTCTTTCCATACACTGACCCCAGAAACAATCACTTGGATCAACATAAAACAATCTCATCAGAGCAATATTCTGTAAATCACTCGGTCCTGACTAAAATTTGGAATAGAGTGACATAGACCAGCTCACCATCTCATCTATTTAATCTGAAGAGAGAAGTAACATTCAAATGCATCATAATTCATAGGCCAAATATCCTGCAATAACATGCAAATACAGTTTTGGAGGTCAGTGCTGTGATCCTATTAGACAATAATAAACTACATCAGATAACGAATGCAGGTGTCTGAAGTAATTTCAGAGCTACAGATTCATGTGCATCTGTCATGCGATTGGAATCATGAATCCAAACTAGAATCATCAGATTTTAATCTCATACCATGTGATTGGTTACCTGTACCGTCTTGTTCTGCATCATCACATGGGTTGACCATGTTTAAGCACTTGTTTGGTTGACTGCACACGAGGGACATAATCTACATGAACAGATGCAAAACAAGCTATTTGGAGACCATTTGGCTGCATCCATTCACATGTCAGAAACAACCGTATCCATCCGGCCAGCCTCACGCGGGCATGACTGGCGGATACAAATCTAATTTACAGGCATTGATCAAACACCTTGGAACTTGGAAGCATGGCCATGCTGGCAGGATGGTAGTCTAGTGGACACAATACTGAAGATATCCATGGTTGGACTCTAGATCTCCCCGTTGTGCTGCTCAGCCGCTGGTAGGCACCGCTCACTTCCTACAGGAGCATCTATTTCGTAAGAAACAGAAACAAGGATATGTGGTTAGAGCGAGCAGTGTTGTGAAATGCTGAATAGACAGTGCCCTTCCTCTGTGCAGAAGCAACATATAAGCGTCTTGGATTTGGGTCAGAGAAGATGAAACAAACATAGGAGTCTGAAAAAACAATGTCAATGATTTTTTTTTCTCAAACACGCGAGAGTCTAACACAAGACAAAACACAGACCAGACACACGCTCACGCACAAAACACACACCCAAAACCCACTCACAGACACACACTAAACTAAAGCAACATAAAGAAATGTCAATGATTTTAATGTCAACAGTGAAAATGACTTATGGAACATTATAAGGTTTCCCCGTTGATGTCAAGCATGATGAAGGTGGAGATAAGCGTGTTTGGGGAAAAAAAGCTGTAGATACAACAATCAAGGATTGAATCAAACAATATAGATGCTAAATATAAAAAAATCTACTAGACCTTGTTCGGTTATTCCTTTTCATATAGATTAGTGTGTATTGAAATTGATTGAGATGAATATTGACTTACTATAAATTTAAACGGATTCAATACCACGCAATCCATATCCCATAAGGGTGACGTGGACAAGTTACAAGGCTGCCGAGGGCCGCTGGTCTCCCGAGAAATAGAAGTGTCACCATGTATTCCTCCCACTACCATACACATCCAAATTGTCATCACCATCGTCGCGGATTGAACTCAGCAGTGCTCGTAGCTCGCGAGCACTCACGATGCCCTTCTGCTCCATCTCCCTCGCTAGTCTGTCAGCATCCTCCCGCTTCCCGGCCCTGGACAACTCATCCACCAATGCTCTCCTTGTGATGTCATCCACCACCCTCCCGGCCCTGGCCATCTCCCACATCACCCGCTCTGCGTCCGCAGCCTCCCCAGCCATAGCCAGCGCACCTACGAACGCATTGCACGCTGGCTCCGTCGGCAGGAGACCGCTCCCGCGCATTTCACCGAACAGCTCCCGCGCGTTCCTGGTGCGACCCTGCGCGCTCAGCCCGTGCACGAGGTAGCTGTACGTGAACGCATCCGGCTCGCACCCGTACAGGGGCCGCATCTGATGGAACAGGCGCAGAGCGTCGTTGAGATGCAGCGACTGCGCGTAGCCCCTGATGAGCACGTTGAGCGTGCGCGTGTCCGGCGGGATCCCCTCCTCGAGCATCTGCCTGAACAGCGCCGACACGTTGTCCATGTACATGTAATGGACCAAGGTGTCGCCGCCTCCGCGCGACAGCAGCGCGGTGAAGAGCGCGTGGTAGGTGTCGGAGGAAGGGCGCGCTGCGGGGTCGGCGGAAGCGCGCATGAGGGTGTAGACGTGGAAGGCCTTGCCGAGCCTGCCGAACTGGCAGTAGAAGTAAAGCGCGTTGCGGAGGAGGGGGCCAGGAGAAGAGAGCGAGGGAAGGAGAGAGAAGGATAGCGCGCAGGTGCGGTCGAAGTCCTCGTAGAGGTCGGAGGTGGCGAGGCGCTTGATGGCGACGAGGAAGGGGGCGGGGTCGGGACGGAATGCGGGGATGCGGAGGGAGTGGGTGAGCAGCGGGAGGAGGAGGCGGGCGTCGGAGGTGGAGGCTAGGAAGGAGGCGAGCACGGGCGGGGTGAGGCGGGACGGGAGGGATGCGATAGCTGCGGACACGGCGTCGGGGGAGGGCGGCGCCGGTTTGGGACTGCGGCGGAAGCGGTGAGGGGTGCGGCGAGATCTGGTGGAGAAGGGGAGGTGACTGGAGAGGGAAGCGGGGGCGGGAGGTAGAGCCACGCGGAGGAGATGGCGGAGGATCGTGGTCATCGCGATCGCGCCGGAGGGCGAATTCGAGCGACCACTGACGACGACTCGACGAGCAGGATAGGAGGTCAGGAGGAACTTGGGTATTTTTTCACACACAGGTTCGGGTTCAGTCACAACAGTCAGGCGGGCCCAAGGTCGTGACTAGGCGAGCTTATTGGAACCAAGATATCACCAACACAGAGCTTCTAAAAATTGGTATCCCGAACGTCGGTATTGGAATTTTAGTATTATAATCCTTTTAAATTCGGAATTTTGCTATCGGGGTGTGATTTAGCCAATCCGCAGTCGCTGTTACGGCAGTCCATCTCATTGTCCGTAGCTTAGAAGATCTTTGCTCCAGCTTGAGTTGGTCTTCTCCCCGAGGAGCTCCTCCCCGAGCGGTCCTCTCTCTGGGCGCTCCTCTCCTCTCCCCGAGCGCTCCTCCTCTCCTCGACGACGCTGGAGCTCTCCTCGACGACCCTGGGGAAGCTGGCCATGTGCTGCGTGGTGTTCGACTTCGCGGACCCGACCAAGGACGTGCGGGAGAAGGAGGTCAAGAGGCAGACGCTGCTCGAGCTGGTGGACTACATCACCTCCGCCACCAGCAAGTTCCCGGAGCCCGTCGTGCAGGAGGTCGTCAGGATGGTGTCTGTGAATCTGTTCAGGGTGCCCAGCCCTGCCCCGAGAGAGAACAAGGCGCTCGAGTCGTTCGACATGGAGGAGGAGGAGTCCGTCATGGACCCTGCGTGGTCACACTTGCAGATCGTGTATGAGTTGTTCTTGAGGTTTATTCAGTCGCCCGAGACGAACGCGAAGCTGGCCAAGAGATACATTGACCACGGCTTCATTATCAGGCTTCTTGATCTCTTTGACTCGGAGGATCCTAGGGAGAGGGAGTACCTGAAGACGATCCTTCACAGGATATACGACAAGTTCATCAGGAAGGCAATCAACAATATATTCTACAGGTTTATATTCGAGACGGAGAAGCATAATGGTATCGCAGAGCTGTTAGAGATTCTGGGGAGTATAATTAATGGCTTTGCTTTGCCGCTCAAGGAAGAGCACAAATTGTTTCTAGTCTGCCACTTCCACATGAGTAGTCGGATTGACCATTCTAGGCTGCCACTTCCACATGATGGAATGTTAGTACTGTGGGAACTTCGTTCGGTGCCCATTTTATTTGTTTTATTTTCATCGACTCCAGAATACAACAGTTATTTTTTCTTCTAATAAAATCGTGGTTGGAACTGTTTATTTGTTCTGTTTGTTTCTCGTAGAGTTAGGCTTTAATTCTAACTGGTATCTAAATTTTCCTTTGTACTTGTTTGTATTCGATGCCATAGTCACAAAATTAGTCTTTCTTCAAGTATCTTGAGAATTATACTTATTTGATTTGAAGAAACTTGGGAGACGGTTGATGAGAAAATACTGTAAATAAAAAAATGGGTCCTGCTGAAACAAGTCCAGTTTGCTATATGATAACTAATCTTCTTGCTAAGTCATAATTTAATTTATACCATTACGTCACATCTCTTTTAGACTGTTAGTGTCAAACAATTTGCTCTGCTATTTTAAATGATGGCTAACATGTTTCTCATTCGGACTGTTCAGTAGCATTGTATGCTTTCTAGGTAGGATGCCAAAACACAGAACACAAAACTTGGTTCCATTTCGTATGTTCTTAGACCTTAATGCACTGAATTTGTTAGATTGATGAAACTGTGTGGCTATTGTGGAGCATGCCAATTCTCGCCTTCCTAATAAATGACTTCTCTGGCCTGAGTGAGGCAGTTGAGGAGTAAGTAGCCATGGCCCAGTTTCCTTGTCTCAAGAGTTTCCAGAAGGCACGAGCAGAGTTTCTAGAGCATTAGTTTCCCATGGTTGAGAACGACCATCTGTTCCATGGTCTTTCCCAGAACCAGTCATAAAACAAGACTAGAAAATGGAGGCGCCCTATCGGGCGCCAGACCAGAGACGATATGTAAAACATCGTTGCATATTGAGTAACACAATATATAACTCGAGTGGTAAAATCATACAACGGTAGCGTGTCAAGAGATGAACACTAAGACAATCAAGAATAACATGTGACTACGGAATGTAATACACATCTGGTTCAAAAAGCGACTTCAGTTACATAAGTATTTAAACAACACAATTGTGTACCCATACATCATAAAGGTAGAAGGCAAAGGGCCTAGGCATAAGGCGTCTCATGAACACCATTCAACTGCAGAGGCGATAGCTGGCTGAGCGGTTATTCACTTGATACTGATAGATATGCAAAGAACAAGGTGCAGAGGCCTAGAATTGAAGGGAGGAAAGGTCATATGGTGGCCTGCCCGTTATAGCAATCGAGTACCACGAGCAAAATGATGACCTGTAGATGGACAGTAGTGTGACAGCGTTAGAATGTGTATTGTGTAAAAGGAAACTGCTTAGAATAGGTTGTTGCTATGAATTTAGTTAGTACCACAAAGCTAGTTTTATGGGTCACCTGAAAAGCAAAGTGAGCAAGTAATACAATTCATAGGCCTGGAAAAAATTACAAGAAAACAAACACTCCATTACCATGATTCCAATTATAATTCTTCGTAGAGCGGCTAATAATCATGATTGAAAATTGATGTAGTTACGTGGATCTAATGTTCTATAACAGTCCATACAACACGAAGTATCACAAGGCACACAGAACAATCCTATAATTCAAGGACACCACATCTACGGGGAAATGAATTTTGCATAAGAAAAAAACTGATACTGCAATTCTACAAGTTCATGTGGATGTCTATCCATGCATCCCCTGTCCCATTAGCCAGTTATATTTGTTGAATATTCAATCGGTTAACCTACACGGGGAATCAAATGACATTTCACTTGTTTTATTTGTTGAATATTCAAGCGGTTAACTATCCAACTACACCCTACATTGCTTCTCACATGTTCTTTGGATGGCTAGAAGGATTTAGTAAGGAATTCCGACCATGTTCGGAGCAGCTAGGCTCTTTAGACCACTTAAGTGGTGTTTATTTTTAAAACTATTGGACCTTATGTACACAATTAATTTCTACCTACTTGAAAAAAAGTTAGCCCTCACAATCTCATTCACACACACAGCAACACCAGAGGGAGCCACACAGTCACAGAATCGATATATGGGCATAACACAAGAATTAGCCATTGGCACACACTGAAATAACATGATTTAGAAGTACACAAGTATGTCAACTAATTGAGTCGGTGGAAGGCATAACTGTTTTGTCATATACCAATCTCTTTTATATGCATAGGTTGTATTTAGTTGTCTGCTTCTTTTATACAATGCACAGTGGAGAATCTAGTTTCTTCGAGTAAACACAGGTCGACCAAAGGACGTCTGGACAACAAATCAAACAAGAGCACACACCAATTAGACGAGTAGGGCGCGGAGGAATATGTCCCTATCAAAAACGGACCTGTAACCACGAAGGATTGGACACGATCTAGGTCACGGGCGGCGTCAGCAGCAACTCAGACAAGCCCATTGGTACGGCTGTCGACAGCAGCAAAAGCCCATGTCCCAATCCTATACCTTCATCTACAGCAAGAGCAGCATATCTTGTGTGCATACTACTTCATCTAGCAGCAGCAAATGGATTGTTTTGGACTTGGTCCAGACGTGATAGAGCAACAGTCTCCGACTCTTCGTGCTGTGCTATAATAAAGAAAGTATGCAATAATAATGCAAGGATCAGGTCAATCTTTACCTTTGCTTCTACACTTTGTTCTCAGGTAAGTCTTCTCGCGACAAAAATACCACCTCAGTAGTTTGTCAGGTCCGATCCATAGATCGTAGCCTTGCATTGGTCCATCTTAACAAACAAGTACGGGCTTCCCTGAAATTTCTTGACAAATTGTTTCCCAGGGGTACATCCCTGAAATATCCATACACGTATTTCAATTAGGACGATATCTGGGAAAGTACATAGGAAGGAAAAACTATATACATTCAGAACATCACCAAAGGCCTATGGGAAAGTTCAATGGCTCTTTTGTTGACCAGAGCACCAGGAGGGATCATAGATGCTAACAGGAGTGCAATGGCTCTTTCGTTGCATATTGTCTACTACTTCACCCATATGCATGTTAAAATATTAAGGAGTGCATAACGTACAAACAGTGCCAATAATGGCGGTGGCAAATGAACAAGTTGAGCCAGCAAATGAATAAAAAGTACTTTTACCTTTCCAATAGCGGAAGTGGTGTTGCCAGCAGCATCAAGAGCATCAGCTCTCAGCAATACCACCAGCATTGTCACTGATGGGAGCCTAAGCATCAATAGCAAGACCAGTTGCGATTGTGCTCAGCATACCAAGAGCAGCAACTGTGATGTCGTACATTGCAGCAATGGAGAAAGTAACATAGATGCTAACAGCGATAGCGAAAATCAGGATGATAACTGACTTGTATCCAAGAGCACGACCCAAAATGACATTAGTGGCAGCACCAGTTCTGCAGGAATCTGCAACGTCTTGCACAGGACTGCCACAGAATAAACATGTTAGGATTATTAAAACACCATCACAAAGAAACGATGAGAAGAAAAAACATAATAGAGACTTATAGGCTTTGAACCTGTATGCATTGCTAGTGTAGTATTCTGTGACAAAACCAATAATCAGACCAGCCCACAGACCAATTGCAACGCAGCAGAACAAGCCCCTGCAAAGATATGGCTGTTGTCAGAGGACATTCCATCCTACAGGGATACATAACAAGCAGGGATACATGAAAACATAACAAGCAGGGATACATGATCCGCTAACCTTTCACCCTCACAATGTTTCTGCAAGAACTTGTGCAGACCCTTGCTAGGCTTGTTATCAATAATAAGGGTTGCCGCAGACTGAGCATCAAATGTGTTCTCAAACCTATCGAAAGCCTTCAGCTGAACAACCTACAAGAAGATATATAAGCAGATCAGGAAATATATTGCGATATATTAGGCATATATGCACAAGTAGATCATAAAATATAATGCATACAGTAAGAAAAAAGAAACGACAAAATTTAGACTTACGAATCGATCAATGACATGTTGATTGCACGATGGCGAGGATCTAGACAGTACGAAATATAGTACATGTTATGGTGAGTAAAGTGTTGATGAGTGACCACGCCAATAACTATGTTGTAGATCCACAGAATAGTTGACCACGCACAAACAAAATTAGCTGAAATTAAATTATGAAAATGCGAGGTTCAAGGGCATCAAACGTTGATGTAATATAAATTTAAAAACTTAGAAATAAACAGTTCCACTATAAAGAAAACCATAAGATTAGTGCATAATCAAAGAACCATTACAATAGAATTTGTCATTACTCAGAGAATTTGAAACAATTTTGTTCAGTGAAAAAATAACTACAATAGAATTTGTCATTAATCAGGCCAACAGATACCGACAATCAAGCAATTATAGCCACATTTCTTTTGCCACCAAGGCAAGGACAATAGCACATGTAAAAGTAATCATAAGAATTTGTCACATATAGTTTAAAACTAAAAGAAACTACAAGATTTTAGGCAGTTAAACTTGAAATTTAGTGACATTTCAGGTTTGCAAGAAATATTGGACACCTTTGATTTTTTGACATATCTCTCCAAAAGGTAATTGCCATTTCAGGTTTGCAAAAAATATTGGACACCTCTGAAATCAGACCATCATATCCATGAACCATGAATTATAGAAATAGGAACAAAGTGTAAATTGCCAGAAAACTTGAGTATTAGATTTGCAACGTGACAACAAAGAGTGTGCCGCTATTTGGAACACCTATAGTATATATGTCTGAACCTTGTTCAGGAAAAGGATTAAGCCAAGAATTAAAATAACTAAGGTTACCATACTCAGTAAGTATGAATGTGTGTGAGGGAGAGACATTAGAGACTCAAAACAACATGTTATCTGAGCCTACTAAAGTTTTAAACAACATAACTGAAATATCACATTTTGAAGGTGAGTTCCTTAAGGCCAGAGAGATACTGGTTAATTGCTTTTTGCCCTGTCTTGAGTACGATCAGTCCTATTGATAGTCGCCTAGAGGGGGGGTGAATAGGGCGAAACTGAAATTTACAAATATAAACACAACTACAAGCCGGGTTAGCGTTAGAAATAAAAACGAGTCCGCGAGAGAGAGGGCGCAAAACAAATCGCAAGCGAATAATGAAGTGAGACACACGGATTTGTTTTACCGAGGTTCGGTTCTCGCGAACCTACTCCCCGTTGAGGAGGCCACAAAGGCCGGGTCTCTTTCAACACTTCCCTCTCTCAAACGGTCCCTCAGACCGAGTGAGCTTCTCTTCTCAAATCAAAGCCGGGAACAAAACTTCCCCGCAAGGGCCACCACACAATTGGTGCATCTTGCCTTGATTACAATGGAGTTTTTATGACAAGAACAAGTGAGAAAGAAAAGAAGCAATCCAAGCGCAAGAGCTCGAAAGAACACAAGCAAATCACTCTCTCTAGTCACTATGGCGTATGTGGAATTTTGGAGAGGATTTGATCTCTTTTGTGTGTCTAGAATTAAATGCTAGAGCTCTTGTAAGTGGTTGAGAAGTGGAAAACTTGGATGCAATGAATGGTGGGTTGGTTGGGGTATTTATAGCCCCAACCACCAAAAGTGGCCGTTGGGAGGCTGTCTGCTCGATGGCGCACCGGACAGTCCGGTGCACACCGGACAGTCCGGTGCCCCCTGCCACGTCATCATTGCCGTTGGATTCTGACCGTTGGAGCTTCTGACATGTGGACCCGCCTGGGTGTCCGGTGCACACCGGACATCTACTGTTCCTTGTCCGGTGTGCCAGTATGGGCACGCCTGCCATCTGCGCGCGCTGCGCGCGCATTTATTGCAGCGCAGAGAGCCGTTGGCGCGGAGGTAGCCGTTGCTCCGGAGTCGCACCGGACAGTCCGGTGCACACCGGACAGTCCGGTGAATTATAGTGGACTAGCCGTTGGAGTTTCCCGAAGCTGGCGAGTTCCTGAGGCCGACCTCCCTTGGCGCACCGGACACTGTCCGGTGTACACCGGACAGTCCGGTGAATTATAGCCGAGTCGCCCTTGGAAATTTCCGAAGGTGGCGAGTTTGAGTCGAGTCCCCCTGGTGCACCGGACATGTCCGGTGGCACACCGGACAGTCCGGTGCGCCAGACCAGGGGTGCCTTCGGATGCCCCTTTGCTCCTTTGTTGAATCCAAAACTTGGTCTTTTTATTGGCTGAGTGTGAACCTTTTACACCTGTATAATCTATACACTTGGGCAAACTAGTTAGTCCAATAATTTGTGTTGGGCATTTCAACCACCAAAATTATTTAGGAACTAGGTGTAAGCCTAATTCCCTTTCAATCTCCCCCTTTTTGGTGATTGATGCCAACACAAACCAAAGCAAATATAGAAGTGCACAATTGAACTAGTTTGCATAATGTAAGTGTAAAGGTTGCTTGGAATTGAGCCAATGTTACTACTTACAAGATATGCATGGATTGTTTCTTTCTTATAACATTTTGGACCACGCTTGCACCACAAGTTTTGCTTTTGCAAATTCTTTTTGTAAATCCATTTCAAAGATCTTTTGCAAATAGTCAAAGGTAAATGAATAAGAGTTTGCAAAGCATTTTCAAGTTTTGAAATTTTCTTCCCCTGTTTCAAATGCTTTTCCTTTGACTAAACAGAACTCCCCCTAAATGAGATCCTCCTCTTAGTGTTCAAGAGGGTTTTGATATATCATTTTTGAAATACTACTTTCTCCCCCTTTTGAACACAATAGGATACCAAATGATAATATTCTTGGAAAACACGAAGTTTTTGAAATAGGTGGTGGTGCGGTCCTTTTGCTTTGGGCTTATACTTTCTCCCCCTTTGGCATGAATCGCCAAAAACGGAATCATTAGAGCCCTCGAAGTACTATCTTCCCCTTTGGTCATAAGTAAATGAGTCAAGATTATACCAAAGACGAAATCCGGTCCTTTTGCTTTGGGCTTTTACTCTCTCCCCCAAAGACAAGGTCCTTTTCTTGGAGCGATGGCGAAGGATGAGTTACGGAGTGGAAGCCTTAGTCTTCGCCGAAGACTCCAATTCCCTTTCAATATACCTATGACTTGGTGCGATATGGACTTGAAAAACACATTAGTCATAGCATATGAAAGAGATATGATCAAAAATATATGAATGAGCTACGTGTGCAATCTAGCAAAAGAAATTGCGCGAATCAAGAATATTGAGCTCATGCCTAAGTTTGGTAAAGGTTTGTTCATCAAGAGGCTTGGTAAAGATATCGGCTAATTGATCTTTAGTGCTAATGTAAGAAATCTCGATATCTCCCTTTTGTTGGTGATCCCTAAGAAAATGATACCGGATGGCTATGTGCTTAGTGCGGCTATGCTCGACGGGATTGTCGGCCATTTTGATTGCACTCTCATTATCACATAGCAAAGGGACTTTGGTTAATTTGTAACCGTAGTCCCGCAGGGTTTGCCTCATCCAAAGCAATTGCGCGCAACAATGACCTGCGGCAATGTACTCGGCTTCGGCGGTGGAAAGAGCGACCGAATTTTGCTTCTTTGAAGCCCAAGACACCAAGGATCTTCCCAAGAACTGGCAAGTCCCCGATGTGCTCTTCCTATTAATCTTGCACCCTGTCCAATCAGCATCAGAATAACCAATTAAATCAAAAGTGGATCCCCGAGGGTACCAAAGCCCAAACTTAGGAGTATAAGCCAAATATCTCAAGATTCGTTTTACGGCCGTAAGGTGGGATTCCTTAGGGTCGGATTGGAATCTTGCACACATGCATACGGAAAGCATAATGTTCGGTCGAGATGCACATAAATAGAGTAAGGAACCTATCATCGACCGGTATACCTTTTGATCCACGGACTTACCTCCCGTGTCGAGGTCGAGATGCCCATTGGTTCCCATGGGTGTCTTGATGGGCTTGGCATCCTTCATTCCAAACTTGCTTAGAATATCTTGAGTATACTTCGTTTGGCTAATGAAAGTGCCCTCTTGGAGTTGCTTGACTTGGAATCCTAGAAAATACTTCAACTCCCCCATCATAGACATCTCGAATTTCTTTGTCATGATCCTACTAAATTCTTCACATGTAGATTCGTTAGTAGACCCAAATATAATATCATCAACATAAATTTGGCATACGAACAAATCACTATCAAGAGTTTTAGTGAACAAAGTAGGATCGGCCTTGCCGACTTTGAAGCCATTAGCAATAAGGAAATCTCTTAGGCATTCATACCATGCTCTTGGGGCTTGCTTGAGCCCATAAAGCGCCTTAGAGAGCCTATAGACATGGTTAGGGTACTCACTGTCTTCAAAGCCGGGAGGTTGCTCAACATAGACCTCTTCCTTGATTGGTCCGTTGAGGAAGGCACTTTTCACGTCCATTTGATAAAGCTTAAAGCCATGGTAAGTAGCATAGGCCAATAATATGCGAATTGACTCAAGCCTAGCTACGGGTGCATAGGTTTCACCGAAATCCAAACCTTCGACTTGGGAATATCCCTTGGCCACAAGTCGTGCTTTGTTCCTTGTCACCACACCATGCTCATCTTGCTTGTTGCGGAAGACCCATTTGGTTCCTACAACATTTTGGCTAGGACGTGGAACTAAATGCCATACCTCATTCCTAGTGAAGTTGTTGAGCTCCTCTTGCATCGCCACCACCCAATCCGAATCTTGAAGTGCTTCCTCCACCCTGTGTGGCTCAATAGAGGAAACAAAAGAGTAATGCTCACAAAAATGTGCAACCCGAGATCGAGTAGTTACCCCCTTATGAATGTCGCCGAGGATGGTGTCGACGGGGTGATCTCGTTGGATTGCTTGGTGGACTCTTGGGTGTGGCGGTCTTGGTTCTTCCTCATCCTCCTTTTCTTGATCATTTGTATCTCCCCCTTGATCATTGCCATTATCTTGAGGTGGCTCATCTTCTTGATTTTGTCCTTCATCAACTTGAGCCTCATCCTCATTTTGAGTTGGTGGAGATGCTTGCGTGGAGGAGGACGGTTGATCTTGTGCATTTGGAGGCTCTTTGGATTCCTTAGGACATACATCCCCAATGGACATGTTCCTTAGCGCGATGCACGGAGCCTCTTCATTACCTATCTCATCAAGATCAACTTGCTCTACTTGAGAGCCGTTAGTTTCGTCAAACACAACGTCACAAGAAACTTCAACAAGTCCTGAGGACTTGTTAAAGACTCTATATGCCCTTGTGTTTGAGTCATAACCAAGCAAAAAGCCTTCTACAGTTTTAGGAGCAAATTTAGATTTTCTACCTCTTTTAACAAGAATAAAGCATTTGCTACCAAAAACTCTAAAGTATGAAATGTTGGGCTTTTTACCGGTTAGGAGTTCATATGATGTCTTCTTGAGGATTCGGTGAAGATATAACCGGTTGATGGCGTAGCAGGCGGTGTTGACCGCTTCGGCCCAAAACCGGTCCGGAGTCTTGTACTCATCAAGCATGGTCCTTGCCATGTCCAAAAGAGTTCGATTCTTCCTCTCCACTACACCATTTTGTTGTGGCGTGTAGGGAGAAGAGAACTCATGCTTGATGCCCTCCTCCTCAAGGAAGCCTTCGATTTGAGAGTTCTTGAACTCCGTCCCGTTGTCGCTTCTTATTTTCTTGATCCTTAAGCCGAACTCATTTTGAGCCCGTTTCAAGAATCCCTTTAAGGTCTCTTGGGTTTGAGATTTTTCCTGTAAAAAGAATACCCAAGTGAAGCGAGAATAATCATCCACAATAACTAGACAGTACTTACTCCCGCCGATGCTTATGTAAGCAATCGGGCCGAATAGATCCATGTGTAGGAGCTCCAGTGGCCTGTCGGTCGTCATGATGTTCTTGTGTGGATGATGAGCTCCAACTTGCTTCCCCGCCTGACATGCGCTACAAATCCTGTCTTTCTCAAAATGAACATTTGTTAATCCTAAAATGTGTTCTCCCTTTAGAAGCTTATGAAGATTCTTCATCCCAACATGGGCTAGTCGGCGGTGCCAGAGCCAACCCATGTTAGTCTTAGCAATTAAGCATGTGTCGAGTTCAGCTCTATCAAAATCTACTAAGTATAGCTGACCCTCTAACACACCCTTAAATGCTATTGAATCATCACTTCTTCTAAAGACAGTGACACCTACATCAGTAAAAAGACAGTTGTAGCCCATTTGACATAATTGAGAAACGGAAAGCAAATTGTAATCTAATGAATCAACAAGAAAAACATTGGAAATGGAATGGTCAGGTGAAATAGCAATTTTACCCAAACCTTTGACCAAACCTTGATTTCCATCCCCGAATGTAATCGCTCGTTGGGGATCTTGGTTTTTCTCATATGAGGAGAACATCTTTTTCTCCCCTGTCATGTGGTTTGTGCACCCGCTGTCGAGTATCCAACTTGAGCCCCCGGATGCATAAACCTACAAAACAATTTTAGTTCTTGACTTTAGGTACCCAAACGGTTTTGGGTCCTTTGGCATTAGACACAAGAACTTTGGGTACCCAAACACAAGTCTTGGAACCCTTGTGTTTGCCCCCAACAAACTTGGCAACTACTTTGCCGGATTTGTTAGTCAAAACATAGGATGCATCAAAAGTTTTAAATGAAATAGCATGATCATTTGATGCATTAGGAGTTTTCTTTCTAGGCAACTTAGCACGGGTTGGTTGCCTAGAACTAGATGTCTCACCCTTATACATAAAAGCATGATTAGGGCCAGAGTGAGACTTCCTAGAGTGAATTCTCCTAATTTTGCTCTCGGGATAACCGACAGGGTACAAAATGTAACCCTCGTTATCCTGAGGCATGGGAGCCTTGCCCTTAACAAAATTTGACAATCTTTTAGGAGGGGCACTAAGTTTGACATTGTCTCCCCTTTGGTAGCCAATGCCATCCTTAATGCCAGGGCGTCTCCCATTATAAAGCATGCTACGAGCAAATTTAAATTTCTCATTTTCTAAGTTGTGCTCGGCAATTTTAGCATCTAGTTTTGCTATATGATCATTTTGTTGTTTAATTAAGGACATGTGATCATGAATAGCATTAATATCAACATCTCTATATCTAGTGCAAATAGTGACATGCTCAATGGTAGATGTAGATGGTTTGCAAGAATTAAGTTCAACAATCTTAGCACTAAGTATATCATTCTTATCTCTAAGATCGGAAATTGTAATTTTGCAAACATCAAAATCCTTAGCCTTAGCAATTAAATTTTCATTCTCTAATCTAAGGCTAGCAAGAGATACATTCAATTCATCAATCTGAAAGGGAAATGTGCCCTTGGGCCATTTCTAAGTATTTTGGTGATTGAGTGCAAACACAAAGTGCTTAAATGTGAATCTATGCCCATGGATGGACAAGTTGCAAATCACAAGTAAAGGTATGTTTCTAAGTCTTAGTACATTGGTTTTGTGTACTAATATCTCATCTAAGTGATAGAAACAGGAAGAAGAAGAAAAGAAAAGAAGTGGAGAGTGGCTGTGTACAACCAAAGGCTGTTTCGGGCTGGGGCACCGGACTGTCCGGTGTGCACCGGACAGTGTCCGGTGCGCCAGACCAGCGTGGAGCAAACCAGCCGCTCTCGGGTTTTTCTCCGGCGACTTCGGCTAAAATTCACCGGACTGTCCGGTGTGCACCGGACTGTCCGGTGAGCCAACGGTCGGCCGGGCCAACGGTCGGCCGCGCGATCTGCGTGGGACACGTGGCCGAGCCAACGGTCGGGAAGGGGCACCGGACTGTCCGGTGTGCACCGGACATGTCCGGTGCGCCAACGGCTCTCTGGCGGGCAACGGTCAACTGCGTTGTTTAAGGAAGGAAATCGGGCACCGGACTGTCCGGTGCGCCCGACGACAGAAGGCAAGATCAGCCTTCCAGATTTGCTCTCAACGGCTCCTAGCTGCCTTGGGGCTATAAAAGGGACCCCTAGGCGCATGGAGGAGTAACCCAAGCAACTCTTGAGCATTCTTGATCATCCACACTCAATCTTTGCGCATCCGTTTGTGATTCTAAGTGATTCGAGCTCTGTTCTTGTGAGAAACTGTGAGATAGTCTTTGAGCTCGAATCTTGGCTGTGTGTGTGCGCGTTTCGCTGTGGATTTGTGTGTGTTGCTTCCCTCCCTTACTCCGTGCTTCTTTGTGAATCTTAAGTGTAAGGGCGAGAGACTCCAATTTGTGGAGATTCCTCGCAAGTGGGATAAAGATAAGCAAGGCAAAATACTGTGGTATTCAAGTGGGTCTTTGGACCGCTTGAGAGGGGTTGATTGCAACCCTCGTCCGTTGGGACGCCACAACGTGGAGTAGGCAAGTTTTGTACTTGGCCGAACCACGGGATAAATCACCGTGTCTCCTCTGTGTTGAATTCTCTGTGATTGTCGTATTGTGCAAGATCTTCTCTTTAGCCACTTGGCAATTATTGTGCTAACCTCTAACAAGTTTTTGTGGCTATAAGTTAAGTTTTTACAGGATCACCTATTCACCCCCCCCCTCTAGGTACTCTCAATTGGTATCGGAGCCGTTCTCTTCAAGAAAGGGACTAACCGCCCGAAGAGATGGATCCTAAGGGGAAGGGAATCGTGATCAACGACAAGGAAAAGGAGTCCTTCGTCAACGAGCCAAAAGATGATAAATCCAACGACTCTGGCTCGGGCCACAGACATAAAGATGGGAAGAAGAAGAAGACAAGGCGCATCAAGGAGATCGTCTACTACGACAGCGACGAATCCTCTTCTTCCCAAAAGGACGACGACAACGACTACAGGAAGACGGTCAATTCGAACTTTTCATTTGATTATTCTCGTATTCCACATAGTTCGAATTCGCATTTGCTTTCCATTCCTCTCGGCAAACCTCCACACTTTGATGGGGAGGACTACGGATTTTGGAGTCACAAAATGCGTAGTCACTTATTCTCTCTCCATCCAAGCATATGGGAGATTGTAGAGAATGGAATGAAATTTGATAGCTCGGATAGCCCTATGCTTATAAATGAACAAATCCATAGAAATGCACAAGCTACTACTGTCCTCTTAGCATCTTTGTGCAGGGAAGAATACAATAAGGTGAGCGGCTTGGACAATGCCAAGCAGATATGGGACACCCTCAAAATCTCTCACGAGGGCAACGACGTCACCATGCTCACCAAGATGGAGTTGGTGGAAGGCGAACTTGGGAGATTCGCTATGATAAGGGGAGAGGAGCCAACCCAAACATACAACCGGCTCAAGACCCTTGTCAACAAAATAAGAAGCTATGGAAGCACGCGATGGACGGATCATGACGTCGTCCGCCTAATGCTAAGGTCCTTTACCATTCTTGATCCTCATTTGGTGAATAATATTCGTGAGAATCCCAGGTACACCAAAATGTCGCCCGAAGAAATTCTTGGAAAATTTGTAAGCGGGCGGATGATGATCAAGGAGGCGAGGTACGTCGATGACGCGTTGAATGGTCCAATCCACGAGCCTCAACCCATTGCTCTCAAGGCATCGAGAAGCAAGGAGGCACTACCAAGCAAGGTGGCGCAAATTGAGGCGGCCGGACTTAATGATGAAGAAATGGCTCTCATCATTAAGCGCTTCAAGACGGCGTTAAGGAGTCGCAAGGAGCATCCCAACAAGACCAAGACGAAGGGGAAGCGCTCATGCTTCAAGTGTGGTAAGATTGGTCATTTTATCGCTAACTGCCCCGATAACGATAGTGACCAGGAACAGGGGAGCAAGAGGGAAAAGAAGAAGCATTACAAGAAGGCAAAGGGCGAGGCACATCTAGGCAAGGAGTGGGACTCGGATTGCTCCTCTTCCGACTCCGACAATGAAGGACTCGCCGCCACCGCCTTCAACAAATCAACCCTCTTCCCCAACGAGCGTCACACATGCCTTATGGCAAGGGAGAAGAAGGTATGTACTCACAACTCTACCTATGCTTCTTCAAGTGAGGACGAATCTAGTGATGAGGATGAAGTAGATTATTCATGTTTGTTCAAGGGCTTAGATAGATCTAAGATAGACAAAATTAATGAATTAATTGATGCCTTGAATGAAAAGAATATACTTTTAGAAAAGCAAGAGGATTTGTTGTATGAAGAACATGATAAGTTTGTAGAGGCTCAAAAATCCCTTGCATTAGAAATTAAAAGGAATGAAATGCTTGCTTGTGAAGCGTCAACATGCCATGACTCTATTTCTAACTTAAAGAGCATAAACGATGATTTAAATGCTAAACTAGTAGAAGCAAATAAATCCAACTCTTGTGTTGAATATGTTGAAATTTGTACTAGGTGTAAGGATATTGATATTAATGCTTGTAGCGAACACTTAGTTTCTATTTCAAAATTGAATGATGAATTAGCTAGTCTTAATGCTCAACTTAAGGCTAGCAAAAGCGAATTTGATAAGCTAAAATTTGCAAGGGATGCCTACACTATTGGTAGACACCCCTCAATTAAGGATGGGCTTGGCTTCAAGAGGGAAGCCAAGAACTTAACAAGCCATAAGACTCCTATCTCCACCAAGGAGAAAGGGAAGGCTCCTATGGCTAATAGTGTTAAGAAGAATCATGCTTTCATGTACTATGATAGGAGATACTCTAGAAATGCTTTTAGAAGTAATGATGTATTTGATTCACATGCTTATGACTCTTATGCTATGACTGCTTCTAGTTCTCATGTTATGCATGGTAGAAATGTGTTTAGAAGAAATGTTATTCACCAAATGCCTAGGAGAAATGCAGTTCATAATGCTCCTAGGAAAGTAGTGAATGAACCTTCTGAAATTTATTGTGCTCTAAATGCTTCCTTTGCTATTTGTAGAAAGGATAAGAAAATTGTTGCTAGGAAGTTAGGGGCAAGATGCAAGGGAGATAAAACTTGCATTTGGGTCCCTAAGAATATTTGTGCTAACCTTGTAGGACCCAACATGAGTTGGGTACCTAAGTCCCAAGCCTAAATTTGCCTTGCAGGTTTATGCATCCGGGGGTTCAAGCTGGATTATTGATAGCGGATGCACAAACCATATGACGGGGGAGAAGAAAATGTTCACCTCCTACGTCAAGAATAAGGATTCCCAAGATTCAATTATATTCGGTGATGGGAATCAAGGCAAGGTAAAAGGATTAGGTAAAATTGCAATCTCAAATGAGCACTCAATTTCTAATGTGTTTTTAGTTGAGTCTTTGGGATATAATTTATTATCTGTAAGTCAATTATGCAATATGGGATATAATTGTCTTTTTACAAATGTAGATGTGTCTGTCTTTAGAAGAAGTGATGGTTCACTAGCTTTTAAGGGTGTATTAGACGGCAAACTTTATTTAGTTGATTTTGCAAAAGAAGAGGCCGGTCTAGATGCATGCTTAATAGCTAAGACTAGCATGGGCTGGCTGTGGCATCGCCGCTTGGCACATGTGGGGATGAAGAACCTTCACAAGCTTCTAAAGGGAGAACACGTGATAGGTTTGACTAACGTGCAATTCGAAAAAGATAGACCTTGTGCAGCTTGTCAAGCAGGTAAACAAGTGGGAGGAGCACATCACAGCAAGAATGTGATGACCACCTCAAGACCCCTGGAGCTGCTGCATATGGACCTCTTCGGACCCGTCGCCTATCTGAGCATAGGAGGGAGTAAGTATGGTCTAGTTATTGTTGATGACTTTTCCCGCTTCACTTGGGTGTTCTTTTTGCACGATAAGTCTGAAACCCAAGGGACCCTCAAGCGCTTCCTAAGGAGAGCTCAAAATGAGTTTGAGCTCAAGGTAAAGAAGATAAGGAGCGACAACAGGTCCGAGTTCAAGAACCTTCAAGTGGAGGAGTTCCTTGAGGAGGAAGGGATCAAGCACGAGTTCTCCGCTCCCTACACACCACAGCAAAATGGTGTGGTAGAGAGGAAGAACAGGACGCTAATCGACATGGCGAGGACTATGCTTGGAGAGTTCAAGACCCCCGAGCGTTTTTGGTCGGAAGCCGTGAACACGGCTTGCCACGCCATCAACAGGGTCTACCTTCACCGCCTCCTCAAGAAGACGTCATATGAGCTTCTAACCGGTAACAAACCCAATGTATCGTACTTTCGTGTATTTGGGAGCAAGTGCTACATTCTAGTGAAGAAGGGTAGAAATTCAAAATTTGCTCCCAAAGCTGTAGAAGGGTTTTTGTTAGGTTATGACTCAAATACAAAGGCGTATAGAGTCTTCAACAAATCATCGGGTTTGGTTGAAGTCTCTAGCGACGTTGTATTTGATGAGACTAATGGCTCTCCAAGAGAGCAAGTTATTGATTGTGATGATGTAGATGAAGAAGATGTTCCGACGACCGCTATACGAACTATGGCGATTGGAGAAGTGCGGCCACAGGAACAAGATGAACGAGATCAACCATCTTCCTCAACTATGGTGCTACCCCCAACTCAAGACGATGAACAGGTTCATCAACAGGAGGCGTGTGATCAAGGGGGAGCACAAGTTGATCATGTGATGGAGGAAGAAGCGCAACCGGCACCTCCAACCCAAGTTCGAGCGATGATTCAAAGGGATCATCCCGTCGACCAAATTCTGGGTGACATTAGCAAGGGAGTAACTACTCGGTCTCGATTAGTTAATTTTTGTGAGCATTACTCCTTTGTCTCTTCTATTGAGCCTTTCAGGGTAGAGGAGGCCTTGCTAGATCCGGACTGGGTGTTGGCCATGCAAGAGGAACTCAACAACTTCAAGCGCAATGAAGTTTGGACACTGGTGCCTCGTCCGAAGCAAAATGTTGTGGGAACCAAGTGGGTGTTCCGCAACAAACAGGACGAGCACGGGGTGGTGACGAGGAACAAGGCTCGACTTGTGGCAAAAGGTTATGCCCAAGTCGCAGGTTTGGACTTTGAGGAGACTTTCGCTCCTGTGGCTAGGCTAGAGTCCATTCGTATCTTGCTAGCATATGCCGCTCACCATTCTTTCAGGTTGTACCAAATGGATGTGAAGAGCGCTTTCCTCAATGGGCCAATCAAGGAGGAGGTGTACGTGGAGCAACCCCCTGGCTTCAAGGATGAACGGTACCCCGACCACGTGTGTAAGCTCTCTAAGGCGCTCTATGGACTTAAGCAAGCCCCAAGAGCATGGTATGAATGCCTTAGAGACTTTCTAATTGTTAATGCTTTCAAGGTTGGGAAAGCCGATCCAACTCTTTTTACAAAGACATGTGATGGTGATTTATTTGTGTGCCAAATTTATGTCGATGACATAATATTTGGTTCTACTAACCAAAAGTCTTGTGAAGAGTTTAGCAGGGTGATGACGCAGAAATTCGAGATGTCGATGATGGGCGAGTTGAACTACTTCCTTGGGTTCCAAGTGAAGCAACTCAAGGACGGCACTTTCATCTCCCAAACGAAGTACACGCAAGACTTGCTAAAGAGGTTTGGGATGAAGGACGCCAAACCCGCAAAGACTCCAATGGGGACCGACGGACACACCGACCTCAACAAAGGAGGTAAGTCCGTTGATCAAAAAGCATATCGGTCAATGATAGGTTCTTTGCTTTACTTATGTGCTAGTAGACCGGATATTATGCTTAGCGTATGCATGTGTGCTAGATTTCAATCCGATCCTAAGGAATGTCACTTAGTGGCGGTGAAGCGAATTCTTAGATATTTGGTTGCTACGCCTTGCTTCGGGCTCTGGTATCCAAAGGGGTCTACCTTTGACTTAGTTGGATACTCAGACTCCGATTATGCTGGATGTAAGGTCGATAGGAAGAGTACATCGGGGACGTGCCAATTCTTAGGAAGGTCCCTGGTGTCATGGAATTCTAAGAAACAAACTTCCGTTGCCCTATCCACCGCTGAGGCTGAGTATGTTGCCGCAGGACAGTGTTGCGCGCAACTACTTTGGATGAGGCAAACCCTCCGGGACTTTGGCTACAATCTGAGCAAAGTCCCACTCCTATGTGATAATGAGAGTGCTATCCGCATGGCGGAAAATCCTGTTGAACACAGCCGCACAAAGCACATAGACATCCGGCATCACTTTCTGAGAGACCACCAGCAAAAGGGAGATATCGAAGTGTTTCATGTTAGCACCGAGAACCAGCTAGCCGATATCTTTACCAAGCCTCTAGATGAGAAGACCTTTTGCAGGCTGCGTAGTGAGCTAAATGTCTTAGATTCGCGGAACCTGGATTGAACTGTAGCATACATGTGTTTATGCCTTTGATCATGTTCATTCTGCATTTTGTTGCTTATTGTGGTGCTCAAGTTGTACAAACACTCCCTGGACCTCACAAGTCCGTTGCAAAGTGATGCACATGTTTAGGGGGAGATGTGTTACAACTTGACCCTTTGAGACTAACCATGTGGTTGAGTTTGCTTGATTTAGTCTCGAAGGAGAATTGAAAGGGAAAGGTGGACTTGGACCAATGAAAGACTTCCACTGCACTCCGATGAGAGGGTAACTTATTCCAAGTCCATCTCATGACCTCTCATTGCCATTTGCTCTTAATTGAAGATTTTGGTGAGGCAATGGGGTTAAAGGGCCAAGATTGATTCCGTTTTGGTGCTTGATGCCAAAGGGGGAGAAAATAAAGGCCAAAGCAATAAATGGATCAGCTACCACTTGAGAAATTTTGAAAAAGTATAATCGAGCTTTTGGTTTGTCAAAACTCTTGTATTGTCTCTTTTGTCAAAAGTTGGCTTCTTGTGGGGAGAAATGTTGATTATGGGAAAAAGGGGGAGTTTTTGACGTTTTTGAAATCTGTGGTCAAATTTCTTTGGAATGACTCTCTTTATGCTTCAACATGTGTGTTTGACTTCGAGATATAGATTTGAGTTTGATTTGCAAAAACAAACCAAGTGGTGGCAAAGGATGATCCATATATGCCAAAATTGAATAAAACTTAAATTTGAGTTCTATTTGAAGTGATTTTGCACTTGTTCTAGTTGCTTTATGTTGTGTTGGCATAAATCACCAAAAAGGGGGAGATTGAAAGGGAAATGTGCCCTTGGGCCATTTCTAAGTATTTTGGTGATTGAGTGCAAACACAAAGTGCTTAAATGTGAATCTATGCCCATGGATGGACAAGTTGCAAATCACAAGTAAAGGTATGTTTCTAAGCCTTAGTACATTGGTTTTGTGTACTAATATCTCATCTAAGTGATAGAAACAGGAAGAAGAAGAAAAGAAAAGAAGTGGAGAGTGGCTGTGTACAGCCAAAGGCTGTTTCGGGCTGGGGCACCGGACTGTCCGGTGTGCACCGGACAGTGTCCGGTGCGCCAGACCAGCGTGGAGCAAACCAGCCGCTCTCGGGTTTTTCTCCGGCGACTTCGGCTAAAATTCACCGGACTGTCCGGTGTGCAC
This sequence comes from Zea mays, assembly GCF_902167145.1. Classification (NCBI taxonomy): domain Eukaryota; kingdom Viridiplantae; phylum Streptophyta; class Magnoliopsida; order Poales; family Poaceae; genus Zea; species Zea mays. The sequence continues at coordinate 202,526,043 of NC_050098.1, forward strand.
CGGACTGTCCGGTGAGCCAACGGTCGGCCGGGCCAACGGTCGGCCGCGCGATCTGCGCGGGACACGTGGCCGAGCCAACGGTCGGGAAGGGGCACCGGACTGTCCGGTGTGCACCGGACATGTCCGGTGCGCCAACGGCTCTCTGGCGGGCAACGGTCAACTACGCTGTTTAAGGAAGGAAATCGGGCACCGGACAGTGTCCGGTGTGCACCGGACTGTCCGGTGCGCCCGACGACAGAAGGCAAGATCAGCCTTCCAGATTTGCTCTCAACGGCTCCTAGCTGCCTTGGGGCTATAAAAGGGACCCCTAGGCGCATGGAGGAGTAACCCAAGCAACTCTTGAGCATTCTTGATCATCCACACTCAATCTTTGCGCATCCGTTTGTGATTCTAAGTGATTCGAGCTCTGTTCTTGTGAGAAACTGTGAGATAGTCTTTGAGCTCGAATCTTGGCTGTGTGTGTGCGCATTTCGCTGTGGATTTGTGTGTGTTGCTTCCCTCCCTTACTCCGTGCTTCTTTGTGAATCTTAAGTGTAAGGGCGAGAGACTCCAATTTGTGGAGATTCCTCGCAAGTGGGATAAAGATAAGCAAGGCAAAATACTGTGGTATTCAAGTGGGTCTTTGGACCGCTTGAGAGGGGTTGATTGCAACCCTCGTCCGTTGGGACGCCACAACGTGGAGTAGGCAAGTTTTGTACTTGGCCGAACCACGGGATAAATCACCGTGTCTCCTCTGTGTTGAATTCTCTGTGATTGTCGTATTGTGCAAGATCTTCTCTTTAGCCACTTGGCAATTATTGTGCTAACCTCTAACAAGTTTTTGTGGCTATAAGTTAAGTTTTTACAGGATCACCTATTCACCCCCCCCTCTAGGTACTCTCACAATCTTAGCAAGCAAATCAACATTATCATCTCTAAGATTGGGAATTGAAACATCACAAACATGTGAATCAACCTTAGCATTTAAACTAGCATTTTCATTTCTAAGGTTGTCAATAATCTCACGACAAGTGCTTAGCTCACTAGATAATTTTTCACATTTTTCAACTTGTAGAGCGTAAGCATTTTTAACCTTAACATGTTTCTTGTTTTCCTTAATAAGGAGGTCCTCTTGGGAATCCAAAAGGTCATCCTTTTCATGAATAGCACTAACCAATTCATTCAATTTTTCCTTTTGAGCTATGTTAAGGTTGGCAAAAAGGGAACGCAAATTATCTTCCTCATCACTAGCATTGTCATCACTAGAGGATTCATATTTAGTGGAGGATTTAGATTTAACCTTCTTTTTGCCGTCCTTTGCCATGAGGCACTTGTGGCCGACGTTGGGGAAGAGGAGTCCCTTGGTGACGGCGATGTTGGCGGCGTCCTCGTCGTCGGAGGAGTCGCTTGAGCTCTCGTCGGAGTCCCACTCGCGACAAACATGGGCATCGCCGCCCTTCTTCTTGTAATACCTCTTCTTCTCCTTTCTTCTCCCCTTCTTGTCATCGCCTCGGTCACTGTCACTAGATATAGGACATTTAGCAATAAAATGACCGGGCTTACCACATTTGTAGCAAACCTTCTTGGAGCGGGACTTGTAGTATTTCCCTCTCCTTTGCTTGAGGATTTGGCGGAAGCTCTTGATGACGAGAGCCATTTCCTCATTGTCGAGCTTGGAGGCGTCTATTGGTTGTCGACTTGGTGTAGCCTCCTCCTTCTTCTCCTCCGTCGCCTTGAATGCAACGGGTTGAGCTTCGGATGTGGAGGGATCATCAAGCTCGTTGATCTTCCTCGAGCCTTCAATCATGCACTCAAAACTCACAAAATTCCCGATAACTTCCTCGGGGGTCATTTTAGTATATCTAGGATTACCACGGATTAATTGAACTTGAGTAGGGTTAAGGAAAATAAGAGATCTTAGAATAACCTTAACCATCTCGTGGTCATCCCATTTTACGCTCCCGAGGTTGCGCACTTGATTCACCAAGGTCTTGAGCCGGTTGTACATGTGTTGTGGCTCCTCCCCTTTGCGAAGCCGGAACCGACCGAGCTCCCCCTCGATCGTTTCCCGCTTGGTGATCTTGGTGAGCTCGTCTCCCTCGTGCGCGGTTTTGAGCACATCCCAAATCTCCTTGGCGCTCTTCAACCCTTGTACTTTGTTATACTCCTCTCTACTTAGAGAGGCGAGAAGTATTGTTGTTGCTTGAGAGTTGAAGTGCTCGATTTGGGCCACCTCATCCTCATCATAGTTCTCATCCCCTACCGAAGGTACCTGTGCACCAAACTCAACAACATCCCATATACTTTTGTGGAGCGAGGTTAGATGAAATCGCATTAAATCGCTCCACCTAGCGTAATCTTCACCATCAAAAGTTGGTGGTTTGCCTAATGGGACGGAAAGTAAAGGTGTATGTTTGGAAATGCGAGGGTAGTGTAGGGGGATCTTACTATACTTCTTGCGCTCTTGGCGCTTAGAAGTGACGGAGGGCGCATCGGAGTCGGAGGTCGATGTTGATGAAGTGTCGGTCTCGTAGTAGACCACCTTCCTCATCCTTTTGTGCTTGTCGCCTTTCCGATGCGGCTTGTGGGAAGAAGACTTTTCCTTCTTCTCTTTGTGGTGAGAAGAAGATTTCTTCTCCTTCCCTTTGTTGGAGGAGCTCTTCTTCTTCTCCTTCCTCTTGGTACAGGACTCTTCCGATGAAGTGCTCCCGTGGCTTGTAGTGGGCTTTTCGCCGGTCTCCATCTCCTTCTTGGCGTGATCTCCCGACATTACTTCGAGTGGTTAGGCTCTAATGAAGCACCAGGCTTTGATACCAATTGATAGTCGCCTAGAGGGGGGGTGAATAGGGCGAAACTGAAATTTACAAATATAAACACAACTACAAGCCGGGTTAGTGTTAGAAATAAAAACGAGTCCGCGAGAGAGAGGGCGCAAAACAAATCGCAAGCGAATAATGAAGTGAGACATACGGATTTGTTTTACCGAGGTTCGGTTCTCGCGAACCTACTCCCCGTTGAGGAGGCCACAAAGGCCGGGTCTCTTTCAACCCTTCCCTCTCTCAAACGGTCCCTCAGACCGAGTGAGCTTCTCTTCTCAAATCAAAGCCGGGAACAAAACTTCCCCGCAAGGGCCACCACACAATTGGTGCCTCTTGCCTTGATTACAATGGAGTTTTGATGACAAGAACAAGTGAGAAAGAAAAGAAGCAATCCAAGCGCAAGAGCTCGAAAGAACACAAGCAAATCACTCTCTCTAGTCACTATGGCGTATGTGGAATTTTGGAGAGGATTTGATCTCTTTTGTGTGTCTAGAATTAAATGCTAGAGCTCTTGTAAGTGGTTGAGAAGTGGAAAACTAGGATGCAATGAATGGTGGGTTGGTTGGGGTATTTATAGCCCCAACCACCAAAAGTGGCCGTTGGGAGGCTGTCTGCTCGATGGCGCACCGGACAGTCCGGTGCACACCGGACAGTCCGGTGCCCCCTGCCACATCATCATTGCCGTTGGATTCTGACCGTTGGAGCTTCTGACATGTGGACCCGCCTGGGTGTCCGGTGCACACCGGACATCTACTGTTCCTTGTCCGGTGTGCCAGTATGGGCACGCCTGCCATCTGCGCGCGCTGCGCGCGCATTTATTGCAGCGCAGAGAGCCGTTGGCGCGGAGGTAGCCGTTGCTCCGGAGTCGCACCGGACAGTCCGGTGCACACCGGACAGTCCGGTGCACACCGGACAGTCCGGTGAATTATAGTGGACTAGCCGTTGGAGTTTCCCGAAGCTGGCGAGTTCCTGAGGCCGACCTCCCTTGGCGCACCGGACACTGTCCGGTGTACACCGGACAGTCCGGTGAATTATAGCCGAGTCGCCCTTGGAAATTTCCGAAGGTGGCGAGTTTGAGTCGAGTCCCCCTGGTGCACCGGACATGTCCGGTGGCACACCGGACAGTCCGGTGCGCCAGACCAGGGGTGCCTTCGGATGCCCCTTTGCTCCTTTGTTGAATCCAAAACTTGGTCTTTTTATTGGCTGAGTGTGAACCTTTTACACCTGTATAATCTATACACTTGGGCAAACTAGTTAGTCCAATAATTTGTGTTGGGCATTTCAACCACCAAAATTATTTAGGAACTAGGTGTAAGCCTAATTCCCTTTCACCTATCATGTTTGCCATGGGCATCCCTTCTACACAACTACCATACACACTTTAATAAATGGTTCTTCATAAAAACATAGGAGGAACTAAAAGCTACTGCATAAAACATTTTTACCTCACAAAGCCTTTTCTTGGGGGGGGAATTGAATATATGCAAGAAGACAGAATAAACAATAGAATGAAGGATCTTGTTATTATACATCAAATTACAAACGAACCCACAAAGTAGGGTCACATTTCAGCACAAATAAGGCATTAAGAAAAATAAATTGACATATTAAACCAGAAACGGATGCAAGTTGCACACCCACATAGGTTCAATAATAATATATGAAGGCAAGATTGTAGTTATTATCCATAGCACACTTACTTTTAAGTTGATATGGAAGTGCAAATCTAAAAAAGAATCTTCTGATTTTTAACGAATCAGATTATCCATTTGTATGTGCCGCTATTTGGGGCACCTATAGTATATCTTTCTGAACCTTGTTCAGGAAAAGGATTAAGCCAAGAATTAAAATAACTAAGGTTACCATACTCAGTAAGTATGAATGTGTGTGAGAGACATTAGAGACTCAAAACAACATGTCATCTGAGCCTATTAAAGTTTTAAACAACATAACTGAAATATCACATTTTGAAGGTGAGTTCCTCAAGGCCAGAGAGATACTGGTTAATTGCTTTTTGCCCTGTCTTGAGTACGATCAGTCCTATCAAGTTTGCCATGGTCAGAACGGATGATGGAGAGAATGCTTGCAACAGGAAATACAGTTTTGCTGGCAGTGGAAAGTCACACCATTCTAGTGCAGGCCATTTATAAGTTGCACCAGGTACATAGCTACTATCAGGTTGATACGTGTCATCATTTCTCATATGGCCATCAACCAAACATCTTCGTTGCAAAGGATGAAGCACTTCTTGACATTGCAACACATTTTGGAATCTTCGGGATTCCAAGCCTGAGGTATGGTAAGGAAACCTAGAGATTCTAGTTGGAGATCTAACATAACACCAAGTCTTGGATCCCTAAGATATTGTTACTCATGTTACTATGTTCATCACTGTACCACAAATTTGATGCTTCCGTTGCCTGAGAGCCAAAAATAGCAGTACCATCATGGGTTTTGAAACCCAAAAAAACTTGAACTTGGAAGACTTTTGTGGAATCTGGTAGATCTCGCGAATCTGAAGAAATGCTTCCATCTACCAAAATAGAAAAGGAGGAAAAACTGCGATACGGGAGAGAGACAGCACCGAACGAGAGAGGGAGAGGGGAGGGGCGCAACTCGCCCGCATCTGGTCCCGAAGCGGCGAAGCGAGGCGGAGCCGGAGCCGTCCACGGCGAGCTCGACGACGAGGGCGGCCGCCACGAGGATCACGAGCGACGCGGCGAGGTTTGCCGAGGCCACAAATGCGCGACGAGGTGTGCCCGGGGCACGAGCGCCACACAGGCCGCGAAGAGGAAGACCATGAGGCGCTCGCCGGTGAGCAGCTCCACCGCTAGCAACGGGGACGTGGAGGCGATGGTGCGCGCGAACTCGGCCCAGCACTGGCGACGGCGTCGAGGTTGAGAGGAGGAGGTAGCGGCGTGGAGGGAGAGATGGCGCCGGAATATGGATGGCGAGTGGTGGCCATGGGTCGGAGTCGGACAGGAAGGATGGACTTGAATTGAGAAAAATTATGCCCGGGCACGCGTCGCCGCGGGCGTGGCCGAGAGCCCGCGAAGTGCGGGGAGGCGCCCAAAAGCCTTCAAGTTTTAATAACTTAGATGTCTTGTGATTTCCATCCAACTGTTTTCCACAGTAGCTAGCTCCCGAGCTTATTGGACATGGTTCTGGGAGAGGAGGAGCGTCCCCAGGGTCGTCGAGGAGAGCTCCAGCGTCGTCGAGGAGAGGAGGAGCGCCGTCGAGGAGAGGAGGAGCGCTCGGGGAGAGGTGAGGAGCGCCCAAGGAGAGGACCGCTCGGGGAGGAGCTCCTCGGGGAGAAGACGAATTCAAGCTGGAGCTCCTTGGGGAGAAGACGAACTCAAGCTGGAGCAAAGATCCGTTCTAAGCTACGGGGCAATGAGATGAACTGCCGTAACAACGACTGCGGATCGGCTAAATCACACCCCGATAGCAAAATTCCGAATTTGAAAAGATTATGATACTAAAATTCCAATACCGACGTTCGGGATACCAATTTTTAGAAGTCCTGTGTTGGTGATATCTTGGTTCCAATAAGCTCTGACTAGGCACAGACCAGCACACGGCCACAGTACCACACAGAACAGTAGCACCGGGCTCCGGGCACCAGGGCAGGCGAATTCCTAGGTTCGCTGGAGCCTGGTCCGAGGGATGGCCGCCGCCTCGCTCGCGTTGGCGAGTCCTCTCCGGCTTCTCCTCCGCGTCCGTCACCCGCGCGGAGCCATCGCCGTCCCGTGCTACTTCATCTCGCGAGGTAAGCCCGAAGGCCCATCTTATCTTTCGATTTTGCCTCTCCGCTGACGCTTGGCCCACCCGAGCCAGGACGGTATAGCACCGCCATTGCCGTTGCAGCAGCGAGGGATTTGGCGGTGAAAGGAAGCGTGGACAGGAATTCAGCGGAGGAAGTCAGGAACATTCTGAATATGGTAATTTGATTTTTCCCCTTACCATTGAGCAATCATGCTCAATTGGTCGTCATCAAACTGTGTAACTGCAGTAACCTACTATTGCTACTGACTAGTGTTTGCTTGTGAGAACTGTGTTTTTTTAATGAAACGCGCTGGAATCAGGCGCTTCTATTGCAAAACTATTGCCAATGTGAGCTGTGTTCCATATTTAACTCCGAGGGCCCGCTTGTTTCCCTTCATTTTGAGAAATTGAAATCTAAGTAATGGAGTATTCTATTTTTTAGAATGTGACATTCCACAACTTCCAAAGTTTATATATAAATCTATCTCAAATTCACGGGGTAAGAGATGGAAATTGATTCTATATACATACTACTTAATAATTTACAACTTATAGCACACTTGTCTACTCGCTTCTCTATAGCATAAATATAATGTATAACTATCTCTCTCATATGATTTAGGATAATATACAAATATATTACATGTACAAATATATTAACTTAATTAGTTTTCTCTAAATTATAATTAGTAGATAGAATGGAATTCAATTCCAACGAAACAAACAGGGCCCAAGAGAATATTGGACTGTATGGAAAACAGGGGTGATGAGAAATCCTCAAGATCTCCAATTTTCTCTACTGTTCTTTTAAAATGTTTGTCAATAATAGTGTCCATCTTGCGAATGCAAACTAAACTTTCAACAACATTCTGTTGGTAGGCTCTGTAGATAAAAAGCTCATATGTTGTCTTTGTTAAGGCCCATATATTATTGCCTGCCTATATATATGCTACAGTACCCGAGGGGGCTATTATCTCGCCTAATCCAGGTTAGTAACATGGTATCAGAGGAGGTTAGGGTTAGGGTTTTTGTCTAAATCCAGCCCTGATCCACTTTTTTGGCGCCGTCGCGCCGTTGCTGCGCTGCCATCGCGGCTAGCCCATCTTCTCCTTCCTCCATCCCGCCGCCAGGGGCGGATCCCGGCTACACCTTCCGTCGGTTTGTTTGGTTTCAGGCCTCCTGTTCTACCTGATTTTTGATTGCATTCGATATGGCGACAAATGCTATTGTGGTCAATATCACTCTTGATGGTCAAAATTATCTGGAGTGGGCTTTCTGTGTTGAGACCGTACTCCGGGGACATGGATTACTATTCCATTTGACTGATGCAGCACCCATTCTTGCTGATGATCGTCGCAATGCTGCTGATATCAAAACCTGACAGCTTAATGATGGTAAAGTGATGGCTGCTATGGTGAACAGCGTCAAACCGTCTATGATTATGAGTTTGTCTAAATTCAAAACTGCTAAAGCCATCTGGTCTCATTTGAAGGAGCGTTTTGTTCAGAACAGTGGTGCTCTATTACACACTCTCATGCAACAAACACATGTTATTGAGCAAAATGATATGAGTATTGATGAGTACTACTCAGCCTTTGATCGCCTGATGAGTGCTTTGGCATCAATGGTGCCTGCTTATACCGCTGATCTGTGTCCGACTCATAAGTTTATTGAGAAGTTCTTCACTTACAGGTTTGTTATGGGCGTTCGGGTCGAGTTTGATTCTCTTCGTGCTCGTTTAGGGTTCTGACACTCTCACAATGGCTAAGGCGTTGTCTGATTTACTTGCTGAAGAGACTCGTCTTAATTCTCTGTCCTCTACTGGTGGTAATCCTCACAGTGTGTTGGCTGCTGCCCAGAAACCTAAGAATATTTTTAAGCCTTGTGATCATTGTGGCAAGACCAATCATCGATCTGAGCTTTGCTTTGTCAAGTTCCCTGATAAGTTGACTGATTTCCGTGCACGACGTGCTGCTCGTGGTCGTGGTCCAGGACCATCCAATAGAGGCCCAGTTGCTGTTGCTGCCACTTCGTCCGCCTGTACTTCCGAGTCGGCCTGGGTACTTGATGGTGCTTCCTTTCATGTCACATATGATCAGTCAAAGTTGGCTTCTACTACACCTGTCACAGATGGTGCTTCAGTGCAGACAACTGATGGTACTGTATGCCACATTACTCATAAGGGTTCTCTTTCAGATCCACACTTTACAGTACCTAATATTTTCTTTGTTCCTGAGCTATCTATGGACCTTCTTTCAGTAGGCCAAATTACGGATCATAATTGCTTTGTCGGATTTGATGACTCATCTTGTTTTGTACAGGACCTTCGCACAGGGGAAGTGATTGGGACTGGCCGTCGCCGTAGAGCTGCTCCTCGCCTCTACATCTTGGACTCTTTGCGGCTTCCTTCCTTGGCTACATCTCCAGCGCATGTGCTTTCAGCTACCCTTGCTTCTGTTGCGTCTTTTGCCCAGTGGCATCATCGTCTAGGCCATTTGTGTGGATCTAGATTGTCTACTCTAGTAAAGTCAGGTTGCTTAGGTCATGCTTCGGTTGAGTCTTATTTTCATTGTAAGGGTTGTCATCTTGGAAAACAAATACAACTTCCATATTTTACTAGTAATTCTCATTCTGTTGAACCCTTTGATTTGGTTCACTCTGATATTTGGGGTCCTGCACCTTTTGTTTCAAAAGGTGGATATAAATACTATGTCATTTTTATTGATGATCATTCTCGCTACACTTGGATTTATTTCATGAAACGCCGCTCTGAGCTGATTTCTATTTATAAAACCTTTGCTCGTATGATTCACACTCAATTTTCCACTCATATTAAAACATTTCGTTCTGATTCTAGTGGTGAATATTTATCTAATAATTTCCGCTAGTTCTTGACTTCAGAGGGTACTCTTGCTCACCTTTCTTGCCCTGGTGCTCATGCACAGAACGGTGTGGCTGAACGCAAACATCGTCACATTATAGAAACTGCTCGCACTTTGTTGATATCTTCTTTTGTCCCTTCACATTTTTGGGGTGAAGCAGTTTCTACTGCGGTTTACCTCATCAATAGACAACCGTCATCCAAACTCTCTGGCAAAACACCTGGTGAAGTTCTTTTCGGAACTCCTCCACGATATGACCACCTTCGAGTTTTTGGATGTACGTGTTATGTGCTATTATCACCTCGTGAACGTACTAAATTGACTGCTCAATATGTTGAGTGTGTTTTTCTTGGATACAGCCCTGAACATAAAGGCTATCGATGTTATGATTCATCTTCTCGTCGCATTCGTATTTCTCGAGATGTGAGCTTCAATGAAAATCATCCCTTCTTTTACAACTCTTTCACTCATTCTTCTTTTTATTCCACAGAGTCTACCTCCTTCATAAGCCTTCCTCCCATTTCTGAAACTTCATCAGTATCACTACCTACTGTTTCTACCCCAGATGTCCTTATTCCCATCACACCACCTTCCACTTCCACACCATCTCAGTCTTACTCTTCCAAACCACCTGTCACTCAGACTTACATTCGCGTCCTCGCTCTACTCCCACGGCCAGTCCTGATGACGATCCTGTTGCTGATACTTGTACTAACAATGATGACTCTCATGTTGTTTTTAATCAGGGGTATCATCTTCGTGACCGTGGCACTATTGCAGCTCCAGAATGTTATGGGTTTTCGCGTGCTGGTGCAGTCATTGCTGGACCATCATCTTATAAAGAGGCTTCTGGTATACCTGAGTGGCAGCTTGCTATGACTAATGAATTAAATGCCCTTCATCGCACATGTACATGGGATGTTGTTCGGTTACCTGCTGGTGCTGTACCTATCACGTGCAAATGGGTCTTCAAGGTTAAAACCAAATCTGATGGTTCTATTGAGCGATATAAAGCTTGTCTTGTGGCCAGAGGTTTTCAATAGACTCAGGGTATTGACTATGATGAGACTTTTGCACCCGTGGCCCATCTGACTACTGTCCGAGCTTTACTTGCTGTTGCAGCCTCATCTTCTTGGACTATCTCTCAGATGGATGTCAAAAATGCTTTTCTTCATGGTGATTTACATGAGGAAGTCTATATGCATCCACCTCCTGGGGTAGAGGTTCCATCAGGGCATGTATGTCGTCTCCGTCGAGCCTTGTATGATCTCAAACAAGCTCCTCGTGCTTGGTTTGAGAGATTTGTTTCTATCATCAAGGCTTGTGGTTTCTATTCTAGTGATCATGATCCTGCATTGTTCATTCATGTTTCTTCACGAGGACGCACATTGCTATTACTATATGTTGATGACATGTTGATTACAGGCGATGATCCAGACCATATTGCTCATGTGAAGGCGTCTCTGAGTAAGGAATTTCAAATGTCTGACTTGGGGGTACTCAGTTATTTCTTGGGCATTGAGGTTTTGCAGACTCAAAATGGTATTTATCTTTCTCAGGCCAAGTACATACAAGACCTTCTTGATCGTTCTGGTCTTAGTGATACTCGCACTGTTGCCACGCCTATGGATCTTCACTTGTCTCTTCGACCTACTGATGGGACACCTTTGGAGGATCCATCTCGATATAGACATCTTGTTGGTAGCTTAGTTTACCTTACTGTCACCAGGCCAGATATTGCTCATGCGGTTCAGAATTTAAGTCAGTTTGTCTCTGCTCCTACATCAGTTCATTATGGGCACTTACTTCGTGTGCTTAGATATCTACGGGGGACAAAAACACAATGTTTATTTTATGACTCAAATTCCCCACTTCAGCTTCATGCTTACTCTGATGCTACCTGGGCCAGTGATCCTACAGATCGTCGCTCCATCACTGGTTACTGTATTCTTCTTGGATCATCTCCTATTGCTTGGAAATCCAAGAAGCAAGCTGTTGTATCTAGATCTAGTACTGAAGCAGAACTTCGAGCCCTGGCTACTACTACTGCTGAGATTATCTGGATTCGTTGGCTCTTGACTGATCTAGGCGTTTCTTGTGACTCGCCTACACTTCTTCGCTGCGACAACACTGGAGCTATACAAATTTGTCATGATCCAGTGAAGCGTGAACTCACAAAACACATTGGTGTTGATGTCTCATTCACTAGATCTCATTGTCATCAGAAGACCATTGATATTCAATATGTGCTCTCAGAATTACAGCTTGCGGATTTCTTCAGAAAAGCACAAACTAGGGCACAACATCAGTTTCATCTAATCAAACTCAATGCTTCAAATCCTCCACTTCCGCCTTGAGTTTGACATGGGGTGTTAAGGCCCATATATTATTGCCTGCCTATATATATGCTACAGTACCCTAGGGGGCTATTATCTCGCCTAATCCAGGTTAGTAACAGTCTTTATGATTGATAGTCAGTGAAAACAGTTCTGGAGTTGGCAAATGCACATTTAAATCCAAAAGATAAAGCAGATGGAAAGGGACTGGTTTCTGATTCCACTACTAAGGGTATATTATCTGGAAAACATTTTTCTGAAGTATGTAAATGATGGCCAAAACAGAGTTCCCTAAACTAATATCTGGTTGCGCTTGTGAATCTGTGATAGCTAATAGGTTAGAGCAGTTCTGGAGTTGGCAAATGCTAACAGAGTTCCCTAAACTAATTTCAGCAATAAGAACATGATGGAAAAGAGTATTGTAGATGAAAAACATATTTACTGCTGTCTGTATAAATGATAGAGAGCTTATCATAAACTAAGATCTGGTTGTCCTTCCAAAAGAAAATGAACAAAAGAGAAAATCATTAACTACGTGATCATATTAAGTTTGTTACCATGGTTGCATGCATGCATAACTTCATATCATCACAAAATTTTATTATTATATTCATATAATTTCAAATGGAAATTTGTATTTGAAGGAAACACAGAATACATGACTTTAACTACATTTTCTTGTTTATTTTAGCATTCCTCAGAAATATATGGTTATTCTTGCTATTCATTGGCTCATATTAACATCCTTGTGCAGGCAGAAAGGGCTTCCCAACGAAGAAATGTTTTTCACACCAATTTTCTTACTCCACCTATAGTGAAAGAGGCTATGCTGGCACTTGAAAAGTTTGCAGATACCAAAGCAGTAGCTCAGGGTGGCTACCCTCAGGTCAAATTTGATGACCCAAATGGTAGTTTGTTAATTGCTTCCATTAGCCTATCAAGTTTCTCATTCTTATATTTATCTAGGCTGAGAGGTGCCGAATATCTGTTGGACACCCGGACGTCATGACAAGTAACCCAGATGTGGTTGCTGCTTTGAGGTTTTCTCAGTTTTACCTTATAAAGCACTGCTATCATCTATATAAGCTGACATTGAGGCCAACCCAGCATCTCAGGGAATTTCCGGTTGGAATCTTGTTCTCATGGTGACTTTCTTGGTGCTATTCTTGGGACAGGAATAACAAGGGAGAAAGTTGGAGATATTCTTTTGCAGGTGCACACCCAAATACACGTTTTCTGCTTTCTGAATGATTTGATCATGTCCTACCTTTTTTCTTTGTCGTTTGTGATGTCTGTTTCCATTTTCGTTAGGGGGAACGAGGTGCCCAGGTCCTTGTTGACCCAGAACTTGTTGACTATCTGATTTCTACCCTTGAAAAGGTGGATTGTCTTACAAATTGTGCTACTGTTCTGTACTCGTATTTTGCTTAGTTCACGTTTTATGAGCTTGATGTATACTTATCCCTGTTCTTCTGAACAATCTGTATGATGGAGAAGATCTGAGACATTTTATGCCTGTGATGTTGAGACTTGAGAGTTTGGGTTAAATCTGTGTTTGGTTTCGGTCTGCTCGTTGCAAACCAATCTAATTACTGTCCTTTTCTGATGGGAGTTTTTCTACAGGTGGGGAAAGTTGGTGTTTCATGCACTCAGATTCCTTTGCTTGCTCTAGAATATGAACCACCAAGGTGAACTCATGTTCTCATACCTTTATATAAACTTTGAATTTGTTTTTTTAAACTTATGTTGTAAAAACCTGGCACAAGTGACTCAATTTTTTTTTCTAATTTGTAGGACCAATTCATTTAAAACTGTAGAATCATCGCTCAGGGTTGATGCCCTTGCCAGTGCAGGATTTAAAATCTCACGCACGAAGCTTGCTAGCTTGATAAGGTATGAACTTTGGGGTGTCAATTGTCAACATCAGAAAAGCATACTTTTGTCTTAGCACAATTGTTTTGTTTGAACTTTGTTATATTCTAATACGAACAATATCGCCAGTGCCTATGAATGTTAATTATTCTTCTGAATTCACGCTCTTTTGCTTGCTCAGTTCTGGTGATGTTCGTGTGAATTGGACACCAACAACAAAAAATGGAGTTACCCTCAAATCTGGAGATGTTGTTTCTGTTAGTGGGATGGGAAGGTTAAAGGTAATTTGAAAAAAACAAGAAAAGATGCAATGATTTTCACTTGAATTGTTAAAAGCTTGAATGCATTAAGATTTAATTGTTATTCACAGTCTAATTTTTTTTTGAAATGATGGCATGCGCTCTATCTCTTAATTAAGCGAAAAGAATTTTACGTACAATCAAGGGTAGCGAAATGTAATGCCTACATAGGACACCGAAAGGTTAACCCACCCACGTGACATGACATAGTACAAAACTACCATGCGTCATCATTGTCGAGCATGGCTGCAGAGCCGGAGCAGTGGCGGCTGTGAGCACCAACCGGTCCGCTGGTCGGAGGACACCGACCGAGTGGCATGTGACCATCGGATGTACGTGGCGGGGATCATGGTGGATGGTGATAGAATAGTGCACCGACGACTTGTCGCGGGAGCGGGCCGAGTCATGGAATGGCTCGTCGGAGGAGGGGTCCTGTGGACCAGGCCACACGCCGCTGGTAGATGCGGGCGGGATCGGCGAAGTGAATGTAAGGGGGTCGGAGAGGTGGGGCAACGCGTGGCATGGTTAGAGGCAACGTGGTGACGCATGGTGTGGGTGGAGGCTACAAGGCCGCAGGTGGCACGGTCGAAGGCGAAGGAGCCATGCATGGCACAGAAGAGGTCGCTGGGACCGGTGGTAGGGGAAGGGGACTAGGGGAGGTACTTAGACGAGATCGACATCGAGAAGAGAGTTGAGGTCGAGATGTGGGGAGGAGCCAGCAAGGGGAAACCATCCTCATCGAAAACATGTCGAGAGATGATGGTGCAACGAGTGAGAAGGTCGGGGCACCGTACCCCTTGTGGTCACAGGAGTACCCGAGGAAAAAGGTAGCGTGCTGATCGGGGCGAAAGTTTGTGGGGAACGATGGCAGAGGTATTAGGATAGGTGCGAATCATGCGATCAGTCTTGCCGTTTTGAGGGGAGGTGCAAGGATATGACATCCGCAGCTACATGTCGTGCAAGAGAAAGAAGGCATGAGACATGGAGTTATCGAACTCCTGCCCGTTGTCACACTGAACACCCCAGATGGTGCAACCGAACTGAGTCAACACCCATGCGAAGAAGTGAGATAAGGTGGGGAAGGTGTCAGACTTACGACGGAGGGGAAGAGTCCAGAGGTAGTGAGAGAAGTCATCCATGATGACCAGATAGTATTGGTTACCGGAAAAGCTCGGTATCAAAGGGGTGAGCATTGTGGGACATGGAAGAGGTGAAGGGTAAGTGATTGTGGTGACCAAGCTGACAAGCATGGCAAGGCGAGGTAACGTTGCCGCGGGGTGGGGAATGATCAAGGTGGACGAGAGTCGAGAAAGGACGTCATGGCTGGGGTGGCCAAGACGGTGGTTCCAAGTGGAGGCAGAGGCAGTGGTGACGTGGGTGGAGGGTGTGGCAACACGTGATGTGGGAGGTATGTCCGGAAAGTGAATAGGATAGAGAGTGGGAAAGAGTTGTCGCAGCGAGCGACCACAACACGAGTGGTAAGATCCCAGATGGTGAGCCTCCGGGGATCAAACTCTATGGAACAGTGGTTGTCAGTGGTGAAGCGACGAACCAAGAGAAGGTTCTATATGATGTTGTGGACAACAAGGATGTTGTTGAGGTACAAAGGACTAGGAAGAATCGTCGCTTACTGAGGTGACAGGCAGAGTCGACCCATTACCGACAATGATGGAAGAAGGTAAAGTGGGGCTGTGGGGATGGGGTGAAGAAACAGTACCAGGGTCAGGAGTGGTGTGGTACGAGGCGCCGCAGTCAGCAACCTAGTTGGTGGGAGTAACATGAGTGGGCTACGAGGACATGTGGTGGTACGAAGAGAGCTATGGGAGGCACCTCCACAGAGACATCGGGATGGGCGTCGAGACCGCCAGTGACGAGCATGAGCAGTGGAGACGACAAGGCCTCGATCGTCATGGAGACAATCTCAAAACCGCGGAATACAAACGACCCTGTAGCTTGGCGGCTCTCTTGAGGATGGACGGAGGCCGAATGGTGGTAGAGCTCGACACAGTCATGGAGAACTGGGTTCATGACGCGGTCAAAGGCCACGAACGTGCCAAGGAGAAATTGGTCGTCGTGAAGGGAGACATGGACACGATAGGAAGGCAAATGGACGACAACAGAGCGAAGGACGAGCGTCAAGGGAGCAGACATAGGGAGGCTCCACGGTGTCAGATGAAGGGAACGTTCGGGAGCCGCGTGGTGGACCGCAACGTGGCAGGGGGAGCCCGAGAAGATCGCCCCTAGTGGCCCGCGTCGACTGAGGGGCCTGGTGGGGGCACCACGTTGGGGGAAGAGAAGGCGTTAACGCAACGATAGTCACTAGCGTAGGAGGATGCGCCGAAGCTGCATACGCTGGGACGGCGGCGGCTCGCACGGGCTTATCAGGGACCAACACTATGGCGTCGTGGACATCATGACGATCGTTGAGGCAGAGGTTGATGGAATAAGTCTTGTAGGCGTTGTGAAGGACATCACGTGGTGAACAACAGTTTGGACAGCAGCTTTGCTGCAGCCTTGACTGTGCTTTAGCATCTAAGGACAGCATGGGGGACTGCAGTTTGGACAGCAGCTTTGCTGCAGCCTCAACTGTGCTTTAGCATCTAAGGATAGCATGGAGGACTGCAGTTTGGATAGCAGCTTTGCTGCAACCTTGACTGTGCTTTAGCATCTAAGGACAACATGTGGAGGACTGCAGTTTGGACAGCAGTTAGGACAACAACCCTGCTGCAGTTTTTTACTGTGCTTTAGCATGTAAGGACAACATCTAGGATAGACCTTTAACATTTGTAGTTCAGCCCCTCAGGCTATAAACTGTAATCCCAACCCTTAGAAGGGCATGACATTGTGTAGTGTTTGAAGAAGTAGACGAAAAATTGCCCCAACTCGTAGTGTCATCCTCTCAATGAGAGTAAGAGTCCCGTTGCTTATAGAGGCGACCCGGGCAGGCCCAACCGCTGTCGCGGGCGAGGAGGGAGGCGCTAGCGCGGGGGCCTCGGGCGACGCTTCGGTGGAGGCAGTATTGTGGACGACGGTCGGCGTTGCGGCCTCGGTGAAGAAGCAAGGGGGCCGGTGGCGGCCTAGGAGAAGCCGACCTCTGAGCCGGGTGTAGCACCCCGTCCACTCCCGGACCGGCGGTACATACACCTGGCAGCTCTTTAGGATTATATATTGTCCCCACAAACCAACACAAGTCTTTTGTGCACTTTGTCCTCACTCATGCGCACCCGAGAAAACTTCCCGCTCGGTCACCCATCACAAATTGCTCCAAGCCAAGCACACTTGACTTAGAGGTTCTTTCGAGATAGGTTTCCGAAAAAGAAGATGCACCTTGTTGGTATGAATACTCTATTAATTCTATTAAGTCTTGAGCCAGAATATCATCATCCCAGGGGCCAGGATATCACAATCCACCCCCCTTAGAAGACTGACGTCCTCGTCGGTCAACCCCAATCCAGGAACCTCCCCTCTTAGCCACGTATGTGTGTCTAGTGTCGTCATATGCCATGCCACGTGACCACTCTGGGCCCACATGCGCCATGCACCATATACCCGAACCCCTAACCCACACGCGCCCGTGAAACTGCGAGGGTCGGCTCTGATACCACTTGTAACACCCCATCCACTCCCGGACCGGCGGTACTGACTCCTGGCAGATCTCTAAGATTATATATTGTCCCCACAAACCAACACAAGTCTTTTGTGCGCGTTTTGTCCTCACTCATGCGCACCGAGAAAACTTCCCGGTCGGTCATCCATCCCAAATTGCTCCAAGCCAAGCACGCTTAACTTAGAGGTTCTTTCGAGATAGGCTTACGAAAAAGAAGATGCACCTTGTTGGTATGGATACTCTATTAATTCTATTAAGCCTTAGGCCAGGATATCACCATCCCAGGGGCCAGGATATCACACAGGCCGAAGCGAAGAAGCCCAGGGGCGTTGCGGGCTAGAGGCCGCCCACGTGGGGGTAGAGGAGATTGAAGCCCACGTTCGATAGGACGGGAGCTGCCGACGGGACATCGCTGGCGCCGTGGGAGCAGAGGAGACTCTCGACATGGGAGCAGTGGAGGCGACGGGCGCGACACAGGAGGCGCCTGGTGATGGGAGGGAAGCCGGTGCGAGTCGCGTGTGGGCAGACAAGGCGCCTGGTGAGGCGAGAAGGGCTGGTGCGAGAGGGAGGCCGACGAGGGGGGCTGCTGCCGGCATGAGGAGCGCAACAGCAGGAATGGGGGCAGAACCACAGGAGCGCGCGGCAGGGGACCGGGCGCAGAGAGGACGAACGCGGCTCTGGCGGCGAGGGCACCCATAGAGACGCTGGTGTTGAACCGGGTTAGAGGACATGTCGACGGCACTAACATTGTCACAATAGACCAAGCTGCTGTGAGTCAAAGGGGAATGTAGTTCCATCAAGAGCTGCCGCAACCAGGAGGCTTCTGCAACACCATTAGCCACAGCCCGATACTCAGCCTCGGCACTGGAGTGGGAGACTGGTCTGACGCTTGGAGGACCACGACACAAGATTGTTACCTAGGAAGACTGCATAGCCTGAAGTAGACCGGCAAGTGTCAGGGCAGCCTGCCCAATCAGCATTAGTGTACACGATGAGCTCAGTCGTAGCGGAACGGTGAAAATGAAGGCCAAAACCAGGAGTACCCTGCAAGTACCGAAGGATGCGCGTTGATGTGGCTATTACCTCAGTGGTAGGCAGTGGTGAATCTGTGAAGTTCTGGTCTGATCGTTGGCTCCTTGGTAAAACTGTGGCTGAACACTGTCCAACCCTTATCCAAGTGATTTCTAGAAGGGCTTTAAAGCGAAGAACAGTAGCTGAGGGGCTCACAAATCGTCAATGGGTGTCAGATATTCGGGGAGGATTGTCTGTAACGGTCCTAGTAGAGTATCTGCAGCTATGGAACTTGGTTGATGGGGTAGTTCTGCAACCTGACATCGCAGACCAACACATCTGGCGCCTCTCTGCTCATGGTACTTATTGTAGCAAATCGGCCTATGATGCTCTCTTTGTTGGCTCTATCCCTTTTGGCCCTTGGCGACGTGTCTGGAAGACCTGGGCCCCCTTAAGATGCAAATTCTTTGTATGGTTGGCAATCAAAAACAGGGTTTGGACAGCTGATCGACTTGCAAAAAGAGGCCTGCCCCATCCAGTTGCTTGCCCTCTGTGTGATCAGGCTGAGGAAACCATCCAGCATATTCTTGTCTCCTGCGTGTTCGCTCGGCAGATATGGACGTCCATGCTACACAATTTAGGCCTCCTTGCCATTGTGCCTCAGCATGGATGCACTCGTTTCTCAAATTGGTGGTGCCAAAGTATCAAGAAAGTGGAGAAGAGTCTAAGAAAAGGTCTTAATTCCTTGATCATTTTGGTTGCTTGGGAGATTTGGAAGCACCGTAATGCTTGTGTTTTTGAGGGGGTTGTGCCCTGCACCCAGCGAGTTCAGAGTGCTGTGATTGAGGAGGGCAACGTCTGGTGTTTGGCTGGTGCATCAGCTCTGCAGGACCTCCTGCTGCGCCAGCTCCCTAGGGGACCTTAGCAGTTTTCCTGCTGGTAGTCGTTTTTTGGTCGGGTTGTTACCTTGTGTGTGTGTGGTGCGTTGTGTTATTGCCGGAGGGGTCTCGGCCTAGGGGCCTTTGTAATTAGGGGTTGACAAGTCTTGTCTCTCCTATGTTCTTTTTTTCTTCTTAATTTAATGACACGCAGCTCTCCTGCGTTTGTTCAAAAAAAAAAGAGAGCAGTCAAGTGAGGCTCACGTGGGTCATGCATATGAAGGCATATTTGTTGGACTGCATAAGAGATATCTGGACGAGTAAACGTCAAGTACTGCAAAGCACCCGCCAGGCTTCTGTATTGTGTAGTGTCACTGACAGGAGTCCCGGAAGTACCAGAAAGCTTGGCAGATGTGTCAATCGGAGTGGCACAGGGTTTGCAATCCGTCAACCCAGCACGAGCAATGATTTCCAACGCATACTGTCGCTGATGTAGGAGAAGGCCATGAGATTGCTTCTGCACAGTGATACCCAGAAAATGATGAAGAGTGCCAAGATCCTTCATAGCAAATTCCTTCTGTAATGCAGAAACAGTACGCTGAAGCAAGACAGTACTAGAAGCTATGAGGACAATATCATCAACATAGAGGAGCAAGTATGCAGTCTCCACACCATGGCGATATATAAAAAGGGACGTATCTGACTTGGCTTCAATAAATCCCAAAGATAGTAAATAAGAGGCAAATTTACTGTACCATGCCCGAGGCGCCTGCTTGAGGCCATAAAGAGATTTGTTGAGACGACACACCAGATCTGGCTGAGCAGAGTCAAAGAAACCAGTAGGCTGTGAGCAGTACACTGTCTCTGTCAGAGTGCCATGAAGAAACACATTCTTGACATCAAGTTGATGGAGAGGCCAATCACGAGCAATAGCCAGAGAGATAACTGTGCGAACAGTAGCTGGCTTGACAACAGGATTGAATGTCTCATCATAGTCAATGCCTGGGCGCTGTGTGAAACCCCGAAGAACCCAGCGAGCCTTGTACCTGCTGAGACTCCCATCAGCATTAAACTTGTGCGTGAAAATCCATTTACCAGTCACCACATTAGCACTAGGAGGTCGAGGAACCAGATCCCAGGTGCCATTAGACTTCAGAGCAGCATATTCTTCCTCCATGGCAGCCCGCCAATGCGGGTCAGTAAGGGCAGCCCTGACAGACTGCGGAATCGGTGACACCGCAGTAGCCAGGTACAAAGTCGGCCGTCGGAAGCCAGCTTTGCCACGAGTAACCATCGGGTGCGGGTGAACCACCGGAGGAATAGGCACCGCACCAGGGGGAAGTCCTCGAGAGGCAGGAGGAGGCGGTCAAGACAACGCTGCAGGCAAGGGCGAGACTGGAGCCGGGCCACCCGGCGAAGTGGCCGGTACAGGTACAATCGGTTGGGCAGCCGACGCATGACCAGCCGGAGGGTGCCGACGCTGGTACGTCAATACGGGTTCCTAGTATCGGTCTCCAGGGGGTGCACCCGTAGTAGGCACAACAGGACTAGCCGGCGCAGCAAGCGTGGAAGTTCGAGTAGCCGGTGCAAGGACCTGGGAGGGCTGGCCCGACTGAGAAGAGGTAGTGTCGGTGGGAGCAACCCTCGAAGGTGGTGCCGTCGGTGCAACCACGGGGGCAACAGAACGAGTACCTACAGGTAAAAGACGTGTTTCGATGGATGAAGGCATCAGATCCATCTCAGACAAAAAATCAAAATCATTAGTTCGAGGGGGCAAGGCTGCGAAAGGGAAGCAAGCCTTATCAAAGACAACATGACGAGATGTTAAGACCCGATTTGTGGATAGATCAAGACAACGATAACCCTTATGCTCAGTAGAATACCCCAGAAAAACACACCTAGTAGAGCGGGGAGCAAGCTTATGCGGCGTAGTGGCAGCGAGGTTCGGATAGCAAGCTTATCCAAAAACACGAAGCCGCTCATATGTGGGAGGTGTGTTGTACAGGGCAGCAAAGGGACAAGAGGCGCGGACAGTTTTAGTGGGAAGGCAATTGAGAAGATAAGTGGATGTATGAAGAGCATCTACCCAATAGCGAGGAGGCATGGATGCTTGGAGCAGCAAGGTGCGGATCATATTGTTGGTGGTGCGGAGCATGCGTTCGGCTTTACCGTTCTGCGGCGATGTATAGGGGCAAGACATACGAAGCTTCACACCATTGGTGAGAAAGAAGGTCCGGGTAGAGGAGTTGTCAAACTCCCGACCATTATCACATTGGACTTGCTTGATCGTGCGCCCAAACTGAGTATGGACATAAGAGAAAAAATGAGAAATGGTTGAAGAGGTGTCAGATTTGAGGCGCAGAGGAAATGCCCAAGAATAATGTGAAAAATTGTCAAGGATAACCAAATAGTATTTAAACCCGGAGACACTGATGACAGGTGAGGTCCACAAATCACAATGAACTAAATCAAAACACTGAGTAGCACGCGACATGGACTGCGCCAAACGGAAGCCTAGTGTGCCGACCTAACTGGCAAGCATGTCAGATAGGTACATGTTTGGGCTTATTACATGAAACAGCAGCAATACTAGAAAGCTTAGCAAGCACGTCAGGGCCTGGATGACCAAGACATTGGTGCCATAGTGACGCAGGAGCAGTAACAGCAGCAAGGGCGTAGTGTGTAGTGGCTGGAGGAGCACGCACAGTAGGAAGACTGATGGTGTACAGGGGCCCAGAGCTGTTGCACCTAAGGATTGTGTTCCTGGAATTGAGATCCTTCACAGAAAGGCCAAACAGGTCAAATTCCATGGAACAATTATTCTCAGTCGTAAACTGACGGACAGAAAGAAGATTCTTAATGATATCAGGTGTAACAAGAACATTGTTAAGATAAAACTGGCCAGAAAGCACCGTATCTCCTACAGAGGTGACCGGCAGACTAGACCCGGTTCCAACAACGATGGATGAACGAATAGTAGAAGTTAGAGAACGAAAACGGGAGATGTTACCAGAGTCCGGGGTCGTATGGTTGGAGGCCCCGGAGTCAGCAATCCACTCGGTGATGGATTGGGGCTGCTGAAGAATCATCGTGTTGAAGGAAGAGGCCAGCGACTGCTGATCCTAGGTACCCTGCCACGGGTTCCAGGGTGTTTGGGCAACCTGTTGTTGCTGTTGCGCACCATAAGCAGCCTGCGCCTGCTGCTGCAGCTGATGTTGCTGCTGGGCAGCATACAGCTGCGCCGAAACAGGGATGGGCGCCAGTGGGGTCGTATGCTGAGATAGACCCACGGGCTGGCCCGGAGCAGTGAGGAACACCTGCTGCTGTTGGGGGCGTGAGGGCTGCTGCAGTTCACCCATAGTTGGACCGGGGTACATGGAGATCGTCCCAGTCCATGGGTCGTAGAGGGAGAGCCAGGGGGCCGGCACACCTATCGCCGAGGTGCTGCCATTAGCCTGGTTGCGCGCAGGACCAACAGTGTGCCCTCCCTGCCTGTGATGGTTAGCACCAGAACCCCGGCCACCCTTCCCATGGCCACGACCACGTCCCTGGCCACCACTGCCAGGGGGGCGAGAGGAGGAAGGTGTCTGGGAGTTGTTGGAGTAGAAGGCCTGAGGTGGTGCTGAAGTCGTGTCTGGCCCAAGTTGTAGTTCCTCGAGGACCAGATCATCTCGGAGTTTAAGAAAACTCGGGAAGGGACGACTAAGTGTGATGATCGCTCGAAGATGCTCATACTTCTTGTTGAGGCCGCGAAGAACGTTGAGGACGACGTTCCGGTCCAAGACCGGGCAATCAAGATCACCGAGGGAGTCCGCCATCGCCTTCATCTTGCGGTAGTACTCAGTCATCGAGAGATCACCTTGGACGAAGTTGCGAAACATGGTGTCGAGGTGAAGGGCACGTGTCTCGCTGTTGCCGATGAATTGGTTCTCGAGCGTCAGCCAGGTCTGACGCGCAGAGATGCCACGTGCCCGGGCGATGTCCTGAAGGTCGATGCTGATGGTGCCGAAAATCCAGGAGACGACAACGTTGTCCATCCTTTTCCAGGATGGATCGTTGGCAGGAGGAGTGTCGAGGAGGACATGGGCGGCGAGTTCGTAGCGCTCGAGGGTGAGCATCACCTGATCGCGCCAGCGGGCGTAGTTCGTTGAAGAGGGGTCCAGAACAATGCCGATCATGTTGCGAATGTTCTGTACGCTGCATGCTTGGGCATGCAGGTTGGCGATGACGGCAGACTCATCTCCGATGGGTGGAGGAGTAGGCGCAGCTGCGGACGATGAAGGGATCTGCTGTGCCGCAGCCACAACCTTGGCGTCAAGGGCTGCGACAGCATCCTGTTCTTCCTCCAGGAGCAGGGCGATGGCCCGGACGCGCACACGAGCTGCCGCAGCCTCCTGCTCCACAGCTTGGAGGGTGGCCAGCTTGTCGTCGATGAGCCTCTGGAGGGCCGCAGAAGCGGCAGCGTCGTCGGCCATGGGGAGTAGAGGCGGGCGCACCGAGCAGCCCTAGGAGGAGAGGAGGTGACGGGGTCGCGCGGCCTGGGCAGCGCGGAAGCGGAGGCTCTGCGCCTGGTCCCGCGCGTCGTCGCGCTCCTTGGCCAACCCGCGCAACGCTCTGCTCGCTTGTTGCGGTGGCGGCTGCAGGACGACGGGGAAGGAGGAGGAGATGGCGGCGGCCAGGACCAGAGGAGGTGGCGGCGGCCAGGACCAGAGGAGATGGCGGCGGCCAACCCTAGAGAGGGAAGGCGCGCTGCAGGCCCTAGAGAGAGAGGGCGGTGGCTAGCCCTAGAAGGAAGCGGAAGCGAGAAAAAAATGGATGGCTCTGATTACCATGTTGGACAGGGATAGTCGCCTATGCAGTGTTATTAAAACTACGTTTAAACGATGTTTAAACTACGTTTAAACGTCAAAACTCTAATTAGAGGTTGAAACCACGTTTTAGCGTTTTGGTGTTCTAAACTGTAAAACGCAGTGTTTTATGCATTTTAGACTATTAGCTACTTTTGGGCCCAGTCTATTAGTTACTTTTGGGGTTCAATCCAACTCATGGGTGAAGTTTTGGTAAGCCAGTAACCTCTCTGTTTTGGTATTTAACTTCATATTATTGTCTGAAATTATGATGTATTGGTATTTTTCCTATGTTGTTTAAAACTACGTTTAAACAAAGTTTAAACGTTTAAAAGTCAAAATTTCACCCATGAGCGTTCCAACGTTTTATCGTTTTAATAACCTTGCGCCTATGATTACTGTGTATTGATAGGACCCCAAGGTTCAACATATATAGGCAGACAGGAGGGAGGAAACCCTAGGGCTGCCGCCTACAGGAGGGTGGCGGCAGGACAGGGGGAAAAACCTCCCAGCAGAGGTGGCGCAGCACCTATGGGCCGGGCCTGTACATACGCAGATGACAGCCTGACCCCCTACACACAAGGCCTATACAAATATTCTAACAATTATAACAATTACTGTGACTTCAAGATCCTGCTTCATCACTATTGGTTTTTACTACCTAGAAATAACTATTGTTCCACCTCAAATCGAGGGATGAGGATCCTTTGTCTTAATCTACATATTTATGGTCCAACACATCCTATAGGCCTGTGACATTTGTTAAGGTGTTGAATGCGTAGTCACATAGCTAATGAGAGAGAGTAGCAAAGACCTAAGATCGTATTGGCCACAATATCAAAATCGCTGCTAAGTGAATAGCCTCACCTACCGTGTTTTTAGATGTGTAGATTCAGACTTGCATCTTTCAAAGTTTTCACCAGCAAGTTTCTCACATTGCATGAGATGGCTGGTGGACTATCAAACATGTATCAATGAAAAACCCTAGTGTGACATTTTGCATTTAACGGTTTGATGTGTCTGCAGACTGCTTCCAACAGGTTGGTCCTTATATGGCTTTCACATGCTGTTAAACATGAGTTCAATATTTTTCTCTCGAATACACAGGAGAACTGCAATATCATTGCATTAAGATAGAGAAAAAAATATTTACAAGACAAACTCACACTGCACCTTACATTGTCCAGGAACATGCACCTGAAGCTCAATATTTCCAATGATATTGATCTGTTGCTCTCCCTTAGCTCGAAATGATGTAAAATCTAGATAATTAATTGAGCATCTTTTTGTTCTATATCAATAAAGTAAATATTTTGCTTTGTTGACAGTGAGGTCTTAGAATCAGATGATAGGCAAACAGGCCTAGTATGCATGTCACTGAATATTTTTTTTATTGTTTTGCAATTTTCTAAAGTCCATTGTGTACTTAAATACATAATGCCATCTGCTTCATTTATTTATGTTGCTTGTTCATTTCTTCTCTAGATTGGGGAAATTGTGACTACGAGGAAAGGAAAATATGCGGTTGAGTTGATTCGCTATTTGTAATCATGGAACTGGTCTACTTTCATGTCTGAAACTCTGAATTTAACGGTACACATTTTCTCCTATATGTGATGAGAATCATGTATTAAGTATTACTTCTCAGTGAAGTTGAAAGTGATGCACAAATCTGAGTATATTTGTAGTATTCATTGACTGCTTTAGCTTCGTAATGCAAATATTCTTATAGGTCAAGAATTTCATAAAGTCGTCAGTGTACATTCATTATTTCAAATAATAAGCACCAAAGGGCCAGGTTGCTTTGGATCTTCCATCGCTTCTGTGTTATCACCAACATAGTCTTGTACAACTCTGCAATATCGAATCACTTCTACTTCTGTTAGTACTTTCTGATCTGAAGCTTAAAAGAAAATGAGATAAGGTATAAGTCTTCACAACTGAAAAGAGAACTCTTTTTTCTTCTGATCCAGCTTGTGTCTTGTCATAGTAAATAGCATACCCTTTTTCTTGTTTGAAATCTCACTAGGCTGCCTGCATCATAAGTTCATAACACGTGAAATGATTATGACGAGATGACAGAAACCTTTCGCAAATGGGAAAGTCGACAGCTACCAGTCATAGATCCATACGCCTTTCAATGCTAATAGGCTTGACAGAGAACTATTGCTTTTTACTTATTCTGTGGTTCTTGATTGCAAAATCATCACGAAGTTCAATATCCAAAGCTGCAAATTGTGCAAGGTCGTAGTATTGCTTCATTTGACTTGTCTCAAGGTTACTCACGCGGAGCTTGTTTTCTTGGGAACAGGTTGAAGCAAAAGTCCCGTGGCTCCTGTGTTTTTTTGGGTCAAATTATTAGCTACTATCTCACGAAAAACATACTCAGAATCCTTGTACACTGAAGTATTGCTGTATTTTTAGCTAAATATTATCTATATGTCGCTGTGTTTGGTTAGATGTAGGAATGGGAGTTTAGAGGTTTGTTTGTTTGGTGGGGATAAGAGTTTTGACTGGATGGGGATGGGAGAATAGGGGGTAAACTCCCACCAAATTTTTACGTGGAAGGTGGATGCCCCCGCACTGTCCATCATGATTTATGACGCAATTTTTTACTCTCAAGTCTCAAACCCTCACATAAACAAAGGTCATGAAGTCATTTTCCAACTATCACTTTTGATGCTTTCACAAACCAACTTCCAAGTGAATTTCCTCCGCCAACATCTATTGCTACTGCTGAATCCAATGCTCTTGCCACTTGCCAGAGGCACCGTATGTGGTTGCCCATGTTTAGAGTCAGAGAGAGTACCATGGGCCTTCTGGCTGAAAGAAGCTGCAACCACTCTCCTGTTCTTAACAACACAATATGCTATTTTTTGTGTTCTCTTTTACAGATACATCCAACAATATCTAACGAGCTGCTACATGTGAAGTTGTCATGCGAAAAGCAGGATGTCACATGTTTGTAAAGGTAGGTTTTGTGATGTATCCATCCTTGTGGAACTTTGGATGCACTATGTTGACAGCCAGCGAGGAGCTGTTTATTGTTTGTTTGATCTTTGAAGCCCAGCAATTAATTGGCCAGGCACAATAGCTACAGCTACCTTACAGTTTTCTTTGGAGGTACCAAAAGCCTCACTCACATGCTCCTACTAGGCTACTAGTGTGTACTTTTTTGTGTTTTCTTTTGTGAAAACTAAAACACTTGGGTATCTCAGATGGGAGCACGAGCAGCGAAACCCAACGGTGCTTGAAATGTTTTCGGTGAGTTGAATCAATGGAAAAGGTTAAGGGCGAACTGCACTTTCCGGAAAAGATTCATGCTCGTTTGGACACTTCCACGAGAAGTTTACTTTGAGCCGGTGCGAAGATATACTAAACTAGAGCCTTGTCCCTGCACTGTCAAGTCCCAGTTTGCTTGCTCCAGCTGCTTGGGTACCTTTTTGTATCTCTCGCAGTCCAACTAGTGGAAAATAACACTTGTTTTTTTTAAGGGAAAGCAAAGGCTTCTCCGGATGTGCCATTTGTAAGGCAAGATTAATGTGTGACAAAATTGACTAAAGGCTAAATAAGGTTCCAAAATACGTCAAGTTTCCTTGGTTTCTACGCTCGCCAATACTTAAAAAACACACAATCCCAATGCTTGCCTTTTTCTTGTCCTAGCTTTGCCAATAGGAACCTCACAATCACAATGC
The DNA here is from genome assembly GCF_902167145.1 of Zea mays. Lineage (NCBI taxonomy): Eukaryota > Viridiplantae > Streptophyta > Magnoliopsida > Poales > Poaceae > Zea > Zea mays. Next base: position 202,554,033 of record NC_050098.1, read on the forward strand.
CTCCTTATTACCCAACGAAGATTTGACCAGTTCGGCGGGTTCGAGACAATTTTACGTGCTATGGGCCCATGACCATGACACCAGCAGGAGAAGGTTATTGTGTCGGATGTTTGTGCATTTTCCATGCTCACCTGCTCTCTTGGTGGTTACCGAAATGTTTAATAGCTGTTGACTGACTTCGAAAAAATCAGAGGTGCCTTAAAATGTTTTTTATAACACCCACTTCTTTATGTTTATATACAGAGCTTAGGGCTAGTTTGTCCACCACATTTTTCCATGGGATTTTCAATTTCCAAAGGGAAAATGAAATAATTTCCCTTAGGAAAACGAAAAACCCTTAGAAAAATGTGGTTCCCAAACTAGCTCTTAACCTTTTACATATGGAGTATAGGACTAGGACTCCTACGCTAATAAAGATTAGTACAAAGTTTACCTATAATTTAAACTACTAGGAAACCTAATGTCAGGGGCGAAGCAAGAGTTTAAATTTAGGGGAAACAAATCAGATTGAGAGGGGCTGCTAGAGAGTATTTTGTGTTATTTACATGGTAATTAACTAAGAAAATTAGTGGCTTCTATAGAATTAGGAGAGGATTAGGGGGTACATTGCCCCTTCTGCCCCTCCCTAGTGTCGCCCCTATCTATCGTATAAGAAAATTTTGGTTTGGGCATGTATCTTAACAACAACTCTCAACCACAACCTTTTGAGTTGAGATTGTACCTAAAGTTTTTAAGTTGACGCATCAAAGGAGCTTTAGTGAAGTCAAATGTAGCCTGGTCTTTAGGGGGTACAAAATCAAACTCAAGAAATTTATTTATAACAATTTTGTAGGATACAGTATGCCGAACTTTTTAACTACAATACGCTAATGGGTTTATATCTCTTGTCGTATTGATTAAATTTCTCTAATGTCTTTGATTTTAGTCAAAACTGCCTATTCATCCCCTCTAGTCGGCGTCCTAGATCCTACAAGCGGTATCAAATCTTAGGATTCCATTATTTGTGGATTTAACCATCCCAGAGTTGGACTCAATGGGTAGTGGAAACAACATGCATGTTGGGAAACCACCACATTTCGATGGGAATAACTATGATTATTGGAAAATAAGAATGACAGTGCATTTGAGAGCAATGGGAGGAAGCATTTGTAGAATTGTGGGAGATGGATTTGTGGTGCTCAAGCAAGATGAACCAACCGTAAATGATGAGCAAAATATTCTTGTCAATGATCAAGCAATGAATGTGCTCTATGATGCTTTAGATATCAATGAGTTCAATAGAATCAAAACTCTCACAACAACTCATGAGATTTGGACTAAGTTGATGGAAATTCATGAGGGGACAACTATTAAAAAGAGTGCTAAGCTCTATGTCTACAAATGAAAGTTTGGGCAATTCATCATGAAGGAGGATGAGAGCATACCCGACAGGTTCAACTGGTTGAATGAAATTGTGAATGAACTCAAGGGTCTTGATTTGGATGTGCCTGATGTGGACTTCTCCCATAAGTTGATTAGGTCACTTCCGAAAAAGTATGACAAAATTGTCACAATGTTAGTGATAAGTGATTTGAACAATACATCACCAACCGAGGTTTTGGGAGAAATTCTCACCCAATACATCTTCAAGAAATCTCAAGGCGATGCAATAACTTTGGCAAAGAAAGTGAAGGGCGAATCAATAGCACTCAAAGCTAAAGCATCCAAAGTTATTGAAAAGAAAGAATGTGATGATGAAGAAAGTGGAAGTTAGAGTGATGAAGAAATTGCTCTCTTTGTGAAAAGATTCAACAAGTTCATGTAGAAGAAGACAGGTTAACCAAGGAGAGGTCAATCTTCAAGAAAGAATGCTTTTAATGATAGAAAGTGCTTTGAGTGTGGGGAACCTACTCACATTGCCACAAATTTCCCAAGCAAGAAAAAGAAGAACAAAGATGGAGAAGATAAGAAGAATAAGAAATTTTACAAGAAGAAGGATGTCAAAGTCTATCTTGTTGGATGGGATTCAGATGCTAGCTCGGATGACGATGATGATACTTCATCCAAGGTCAACGCCAACATTACCATCAAGGAGTCGCCTTCGCTCTTCTCATCTCCACATTGTCTTATGGAAAAGGGTGGTGCTAATGTAAAAATAATAAATGACATAAATGATGTCGATGATGATGAGATTGATGATCTTGATGACGCTGGCTATTCTTATGATGACCTTGTTAAAATGTTGGGTGAGGCCAACGATTACATGCACAAGGAGAAAGAAAAATTAGGACCTTGGAGGATTTGTATATATAAAAACTTTCAAGTGTCTTTTGAGGAGCTAAAGATCTCTCACAACGATCTAAAGGACAGTTGTGAGAAGCTTGTGGAAGCTCAAAAGCCATGCTATATGCATGACATCGTCTTGGTCACCGTGGATGTCGGAGTCACTTGTGACTTACTTGATAGTCCTACAAGTGAACCACATCCTACTGACACTCTTCGTGTTGCCTTACAACCTTTTTTATTCTAAGTTTGTTGTTCGGTTTTTACCGAAAAACCGAAGCTGAAGTCGGTGGTTTTTCATTTTCTAGTAAACCGATGGAACCATAATGTCTAATGTCTGTAAAACAGAAATTTTTTATAACAAAAAAAACCGAACCGATTTTCAAAAAAAAAACGAATACCCAGTCCTACACTACACAAGAGAGGTAGATGAGGGATATAGCAACCAGCAGCATGCGTGAATTCTGAAGCAACTCCTGTCAGCTAGCAGCAGCAAAGCGGGATCGCTGAACTGGCTTCATCAGTTGGTCGACCCGACTAGAAAACGAAACAAGCGTGTTATCGGCATCCTGCATTCTGATCCCGTCAGCAACTCATGGCGTGGTCCTGCTATACGAGAGCATTATTTGAGCAACAGAGTGAGCCATGCGCCCCACGTCCACCAGAGCACCACAACCGCCGCGCCAGCACGACGCGATCCAGCAGCTGTTTCTGGTTCTCTGCAGCTCGCCGGGGAACGCGTGCGCCGTGGCATTCACGACGCTAACTTGAGAGTTTGTGGCCATGCCCCCTGACCCGACCGCCCGAGGCCCCTAGCCCGAGCATGCAGTGCCGCCTGCGTGCCGAGTGCCATCCGCGCCGCGCGTGCCAGCGACCGGCCGTTACCTGTTGGTTTGGTTGGTTCTCGATTGCTGTCCGCTGGCGATGAAAGAGCAGCACCACCGCCCCGCCTCTCTGGTGCCTTTATTTTTCTCTCAAGATTGACAATTTTGTCCTGTGCTGATGTCTGATGATACCAATCACACCACGGTATCCACGCATTGCTATTTTACCTGGGTCAAGGACCCAGGCAAAAAATAGTGGGCACTTTTATTTTTTATTTTTTAATATCGTAACTGATTATCTACTTTATATAATTTTTTACAAATAATAACACAGACAAGTTAACAAAATAAATCATGATAAAATAAATAATACTTGTGTGGATTTTTAAATAAGGTGAATAGTTACATAAGATGTCTAAAAATAAAAAATAAAAACAGCGTAACCTATTTTCGAACAAATTAAAGTAGCACTTTGTTATTCGGTAGTTTGTGAAATAAAAAAAATTGACTACAGTAAAAAAACTGTTGGCTCTCGTTCGGCTTTCCTGGGTCGCCTGATTCGGTCTATTACAAAGGAAAAAAAATACAAGTTAGTCATTTTTTCTTGTGTTTACAGACATACATATATATAATCACTTCCTGGCCACTAAAAACAATTTAAAAAACATAAAAGGTGATGTTTATAATAGCCCACTCGAAACAGCCCTTAAATTAATGACATCATCAGCAGAAAAGAGCGACCTGCTTTGGCTAGTGTGAACTAGCTAGTAAACCGAGCTGGAAATGGCACCGCCAGCCGGGCACACAAGTGAGGGAGTTTTAATGGCACCACATGGCGCGCATCCGCTGAATCCTCACTTGAATCACCGCGCACGCACGGCAGCGTCACATGACGCCAGCTAACGACACGATTAGTTTTTTCAACAGTAACCAGTAGCATGATCATTAGGGTCGCGGCACCGTACGTACCGGCAATCATGTCATGTCAGCACGGCAAGTGAAGTGCATGCACCGCAACCGCAACGAAGACTGGGTTTAAATTTCCCGGAACGCTGCTGATTGGATTTGTTTGACTAACGCGACCACACGCCATCACCAACGCGGACGGACGAGTCCGCTGTCGCGTCGCGTGCGGGATCTTTCTGGCCATGCGCGGTTTTATTTGTAGTGGTGGCATGTGTCGTGTGTTTATTTGTATTGAGTATGTACACCTATCGTGGTGGCAAAGATTCAAGGATTTTTCGCGTAAGTTTTCCAACAAATAAGAAGATTCGGCGACGGAAAATGTGCTCAAGGAGTCAAATCTGTTTGTTTTCGCTAGTTGACAAGAAGATTTTTCGTGTTCAATTTAATCCAAAAATAATCTAGCAAATCTATGATGAGATATATGTGTGTGTATATACGTAATACCACTACTCATAAAGGTACGTAGTTGATACATACATGTAAACCATACCGACTCCAAACCAAATTATACTAAATCTAACAAATTCATATAGTGAATTATGCCTAGCAAGGGGACTCATCATATTCAAGGCACCGGTGGTTGTATTCACATGAGCCAACATAGTGTGTTGCTTAAATTAGGAGAATGCAGTTGATGTAGATAGGGTGTTATACCTCGAGAGAGGCTACTAAGACGATGAGGAATAAGACGATCCAAAACACACCAAAAAGATTATGATCAACGAGTAGTTGCAATGATATTCCTTAAAAATATGATCATCTGCACAACTAAGCAGGGTGTCCCAACATGTGCACGCGGTGTGAGGCGGGATGACCAGGAGAGAATTCGAATGCTTGAAAATATATATGGTTAAACGTTATGATTATTTTTTAGGCTTAACCCATTTAAATAAGGGGCTAATGCTTTAATTAAACATTCGAATAAATTGTTAGTCAAATTAGCTAACTAGTTTAGATTAATTTAAGCTCTTAGCCAATAACTAACGATAGCTGATTGTTGACTCCCTTTTGAGGTGTCAAACACTCAACAAGAACCAGCGGCGGTGCTCTTTGCACAGGCGCGGACGGTCCGCGACCTGGCGCAGGGGCTAGGGTTCCCTGCCTGACGGCCGGACGGTCCGCGCGTGCGCAGGGGCGGCGGAGGATCGCCGGTGGCGCCTGGATCTCGCTCCCGGGAGGGACCCTGTCGGGGAGTAGATATCCTAGGTGGTGTCTAGGCTCGGCAGGCCGATCTAGACTTCTCTAATACATAGAGTCGAAGAGAAGTGGAGAATTTGGGGATTGGAATACTAAACTAGGGCTAAACTAGAACTAGACTAGAACTACTCCTAATGCATAAGGTAAAAACGAGTAATAGACTTGATTTGATCGATTGTTGGGGGTTCAATCGGGCGTAGCTCTTTATCTATATAAAGGGGAGGCCTGGATCCGCTTCGAACTAATTTCCAAGTCAATCACACGATTTTAGATAACAAATCCCGCGATAAACTAGAAACCCTAACTGACTCTGCGCACATGCGGATTGTCCACGCCACCACCGCGGACAGTCCGAACCGCGGACTGTCCGGCCTCCGGGCCGGACCGTCCGCACAGTTTTTTTTTTTTTTGGCTTCTAACACTCATCAAACAAGCGCCTTTACTGCTCGGTTACTCCTCATCACCAGGCTGTCGGACTGACGCGGAGTGTGTCTATACGTATACACTGAAGGACGGGACGAGTATTGTATGTAGACGGCGAATTCGTTGAGTAGACTGGTTAGTGGAAAATTCGTTCAGTAGACGGGACGAATTCGTACAAGCAGAGAGCGCTCGCGCTCGGATGTGACCTCTCGCTCTCGACGAGAAAAATCCGTGGCACGCCCTAGTCGAAACTAGTCTTCGCCCGATCGTGAACCGCAGGACGCCACTGGACACGCTTGAACCGGTCTTCGGTGTCGGTCTTCCGGCGCGCGACCGCGACCCCTTGGGCAGCACGCGGGTGCGCGAGGCGGCGAATCTGGCCGCCCATGCCCCCACGGCAACCGGCCACACGATGCCAGGCACCCGGCGGATCAGGGATGATCACGCCCGCCCACCACCGTGCGGAGCGGAAAAGCGCAGGAAATCGCGCGGAGACCTTACTGGTGGCTCTGCCCATCATCCATGCGGGGGTGCATCGGCAATTCGGCACGGCAGGCATGCTGCCAACTGGTCTCTACTGTCCACCCACCAACAAGTGGGCGGGGAAGCCTTCATGGTGACTCGCCTCCGCTCCGTTTTGCCCCTCTATAGTTCCGGGAGACGCAGCAGCGAAGCGAGACAAAATCGCGCTGCTTGTGGTCTCAAATCGGTCATCTGAGCTGGACGGCTAACTGTTCAACGAATGGTCAGAGTGGCGCTGTAGCCGGAGGAGCCCATGTGGGGCACGTGGACCCGGCGCTGCTGTTGCCAAACGCTTGCATTGCAGCAGGCGGACACGATCCCACCTGCTGGTGCATGCTGGAGAAGAAGAACATCTCGGAAATATAGGACTGACTGACGTATAGACAGACAGACAGACGCAGAGCTTGTCAGGAGAGCCTGAAGCTTTTTCAGGACCAAATGCAATCACCCTTCTTGTCTGCGTCTCACAGAGTCACAGGACGTGATGTCGAGATGTGAGCTTCTCTTGCAAGCTTTGCTGGTCTGCTAGTGGTAGCACACCGAATTTTGACCACAAAAACAGGCACACCGCACGTAAATCTTAAGATTAGGCTTCATTAATTATATCTAATTCATCCATCCATCCATCATTTCATCCCGCCCGGAGGCTCCCGCGAGCGAGCCTGGATCGTCAGATCGCTCGCGTGTCGCCACTCCGAAACGAAGCAAAAAAAAAAAAAACAGAGAGAGAGAACTCCCTTCCTCGCCCGTTCCAAGAAAAGCAAGAAGGGGGCAAAAATTACAGCGGCGTCGATCAAGGAGAACAGCAAAGCAAGCACCTCACGAAACAAGGACGGACGGTACGGCGACGGCGACGGTTGTTGTAGTAGTAGTAGTACTGATGGTGGTGGCGGCGGCGGCGGCGGCTACGGTAGAGCAGGCGCGCGCCCGCGACGGGGGATCTTCACTCGGACGACGGCGCCGCCGCGGAGGCGGCCATCCGGGGCGAGACGACGGGGAAGAGCGGGAGCAGGCGCGGGGGCTCGGCGCCCCTCGGGGACGGGTGGAGGAAGAAGCCCCTCTCGGCGATGGCGGCGCGCTCGGCCTCCTCGGAGGACGACGCCGACGCCGGCGAGCGGTTGAAGGGGTCGCCGGCGAGCGGCGTCACCGGGCTGAGCGTGAGGGACGGGAAGTCCAGCACGCTCGGCGACAGGATCTCCGGCGCCGCCCTCCGCGGCGACGGCGACGGCGACGGCGGCGAGCCCATCGCCAGCGGCGCGATCATCTTCAGGTTCTTCAGGCTGCTCCGCCGCTCGTACAGCTTGAACGACGGCTTCTTGGGCCGGCAGCACGGTCCGCCGCTGGCCGCCTGGGCGCCGGCGCCACCGCCGTTGGCGGCAGCGGCAGCGGCTGCCCCCGCCGCCGTCGCGTCGTTGTTGGCCGGCTGCTCGGCGCCGGTGAGCATCTGGACGACCTGCTTGAACGAGGTGGTGTCGGCCTGGACGAAGGTGGTGGGGAACGGGGTGGTGTCGATGGTGCGCGGGACGGGTCTCGGGGACTGGGGGAGGTTGTGGGGTTGGGGTTGGGGTTGCGCACGGTGGTGAGGGCGAGATGGGGGCGTGGAGGAGGACGACGACGAGGAGGAAGAGGTGGAAGAGGAAGGGTAGTTGGGGTCCCGCTGGTGAGGCATGGGGAGGAGTTGCTTGGTGAAAACATCCATCGGAGTGTTGGTTTTGGTGGCGTTGGTGGGGAAGAGTAAGAGGAGAGGAGAGAAGAGGAGGAAGATGATTTGAGTGGAGGAAGAGGGTGGGGAGGTTAAGAAGAGAGAGAACAGACGATGTGCATTTGTTGGTTGTGTGAGCCCGTTCGCTCTAGTCTAGCCCTAAGTCTGTTTCATTTGGCGCAGTTTTTCTTTTCCTTTTCTCCACTTTCCTGTTCATCATTTTTTTTCCGCCTGTGGTGGGTACTGTGGTGGTGGCCACGTGGTGAAGCAGAGGCGCTAATCTCAGACTCTAGTACCGAACTGAACCTCAGGCTGGTTCCAGTGCAACATCACTCTCTCTGGACTCTGTCACGCCACCTCTCGACTCTGTTCTCGTCTATGTTGCTCCAGTGCACAGACTATAATATATTATAGCCTCAGTCTATTCCTACATCAGATTTTCTATTTCAAAATTAACTATTCGCACTTATTCGTTTCAACACCTAAAAATTACACAACATATTTTTTTAAAAAAAATATGTATTATATAATACTAAAAAAATTATATAACAATTAGAAAAAAAATCATGAGATGAAATAGTGTGTGAAATGAGCCCAACTAAGTGAGAGTATTTATAAATGGACTGAGCATGAATTTTTTGATTTTTTGTATTTTTGAATTGTAACAATCACCAACTGCTAGTACGCATGGCACTGACGTAGCTCTATATGGACCAATCAGAGACTGCCAAATCACTCTCACGCCACCTCTCTCGCTTGCCCACACCGACTCCAACGCACCGCCCTGTTATCGCCCGCTTCTCGCCCCTCTACTGCCCCAACTCGCTCTCCGGTGCAGCCTAGAGTGAGGCGACAAGCCCATTGTCATCGGGCGCCACGACCATCACGCCCACGCTCTCTCGCCCCGCAGACGCTCCCTCTCGCCCCTCTCGTCTTCATTCTAGTCCCCACTAGCACCAGCCTCATGGTTCCTGTTGTTTGCACCCAACTTCATGCTTTGGTTTGTCTTGGGGCTCCATTTGGTTTAGCTTTTTCAGCTACATTCTCTATAAAAAAATCTCAAATCTCAACTAAAAGAATACCTCCACACAACATATTTGTAGTGAGATTTTGTTACCCATTTATGAACGACCGCGTACGCGAGCTACTGGAGACGGTCACAAACAGGTGAATATATTAGTTATGGCCACTTGTGTGTATATATTGGGTGCACATGGTTTAGACTTTGTTTGGCCAAAGATATAGCGTAATACGAAGAGTAACAAAGTGGGAAGCATGTAAATTTACCGGCACACAAGATGCCGTGGGGGAAAAAAAACAGGGAAAGCGAGCTCGGGAGACCGAGGAAGGCAACTTGTCCGTGGATACCTGAAAGAAACTAAAGACCGGCACAAGGGCTTGCTATTGCTAGGGAAGATGCCCTGGATTTTTCGAGCGAGACATGGGGAGCAGCACTTGAGGACTGCGCGGTGCTCGCTCATCACATCAGGGCCCATTCTGGTCACGTCGGTCGCGCGGCGCGCGCTAGGAACCGTCCGTAAGATTCTCGTGCCGATGGAAATGGCTGCATCCATTGACCTGGACAAGACAAAGACAAAGCGACTCACCCAGTCACCACCTCTACCTGCAGCTGGGCCACCCCCAAATGATTGCTCCTGTCGTGTCCCTGACAACTGACTCTGCCTCCTCCTACGCTTTCGTGGGCTTCGCACTAGTAAGTAGTAGTAGTAGTACAATTCTTTGCTCCTGCCACGTGTCCGTGTGCATGGCTCGACTAGCTAGGGTGCAGTCTAAGTTGACCTGCTTTGCCCATAGCCTTTTTTTAATGAAACGATTCCCTACACTATCTCCGGTAGTACTGTACTGTACATTCGAAGCTACGGCCGTCGCCAGCACATTCAATTCCGGGAAGGGGTGCTTGTGGAAACCGAATCGTGTTCACGGACCAAATTTGGGCGCACGATTGAGAAAGGAGGCATCCAGTTCCCGTTTTAACGGCTACGCGAGGACGGCGGCATCGGGCGCCTTGGATTCATTTGACTATTCTCTTTCTTCGACAACAAAAGGGCGGGGGAAAGAAGTCCGGTGTAAACTTGTTTTTTTTTATATGCCAGCCCATATGGACTGGTCATGCCTGGTGAGCGAGCCTTTGTGCTCTGGTAGTTCTACTTCTACCAAGTGCCGTTACGACGACTCGATCGGATCCAACAGCCACCAAGATGCATGCGCGCGCGCGCGGGCACACACACACACACACGGGCCTGTGTGCTGTGTGCTCTTCGATGGGTGTCCCCAAACCAGACCACCCAACATGGTACGCATCCTACAGTACGGTGCGGTCCACCGTTCCAGTTGCATCCTCGCTCGCATGGACCACCGGATCGATCACCACGAAATGGCCACATATATGCTGTCTCCTTCGCTACAAGTAGGAGAGACGCTCCGTCCGTGGCATTTCGGTGGAAGCAGTAGTAGCATGATAGCAACTTGGCAGGCATCTGCTGCAGGACGCCAAACGACGGTTGACGGCGGACAGGCGCGGTCCGAACCAGCATGAATCTCATGCCCTGCGAACATGGCGGAACAGGACAGGCCACCCCACCATGCTAATAGATCCAGGGAGGGGGAGAGAGACCACAGTTGAGAAGGGCACAATCAACGTAGCTATGCTAATGCTGCGCCTTTTGATATCGAGTAAAGCGTACGGACGGTCCTCAAACTTGGGCGAGTGTGTCATATATAGGTTCTCGTACTCACAAAATGCTTTAATTTTTTTTTTTTTTGTCTTTAAACTTATCAGATGCGCCATACCGATCCTCATGCTCCCTCGTCATTTTTATTCTCGAAATATGTCATTTTGGTTCTTAATTTTGTCGAGATTGCCGATGTCGGCTCTCGTAATGCATTATTTCGATTTCAAAAATAGACTCATACAAATTAATTTACGAGTACGATACAATTTAGGTCTTATTCGGTTATTCCAATTTCATATGAACATTTTTGTATTGGTGTCGTCGAGCATAATCAAAGTATTGAATCTGAACAAACGTTAGTGATACAGACCTTGTCAACAAGGAACTGACAGAGTGATACAGAGCTCAAGAAAACAGGGTAAGGCCAAGAAAGATACATGACATGAGAATGGGGATAAAAAAAGAATGGGCCATTGCAATAAGCCCCCGGCATAGTGTACCGTCTGAGAGGATTCGTTAACCACATGAATACACATGCCTGAGGAATTCCAGAAAGATCATCACTACAGAGCCCGGGATATGTTCTTAAACTCATGCAGACAGGACAGCAAAATCTTCTGACGTTTGAGAAGAGAATTGCGCTCGTTCTGAATAGCATCAACTGCCCCAGGCGCGACAAACATGTCCATGAACTTGTCATCACTCACAGCGAATAGCTCAAAGCCGAGTGCCAGAAATAACCTTTCACGGCTGCATTTCACCAGTGAAAGAAACGTCAGAAATAACTTCAAACGTAGTGGGCAGGCATGGATATCTTAAAAATGGCTAGTACCTCTTAACAAACTGATACTGGAGACACAGCTACAGACCTACTTGATGTGCTAGCACTATACCGAAAATTGATTTTGGCAGTTCAAATCTAAAAATACAACTTTCATGGACATCAGTGGACTGAAAAATTCTATTCTGTGATGACGCTCAATTTACATGAGATCAATTGGTTCTGTAGTGGTTACTGGTTACTCATGGTAAATATGATCATGCGCTCAAGCAGCTGACAAAATCAGTTGAGAGTTCAGTGGCAGGTAATCTGGAAATTAGGTGTGGTCAAGTAGCTGAAAACATCAACTTCAATATGTATGTTTTAGAACTCACTAACTGAACAAAGTATAAAGAGTAACAAGTCTGACATAATTATCAGTTTGAACATACCATGGTGTTAAGAATCCAGAGTTCAATGCAGAGGGGACATTTCTTTCAATCAGGACTTCTCGCATCTTGGCAAAATATTGAGCAGATATTGCGCATATGGTGGAGTATGATGACCCTGACTTTGAGCCCATGTCATCTCCAACAATCATACTGTTATGGTGATTTCTGTTTGTATACGCTGCCATCCTTGCATGTCTTTTCCTTGGGCCACCGTCATTTGGGATCCCATTTTCTTTCTTCCTACCACCATGTATATCAGATGGCAGATCAGGAGAAGGCGTCTCAGGTACTGTTAGCTGGCTTTCTCTGAGAACCTCCTTTGACTCATTCCCTTTACTAGTAGGCGGTGTCGAATGCTGCTGATCTCTTGGAGGCAAGTTCTCCTGAGCTTCCTCTAGTGCTGATCCACTGTCTGCTAGATCAAAGGATGTAACTCCAGTAAAGTGACTAAACCTACTCATGGGGTTTGCTACGGATCCAACATCACTCAAAAAGTCGTTGTCATAGCAAATATGGGAGTAAGGGCTCGTAACTGAATCAAGGTGATGACGCACTATCTGCTTGCATTGCTTGGACAATTCTTTGACAAACTTATAATATGAGCACCGGAGAGCAGCAAGAAAGCCAACATAACTATCCATATCTTCAACATTCTGATGATCTGTTAACAAAAAAAAACATTTAGCAAATGGTGAAACTACAAAGTAATAATACCGCTTAGTGCTGGCAATGTAAAAACTGAAAGGACATGGTGGCTTATATCTTCAACATTTTGATTAGCTGTTACGCCCCCAACCACCCTACCCCAAAAAAGTGGGGCATTTAGCAATTGGTGAAAGTACAAAGTAGTCCCTCTGTCCTAGTATATAAGGTGCAATTATCTCTACTTCAAAGATCAAAAAAATGTATTTAATTATCTCTATCAACTTACTGTATCAATATATATATTATATGTATGTCTAAAGAGAGTACACCTTATATTATAGGACTATGAGCTAGAATAAAAAGTAGTTACGCCTTATATTATGGGACAAAGGGAGTAATAATACCATCTAGTGCTGACAATGTAAAAACTGACAGGACATGCAAAAACGTGAATAATCTGAAGTTGGGGAATGCAGATGACTAAATAGGTGGTAGAGAAAAATGCAATCCACCTACCTTTTGATGAACATGTTGAACAAAACATAAGCTACATACTAACCAAATAGTGATAATTTACTTCGCTATAAACCAAATGATACCTAGGAAAATGTAGAAAGCAAGATGAACCGGCATGAATAGCAAGGTCAGGCTCTTACGTTGTGAATCCTTATCGCGGTTACGCTCCATAGCAAGGTCAAACAGACTTTGTAGGACAAATGCAAGCCGGTCACATGCAGTATCAATAAGAGGAGCAAGCCATGATCTTGCAGCCGCCCGAGCTATCTCAGCTGCTGCCTCAGTCAACCTACTGCTTCCACCTCTTCCAGCATGGGCAAGTAGTATGTTCGCAACCTAGTGACATAAGGATATAAGTAATTTCTCCCAAAAAATTGTGTGTAAATGGTTCCAGGCTGAAGAGTACCTTCTCCCTTGACACTTGAGGGCATTCCATTGAATATGTTGCACAGCGAAATTCATGCATTACTCTCTCAAAAGCTGCACCACCATACAGCTTAAGGCTGGAGTTGGCAGGTTTTACAGGCGTATTAATGCCAGGCCAGCTGCCAATAGCACTATGCATTTGTTCCTCCTCCGTAGTCTTCCCCCATATTTCTGGATCTGGATCAGCAGATCCATCAAGTAATGCATGCTTTGGTAACGAAAGGAAATGCCAATTAGTTGAAGTCCAAGTATCAGCAATATAAACGAAAGTGTTAATACGTTGCATTGTGTTTGTAATACCAAGTGTGTGCAAATAGAAGCTGCATGAAGCATTGCCGATCTCCGGAGCTGAGAGACATCAGACGTTGCTTGTAGTTTGGAATCTAATCTCGTTAGGTCCATTGAGACATCAGTGCACCTCTGCTCTAACAATGCCAGGGTAGCTGGAGCTGCTTCTTTGTACCTCTTCTGAAGTTCAGATTCGAGGTACTTCCTCAGGCAGCTGAACCCAATGTGTGATCCATATTTCTCTTCATTGAACCCCCCTTTTACATTATCTCGCAAGTGACGTAGTACATCAATATCAACATGACAGATCTGCCTGCGGAACTCCTCATTGGAAATTGTTCCACGGTCCTTTGGAAGAGCCACGAAGAACGGGTGGATGTTATCCCCAAGGTATCCACTCGCACTCAAGAAGGCATCAACCTCCCACCTCTCCGTGAATTCCTTATGACCAAGAACAATAACGTTTTCATAAGACACAATGACACAACTTGTTTGCACTGAAGAGTGAATACAAGGCAAGCTCAAGTACCAGTTGCTCTTTGTTCTACGAGCATACCTTGAGGCGGTTGTCAAACTTGGAGATGACTATCATGGTGCGCCTGAAAGTGGGATCGATCTCCTTAAGCGTGTCGAGCCAGATCGACGAGCACCACTCAACGCTGCTCTGCTGGAGGAACAGAACGAGGCGGTGGGGAGGGGTCGCGAGTGACTTCACCATCGACCGTATCTCATCCGGTGTGCTCTCTGGCTCGCCTCTCTTAGCCTGCAGCAAACAAACAATATCATCAGTCAGACAGCTGACCAACACCATCACTGACGTCTGAGACCTAAGAAGCCCCAAAGTTCACCTATGTACCTTAAGCACGAAGCCTGGGGTGTCGATGATTGTGAGGTTGGGGCAGTGGGCGTACTCAGCCCTCATGACGATGGGCTTGGATGAGACAGCAGCCTGGATCTTCCGGAGGTGTGATTCAGTGCGCTGCTTGATGAGGTCCGCGATGGCCGTAGCCACCACCATCGGGCTCCCATACTCCTCGGAATCCTCCTCCTGCAACGCTTCGCACAAGAAATCACATCAAACAACCGCTCGTCGGGTTCACATTCTTTACTAGACTCAGGGGCGGAGGACCCTTGTGTTTGATTGTCTAGAGAAAATATCTATTACAAATATTTCAGCTGTCATGTTTTTGTTCGGTGTAATCTAAGGAAAAATACATGGCACTTGTATTATTTTGGTTTAAGGACTAAAGATTAGTCTCTCCGTTTTAGGGGGTGTTTGGTTTCTAGGGACTAATGTTTAGTCCCTTCATTTTATTCTATTTTAGTTTATAAATTGCCAAATATAGAAACTAAAATAAAGTTTTAGTTTCTATATTTAACAATTTTGTAACTAAAATGGAAAAATGCGTAGGGACTAAAAATTAGTCCCTAGAAACCAAACACCCCCTTAGTCTTATTTAGTCTCTGAATTGACAAACGGTAAAATTAAAATAGAGACTAAACTTACCTTAAAAGGTGACTAAAAGAGACTAAATCATATTAATTTCACCTTTTGTCCATAATTTATTTTAGTTGTACTAATTGTCAGAGAATGCCACATGTTTTAGTCTTCTTATGATTTATTTAATATGTTCTGAATATTTTTAGTCCCTATAATTAAACAGAGTAGAGATTAAACTTTAATCCTCTAACTAAACTTTAATCACTAGCCTAAAGTAACCCAACATACTCTTAGGCCAGTCTATTGCTATTGATATCTGCTATCGGTTTGTCGCAGTCTAACTGTCCAGCAGTTTAATCGTCCACGTACACATAGTACATAACAATACAAAACAATGTTTTGGGTAAATTATAGTGTGGACATGGTATTATAGTCCATAAACAACTCGTCCAAACTACAATAGTCCGCCGTACCTTAATTTTAATCTGTTCTCCGAATAGATTCGATATGGGACTGGGAGAAGCAACGGGAGAAAATCTAGGCGACGAATAGTAGCACACGCACCTGGAATCGGCATCTGGGCTCGAGGGCAGTGGGGTCGTGGACCATCTGGAGGACGAGAGGACGGCGGGTGCCCATCTCGACCTCGCGGACGTTGAAGCGGAAGCCAAGGAGCGCCTCTAGGAGGGAGCTCTTCCCATCCGACTGGCCTCCAATCACTACTATCTCCGGGATGGGAAGCTTCTCGCCGAACGCCACGGCCGCTGCCTGCAGCCGGTTGTAAGCCTCGAACCGTGCCTTCGACTCCGCCGTGATCGACGCCGACGCCGCATCTGCTGGCGCCCGGCGAGTGGATGGAGAAGGTGACGGAGCCACGGCCGATTTCAGGTTCGGCGTCCGGCTGGCCGCCGGGGACGAGAGGGAACTGGCCGCCATGCGATGCGAAGGCAGCACTTGGGTGAAGAGGGGATTTGAATTTGAAATGCGGCGAGGGATCAGATGGGATGGGAGCCGTTCGGGTTCGGGATGGCCGTTATATTAATGGATCAGATGGGCTGGGCTGGCACGGAGTTGTACAGCCCAACTAGCCCCCATTGGTAATAATGCGGCTTCAGAAGTTCAGAACGGCTGGATAGAACTGACAACAGTTTTTCTATATCTTGTGAGCTGTTCTTTTAGGCATGTCTTAATTGAAAAAAAAAATCTGTCTCTACACCGCTCTACTCTTTGTATATATTATTTATTAACTATATTTATAATCTAGAGGTTCAGAGCTATATCATGAAATCTGTTTCATATCTCCTATACTTGAAAAATCGATCTAAGAGCTCAAGGTTGTTGTATTTGCTGAGATATACTTGAAAATCGATCTAAGAGCTCAAGGTTGTTGTATTTGCTGCTTGTGTAAGACTGTCGCCTCAAATTTTCTATAAAAAAATCCAGGCACCTTAAATAGAGCAGTTCCCGAGTCAGTGTTATCTGACCCTTCTAGCAATGTGAAATTGCATGCCGTGCAACCCAGATAACATGAACTCATGCAGAAGAAGAGTAACTGCACAAGCTCACATCATGTTGAATGCTTCAGGTTCAAGAGGTTTTGCAACAAGTTCACAGCACAAGTTCACATTAGAAATTCATGACAAGCCAAGGAAGTCTGTAAAAGGAACACATACAACAAAAGGTTTTGCGTCTCGACAACTAGGGTCGTCACTCATTCAGCCATCAAGACTGGATATGTAGTCTTAAAAAGTAGTAATCCGTAGTCAAAATTCGATGAGCAAGATCAGAAATTCGCATCACGGCCATCACCTGAACTTCTGCCGCCGTCTCAGCTCCCGCTGTATAGCCTTTTTTCTAGCGTCGTCTGAAAACTCTACGTTCTCTGCAGACCGAGCTTGGGGGCTTATGACGCTCCCTGAAGCACCACCGCCCTGGTTTTCTCCAGCAGGTCCATATCCTGGTGGAAAGGCTTTCAAGTCCATACTCCTTGAGCCATCCGTTCCCGGGATTCCTGAAGGGCCATATCCTTGCTGCCCGACTTCGTTCGGGATAGTTGAAGGACCTGTAAACATTCTCTGCCCGCCTGTCGAAATCCATGAAGTGATATTGCCCTGACTTTCCCCAGGCCCATAACCTGGCGGACCGGCTTCTCTTGAGATGTTTGTAGAACTCATAAACACTCCCTGCTCATAACTCGTATTCCAAGAAACACGACTGCCCTGGTTTTCCTGTCCATACCCTGGCGGACCTACTCTAGGGTTGGTCGTAGGACTCGTAAACGCCATCTGTTTGCTGCTCATATACCATGGAGTGTCGTTACCCTGGTTCTCTCCAGACACAAATCCTGGAGGACAGGCTTCTCTTGGGAAGGCTTCAGGACTCGTAAACGCTCCCTGCTGGTAATTCGTAGTACATGAAGCGCCGTTGCCCTTGTTTTTTCCAGTAAGCTCATATCCTGGTGGGCCAACTTCTCTGGAGATGGTTGTAGGACTTGTAAACATTCTCAACTCGCATCTCATATTGTCATTCTCCTGGTTTTCTCGAGGCCCATATCCTGGCGGACTGTCTTCTCTTGAGGTGGTCACAGGACTCATAAATACTCCCAACTCGCAGCTTGCATTCCATGAAGTGCCACTGCACTGGTCTTCTCTAGGCCCATATCCTGGTGGACCAAGTTCTCTTGAGATGGTTGTAGGACTCATAAACAATATTTGTTCACTGCTTGTATTCCAGGAAATGCCACTGCCTCGGCTTTCTTCAGGCCCATATCCTGGAGGACTGACTGCTCTTGAGCTGGTCACAGGATTCATAAATAGTCTTCGCTCATAACTTGTATTCCATGGAGCCCCATTGCCCTGGTTTTCTCCAGTCGCATATCCTGGTGGACCAACTTCTCTTGCGATAGCGGTAGGAGCCAGTATCACACTCTGCTCACAGCTAGTATTCCTTGAACTGACCTGAAGAAAGTTTTCTCCAGGACCAGGACCATATCCTGGAAGACCAGCTTCCCTTGAGATGGCAGCTGGAGTCATAGTTATTTTCTCTTCACACCTGGCATATTGGCTCGGTGGGATATCTTCTTCAATGCCTTCGTTAAGATTTATTTGGACCATCAACTTTTCAGAAATCATGTCATTTACATCTGCAGCTGGTTTATCTATCAACCCAACATTGGGTTCTATTACTTGTATGTCATCAAAGGTTGTGCTATTATTATTCACAGTAGTATTTTCTCCCGGGCGTTTCTGATTCTTGGCAACAGCATCTCTTGAATAATGACGAGTGCCAGAGAACCACTTACTGATCTGTTCGAAGAAACTATATTAGGACAAGAGGGAACAATAACAGCCCAATAAGAATGTAGATCAAGATTCTTCAGGGCAGCAGTAATACCTGATTAAATGTCAGTCCTAGCTCTTGTGCCAGACTCTCTTTTGTTGCACGGCAAGGATATGGATCTTTTTCAAAATGTTCCTTAAGCTTCTGCGAGAGAAAAATACAGCGTTAACACTAAATCTGTATCAGACTACAATTAATTGGATTGATTTGTTGAGAAAAACTTGATAATAATTATAACTACACTAAAAGGAGAGATGTATTATATACCTGACTAACTATAGGGCCAAAATGATATTTTGAGACCTTGCCACTGCTGACATTGGAGCGAAGAAATTCAGTTTGCTGCTCACTTGCAGAACCATGAAGCTGCTCACTCTGAATACGTTCATTATTCTGCTCCCTAGCTGGTGCTCTTCTGGAACACCGTTTTGCAGAACGAAGTGATTCAGTAACTGATGATTTTCCATGGTCTTGTAATCTTGTTTTTCGTGGTGTGCTAAGTATGGACCACTCTTCATCACTTGAGTCAGATGATTCTTGTTCGTAAGACTCCTTTAGAATTGCACATGAAACAAATGAAAGGGAGATGAGTAAAGCTAAGGGACGGATTCCAAAATTCATTCTCTATTTTCATATTCTGAAATGAAAACACCCACTATCAAAACCTACCATCTCAATTTCTGTTCCAGAAAGCGGTATATCTTCATTATTACATTGGTTAAGACTGCTCTGCATCACCGGTTTCTCAGGAACAATGTCATTTTTATCCCTAGTTAACTTTTCCATCGCTCCTTGGTTAAGATTGTCCTGCACCATCGGTTTCTCAGGAACAATGCCATTTCTATCCCCCGTCAACTTTTCCATCACCCCAGCATTGGGTTGTTTTGCTTGCATGCTGTCTACAGTTGTCTCATCATTATTCTCACAAGTATGGCTGTCAGGATGCATTTCTTTTTTGGCAGAAGCAACCCTTGAATAGTGACGAGTACTAGAGAACCATTTGGAGACCTGTTAACAGAAACTCTATTAAGGAAGAAGTATAACTACAACTCCACCAAGTGTATGGCACGGCAGAAAATTCTTGGGAGGGACAACAAATGCAGAACTTAGTACCTGATTAAATGTCAAGCCTAGTTCTTCTGATAGATTTTCTTTTGTTTCACGGCTAGGATATGGATCTTTCTCAAAATGCACCTTCAATTTCTGCAAGAGATATATGTCATAAGTCATAACTGATCTCAAGTCACAATTAAATGGTTAAAATTGTCAACACAAAGTAGCTGGGTGAAAATTCAGATAATAAACGCAACAGAGATATTTAAAAAATTTCTATACCTGGGTAACTTCAGGATCATACTTCCGTCCTGTGCTACTACTGCCATTGGAGCGAAGAACTTCAGTTTTCTGCTCACTGTTAGAACCATGAGGCCGGCTCTGTGGTGTAAGTTCATTATTCTGCTGCCCTGCTGGTGCTCTTCTAGAGCACCGTTTTACAGGACGAAGTCGCTCATCAAGTGAATCTGTTCCACTGCCTTCTAAGAGTTCTTTTCCAGACCACTCTTCTTCATCACTTGAATTAGATGATTCTTCCTCATATGCCTCCTTTGTATTGCCAATGCAGTAATGAAAGAGATTAGAGAAAAGAGTAGGGCCAGAGCATGCATATAATAATTTGCTTTAGTGTGCAATGTAGTTTTAGTGTAAGTCGTGAGCTGATTGCGTCACTAAAGATGGAATTCCATTGACAAAGAAATTATGAATGTTACTACCCCTATCAGTATTTCCAATTATTCTATTTTTGTGCTTTTTACCTTGATGTTTGATATTTACGGAGGATTTGTTTGTTTTAGTGGCCCTTGTTGGGTCTCTAGCCTACTCCAACTTGTTTGGTAATACAAAAGGCTTTGAGCGGAAGGGCCTCTAGCTGAGTTGGTTAGGTGGTCTGAGTAGCACTCCTTGGTCTTGGGTCCCCGACTCCCCGTGGGAGCGAATTTCAGGTTGTGGTTAAAAAAATCCCCACGTTTGTCCCACGCCAAAGCATAGATCTAAGGCTCGGCCCCGGACGTGGTCGTTCTCACATGGGCTTCGATGCCGTTTTGTATGGGTGGGGCAGGGGTTTTCTCGACCTTTGTGAGGTCTTCTTCTTACATACAATGCTCGGGGGCTCTCTTACACCCCGCAGGTCGTGTTTTTTTATACAAAAGGCTTTGATTGTCTTTGCATGAATGCTTGACAGTAGGACCTAGTTTAGTTTAAATTTTATTTTATCAAACATGCAGTGTATATTATATTATGAAAAATACATAGATTTAATTGCTTGAAGCATTTTCCCTTAATGATATTGTAAATCTATTCACCATGTGTATAACAATAAGATAGGGGCTGCATCTTTCTGCTTGAAGGCCTGTAGACATATAAAAAAATGAAAAGTTTTCCTATCATGAATACAAATAGCATGATGAGACAGACATGATCTGATTTTATCTTTTGTCAGAAGCATTAGTTTGTGCTCTTGCTGCTACTAGAAAAGAAAAACATGAGAGGAATAGATGGAAAAGGGGAAGATAGATTTGTGTTGTATATGGCGAAGGGACCAAGGTTGCTAGTTCCCAACCTTTATATTTTGACTACATTCAACTATGCAACAAAGATAAGCATTTAATGTTTACTGGAAGAAGGGTTCCGTTCTTACCTTTCATATAATCCTATCTCTTATATTGTTAAACTAGGGATAAAATTATTCATATTGCATTCTTACCTTTCATATCTCTTATACTGTTAAACTAGGACTTAAATTATTCACATTAGGGCTTAGCAAAAGGTGGGAAACACCAGATACAGAAAACATGTATTCATGGTACCAGGAAAATGTGAGAGAGATGGCATACATACATCGTATAGTTTTTTGTAATCCAACCGTTCAACCTGCCGCCTGCTTGGAACTGGTAGCACTATGTCTTGCTCTAGCTCCATGTCCATAAATGCATGATTGTGGTTTTCTTCATTAGAGCGTCTACTGTAGGCCCTGAGTTTCATTCTATCAGTACGGTTTATCACATTTGATAATGGAGATGCCGAGACTTCATCCTGGCCGCAAGATTTAGCAATCTCAGCACAAAAATAATCAGAGTCAGATGTGAAATCTGACTCTTCTGAGTTCAATCCATCATTTTGGTCTTCACTAGAATCTGGACCTGCTGGATCGAAGTCACCATCCCCTGAGTCCTCCGAAGGCAAGCCGAGGTCATCCGCTGTACTTGCATTATTAGAAGCAAGGTCGTTAGTATCCCAGCTCATCCTAGAATCTTATGGTAGATCCTACCAAGTTGAAAAGAGCCCATCCCACTATGGCTCTTGAATTTCGTAGTACCCCGATCCTACATGAAGTTCCATGCGATCCTATAAGTTGGGTAGGATCTTCCGTAGGATCATGATCCTAAGATCCTACATAATAATTGATGTAAATGACTTTTTACATGACGTGATTAGTCACTTGTGATAGAATATTATTTAAAGTTAAAATGGATTGCAAATACTTGTCAACAAATTCACATAAATTTACAATGAAGTCAAGTAAACTAATTAATACTATAGGCCTCAATCTTTGATAACATATGTCATGTTTGGCACACAAGATTTTCACTTTTTTCTAGCCATAACAGGTGCCAAACAAGCAGCTTACACCTATTCATTGTGGGGAGGAGGAGCTGTCTGTTATTTCAGATTTATTGCCTTGTGACGTGAAGGAGTTCCCAATTCCCGTGTAACTACCTTGGCCTCCCCATATCCATCAGAAAACTGACAAATGTTGAGCTTCAGCCTCTCATTGACAAGGTCTCGAATAAGTTACCGGGGTGGAAAGCATCCCACTTGAGTACAGCTGGACGTCTGATGATGGTCAAGACGGCCTTATCTTCTATCCCTGTGTACTCATTGCTGGCCTTGGACCTTCCTAGATGGGTGATCAAAGCAATTGATAAACGAAGGAGAGGTTTCCTATGAAAAGGACAAGACCAGGCCAATGAGGGGAATTGTCTTGTCTCTTGGGAATGCGTTCAACGGCCCTTTCATTTTGGTGGTCTTGGCATTATCAACCTGGAGCGGTTTAGTTGGGCTCTTCGTGCTCGTTGGTTGCGGCTGCAAAAGACAGATGCTGCTAGACCCCGGGAAGGTCTCCCCATTAGGGTACCTCCAATTGCGCAAGCTTTATGCAAGGTTGCTGTTGTTACCCATGTGGGCAATGGGGAATCAACCAAATTCTGGACAGATCGCTGGATACAAGGTAAAACTGCTGCAGAATGGGCACCTAACCTGCTTCAATTGGTCCCCAAAAGAGCTAGACGGCAGCGATCTGTGTCCCAAGGTCTACAAAACAGAAAATGGGTCTCTGACATTCAAGGGGCTCTGACAGTACAAGTTTTAGTGGAGTATCTGCAGCTATGGAACCTTTTGGACAGAGTGGAACTGCAGCAAGTTACGCCGGATCAGCATTCCTGGCACCTATCCAAGCATGGGATCTATTCTAGAAATCAGCTTATGAGGCATTCTTTAATGGAGCAATTAAATTTGCCCCCTGAAAACGCATCTGGAAGACTCAGGCTCCTCTAAAAGGCAGATCTTTCATCTGGTTAGCAGTTAAGAACCGTTGTTGGACTGCCGATAGACTTGCAAAAAGAGGAATGTCCCACCCTAGTTCTTGCCCGCTTTGTGACCAGTCTATGGAGACAATTCAACACTGTCTGACTACCTGCATCTTCACTAGAGAAATCTGGTTTCTCTTATTCTCTAAATTGGGCCTACAAAGTCTTGTTCCAGAAGCTGATGACATTATTATTAGATGGTGGAGTCCAAAGAACATAGAAGTGGCCTCGATTCCTTCATTGTGCTTGTAGCTTGGGAGATTTGGAAGCACAGGAATTCTTGTGTGTTCGATGGGAAAAGACCATGTGTTCTGTCTGTCCAACAGGCTGTGGCTAATGAGTGTGTTCTTTGGTGTGCAGCAGAAGCCTCGGCTCTTCAGGGCCTGCTTGGCCACCTCTTAGCTGTTGGAGTCTAGGCTTTGGTCGTTTTCTTTTTCTTTGGTGTAGTTAGTCATGGATGAGTTTTTGTACGCTTGTTGGTGGCCGCGTAAGGAGGCCTCTCGATTTTGTACTGGTCCGTTAGGACCCTTTTTCTCCTCTAAATATAATGTCATGCAGCCCTCCTGCGTTTCTTGGAAAAAAACAAGCAGCTTACCAAGCGGCTTAAAAATAGAGCTCAATAAGAATGAACTATTTTTGTCAAATGTGCAGGAAAGCTTTTTTTAGAAAATGGAAGAAACTTCACGCTTCTGCGTCTCCACACACAGTGTTCACATTATTACATAGTTTCAGCGATATTGCTAATGAATTAGGGAAACATGGAATGCAAAAGTTATGCATGAGTCTATTATCAAATTTCCATTCATGGGAAGCGAACAGCTCCAATGCAGTGGTCTCTAATTTTCTGCTCGCTAATCGGAAGTCGGAACAAATGTGTAGGAAAGCTGCATATCATTATATTAAGAAGAAATAGGGCAACCCCCCTTGCAAAACCACACAACCCCATCAACAAGCTCAAACTAGCATTTGTGCCTAATACAAATTGTTAGTCTGAAGAATGAATTGGATGCCAGCTTTTCTGGGCAGCGGCTGGAGACCAGCTTTTTCCTCCCGTGTGCAACTCCTCCGCCAGTCTGCCTACGACTTTCTACATCCATGTCATTCCCTCCATCCAAGCCACCCCTATTTGCACCTCACCGAGTCACCGTGCGCAGCAATTTTGGAGGCGTGGAGGACTGGAGGTTCTAGAGCCCCCGGTCTTTTATCCTTTGGCTCAAGGGCCAAAAGCAAAGATGAGGGATGGGCTTATCCAAAAGCTCATTGCCTTCTCCAACACCTAGGTTCTTTGTCACCAGCTCGCCTCCAGTGGCACCAACTGCAGCAAGCCCCCCCCCCCCCCCCGAAATCCACTCGTCAGAGATTCCCTCGGAGAAGATCCATTGGCCAAAGCTAACTTTGCCAAGCTCTCCTCCGATGAGGCTGATTGCAATCTCCTTGTTCAACACGACAACAAGGGAGATATTGCTCCCTCTCCATGAAATGGGGGGGGGGGGGGGCATAGGAGAAAGGAGAAAAGGCCAGAAAGCTGCCAAAATGGGACAACTTCTCCTTTGCATTTAGCAGCTTTCTAAAAACTCGACCTGCAGGGGGTAAGACAGCCCCCGGGTATTTTTTTAAGAAGACCTTATCACACAGGTCGAGAAAACCCCCGAACCCCTGCCACACCCATACACAGCAGCTCTGAAGCCCATGTGAGAACGACCACGACCGGGGCTGAGCCTTAGACCTGTGCTTTGGCGTGGGACAAATGAGGAGATTTTTTTAACCACGGCCTGAAATTCGCTCCCACGGGGAGTCGAACCCAGGACCCGAGGAGTGCTACTCAAACCACCTAGCCAACTCAGCTAGAGGCCCTTTCGCTTTAGCAGCTTTCTAATAAGTAGTTGTAGTAGGCTAGCAAAAGCTAGCTTATAGAAAAGTTTGAGTTGTGCCAATCAGGCCCATATCACAAATATTTCATTAAAAATATATTGATTGTGAAGTTCAATAGGATCCCTTACTACAATCCAATTCTACGATGTAATCTGGTATTGCCAGGCAAAAAAATGATCCTAATCGGCGAAAGGGTCTCTAGCCAAGTTGGTTAGGTGGTCTGAGTAGCACTCCTCATGTCTTGGGTTTGACTCCCCGTTGGAGCGAATTTTCGGGCTGTGGTTAAAAAAATCCCCTCGTCTGTCCCACGACCAAAGCACGGGTCTAAGACATGGTCCTGGTCATTCTCACATGGGCTACGGTGCCGCTGTGTATGGGTGGGGCAGGGATTCGGGGGTTTTCTCGACCTGCGTGAGAAGGTCTTCTTCTTGTTATAATGCCGTGGGGGCGGTCTTAACCCCCGCAGGTCGAGTTTTTTTTAAAATGATCCTAATCCTAACAACCTTGATTGGAAAGAACAGACCTGTTTTTGAAAAGGTTTGGAATGCTCAAACGAGGTAATGAATTCTAAGACATCAGATCTGACCTTTGCTATCATCCTCTTCAGAAAACCTGATTTCATTCACCATGTGCGTTCCAACCAATGCAAGGTTAGCACTGTCCTTTATATGATCTGGCAGCAGATCAGAAGCATCAACTTGTTTAGAACCATTGGCAGTTGAAGCTGCCTCAGGGAAAACTTTCTGCAGAGATTAAAAGCAGTGTCATATTAGAATATAATTCAACCTCATTTATCTTCGTTCTACAGGTACTTTGTAGGTTTTTACCACCCATGAGTCATGAATGGAGAGTTTGCTTCCTTGAAGTTCATTTAACGCATCTATATAGTCTGCTTTGCACACACATGCAGGGCAAAGCCATCCTTCATCCCCCGGAGGAACTAGACATAAAAACAATTATAAATGAGCAACGAATGCAATGATGATTTGAGAACATAGGGAAACCAAAAGATGTAGTGGATATTACTTTCTTCAGTTAGCAAAGGAGGGCTCAAACAATTCTGGTGGAATCCTCTGTCACAGGCTCCATCACAAAGAATGATGTCATTTTGTGAAGTAACATCCTTTGAGCCACATATGGCACAAAATATCTGAAAGCTGAAACAAATTATCTCTGCACTAACTTGACGACCAGGCTTAAATAATGTTAGATAACAAGAATAAAATGAGACTGCCTACATCTTCGCTTGAAATTTGTCCTGCTGAATCAAACAAAGATTCTTCAAGCTTCCCCTTCGATAAAAGAGAGTCCATATTTCGAAAAGCTTCCCGGATTCTTAACTTGCATTGAAGGATTTCTGCCTTGGCTCGTTCAAGCTCCTTCTCGGGTCTTATTTTTTCCAAACTGCAAATTTATACAATCAACACAGTACATGACAAGAGGCCAAGAGGGCACACTTGAAGTCTATTAATAGAATTACAGAAATGCATGGTGGAATGTGAGTTGCAAGATATTCCCAAAATATTGTAGGCAGATATAGAACATTCAATGCAGCCAGTATGTGACCAAGATCTGTTCTATTTGACATTTTGACATACCACCCTAGCAAAAAAACTGTGAATATGGAATAACAGTTACATAAAAAAGAAAACAAAGTTAGACACCTAGTATATGAGGATATTGTACTTGTACACATTGTATCCTACCTAGTAGCAACTAATTATATACTTTTTGGAATGAAGTGAACTAATAAATGCTCCAAATCAATCACTAATTCTAGAAAAGGGTGAAATGCACAAAATGGAATTGAACAGCAATATGAAACATGTTTCATGTTTGATGACAAACCTTTGGCCTTTCCAACCTTCACTTGCATAAGCCTGAATAAAGGCTTGTTCATACTTCATTCGATTCAAAATATATTTAATTCTTTGACAAATTTTTAAGTAGTCCTTCTTGGGACTGCGATCCTTTGAAGGCTTGCAATTTCTTTTTTTTGTCACAGTTGGTTCAGCAGAAGTACTGCCATTTACAGGCTCAGTACATGTCTCATTCTTCTTTCCTGAGGCAGAGCGAAGAACCCTGACACCAATCTTTGGGTTATCAGTCTTTGGCATTGCACCACCTTTCTTTTTCCTCGCAGCTGGCTGAGCAGCAGTACTATCATTTAAAGGCTCACTAGATGCCTCATTTGCCCTTTCTGAGGTAGAGCAAAGCACCCTGGCACTGCTCTTAAAGGAACTGCCATTCTTTCTTCTTTTCGCAGCTGGTTGACCAGTAGTACTATTATTTAGTGGCTCAATAGATACATCAATCTTATTATTTGAGGCAGAGCGAAGCACCCTGACACTGCTATTGGGACTTCCCTCCTTTGAACGACTGACACCTTTCCTTCTATTTGCAGCTGGTTCAACAGCACCACTATCATTTAAAGGCTCGGTACATGTCTCATTCTTATATTTTGAAGTAGATCGAAGCACCCTGACACTGTTGCTGGGACTTCCCACCTTTGACGGACTGGTGCATTTTCTTTTACTTGAAGCTGGTTCAACAGCAGCACTATCATTTAAAGGTTTGATACATGTCTCATCCTTAGCTTTTGAAGCAGACCGAAGCACACTGAGACCAGAGCTCAGACTCCCCACCTTTGAGGAATTGGCGTTTTTTCTTTTATTTGTAGCTGCCTCACCAGCGGTCCTGTCACTTTGAGGCTCACTGCGCGCCATATCTTTATTTTTTATTGCAGAGCGAAGCACCCTGACACTGCTGCTGGGACTTCCAACCTGTGAGGGATTGGCATGTTTTCTTTTATTTGCAGCTGGCTTATCAATGATCCTGTCATTTAGAGGCCCGCTATGTGCCTCGTCCTTATTTTTTGATGTAGAACGAAGTAGCCTGACAGTGCTATTAGGACTATCTAGCTGGTTGCCACTTCTTTTTTTCACAGCTGCTTGGGTAGCAGCAGCCGCATTCAGAGGCTCACTGTCCTTATTATTATTGGCTAAGGCAGAGCGAAGAACTCTACCACTACTATGTGCAGACCTCAAGGGATACCTTTTGCTTGGTGATACTTCTGACCCTTTCCTTCCCATTTTACTGTTTGTATGTCATACACTTGTTCCCAATGTCGTTGTGGCCCTGAACAAGACCAAATAAATGATAAACACAAATGAATATCCTCCACAGTAACTGCTAGGCCACCGGAATATCAGAGAAACCTTCATTAACAAGGTAAGTTATCCAGTCAAGATAGATGTGTCAAGACCTACAGTGATGAAAAATATTAAAAATATGTGAATATGCTTGTTAATAGTGCCAACAAATATTAAAATCTTCTTTCGCTAATGCATATGTCCTCAGTAATTGCTTTGAAAAGGGATGTTTTCTCCATGGCTCACAAAATAATGCAACTAAAACTTAAGGGGAAAATGAATGTAAGAATGCAAAGGAGCACTGGATTCAACAAGTGGAGAACAGAAGCCAGGCAACCCATATACATAGGTCGGTTCAAAACTAAATATATGCATCACAGCAACTGCATGTCTGCATGTATTCATCTCAATATCAAAAATAAGTCAGACAGGCAATATATCATATGTCATGTTCTTTATGTCGCCAACATGAGATGCTAATCTAAGAACAACTCACTTGAAGAACAAGACAGATCAATTTCTTGATCAAAATTAGCACAGCGTACATTTCCAGGATGATTTTGACACCATATTCTATAAGTAAATTAACACCCTCCATTCCAAGTTTCACACAGCTAACCTAAACTAACCAGGTTAGAGTTCCACTCTGCCACTAAAACATCTGGAGCACCCTAAACTCACCACCTTCTACACTGGAATTTGGGCTTGCAGGTGGGAGTCAGTAGCACAAGAAATGGGTGTACACATGTACACCTGATAATTTGTGCAAGAAACCAAAGATAGTAGGCATAATACATGTACACACCTGTGACTTAGATCAAATCCGAACACAGATAACCAAATAGGTTACGTTAGGGTTTAGGTCTTCTTTCACACAGTAGGAGGCATGGGCGGTTCTGGATCCCCTGGATGGGGTGCTACGAGTTCAGTCCAAAAAACATTGAGCATTTACAATTCATGGTATTTGGAGATGCGTGGCTGGGTGCTTAATGAGAGAGGGTATGGTTAATCATTAAGCATCAGCATATAAGTTAATTCCCAAAGTGCAAACAGGCAGAAAGATAGGTTCAACCACCTTTTTAGCTTGCATTGAGCATTGGTGCTACGTGCTAACTCATCTTACCTTCCAAGCATCAGGTGCTAATGGTATGGTAAGGAAAACCGGGGGGGGGGGGGGGGGGGGGGGGGGGGGGGGTTATCTAAGCAAAGGCCAAAGGGCCAAGCCCAACCGGACACCCCAACACACACCAGGTCATTCAGCGCATCCCGAGATCGCTCGCCTCCTTGCGCTACTCGTTTATCTTCCGCAGGAGCTCGCGTTTCAGCCGGCGGCGGTGGCACCGTCCGGTGCTCCCCAATCCTGCCAAAAGCCCCAGCAATCACCGATATTCATCGAGACCTTAACCCCCCCAGACGGACAGATCCAGAGTCCGACGGCTGCGGCTCCGCGAAGGCGCCAGGCAGCCTGTGGCTTGTGCGGCGGCATGGTGGCGTGCCCCAGCTGCTCAGTGAGGATGCAAATCTAGCAACAGCATCCAAGGTCAGCACCCCCTTTGCCCCTTATCTAGATCCGCCACTGGTGGAAAGAGAAGGGGTGGACACACCTGGCGGGTGCTCGTCGCCGGCGAAGGGCAAGAGCCAACAGGAAGACCTGGTCGCCTATCCTACGGCTGCGTCGTCGGTCGCCTGTCCTACGGCTGCGTCGTCGGTCGCCCAGTCGTCGCCAAGACACAGGTAGAGGCGTAGAGCTCACGGAGAGCACGCCTGGTACTGATTTGCATCTGTAGGCAGTAGGCTGTAGCAGGCCGCTGGCCACGTGTTTAATCAAGGCGTCAAAAACAGATGTCATCGTGTCTGTTTTCTGCCTTTTTTACTTTGATGAACCAAGATTGACTCCAGTGTCAAGTCGAGTGCGATCATTAATAGCATTTTTGTTTGAGAAATGGATTCTTCCATCGTCTTCTCGCTTCTAACTTTTTTTTATTAATTTGTAGAATAGAACAAGTTGATCCATCGCATTTCATTTCTCATCGACTAATAATTAGTTCTAACATGATAAATGAGTTTATTCCATCAAATTTGTGTAATGAATTTATGATGCACCACCTCACCTTATTAAAAATGGATTGATTCTTCGAACCAAACACTCCAGTAATAAATTGCTCTACCGGCTATATCCTATTCCAATATCGGCTATATCCTATTCCAAAGCTCGTGTTATGACTAGAGCAGAAAGCGTTTGGCGTAACTTTGCTCCACTCTAAAGTAGATTTAGTCCAAATTACTTTAAAGTGGAGCATAATTATGTCAAATATTCCTAAAACTTATGACGTGTTTGGTAAGTAATTATGTCAAATATTCCTAAAACTTATGACGTGTTTGGCAAGGTATTTCAAAAACCATAGTTTTAGAATGCTAAGGTTTTAAAATGTCGTGACACAACAAAAGTTTTATTTATATCACTCTAACCAATATTTGTTTGGAGACAAAGTATCTAAAACTATGATATTTAGTGTACATGTTGTGCTAGAAGCTAATTATAAACAAAACAATTAGGTTGGAGTAGAACTTTTATGACCATGTTATTCTAGATAATACGATATTTTTAGAGTATTAGAAACTCTACTCTAATCCAAAATAAAAAATATATATAGCATGGCTAGTTGTTGTTTAAATACGTTTACAATGTTCTTAAATCTTAAAACCATGGTATTTTTGGAAGTAATCAAAACTACTGTATTATACTATTGTATTGTAAAATCATGATTTTAAGAAACATGATTAGCAAAAGAGACGGTGAAAACCACACAGACGGAACGCCCCTTGGAGTCTTGATTTCTGATCTAGTACACGGTACAGAGCACCAAAGCTCCTATAACCCCAAGCACAGAGCCGATGATCGCTCCGTCGTCCAAACGTGACGCACCCGCCGTCGGTGGTGGAGCGTGCGCGTTGTCGGGCGCCGAGGCCCACACCGGTGAAGGCGCCGGCGGGAACGCCGAATCGGGTACCGGTGAAGCCGCCGGCGGGAACGCCGCGTCGGGTGCCGGTGCCGCCGGCGTCGTCGACCGGCGAACCGCCATCACGATTATGTACAGCTTCTGGCCCTTTTGGCACCGTTCCTCGTCGCTGCTGATGAAGAAGAACGGGCCGGACCGGTCGAGCTTGAACACCGAACGCTCCGAACTGCCGCTGCTGCCGACGGCCTGGAGCCGCCGGACCGGGTTGCGCGTGTTGCACGTGTCGAAGTCCTGCTCCGTCACCAGCAGCACAGAGTCGACGCCCTCCTCGTGCGTGAACACTGCGAGCCAGGAGGAAGGCGCACGTACGTCACATGCATGCTACGAGCTCAACCAGTTCATCGGGTTGTGCGGCATTCGTGAGGGCAAAACGAGGAGAGATGGCGAAGCCAGTTACCGATGGTGTCGTTCACTTGGAACCGGCTGCGCCCGGCCCAATGGTTGTAGCTCTCGGTGGGGTCAAGGACCCAGCCGTCGCGGCCACCGGCGTAGAAGACGTGAGCCTCCGACGAGGAAACCACGGCCGCCAAGCCGACGGCGATCGCCAGCCAGGCCGGCACCGGTGACCACACCTCAGAAGCCCCCATTATCGCCGTCTCTGGACCGGCCGGCAAGTCCTGGGGATGCGATGCAATTGGGAAGAGGTGGCCGGTCGAGGGATGGTATGTACTGCTGCAAAGAGGAACTGGTGGTTTATATAGGCGCACGGCGCACGGCGCGCGGCGAAGTGATACGGTTGCTGACCTCGGCAGGCACAGGTGGAGGCCGCGGAGAGATGCATACCGATGAGTCGATGGCTCTGCACGAACCAGCGAAAGAGAGCACCGCTTTGCGTTGCGGTGCGGGCTGGGTTGATCGACATCTCAATCTTCTTCCTTGGGTCTTCGGTGATCAATGTCATGTACGCCTGCGGGCCTGCGGCGGCCGGCAGCCCGACATATCTGCAGACGCGCGCACCCGAGGAAGCCACTTTCGTTTGTATACCACCATATCTATATCTATAGATAATAGACTGTAGGGGATCAGGTCTATTTTCTCAATATATCTATAAGATCCATTTTCTTTTATGTGTGGAATTAATGCACGTCCTAGGGTGTGTCTATATCTCGAAAAGAAAACCATTACATATTAATGCTTTGTTTGTTGTTCAATGTGTCGTTTTGCTAAGAAAATGCCACATTTCACTGCAGGATCATAGTTCAGGAAAGTCAACATGCAAAAAAAAATCTACATAGAGAAACTAGCACTGAAGTCCCAGTGGTGAGCGGCAGCCAGAAATTTCTCGTTCGTATTCAGTTGTTCAAGCTAAAGTCTTAACATATATTAGTGTGTAAATATCCATCCTCTGTCTATATCTAATATCCTAAAATATATTAGCCTATCTTTTTTATCCACATTCAATAAATATAGACATTTATGTAACCTACATTCATATGTTACTTAATTAATAGATATGAATATATGATTAGTCTAAAACGAATTATATTTTAGACCGGAGGGAATAGTAAAGAGCTAAAGGTCTAGTCTATTTTTTTATCCACCACCCCTAACTAATTTCATAAGTATAGATATATGCACAATTTAGACACAGGTTTGATTTTGAACTAACATGTACATAGCTACAGGAATCCTAATCTAAATAGATCACTTTCAAATTCTCAATCCTGATCTATCCTCAAAGTATATCCGCAATCTCTTGGTCTGTCCGTCAAATTTTCTTATCTAGTCATACTGGGCGTCAAATTTTCTGTCCGCAATTTCTGGTTGAGAATAATGGGGTTTGATCGAAAGTCACAGATTAGAGGATATGAAAGTGATAGATGTATCCCTTTCCAACCTGACGATCAAATTCAAGTTGCAGTAGTGCTGGACAAGATGCAATAGTATTCCCAGATTCAAGTTGCAGCAGTGCTGGAGAAAATGCAATAGTATTGGACTGGATGCAGTAGTGCTAGAGAGCGACTGTGCCATTCCAAGAGTAGTGATGTTGCTAAAACCAATATAGTCAAAAGTATGAATATTAAGTGGCTTCGTGTTGTGGCTATACTTTTAAGATATTATGATGGAACTTTTGAGCATATGGTTGCACATTTAAGCTTGTGCGTTATATTTTCCTTAATAGTACGACCTTTTCTATACTCAAATTCAAGATATTAAATAAATTTAAAGATCCTTGAGTCAATTCTCGTGTCCTTTTAGTAATTTGGGGCTCCATCATATTGTATATTATCTCTTTTTTTGACCTGCTAGTTAACTCAATAGATCTCATTAGTTATGTAATTGCACGCCATTACCACTAAAACCCATATTTAGAGTTTGATTGCACTTACATCTATCAGCGTCGAGACAAAATTATTAGTCAAAAAGATTGCATCAGTCCAACAACAAAGTTCAATAATAGGAACTGAACGTTGAACGATCGAATAGACGACCGGAGGGGAGTAAATGAGAGTGAATAAAAATCTTGTGTTGAAGCACTCTTAGCTTGATTTGTAATTATTGGAGTGTAAAACTCTAACCCTAACAGGGGTTGGGTGATGTATTAATAAGCCGAGTAAACTGGGTCAGGCCCATTACAGAGGGGTGAGATGGTCATTACACGGGGAAGACCCCAAACCCTAAACGGGTATTCTAACACCCTCCCGCAGTCACAACTCTATCCTGTACAGATGTTGAGATTGGAGCGAAAGTCTAAAAATACACTTGACGGTAACCCCTTGGTGAAGATGTCAGCGAATTGCAGCGTGGTGGGGACGCTGAGAACCCGAATGTCACCAGCAGCGACACGCTCGCGGACGAAGTGCAGGTCAATCTCCACGTGCTTCGTGCGCTGATGCTGCACGGGATTGGTGGAGAGGTAGACCGCGCTGATGTTGTCGCGGTAGACGAGGGTGGCGCGCTGAAGGGGACTGTGGAGCTCGTGGAGGAGTTGTCGAAGCCAGGAGGCCTCTGCCACGCCGTTGGCCACGGCGCGGTACTCGGCCTTAGCGCTGGAGCGAGAGACGACGGGTTGCCGTTTGGCAGCCCAAGAGACGAGGTTGGCGCCCAGGAACACGGCGTAACCGGAGGTGGACCGGCGCGTGTCGGGACAGCCAGCCCAGTCAGCATCGGTGTAGACCACAAGCTCCGACGTCGGGGACGGTCGAAGTAGGAGGCCGTAGTCGAGGGAGCCGCGGAGGTAGCGCAGAATCCGCTTGAGCGCGGTGAGATGGGGCTCCCGCGGAGTGTGCATATGCAAGCATACCTGCTGGACGGCGTAAGCGATGTCAGACCTGGAGAAGGTGAGGTACTGGAGCGCGCCGGTAAGGCTCCGGTAGGACGTCGCGTCGGCGACCGGAGGCCCGTCGTCCTCAGAGAGCTTGGCCTGGGTGTCGACAGGCGTGGAGCAAGGCTTGCAGTCAGACATGCCGGCCCGCTCCAGGATGTCGATGGCGTACTGGCGCTGGTGGAGGAAGAGACCCTGAGGCCGGCGCTCGGCGGTGATGCCGAGGAAGTGGTGTAGGGGCCCCAGGTCCTTCATGGCGAATTCCCGCTGAAGGGCGACGATCGTGCGGTGAAGAAGGTCGGCGGTGGATGCCGTGAGCACAATGTCGTCGACGTAGAGCAGGAGGTAGACGGTGTCGTCGCCGCGCCGGTAGATGAACAGGGACGTGTCCGACTTGGCCTCGACGAAGCCGATGGAGGCCAGGTAGGAGGCGAAGCGACTGTACCATGCCCGTGGCGCCTGCTTGAGGCCGTACAGGGACCGGTTCAGCCGGCAGACCAGATCCGGACGGTCAGCGTCGATGAAGCCAGTGGGCTGGCTGCAGTAGACAGTCTCCGTCAAAGTGCCATGGAGGAAGGCATTCTTGACGTCGAGCTGGTGGATCGCCCAGTCGCAGGAGAGGGCGAGGGAGAGGACGGCGCGAACAGTGGCGAACTTGACGACGGGGCTGAAGGCCTCGTCGTAGTCCACTCCGGGGCGCTGGGTGAAGCCCCGAAGGACCCAACGGGCCTTGTAGCGGTCGAGGGAGCCGTCTGAGGTCAGCTTGTGGCGAAATAGCCACTTGCCGGTGACCACGTTGGTGCCTGGTGGACGTGGCACCAGGTCCCAGGTGTGGTTGGCCAGGAGGGCTGCGTACTCCTCCTCCATAGCACGACGCCAATGTGGGTCAGCGAGGGCAGCACGAACGGAGGAGGGTACAGGGGATGCGTCCGGAGGAGTGCAGGTCATATCCGCTGCCAGGATCAGCCGGTTGACGGGGCGAAGAACGCCAGCGGCGCGCCGAGTCACCATCGGGTGGATGTGCCCGGGGTCGCGGTGGATGGCGACCGGGTGGTATACTGACGACTCGGAGCGGGTCGCCGGAACGTCGGGAGCGGCGCGGGCCGCCGGAACATCGGGAGCGGCGGGTATGGCCGGCTCGCGGCGGTGATAGACGACGGCAGGGTCGGCAAAGCGGGTCGTGCTCGTCGACAGGCCCGAGTCGGCAGGCGCCGAGGTGGCGGCGTGGCTGCGACGGTGGTAGACGAGCGCGGGGTCGGCGAAGCGAGTCGGGGTCGACGGGGCCGCGCGTGGCGCAGGCGTGGTCGACGAGGCCGCACGTGGCGCAGGCAAGGTCGTCGGGGTCGCGCGTGGCGCAGGCAGGGTCGCTGGGGCCGCGCGTGGCGCAGGCGTGATCGACGAGGCCGCGCGTGGCACAGGCGTGATCGACGGGGCCGCGCGTGGCGTGGGAGGGGGCGCGAGCGGTTGTGTCGTGGCCGCACGAGGTACGGGTAACGACGCAAGGCGGGGCGCCGGGGGTGGGGTGGGAACCGGATCAGACTCGAGGAGTGAGTCTAGATCAGTGGGTGGGGTGGAGCCTGCAAGGGGAAACACATCTTCGTCGAAGACGACGTGACGAGAGATGATGATGCGGTGGGAGGTGAGGTCCAGGCACCGATACCCCTTGTGGTCAGGGGAGTAGCCGAGGAAGAGGCATCGAGTGGAGCGAGGAGAAAGCTTGTTAGGGGCGGTAGCAGAAGTGTTAGGGTAGCAGGCACAGCCGAACACGCGCAGGTGGTCGTAGGAAGGGGTTGTGCCGTACAGGGCAGAGTGAGGTGTAGGGTGGCTCACCGCCTTCGAGGGAAGACGGTTGAGGAGATGCGTGGCAGTGTGAAGGGCCTCTGCCCAGTAGGTGGCAGGGAGAGACGCCTGAAAGAGAAGGCAGCAGATCATGTTGGTGGTGGTGCAAATCATGCGCTCGGCCCGGCCGTTCTGAGCAGAAGTGTAGGGACACGAGAGACGCAACTGGACGCCGTGAGTGAGGAAGAAAGAGCGGGAGGCGTTGTTGTCGAACTCGCGGCCATTGTCACACTGCAGGGCACGGACCGGGCGGCGGAACTGGGTGGATACCCAGGCAAAGAAGTGAGTGAGGGTGGTAAACGTGTCGGACTTCAGCCGAAGGGGGAAAGTCCAAAGGAAATGGGAGTAGTCATCCAGAATGACCAGGTAGTACTTGTAGCCGGAGAGGCTAAGAACAGGAGATGTCCAGAGATCACAGTGGACAAGATCAAAGGCTTGAACAGCCCTGGACGTGGAAGTGGAAAAAGGAAGACGGGAGTGACGGCCAAGCTGACAGGCATGACAGAGGTGCTCAGAAGAGCCTCGAGTATATGGTATGTCAGAGTGGCCGGAAAGCTGGGACATGACGTCAGGTCCAGGGTGCCCGAGGCGACGGTGCCAAATGGCGGAGGAGGTGGTGGTAGTAGCAAGAGCATGTGATGTGGTGGTAGTAGTAAGTACAGGAGATGAGGCTACTCTGGTGTGGGGAGTGGAGGGCAAGTGAAGAGAGTAGAGGGGGTCGGAGCTGTCACAGCGAGCAAGCACAACATGTGTGGGAAGGTGGCGTATGGTGAGGCCCCAGGGGTCGAACTCCATAGAGCACTGGTTGTCACTAGTGAAGCGACGAACCGAGAGGAGGGGATGAGTCAGTCCGGGAGCAACAAGGACGTCGTTAAGGCAGAATGGTCCTGGAAGAACCGATGTACCTACTGAGGTGACCGGGAGGGTGGAACCGTTGCCGACGACGATGGAGGTAGGATGTGAGGGGTGGGGTGGATGGGAGTGGAATAACGAATTAGTGGTGGGGGTAGTGTGGAAGGAGGCCCCGGAGTCAACCACCCAATCGGTGGTGGTTCGGGGAGGTGGAGGTGGCGAAGGTACGGTGTGAGCGGAGAGAGCCAGAGAAGGTGCCCCGACAGAGGCACTAGGAAGGGAGGGAGATGACACGGGCTCAACCGCTAGGGAGGCGATCGCAGCACATGGGAAGACAAGCGGTCCAGGCACGTGACGACCCGCCTGAGGGTGGACCTCGACGCAGTCACGAAGTATAGGGTTCCAGACTGGATCGAAGGACACGAACATGCCCCGGATGAGCTGGCCGTCGTGGAGGAGGACGCGCACAGTTGCGAGAGCGGCGGGCGAGGTAAAGCTCATGGCGACCGGTGTAGGAGGGTCGTGTCACTGCTGGGCCGGGGCACGGTCACCCGGTGCAGGGAGGCGCGGACTGGACAGCCGGGCGCGAAACAGCAGGAGCGCGGGTCCTCCCGCCAGGAGCTCCTGGACGACACGGTGGCGACGTGCGCGAGCAGGAAGGGCGCAGCTGGCGGTGGGGGCGGCGCCTGAGCTGGTGCGCTGATCTTGCCGTCCGCCGCCTCAAACCCCAGAACCGGGGAGAAGGATGGACGATGGGGTCGGGCGTCGGGCGCGGGTGCGGCCCCGGATGCGAGGCGGCCTGGCGCTGGGCGGCGTCGGGGTCGACGCCTGGGCTGCTCGGCTCCCTGGCGCGAGTGCGGCCGGGGTCGAGACCTGGCGGCGGCCGTCCAAGGCGCGCCTGGGCGGGGATCCGGCGGAGTGCGCGGACGGCGGCTCGGCCGCAGCCTGGGCAGGTCGCGGGGCAGAGAGCGGCGCCGGGCGCGGCTGCTGCTCCTGGCGGCGCGTCGGGCCGCGAGCTTGGGGACGGGCGGCTCGGCGGTGGCGAAGGAGAGGTGCCGTCGGTTGGAGCCGGCGGCTGGGAGAGAGCAGGGTGGGAAAGACCTAATCTGATACCATATTGGAGTGTAAAACCCTAACCCTAACAGGGGTTGGGTGATGTATTAATAAGCCGAGTAAACTGGGCCAGGCCCATTACAGAGGGGTGAGATGTTCATTACACGGGGAAGACCCCAAACCCTAAACGGGTATTCTAACAGTAATCTTAGCCAAAACCATTAAGACCATCAAAATGCTCCAAAAAGGTTTAGAAGAAAACCCAAAAGAGTTAGGGCTGAGCGGTAGTGTCGCACGTGGAGCAGCAATAACGCACAACAAAATTTGCTCTAATTGCCTCCCAATGTTGCGAACAAAGTGAAGAGAGGAAGGGGAAGCCACTCAAAAAGTTTGAGCATAAAAAGGATAAAAACTTCAAAGTCAAATCAGAAAACTCAAACTCAACTTGAGTTTTATCAAAAAGTGCAAATCTGTTAGAAAACTTATCCATAAATTGGATCAACTCATACAAGATGTTGCAATGAATCCAAGACATTTTCTAAACAACAGATAAACCCCAAGACACTTTCCAAACTTGCAAAGCCAAAAATCAACTCAAAAAAATGAAAGGGTAAAGAGGAGAAGACCCATCATAATTTGGCACAAATTGAAAACCAGAGGGCTAAGTGAGGTTATGGCCACACTTTCTCAATATTGCATGAACTTAGATATCAAGGTTCAAAGCATCTAAGGATTTCCTAACTAAATGAGAAGGAAAATGAAGATTACAAGCTAGGAAGATGTTAGAGAGATAGTTCAACGGTTCAACTCTCTCCTCCTATTTATATAGGGTTATTCATATTTCATAAACTATTCATAGATACATAAAGTCTATCCACTCATACAGGATCAAAATGGACCAAATCTTGGATTTCTTTATCTGACGACCACACACTCTTCACGAAGTTGGTTCACCTCAACGCAACCTTTCGCGCTGACACCACATGCGCCTTCGATTTCCTTTAGAACCGTGTTGTCGGGTTTTGAGGCTCAAATTCGGTGAAACCCGTGAATTGTTGTGTTGTCTGGTTTTGAGGCTCAACGACCAAAATCCTCATGGGTACCGTACGCACCCCACATCCTTGACATGTGCCCCACCGCCCCCAACCACGTTGACGATATATGATCCACTTCTCCATGTCCTTGCGTCTGTCATTGTTCCTAGGTGTCAGTCGCCATGGCTACTCATCTGGCTTCTCTAGGTCCTCGATCAAGACCCAATGTTCGTCCTTCATCGCTTTTGATCCCTCGACATGAACCCATATGAACTTCGTCATTGACCATTGTCTCCAGACTCCACACCTGCACATCATAAACCAAAAGACATGTTACACAATCACGTCCATGCCCTAGTTAGTCCACACAACTCAACCCAAGACGTTACACTTGTTGACAATCACTCATCACAATCTAAACCATAAGAGCACATATCAACCATGTGTTCACAAATGTATAGAATTTGGAACGAAGAAAGGATAAGGGTGAGCAAAAGAGGACGGATTGAGGAAAGCCCACGGGGGAGCCTGCAAATCCAGCCAATTCAAAAGAGGGATACACTTTTAGTCCCTAAATTGCCAATCAATATAATTAAAGGCGCCTCCCAAATAGAAATTGTAGGGACTAAAGTTTAGTTTCTAAAGTTTAGAAGGATGACTAAATAAACCAAACACCCCCTTATTTGGACCATTGGAGAATGAAGACAACAGTTCACAAGTGTCTGAAAGAGAGGAACCAAGTTCAGAAAGGAAAACTAATTCCACAGATCAAAAGGTTATTTCAAGCAGCATGAATGCAGGATCTTATCCTCAGCTTACAAAAAAGATGATCCCATGTGATTATTCAGATACAAACAAGATCATTTTTATGCAAAATCTCATCTTTGATTAACAGAAAGTCCACATTGCATATCAGAGAAAGATCTCACCGAACTATCTCTATATATACTCCCTTTGTCCCAAAATAAAATTTGTTTTACATTTTTAGTTATTCATACAATAACTAATGTATTTATTTTATATATGTCTCTATATTCATCATCATCTATTTGAACATAGACATAAAAGTTAAAAAGTTAAAACAACTAATATTTTAGGACGGATAGAGTACTTCTTTTCACAAATCCATTGCACAAGAGCAAGCTGGAAGTAGTGAACACGACACATTTCACATAATAAAGTCAGTTCATCCGAATGTTAGGATGGATATGTTGTGCGTGTCTTCTGTGTCACCAGTTTATGATTTTCATTCCCCTACATTTCTCCAACTAGTTTAATAGAAGCTGCACCGATGCTGAAATGATCCACCATAGCCCCCTCATCTCAAGTGCTTGTCAACCCAATCAAACATCTCATCAGCGTGTAAGCTCGTCATCTCGTGGTATCCATAAGCAAGATTTAGCTCTTCCTGGATGTGATCAGCCAACGCAGACACCTCTTCCCAGAGGCCCCTCTTGACCAATGCATCCTTCCATGGCGTTTCCCGGCCATCCTCTTTCATGTATCCTTTGTCATCAACGAAAGCTTCTTCCCTGAACACTGTCCAGATCCTTTCTGATAGCCCGCGGTCCAGCCCAGGTATCCTCTCGGAAAGCAGAGTAGGCGTCAAAGGGAGCTCGAGGCTCTGGAGCTCCTTCACCTCAACGCCATTCTTCATCAGCATCTTGGAATTCTTATCCACCAGCACTGCCCTCCGCTTATCTTTCGGCATGTGGATGAACATCGCGGGAGGGTAAACCGCCGGAAGCGCGCCAGCTGAGCTGCCGAACGCGCCCTCGGCGATCATAATCACGACGGCGGCGAGGCTCATCTTGGCCGCCAGCCTG
This sequence comes from Zea mays, assembly GCF_902167145.1. Taxonomy (NCBI): domain Eukaryota; kingdom Viridiplantae; phylum Streptophyta; class Magnoliopsida; order Poales; family Poaceae; genus Zea; species Zea mays. The sequence goes on from NC_050098.1 coordinate 202,595,042, forward strand.
GACACGAAGTACCCGCCGGACGAAGCGCCGAGGGCGACTACCGGCAGGCCTTCGAGCCCGTTCTTGGCGGCCCAGGACCGGATCACCCGCTTGGCGACGTCGACCTCCTTCCCCGGCGACCAGCACTCCCCGGCGCTCGCGACGGCCAGCACCGCGAACCGCCTCCGCAGCGCGCGGTCCGTGATGGCGACGTCCTCTGGCAGGCCGACGCACCCCGGGCAGCGCGGGGACGGCGGCCAGAAGTTCTCCGGGCGGCAGCGGCAGCCGTGGGCGACGAAGAGGACCGCCCTGGCCGGCCCCGCGGCGGGTAGCTCCCAGATGGCGCGCGCTCTCTCCATGGTCTCCACCGTCGGGGAGGAGAGCGGAGGAGCCTCCCCGCGGGCCCCGTACGAGCGGGCGGCGGTCAGGGAGTAGAGGAACACAGCGGCGGCGGCGGCGGCCGTAAGTAAGAGAAGCAGCGGCGACGCGAAGGGGCTGGTCAGACTCAGAGTTAACCGTCCCGGAGCGTGGGATGGTGTCGATGACTTGCTCGGCCGATGCGAGGAGGACTTGCTCATCTGCTTTGCCGGCTGCTTGTTTCTCTGCAGCGGGGAGGGGGGATCGGGTACCATGAGACCTCCAAGCCTCGACGGCTCGACGCACGGGGAGCAGAGGAGACAGATCGCCAGAGGGAGGGGAACGAGTCGCCTCTTCGGGCTCGGGGTGTCGTCAGAGGAAAACGGACAAGTGATGATGAACTGAAAGGCCGGAGTATGGGCCGATCTAGCCTTGGCAAACCAGGCCTGGCAAGCAAGTCATACCGGCATGGGTTTGGACAAACTAGGGCCCAGATAGACGACCTCAAATGTTACTTAGACCCTGTTTGTTTTCGATTGTGATCGGTACAGATGACAGTTGGCTGGAGCTGTTTAGGCTGTTGCTGCAGGTTTATTGTTTTTCCCACTTGGATACTGTAGCTGACTAGCTGTCCAGAAAGACCTTTTGAGGCAGCAGAAGCTTTTTCAATCAGCAACACTGACCGTCCAATTGTTCAAAATAATAGTAATTCCACTGACCCATGCCATCCGGGCATTTTCGCTGCTGACAAGACACAATGGATGGGATGAGATGAGATGCAAGCACAAAGCCTGCTCCGCCAGCAGCCCACGGATTAGCTGCAAATCAGCACACTGTCTCGCCCACTAAACAGCTGCTGCCCAGGAGGGTTCAGCCTATTGTACCCATTACTGTCCACATCCTGCCTTGTCGCTTTTTATTGTATGGCCAGGAGTGTCGTCTCATCTCTGAAAGAGATGGGCGCGGAGTCTCTACACGCGTGCACCCCACTAGTGGTGTAAACGGAGCTTGTATAAGCGGTTTTACTCCATGCCTATTATATTACCAGCCGGTCTGACGAGTCACTTTTTGTTAGTTTCTTCGCGAGCCATAGGGCCTGTTTGGTTCAGCTTTTTTCTGACCAGCTTTTCTGAGAATCGGGCTATGGGGAAAATCTGGCTGTGTAGATAATCTAGGTATCATTAGGATTACGTACGGAGGAAGATAAAGTTGTCCATATGGCTTACGATCTAGAAAGCGACGGATTTCTACTATTGCAACGACTCAACCGATAATGTATTTATGTTGATTTTGAATGGTTTTTATCCAAACGAATTTTATAGAAGCTGGCTGAAAAGCTGAGCGTTTGGCAGCCCGCAGCAGCTTCTGTTGACCAGAAGCTGCAAAAAGCTGAAACAAACAGGGGCATAAACTACCTGCCGTTTTGACGCTGCATGCATCTAATATATATTTTTGGACCAATTTTCTCTATGTCATTTGGAAAATATACTCGTTCATTGTGTGTCATTGACCCTACATATCATACACATATAAAATATATCTATATGCTAATTAGTGGCATACAAGGAATGAATATAAAATTTGATGGCATACCAAATTTTTTTCCTATATTTTTTACACGAAGAAGCGGTATAAGAAAAGACACAGTGGGATGGCCGGATCACCATCTTCCTGTCGTGATCCTTCTCGGGCTGGATCTACCGTTGTCTCTTTGGTTCCTCTGGCAGGCACGACCACCCTGACCGGTATAGACGTGTGCGTTGTTGTCGGCCTCCTTGATGGGGCTCCTCGATGATAGGATACGAAAAGAAACAAGAAGGCCCACAGAGTTGTTGTTGTCCCTTTTACGTCGTCTCGCTGGTCGTTGATGCTCGAACGTCAACCCTCTGAAAATGAAGCTATTGTTGTGTGTCTCCAAGCCACAGCACCGTACCACCTCGACTTCGATTACCTCGGCATCCAGAGGCTATTATCTATAGAGAGTGCACACCGGTCTCTAGTCTCTACTCCAGCCGCAACACTCGCACCTTCATGACGCTGCAGCTAGGGGGGATTTCAATTGGTATGACTTTGTATTATGCATTATTTACCATGTGCATGTTTCTTAGTAATTTATTCTCATTTGATAACAATTTATTCCCATTTGAGACAATGTTCTACTTCTATATATATACACACACCATGCATTATTATTATATAATTTAATTTGTTGTGTGTTAAATATTCTTTGTACTCCGTCACTTTCTATGATATTTTCAATCGATTGATGAGCGTGGAGTGTTTTAGCTTTGGAGGTCGTTTAAATGTACTACAGCTAATAGTTAGCTGGTTATTTGAATTCTAAAATTACGGACAAAAATCATGTACTTGTAGGGTATTTGGTTTGAGGAATAAGCTAGTAAATCATCTTCTTACTCCTCACTTTTTTTGTTTGGTTTATGGAATGAAATGAGTTGATCTATCATCATCTCATTTCTCATACTTAATTAGTTAGTTAGTACTAACATGAGAAATGTGATCATCACACCAAATTTGAGAAATAGACTTATGATGCACCAGTGATTTATCAAACCAAACACCTCTTAAATCTTACTATTATGACTAGTTTGGAGCACCATTTTCCCAAGTGATTCTTATTTTCAAAAAAAATGAACTAATTTCCCTTCAAAAAAATAAGGTTTTCAAACTAGCGCTAAGTGTTTAACTATTTATAGATATAAAAAATAGATCGATCTATACTATATATTGAACTAATAAAACTATTTACTTTAAAAAGCTTAAAAATGGACTTAGTGCCACGGGGCCGGCTCAGTCCATTTCCTCGACGAAATCAGAAGCCGGTCTCCTAATTTAAAACGTTTTTAAAAAAACGTATTTTGTTACTACTAGATGACTTGATGAACCTAAATATAGACTATCTGGCTGTCATTATTTCTGATTTAGGCCTTGTTCGTTTGTGCTGAATTGGTGGGTCGGAACGATTACTAACCGGATTGCTTCTGTAATTTATATAAACTTTGATTAACTGGAACGATTTCAGGTGTAATTCGACACAAACGAACATGTCTTAATATTGCCGGAATATAGCGAGCTGCTTAATAATCTACTTGTCGGAGCTGCTGAGGAATCCGGTCATGTGGAGCACGGCGTTGCGGACGGCTCGGAGGTCACGGCCCTTGAGCGTGCGGCCGTGGCCCACGCACACCGACGAGGCCACTCTCCGCTCCTCCCCGCACCGCCTCGCCGCCAGGACGTGCGGCGGCACGACCCCCACTTCTTCTGCGCCATCGTCGTCGTCGTCCTCCTCCTCCTTGTAGCTGCGCGTCCACGAACCCCTGCTCGTCGGGCGCGGCCCCATCGGCGGCATCGAGGGGATGCGCACAGGCGAGGACTGTAGTGGGTGGACGACCGCGGCGCCTGGACGTGGTTGTTGCGGCTGATCTGTGAGGTGCTGGCGGCAGCGGCCGTGGGAGGAGTCGGCCGGGCGGTGGTAGCCGTGGTTGTGGGCAAGGGCAACGTCCGGCCACAGCATGTCGGCTTCCTGGAACTCTTCCATGGCTACTTACTAGATGCACGGCCAGGTACACCGCCTGCGGCGTACGTTCCTTCGCGTCTGTTGCTGGATTTATACTGTAAGCGCCTAGCGGAGGAGGGTGGGGTGGGGTGGTGCGGTGCCAGTGCCAGTGTGCCACCAGCCGCGCGCGCATGGCGTCATGCAGATGCGGTGCGGGAGTGGACTGTAAGCATCGGGCGGCGCTGGCTCTCGCTCGCTCATGGTGTTCCGTGTTCGTGACGGTGCATGCACGGAGTGGAACCATCCGACCCGTTCTGGTTTGTTGCGCTGTATGACGTCACGGCCGTTGTCCATATGCACTAGCACTAGCAGTACCTTCCCAGTTTTGTCAGGGCTTCATTTCATTGATGCATGCAGAAGAAATGAGTAGAACCAAAGATGCGAGGATTATCACACCGTTCATACTGATTGGATTGAACACCTACGTCTTCATCATCATCATCAGCAACATCTTCGTTATCAGTGTGAAGCGCCGAAACGAACTATATGGATCAAATCGGACAACCAATCGGTAGGTAACTGTTGACGGAGACGGAAGGGACTGTGCTTGGCGTGCAATGGTTGCCGAGGCGGCTCGCCGCTGTGCAACTGTGCGTAGCGTAGCTCTATGCATCACGCTACGATAAAAAAACCCGCAATAGTCACGCTAATTCTACTATATACAGTTTCCTGAACCTTCCTATAGCGTACAGATTTTCTCTCCCTCCCCACAACACCGCCGTCGCAACGGCCCCGCCTCTACATCCTTCCTCTTCTCATCACATCCTCATCACAGCAGACGTCATCGCAATCCCTAGTATCCCAATCTAGATCCTCGGCCACAACCAGCAACACCACTCCAAGCCTAGCCGAGCTCGCAGCAGAAGGGGGAGGCTCACTGGTTTACCATGGCGCTGGTCGCGCACCTCAGGGCTTGCTACCCCTGCGCCGAGGCCCAGGGGCGGATTTACGACCGGGGCTGCCTGGGCTGCAGCCCCGGTCGCGGCCCAGTAACGGGAGAGCGATTTCGTGCCCAGCTCTGCCTCGTGCCCATTACTCAGCCCCGCACGACTGCGCCTAACCTAAACCAGCCGCCAGCCGTGGAGGATAGGAGGAGATCCAGCCGCCCACCAGGCCGCCAGCCGTGGAGGACAGGAAGAGACCCAGGTACCCACCGCGGCATTGTACCACCATCCAGGCGCCCACGGCCCCACGCCCGGACGGCCTGACGTCCGCAGCACACAGCGGCGCAGGCGCGCAGCGCTGCTCGCCTAGTCGCTGGAGGCCAGAGCCGCCGCCCGCTGAGCCGGACCGCCGGACGAGCGGAGCCCGCAGGTCGCAGCGACGCTCGCCCCACCGGCGCCCGGATCCGGAGCACCGCCGTTGTCCAGCCGAGCAACCGTGAGCCGAGCAGAGCAAGGGTTTGTGATTTGAAGTTTGATTTGATTTGATTATTTATTTGATACTAATCTCATGTTTAATTATAGAAATAAGATGGACATTATGTTTAATTATTGCTTGATGTTTTCAAGGTGGATGGACAGTGGTGGATCTATGGGTTTAATTTTTTTGTTTGATTTAAATTTTTTTGTTATAGTCTTAGTAGCCCCCTCTTGCATCAATCCTGGATCCGCCACTGCCGAGGCCCGAGGGCAGGGGAGAGCTCGCCGGTTCCGGTGATGACTATGTTGTCGCGCACCTCCAAGCTGGAAGTAGTGCTATTTTCGGCGGCCTGCTCTGACCGCCGAAAATTCCTTATAATTTTCGGCGGCCAGGGCCCAGCCGCCGAAAATAACTCTGGCCGCCGAAAATGGTATACAGTGTTGTTGTGTGTCTAACTTGACGCCGACATCTCGCTCCTCGACGCCTGCAACACCATCGCCGCACGCCTCCACCGCCTCCTTGCGTGCCTCGCGCTCGACCTCCTTTTATGATCCACTTTATGTTGCTCCATGCATGCATGATCCACTTTATTCTTTGCCTTTCCTTAAGAGGCTCCAATTTTGCTTGCTTTGTTGCAAGAAAACGAAGTAGGAAAGGTTATTTGTTGAAAAATTAGACAAATTCCAGTTTAAATTCCGAATATAAATCATGATAAAATCAGAAGAACTGAAATAACAAGCCAAATCAGATGATGCGTACTGATTAGACTTACTGATAGATGGCACGCGCCGGAATCAGCAGGGTCGACGATGTCGAAGTAGCGAAATCAGCAGGGTCGACGAGGTCAGCAGATCACGAGCAGTCGCGTGAAGACGCTTCCCAAAAACCTTATTCGTCCTCTCCCGGTGCAGGATCTAGAAGACGAAGGGTTCCGGAGACCTGCTCTCCTGATCGCAGATGCACCTCTGCGGTCGGGACGAAGGGAACTAAAAGGCGGCTCAGATATGAAGAGAGGCGAAAGCGAACTGGGATAATATGGAGGCTGGCTGCCGGGCTCCTTTTATAGGGCCGAGTCCGCGACCCCCGTGCTTATCCGCCCACGAAAATCTCGCAATCAGTTGAGATTTTATAGCGATCGGTTAGGATAAGCGTAACAGCCAAGAAACCAAAAAATCGAACGGCAAAAGGTAGCCGCGCCCCCGCAAGGCGAGGGGCCGGATTTCGGCGGACCATTCACGCGCATGTCGTGCGCCCGCGCCCTTCGCCCCGCCCTGGCCTGGCGAGGCGAGGCGAGGCGAGGCGAGCGCGCGCGCGTGTGGCTCTCCACACTCTCTCCTCTCATCCATGACTTGGTGAGTGAGTGTGGCTTCCATATTTAAGCTAGCTCTACTCCACTAGAGCTAGCAATATGGTGCTAATGGTTCCACCTATCCTCTAGCCATCCTCTTGTATGGGCTTTTGAGATTTTCTGGGATTTATTTGAATTTCTTAATTGGGCCAAGCCCATAAATCCTAACAATCCCCCACCGGATCTCAAATGCCCATCTGCAGTTTTCGCCACTGTTCACTACTGTTTAATATACTAGTTTTTCAGCAGAGACTGTTAAGTTGAACTTCCGCCTAGAACTCCAAGCTACACCAACCCACAACTTGGACAATGGACTATGCCTTGAATTGCAAGTTTTGCGTGAATGGGTTTCACTTGAAGTCATGACCAGTACTTGGCTACCAGTAGTCCCCTTCTCGGGTGGAGCATATACGTCGTACTCCAAGGTCTCTTCATGAGTTTACTAGAGATCACCCAAATCTCATAGACTGCGACGTTAGACAGTCTAACTCATATAGGTGTGTTCTTTCAAAGAATGTTCTGCAGGACAACATCTTCGCTAGTACAAGCCAACAGAACACATTAAGCATAAAGCCAACCTGCCTTACAGCATTTGAGAGTATTGCATCTTTACTTAGAGAGGGTCAAAGGTTACTCTCCTCAGTTCACCAATGGCTTGTTCTTCCCAGGACCTAATTCACGGGATCTCCGATCACATAGACTGGGTTCCCACCATGGCAACTTTATTCGGGTCTCATACCCATCTCTCTCGATGCGATTTCTATCACATTACGTGGTAGTCCCTTGGTAAAAGGATCTGCCAGATTTTTATCTGTTGAAATATAAGTCACACTTATAACTCCGGAGTTTCTCAACTTTCTGACAGACTTCAATCGTCTTTTGACATGTCTTGATGACTTTCCATTATCCTTAGAACTCGTCACTTTAGCAATCACTGTCTGATTGTCACAGTTCATAAGGATAGCTGGTATTGGTTTCTCAACCACCGGCAAGTCCATCAAGAGTTCACGCAACCATTCTGCCTCAACGGTTGTTGTGTCAAGTGCAGCTAGCTCGGCTTCCATGGTTGACCTCGTCAAAATGGTCTGCTTGCATGACCTCCATGATACTGCACCTCCACCAATAGTAAAGACATAACCACTGGTGGCATAAAGCTCGTCTGCATCAGATATCCAGTTCGAATCACTATATCCTTCAAGTACTGCATGCTGACCAGAATAGTGAATTCCATAACTCATTGTACCTTGCAGGTAGCGCATAACCCGCTCAAGTGCATGCCAATGATCAGTCCCGGGGTTTGACATGAACCTGCTCAATTTGCTCACAGCAAACGAGATATCGGGCCTTGTTGCACCAGCAAGATACATGAGTGAACCGACAATCTGAGAGTATCTCAATTGGTCTAAACCAATTCTCTTGTTCTTTCACAATTGCACACTGGGATCATAAGGTGTTGGAGAAGGTTTGCACTCAGAGAAGCCAAATCGCTTCAAAATCTTTTCAACATAGTGAGATTGCGAGAGAGTAATCCCACCATCTGCCTTAATCAGCTTGATGTTTAGAATCACATCAGCTTCTCCCAGATCTTTCATATCAAAACTCTTTGATAGAAAAGACTTGACTTCATTGATCACATCAATGTTTGTGCCAAATATCAATATATCATCAACATATAAGCACAATATAACTCCTTCGCCCCCACCACAGCGATAATATACACACCTGTCTGCCTCATTAATGGCAAAGCCTGCAGACGTTAGAGTCGTGTCAAACTTCTCATGCCACTGCTTTGGTGCTTGCTTCAGACCATACAAAGATTTCAATAACTTGCACACCTTGCTTTCTTGACCCTTTACTACAAATCCATCAGGCTGTTCCATATAGATTTCCTCGTCCAGCTCTCCATTAAGAAAAGCTGTCTTTACATCCATCTGATGAACAAGGAGACCATACGAGGCAGCCAAAGAAAGTAGTACTCGAATAGTGGTCATTCTAGCAACAGGTGAGTAAGTATCAAAGAAGTCTTCTCCTTCTTTCTGAGTATAGCCTTTAGCCACAAGCCTAGCCTTGTACTTTTCAATTGTACCATCGGGCTTGAGCTTCTTTTTAAACACCCACTTACAACCCACAGGTTTGCATCCATAGGGTCAATCAGTGACTTCCCACGTACCATTTGAAAGAATGGAGTCCATCTCATTATGAACTGCTTCTTTCCAATCATCTGCATCTGGAGATGCAAATGCTTCTGCAATGGTAGTAGGAGTATCGTCCACAAGGTACACAATGAAATCATTACCAAAGGATTTTTCAACCCTTTGTCTCTTGCTCCTTTTAGGAGCATCATTGTCATCATCCTCTAGGACAATTTCATGTGGCTGTTCAAAACTCTCAATAGGTGTACTATGTTCAGGAGTTATCTCAGAAGAGTATCTAGAATTGCTATGAATGTCTTTCATTGGAAATATATGTTCAAAGAAAGTAGCATCACGTGATTCCATAATAGTATCAACATACACATCAGGAACTTCAGATTTAACTACTAAAAATCTATATGCTATGCTACACGAAGCATATCCAAGAAAGACACAATCCACTGTCCTTGGACCAAGCTTGCGCTTTTTATTAATTGGTACATTGACTTTCGCCATGCACCCCCAAGTGCGCAAGTATGAAAGTGATGGTTTTCTCCCAACCCACTTCTCATAAGGGGTTTTCTCTTCTTTGCCCATAGGAATTCTATTCAGAACATGACATGAAGTCAGGACTGCCTCCCCCCACCATGCCTTAGATAAACCACAAGTGTCTAACATGGCATTCACCAGGTCAGTCAACATACGGTTTTTCCTTTCAGCAATCCCGTTTGACTCGGGTGAATAGGGAGGAGTCCTCTCATGAATAATGCCATGTTCTGCACAGAAATCATCAAAGACTTTGGGAAAGAACTCGCCACCACGATCTGATCTAAGACGTTTTATCTTTCTCTCTAGTTGGTTTTCAACCTCAGCCTTATAGATTTTAAAGTAGTCTAAAGCCTCATCTTTAGTTTTTAGCAAGTATACATAGCAAAATCTAGACGCATCATCAATCAATGTCATGAAGTATCTCTTACCACCTTTTGTCAACACACCATTCATCTCACAAAGATCAGAATGTATGAGTTCTAGCGGTGCCAGGTGTCTCTCCTCAGCAGCCTTATGAGGCTTTCGAGGTTGCTTCGACCGCACACAACTATGGCACTTAGAACCTTTGACTATGGTGATATTCGGAATTAAACTCATGGTTGCAAGCCGAGACATAGAGCCAAAATTAATATGACACAAACGAGAATGCCAAATACTCGCAAGATCATCAACATTAGCACAAATATGGTTCACAGACTTATTATTGAAATCTAACAAAGAAAAGCGGAACAAGCCTCCGCAATCATAGCCTTTACCAATAAATTGTCCAGACTTGGACACAACTAATTTATTGGACTCTAAAACTACCTTGAACCCATCTCTACATAGAAGGGTTCCGCCTCGCCACATGCGAAACATGTCAATTCAGCCTTGTTCTTCTTCTTCTTGAAGTTGGTAGTTTTGTTGGGCTTGTTAGATTTTGGCTTTCCTTTGCCCTTGTTGTGGTTCTTCTGAACCATGTTGGCGCTGGAGTGGCCCTCGCCTCCTTTAGATCTCGTGTCCTTAGCCCGAGCTTTCTCCTCAACATCCAGAGACGCTATCAGATTTTCAACTGATATCTCCTGTCTCTTATGTTTCAGAGATGTGGCGAAGTTCCTCCATGTAGAAGGCAACTTTGCGATAATGCACCCAGCCACAAATCGGTCAGGAAGGACTATCTTAAGGTGGTCGAGCTCCTTGGCTATACACTGTATTTCATGAGCTTGCTCTACAATAGAGCGATTATCAACCATCTTATAATCATGAAAGCTCTCCATGATATACAGGTCACTGCCAGCATCTGATGCACCATACTTAGTAGTAAGTGCATCCCACAACTCTTTCCCGTCTGTGTACTGCATATTCGCATCAACCAAACGGTCAACAAGGGCGCTAAGAACGGCTCCCGTGAACATAGTATTGGCATGGTCGTACTCTTTCTCCTGTTCAGGAGTCAGTGGACCCTCAGGTCTGCCTTTACTAACATGGAAGACATTCATAGCAGTAAGCCAGAGCGTGGCCTTGACTTGCCATCTCTTAAAGTGCATACCATTGAACTTTTCTAGCTTGAGCGCATCGACAAAAGCAGCCATAGAAAAACTAGGAAATTGTCTACAATAAGGTTTATGGATTGTTGAAAAATTAGACAAATTCCAGTTTAAATTCCGAATATAAATCATGACAAAATCAGAAGAACTGAAATAACAAGCCAAATCAGATGATGCGTACTGATTAGACTTACTGATAGATGGCACGCGCCGGAATCAGCAGGGTCGACGATGTCGAAGTAGCGAAATCAGCAGGGTCGACGAGGTCAGCAGATCACGAGCAGTCGCGTGAAGACGCTTCCCAAAAACCTTATTCGCCCTCTCCCGGTGCAGGATCTAGAAGACGAAGGGTTCCGGAGACCTGCATCAGTTGAGATTTTATAGCGATCGGTTAGGATAAGCGTAACAGCCAAGAAACCAAAAAATCGAACGGCAAAAGGTAGCCGCGCCCCCGCAAGGCGAGGGGCCGGATTTCGGCGGACCATTCACGCGCATGTCGTGCGCCCGCGCCCTTCGCCCTTCGCCCCGCCCCGGCCAAGCAAGCGAGCGCGCGCGTGTGGCTCTCCACACTCTCTCCTCTCATCCATGACTTGGTGAGTGAGTGTGGCTTCCATATTTAAGCTAGCTCTACTCCACTAGAGCTAGCAATATGGTGCTAATGGTTCCACCTATCCTCTAGCCATCCTTTTGTATGGGCTTTTGAGATTTTCTGGGATTTATTTAAATTTCTTAATTGAGCCAAGTCCATAAATCCTAACATTATTTTCTATGTACACTTCTTTTCCCAATGCTGAACCGTTGAGTTCTGAACTAGAGACTAATTGATGATCATGCCTGCTGCTATACCACTGTAACTCATTGCTATAGAGTCAGATTAGTAAGACTTGACCAAAGATTAGTAAGGCTAGACAAAAATGTGAAAGATCGTAGCTTGCTGAATTAGCACTTACATTACTAAATGTTTACCACTTAGATTTCGATTATTCTACGCGCGCGCGCCCCCCAGTTACTAGTATTATACTGGGCATGTGCATCACAAGCCATAGATTGGTCGGCAAGGATGCGTTTGAGGGCCACAGACTCCAACGGTGGCACAGATTCATCAATGTGCACAGTGCACGTCACAAACGACAGGCGGGCGAGCCACCGGCTGACCCCGACTGAACTCCATTGCATACATACGTACAAGTGTACAACCCAGCCAAAGTACTAGTACAACGCCCAACGGTTTTGACTAGCTAGCATTATGTACTAGTAGTAGAACCCGGCTTGCAAAGACGACGTGTATATCGTTTTCTGTGAAGAAAGGAAGACATGTAGTTCTATTAGAGAAGGTTAATAATATTAGCCGATTGATGGTTGTAAGAATTGTTAATTATAACCAACCTCTTAGCTCATTTATATAATAGTTTACTCTTCATTATTAATGTATGGTCTGTTTGTCACTCTTATAAGTTTTCTTAGGTAGTGTTTGGTTTCAGAGCTAGTTAGGAGGAAAACCCCAACGGAGATTTTGGAGGGCCAAACGATTCAACATTTAAACATAATTTTCTATTTTTAGAACAACTTTGTCCAATATGGAATCAATCCAAACAACAATAAATTACGAGAGGAGCGACTCCGTCCCACTATACTCCGGAACCAAACGCTACCTTAGTTCTCGTGTCCCAGCCGACCGTAAGATGATAACCCACTTATTCTCTCTTCACTCTCATCCAACTTAATATTTAGCCTTTTAATAGCCTGTTATTATTTCCCGAGTGGCACAATTCTTGCTTTGGAACAGTGTACTCTTCTCCACCTGCTGTTTAACAAAGTTGGTGAGGTCTTGGGGGGAGGGGGGCAAGATGAATTGGTGTTTACCAGTAAGATCCTATGCTAAGAAGCATGGCAAAGATTTTAAAGGTAGTACAATGATAAACGTTACAGAAGTTTCCATTGATGCAATGCGCGGACACTAGGGACCAATGGAACGTTTATCATTCTCTTTCAATAAAAGCGCACTAGGGATTTACCATGCTGTATTTATGATGATGCCGATGCTATCTTTACAGAATCTTCTATATTATTCTATATTTTAAACTTCACTATGTAAATAATGTCATCTACAATGTCACTTCCCATATTTTACACGATCCACCGAAAACGCCTTAATTCTAATTGACTAGCTTTTGGTCTTTTTATTGTAAATAAATAGAATATATAATCGCTTATGTAAATTTATATTCTTGTTTTTTTAAAAAAGCAATCTTCCTACATCACAGATCGTTTTTTTAAAAGCAATCTTCTACTAATACACCAGTTACAACCACGAATGAAAATAGAGGGAACGTCCAGCCACATATCAATCCTACCATCAGCAGGTCGAAGACCCGAAATGTCGTAGAGTTCGGCAGCTCCAGTGACCCTCAAATGCCACTGAATTTCTTCACAGCTGATCTTTCCAACGCCTCCCGGTTGCACACAGGACCAATGTCGCAATAACCACAGGTTTTTCTCTACGAACGGCGGTTCATCACCGTCCTAAACTGACAACGCGGCGGCGCGCGAGGGGCAATGTTAGCCGGTATGTTGATGGGAGACGACGCGGCCGGCCCCGTCGTCCACCCATCGCGTGTGGCGGCGGCAGGCTTCACGCGCCGGCCTGCCCTGCCGCTGAAGGAAGAAGAGCCAGAAAATGGCCACACCGAGCCCCCGCTCCCCCGCCGCTCGTCCGCCGTGTCTGGCTCTGGCCACAGCACGTCCGCCTCCTGCCACTCCTCGCCGTCGTCCCCGTCGGCCGATAACGACGACGGGCCAGCGCCGGAGAGGAAAAACACCTCGAAACGGCGCCCGAACACCGGCGCGACGCTGGACACGGAGCCGGCGGCCTCGCACAGCTCCTCCGTGTCCATGGGCGCGAAAGGCGCCAGCTCGTCCTCCGTATCGGGCCACAGAATGTCCGCTTCTTGGAACTCGTCCATGGCGTCCATTTCCTGATGAGCTCTGTGCTGTGGCCACGTTTATATTCGTCCAGCCCGCGGGCGTGCACCGCGTCGCCGCGGCCCGCGCGAGATGCGGCATTTGCTTGTGCCCCGAAGTGACGTAGGGGCCACTCTTCCTCCGGTCCGGATTTTGGAATCTTGGCGAGATAGCAACTCATGTGATGTGCGGATACTTTACGGCCTCTTCACTGAGGTTGCCCAAATGACAGCCAAGCGGGGCCTGCTTGATGTCAAGGAGGAGGATAACGGCAGAGTCATCATCGTTCCAGTTACAGAGTTACTGGACCCTAAACCTTCTCAGATGACACATTTTTCGCTTAGCTCCATGTGGAACGTCTCGAGGAAGCTTTAGTTTTGTGCGCGCAATTTTGGGCACCAATCAGATTTGTGCTGCACATCAGCACGTGCATATTACTTCTTGTTAAAACCCGCTGGGGTTTCAGCCTCTCCCCGCACTTCACAGGCCGTCTTCCACAGCTCGAACGACGTGTGACATGAGTACGGCGTCGGACAGGAGAGATGAGCTCCTAGACCCGAGTTTTTTATGCAATCCAGTTGTGAGTGGTTCCTCTCCCTTCCTACCTCTCTCCATCTCTGGCACACCTCGCCCTTGCCCTGCCCCGGATCTCGGCCTCCAGTCCTCGCTGCCGTCGTGATTTGCTCGCCCCGTCTCCCTCTCCCTCCGGCCCCGCCTCATCGCAGCCGTGGTGGCCAAGGAACCCGAGCTCATCGGACAGGAGTTTGACTTCGCCTGTCTCCGAACAAGCGGTCGACGAGGCAGAGGTCTCGCGTCCTGCGTGCGTCGCCGTTGCCTGGCTTCGTCCTCACCGTTCCTTCGTCACAACCACCATCCTTTTGCCAAGAGTCGTCGAATGTAAATCTGTTTCATGTTCAGAGCTCGCCGTCCATAGATCTGTTTACCACCGTCCTGTTTCCTGTTCGGAGTTCGATTTCCCCTAGATCTGTTTGCCACCATGCCTGTCTGTGTGCTTTGCCCTCGTCTCGTTGCGTCGGCCTTGGGAACAGCTACCCCGCGAGACGGTTTTTGCCACCAGACTCCGCCACGGCGTGCGGGGTTTGTGAGATCTAGTGGCCTGCGTAGCCATCTTGCCGCGCGCTGGTTTAACTAATGGTTTTGCTTGTTTGATCGCAGTGATGGCATGCGGGGCGGTGGCCAACATCGTCAAATCCTCGCTCGGCCCCGTTGGTCTCGACAAGGTATGTGTACCTTCCGCTCTGATCTATTTAGTGCTTAGATATCTTGTCGGCCGCCTTTGGTGATCAGAACTTTTTATTTGTTTATCAACCGCTGCATGGTCTCATGATCTGTATTAGTAGAAGGTAGAACACTATAGTGGTATTTATTGTCCTCTAAGTTTAACTTACATTGTGCTAAAGATGGTGTGGATTAGAAAACATTTAGCTGGGTTTTATCTCGCCACAACTATGTATTACTTTTACATTGCTTTTGAAAAAGAAGGCAATCGATTCTTTCGTTTCTAGACAAATGGCTTAGATCGTTTGCTTCCTCAGTTCAAAGCACATACTATGGCTAAATCTTATATGTACTCCATCTTGATTTGATACTAATTGAATGTAATTTAAACAACAATTTGAAGATTTCCCTTGTCAATTAATGCAGCCGCTGTTCTTTTTCTTGAATATTGAGTTCACAGTTATGGATGTTTTAATGAATCGTCCCTTTTTTACGGGGGGACAACAAAAGCTCTCTGTGTTTTTATTAGATGAAGAATGAATCAACCCTTGCAGAAGCTAAAGATAGAAGATAACACTACTCTATTTTTTTAAGATGTTGTAGTCAGGAAGAAGGTTATGTTGTCTTGTTCATTGGAAGCACTCTTCCACATTACTTGGTTCCTTGCTGATAACATTTGTCTGTTACAGATGTCATGTGCATTAATAAGCAGGTATCATGCGCATTAACAAGCAGCCAAGAAGACACTAAACTACGAGGAATTATGGCCTTAGTCCTGGTACTGATCACCTATGTCTTGGTAACAAGCAGATATCCTGGATATAGAAGCAGCCAAAAATAGTGTCAAATTCTGGTTCCCACACCCGTGTCCTGGTACCACTATTCGTGCCTATGTTGGGCTCCTATATCCATCTGAGCGAGCATGAAGATGCTCACCAACATGGCAACTAGAGTATGCTTCCCACTGATGTTTCACCCAGTATAACTGCATTTACCTCACCAACATGGCAACTAGAGTATGCTTCCCACTGATGTTTCACCGAGTATAACTGCATTTACTTTATAATAGTAATCTGGCATATTTGATTTGGGTCTCTTGTTGTCATATTTGTTGATGCTATATTTGAGCCTATGTTCAATGCAGAAAACCTATTCATATTGTGCATATCTACAGTGAGATTTATCCAGTAGCATCAAGTTTGATTTTGGGTGTCTGACACCGTCGTTGCAACTGTAGGGCACACAATGCACGCTAACTCCGCGCTCGCAGCCTCGCTGCTGCCCGATAGAGTTTGGCCTGTGTTTCTCCGATTTCCTAAGATCTCATCTGACCTGAGTAGCCACAGGCGCAGATGGAGCCATGGACGCCACTGGCATCGGAGGGGGAGGGAAGGCAAAAAACGGAGCGACCAGACTCAAGGTTGGCGAGCCCAGCAAGAAGTCGGCGTGGAGGTCCGTGCATGCCGAACTCCAGTTCTTGCAATTCTGTTTTTTCAGTTCGCTCTATATAAGTGGCGTGTTATTCTGAATTTGCTTGTCTTATTTCACAATATAGTTTAAGTTATCGCGACATCTTTTATAATAACTTGAATAAGTTTTCACTCTTTAATCCACAGGCCATAAAACAAAAGCAGCAATCGTTGTCCCTTGAAGCACATGATTATGCGAATGCAATTCCTGATTTAAGCAATATGATCAAAGCAGTTCAGGGCCTAGGTAACATTTGAATGTCTGAAGTGTAATTTTGCAGCCTTGCAACTATAAAATAAACAATGTATGGTTTAATTATTGCAGTTGCACAGTGTGAAGATTTAAAATTGAAGTGCTATGAAGAGATGGATAAGAGGAAGAAACTTTATAATATTGTTCAAGAGACAAAAGGTATCTATTATCCTATGTGCATCCAGTTCTTTGTGCTTGCTCTTAACATTTACCTGAGAGAATGTATTTTGTATTCTCATTCTATTTGTCATCTCAACTATTTCAGGAATTTATCAGGTTTTTTTGTCGATGCCGACCCTTAAGCAAAGGTGAGGTGTCATCAGGCCTGAATGCAAATGGCGGAACAACTAAAAAGACATTTAAGTTTGATAGAGTATTCACGACGAATGATGATCAAGGTATATTAGTGATAACTTGATGTTTGAATGAAGCTGTAGTTTATTTTACAATTGCAATCCATTGTGTTAGACACAATAGTCTACAAATTCAGTTATTTGAGTTTAACATTATACAAACAAGATTGCTAGCTGGGTACTTGTACATGTTTGGCTAAAAAACCTTATGATCATTATGATGTCAGCTATTACCGTGTTAGACACAATAGTCTACACATTCAATTATTTGAGTTTAACATTACAAGGAGAAGATTGCTAGCTGATTACTTGTGCATGTTTTTCAAAAACAGCAAAAGTGCTAAACTATTATGTTCAAACAACTTACCTTATATGACTTTTGTTGTCTAATGTGCAACTTGAATTAATGAGCAAGTATTGTGTATGTGGATGCGTCTCCACTGGTCATATTGATTTATTAAGATGTTGTAGTCAGGAAGAAGGTTATGTTGTCTTGTTCATTGGAAGCACTCTTCCACATTACTTGGTTCCGTGCTGATAACATTTGTCTGTTACAGATGTCATGTGCATTAATAAGCAGATATCATGTGCATTAACAAGCAGCCAAGAAGACACTAAGCTACGGGGAATTATGGCCTTAGTCCTGGTACTGATCACCTATGTCTTGGTAACAAGCAGATATCCTGGATATAGAAGCAGCCAAAAATAGTGTCAGATTCTGGTTCCCACACCCGTGTCCTGGTACCACTATTCGTGCCTATGTTGGGCTCCTATATCCATGTGAGCGAGCATGAAGATGCTCACCAACATGGCAACTAGAGTATGCTTCCCACTGATGTTTCACCCAGTATAACTGCATTTACCTCACCAACATGGCAACTAGAGTATGCTTCCCACTGATGTTTCACCGAGTATAACTGCATTTACTTTATAATAGTAATCTGGCATATTTGATTTGGGTCTCTTGTTGTCATATTTGTTGATGCTATATTTGAGCCTATGTTCAGTGCAGAAAACCTATTCATATTGTGCATACCTACAGTGAGATTTATCCAGTAGCATCAAGTTTGATTTTGGGTGTCTGACACCGTCGTTGCAACTGTAGGGCGCACAATGCACGCTAACTCCACGCTCGCAGCCTCGCTGCTGCCCGATAGAGTTTGGCCTGTGTTTCTCCGATTTCCTAAGATCTCCTCTGACCTGAGTAGCCACAGGCGCAGATGCAGCCATGGACGCCACTGGCATCGGAGGGGGAGGGAAGGCAAAAAACGGAGCGACCAGACGCAAGGTTGGCGAGCCCAGCAAGAAGTCGGCGTGGAGGTCCGTGCATGCCGAACTCCAGTTCTTGCAATTCTGTTTTTTCAGTTCGCTCTATATAAGTGGCGTGTTGTTCTGAATTTGCTTGTCTTATTTCACAATATAGTTTAAGTTATCGCGACATCTTTTATAATAACTTGAATAAGTTTTCACTCTTTAATCCACAGGCCATAAAACAAAAGCAGCAATCGTTGTCCCTTGAAGCACATGATTGTGCGAATGCAATTCCTGATTTAAGCAATATGATCAAAGCAGTTCAGGGCCTAGGTAACATTTGAATGTCTGAAGTGTAATTTTGCAGCCTTGCAACTATAAAATAAACAATGTATGGTTTAATTATTGCAGTTGCACAGTGTGAAGATTTAAAATTGAAGTGCTATGAAGAGATGGATAAGAGGAAGAAACTTTATAATATTGTTCAAGAGACAAAAGGTATCTATTATCCTATGTGCATCCAGTTCTTTGTGCTTGCTCTTAACATTTACCTGAGAGAATGTATTTTGTATTCTCATTCTATTTGTCATCTCAACTATTTCAGGAATTTATCAGGTTTTTTTGTCGATGCCGACCCTTAAGCAAAGGTGAGGTGTCATCAGGCCTGAATGCAAATGGCGGAACAACTAAAAAGACATTTAAGTTTGATAGAGTATTCACGACGAATGATGATCAAGGTATATTAGTGATAACTTGATGTTTGAATGAAGCTGTAGTTTATTTTACAATTGCAATCCATTGTGTTAGACACAATAGTCTACAAATTCAGTTATTTGAGTTTAACATTATACAAACAAGATTGCTAGCTGGGTACTTGTACATGTTTGGCTAAAAAACCTTATGATCATTATGCTGTCAGCTATTACCGTGTCAGACACAATAGTCTACACATTCAATTATTTGAGTTTAACATTATAAGGAGAAGATTGCTAGCTGATTACTTGTGCATGTTTTTCAAAAACAGCAAAAGTGCTAAACTATTATGTTCAAACAACTTACCTTATATGACTTTTGTTGTCTAATGTGCAACTTGAATTAATGAGCAAGTATTGTGTATGTGGATGCGTCTCCACTGGTCATATTGATTTATTAAGATGTTGTAGTCAGGAAGAAGGTTATGTTGTCTTGTTCATTGGAAGCACTCTTCCACATTACTTGGTTCCGTGCTGATAACATTTGTCTGTTACAGATGTCATGTGCATTAATAAGCAGATATCATGTGCATTAACAAGCAGCCAAGAAGACACTAAGCTACGGGGAATTATGGCCTTAGTCCTGGTACTGATCACCTATGTCTTGGTAACAAGCAGATATCCTGGATATAGAAGCAGCCAAAAATAGTGTCAGATTCTGGTTCCCACACCCGTGTCCTGGTACCACTATTCGTGCCTATGTTGGGCTCCTATATCCATGTGAGCGAGCATGAAGATGCTCACCAACATGGCAACTAGAGTATGCTTCCCACTGATGTTTCACCCAGTATAACTGCATTTACCTCACCAACATGGCAACTAGAGTATGCTTCCCACTGATGTTTCACCGAGTATAACTGCATTTACTTTATAATAGTAATCTGGCATATTTGATTTGGGTCTCTTGTTGTCATATTTGTTGATGCTATATTTGAGCCTATGTTCAGTGCAGAAAACCTATTCATATTGTGCATACCTACAGTGAGATTTATCCAGTAGCATCAAGTTTGATTTTGGGTGTCTGACACCGTCGTTGCAACTGTAGGGCGCACAATGCACGCTAACTCCACGCTCGCAGCCTCGCTGCTGCCCGATAGAGTTTGGCCTGTGTTTCTCCGATTTCCTAAGATCTCCTCTGACCTGAGTAGCCACAGGCGCAGATGCAGCCATGGACGCCACTGGCATCGGAGGGGGAGGGAAGGCAAAAAACGGAGCGACCAGACGCAAGGTTGGCGAGCCCAGCAAGAAGTCGGCGTGGAGGTCCGTGCATGCCGAACTCCAGTTCTTGCAATTCTATTTTTTCAGTTCGCTCTATATAAGTGGCGTGTTGTTCTGAATTTGCTTGTCTTATTTCACAATATAGTTTAAGTTATCGCGACATCTTTTATAATAACTTGAATAAGTTTTCACTCTTTAATCCACAGGCCATAAAACAAAAGTAGCAATCGTTGTCCCTTGAAGCACATGATTGTGCGAATACAATTCCTGATTTAAGCAATATGATCAAAGCAGTTCAGGGCCTAGGTAACATTTGAATGTCTGAAGTGTAATTTTGCAGCCTTGCAACTATAAAATAAACAA
Source organism: Zea mays (assembly GCF_902167145.1). NCBI lineage: Eukaryota > Viridiplantae > Streptophyta > Magnoliopsida > Poales > Poaceae > Zea > Zea mays. Next base: position 202,615,728 of record NC_050098.1, read on the forward strand.
TGTATGGTTTAATTATTGCAGTTGCACAGTGTGAAGATTTAAAATTGAAGTGCTATGAAGAGATGGATAAGAGGAAGAAACTTTATAATATTGTTCAAGTGACAAAAGGTATCTATTATCCTGTGTGCATCCAGTTCTTTGTGCTTGCTCTTAACATTTACCTGAGAGAATGTATTTTGTATTCTCATTCTATTTGTCATCTCAACTATTTCAGGAATTTATCAGGTTTTTTTGTCGATGCCGACCCTTAAGCAAAGATGAGGTGTCATCAGGCCTGAATGCAAATGGCGGAACAACTAAAAAGACATTTAAGTTTGATAAAGTATTCACGACGAATGATGATCAAGGTATATTAGTGATAACTTGATGTTTGAATGAAGCTGTAGTTTATTTTACAATTGCAATCCATTGTGTTAGACACAATAGTCTACAAATTCAGTTATTTGAGTTTAACATTATAAAAACAAGATTGCTTGCTGGGTACTTGTACATGTTTGGCTAAAAAACCTTATGATCATTATGCTATCAGCTATTACCGTGTCAGACACAATAGTCTACACATTCAATTATTTGAGTTTAACATTATAAGGAGAAGATTGCTAGCTGATTACTTGTGCATGTTTTTCAATAACAGCAAAAGTGCTAAACTATTATGTTCAAACAACTTACCTTATATGACTTCTGTTGTCTAATGTGCAACTTGAATTAATGAGCAAGTATTGTGTATGTGGATGCGTCTCCACTGGTCATATTGATTTATTAAGATGTTGTAGTTAGGAAGAAGGTTATGTTGTCTTGTTCATTGGAAGCACTCTTCCACATTACTTGGTTCCTTGCTGATAACATTTGTCTGTTACTGATGTCATGTGCATTAATAAGCAGATATCATGCGCATTAACAAGCAGCCAAGAAGACACTAAGCTACGGGGAATTATGGCCTTAGTCCTGATACTGATCACCTATGTCTTGGTAACAAGCAGATATCCTGGATATAGAAGCAGCCAAAAATAGTGTCAGATTCTGGTTCCCACACCCGTGTCCTGGTACCACTATTCGTGCCTATGTTGGGCTCCTATATCCATGTGAGCGAGCATGAAGATGCTCACCAACATGGCAACTAGAGTATGCTTCCCACTGATGTTTCACCCAGTATAACTGCATTTACCTCACCAACATGGCAACTAGAGTATGCTTCCCACTGATGTTTCACCGAGTATAACTGCATTTACTTTATAATAGTAATCTGGCATATTTGATTTGGGTCTCTTGTTGTCATATTTGTTGATGCTATATTTGAGCCTATGTTCAGTGCAGAAAACCTATTCATATTGTGCATACCTACAGTGAGATTTATCCAGTAGCATCAAGTTTGATTTTGGGTGTCTGACACCGTCGTTGCAACTGTAGGGCGCACAATGCACGCTAACTCCGCGCTCGCAGCCTCGCTGATGCCCGATAGAGTTTGGCCTGTGTTTCTCCGATTTCCTAAGATCTCCTCTGACCTGAGTAGCCACAGGCGCAGATGCAGCCATGGACGCCACTGGCATCAGAGGGGGAGGGAAGGCAAAAAACGGAGTGACCAGACGCAAGGTTGGCGAGCCCAGCAAGAAGTCGGCGTGGAGGTCCGTGCATGCCGAACTCCAGTTCTTGCAATTCTGTTTTTTCAGTTCGCTCTATATAAGTGGCGTGTTGTTCCAAATTTGCTTGTCTTATTTCACAATATAGTTTAAGTTATCGCGACATCTTTTATAATAACTTGAATAAGTTTTCACTCTTTAATCCACATGCCATAAAACAAAAGTAGCAATCGTTGTCCCTTGAAGCACATGATTGTGCGAATGCAATTCCTGATTTAAGCAATATGATCAAAGCAGTTCAGGGCCTAGGTAACATTTGAATGTCTGAAGTGTAATTTTGCAGCCTTGCAACTATAAAATAAACAATGTATGGTTTAATTATTGCAGTTGCACAGTGTGAAGATTTAAAATTGAAGTGCTATGAAGAGATGGATAAGAGGAAGAAACTTTATAATATTGTTCAAGAGACAAAAGGTATCTATTATCCTGTGTGCATCCAGTTCTTTGTGCTTGCTCTTAACATTTACCTCAGAGAATGTATTTTGTATTCTCATTCTATTTGTCATCTCAACTATTTCAGGAATTTATTAGGTTTTTTTGTCAATGCCGACCCTTAAGCAAAGATGAGGTGTCATCAGGCCTGAATGCAAATGGCGGAACAACTAAAAAGACATTTAAGTTTGATAGAGTATTCACGACGAATGATGATCAAGGTATATTAGTGATAACTTGATGTTTGAATGAAGCTGTAGTTTATTTTACAATTGCAATCCATTGTGTTAGACACAATAGTCTACAAATTCAGTTATTTGAGTTTAACATTATAAAAACAAGATTGCTAGCTGGGTACTTGTACATGTTTGGCTAAAAAACCTTATGATCATTATGATGTCAGCTATTACCGTGTTAGACACAATAGTCTACACATTCAATTATTTGAGTTTAACATTACAAGGAGAAGATTGCTAGCTGATTACTTGTGCATGTTTTTCAAAAACAGCAAAAGTGCTAAACTATTATGTTCAAACAACTTATCTTATATGACTTCTGTTGTCTAATGTGCAACTTGAATTAATGAGCAAATATTGTGTATGTGGATGCGTCTCCACCGGTCACATCTGTCTTAGATGGTTACAATGTATGCATCTTTGCTTACGGACAAACAGGAATAGGAAAGACTTTTACCATGGAAGTGAATGAGAGTAATAGTGGTGTTAACTATAGAACTCTGGAAGAACTGTTCAATATTGCAGAGGAGAGGAAAGGAAGTGTCACATATGCCTTATCTGTTAGTGTTCTTGAGGTTTACATTGAACAAATCGGATACCTTCTATTTTCTTGGTCTATTTGTGTGGTGTTATATGTTCTTCAATTTAACCATTTAAGTTACTTCTTCATTCAAGAGATACATTTTTAGTTGCTATTGTTTGACATGTGCTGAAATGATTGCTTGCACTTCACTCTATAGGTCTACTTAGTTGAGGACAGTGATCAGTGTCTCATAAGCACTGCTGAAATTCCTGTTGGTGGATTTTAATGAAGCTAATTTGCTGATGTAGCTACTGGTGCACTTTTCTGCTTTAATAACAGATTGTTCTTGTCACCCTAAAAAGGTTCCCGTTCTACTTTCGGGCAGGTGAATTGCAAAGAAATGGTCTGTCCGCAACTGGTGCTCTCGGGCGACTCCATCACCGAGCAGCCCTTCGCCCGGTGGCTGCGGTGCCGAACTGGCTGACACCTACTCGCAGTTGCATTACAAGTTTTACTGACTATGAATTTACAGGTTTATTTAATTTCGGTTGCAATGCTTCTGACAACAGTTGTATCTGTCCTCTTGTTCAACTTCCATGTATCCCTCGCATTCTTCCTTGGATCCACATAAGTGTTAATGATAATTTTGTTGCATCTCCTCTGCTGATCAGAGCTTTCAAACTCATGACAGAATAATGTACTAAACTTCAGTGTGGTGTCTATCTCAGTGTACCTACACTTAGTTGGAAAACTTCAACCACACTGCAACAAGGTTTATAAAAGGTACTGTTACTATTGTTAAAATTAGTCATTTTAGCTATCTGCTTCTATTTAACCGTGCTTGCAGGTTTGCTATGAGGAAAAACAAATTTATGGGCTCAAACAAAGTGTGATAGTGAAAGCCATTTTGCTTCTAGCAGCTTAAGGTCAGTTAATCTTGTTTCAGTACTTTGTCCTGCTGATTTACTTGCCCCACACAATTGTTGAATCACATTGCTTATGCATTTGTGGACTGTGCTACATATATTTATGAGAGAATTCCATGTGTGTTGTAAAAAATTGCTCTCACATTTATACCACAGAAAAAGTGTGTTACCCTATGGTATCACAATTCGAGTTTTAGTCTACCACTGTTGTCTGTTTTTTCTAACTTGGACATTACCCTATGGTATCATAATCCTCTGTGCTACCTGTACCCGCCGTAGTAAAATAAAATATTATGGCATGTTAGCCTCCTTGCTTTGTTAGTTTGGAGAGTACTCTGTAATTTGCTTGGCTGCCTTGTAATATCAGGTTACTATAGTTGTCTGTATCGAGAATGTTTTGTGTCTTGAACTAAGAAAAAACACTCCATGGTTTGCAGAACCAAGCCAAGAAAACAGATATCAACTGTGATACCACACTCAAAAGCTTGTTTGGTGGGAGGGACAAGGTTGGGATGCTGGAGATCTCCAAGCTTTTGAGCCCTGACTTCCCGAAGATCTCCAAGCTTCCCTGGTCCATGGAGCCAGGGATGTCTCTTTGGTAAAAGACTTCATTGTGGATGGCCTCTTTTATGGTCCATGTTAAGTCCCAAGTCCCACTAGAAAAATCGTGTGATGGCATTAAGACTTTCAGACTTTGTTTTTGGGTTTGATGCATGTAAAAAGGATTCCAGTGTTTCTGTTGCTCTTGCGATCCTGTGAGGACACATATGAGAGAAATATTTAGTCTGCTGATGGCAAATCTTGTCCTATGTTCATGCCTATGCCTATCTGATCAAGTGTTATGATATGATCCCATGTGTGGTATTGTGTTCTTTAGAGATGTACTTAATTATGTTTCTCTTGCATTTCATGTTGCTTTGTCTAATTGTTACCGCAAATTAAGATTTTATTATAATTTCAATTTTATATGCCCCATCATAGCCATGGTTACTGTAGGGCGCACGAAGTGCGCCTCCTAATCTAGTATATATAAAAGATTTGAGGGAAACAGAAGCACGTCGTCATTAGCCTACCAAAGAAGAGGAGCAAGATGAAAACCAAGTTAAATGTCGCAGCTACTAAGACAAGACATGACATCCTGAGTCATGGCCAGTCATCCGAACGAGAGGTCGCAGGCACCCTGGGAGGCGCTAATGACATGACCGCACTTCCCTCAGTACAACCCCAGAACACACTCCCACAGCCTCGAGGGACCGAACGGCCCTAATATCATAAAATATCTCAGCATCGGAGCTTCTACAATGACCCAAATACCGGGTAGTGCCCAGTAGATACACCATAACAGGTGTATGCTTACGCACGCCAACGAGTGACACAGGCTCGTGACAGTAGGCAAGACCACACCACACACGACCGCTCCTTGTGACTGACCTATGGGACCCTCTGCGCACTACCACGAGGATGTCAGTGGAAGACCGACAAAAGGAACCCGTACGACGAGCGGACGGGACGATACACCGTGATGGGCGTACGACTATACACGACCCTATGGACAACACTAGAGGAACCACGCTGTCCAAAGGCCACGATGGGGCTCTTCCCAACAGAATATAAGTTCCCATTGTGGAGTCTAACCCTTGAACTATAAAAGGGATGGGCCTCCTTTTTCTCGAACACACAAGCACACCGGTTGCTACACACTCCGGAGCAATAATACGATCAACACTACACTAGACTAGTAGGGCACGAGCCTGACCCAGTATATGTATAACCACAGTCTCAAATTCATCGCTCGAGTCCCAGCGACTCACCATTCGGAATGAGTCCGCGCTAGCATCCCTGCCGAACACAAATTTTACTGTTCTCTAGTTTATGAAACCACGACAAGTACGTAGGCTTGGATTGTTACACAAATTAGCACATGAGAAATAATCGTTTGGACTTGCCAGAACGAGTACGTAGGTTGTCATCAAGCAACCGAATATGTATACTTGTTACTAGTTCGTCTATTTATTATATATTCACTAAGTGTTTTGTGTCTCTTCTCTAGCACATAGCATGTCATAATCATACATATTTTTTACAAGCTATTTGTTTGTTTAGGGAAAATAGCCTAGAGCATAGTTAGAGCAAGTAATCGCTTCCACATATTATTTTATATTGGTGTTGGTATCGGTCTGGACGCCAATCACTACGAGGTGTATCCAATTATGTACTTGGAAGAGAAAAATTCAGTAGACATTGCTTTGGTTCAATAAGATCGGTGCAATAGATACAAATATAATACTGTTTTTAACTGTGTCGATCCTGCACAAAACAAAATCATAGATAGGGTCAAGTGACATTTGAGTTGTCGTCGATAGTCACTTGTCTTCTATTTAGTCGTGATGACAACTTTAACTAATTACAATAGATAAAAAGAACATGCACTAGTAAACATGCTAAATGTAGACCATAAAACGTTCAAGTAACTTCAAACTAAGTGCCACAAGATTACAATGATTTAAGGAGGAAATAAGACTATTTTCATAATTTATGAAATGTCTAAGGCTAAATGAGGTTTCAGGATTTTAAAATGTATAACTTCTAAAACAATGATATTGGAATTTTTTTGAAAAGATATTTGCTTAAATTTCTTGATCTCTTTGGACTAAGTAACACCACGTATGATGACTGATGCGCTGTCATGTAGACTAAAAACGCCATAAAAAATTGCTAGGGATATGATTTATCCTATACTAGAAGACACTCACGCGGTGCTACGGATTGGGAATTGAAGAATTTGGAATAAAATGAAACAGAGATAGTGTGGACAACCTGCATTAAAACTCAAAAGGCTAGAAGTTAGTGGTATGATATGGACATTAGCAGAAGATACGTGGCCTGTTGGTCGGAGATAATATGGGGATGTTTTGCATGTTGAGATAGAATTTATAGTGGATTAGCTTTATAAGAGATATATCAGTGTCAGACGTAGAACGAGAATTTATAGGGAGACAAGAAAACCATGTGACAAAATCAAGCACGGCCGAAAAACTAGTGTTATATAGAATCAACTTTTCATATCAATACACGATACAAGTTAAAAGAAGAAAATTATATAAACAAAGGAAGCAAAGATACCGCTAAGTTTTTGCTGTCTGAATCGATGACGTACCTGTCGAATGTTTATCCTTGAATGGTGAGTGAAAGTCGCTTAAAGGGGGGGTGAATAGGGCGAAACTGAAATTTACAAAATTAATCACAACTACAAGTCGGGTTAGCGTTAGAAATATAATCGAGTCCGAGAGAGGGTGCAAAACAAATCGCAAGCGAATAAGGAGTGTGACACGTGGATTTGTTTTACCGAGGTTCGGTTCACGCAAACCTACTCCCCGTTGAGGTGGTCACAAAGACCGGATCTCTTTCAACCCTTTCCCTCTCTCAAACGGTCTCTCGGACCGAGTGAGCTTCTTCTTCTCAATCAAACGGGAACAAACTTCCCCGCAAGGACCACCACACAATTGGTGTCTCTTGCCTTGGTTACAATTGAGTTGATCGCAAGAAAGATCGAAAGAAAGCACGATTGCAAAAGCCAAGCGACAAGAGCAACAAATAACACACGGATCACTTTCTCTCTCAAGTCACTAATCACTAATGATCTCTTTTCTCAATTGTGAAACTTGGAGAGATGGAGGTTTTGAATGTGTCTTGGAATGGATTGCTAGCTCTTGTATTGAATGTTGAAGGTTGGAATGCTTGAGTGAAGTGAATGGAGGTGGTTGGGGTTGTATTTATAGCCACCAACCACTTCCTAGCCGTTGCTCCATTCTGCCGACCGCGGACGGTCCGCCCGCCTGGTCCGGACGGTCCGCGCCTGTAGATCAACGGCTGAAAACACAACGGTCAGCAGTAACGGCTATATCAACGGCTATATTGCATTTAATGCGTCGTCAGATATCAGATAAAGCCAGTCGCGGACGGTCCAGTCGTGCACCCCGGACGGTCCGCGAGGACGCTATAATTCATTTTTCCGAACCCGTCACCTTCGGGTTTTTTGGTTTCTCACCTACCGGACGGTCCGCGCCTGAGGCCGGACGGTCCGCACGAGGTCTCGGACGGTCCTTGCTTTTCCTCCGGACGGTCCGTAGTGCAGACTTGGATTTTTGCATTGGTTCTGTCCGAGGGTCATCCTGGTGTTGCGGACGGTCCGCCGCAAGTGTCCAGACGGTCCGCGCTTGGCCTATTTTTCCAAAAAGCTTCTCCTGTCCGGAATAATCTACGGTATTCCGGACAGTCGATTTAGTATAGTTGTAGATGAACCTTTGGCACCTGTAGAACATATAATCTAGAGCAAACTAGTTAGTCCAATTATTTGTGTTGGGCAATTCAACCACCAAAATTAATTAAGAACTAGGTGTAAGCCTAATTCCCTTTCAATCTCCCCCTTTTTGGTGATTGATGCCAACACAAACCAAAACAAGTATAGAAGTTGCATAATTGAACTAGTTTGCATAATGTCAGTGCAAAGGTTGCTTGGAATTGAGCCAAAATAAATACTTATAAGATATGCATGGATTGTTTCTTCATTTTTAACATTTTGGACCACGCTTGCACCACATGTTTTGTTTTTGCAAATTCTTTTGTAAATTCTTTTCAAAGTTCTTTTGCAAATAGTCAAAGGTAAATGAATAAGATTTTTGCGAAGCATTTTCAAAATTTGAAATTTTCTCCCCCTGTTTCAAATGCTTTTCCTTTGACTAATCAAAACTCCCCCTAGATAAAATTCTCCTCTTAGTGTTCAAGAGGGTTTTGATATATCAATTTTGAGATACTACTTTTCTCCTCCTTTTGAACACAATAAGATACTAATTTGAAATTTATCAATTGAGAATCATACCAATTGAAAAACTCTTTTTTTTTAAAATTAGGTGGTGGTGCGGTCCTTTTGCTTTGGGCTAATACTCTCTCCCCCTTTAGCATGAATCGCCAAAAACGGAGTCATTAGAGCCCTTAGAATTACTCTCTCCCCCTTTGGTCATAAATAAATGAGTGAAGATTATACCAAAGACGGAGTCCTTTTCTCCTCCAAAGATGGAGAGTTGCTCGGAGTGACGACGAAGGATGAGTTACGGAGTGGAAGCCTTTGTCTTCGCCGAAGACTCCAATTCCCTTTCAATACACCTATGACTTGGTTTGAAATAGACTTGAGAACACATTAGTCATAGCATATGAAAGAGACATGATCAAAGGTATATAAATGAGCTATGTGTGCAAATCAACAAAAGAAGTTCCTAGAATCAAGAATATTTAGCTCATGCCTAATGTTGGGACCATGCTTCGTCGCCGAAGGTCCTACAGAAAGAGACAGCTTCGGCTGAAGCTGTCTGCACGTGATGACCGAAGGTTGCTGTTCGTGAAGCTTCGGAATTACAAACCGACTTAAAAGTAGAATGACCTTTTAGTCCATAAGCGTTTGAGTCGTTGTTGTAAACTTTTATGAGGGGCATGATTGTAATTCCTCACAGGTTGTGTCTTGTGCCTATAAATAGTGAACAATATTCCTTTACTGTTCATGAATTCCTGTAATTTCAATCGCATCACTCGGGAATTAATCTTTGTCAAGGCAAAGGTAAAAATGTATCTAACATTTGAATACATTGAATTGATACAATATGAAAGTAATGTTGTTCATTTATAATTTATTTACCTTTGATGCTTCGTAGTTAGTACTATTTTATATAATCTATTGGAGGTTAATTACGAAGATTTAACCTTCGTAATTGCCTCATCTTCAACCTTCGTCCGAAGTTCGTTAATCCTAAAGGGAATAATGCTTCCGCGGACGAAGGGCATTAACATTTAACATTTTATGTTGCCTTGTTCTTAATTCATAGCAGTTGAGAACGAGTCGCCAACATTGGCGCCCACCTCCGGTGAACTCACTTCCACTTCTCTGAGCTGATGGCTTCGTTCAATATTCAAGCTGGAGCTGCTTCGGTTCCGAAGCTGGTACTCCCGATAACGGGTGGTTCATGTTCAGAACCAGCCAACAAGAAACAGAAGAAGGAAGCACAGAGAAGGGTACAACATGTCGGGGTGCAAGGACCCTTCGTCAAGTCAAGATGGTCTCACATTCCTATTACCTTCTCCCAAGAGGACCTTCAACTCAAGGATTACCCACACAATGATGCTATGGTTATCTCTTGTGTTATCAAAGGATTTCTGGTTCACAATGTTTTGGTTGATACAGGCAGTGCAGCTGATATCATATTTGCTAAGGCCTTCAGACAGATGCAAGAGCCCGAAGATAAAATTCTTGATGCCACACATCCCCTCTGCGGCTTCGGAGGAAGGCAGATTGTAGCACTCGGTAAAATCTCAATGTCAGTGGCCTTCGGATTCATCAACAACACAAGGACTGAACAAGTTATGTTTGATATCGTTGACATGGAATACCCTTACAATGCAATCATTGGTCGTGGTACTCTTAATGCCTTCAAAGCAATTCTGCATCCAGCTTATCTTTGCATGAAGATACATTCGGACCAAGGGCCCATTGCTATTCATGGAAGTCAAGAAGCTGCCAGAAGGGCCGAAGGAAATTGGACAGACTCAAAAGCAATCCATAATATAGATGGAACTGAAGCTTGTGAGCAATACAAGTTCAGAAGGGAAAAAGCTGCTTCGGCTGATCAGCCGAAACCCATGCTCTTATGTGAGGATATAGCAGAACAGAAGGTGCTATTGGGATCTCAATTGTCCGAAGAGCAGGAGAAAACCTTGATAAGGTTTTTGTTCAACAATAAAGATGTTTTTGCTTGGTCAGCTAATGATCTTTGCGGAGTTAACAGGGATGTTATTGAGCACTCGCTCAATGTTGACCCATCTTCAGACCCAGGAAGCAGAGGCTTCGGAAGATGTCTGATGACAAGGCCGAAGGTGCTCGGAATGAAGTGAAAAGACTCCTCAGTGCCGGAGTTATTAGAGAGGTAAAATATCCAGAATGGTTGGCTAACACTGTTATGGTGAAGAAGGCCAATGGTAAATGGAGAATGTGTATCGATTTTACTGACCTTAATAAAGCCTGTCCGAAGGACGAGTTTCCATTGCCAAGGATAGATTCCTTAGTTGATGCAGCAGCTTCATCAGAGCTCATGAGTTTGCTGGATTGCTATTCAGGCTATCATCAAATATGGATGAAGAAGGAAGATGAACCAAAAACCAGTTTTATAACCCCTAGTGGGACATACTGTTACCTTCGGATGCCTGAAGGGCTTAAGAATGCTGGAGGAAGCTTCAGCAGAATGACAACAAAGGTTCTCCATTCTCAGATAGGCAGGAATGTACTCACTTATGTTGATGATATCATTGTAAAGAGCACGAAGCAGGATAACCACATTGCTGATTTACAGGAGACCTTTGCTAATTTTAGACAGGCTGGTTTAAAGCTGAATCCAGAAAAATGTGTCTTCGGAGTAAAGAAGGGGAAATTCCTTGGTTGCCTAGTTTCAACAAAGGGAATTGAGGCCAACCCAACTAAAATCGAAGCTATACTTCGAATGGAGCCACCAAGTACAAAAAAGGGGGCTCAAAGGTTGACAGGAAGGCTGGCATCTCTCAATAGATTCATATCCAGATCAGCAGAGAGAAACTTACCATTCTTTGAAGTGCTGAAGTCAGCCGAAGTCTTTCAATGGGGACCAATCCAGCAGAAGGCCTTTGAAGAGCTGAAACAGTATTTGATAGATCTAACAACATTAACTCCACCTACGCCAGGGGCTCCTTTGTTATTATATGTGGCAGCTTCGCACTCAGCGGTAAGTTGAGAGCACCTAGAGGGGGGGGGGTGAATAGGTGATCCTGTAAAACTTCAATACTTAAGCCACAAAAACTTGTTAAGTGTTAGCACAAGTATGGCCAAGTGGCTAGAGAGGAGTCAAAACACAATAACCACAAGAAAGCAATCACAGAGTTGACACGGTGGTTATCCCGTGGTTCGGCCAAGTACAAAACTTGCCTACTCCACGTTGTGGCGTCCCAACGGACGAGAGTTGCACTCAACTCCTCTCAAGTGATCCAATGATCAACTTGAATACCACGGTGTTTTCCTTTCCTTTGATCTTTTCCCGTTTGCGAGGAACCTCCACAACTTGGAGTCTCTCGCCCTTACAATTGAGTTCACAAAGAAGTACAGAGTAAGGTGGGAATGAGCAACGCACACAAGACTCAAAAATCAGAGCAATAACACGCACACAAGTCGCAACAAGAGCTCGCAACGCAACACAAAGAGTTCACAACTCCACAAGAGCTCTATATGCTATCACAATGAAACGAATGCGTGAGATTGATGTCTTGGTGCTTAGAAGAGTTGTAGGAATGCTTGGTGTACTCCTCCATGCGCCTAGGGGTCCCTTTTATAGCCCCAAGGCAGCTAGGAGCCGTTGGGAACAAATCTGGAAGGCCATCTTTGCCTTCTGTCTCGTGGCGCACCGGACAGTCCGGTGCACACCGGACACTGTCCGGTGCCCGATTTGTTTCCTTAAACAGCGCATCCGACCGTTGCTGTCAGAGTCAGATCTGCGCACCGTTGGCGCACCGGACATGTCCGGTGCACACCGGACAGTCCGGTGCTTCCTTCCGACCGTTGGCTCGGCCACGTGTCGCGCGCCGATCGCGCGGCCGACCGTTGGCCCGGCCGACCGTTGGCTCACCGGACAGTCCGGTGCACACCGGACAGTCCGGTGAATTTTAACCGAAGTCGCCGGAGAAAAACCCGAGAGCGGCCTCTTCGGCCGAGGCAGCCTGGCGCACCGGACACTGTCCGGTGCACCACCGGACACTGTCCGGTGCACCACCGGACAGTCCGGTGCCCCAGACCGAAACAGCCCCTTGGATGTACACAGCCAAGTCTTCTCTTCTCTTCTTTTATCTGTTTCTAACACTTAGACAAATATATTAGTACACAAAACCAATGTACTAAGGCTTAGAAACATACCTTAACTTGTGATTTGCACTTTGATCATCCTTGGGCATATTTTCACATTTAAGCACTTGTGTTTGCATTCAATCACCAAAATACTTAGAAATGGCCCAAAGGCACATTTCCCTTTCAATCTCCCCCTTTTTGGTGATTTATGCCAACACAACATAAAGTAGATAGCACAAGTGCAAAATCACTTCAAATAAAAACTCAAATTGGTTTTGATTCAATTTTGGCATATATGGATCATCCTTTGCCACCACTTGGTTTGTTTTTGCAAATCAAACTCAAATCTCTATCTCTAAGTCAAACACACATGTTGAAGCATAAAGAGAGTCATTCCAAAAGAGATTGATCAAAGATTTCAAAAACTCCCCCTATTTCCCATAATCAATACTTCTCCCCACAAGAAACCAACTTTTGACAAGAGAGACAATAAAAGAGACACTAAAAGCTTTTGACAAAACAAAAACTCTATTCTACTATTTTCGAAATCTCTCAAGTGGTAGCTGATCCATTTATCACTTTGGCCTTTATTTTCTCCCCCTTTGGCATCAAGCACCAAAACGGGATTAATCTTGGCCTTCTTAACCCCATTGCCTCACCAAAGTCTTCAATTAAGAGCAAATGGCAATAAGATTTCATGAGATGAACTTGGAATTAGTTACCCTCTCATCGGAGTGCAGTGGAAGTCTTGCATGGTCCAAGTTCACCTTTCCCTTTCAATTCACCTTCGAGACTAAGTCAAGCAAACTCAAGCAAATGGTTAGTCTCAAAGGGTCAAGTTGTAACACATCTCCCCCTAAACATGTGCATCACTTTGCAACGGACTTGTGAGGTCCAGGGAGTGTTTGTACAACTTGAGCACCATAATAAGCAACAAAATGCAAAACAGGAACATGATCAAAAGCATAAACACATGTATGCTACAATTCAATCCAAGTTCCGCGAATCTAAGACATTTAGCTCACTACGCAGCCTGCAAAAGGTCTTCTCATCTAGAGGCTTAGTGAAGATATCGGCTAGCTGGTTCTCGGTGCTAACATGAAACACTTCGATATCTCCCTTTTGCTGGTGATCTCTCAAAAAGTGATGCCGGATGTCTATGTGCTTTGTGCGGCTGTGCTCAACAGGATTCTCCGCCATGCGGATAGCACTCTCATTGTCACATAGGAGTGGGACTTTGCTCAGATTGTAGCCAAAATCCCTGAGGGTTTGCCTCATCCAAAGTAGTTGCGCGCAACACTGTCCTGCGGCAACATACTCGGCCTCAGCGGTGGATAGGGCAACGGATGTTTGTTTCTTAGAGTTCCATGACACCAGGGACCTTCCTAAGAATTGGCACGTCCCTGATGTACTCTTCCTATCGACCTTACATCCAGCATAGTCGGAATCTGAGTATCCAACTAAGTCAAAGGTAGACCCCTTTGGATACCAGAGCCCGAAGCAAGGCGTAGCAACCAAATATCTAAGAATTCGCTTCACCGCCACTAAGTGACACTCCTTAGGATCGGATTGAAATCTAGCACACATGCATACGCTAAGCATAATATCCGGTCTACTAGCACATAAGTAAAGCAAAGAACCTATCATTGACCGGTATGCTTTTTGATCAACGGACTTACCTCCTTTGTTGAGGTCGGTGTGTCCGTCGGTCCCCATCGGAGTCTTTGCGGGCTTGGCGTCCTTCATCCCAAACCGCTTTAGCAGATCTTGCGTGTACTTCGTTTGGGAGATGAAGGTGCCGTCCTTGAGTTGCTTCACTTGGAACCCAAGGAAGTAGTTCAACTCGCCCATCATCGACATCTCGAATTTCTGCGTCATCACCCTGCTAAACTCTTCACAAGACTTTTGGTTAGTAGAACCAAATATTATGTCATCGACATAAATTTGGCACACAAACAGATCACCATCACATGTCTTTGTAAAAAGAGTTGGATCGGCCTTCCCAACCTTGAAAGCATTAGCAAGTAAAAAGTCTCTAAGGCATTCATACCATGCTCTTGGGGCTTGCTTAAGTCCATAGAGCGCCTTAAAGAGCTTACACACATGGTCGGGGTACCGTTCATCCTCGAAGCCAGGGGGTTGCTCCACGTACACCTCCTCCTTGATTGGCCCGTTGAGGAAAGCGCTCTTCACATCCATTTGGTACAACCTAAAAGAATGGTGAGCGGCATATGCTAGCAAGATTCGAATTGACTCTAGCCTAGCCACAGGAGCAAAGGTCTCCTCGAAATCCAAACCTGCGACTTGGGCATAACCTTTTGCCACAAGTCGAGCCTTGTTCCTCGTCACCACCCCGTGCTCGTCCTGTTTGTTGCGGAACACCCACTTGGTTCCCACAACATTTTGCTTCGGACGAGGCACCAGTGTCCAAACTTCATTGCGCTTGAAGTTGTTTAACTCCTCTTGCATGGCCAACACCCAGTCCGGATCTAGCAAGGCCTCTTCTACCCTGAAAGGCTCAATAGAAGAGACAAAGGAGTAATGTTCACAAAAATTAACTAATCGAGATCGAGTAGTCACTCCCTTGCTAATGTCACCCAGAATTTGATCGACGGGATGATCCCTTTGAATCATCGCTCGAACTTGGGTTGGAGGTGCCGGTAGCGCTTCTTCCTCCATCACTTGATCACCTTGTGCTCCCCCTTGATCACACGCCTCCTTTTGATGAACCTGTTCATCGTCTTGAGTCGGGGGATGCACCATAATTGAGGAAGAGGGTTGATCTTGATCATCTTGTTCCTGTGGCCGCACTTCTCCAATCGCCATGGTGCGTATAGCGGCCGTCGGAACATCTTCTTCATCTACATCATCACAATCAACAACTTGCTCTCTTGGAGAGCCATTAGTCTCATCAAATACAACGTCGCTAGAGACTTCAACCAAACCCGATGATTTGTTGAAGACTCTATACGCCTTTGTATTTGAGTCATAACCTAATAAAAACCCTTCTACAGCTTTGGGAGCAAACTTAGAATTTCTACCCTTCTTTACTAGAATGTAGCATTTACTCCCAAATACACGAAAGTACGATACATTGGGTTTGTTACCGGTTAGTAGCTCATACGACGTCTTCTTGAGGAGGCGATGAAGGTAGACCCTGTTGATGGCGTGGCACGCCGTGTTCACGGCTTCCGTCCAAAAGCACTCGGGGGTCTTGAACTCTCCTAGCATCGTCCTCGCCATGTCGATGAGCGTCCTGTTCTTCCTCTCTACCACACCATTTTGCTGTGGTGTGTAGGGAGCGGAGAACTCGTGCTTGATCCCTTCTTCTTCAAGGAACTCCTCCACTTGAAGGTTCTTGAACTCGGACCCGTTGTCGCTCCTTATCTTCTTCACCTTGAGCTCAAACTCATTTTGAGCTCTCCTGAGGAAGCGCTTGAGGGTCCCTTGGGTTTCAGACTTATCCTGCAAAAAGAACACCCAAGTGAAGCGGGAAAAATCATCAACAATAACTAAACCATACTTACTCCCTCCTATGCTCAGATAGGCGACGGGTCCAAAAAGATCCATATGCAGCATCTCCAAGGGTCTTGATGTCGTCATCACATTTTTGGTGTGATGAGAGCCTCCCACCTGTTTCCCTGCTTGACAAGCTGCACAAGGTCTATCTTTTTCGAATTGAACATTAGTTAGTCCTATCACGTGTTCTCCCTTTAGAAGTTTGTGAAGATTCTTCATCCCCACATGTGCCAAGCGGCGATGCCACAACCAGCCCATGCAAGTCTTAGCCATTAAGCATGCATCTAGACCGGCCTCTTCTTTTGCAAAATCTACTAAATAAAGTTTGCCGTCTAATACACCCTTAAAAGCTAGTGAACCATCACTTCTTCTAAAGACAGACACATCTACATTAGTGAATAGACAATTATACCCCATGCTGCACAATTGACTAACAGATAGTAAATTGTAACCAAGAGACTCTACTAAAAACACATTGGAAATAGAATGCTCATTGGAAATTGCAATTTTACCTAACCCTTTTACCTTGCCTTGATTCCCATCACCGAATATGATTGAATCTTGGGAATCTTTATTCTTGACGTAGGAGGTGAACATTTTCTTCTCCCCCGTCATATGGTTTGTGCATCCGCTGTCGATAATCCAGCTTGAACCCCCGGATGCATAAACCTGCAAGGCAAATTTAGGCTTGGGTCTTAGGTACCCAACTCATGTTGGGTCCTACAAGGTTAGCACAAATCTTCTTAGGGACCCAAATGCAAGTTTTATCACCTTTGCATTTAGCCCCTAACTTCCTAGCAATTATCTTTCTATTCTTTCTACAAATTTCAAAGGAAGCATTCAAAGTATGATATATTGTAGAAAATTCATTTACTACTTTCCTAGGAGCATTATGAACTACATTTTTCCTAGGCATTTGGTGAACAACATTTCTTCTATCATGCATAACATGAGAACTAGAAGCAGTCATAGCATAAGAGTCATAAGCATGTGAATCAAAAACATCATTTCTAGTATGTCTTCTTTCATGATACAAAAAGGCATGGTTCCTCTTAGCACTAGTAGCCATAGGGGCCTTCCCTTTCTCCTTGGCGGGAATGGGAGCCTTATGGCTTGTTAAGTTCTTGGCTTCCCTCTTGAAGCCAAGTCCATCCTTAATTGAGGGGTGTCTACCAACCGTGTAGGCATCCCTAGCAAATTTTAGTTTTTCAAAATCACTTTTGCTAGTCTTAAGTTGAGCATTAAGACTAGCCACTTCATCACTTAATTTTGAAATGGAAACTAAGTGTTCACTACAAGCATTAACATCAAAATCCTTACACCTAGTGCAAATTGTAATATTTTCAACATACGAGTTACTTGCTACTTCTAGTTTAGTAGTTAAATCTTTAATTTCACCTTTTAAAGAAGAAATGGTTTCATTACAAGTAGAAAGTTCACAAGAAAGTATTCCATTTCTTTTAACTTCTAGAGCAAGTGAATTTTGAGCACTAACAAATTTATCATGTTCTTCATATAAGAGATCTTCTTGTTTCTCTAAGGTTCTATCCTTTTCATTTAAGGCATCAATCAACTCATTAATCTTAGCTATCTTAGTTCTATCCAATCCCTTGAATAAACTAGAGTAATCAATTTCATCCTCACTAGATTCATCATCACTAGAAGAATCATAAGTATTAGCATTACGAGTGATTACCTTCTTTTCCCTTGCCATGAGGCAAGTGTGATGCTCGTTGGGGAAGAGAGCCGATTTGTTGAAGGCGGTGGCGGCGAGTCCTTCATTGTCGGAGTCGGACGAGGAGCAATCCGAGTCCCACTCCTTGCCTAGATGCGCCTCGCCCTTTGCCTTCTTGTAATGCTTCTTCTTTTCCCTCTTGTTTTCCTTTTCCTGGTCACTATCATTATCGGGACAGTTAGCAATAAAATGACCAAGCTTACCGCATTTGAAGCATGATCGCTTCCCCTTGGTCTTAGTCTTGCTCGGCTGTCCATTGCGACCCTTTAGCACCGTCTTGAATCTCTTGATAATGAGGGCCATTTCTTCTTCATTAAGACCGGCCGCCTCAATTTGCGCCACCTTGCTAGGAAGCGACTCCTTGCTCCTCGTTGCCTTTAGAGCAATGGGTTGAGGCTCGTGGAGTGGACCGTTCAATGCGTCGTCAACGTATCTTGCCTCCTTGATCATCATCCGCCCGCTCACGAATTTTCCAAGCACTTCCTCGGGCGTCATCATCGTGTACCTGGGATTCTCACGAATATTGTTCACGAGATGAGGATCAAGAACGGTAAAGGACCTGAGCATTAGGCGGACGACGTCGTGATCCGTCCAACGCGTGCTTCCGTAGCTCCTTATTTTGTTGATAAGGGTCTTGAGCCGGTTGTAGGTTTGAGTTGGCTCCTCTCCCCTTATCATGGCGAATCGTCCAAGCTCGCCCTCCACCAACTCCATCTTGGTGAGCATGGTGATGTCGTTCCCCTCGTGAGAGATCTTGAGGGTGTCCCATATCTGCTTGGCATTGTCCAAGCCACTCACCTTATTGTATTCTTCCCTGCACAAAGATGCTAAGAGAACAGTAGTAGCTTGTGCATTTCTATGAATTTGTTCATTTATAAGCATAGGGCTATCCGAGCTATCAAATTTCATTCCATTCTCCACAATCTCCCATATGCTTGGATGGAGAGAGAATAAGTGACTACGCATTTTGTGACTCCAAAATCCGTAGTCCTCCCCATCAAAGTGTGGGGGTTTGCCAAGAGGAATGGAAAGCAAATGCGAATTCGAACTATGTTGAATACGAGAATAATCAAATGAAAAGTTCGAATTGACCGTCTTTTTGTAGTCGCGGTCGTCGTCTTTTTGGGAAGAAGAGGACTCATCGCTGTCGTAGTAGACGATCTCCTTGATGCGTCTTGTCTTCTTCTTCTTCCCATCTTTTCGCTTGTGGCCCGAGCCCGAGTCATTGGACTTGTCATCCCTTGGCTCGTTGACGAAGGACTCCTTCTCCTTGTCGTTGATCACAATTCCCTTCCCCTTAGGATCCATCTCTTCGGGCGGTTAGTCCCTTTCTTGAAGAGAACGGCTCTGATACCAATTGAGAGCACCTAGAGGGGGGGGGGGGTGAATAGGTGATCCTGTAAAACTTCAATACTTAAGCCACAAAAACTTGTTAAGTGTTAGCACAAGTATGGCCAAGTGGCTAGAGAGGAGTCAAAACACAATAACCACAAGAAAGCAATCACAGAGTTGACACGGTGGTTATCCCGTGGTTCGGCCAAGTACAAAACTTGCCTACTCCACGTTGTGGCGTCCCAACGGACGAGAGTTGCACTCAACTCCTCTCAAGTGATCCAATGATCAACTTGAATACCACGGTGTTTTCCTTTCCTTTGATCTTTTCCCGTTTGCGAGGAACCTCCACAACTTGGAGTCTCTCGCCCTTACAATTGAGTTCACAAAGAAGTACAGAGTAAGGTGGGAATGAGCAACGCACACAAGACTCAAAAATCAGAGCAATAACACGCACACAAGTCGCAACAAGAGCTCGCAACGCAACACAAAGAGTTCACAACTCCACAAGAGCTCTATATGCTATCACAATGAAACGAATGCGTGAGATTGATGTCTTGGTGCTTAGAAGAGTTGTAGGAATGCTTGGTGTACTCCTCCATGCGCCTAGGGGTCCCTTTTATAGCCCCAAGGCAGCTAGGAGCCGTTGGGAACAAATCTGGAAGGCCATCTTTGCCTTCTGTCTCGTGGCGCACCGGACAGTCCGGTGCACACCGGACACTGTCCGGTGCCCGATTTGTTTCCTTAAACAGCGCATCCGACCGTTGCTGTCAGAGTCAGATCTGCGCACCGTTGGCGCACCGGACATGTCCGGTGCACACCGGACAGTCCGGTGCTTCCTTCCGACCGTTGGCTCGGCCACGTGTCGCGCGCCGATCGCGCGGCCGACCGTTGGCCCGACCGACCGTTGGCTCACCGGACAGTCCGGTGCACACCGGACAGTCCGGTGAATTTTAACCGAAGTCGCCGGAGAAAAACCCGAGAGCGGCCTCTTCGGCCGAGGCAGCCTGGCGCACCGGACACTGTCCGGTGCACCACCGGACACTGTCCGGTGCACCACCGGACAGTCCGGTGCCCCAGACCGAAACAGCCCCTTGGCTGTACACAGCCAAGTCTTCTCTTCTCTTCTTTTATCTGTTTCTAACACTTAGACAAATATATTAGTACACAAAACCAATGTACTAAGGCTTAGAAACATACCTTAACTTGTGATTTGCACTTTGATCATCCTTGGGCATATTTTCACATTTAAGCACTTGTGTTTGCATTCAATCACCAAAATACTTAGAAATGGCCCAAAGGCACATTTCCCTTTCATAAGTGCAGCACTTATTCAAGAGAAGCTTGAAGGCCAAGTTAAGAGGCAGGCCCCAATATATTTTGTATCTGAGGTTCTTAGTTTATCAAAGAAAAATTACACAGAGTTGGAGAAGGTACTGTATGCTGTCTTGATGGCCTCCAGGAAGCTTCGGCACTATTTTCAAGCTTACAACATAATTATTCCTTCTTCACAACCTCTGAAGGATATTATGAGGAACCGAGAAGCTACTGGAAGGATTGAAAAATGGGCTGCAGAGCTCAATGAATTTTGCATTGAATATGTTCATAGATCTTCGATTCAGTCCCAGGCGTTAGCAGACTTCATTGCTGATTGGACGCCAGGGGCTCAGGAGGAAGAAACAAATAAAGACGCCGAAGCATGGACAGTGTTTTGCGATGGGTCTTGGGGAACCTTCGGAGCGGGAGCGGCTGCTGTGTTGGTTTCACCTTCCAAAGTTAAAACTTGTTATGCGGCAAAACTTGATTTTAGTTGCACAAATAACATTGTCAAGTATGAAGCTCTGCTTTTGGGTCTTCAGAAATTAAAGGCAATGGGAATCAGAAGGGCCATCCTTAAAACTGATTCCCAAGTTATTTCTGGCCATATTGACAAAAGTTACAAAGCAAGGGACCCGAAGCTTGAAAGGTATCTAGATACAGTCCGAAGGATTGAGGCTTCCTTCGAAGGTTTCTCTGTCAAAAATATTCCTCGTGGAGAAAATGAATACGCTGATCTATTGGCTAAGTCAGCAGCCCAGGGGCTGCCTATACCTTCGGAAGTATTTTTTGAAACAATAAAAGCACCTTCGGTCGAGCTTCTTGAAAGAGCAATCCTCAACATATCCCCTGTTTATAGTGAAGATTGGAGAACTGAAATTATCTCTTTCCTTCAGGGTAATTTTCTTTCAGACGACGAAGCTTATAACAGGAGAATAGAAGCAAGAGCTCGACCATATGTCATAATAGAAGGGGAGCTATATAAGCGTGGGGTCTGTTCCCCACTGCTCAAGTGCTTATCGAGATCCGAAGGTATAGAATTAATGAAGGATATACATGCAGGTCTGTGTGGATCTCATATTGGATCTAGACCTTTGCTTGGAAAGGTTTTTCGCCAAGGATTTTATTGGCCAAAGGCAGCTTCGGATGCAGCGGATTTAGTCCAAAAGTGCGAAGGTTGTCAGAAATGTGCAAGAGATCAAAAACAACCTTCGTCTTTAACTCAGTTAATACAACCCACTTGGCCGTTGCAAAGGTGGGGTCTGGATTTGCTAGGTCCATTACCACCAGCACAGGGGAACTTAAGATACGTGGTGGTGGCAGTGGAATATTTTTCCAAATGGATCGAGGCGAAGCCCTTAGTCACAATAACTTCGTTTACTATTCAAAAGTTTTTCTGGCAAAATATTGTTTGTCGCTTCGGAGTGCCGAAGGCTATCACTGTGGATAATGGGACACAGTTTGATTCTGAAGCCTTCAGAGAATTTTGTAATCAAATCGGCACGAAGATCCATTTTGCATCAGTCCGGCACCCAGAATCAAATGGACTTGTTGAAAGAGCCAATGGGATCATAATGACAGGAATAATGAAGTCAATCTTCAATCAGCCGAGGGGAAAGTGGCCAGACGAGTTAATCAAAGTGGTGTGGAGTCATAACACAACCATCTCAAGATCAACAGGCTTTACACCCTTTAAACTGTTGTTTGGTGACGAAGCAATAACCCCAGAAGAGGCTAAAACAGGATCAATAAGGACAGTAGCTTCGGCAAAGGGCGAACACGAAGCTGATTGCTCCGTAGAAAAAGATGCTATTGAAGAGATCAGACTCCAAGCTGTGGAAAACATCAATAAATATCAAGCTGAAACAATAAAATGGCGTGATAGAAATGTCAAGTTGAAGAACATTGAACCAGGACACTTGGTACTTCGAAGAGTAGCTAACCCTGAAACAGTAGGCAAATTACAGCTGAAGTGGGAAGGCCCCTTTTTGGTAGTATCTTCGTCAAGACCTGGTTCCTACAGGTTGAAGGACTTGGACGGCAATGACATTCCTAGATCGTGGAATGCGGATGAGCTTCGGAGATATTATGTTTAGTTTGATGTAATTTTTTATATTCCTTTTTTGTGGCACCCTTTTCCTTTCCAAAGGGGGAGAAAGGTTTTTAATGGGGCCACAACATGTAATTTTTCTTTTCCTTATTTCAATTCTATAAGAGCGATATCCCCAAAAAATGTAAATGTAAAAGCTGAGAACGCACCCTCGAGTGCAAAGAGAAAGAAAAGAAAACAGGGAGAAGCTCAAAAGTCGTTCCTAAGGGAATGCAGAGCTTACAGCGAAAAATAAATGCTGATTCCGCCGAAAGTAAAAGGCGAAGAAGCTCCTAAGGGAGGCTTACAGCGAAAAATAAACGCTGATTCCGCCGAAAGTAAAAGGCGAAGAAGCTCCTAAGGGAGGCTTACAGCGAAAAGTCAACGCTGATTCACCGAAAAGTA
Organism: Zea mays; assembly: GCF_902167145.1. Taxonomy (NCBI): domain Eukaryota; kingdom Viridiplantae; phylum Streptophyta; class Magnoliopsida; order Poales; family Poaceae; genus Zea; species Zea mays. The sequence continues at coordinate 202,638,787 of NC_050098.1, forward strand.
AACGGTGAAGCCGAAAAGTAAACGGCAAAAAGATTTTTATCATTCTTGAGGGGACGAAGGGCTGTGCTTATGGTTTTTTGAGCATGTGTTCTAATATTCATTTGCACATAGCATATCATCATGTCATTTGCATTCATAAACATCCATTTAGACATATATAGAATCATCATCATGCTACACAAAAAAGATAGATGCTTCAGAAAAAAAGAGGGAAGGAAAAGATTCGAAGGAAAAATTTTCTATGCTTCGTTGTGTACGAAAAGAAGGGAAGGTGTTTTTCGCCTTCGGCTCAAAAGAGAAGTTTCGTCCACAGCAAAGCAGACTGGATGCGGTTAAAGGAGATAAAATATATTACAAGGTATGTACAAATTTACATAAGTTACTCCATATCTATATTACAAGAGTTTCTCCAAGAATTTTTGCAGGAAAGCACATTATAAGCAATTTTAAGCTACAGCTAAGGCTTCGTCTTCAGTTTTGTCAAACTTCAGCATTGTCAATCTTCAGCTTCGTCATCCTGTATATATCAAACAGCACAGTAAGAAAGGTACAAATTTCAAAGGAGAAGGTAAAAGTAACAAACATAAGTTTTTTACCGGCTTAAGATGGCTTCGAGCTTCATCGCCTGCCATTTTCCGCCCACCACTTACCCAGATCTGGGTCATGAATCTGTTTCCGATGCTTCTGGCTAAGCTTGGGATATCTAACAAATCTGAAGCTGACAAGCTGAAGTTTGGTCTGTTCACAATGTTTCCATGTGTGCAGCCAGCCTTAAAAAAAGCAGCAGCTGTGCCCCGAGAAGCTACCAGGGCGCAGAAGTCAGCGTGCCCACCAATAACTTCGTCAAGGGCATCAACTTCGTCTTCAATATGTTCTAATGTTTTTGGCAGGTTTTCAGCTGAAGGTGTAAATTTCGAAGAGCTAGCTCCGACAGAGTGAAACACGTCCTTCAGCCGCTGCACACATCGGATTTCTCCTGAAGTTCTGTAAAGGATTTCTGTAAATTTGAGTATTTATCCACTTCAGCCTTCAGGCTTGCTTCGAAATATTTCTTTTCTTGCTCGAATTTTTCTGACTGAAGGAGCAGTTCATTCTTTAATTTGTCATTTTCAATTTGGGCTTCAGCCAAAGAGCCTTCCATGGTCTGAATAACAAAATCCTTCTTTTCTAATGCACCTTCGTGCTCTTTGACCATGAGTTCAAGATCTTGAATTGCGAAGTCTTTCTTTTTCAGATTGGCTTCGTGATTCTCAACTTTTTCAGCCAAATCTTGAATGACAGCTTTGTTTTTCTCTTCCTCCAGATCTTGTTGCATCTTCAGAACCTTGCTTAATAATATACTCTGTCGTAATGACCTTCGTTAGAACACGACCCAAAAGTTAATAATAATAGTAATAAAATAACAAAAATATTTGTTACCTTGAAGTTGGCATAAAGCAAGCTTCCGGCGATGTGGTGTCGTTGATAACGACACAAGTCCGCTTCCAGCTTCGGCAAGCCAATGCTTTTGGAAAGGGTTCTGACAATTTTGGCCTCGGTGCGGTTCCGAAGGCATCTTAGTTTCCCTTCGTTGACCCCACCAAATAACATAGCCCCTGATTTGTATCCGCAAGATATGGCATATTTTTTCAACTCCTCTTTTTCGGCGTCTGTTAATTCTTGTCCGAGCAAATCTTGAAAGTTGAAATCTTCTTCTTCTGAAATTTCATTAATTTGCTCTTTCCCCTTCTCAGTTGCCGTATTCACTGTAGCCACGGTAGCTTCCTCTTCAGCCATTTTTAGGAGTATACAGGTTCGACTCTTCGGTGGCCTCGGCTTCTGCCCCGGTAGCTTCGGCTCCGCCGATTTCAGCTTCAGCGGTTTTCATTCCTGAAGCTTCGGCTTCGGCAGTTTCAGCAAAAACAATTTTTGACACCGTTGCCGGTGGCGGCGTCTGATGGATCACATCTGTTACTTGAATAATTATCCGCTTTTTCGGCTTCACAGGACTTTTTGTTGCCGAAGCTGCCTTGTCCCTCTGAAAAAACTTCGTCAGTTCCAATGCCAGCGGACTTAGCCTGATAGGCAAGGGTTCAGTCATTACCTTCATAATCTCTTCCACTTCAACAACAGAAGGAGAAGCAGGAGTATCTTCTTCTTGGACCGGCGTTTCCGGCTCTGGGGATGCACTTTTTGTCTTTTTTGCCGTAGCCACCTTCGGCTCAGGATTTAACTCTTCAGCACTAATGTTATCAGAATCTTTCTTTTTCTTTTTTGCTGTCTTGATGACTTCTTCGTTAGTAGTGCTAGCAATCCTTTTTTGCTTCGGGCCCCCAGCATCTCCGCCCAGTCGACCGTAGTCAGCATATTCAAATCCTATGGCATCAAGCACCCTGTTCAGCCTTCGTTTCGGCCGAGTGCCGAAGGCCGCTGTCATCAGTTGGTCCTCTTTCTTAGAGTAATTCCCAAGAATTTCATTGCTCATTATTTCAATTGTATCAAGCCATTCTTGGCAGGGTACTTTAAAGTATTTCTTGAATTTATAATGGTAGGGCAGTCGGACGAGTTCCCCCTTCTTCTTTTCCCCTTTAAGCTTCGGCATTGTCCACTCTTTCATAGTTGGAAAAACCCTGAAGGCCAGGAATTCCTGCACTAAATCTCTAGTGCCAATATGTTCTGCAATAATTTTGAATTCGCCCAGTGCAGCCCAAGTTGGACCTTCTACTTACATTCTGCATCGGGGTCTTATTTCTCCGAAGGTTAGTTCAAGAGGGCTCTGAACCAGCTTCTCTTTGTCTTCGTCAACTTTGACATAAAACCACTCTGATTTCCAGCCTGCCGGCCATTTGCTTCGATAACTGATCACGGGAAACTTCGTGGTTTTCCGATAAGCAAAATTATAGCAGCCAAAATTTTCATGTAATCCATCTTTTCTGGCCTTAGTTTGGTAATGCAACTCATGAACTCGACAGAAGCTGTCGGCAAATGGCTCCACCGCCTGGCTTCGGAGAGCCCAGATATAGACGCTGAGCCTGACAATCGCGTTGGGAGTCAGTTGGTGAAAATAGATGCCAAATCTTTGCAGCACATCAGAGATCATCCTATTTAAGGGAAATCTCAACCCAGCTTTTAGGAAGCTCTTGAAAATGACTATTTCATCCTTTCCTGGCTTCGGGGTAGTTTCTTCCCCCCCGAAGCGAAGTAGCTTCTTCTCATTCTCACTAAAATAACCCAACTTCACCATCTTGGAGAGATCAGCCTTGGAGACAGTCGACTTTCTGAAGTCCAAGTGACTGGGCTTGCTTGGCACGGCAATATGGTAATCATCATCGGGATCAGCCTCCTCAATATTTCCTTCTTCTGCTTCGGCAACAACTTGTTCTGTCTCGGCAACAGTCTGCTCTGTCGTCTCGGCAGTACGAATTTCTTCCGAGGTCACCAGTCCGGATCGTTGCATCGCTTCGGAGATAGGAACAGTCTCCGCTCCTTCGGCTTCGCCTCCCTCACGCTCAACTCTAGCGGTAGAGCGCACTCTGGCCATTTAATTCTGAATTTTTTGGGAACTAAAAAACTTTTCCTTCCGAAGTTTTTTCTTCTGACGAAGTACGCTTTAAACTGGAGCTTCGTCTGATTGCGAGAGTCAAGCTTCGGCTATGGTTAAAATTTTTGGCAGCAAAACAGTGCAATAGCAATGAATGCTATGGTAACTTCACACCTACCCGTCTGTTTATATAGTGCTGCAGGTAAGAAGGTGAATCGTCAGGATTCTTACACCAGGCAAACAGCTGCTTACACCCGCTGCGCGGTGGACCACAGAGGCCAAATAGTAACCCTGCAGGGTGGGACCGCTACGCGTTCGGAAACTGAATTGTTTCTCGACAACGAGCTCAGGGAAGGTGTTTTTCGGACCTTCGGCTTCCTAAAGCCTAAGAGACTTTTTTCACGGATCAAGCTCGTTACGAAAAACGATCTAGCACCACGAAGGGGCTACTGTTGGGACCATGCTTCGTCGCCGAAGGTCCTACAGAAAGAGACAGCTTCGGCTGAAGCTGTCTGCACGTGATGACCGAAGGTTGCTGTTCGTGAAGCTTCGGAATTACAAACCGACTTAAAAGTAGAATGACCTTTTAGTCCATAAGCGTTTGAGTCGTTGTTGTAAACTTTTATGAGGGGCATGATTGTAATTCCTCACAGGCTGTGTCTTGTGCCTATAAATAGTGAACAGTATTCCTTTACTGTTCACGAATTCCTGTAATTTCAATCGCATCACTCAGGAATTAATCTTTGTCAAGGCAAAGGTAAAAATGTATCTAACATTTGAATACATTGAATTGATACAATATGAAAGTAATGTTGTTCATTTATAATTTATTTACCTTTGATGCTTCGTAGTTAGTACTATTTTATATAATCTATTGGAGGTCAATTACGAAGATTTAACCTTCGTAATTGCCTCATCTTCAACCTTCGTCCGAAGTTCGTTAATCCTAAAGGGAATAATGCTTCCGCGGACGAAGGGCATTAACATTTAACATTTTATGTTGCCTTGTTCTTAATTCATAGCAGTTGAGAACGAGTCGCCAACACCTAAGTTTGTTAAAAGTTTGTTCATCAAGTGGCTTGGTAAAGATATCGGCTAATTGATCTTTAGTATTAATGTATGAAATCTCGATATCTCCCTTTTGTTGGTGATCCCTTAAAAAGTGATACCGAATGGCTATGTGTTTAGTGCGGCTATGCTCAACGGGATTATCCGCCATGCGGATTGCACTCTCATTATCACATAGAAGAGGAACTTTGGTTAATTTGTAACCATAGTCCCTAAGGGTTTGCCTCATCCAAAGTAGTTGCGCGCAACAATGGCCTGCGGCAATGTACTCGGCTTCGGCGGTAGAAAGAGCTACGGAATTTTGCTTCTTTGAAGCCCAAGACACCAAGGATCTTCCCAAGAACTGGCAAGTCCTCGATGTGCTCTTTCTATTAATTTTACACCCCGCCCAATCGGCATCCGAATAACCAATTAAATCAAATGTGGATCCCCTAGGATACCAAAGCCCAAACTTAGGAGTATAAACTAAATATCTCAAGATTCGTTTTACGGCCGTAAGGTGAGCTTCCTTAGGGTCGGCTTGGAATCTTGCACACATGCATACGGAAAGCATAATATCCGGTCGAGATGCACATAAATATAGCAAAGAACCTATCATCGACCGGTATACCTTTTGATCGACGGATTTACCTTCCGTGTCGAGGTCGAGATGCCCATTGGTTCCCATGGGTGTCTTGATGGGTTTGGCATCCTTCATTCCAAACTTGCTTAGGATATCTTGAGTATACTTTGTTTGGCTTAGGAAGGTGCCTTCTTGGAGTTGCTTCACTTGAAATCCTAAGAAATACTTCAACTCCCCCATCATAGACATCTCGAATTTTTGTGTCATGATCCTACTAAATTCTTCACATGTAGACTCGTTAGTAGACCCAAATATAATATCATCAACATAAATTTGGCATACAAACAAGTCATTTTCAAGAGTTTTAGTGAAGAGTGTAGGATCGGCCTTTCCAACTTTGAATCCATCAGTGATAAGGAAATCCCTAAGGCATTCATACCATGCTCTTGGGGCTTGCTTGAGCCCATAAAGCGCCTTAGAGAGTTTATACACATGGTTAGGATACTCACTATCTTCAAAGCCGAGAGGTTGCTCAACATAGACCTCTTCCTTGATTGGTCCATTGAGAAAGGCACTCTTCACGTCCATTTGGTAAAGCTTGAAGCCATGGTAAGTAGCATAGGCCAATAATATACGAATTGACTCAAGCCTAGCTACGGGTGCATAGGTTTCACCGAAATCCAAACCTTCGACTTGGGAGTATCCCTTGGCCACAAGTCGAGCTTTGTTCCTTGTCACCACACCATGCTTGTCTTGCTTGTTGCGGAAGACCCATTTGGTTCCTACAACATTTTGATTAGGACGTGGAACCAAATGCCATACCTCATTCCTAGTGAAGTTGTTGAGCTCCTCTTGCATCGCCACCACCCAATCCGAATCTTGAAGTGCTTCCTCTACCCTGTGTGGCTCAATAGAGGAAACAAAAGAGTAATGCTCACAAAAATGTGCAACACGAGATCTAGTAGTTACCCCCTTATGAATGTCGCCGAGGATGGTGTCGACGGGGTGATCTCGTTGGATTGCTTGGTGGACTCTTGGGTGTGGCGGCCTTTGTTCTTCATCCTCCTTGTCTTGGTCATTTGCATCTCCCCCTTGATCATTGCCATCATCTTGAGGTGGCTCATTTGCTTGATCTTCTATTTCATCTACTTGAGCTTCATCCTCATTTTGCGTCGGTGGAGATGCTTGCGTGGAGGAGGATGGTTGATCTTGTGCATTTGGAGGCTCTTCGAATTCCTTAGGACACACATCCCCAATGGACATGTTCCTCAGTGCGATGCACGGAGCCTCTTCATCACCTATCTCATCAAGATCAACTTGCTCTACTTGAGAGCCGTTAGTCTCATCAAACACAACGTCACAAGAAACTTCAACTTGTCCGGAGGACTTGTTAAAGACTCTATATGCCCTTGTGTTTGAGTCATATCCTAGTAAAAAGCCTTCTATAGTCTTAGGAGCAAATTTAGATTTTCTACCTCTTTTAACAAGTATAAAGCATTTGCTACCAAAGACTCTAAAATATGAAATATTGGGCTTTTTACCGGTTAGGAGTTCATACGATGTCTTCTTGAGGATTCGGTGTAGATACAACCGGTTGATGGCGTAGCAGGCGGTGTTGACCGCCTCGGCCCAAAACCGATCCGAAGTCTTGTACTCATCAAGCATGGTTCTTGCCATGTCCAATAGAGTTCTATTCTTCCTCTCCACTACACCATTTTGTTGTGGCGTGTAGGGAGAAGAGAACTCATGATTGATGCCCTCCTCCTCAAGGAAGCCTTCAATTTGTGAGTTCTTGAACTCCGTCCCGTTGTCGCTTCTAATTTTCTTGATCCTTAAGCCGAACTCGTTTTGAGCCTGTCTCAAGAGTCCCTTTAAGGTCTCTTGGGTATGAGATTTTTCCTGCAAAAAGAACACCCAAGTGAAGCGAGAATAATCATCCACAATAACTAGACAGTACTTACTCCCGCCGATGCTTATGTAAGCAATCAGGCCGAATAGATCCATGTGTAGGAGCTCCAGTGGCCTGTCGGTTGTCATGATGTTCTTATGTGGATGATGGGCACCAACTTGCTTCCCTGCTTGGCATGCGCTACAGATCCTGTCTTTCTCAAAATGAACATTTGTTAATCGTAAAATGTGCTCTCCCTTTAGAAGCTTGTGAAGATTCTTCATCCCAACATGTGCTAGTCGGCGATGCCAGAGCCAGCCCATGTTAGTCTTAGCAATTAAGCAAGTGTCGAGCTCAGCTCTATCAAAATCTACCAAGTATAGCTGACCCTCTAACACTCCCTTAAATGCTATTGAATCATCACTTCTTCTAAAGACAGTGACACCTACATCAGTAAAAAGACAGTTGTAGCCCATTTGACATAATTGATAAACGGAAAGCAAATTGTAATCTTAAGAATCAACAAGAAAAACATTAGAAATGGAATGGTCAGGTGATATAGCAATTTTACCCAATCCTTTGACCAAACCTTGGTTTCCATCCCCGAATGTGATCGCTCTTTGGGGATCTTGGTTTTTCTCATAGGAGGAGAACATTTTCTTCTCCCCTGTCATGTGGTTTGTGCACCCGCTGTCGATGATCCAACTTGAGCCCCCGGATGCATAAACCTACAAAACATGTTTAGTTCTTGACTTTAGGTACCCAAATGGTTTTGGGTCCTTTGGCATTAGAAACAAGAACTTTGGGTACCCAAACACAAGTCTTTGACCCCTTGTGCTTGCCCCCAACATACTTGGCAACTATCTTGCCGGATTTGTTAGTTAAAACATAAGATGCATCAAAGGTTTTTAATGAAATGTCATGATCATTTGATGCATTAGGAGTTTTCTTCTTAGGCAACTTAGCACGGTTTGGTTGCCTAGAGCTAGATGTCTCACCCTTATACATAAAAGCATGATTAGGGCCAGAGTGAGACTTCCTAGAGTGAATTATCCTAATTTTGCTCTCGGGATAACCGGCAGGGTACAAAATGTAACCCTCGTTATCCTGAGGCATGGGAGCCTTGCCCTTAACGAAATTAGACAATTTCTTAGGAGGGGCATTAAGTTTGACGTTGTCCCCCTTTTGGAAGCCAATGCCATCCTTAATGCTAGGGCGTCTCCCACTATAAAGCATACTACGAGCAAATTTAAATTTTTCATTTTCAAGTTCATGCTCGGCAATTTTAGCATCTAATTTTGCTATATGATCATTTTGTTGTTTAATTAAAGCCATGTGATCATGAATAGCATTAATATCAACATCTCTACATCTAGTACAAATAGTAGTGTGTTCAATGGTAGATGTAGAGGGTTTGCAAGATTTTAATTCTACAACCTTAGCATGTAGTATATCATTTCTACTTCTAAGGTCGAAAATAGTAGCATTGCAAACATCAAAATCTTTAGCCTTAGCAAGCAATTTTCATTTTCATTTCTAAGGCTAGCAAGAGTAATGTTTAATTCTTCAATCTTAGCAAGCAAATTATCATTATCATTTCTAAGATTGGGAATTGAAACATTGCAATCAATAGAGTCAACCTTGGCTAACAAATTAGCATTTTCATTTCTAAGGTTGTCTATAGTTTCATGGCAAGTGCTTAGTTCACTAGATAATTTTTCACATTTTTCAACTTCCAGAGAATAAGCATTTTTAACTTTAACATTCTTTTTGTTTTCCTTGATTAGGAAGTCCTCTTGGGAGTCCAAAAGGTCATCCTTCTCATGGATGGCACTAATTAATTCATTTAATTTCTCTTTTTGTTGCATGTTTAGGCAAAAAGGGTACGCAAATTATCTTCATCATCACTAGCATTATCATCACTAGAGGACTCATATCTAGTGGAGGATTTGGATTTAACCTTCTTCTTTTTGCCGTCCTTTGCCATGAGGCACTTGTGGCTGACGTTGGGGAAGAGAAGTCCCTTGGTGACGGCGATGTTGGCGGCGTCCTCGTCGTCGGAGGAGTCGCTTGAGCTTTCGTCGGAGTCCCACTCGCGACAAACATGGGCATCGCCGCCCTTCTTCTTGTAGTACCTCTTCTTCTCCTTTCTTCTCCCCTTCTTGTCATCGCCCCTGTTACTGGAAATAGGACATTTTGCAATAAAGTGACCGGGCTTACCACACTTGTAGCAAACCTTCTTGGAGCGGGGCTTGTAATCTTTCCCCCTCCTTTGCTTGAGGATTTGGCGAAAGCTTTTGATGACAAGCGCCATTTCCTCGTTGTCGAGCTTGGAGGCGTCGATGGGTGTTCTACTTGGTGTAGACTCTGTGGGGGAGGGATATCCCCCGGGTCCACTAAAGAAGTAAAAGACCTCACGAAAGGCCCAAGGGCCCAATAAATCGTAAGGTCATTCCTTCGTGGGCCTGAGGAGAAACAACCAACAAAGCAGAGAAGACGTAAGACCGGATTGATGCAAACCCGGACGGCCCACAACGTCGGGCGAGTAAATCGCAACAGAGACCCGACTTTCCCGCGCTAAAGCCCCCATGCAACAGAGCCATGCGAGGATAAGTCAGTGAGGGTTACGTAGAGATAATCTCAAGAGGTTCACTATTTTTTAGCTACTTGTTGTTATCTTATCCACATGTACTGCCCCACGGTCGAGTATATAAGGCCTAGGGGGCACCCCTTCAGAACGATCGGCCATTTATTTAGTCACCCACGCCAGCTCTCTGAACTCTCAATCTAGAGAGCCCTCTTGTAACCACATTCGCCTAGCATACTCACCAGGACGTAGGGTGTTACGCATCTCTAAGCGGCCCGAACCTGTAAACCTTGTCCATTGTCCCTCGTGCGATCGGCACGAACCATTTTGCTACAGTTGTCGACACCGTCCTACTCCTAAAACACCTTGAGGGGCAACCCTGGGTGTGCGGTCAGACCCAAAACACCGACAGCTGGCGCGCCAGGTAGGGGGTGTGTCGACGATCCAAGCTAGCTCAATGGCCGTCACCTTCCGCAGCAAGATCACCGTGCGTCCCGGATCTGTATTCTGCTTCGGGACAATCTCATCTGTAGCGGATGAAGAGGGAATTCTACACCGTATCGCGGATCCGCCGGAAAAGAAGTCCACTCCAACGAACTCCGAAAATGCTGGAAAGACGCAACCTTCGGCTCTTCGGAAAAAGATCGTCTCCGGAAAGGCTGGAGCTGGAAGCTCGCTGACCCGGGAGACTCCACTGTCTACCTCTCCGACAACAGAATGGACACGGATTGCGAGGAAGAAGAAGACTGGGGAGAAGCAAGCCGTTCTTCCTGTTCCTCCGACCTCAAAGGAGAACGGAAAGAAAGTCGCCACGACAGCAGCACCATTCTACCCCGACGTCCTCTTCATCGGGAGAGCGGAGTCGCCCGCCATCTCTGATGACGAACCGACCGCGCCTGGAGAAGAACCACCTCAACGAGAATCCCGCCGACGGAGGAACCGACGCAGGAACGTTCGACGACATCACGCAGCCGGAGAACGGGATCCGGAGCAGCCTGTCTCGCGAGACGAGGTCTCGGAGATAGGAGAAACTCTGGAAGAACGCGTCTTCAGGGAACGAAGAAAGTCCCGACGACGTGATCGCCGACGAACTCAGGAGCAAGCCGAGCAAGATGCAAGGCAACGCCGGGAGAATCCGCTCTTCGGGCGCAACCTGAACCCCGACTTCGCCCGAGCTATGAACACGCCAAGCGAAGTCGGAGGCGTACTAGCTCGGATAGCTGACGGACTTCCTCGGACTCCCAACGCCGAGGGATACCGACGCCTGTTTACTCAGGCGGCCAACCATCTTCTACCGCTCGCTCACCCGCCGAACGATCTACGACACGCCATCAACAGTCGCCGAGACGCACGAAGCTCTATCAATGCTTCGCGCGAACGGCGGCATGAAAACGAAATTCGCCGTCGGGAGGAGTATGACCGAGATCATGGCTTCCCGACTCAAAGCCAGGCCACCAGGACTGAGTCGGCAACAGCTTCAACTGGCGGTACCACCCGGGGACGGTCGAGGAACCACAACCACCGCTCCCCTCCCCGGGACAGGCGTCGTCTCCGACGACAGGAGGATACGTGCGGAGTATCCGCTCTTACTCCGCGCCTTAAGGCCATCCAATGGCCTCCCAATTTCAAGGTATCCAATGTCGACAAATATGAACCTAAGCAGGATCTAGGGGGTTGGCTAGCCGTCTACACCACCGCTGCTCGGGCTGCCGGGGCATCTGAGGACGTCATGACCGCGTATCTGCCCATCGTCCTTGGGCAAGATGCGCTACAGTGGCTACGACATCTACCCCGACACTGCATCGACGACTGGGGAGACTTCAGTCGACGTTTCACCGCCAACTTCCAGTCCCTCTCCGACAAGCCAGCGCAACCATGGGATCTTAAATCCATCAAGCGCCGGGGGGATGAGACTCTCCGGTCATACCTCAAAAGGTTCCAGACCATGAGAAACCGCATCCCCGAGGTCACGGAGGCGGCCGTGATCGAGGACTTCTACAGGGGATCCAATGACTCGGCTTTCGTCCGAGCTATACTACAAAAGGCGCCGACTACCTCCGAGGAGCTGTTCCGGGAAGCCGACCTCTACATCACCGCTGACGAGCGGGCCCAGGATCTCATCGGAGGAGCAAAGCCTGCACCGACAGCGCCACGACGTGACGCGAACCAACCACCCGACAAACGCTGGGAGAAGAGGCCTCGTGAAGAAGTACACGCCGCCGGACCACCCGCCTCTCGCGCCCGAGGAGGACCTCGTGGAGGCGAGCGCACGCTGGACGACATCCTCGACGCCCAGTGCCCGTATCACAAGGACATGCACCACACTCTTCGTAACTGCCGGGACTTCAAGCACTCCGTCGGGCACGGCCGACCCTTCCAACCTCTACCGCCTCCTCCGCCGAGGGGAGGACCAGATGAACCACGACAACCCCATCAGCAGGAGGAGGGGGGAGGAGGAGCTTTCCCACGCGTTGACAGGGAGGTCAACGTCATCTTCAGCGGACATGGGTCGCAGGAGAACAAAAGACAACAAAAGCTCAACGACCGCCAGATACTGGTGGCGACCACCGGTCCTCCCGCCCCATACCGGTGGTCAGAACATCCGATCACCTTCACTCGGGAAGATCAATGGCTCAACTTCGACCACCCCGGCAAATACCCGCTCCTCGTCGATCCGGTGATCCGAGAGAGCCGGGTGAAGAAGGTGCTAGTGGACGGGGGGAGCAGCATCAACGTCACCTTCCCCGGACACTCCAAGGCTTGGGAGCTCACCTCAAAGAGCTTCACAAGTCAGACACCCCTTTCTTCGGCATCGTGCCGACTGAAGGGGAATACCCGCTGGGCCACATTTACATGCCGGTCACCTTTGGAACTCCGGAGAACTACAGAACCGAGTTCCTGAGGTTTGAAGTGGCGAACTTCGAATGCGGGTACAACGCCATCATCGGAAGGCCGGGATTGGCCAAGTTCATGGCCATTCCACATTACACATATATGATACTGAAGATGCCAGGACCGCGAGGAATCATAACTGTGCGCGCCGACTTCCAAGGCGCCGCAGAGTGTTTCCGAGTGGCCATTCAAGCAGCCCTCACCACCAAGCCGTCGACGGTTCCTTCTACACCGACGAACTCTAAGCCTGAGGAGGACCTCACAGTACCGGCTAATGAAGCTCAGGCCGCGACCTCTATGCGGCCGACTGAAGAAACCAAAAGAATCAACCTGGGGTTCGCTGACGAGCGCAAGACGGCTATCATCAGCTCCAGCTTGGATGACAAATAGGAAAGCGCGCTCGTCCAGTTTCTGCAAGATAACCGAGACGTATTCGCATGGCAACCTGCGGATATGCCGGGAGTCCCAAGAGAACTGGCCGAGCACAAACTGAAAGTCTACCCCCAGGCGAGGCCGATTCGACAAAAGCTACGTCGCTTCACGCCCGACAAGAGAGAGGCCATTCGTGCCGAATTAGCTCGCCTGGTCGCGGCTGGATTTATTAGAGAAGTATTACACCCTGAGTGGTTAGCCAATCCTGTTCTTGTACTCAAAAAGAATAAAGTGGATTGGCGCATGTGCGTCGACTATACCGATCTCAACAAACACTGTCCGAAGGATCCCTTCGGGCTCCCGAGGATAGATCAGGTGGTGGATTCCACCGCTGGATGTTCTGTGTTGTCTTTCTTAGATTGCTATTCCGGGTATCACCAGATTAGTCTGGCAAAAGAAGATGAGGAAAAAACGGCGTTCATTACTCCGTTTGGTGCTTTCTGTTATACCTCCATGCCGTTCGGCCTCAAAAACGCTGGAGCGACTTATCAGAGAGCCATTCAAACATGCTTAGCCGATCACTGGGGCAAGCGTGTGGAGGCCTACGTAGATGATGTGGTAATCAAAACAGAGAATTCGGAAAACTTCATCGAAGACTTGCAGCTGGTTTTCAACAGCCTGAGACGATATAGATGGAAGCTCAACCCCGAAAAATGTGTTTTCGGGGTACCAGCAGGAAAGTTGCTCGGGTTTATCGTCAGCCACCGAGGAATTGAGGCTAATCCAGATAAGATTGAAGCTATCATGAAAATGGAAGCTCCTCGATCACAAAAGAAGGTTCAGCGACTCACTGGATGTATGGCGGCTCTAAGCAGATTTATATCCAGGCTGGGGGAGAAAGGCTTGCCGTTTTACAAGCTGCTCAAGAAGGTGGATAAGTTTCAATGGACTTCAGAAGCACAAGAAGCTCTAGATGCATTGAAAAAATTCTTGACAACACCACCAGTACTGAAACCACCCCGGCGAGCTACATCAACTCAACCGGCTGAAGATTTGCTATTGTACATCTCTTGCACGACTCACGTGGTAAGCACCGCGTTGGTAGTCGAGCGAGTAGAAGAAGGACATGCCTACCCGGTACAACATCCTGTTTACTTCATCAGTGAAGTTCTGGGCCCCTCAAAGAAAAAGTATCCTCAAGTTCAGAAGCTATTATACGCAGTACTTCTAACTGCCCGCAAGCTGCGTCACTACTTTGACGACCACAAAGTCATAGTAGTCACTGGTTTTCCAATAGGGGACATTCTTCACAACAAGGAAGCTATTGGCCGAATAGCCAAGTGGGCTTGCGAGTTGGGATCCCACGACATCGAGTTCCGACCTCGCACCGCCATCAAAACCCAAGCACTGGTTGATTTCGTATCAGAATGGACCGAACAGCAAGTACCGGATAATCCAGAGACTGCAGAAGTATGGCGAATGTATTTTGATGGCTCACTGAAGCTGCAGGGAGCAGGAGCAGGGATTCTCTTCACTGCACCTGGAGGCGAACACCTCAAGTACGCCCTCCAGTTACTATTCCCGGCCTCCAACAATGCAGCCGAGTATGAAGCTCTGATCCATGGATTAAACATTGCCATATCACTAGGCGTCAAGAGATTGATGGTATACGGAGATTCTCTGGTGGTTATCAGCCAGATAAACAAGGAGTGGGATTGCTCAAGTGATTCAATGGGAAAATATTGCGCTGCCGTCCGAAAGCTGGAAGACAAGTTCGAGGGTCTGGAATTTCATCATGTGGAAAGGGATCGTAACACAGCAGCTGATGTACTATCCAAGCTCGGATCCAGTCGAACTCAGGCCCCACCTGGAATCTTCATGCAAGAAATTCTGCAGCCGAGTATCTCAATGGATCGAACAGAAGAGTGCAACATCATAGATCAACCCGAGTCAGACTCTGATGACTGGAGAAAGCCGATCATTAAGTATATAAAAAATGAAGAAGAACCAGACGACAAGAACTCGGCAGAGCGCATTGCCAGGCAGTCGGCTCACTATACACTCATTGGGGAGATATTGTACAGAAGGGGCGCATCAGGCATCCTCATGAAGTGCGTTCTCCCGTCCACTGGGAAGCAACTTCTGGAGGAGGTCCATGCAGGGCAATGTGGAATTCATGCAGCATCCAGAACACTAGTCGGGAAGGTTTTCAGGTCAGGATTCTATTGGCCGACAGCGAAGAACGATGCAGCCGAGTTAGTTCAGAGGTGCGAAGCTTGCCAATACTTGTCAAAGCAACAGCACATGCCAGCACAGCAACTACAGACCATACCAGTAACCTGGCCTTTCGCATGCTGGGGACTGGATATGATTGGACCTTTCAAGAAAGCTCAAGGGGGATATACTCATGTATTGGTGGCGATTGACAAATTCACTAAATGGATAGAGTTCAAGCCCATTGCTTCTTTAACCTCTGCTAAGGCCGTGGAATTCATACAAGACATAATATACAGATTCGGGATACCAAACAGCATCATCACTGACTTAGGATCCAACTTCACCAGTTCAGAATTCTTCGATTTCTGCGAGCAAAAGAGCATTCAGATCAAGTACGCGTCTGTAGCACATCCAAGAGCCAACGGGCAGGTTGAGCGAGCCAACGGAATGATATTGGAGGCACTCAGGAAAAAAGTCTTCGATAAGAATGAAAAATTTGCAGGAAAGTGGATAAGGGAATTGCCTTATGTTGTTTGGAGCCTAAGAACCCAACCTAGCCGAGCCCTGCATGGGAACACCCCTTTCTTCATGGTCTATGGGTCGGAGGCAGTGCTACCTGCTGATCTCAAGTTTGGGGCGCCAAGGTTGATCTTCGACAGTATAGCAGAAGCTGAGGCCACCAGACTAGAGGATATTGATGTACTCGAGGAGGAACGGCTAAATGCAGTGATCCAATCAGCACGGTACCAGCAGACTCTAAGACGCTATCACGACAAGGTCGTGCGGCAACGATTCTTCTCAGTAGGAGATCTCGTCCTCCGCCGAATTCTAACGGGGGAGGGACGGCACAAGTTATCACCCTTATGGGAAGGACCCTTTGTGGTAGCAGAAGTCACTCGGCCCGGATCGTATCATCTCACTCAGATGGATGGCACAGAAGTTGGGAACTCCTGGAATATAGAACACCTCAGAAAGTTTTATCCCTAGCCGTATCTCAAAACTGCTGGGACAACGATGTAATCTGTAAAGTGGAAATATGTCATCAATAAAAAAGAGGTTTTCAAAGATACTCAGTTCATCTACGATTGACTTGCATTCTTACTTAACTCGGGGTGACCACTATGCCCTGCTAACGGAGCAATCGACTTAAGTCGGCGACGACTTAAGGCGGTGCAACATGCTCACGCTTACTTAACTCAGGGAGACCACTATGCCCTGCTAACGGAGCAATCGACTTAAGTCGGCGATGACTTAAGGCGGTGCAACATGCTCACGCTTACGTAACTCGGGGTGACCACTATGCCCTGCTAACGGAGCAATCGACTTAAGTCGACGACGACTTAAGGCGGTGCAACATGCTCACGCTTACTTAACTCGGGGTGACCACTATGCCCTGCTAACGGAGCAATCGACTTAAGTCGGCGACGACTTAAGGCGGTGCAACATGCTCACGCTTACTTAACTCGGGGTGACCACTATGCCCTGCTAACGGATCAATCGGCTAAAGTCAGCGGCGACTAAAAGCCGGTGCAACATGCTCATGCCCATGCAATTAAGGGGATGACTTCTATATCCCGCAAACAAATCTCATAATCATCGTGCGTCGTTTTCATTACTGCAAAATTACGAACTAATGAATTCTGATACAATAAGAGAGCAGTTATATCATCCGAATACTAAACTGAGGTCCTCTAACTCGATCATACTAACTGCGCGCTCAAAGCACGCAAAATGTTTTCTATTTGGCAATGTCTTTCTCAGGAGCGACCGACGAAGAAGGGCGACTCGAGGAATCAGGGGCAGTGATCACGTCAGCCCTTATGTCCTCAGGAACAACCACGCCGGGTCTCCTCATCAAGATTCGTCCCGCCCGAATAGCCTTGTCCATGGCTTTGTCGCGCTGGGCTTTGAGAGTAACAGCAGTCTCCTCGGCAACTTTAGCAGCCAGTCGAGCGGTCTCTAACTCCTGGGCGATGGACTTCTTGGAAGCTCGGAGTTCTTTGATAGTAGCATCCTTTGCTGATATCAACTGCTTGAGGCGAGTCACCTCATCTGAAGATTCCTGCAGCCTACAACGCTGATTGTCCAACTCCTCCATTGTGAAGCGATGACTCCTCTCCAAGATGGTTAGCGAGTTACTGGAATCACGATACAACCTGTCAAGATTGTCACGAGAAGCAGCAAGGATACGCTTTTCTTCCTGCAAACAAAAATCAACCCCTTCAGAAACTAAACAAGTGATAGGAACACAGCAAGGCAAGGCACAGTTTTGTAAGTCACCTTTTCAGAGTCGAGCCGAGCATGGAGAGAAGAACTCAGGGCATTGGCGTCATCCAAGGCAGCAGAGACCTGATTCAACTCAGTTTGGCTCTGAAAGTACTTCTCCTCGAAGTCAGCGCACCGTCGAGCCATTTCAGCCTGATCTCGGGAATGTTTTTCCTCAAGAGTTGCAATTTGCCGAGTCATTCCTAGCAAGAGGTAATCAAACAAAACGAGGTCAAAAGGTAAAATAGTCCACAACCAAGGCAAAGAGAAAGAAGAAAGGGCACTAACCAGCGTTGGTTGTCTCCAATTCGGATACACGGCGCTGGAGTGACACTGGGCTCCAGCACGCAAGAGACGAGGCCACTTCTGGGACGGAAGCACCCTGCAATCTTAGCTGGCTAGCCATCCCATCCACCAAAGCCTGATAAGGAGAACAAGTGAGAATAATGACAGAAGTTCATACAACGTAAAAATCAAGCTAAAACACATCACAGTACTTGGAGGTTGGAAAAGAACGAAGGTATTCCCAAGTCAAGAGAAATCAGTTGATAGGCATATGTAAGACCGCCACCCGGAGCAGCTTGCAATGGACCAGCAGAAATCAGCTCAGCGCCTTCAACAGAGCCCAGCACTCGGTCGGCAGGGACGCTGCCCTCTAAAGCGACCTCCTGACCCAAAGTTTGGGCTACCACCATGCAGCCAGAGTGTGGAGGAGATCCTGCGTGAACGTCCATGGAAGTACAGGAAGGAGACCCTGCTCGGGCACCCTCGGGGGCTGGGTCATAGTTGGCGCCGCCCACTTGAGCCGGATCATTCCCGGCAGCACCCTCGGGGGCTGGGTAGTGGCTTATACTCTTCACCCGAGCTAAGTCATCCCCGGCGACATCCTCGGGGGCTGGACATGCGATAGCACCATTCTTGAGGTCCAGGCTCTCTGCAGTAACCACTTCTAAGGTTGATGGGCCCTCAACTACTTCCATGGGACCAGGACGATCCAAGTCAGTCTCCCGACCCTCGAGATCGCGCTCTAAGGTCGACGAGGCACGGGATGACCTCAACCCAGCATCAGGCACAGCAGCACAAGCCTCTGTTGCATCATCACCCACTGGCTCTGATAGCAAGTCTTCTGGGACCATATCCTCAAGAGTTTGATCGAAATTGGTCAGAGACAGTTCTTGCAGACCAATGAGGGCAGACAGAGCAGGAGAAGGAACTCCACTACTCTCACCGCCGGCGATGAGCTGCCGACTGTTTTTCCGAGTCAAAGGAACTTCATCCTCTTCCTCCTCATTCTCCACAGTGACAACACAAGCAGCACCCCCATTGGGATCAGTAGCAGTCTGGGTACACCCATTGGGATCAGCGTCAGTAGGTCCAGTCGCAGGCACTTCTTCAGCGGCAGGAACTGAGGTACCAGCGTCTTCATCAAAACTGGATACTCGCCGGAGGCGTCTTCTCTTCTTCTTCTGCTCATCAGCAGAAGGCTCAGGCTGATTGGTTCGGCTAGGGCGCCTCGGGCGAGTGCTGACAGGTTTCTGAACATCCAAAATTGTATCAACTTCTGGGAGAGGCACCACTGCCAACGTACCAGCAGGAGCAGCGTCGGAAGAATCCTCAGCTAGCAGATCAAGCATGGCATTTATATCTGCATCACTAGGGTTCAGGGGCACCTCAAAATGGACTTGTCGTTCGTCAGCAGGAATCTCCCCAAGCGAAGTAACCAAAACACTGACTTCTTCAGCAGAGGGTCGCACTCTAAGGCCCAGACTGCCATCAATAACAGGTGGATTTGATACAAATAGGGTGAAGGCTTTGGGAGGAGGCAGGTTCCAGGCCGAGTATGCCACTAGAGCACCAACATTGGACACCTTGCCCCTAAGGATCATTTCTAGACGGCTCACCAAGTCTGCTGAAGGGATTCTCCTGTTGGTAACCCGAGTTGAGTCGGCTAGCCCCCGATACAGATAAGCTGGGTAGGCCCTGTCTTTCAATGGCTGAATGTTTTTGAAAACAAAGTCAGTGACCACAGCTTCAGCAGTTAGACCTCTTTCTTTCAGCAGTCCAACTTCAGCTAGCAATACACTTGCCTCAGCTACCTCCTCGTTCGTGGGAGACTCGGTCCAACTTGGAGTGCGAACGTCTGGCTGTCTTCCCGACCGGGAAGGGAGAGAATTTCCATAATTGTCAACTATGAACCACTCTAGACGCCATCCCTTGATACTGTCCTTAAGAGGAATCTCAAGGTACTCAGTCTTCCGCCCGCGGCGCATCTCCAAACTGGCACCTCTAACCAACTGATGCTGTCCTCCAGCCATCCCAGGACGGCAATGATACAGATATTTCCACAAACCGAAATGCGGCAGCACGCCAAGGAAGGCTTCGCACAAGTGAACGAAGATGGAGATTTGCAGAATTGAGTTAGGGTTCAGATGGGTCAGGTTTATGTGGTAGAAATCAAGAAGGCCTCGGAAAAAGGGAGAGATGGGAAGGCCAAGGCCGCGGAGAAGAAAAAGGGGCGTAAACTACAGATTCATGGGTATCCTCTGTCGGAACAGTGGTCCCGTGGCAAATCCGCCAGGAACAGAGTTCCCGCGGAGGAAGAACCCCGATAGATACGAGGTGAAGGAGTTCAACTTCAGAAATTATGGACATATGGTTACCTGCGAAAGGCAGCTGGCTGTTGGGGTCGATTGGTGGGATCACCGCAGTAGATGAATTTGCAGTTTTTCTCTTGGGCGCCATATCGATTCTACTAGCAGGCAGAGTGGAGGCGAGCAGCAGAGAGGATTCGGGTGCAGGAATGCAAGAACTAGGGCACGGAAAGCAAAGGCGGCTAAAAGCGCAGCTCTTATGGATATTCTCGGGCCAGATACCGTTTCAAAAAGTGCCCAGTCATCACCCGGCGGTTATTTCCGAAACCCCAGCATGCCACGTGGACATCTGGCAATTATTTCCGAAAAAGCCGACGTGCCACTTCATCACTCGGTTATTATCCTCAAAATAACTCGTGCGGCCGGCTATTACTCGGTGTTGCCTCTAAAACGCTGACCTCGTACTAAATCGCTCGGCATTACTTCTAAAATGCCGACGCCGACCTTCAATCGCTCGGCGTTGCCTCTAAAACGCTGACCTCGTATTCAATCGCTCGGCATTACTTCTAAAATGTCGACGCCGACCTTCACTTACTCGGCGTTGTCTCTAAAACGCTAACCTCGTACTCAATCGCTCGGCATTACTTCTAAAATGCCGACGCCGACCTTCAATCGCTCGGCGTTGCCTCTAAAACGCTGACCTCGTATTCAATCGCTCGGCATTACTTCTAAAATGCCGACGCCGACCTCCACTTACTCGGCGTTGCCTCTAAAACGCTGATCTCGTGTTCGATTGCTCGGTGTTACTTCTAAAATGCTGATGTCGACCTTCAATCGCTCGGCGTTGCTTCTAAAACGCCGATACCGACTACAATATTACTCGGCAGCTACTTCTGGAAGCGTTAGTGTGATGCACAATTTATTCATCTACTGTATCAAAAGAATCAGTTCAACAATCAGGGAAAGCGAGTCATCGAGAAGGGGCCAACGTCGGTTTTTCATTAAGGGGAAGATAATAAGCTTACAAACCAACTCTTTGCGAGTTGGTGCTTCCCTACTACTACTCTACATTACTACTACTACTAAACTACACTATACTACTCTACATTACTACTACATTATTCTAACTACACTATACTAATATCTAAAGACCAGTGGCGTTTAGCCACTGGCCTTGCTGCTGCTGCCCTTGCCGCCGCCGCCCCTGGTGCTGCCTTTGCTGCTGCCGCCTCTGGTGCTGCCCGTGCTGCTGCCGCCTCTGGTGCTGCCCTTGCCGCCGCTGCCCCCGCCGCCGTTGCTGCCGTCACCGTCGTCGTCGCCACCATCGTCGTCGTCGTCGTCGTCGTCATCCTCGTCCTCGCCGCCGTCCGAGTCCTCCTCGTCCGAGGAGAACTCAGACTCATCTGAGCCCTCGAGCCCGGATCGCTCGACGGCCCGGATTTACGTCCAGACCTCCGCGGCAATCCCCTGGGAGTCGTCTGAATCATCAGACGACGCCGGGGGAGAGACGACAGTCGGAGATCCCTCGGACTCGGAGGAGAACTCCTCCTCCGAGTATTCCGAGTCACCGAAATCCTCCGACGGAGGAGTCGGCTCACGCTTGCGTTTGTTACTCTTGCCCATGGCGGAAGCAGACAGAAGGGAGGAGAAGGATGCAGTAAAGAACAGTGAAGAGATGTGAAAAAACCAGAGGAGCAAGGGCGTTATTTATAGAAGGGAAAGGCAACCGCTCACTTCCAACTGCGGTCACTGAACAGTCGCAAAGCATTCAATAAGCACTCCCACCCATCTGAAGACACGTCGGACGGCTGACGCCGTTTCATGCAACACTACACCCATTGGGACTCCAGTCAACAGCGCAAAGGATATGATTACACTAGCCGTCCCATCACATTACTACTCAGAAGCAGCCGGCTAAAACACTCAGCGTACCAAGCCATCCCTTGCCCACACCCATTGGGGGGGGATGCCCAGGAATTATCAGTATAT
This sequence comes from Zea mays, assembly GCF_902167145.1. NCBI lineage: Eukaryota > Viridiplantae > Streptophyta > Magnoliopsida > Poales > Poaceae > Zea > Zea mays. The sequence goes on from NC_050098.1 coordinate 202,660,738, forward strand.
TTTTCAAAATGGTCACATCCGTGCAGGGCACGCAGTAAGTACCTCAAGACAAAAATGAGATATCAGTAAGGATCAGAGGAAAGCCAAATATAGCCAGCAAAGTACAAGATGTGGCCGACAGAAGCGACGTGAGGACTAGACAGAAAACGTCCATCAAACGTCCAATCAAGTCGCAGAAGCAAATAAATTGCATTACCTAGCAAGATATGGATGGATTGCAAACTCGGCTGCTAAAGACAAAATATATGCTGACCTCTGCAGCAAAATATTGATGACATAATGCTGACCTCCAAAGCATAATGCAAATAGCTTCATGCCAATTTTTACAAGCAAAAGGAAGACCTTCGAATGGATTATCCTTAAAAAATCCATTTGAAGGTCGGGGGCTACACCCATTGGGTGCACCTCCGGTGCACCCCATGGATTATCATTCCAAACCGAGATAGTGCCGACTTCTAAGGCGTGGGACAAGATTAAAAAGACCAATCCTCAACCGAGACGCAGGAGCGCAAATGGAGATAATTTCTGGTGAAGACCTTCGAGTAGATTATCTTCTAAAAATCTACTCAAAGGTCGGGGGGCTACACCCATTGGGTGCACCTCCGGCGCACCCAATGAAGTTCAGAATCCAACAAATCAAAATGCCGACCTCTAAGGCACAAGCACAAAACTAAACTTCGGTTGAACGAGTGATCGGAGCAAAAGAAGACAGCAGGAAGTCATTTTTTGGACATTGGATCTTTGGGTTGATTACCTCTAAATCAACCTAAAGATCGGGGGCTTGTGGGGGAGGGATATCCCCCGGGTCCACTAAAGAAGTAAAAGACCTCACGAAAGGCCCAAGGGCCCAATAAATCGTAAGGTCATTCCTTCGTGGGCCTGAGGAGAAACAACCAACAAAGCAGAGAAGACGTAAGACCGGATTGATGCAAACCCGGACGGCCCACAACGTCGGGCGAGTAAATCGCAACAGAGACCCGACTTTCCCGCGCTAAAGCCCCCATGCAACAGAGCCATGCGAGGATAAGTCGGTGAGGGTTGCGTAGAGATAATCTCAAGAGGTTCACTATTTTTTAGCTACTTGTTGTTATCTTATCCACATGTACTGCCCCACGGTCGAGTATATAAGGCCTAGGGGGCACCCCTTCAGAACGATCGGCCCTTTATTTAGTCACCCACGCCAGCTCTCTGAACTCTCAATCCAGAGAGCCCTCTTGTAACCACATTCGCCTAGCATACTCACCAGGACGTAGGGTGTTACGCATCTCTAAGCGGCCCGAACCTGTAAACCTTGTCCACTGTCCCTCGTGCGATCGACACGAACCATTTTGCTACAGTTGTCGACACCGTCCTACTCCTAAAACACCTTGAGGGGCAACCCCGGGTGTGCGGTCGGACCCAAAACACCGACAGACTCCTCCTTCTTTTCTTCCGTCGCTTTGAATGCGACCGGTTGAGCTTCAGACGTAGAAGGACCGTCAAGCTCGTTGATCTTCCGTGAGCCCTTGATCATAAATTCAAAGCTCACAAAATTCCCGATCACTTCCTCGGGAGTCATTAGAGTATATCTTGGGTTGCCACGAATTAATTGTACTTGAGTAGGGTTAAGGAAAATAAGAGATCTTAGAATAACCTTAACCACCTCGTGGTCATCCCACTTTTTGCTCCCGAGGTTGCGCACTTGGTTCACCAAGGTTTTGAGCCGGTTGTACATATCTTGTGGCTCCTCCCCTTGGCGAAGACGGAATCGACCGAGCTCCCCCTCAATCGTTTCCCGCTTGGTGATTTTGGTGAGTTCATCACCCTCGTGCGCGGACTTGAGCACGTCCCAAACTTCTTTGGCACTTTTTAATCCTTGCACCTTGTTGTACTCCTCTCTACTTAGAGAGGCGAGGAGTATTGTTGTGGCTTGGGAGTTGAAGTGCTCGATTTGGGCTACTTCATCAATATCATAATCTTCATCCCCTACGGATGGTACCTACACACCAAACTCAACGACATCCCATATAATTTTGTGGAGTGAGGTTAGATGAAATCGCATTAAATCACTCCACCTAGCATAATCTTCACCATCAAAAGTTGGTGGTTTGCCTAACGGGACGGAAAGTAAAGGTGTATGCTTAGTAATGCGAGGGTAGCGTAGGGGGATCTTACTAAACTTCTTGCGCTCATGGCGCTTAGAAGTTATGGAGGGCGCGTCGGAGCCGGATGTGGAAGGTGATGAAGTGTCGGTCTCGTAGTAGACCACCTTCCTCATCTTCTTTTTCTTGTCGCCACTCCGATGCGACTTGTCGGAGGAGGCCTTCTTCTCCTTCCCTTTCTTTTTGTTGCAGGACTCTTCCGATGAAGCCTTCCCGTGGCTTGTAGTGGGCTTTTCGCTGGTCTCCATCTCCTTCTTGGCGTGTTCTCCCGACATCACTTCGAGCGGTTAGGCTCTAATGAAGCACCGGGCTCTGATACCAATTGAAAGTCGCCTAGAGGGGGGGTGAATAGGGCGAAACTAAAATTTACAAAATTAATCACAACTACAAGTCGGGTTAGCATTAGAAATATAATCGAGTCCGCAAGAGAGGGTGCAAAACAAATCGCAAGCGAATAAGGAGTGTGACACGTGGATTTGTTTTACCGAGGTTCGGTTCACGCAAACCTACTCCCCGTTGAGGTGGTCATAAAGACTGGGTCTCTTTCAACCCTTTCCCTCTCTCAAACGGTCCCTCGGACCGAGTGAGCTTCTTCTTCTCAATCAAACGGGAACAAACTTCCCCGCAAGGACCACCACACAATTGGTGTCTCTTGCCTTGGTTACAATTGAGTTGATCGCAAGAAAGATCGAAAGAAAGCACGATTACAAAAGCCAAGCGACAAGAGCAACAAATAACACACGGATCACTTTCTCTCTTAAGTCACTAATCACTAATGATCTCTTTTCTCAATTGTGAAACTTGGAGAGATGGAGGCTTTGAATGTGTCTTGGAATGGATTGCTAGCTCTTGTATTGAATGTTGAAGGTTGGAATGCTTGGGTGAAGTGAATGGAGGTGGTTGGGGTTGTATTTATAGCCACCAACCACTTCCTAGCCGTTGCTCCATTCTGCCGACCACGGACGGTCCGCCCGCCTGGTCCAGACAGTCCGCGCCTGTAGATCAATGGCTGAAAACGCAACGGTCAGCAGTAACGGCTATATCAACGGCTATATTGCATTTAATGCGTCGTCAGATGTCAGATAAAGCCAGTCGCGGACGGTCCGGTCGTGCACCCCAGACGGTCCGCGAGGACGCTATAATTCATTTTTCCGAACCCGTCACCTTCGGGTTTTTTGGTTTCTCACCTACCGGACGGTCCGCGCCTGAGGCCGGACGGTCCGCGTGAGGTCTCGGACGGTCCTTGCTTTTCCTCCGGACGGTCCGTAGTGCAGACTTGGATTTTTGCATTGGTTCTGTCCGAGGGTCATCCTGGTGTTGCGGACGGTCCGCCGCAAGTGCCCGGACGGTCCGCACTTGGCCTATTTTTTCCAAAAAGCCTCTCCTGTCCGGAATAATCTACGGTATTCCGGACAGTCGATTTAGTATATTTAGTATAGTTGTAGATGAACCTTTGGCACCTGTAGAACATATAATCTAGAGCAAACTAGTTAGTCCAATTATTTGTGTTGGGCAATTCAACCACCAAAATTAATTAGGAACTAGGTGTAAGCCTAATTCCCTTTCAGTGAGGGCGCTAGGAAGGGGGCGATGTCAGGCAGTCTCTCCAATACGGAGCCCGAGCTCACAGGTTCACCAATCTCATCGACCGTCGAGTGAGATCAGGCCTGCCATACGTGTCGGCGTCTTGACGATGACAAGTGGGGTCAAGGTGTCGCGAGGGTTTGGGGTCAGATGGCGTCACACATTGGGAAGGAGGCAGTGGCAGGTGGCATCGGGACGAACTGGCCCGTACGACGTCAAATATAATAAGGCTAAATAGATAGATGCGGGGACTGGACCAAAGAGGATGACGAAAGTCAGGAGGACTACGTTGATATGACGAAAAGATTAGAACATGGTTGATTTAATCCACCTAAAAGTTTATTTTTCTATACTTAACATTAAATGAATGTTAGGTGTATGAGGTTTTACAAAAAAAATGGGGGAGGGGCATGGCCACCTTTGCCCCCTATGAATCCGCTCCTGAGATATATAGATTGATAACGTATAAGGTGTAAACCAAGTTCCCGTGCAAACAAACTAACAAAAGTCATAAACAATTCTAAAAAAATATAGATGTACTTCTTTGCCTACTCTATCACCTTTAAAATTTAAAGTTCAAATTCATCATATGTTAAGAGATACAAAAAGGAGAAAATTCTGAGATAATTTTCACTTTTTGTATCTCAGAATTCTCTTTTTTATCTTTTAGCATATGATTAATTTGAACTTGAAATTTTACAATGGTAGAGTAGACAGCGAAGAACATTTATAATATTTTAAGAATTTTTTGTGATTTTTATTAGTTAGTTTGCACAGAAATTTGGTTTGCATCTGATATGTTGCCATATAGATTAGACCCTTCATGATGTAGGATATCCATATAGATTAGACCCTTCATGATGTAGGATATCCGATTATTTACTTGGAAGAGGAAAATCAGAAGACATAATAGTTAAGACTTAAGAGAGGTAAAATGAAAAATAACAAGACGACATTGATAATTGGACTTGTTCTTTTATCTTGATGAGCTGTACAAAACGTTGAAATCATCATGGGCTAATGGTGGCGTGAGTTACTCTGTGGGCCTTTTCATACGGAACTCAACTACCCTACACGGGCCACGAGAAGGCTCGTCGTTTCGCTGGCCGTCATACATCTTCGGTCCATACATCTTCGGTCCATGGTCACCGCACTCGGGCTGTGGTTTTTTTAGCTGGAGGAGGATGGAGTAGTCCGAGGTGGTGGAGCGGGGATCTTGTCCGTCTCTTGAGAGCTTCAGGGGTTAAATGTAAAAAAATATAGAGACGGGCTCTTTCAGAAGAGTTCTGAGCCTGTCTCTATTAAATCCTCATATATAATGTCTTTTAACAGTATTTATAATATGACTGGTTTTAAAGAGATCTAATTATATAATGCAGTTTTTTAGGTGTTCCTTGTATATAGAAAACTGAACAAGAGACTTTAGGTTATACATGACTTAAGGTTTAGTTTGGAAACTCTATTTTTAAGCTATTTCTATTTTTCAAGAGAAAATGAACTATTTTTTCTTCGGAAAATAAAAATCTCTTGGTAAAATAGGGTTCCAAACTAGTCTAAAAGGATTAATAAATCTTGCGTATAAAAGGCTATTAACAAGTCTATTAACAAGTGTATACATCAAAGAGACTGATATGCTAGTGAGACTTATATTAGTGGTTGCGGGCGTCCAAGACGTCGCTGCCATTTATCTCGCTGCGAACACGATACTAGCACAACGATGTTATAGCGTTTCATCTCCGCATGTACCAAGTACGCGACTTATTTGTGAAATAATATGTTTTATAATGTTGTTCAAAGCATCATTGGTCTTACGTCATTATATGGGACAATAACGATTTTATAGATTGACCATAATGTTTCACGGATCAATGATATAGAGATATCAAATTAATAATATAGAGCAATGATTTCAAGTCGTCCGACTAATCACGATTAATCGTTATTAGTCGGGCTGGTCGGCAATTAGGACACGATTTGCTAGACGACTCGACTAGAAGGCCTAGTCGTCCTGGTCGTCCGACTAATCATCGACTAGGGCGACTAGTCGTCCAAGTTATGTGTCTTCCTCGTCCTGGCTAGGGTTTAGTTATTGGGTCTTTTTTAGCCCATCTACAGTCTAATTTAGAGTACCCTCTCCTCTCCTGTTCTAACCTAGCCGTCAATAGTCTCCAACCTGCATGTCTCCTCTCCTCTCCTCTCTTGGCACTGCCCCTACAGTCCTGAACTCCTGATTGCCGGCGGCTACACCGGCGGCTACAACACCATGCGTCCCCTGCCCCTTCTTCTGCAGTCCTGCTCGCCTGCTGCACTACTGCAGTCTCCAACCGGCGGTGGCTGCAAACCAGTGACGAGATGAGCACGTCATCTGAAGGTCCCTCCTGTTCCCCCACTTCTCCCCCTAACCCTAAATAAACCTAAACCCTAAACAATGAAACAATATGTTACTTTGTTTATCCTAGTTGTTTGTTCTAATTTATATAATATATACAAGTATATTTATATATATACCTATATAAGTATAACTACTAGTCTAGGACGACCAGGGACCGACTAGTCGCCCTAGTCGTCGTCTAATCGCGACTAGTCGCCTGCTCGGCCCTAGGGTTCGACCAGACAACTAGGCGACTTGAAATCATTGATATGGAGACATGGTAAAGTTTACGTTATTGGATTGACCTATCACTACCAGAATTTGGCTCTTTGCCGAGTGACAAATATTTTGTCGAGTGTTTTTTTCGGACACTCGGCAAAAAAACTCTTTGTCGAGCGCCACGCAAAAACCCTCGGTAAAAGAAAACACTCGACAAAATAACTTCTTTGCCGAGTGTTTTATTTTTGTCATTCGGCAAAGAGCTTCTTTGCCGAGTGCTTTTTTCAACACTAGGCGAAGACAATTTAAAAATCACATTTTAAAGCAGTAAATTAATTCAAATGAAAAAGTTTTCAACTACAAATTTGTATAACTCATCGTGATGTACAATTTATATTTTGAACATTTCTTTATATGATAAAATAAAAATAAATTTGTTCATAAAACCTATATCTCTCTCATAGTTTATGAAACTACGAGAGAGATGTATAAGATTTGTGCATATTATTAGAACCATCATGTGAGATGAACAAATGACCAAACAACCAAAATAAAATGTGTAGATCTCGAGAAGTTGTAGAATTTTGTAGTTGGTAACTTTTTGATTTAAGTCATATTGTTAATGAAAACTACGTCTGAATTTAAAAAAACTAAAAATTTGAATTTTGAAAATGTCCTCGAAAGAAAAAACCACCAACATGAAAGTTGTAGGTACTGAAGAGTTATAAAACTTTGTAGTTGACAATGTTTTGGTTTGAAATCATCTTATCATGCAAAACTATGTTTGAATTTTAAAATTTTGAATTTTTCAAACTACCTCGGATGAAAAAACCACCAAAATAAAAGTTGTAGATCTTGAAATGTAATGAAACTTTGTAATTGACATTTTTTTGATTTGAAATCATCTTATCATTGAAAATTTTGTGTGAAGTTTTCAAATTTGAAATTCAAATTTTTTAAACGATCTCGGATGTAGAAACTATCAAAATAGAACTTGTAGATCTCGAAAAGTTATGCAACTTTATAGTTGTCATATTTTCAAATGAATTCATTTAGTGCCTTAAATAATCAAATTACTCTCGGTTGGGTATAGTATATGAGGAATGAAAAACGTAATATAGATATAATTGATGTAGTAGTGTAGTGGTAGAGGAATATATGCACGAGAGAGAGGTTGTGAGTTCGAATCTCACCATTTACAAAACATGTAAATTCGATTCAAAATAATAGTAAAAATGATTAGAGCGATGGGTATGGTAATAATAGGTAGTGGTTGGAGAGTTATTCCTATAATTTAAAAAATGTTTTGTTGTTTTTGGGTTTTTTTTATGATTCTTAATTTGTCGAGTGCTTTTCGACACTCGCAATCCGAAAAAAAATACTCGACAAAGGCTTTACCGAGTGTAAAATGGCATTTGCCGAGTGTCTTAGACACTTGGCAAAGAACGCGATTCCGGTAGTGTATAATAAGACGTTGCGAAGATTGTTATGTTAAATATGTGTCATCAAACTTTCTTAAGTGGTATACCTGCTAGATCCATAGACCTAAGACCATCATTATTTCTCAGTATGTGTAGTGATGCATTTTGGGTTGTCAAATGTTATTCTATAACTGGTAGTTATAAAAGAAGTTTTTAGATTTACTATGAAACATAGGATGGGATGCGAGCGAATCAAGATAGAATGTGTCCCTCCTACATAACATGAGAGATATCTCTGAATACCTCGATGCGACTAGATTTAAAAAGTACATGATCATTTCAATGTGATTAAAGAGTTAATTATGATATGACCAAAGAGTTAGTCATAATTTATAATCCACTACAAAATCAAGTGAAATGTTGAGCCATTATAAGAGCATCTCCAACAATGCCTCAAACTAATGCCTCAAATTGAAATATAGGACTCTACACAGGAAAAACAACTCCAACAGTGCCTCAATTCAACAAATTTTGTCAAAAAATTATAGGGCACCCTCTCAAGTGCCTCAAATATACTACACCGTAGTGGGCTGCCCTATAATCTAGATTTGGGGCTTTACTGTTGGAGCGGGGTATTTTGTTGGTGCCCTAAATTCTATAAAATTTACTTATTTTTAAATTATAAGGCATTTTTATAGGTCACGTTGTTGGAGATGCTCTAAGGGCAGCACAAATCCCACATTTAGTTCAAAAGATATCATGTGTCAAAAAAGGATAAAAACTTGTGTATATCAACGTTCAACCGATATGATGTTTATATGTATACGTGTTGTTAAGGGCTGCTATTGACTAATGGCTAAAAATGATTTTTAATCATGCCTGTCTACACATAAACCTAACGAGTCACACACTTAGGGGTTAGAATAATTGTACATGTGATTGACTCTAGTGAAAGTGTGAAATTGTTGAATATGTGCTAAAGAGCCAATCATGATTCAAGAGAACGTTAATGGGCCTTTAGGCTAAAGTCCACTAGTGAGGATTTATATGACGAATGTGTTGATGTGCAAAAGAGACTCATCTTAGCTACCAGTGTCTTTGTCCCTAGGATTGTGGGTGTCCAAGACGTCGTCTTTATTTCTCTCGCTACACGCACAATGACAACAATATGTATATCGTGGTGTTTTATATCTTCACCGATGGATACCGTAGAGACGTTGTTACATACGGTGATGTTGATCAATAACGAACTTGATTAGCACATATGAACATGTAGGTGTTGCAGATACGCATCTAATGATAACAACATGCTATCTTAGCTGATCACATAGATTTTGCGTAATGTACCTGTTTTCTAGAGGGCACTCGACGCAGCAGCCAGGCCACCATCGTGTGTGGGTTACATCGTCACACTCACGCACTCAAGCTATCTCCAGCATACTAACTATCTTATTTCTTATCTCACTTTCTATTTAAATTTTACTCTATAAATAGTGTCACCTATTTTCGGGGACCATAATTAGGGGTACCCCCAAGACTCCTAATCTCAGCTGGTAACCCCTATCAGCACAAAGCGGCGAAGGCCTGATGGGTGCGATTAAGTAAAGGTCCGGTCCACTCAAGGGACACAACCTTGCCTCGCTCGAGCCCAGCCTCGGGCAAGGGCAGCCGATCCCGAAGGATTCACGTCTCGCCCGAGGGCCCCCTCAAGCAATGGACACACCTTCGGCTCGCCCGAGGCCCAGTCTTCGCCGAGAAGCAACCTTGGCCGGATCGCCACACCGACCGACCGTATCGCAGGAGCATTTAATGCAAGGACGGCCTGACACCTTATCCTGACGAGCGCCCTTCAGTCGACAGAGCCGAAGTGACCGCAGTCACTTCGCCGCTCCACTGACCGGCCTGACAAGAAGACAGCGCCGCCTGTGCCGCTCCGACTGCTGTGCCACTCGACAGAGAGAGGCTGACAGCAGCCAAGTCCGACCTCGGGCGCCATAGGAAGCTCCGCCTCGCCCGAACCCAGGGCTCGGACTCGGCCTCGGCTCCGGAAGGCAACGAACACCGCCTCGCCCGACCCTAGGGCTCGGACTCGGCCTCGGCTCCGGAAGACGACGAACTCCGCCTCGCCCGACCCAGGGCTCGGACTCGGCCTCGGTTCCGGAAGTCGACAAACTCCGCCCCGCTCGACCCCAGGGCTCGGACTCAGCCTCGGCTCCGGAAGACGACGAACTCCGCCTCGCCCGACCCCCGGGGCTCAGACTCAGCCTTGTCCTCAGGCGATGGTCTCCGCCTCGCCCGACCCGGGGCTCGGACTCGACCTCGACCTCGGAAGATAGACTCGACCTCGACCTCGGAGGAGCCACCGCCTCGCCCAACCCAGGGCTCGGACCGACCACGTCACAGGGGGGCATCATTACCCTATCCCTAGCTAGCTCAGGCTACGGGGAACAAGACCGGCGTCCCATCTGGCTCGCCCCGGTAAACAAATAATGATGGCGCCCCGCGTGCTCCATGACGACGGCGGCTCTCAGCCCCTTATGAAAGCAAGGAGACGTCAGCAAGGACTCGACAGCCCCGACAACTGTCCTTCCGCAAGGCTCCAGCGCTCCTCCGACGGCCACGACATCACATGAACAGGGTGCCAAAACATCTCTGGCTGCCACGACGGCATGTACTTAGGGCGCTAGCTCCTCTCTGCTAGACACGTTAGCACACTGCTACACCCCCATTGTACACCTGGATCCTCTCCTTACGCCTATAAAAGGAAGGTTCAGGGCTCTCTTACGGGAGGGTTGGCCGCGCGGGAGGACGGGACGGCGCGTGTAGGCCTCTCGCCCCCTCCCACGCGGACGCTTGTAACCCCCTACTGCAAGCGCACCCGACCTGGGCGCAGGACAAACACGAAGGCCGCGGGTTTCCCCTTTACGCCTGTCTCCCTCTGGTTTCCCCCCTTCGTGCTCCGTCTCGCGCCGACCCATCTGGGCTGGGGCACACGGCGACAATTTACTCGTCGGTCCAGGGACCCCCGGGGTCGAAACACCGACAGTTGGCGCGCCAGGTAGGGGCCTGGTGCGTGTTGACGAACAGCTTCCCGTCAAGCTCCAGATGGGCAGTCTCCAACAACCTCTCCGGCCCGGAACGATGCTCCATTTCGGGAATCTCGAGTTCATGTTCCTCGACGGCAGCTACGACATGATACTCCTTCCCCCGCCGCGCGACAGCGACAGTGGCGGCCTACAACCCGCCCGCCGGCGGCGGAATCGACGACGTCTTCCCCACATGGCGGAAGAACAACATTCGGGTTTGTCCCGTCGCCTCCCCCGCCGACGGAGGAGGAGGCGGGGCAACCAAGGCCAAGCAGGAGGCGGCACCTCGTCGGCTGTCGAGCGAGTCGACGGCGCCGGTGCCCCAGCGGGGGACACGTCGAGCGTCGACTTCGCGTCTGAGATGAAGACGAGCGCCATTTCCCCGCAACACGCCAACTCCAAGCGGACGGACGACGCCAGCATGCTCGCAAAGGACTTGCTGGGCGTCACCCTCGTACCCGAGACGACGGTGCAGTCTGCTCCTGACGCGACTTCGTCACCGCCCGTCGACCAGGAGGTACCGACTGATTCCCATCTCATGCCTTTTGGATTCAGCCTTGACCCACCAAGCGACTTCGCTTCGGTGGGAGCCTTCATAGAGGCGTGTCCAAACCCTCCGGGGTATGGTATGCGGTCACCCTGGGACCGGCTGACAGCCGTCTCGACCTACGGGCCCTCGGGTTCCGAGGAAGATGACGAGCCCGACCTTTGTTGGTATTTCTCCGGACTTGGTAACCCCAGTGCCATGCGGGACTTCATGACCGCATGCGACTACTGCCTTTCCGACTGTTCCGACGGTAGCCGCAGCTTCGGCGACGAGGACTGCGGCCCAAGTCGTGAATGTTTCCACGTCGATCTAGGGGGTCCCGGCGAAGGCAACCATCTTGGTATACCGGAAAACGGTGATCCCCCTAGGCCTGCGCCTCGCATTGACATCCTTCAGGAGCTAGCTGTGGTCCTAGTCACTGCGGGGGGTCAGGACGCACAGCTCGAGCAAATCCGCGAGATGCAGGCCAGGCTCGACGAGGGAGCAGGAACACTTGAGCCGTTCCGCTGGGACATCGGGCAGGAATGGGCAGGCCAAGCTCCGGCCGGAGAAGCGCGTCATCTACCCCAGGGCATCCAGCACCGCATCATCGACGATGTCAGGGCAAGGCCACCACCGGCTTCCAGTGGGGTCGGCCAAAACCTGGCAGCAGCAGCAATACTTCTCCACGCGATGCCGGAGCCATCAACCACCGAAGGGCGGCGTATCCAGGGAGAGCTCAAGAATCTCCTGGAGGATGCCGCGGTCCGATGGGCCGAAAGCTCTGCCTCCCGAAGGCAGGGGTACCCCTCGGAGCACCGCGCCGCGACTTCCCGATTCATGCGGGAAGCCTCGGTCCACACCGGGCGCACGCGCAACACAGCGCCTGCGGCCCTGGGTCGCCTCGGCAACGAGCACCGCCACTGCAACTGTCGAACCCACCTCGACGAGAGGGTGCGCCAAGGCTACCACCCTAGGCGTGGGGGACGCTACGACAGCGGGGAGGATAGGAGTCCCTCGCCCGAACCACCCGGTCCGCAGGCTTTCAGCCGGGCCATACGACGGGCGCCGTTCCCGACCCAGTTCCGAACCCCGACTACTATCACAAAGTACTCGGGGGAGACGAGGCCGGAACTGTGGCTCGCGGACTACCGGCTGGCCTGCCAACTGGGTGGAACGGATGATGACAACCTCATCATCCGCAACCTCCCCCTGTTCCTCTCCGACACCGCTCGAGCCTGGTTGGAGCACCTGCCTCCGGGGCAGATCTCCAACTAGGACGACCTGGTCCAAGCCTTCGCCGGCAACTTCCAGGGCACATACGTGCGCCCTGGGAACTCCTGGGATCTCCGAAGCTGCCGCCAGTAGCTAGGAGAGTCTCTCCGGGACTACATCCGGCGATTCTCGAAGCAGCGCACCGAGCTACCCAACGTCACCGACTCGGATGTCATCGGCGCGTTCCTCGCCGGCACCACCTGCCGCGACCTGGTGAGCAAGATGGGTCGCAAGACCCCCACCAGGGCGAGCGAGATGATGGACATCGCCACCAAGTTCGCCTCTGGCCAGGAGGCGGTTGAGGCCATCTTCCGGAAGGACAAGCAGCCCTAGGGCCGCCAGCCGGAAGATGTCCCCGAGGCGTCCACTCAGCGCGGCACCAAGAAGAAAGGCAAGAAGAAGTCGCAAGCGTAATGCGACGCCGTCGACGCGGACCTTGTCGCCGCCGCTGAGTACAAGAACCCTCGGAAACCTCCCGGAGGCGCCAATCTCTTCGACAAGATGCTCAAGGAGCCGTGCCCCTATCATCAGGGGCCCATCAAGCACACCCTTGAGGAGTGCGCCATGCTTCGGCGCCACTTTCACAAGACCGGGCCACCTGCGGAAGGTGGCAGGGCTCACAACAACGATAAGAAGGAGGATCACAAGGCAGGGGAGTTCCCCAAGGTCCACGACTGCTTCATGATCTACGGTGGGCAAGTGGCGAACGCATCGGCTCGGCACCGCAAGCAAGAGCGTCGGAAGGTCTGCTCGGTAAAGGTGGCGGCGCCAGTCTACCTAGACTGGTCCGACAAGCCCATCACCTTCGACCAGGGCGACCACCCCGACCGCGTGCCGAGCCCAGGGAAATATCCGCTCGTTGTCGACCCCGTCATCGGCAACGTCAGGCTCACCAAGGTCCTCATGGACGGAGGCAGCAGCCTCAACATCATCTACGCCGAGACCCTCGGGCTCTTGCGGATCGATCTGTCCTTGGTCCGGGCGGGCGCGGCGCCTTTTCACGGGATCATCCCCGGGAAACGCGTCCAGCCCCTCGGACAACTCGATCTACCAATCTGCTTTGGGACTCCCTCCAACTTCCGAAGGGAAACCCTCACGTTCGAGGTGGTCGGGTTCCGAGGAACCTACCACGCAGTGCTGGGGAGGCCATGCTACGCCAAGTTCATGGCCGTCCCCAACTACACCTACCTCAAGCTCAAGATGTCGGGCCCCAACGGGGTCATCACCGTCGGCCCCACGTACCGGCACGCGTACGAATGCGACGTGGAGTGCGTGGAGTACGCCGAGGTCCTCGCTGAATCTGAGGCCCTCATCGCCGACCTGGAGAGCCTCTCCAAGGAGGCGCTAGACGTGAAGCGTCATGCCGGCAATTTCGAGCCAGCAGAGACGATCAAATCCGTCCCTCTCGACCCCAGCAACGACGCCTCCAAGCAGATCCGGATCGGCTCCGAGCTCGACCCCAAATAGGAAGCGGTGCTCGTCGACTTTCTCCGCGCAAACGCCGAAGTCTTTGCGTGTAGTCCCTCGGACATGCCTGGCATACCGAGGGAAGTCGCCGAGCACTCACTGGATATCCGGGCTGGAGCCCGACCCGTGAAGCAGCCTCTGCGCCGATTCGACGAAGAAAAGCGCAGAGCCATAGGCGAGGAGATCCACAAGCTAATGGCAGCAGGGTTCATCAAAGAGGTATTCCATCCCGAATGGCTTGCCAACCCTGTGCTTGTGAGAAAGAAAGGAGGGAAATGGCGGAAGTGTGTAGACTACACTGGTCTGAACAAAGCATGTCCGAAGGTTTCCTATCCTCTGCCTCGCATCGATCAAATCGTGGATTCCACTGCTGGGTGCGAAACCCTGTCTTTCCTCGATGCCTACTCAGGGTATCACCAAATCAGGATGAAAGAGTCCGACTAGCTCGCGACTTCTTTCATCACACCTTTTGGCATGTACTGCTACGTTACTATGTCGTTTGGTTTGAGGAATGCGGGTGCGACATACCAAAGGTGCATGAACCACGTGTTCGGCCAACACATCGGTCGAACGGTCGAGGCTTACGTTGATGACATCGTAGTCAAGACGAGGAAAGCCTTCGACCTCCTTTCCGACCTTGAAACGACATTCCGGTGTCTCAAGGCGAAAGGCGTAAAACTCAATCCCGAGAAGTGCGTCTTTGGAGTCCCCCAAGGCATGCTCTTGGGGTTCATCGTCTCCGAGCGGGGCATCGAGGCCAACCCGGAGAAAATCGCGGCCATCACCAACATGGGGCCCATCAAGGACTTGAAAGGCGTACAGAGGGTCATGGGATGCCTTGCGGCTCTGAGCCGCTTCATCTCGCGCCTCCGCGAAAGAGGCCTACCCCTGTACCGCCTCTTAAGAAAGGCCGAGTGCTTCACTTGGACCCCTGAGGCCGAGGAAGCCCTCGGGAACCTGAAGGCGCTCCTCACGAACGCGCCCATCTTGGTGCCCCCCGCTGCCGGAGAAGCCCTCTTGATCTACGTCGCCGCTACCACTCAGGTGGTCAGCGCCACGATCGTGGTTGAGAGACGAGAAGAAGGGCATACTTTGCCCGTCCAGAGGCCGGTCTACTTCATCAGTGAGGTACTGTCCGAGACCAAGATCCGCTACCCACAAATTCAGAAGCTACTGTACGCGGTGATTCTGACGTGGCGGAAGTTGCGACACTACTTCGAGTCTCATCCGGTGACTGTGATGTCATCCTTCCCCCTGGGGGAGATCATCCAGTGCCGAGAGGCCTCGGGTAGGATTGCAAAGTGGGCGGTGGAAATCATGGGTGAGACAATCTCGTTCGCCCCTCGGAAGGCCATCAAGTCCCAAGTCTTGGCGGACTTTGTGGCTGAATGGGTCGACACCCAGCTCCCGGTAGTTTCGATCCAACCGAAACTCTGGACCATGTTTTTCGATGGGTCGCTGATGAAAACAGGGGCAGGTGCGGGCCTGCTCTTCATCTCGCCCCTCGGGAAGCACCTCCGCTACGTGCTGCGCCTCCGTTTCCCGGCGTCCAACAACATGGCCGAGTACGAGGCTCTGGTTAACGGGTTGTGCATCGCCATCGAGCTAGGGGTCCGACGCCTCGACGCTCGCGGTGACTCGCAGCTTGTCATCGACCAAGTCATGAAGAACTCCCACTACTGCGACCCGAAGATGGAAGCCTACTGCGACGAGGTTCGGCGCCTGGAAGACAAGTTCTACGGGCTCGAGCTCAACCACGTCGCCCGACGATACAACGAGACTGCAGACGAGCTGGCTAAGATAGCCTCGGGGCGAACAATGGTTCCCCCGGACATCTTCTCCCGAGACCTACATCAACCCTCAGTCAAGACCGATGACACGCCCGAGCCCGAGAAGGCCTCGGCTCAGCCCGAGGCACCCTCGGCTCAGCCCGAGGCACCCTCGGCCCTCGAGGGTGAGGCACTGCGTGTCGAGGAAGAGCGGAGCGGGGTCACGCCTAATCGAAACTGGCAGACCCCGTACCTGCAATATCTCCACCGAGGAGAGCTGCCCCTCGACCGAGTCGAAGCTCGGCGATTGGCGCAGCGCGCCAAGTCGTTCGTCTTGCTGGGGGACGGGAAGGAGCTCTACCACCGCAGCCCCTCAGGCATCCTCCAGCGATGCATATCCATCGCCAAAGGCCAGGAGCTCTTACAAGAAATACACTCAGGGGCTTGCGGTCATCACGCAGCGCCTCGAGCCCTTGTTGGAAACGCCTTCCGACAAGGTTTCTACTGGCCGACCGCGGTGGCTGACGCCACTAGAATTGTCCGCACCTGCCAAGGGTGTCAATTCTACGCAAGGCAGACCCACCTGCTCGCTCAGGCTCTGCAAACGATACCCATCACCTGGTCGTTTGCTGTGTGGGGCCTGGACCTCGTTGGTCCCTTGCAGAAGGCACCCGGGGGCTACACGCACCTGCTGGTCGCCATCGACAAATTCTCCAAGTGGATCGAGGTCTGACCCCTAAACAGCATCAGGTCCGAACAGGCGGTGGCGTTCTTTACCAACATCATCCATCACTTTGGGGTCCTGAACTCCATCATCACCGACAACGGCACCCAGTTCACCGGCAGAAAGTTCCTGGACTCCTGCGAGGATCACCACATCCGGGTGGACTGGGCCGCCGTGGCTCACCCCATGACGAATGGGCAAGTAGAGCGTGCCAACGTCATGATTCTGCAAGGACTCAAGCCACGGATCTACAACGACCTCAACAAGTTCGGCAAGCGATGGATGAAGGAGCTCCCCTCGGTGGTCTGGAGTCTGAGGACGACGCCGAGCCGAGCCACGGGCTTCACACCGTTCTTTCTAGTCTATGGGGCTGAGGCTATCTTGCCCACAGACTTAGAATACGGTTCCCCGAGGGCGAGGGCCTACGATGACCAAAGCAATCGAACAAACCGAGAATACTCACTGGACCAGCTGGAAGAGGCTCGGGACATGGCCTTACTACACTCGGCGCGGTATCAGCAGTCCCTGCGACGCTACCACGCTCGAGGGGTTCGGTCCCGAGACCTCCAGGTGGGCGACTTGGTGCTTCGGCTGCGACAAGACGCCCGAGGGCGGCACAAGCTCACGCCTCCCTGGGAAGGGCCGTTCATCATCGCCAAGGTTCTGAAGCCCGGGACATACAAGCTGGCCAACAGTCAAGGCGAGATCTACAACAACGCTTGGAACATCCGACAGCTACGTCGCTTCTACCCTTAAGATGCTTTCAAGTCGTTCGTACACCTCGTTCACATACAAAGTCTAACCATCAAGGAAGGGTCAGCCTTGCCTCGGCAAAGCCCGACCCTCCCTCGGGGGCTAGAAGGGGGGAACCCCCTCTGCGTCAAAATTTTCCTCGGAAAAGATCTTTTCTGTCAGAACGTCTTTTGTGCTTTTCGACTACTTCGAAAGTGGGATCCTGAAAACGACGGAGTACACGTAAGCAGCCAAGGCTGACCGAGCTGAGGGACTCCTACGCCTCCGGGATACGGATACCTCACTCATCACCTTCTGCGATAAGTAACTCACGCTCGGATAAGCAATTCCACGGACCGAACAAGTCTTCACGCTCAAAAACTCTTCTGCCGAAACGATTTTTCGTGCCTTCTCGACTATATCGATAGCAGAATCCTACGGACGAGTAAGAGTACACGTAAGCGGCAAGGCCGACCGAGCCGAGGGACTCCAACACCTCCGGGATACGGATACCTCACTCATCTCCTTCCGTGAAAAGTAACTCTCGCTCGGACAAACAATTCTGTTACCGATAAATAAGTCCAGATACTCGAAACAAGAGGAAAAGAAACGCGGCTTTACAACATGACGACAATATGTTTGGGCCTCGGTGGCCGCAGAAAACATACGCACACTACAAGATGAACCGATCCTGCAGGCTCAGACGTCGACGGAAGGGGAGCAGCAGCACCCTCGGCGTCAACTCCACCTTCGGCGAAGTCCGACCGAGCCTCGGACGGCAACGCGGTCGGAGGATCTCCACTCCGAAGGACGACGTCAGCACCGCGCCCGGGCCATTGCCGCCAGGGTCTTCTCCAGGAATCCGGCCTGAGCAGACGGCTCGGCCGGCCGCCCCGAAGCCTCAGCCAGCTGTCCTCCGAGGACCCCAGCCCGGCTCGTGGCCTCGGCAACTCGACTCCGGCGTCGGTCCCACCAGTGGACGGTCCGGCCAGGCTCCGGCCGACGAAGTCTTCTTTTCGAGCCAACTCTGCCTCGGTCCATGCTAACACCGCTGCCTCCGGCTTCGGCTCATCGAAGAGCGGCCGAGGGTTCCCTTAACTAAGCAAGAGAAGCCTCGGGCGGCAAGGCCGACCGAGCCGAGGGACTCCTATGCCTCCGGGATACGGATACCTCACTCGTCACCTTCGCACGAGGCAACTCACACTTGGTTAAGCGGTTCAGTTAGCCGACAGGCGAGTCCTAGTGCTCGAAATGAGGAAAAAACACGGCTCCGTGCCAAAAAATACATACATGTTCAGGCCTCGACAGCCACAATGAACAGACACCGGCACTCAAGGTGCCATTACAAATGGAACTCCGGTTCCACCCCCGCGGGTATGAACAACCTCCACACTGGAGAGCCTGCGGGGTGACAAGCTCCGGGCGACTCGCCAGCGACCTCTGCAGCAGCAGCCATGGTCCCAGGACGGACGCAGCCACCAGAAGGCTCTCGTTCGCGTCCCCACTCAAGGGACGCGAACCAGACATTAAAGCCAAAGAGCCGGAGGTCGGTCCGTAGGCGGCGCTGACGGCCTCGACGGCGAAGAAGCTTTCTCCAGCTGCCACCACGTCAGCACCAACGACGGCATCTGCCTGTCCACCAACGCCGCACCAGCGAGCGCGGGCCGCTCCAAAGCGCACCGACAGGTCCTCGCTCCCGTCCTCGCCACGAAAGCGAGGACAGAGGACAGAATGTTGCATCCTAGCTGGGCAGCAACAGTTCGCCTTCCCCGGCATGGCTGGAGGACGCCTCCTCTGCAGAGCTGGAGGATGATTTCCACCACCAGAAGCTAGAAGAAGAGGTGGCCAGCCGACCCATGCGGGAGGTAGAGCCCCGGCTCACCTCGCTCTCCGCCCCAGCAAGGATGATGAAGATCCTTGAAGCTGAGGGCGGGGCGGAGATCGCAGCCCGGCTTGCTTCTCCCCTCCCAGGAACTGGTGGTCACCGTCTTGGGTGACCACCGGCGAGGGGATGTGGCCGGGCTGCCTGATGAAAATCCTTGAAGCCGAACGATGGTTGAAAGGTACCAACTTCCGTGAAGTTGCGTTTCTCCAACGACGACAAGGCGGAAGAACCGCGGGCGCCCCCCATCCGGGGGCTCGGAAGCTGGAAAGACGCGATGCATGAGGGGAGCGCAAAGACATGGTTGCCTTTCAAGGGGGTCACCCTCCTTTTAAAGGCAACTCTCCCCACTTGCGTCCTCAGCCATCGCGGGCTGAGTCTTCTCCAACACGCTCCAAGGTCCTCCCCCTACGACACGGGGGCTGGGTCCCACGCGTCATGCAAGCTGGCCCAGGGCAGAAGAAGCCAAACCGCCACGCGCGGTGCGCGCAACTGCCCAGCGGTTATGAGCATTCCTCCACTTTCGCCCAGACCAGCGGGTGAAAGGGCGGATCGCCATGCAGGCGGCATGCAACCACACCAAGGGGGCGTACCCTTTCGACTTCGACGCGTTCAGCATGGAGGCCCAGGCCCACACGTCATGTAACCGGCGCGCCGGTTACTACGTGCAAGAAACTGCACCGCCACTTGCGCCAGTGCCGCGCCTCCTCGACTACGGAACCAGTGCCACGACTCGAGGCGACCCTGCGCACGGCCCAACAGTGCCAACCGAGCACATTGGTCATGGGTCAGCCAGCCGCGGGAGAAGGCGCGACGGTCGATACGGCCAGAAATGGGCCGGTAGTAATGGCAGGACAGGCGACACCTTTGGCAGGCGAAGCAGGCGGCGCTTCGCTTCCGCCATAATGAGCGCGTCAAAAAAGGTGCGCCACGTCATTCGATTTCGTATCCTTTCCCTTTTCCTCTTTCTTTCTCTTACAACAGGGACCAGGAAAGGGGATACCCCGAAAGGGATCCTTCTCCGTGAAGGAAACGGGCCCCGAGCCCCCCTACTGATCTGAGGTTCGAAGGCTGGCCCCTCGGAAGGGTTCAACAGCCGCCTCAGAGCACTTGGGCGCTGCGCCCACTACTGGTCAGAGGTTCGAAGGCTGGCCCCTCGAAGGATTCAACGACCGCCTCAGGCCACTCGGGCTCCACGCCCACTACTGATCAGGGGGTTCGTAGGCTGGCCCCCGAAGGGTTCGACTGCCGCCTCAGACGCAGAGCGAGGGATGACCCTGGGTACGTTCGATACATAACCAAGGCTCGGGCTACGCTCCCGAGGTATCCTAGGACATTTCCGAGACCAACGGGAACGATTTTGTAACGGAATCCCACCATAGGGAGGCATCGAGCCCTCGGACCCCGTCAAAAGGATACCGGGTCCGGCAAATCACCCGCAGGTACTGTTGGAGCGCGCCTCCGGGCCACTAGCCTACCCCTAACGAATGGGGCACAGGCGTCCACTCGGATTACCCGTTAGCAACTCACTGGAGACACCATGTTCGGCGCCCTCCGAGGGCAACATGGCGCTTTCCCCCCTCCTCCTTGCGTAAAGGCGACACAGGGGCGTATGTAAAAAAGTCGAGTCTGTCCTTGACCGTCCTCTCGCTCTGTGCGGAGGCTCAGGGGCTGCTGTCGCAAACCTGGCTCCGGCCAAACCGTTGACAACGTCAACATACCAGCCCGAGAACTTGGGACTCGACTGTGCACCCGGGCTACGACCAGTTCGCATGAGGGAACAACCAGACCGGCCGAAGCATCACGAAACGCATTAAGACCTCAAAGGAGTCAAACCACTCCTCCGAGGCCTCGGGGGCTACACCCGGCGGGTGCGCTCGCGCGCACCCACCGGAACGAAACGCAACCGAGAAAGGCCGGTCCCCTTGCAAAAAAGTGCGACAAAAGCCTCCAAGCGAGTATTAACACTCCCTTCGAGGCTCGGGGGCTACTGTCGGGGACCATAATTAGGGGTACCCCCAAGACTCCTAATCTCAGCTGGTAACCCCCATCAGCACAAAGCGGCGAAGGCCTGATGGGTGCGATTAAGTAAAGGCTCGGTCCACTCAAGGGACACGACCTCGCCTCGCCCGAGCCCAGCCTCGGGCAAGGGCAGCCGACCCCGAAGGATTCACGTCTCGCCCGAGGGCCCCCTCAAGAAATGGACACACCTTCGGCTCGCCCGAGGCCCAGTCTTCGCCGAGAAGCAACCTTGGCCGGATCGCCACACCGACCGACCGTATTGCAGGAGCATTTAATGCAAGGACGGCCTGACACCTTATCCTGACGAGCGCCCTTCAGTCGACAGAGCCGAAGTGACCGCAGTCACTTCGCCGCTCCACTGACCGGCCTGACAAGAAGACAGCGCCGCCTGCGCCGCTCCGACTGCTGTGCCACTCGACAGAGAGAGGCTGACAGCAGCCAAGTCTGGCCTCGGGCGCCATAGGAAGCTCCGCCTCGCCCGACCCCAGGTCTCGGACTCGGCCTCGGCTCCGGAAGACGATGAACTCCGCCTCGCCCGACCCCAGGGCTCGGACTCGACCTCGGCTCCGGAAGACGACGAACTCCGCCTCGCCCGACCCAGGGCTCGGACTCGGCCTCGGTTCCGGAAAACGACAAACTCCGCCCCGCTCGACCCCAGGGCTCGGACTCAGCCTCGGCTCCGGAAGACGACGAACTCCGCCTCGCCCGACCCCCAGGGCTCAGACTCAACCTTGTCCTCAGGCGATGGTCTCCGCCTCGCCCGACCCGGGGCTCGGACTCGACCTCGACCTCGGAAGACAGACTCGACCTCGACCTCGGAGGAGCCACCGCCTCGCCCGACCCAGGGCTCGGACCGACCACGTCACAGGGGGGGCATCATTACCCTATCCCTAGCTAGCTCAGGCTACGGGGAACAAGACCGGCGTCCCATCTGGCTCGCCCCGGTAAACAAATAATGATGGCGCCCCGCGTGCTCCATGACGACGGCGGCCCTCAGCCCCTTACGGAAGCAAGGAGACGTCAGCAAGGACTCGACAGCCCCGACAGCTATCCTTCCGCAAGGCTCCAGCGCTCCTCCGACGGCCACGACATCACATGAACAGGGTGCCAAAACCTCTCTGGCTGCCACGACGGCATGTACTTAGGGCGCTAGCTCCTCTCTGCTAGACACGTTAGCACACTGCTACACCCCCCATTGTACACCTGGATCCTCTCCTTACGCCTATAAAAGGAAGGTCCAGGGCTCTCTTACGGGAGGGTTGGCCGCGCGGGAGGACGGGACGGCGCGTGAAGGCCTCTCGCCCCCTCCCACGCGGACGCTTGTAACCCCCTACTGCAACGCACCCGACCTGGGCGCAGGACAAACACGAAGGCCGCAGGTTTTCCCTTTACGCCTGTCTCCCTCTGGTTTCCCCCCTTCGTGCTCCGTCTCGCGCCGACCCATCTGGGCTGGGGCACGCGGCGACAATTTACTCGTCGGTCCAGTGACCCCCGGGGTCGAAACGCCGACACCTATAATAGTGTTTTATACGATTGTTTGCATAGCGCCGGCTGGAGCAAGACGAATTTAGCTAGGTTTGTCGGGGTCAACCGACTCCGATAAAATTTATAAAACCTTTAGCAAAACACTATTAAAGCTCAAGAAAATTTATATCATATAACAAAGTTAACACTGCTACTGCTGACTTCGATAATATTTTCGGTCAGATTGGCAACTGAAATCACGCGGGGATCCATCCATTGTCCATGCATTAGGCATGGGCGGCAGCGAGAGAGGCGCTTGCACACTTACTGCTGTCTGAACGCTCGCGCGCTAGAACCTGGAAGACTCTCACGCGACGTGCTATACGCTACACGCCTAGTAGACGCATGCACTCGTAGTTGCAGCGAGCTTCGTGTGGTCCATAACTTGTGGCTCGTGACTTGCTAACAACTGTAGCCGTCTACGTACCCGATCACCGTTCTTTTATTTGCACGCGTCGGGAATCCCCCTACGACACGAAGCAATGTACAACCCAGATGCCTTGTTGCGGTTCAGAAAGCACTACGTTCATACAATTTAATATATATAATAATTTCGGTATCTTATTCAATAGAACCAATTAAGAGAACCACGTTAAAGATGTTTTGTCATCAAGATACATACTTATTTTTTTTTTTTTGCAATTATTCGCTTACCTTTAAGATTCGGGTCATATTAATATGGATTCTACCCAACATTAATTATTTATTCACATCGTTTGCGCTAGCTAATAACTGGCGTGACGGATCAGCTCGAAGCCTTCGATGCGAGCCAGCCAGCCAACCAACGCCGGTTAGTTGATCGTGTCCTCGTCGTCACCGCATTGAATGCCACAAACGCTATCGCCAGCCGCTCTTTTGGATCGCGCGGGAGCTTTCCATGCCCGCCGCCCTGCAGGCTGCAGCTGGAAGCCTGGACATTTACTATCAAGTGATCTCTACCAAGACGGTGCAATAAAATCTCCTAGAACAAGAGAGGGAGTCAAATCCGCGTAAACCAATGCAAGGGTGGTGCGCAGGGCCCCGCGGGCAGGCGGTGGCATGAAGTTTCCGTTTGCTTGCATGTGGAGTGTCTCCGGGGCCGGTCCGGACGCCGCGTGCTGGCTGGCCTGTCTTTTCCCGTGACCCCATCCGTTTCCAAGCCACTCCAACCCAGGGAGGGAGCACACGTACGCGCCCCGGAGGGAGTGGCGACAGTACGGATGGCATCCGTGAACAAACAAAATATTGCCATTATTCACCAATCACATGCTAATAATAAGCTCATACAGTCATTCACTGGAACTGGAAGTACACACACCGATCGATCGACATTCTGACCTCCACATGCATGGTAAAACCAACCAACCCCAGTCGACTGTCGTCGCAGACCGGCCGGCAGCTAGATCTCGTCGCTAGGAATCAATCAGCACAACCCCAACCTAACCGTGACTGCTCCTCCAACCATGCACGCGCACATGCAGAGGGTCGCCAATATGAATGCTGATCTAGTGCTTCTAGCAAGTAGGAGTAGTAGCAACCAAGCTACCCTATCTATAAGTACTACGGCTCGAATGTGTCGGCCGACGGCAATCACCATTACATTTGATCCGCCGCGCGCGGCCCGATCGACGAGCGAGAGCCTCATTCACACCCCGATCTAGCTAGCTAGCTAGTTTACGAAAAAAAAATCTGGCCACAGGGATGCGGTGGCGGCTGCAGCCGGCGCCGGCGCCGACGCTGCTCCTCGTCCTGCTGGTGGCCACCGTCGCCGCCGTCGTCGTGGTGGTGCGGGCGGAGCCCCAGGTGCCGTGCTACTTCGTGTTCGGGGACTCGCTCGTGGACAACGGCAACAACAACGACATCGCGTCGCTGGCGCGGGCCAACTACCCGCCCTACGGCATCGACTTCGCCGCCGGCCCCACCGGCCGTTTCAGCAATGGCCTCACCACCGTCGACGCTATATGTAAGCCCATCGTACTGCATATATATATCGATCGAGCTGGGTTTTTTTTTGTTTATTTGTCACAACTCCATCAATATAGCTCCATGCATACGTTGTCATTTTTGCTACCATATAAAGCTTCTAGAATCATAAAGCTGGATGAGATGGGACGAAGCTGAAAACACTAGTTTTTCACGCATCTTCAACTAGGCTTTGTGATCGCTGTGTAGAATTAAGTGTGAAATCACATTTTTTTTTTCTAAAAAAAATACATTGCATACAGAGTTATTTTTGCCAAATGCATGGTTGGACGACAACACGGTTTAGGTTTTTTTAGCCCACCTGTTTAAGGGCTAAAGTTTAGTAACCAAGTCTATGCGAACGAGGTCGAAGCAACATATCCGTCCATTCAGATGTCGTTGTCAATGCCAATGTTAGTTCCATGCATGATGGCGTACGTACGTGCGCGACATGTCCCTTGACGCGCGCGCATCATGTATTGGTGTACTCATGTGTTGTTTTTTCAGCTCGGCTTCTGGGCTTCGACGATTACATCCCCGCGTACGCTGGCGCGAGCGGCGATCAGCTCCTCACCGGCGTCAACTTCGCTTCCGCCGCAGCCGGGATCCGTGACGAGACCGGCCAGCAACTGGTACTCACAATTAAGCATGCATGTGTTTCCATCGTAGTAGTACGTGATCCAAGGCTCCTAGCTAGCTCGTGAGCCGTGAAAGATCAGTAAGCCTACCCTGACGGCTGACGCACACGGACCACGCGCGCCATGGCAGGGGCAACGGATCAGCTTCGGCGGGCAGCTCCAGAACTACCAGGCGGCGGTGCAGCAGCTGGTGAGCATCCTGGGCGACGAGGACTCCGCGGCCAGCCACCTGAGCCAGTGCATCTTCACGGTGGGCATGGGCAGCAACGACTACCTCAACAACTACTTCATGCCGGCGGTCTACTCCACCAGCCAGCAGTACACGCCGGAGCAGTACGCCGACGTGCTCATCAACCAGTACTCGCAGCAGCTCCGGACCCTGTACAGCTACGGGGCCAGGAAGGTGGCGCTCATGGGCGTGGGGCAGGTCGGGTGCAGCCCCAACGAGCTGGCGCAGCGCAGCACCGACGGCACCACCTGCGTGCCGCAGATCAACGGCGCCATCGACATCTTCAACCGGAAGCTCGTCGCCCTCGTCGACCAGTTCAACGCGCTGCCGGGGGCGCACTTCACCTACATAAACGTGTATGGGATCTTCCAGGACATCCTGAGAGCCCCAGGGTCGCACGGTATGTACACACACGTCAGTCACCAAACCCAAATATTAGCTGCCTTGTTCAGTATGACAGTTTATCCCATCCTGATCGATCGAGCTATGTATGGGTTTGTGTTTGTGCAGGTCTGACGGTGACGAACCAAGGGTGCTGCGGCGTCGGACGGAATAACGGGCAGGTGACGTGCTTGCCGTTCCAGACGCCGTGCGCCAACAGGAACGAGTACCTCTTCTGGGACGCTTTCCACCCCACGGAGGCGGCCAACATCCTCGTCGGTCGGAGGGCGTACAGCGCGGCGCTGCCGTCCGACGTCCACCCCATGGATCTGCGCACGCTCGCCAGGATCTAGCTGTATGGATCATGTGAACTCGTGAAGAGAAGCAAAGCTTACAGCGTCTTCCTTTTTTTTGTTCTTTGTTTCCCCTCGTGATTGTATTGCTTACCACTCGCAAAGGGACGTATGGTCCCTCCATCTAAACTATATATATAAACATGATATATACTCCCTCGCTCCCGCCCAATATATATACTGTTCGTTGTACCTTTAAAATTATGTGTCCATATTCAAATAGATGACAATACATCTAGACACGTATATAAATTAAAACACATACATCAAATATTGTATGAATTTATTAACACTCTAAAACGAATCCTATTTTAGGACCGAGTGAGTGCCAACAACATACTTCTCCTATCACGTTCTTTTTTGCTCGGACCAAGCATGGTCACTAGTAGAAAAGAGGGTGAGGTTTAATTTTTACATGCGGTATCAGTAATCAAGCGTCAATGTTACTTTTAGTGGCGTTTTTTAACAAAACCGTCTATAAAAAATCATAATTCTGCAAACAGTTTCCCACTAGAAGTCCATGTTTTGACATGCAGTTTTTTTAAGAAACTGTGACTAAAAATCGTTTTATCCCTTTTTTGAGTTTTTCAAATGGCCTCGTTTGAAAAAACCATCAACATAAAAGTTATATATCTCTAAAAGTTATGAAACTTTGTAGTTGACAACTTCTTTATTTGAAACCATTTTGACTCTCAAAAGTTGCATCTAAATTTGTTAGATTTAAAATGCAAATTTTGTCAACGAACTTGGATGAGAAAAATACCAAAATAAACTTGTAAGTTGACAACCTTTTCGTTTGATTTCGTTTACAACCTCATATAGTCAATTTATACTTGGATTGTTCTAATTGTGGGCAAAAATACTGCAATATAGACATGGAGTAAGTGATATAGACATGGAGTAAGTGATAGACGAAGTGGTAGAGGTTGAGGTTTGTGGGTTCGATTTCCACGGCCGCGTAGCCACGATTTTTATGCGAAAAATGCCGTAACTTGCGGGCTTGGGTGAGGCCTCCCCTAAAATAAATAATATTTTTAAACCCATTCCTAAAAAATATTTTCACTAGCGGTTTTATTATCTCGGCCGCTCATGTAAATCGATTTCCACTTGCGGTTGCAATTACCCGCCTATACAAATAATTATTTCTACTGGCCCCTAGCACCGCAGGTACAAATTGGTTCACAACCACCTATATAGAGCTTCTCTGTACCAGTGGGTTTAGCACAATCGCCACCGTGCGCAGCCCGACACGAGACACCAGGCCATGCCTCGGCCACCTCCCCAACCCAACATGAGACATGACTCAACTCGACCGATTCGCTCGGCTTGCCTCAACCGTAGAGGCCCAAGCCCAACGACCTAACAAGAGGGCAGGAGCCAGGGGATATATAATCCCCCCTCCACGGCCATTTGCCTTCCTCTAAACCCTATCTTCCATTTTGTTATGGTCGCTCGACTTCCTGTATGCTATGTGTATATCCCACGCATCTCGCTCCCGTGTCTCTCGTCGCCACCTTCCACTGTCATCGCCTCACCCATCTCTAGCGATGTCTCCATGCCATATCTAGTGGACCCATATTGTCTCTATATCTCTCTGGCTATGGTCCTTTTGCTTGTTTATACTCTTTGGTCATTGTTGTTTGCATGTGACCTCTATCGTCGTGTTCCCCATCTCCAACGATCGCTCCACTGCCAAAACTTGCTAATCTCATCTCATCCTCCTCTTCTTTTTTCATCTCATACTATCATCCTCTAGACTCCTGACTCCCCACCTGAAACCCTAGATCTCGTTGTTCACCATTGTGGTGGTGCTCCTACCGTAGCTTGTCTTCATCTCCACCTCTATGCTCTCTAGCTCTGGGCTCCGACGACATACAATTAAACCATAAATCCTAACCCTAACCTAACCCTAGATCTCCAAACCCTAGATCCCTAACCTAATTTGTCTTGTTTTACTCACAGGTTATCGGTCGATTTGTTGTGCTGGTGTCGCACATGTTGTTGAGGTACCGCTTCGACATGGAGAGCTAGAGAAGATGACAAAGTTGGGGTGACCATGGATGACAACGATTTCATCCACCCTAGAACCATGAATGAATCTAATAGTGATAGGGCTTGCCCCAGATAATGTTGACGACATGGGTGAAGATGTTGTTGTCTTGTACGGTAGTAGTGTTGCTCTAATAAACTTGGATTCAGCGTCGATAATGATGCTAATATCTATAATGATCATGACTCACTCAAATATACCTCTAGTAAGCACTCTCAATCTGTTGTCTAGGGTGACTTCACTGAAATATATGAAAATATGAATGGTAAGTCTATTCATGTAGTTGTTGTTTGCAGTTTTTGTAAGGCTAAGTTGTTTGCTAATTCTAATACTAGCACTGGCCATTTGCTTAGGCATCAAAAGACATATAATAAGTCTAATGATGTGGTTAGGGTTTAGAGTAGGCTTACTTTAAACCCTGATGAATCTTTTAGGAACTGTGGGTATAAACCTGATGTTGCTAGGGCTAAATTACATAGATTGATTGGTAGACTTGATATGCCTTTAGGAATATCTAACACAGCTGCATGGGATGATTATATCTTGTGTTCTCACAACCCTATATATGCTAGAGCATCTAGATTTACAATAGCTAGAGACCATGGTAATCACCCTAAAATGTTGTTTTCCTAGTGTGCCTTATGTTGCTTTCACATCTGATATCCAGTCTAGTAATGCAAAAGAAGATCACATTACTATTCTTGCTCATTTTATCAATGTTGAATGGCAAATCAATAAGTCTGTGATAGGTTTTTAATTGATTGAAGTGTCTCATAGTGGCATTAACACCGTTGAACATGTTCTAGTGTCATTCAAGACTATTTTTTGCTTGATAAAATATTCTTTGTTACTTTAGATAATGCTTCTTCTAATACATCTGCTATTCTTACTTTGGCACCCATGTTTGCTAGTAACTTTGGTGTTGATCCCGATCCTATAGATCCTAATACAAATACCTACAATGTTGTGCATCAGCGATGTGCTTGTCCGATAATAAACTTGATCATGAAGTCTGGCTTGAAAAGGCTTAAGCTTTACACAGATGTTTTTAGAAATACCATTAACTTTTTAAACTCATTAAAGCAACACATTGCTATGTTTAAAGACAATTGTGAGGCTAAGTGTGTTCGACCTCATAAGTATGGTTTCGATATGGATGTTATATAGAACTCAACATATATTATGCTTAAGCACCTCTTCCCATATAGGAGTGTTTTTTTATGTTTCATAAACACTCATTATGGCTCTCCGCTTTTGAATTGGCTTTATTGGTATGTTACTAAAAAGGTTTTGGAGTTCCTTGAATTATTCAATGATGCAACTATTGTTCTGTCTAGTGTGTATTGCCCCACAAGTTCTTTGATAATGCATCACATTATTGAGATTACTGGCCATTGGCAAGACCATGAACATGATAACCAACTTAGCACTATTTGTTGTGCTAATGAAATCTAAACTTCTCATGTACTAGAAGTCTATAACCATGCTGTATTCATTTGTATTTGTTGTAGACCCTAAAGCTAAAATGAGAGGTTTGTATTGTAATGCCTTGGAACTGCTAGCTTAGTCTAACAATTTGAGTTACAATGACTACTTTGTTGATGTTAAGTCTAAGTTGTATAAATTATATAACAAGTATGAATGCTAGTTTGATGCAACTAGGCCAACTAGAACCACACATCCATTAGGAATGGTAGGTAAAGGAAAACATGCTTGGGGTAAGATTTTTGGAGGATCGGGAACATGCATATCTGGTCCTTCAATTTTTACTACTTCATCTAGCAGATCTGTGACTCCTGGACCTAGCATCCTAACTCCCAAGGACATTATGTTAGTTCCTATCTCATCTACTTCTTCATAGTCTTGCTTCATTGTAGTATCCCTGATAAGTTGCAATGGTGCTTGAACCCAGAGACTATGGATATGTTGATCTGCATCAAGAATTGGGAGTTAGGACAACAAAGAGCACAACATACTTGGAGGACAAGAAGTTAGAATACCCCTTCAAGAACTTATGGCTTGATCAAGAGGTGGTGCTAAAGCTTCTACATGAGTAGAGCGAGTGTTATTGTTGTTGCCTTGTTGTGAGTTAGAGAGAGTGTTGTTGTTGGTGCTTCTGCATGAGTCTATTAGTAAGAGTGAGCGTGGCTGTGAGTTAGAGTGAGTGTGAGTCTATGATGAGATTGATTCAAAACTATGTTTGTAATAACTTTGAACATTTGGATTTGAAAATGAGTTAGTCATACTATTTTTTTCTTTCTAGGGTTTCTCATGAGGTGTGAGTTTTTACCTAGAAATGTTTTAATGAGGTAGCATTGCACAAAAACACTCAAAATTTGATCATTCTTGGACTTTATGAGGTTTCTTTTAGTTTTAGTAACTTGTGATCAGTGAACGAGCTGAGTAATTTGTGAATTTGTGATCTGTAATTTTTAGTGACTTATGATATTTAACAGTTAGTGAACTCATCGTCTTTTGTATATGAGAGCTTTGGATCGACAACACTATATTTTGCTCGGGCTTTTTGGGCTGACGTGACATGAAAAGTGCCCACCAAGCCATGCCTAAGCCATGGTCAGGCACAAAAGCCCAATTAGGTAGAGCCAGCCATCATGGTAGGCCTTGCCTAGCCCATCATGCTTGGGCCTAGGCTTGGTTGGGCCCACCGCATGGTAGTATTGATTGTCCCAATTTCTCATCTATAATCATTATTCATAAAAACACCAAGAAACTTTAGGAAAAGGAGCAAGACTTTTGGTTGAACAACATCTGCGTCTAATGATGGTTTGTTCAACGATCCACTCACCAAGTCACCATGGGTACAATTTAGCCAGCCCTTACCATCTGCTAAATAAGTTATCAACCATACTAGTGATCATGCTATCGACCATCATAATCCCTTATCTATCGTAAGGGTTGATGATGGTTTTCAGCTTTTACTGTCTATGCATTAAGCACTTGCTGCACCACAAGGCTCTCATAGAACTCATCTTGCTTGGCCCTGATGTATTCCACACCCTTATCTTGTGCATCATCTCCTCCTATATGCTAGATGCAAGCAAGGTATATGTATCTTCATCTAAATCACTTTGTGGAGTATCCACTATCTTGTCACGCGATAAGCACATGTTTGATCGGGCAATCCCAATACGTGGATATGACCATAGACCTAGCATTACATGCACTAGATGTTCTGTATTCACCTTATGGATGTGATAGAGGATGAGGATCTTGCTAGAGTGGTCATTGCCACCTTTGTGGTGTTTGGTAGGCAGAAATGAGACGACGTAGAGAAAATATGTTCTTTACTATTTGTAGCAGTAGTTGTAGCTAGGCCAAATGAGGAAGCACTGATGTGAGGTGACCAAGAGCTAGCATGACATACGACAATACTAGTTAATGTACTCACTCGACATCATGTACATCTATTTTTAGCTTTGCAAGCAAGATAAAACAAACAGTTAATTTAATTATAATGTTTAATTTGTATCCTAGAATATCATGAATTTCTCAATTTAGTCCACCCATAAACTGGGTCGTAGCAACATCCTCATTTTCCTCGACCCCATAGCACAACATGCTCATTTATAGTTCCTAATAATAGACCTCTACCAATTTATTCCCTTATTTTAACTATTGCAACTTATGCAAAAGATCATATGCGTGATATGATGGAACAAACCTGAAAGTGAAATGGGAAATTAAGCCATTTCTCTACTGTTTTGGTGATTAATGTCCAACACAACAACTTGGACTAACTAGTTTGCTAAGTCTGTTAGTGCAGGTTCACATTATGCAATTTGAAGGAGTTAAAGTCAAAATAGCTCAAACAAAGGCTAGAAAGGGCAACATTTTGGATAAGGTGAAAACTAAGAGGTTTGAACATTTGGATAAGTTGCATATGCCCTTTGGAACGTTTTCGACTCTTTGTTTGGTCCTTTAACTCAGTTTCTTGTAACAGTGTCATTTTGTACTTAGTTTGAGCTAGAACATGACTAATATGGTGAAGATGAGCTAAAGGTATGAATCTATGACTTAGACTAGCTGGACATACTCTAAATAAGTTTGTCTAAGTCATAGAAAAGCTCCCAAGGCTAGCCAAATCGATTTAGAGAATATTTGGTGAAAAGGACTTCAACTAAGTAGTTTGGGGGTGCACCGAACCTTGGGTCCATGCACACCAGACCACTTACGTAGAGGCGCCAGAAAAGAACCTGGTGGCCTGCTGCACCGGACCACTTGCACAAAGACGTTGCAAGACGGTCCTCGCTGCCTAGCTCACCGGACCATGGTGCAGGCCAAACTACTTTGCTACAGAGGGTTTGCTCTCGAGTTTTGTGATAATTGGCGCACGGACCAGGTCTGGTGCGCAACGGACCTCCTGACTAACAGCTACCTTGGGCACAATTGTCAACTTTGGCAGAGGATCCTGTTGATCTCACACTAATTGGGTCACCAAACCATGGTCTAGTGCGCCCAGACCCAGCCCGATGCTTCCACGCAGAGCAGAATTTTGGCAACTCTTTCAACGATTCTATTGGCTATTTGGGGCTATAAATACCCCTCCCATCAGCCATGTCGAGCACTCAAGCATCCTTAGAGTTGAACAACATCCACATTCACTTGTGCAACACCTTTGATTCATTCTAGAGAGATCTAAGCACCCATTTGTGTAGAGTTGTACATTCTATAGAGAGTGTGCTCCTAGGATATGCTTTTTGGTGTTGTGTGTCGCATTTTTTCTCTTTGTGTTGTGTTCTTCCCTTCCCTCTTGCTTCCATTGGAGTTGTAACTCTCATTCATTGTGTATGGCTAGCAAGAGACTCCAATTTGGGATATCTTGGTGAGAAAATAACTATAACGAGATATGTGGACTCAAGTTTGATCTCTGGATCACTTGAGAGGTTTGGGTGCAACCCCTTCCATTGGGACACCACAACGGAGATGTAGGTTCTTCGGAGAAGAACCTTGAACAAAAAAATTGTTGTGTCTCATGTTCTTTACTTTATGCAATTTGTTCTTCCTCTCTCACACTCTAAGTTCTTGCTTGTGATATTGCTCTAATGTCTTACTAATGGAGCTTACTCTTTAGCACAGCCTAGCTCAAAATGGAGCTCATAGGAATGCATGGCCCATGCACATCAGTGGAATCGGTAGCTTTTTTTGGCACTTTGAACCTGCTACAGATGAACATGAATTGTTGGAAATAACACATATTGATGTCTTGCAATCAAACGAACCGGTCGCCAACCACAAGCACTGGTAGAACAAAAAAACAAATCAATTACAACACTTAACTTACCCATATTCTAACACAGGCCAGCAAAGTCAGGCATCACTAGCTGAACCTATAGTGCCACATCGCTACAACAAGGTAGCACTGCATGACCGTCGACCTGGTCATACAACCATAGTAGTTCACCACGAAGGGCACCACCACGGCGCTGTCGCTGCCATGGTCGTCGGCGGCGGCGAAGCCACCTGCAGGGCGAAGACGTCATCGACGTAGGGCCAACCATCCCTCTGTTGCTATGTGCACCCAGGCCTCGACTGCAGCTGCCTTCCATCGCAAATCGCCCGCCTTGGCAACCCAGACCCTCAGGCGCCATTGCCGCGGCCAGTCGCTACCGTTGCGTCGCATTGCCACCAACGCGGTAGTAGGACCAGTACGACTCCTCGATGGCGGAGGCGATAGGAGGGCACACTGTCATAGTTGGACTGGACCTCTCTAGAAGCGAGCATGACTCTATGTAGGCAACCTAACAAAGACTATGTTCGTGACCCTTAATGCTATACCGATGTCTTTTTTCTGCTAACGTGGATGGGCTGAATGAGCTCGATTGCGCCACACTCTAATATATAGAAACATCACACATAGATGAAGGACACTACTAGCACGCAGATTATGTCTACACAAAACAAACATAACAAGAACATACTTAAATTAAGCTACCATTGATAAGAATGTGACAACCACTAATTATATTATTAAACAACAAAAATACTATGTTGTGTATTTATTATAAAGGAGGTATCTAGTGTCGTAGATTTCCTAGCATTGTGCGGGGTCTGGAGAAATGTATCTTTAAGCGCCAAACCTTACCCACATAATATACAAAGGCTATGCTCAAACTCGAGACCTTCCGGTTACAAATGATAGGCTCTACCGCTACACCAGGCTCATCCTTCTATGTTGTGTATTTTTTATAGTTTAGTAAAACAAATACACAATATGTTTTAGAGAAGCATCTTAGTAGGTATTATTTTAAGTTATATTTATTAGAAATCAAAGTTAGATTAGTCACCTTTTAGTTATGAACATTTCATATAACTTAAGCCATTTAATATTTACTTTCGAAAAAATACAACATGTATGAATAGCTACGATATATAACATATCTCATTTACATCAAAACACATTATTATATAAATATAATTAAGTTGGCATTATCCATATTGTCCCAACCCAGGGGAATGCCAAAGCAGGGGTTGGGGCCAAGGGGCATGCCTGATATACAATCAAAACTATGATCAGCTGAGAATCAACCAGTTGCAGAACCATCTTTTTTCATAGTTTTAGAAAACGAAAATATGATATACATTTGAGTATATTTTCTAGCAATCACCAATATGATCTTGCGATTGAAATCAATAGCTTGTGCTGGTGGTTAAAAATAGGATCGCGATGAGCGTGATGAACGGGTGGTGCTGCCCTCATTGCGATCTTTCTTCCACATTCCTTCAATGCTCAGGAAACACTTGAGAGGTCTCGCCTGTTCAAATACAGCACAATGAACATACACACATTATCTCCTGCCATAGCCCATTACAGAATGCTCAAAATTTAATGAAAAAACATTATTGGATACCTTCCAACGGTTTCTGTGAGCTATCTCATTTTGGATAGCAGACAGCCGGTTGATAATTACTCTAAAATCAGGCCTGTCTGCAGAATTTTCGCTCCAGCACTGTTCAATCAACCTACATCAGTGTCAAGTGGATAGGCAAAAAGGTCAGGATGAAATTTACAAAGCGAAAATCACTAACAATAATGGTATGTGGAGGAAATACAACACATTAATTTTCACAAATACAAGTAGTTAAATTGAGCATTACTTGCAGAAAGTTGTTCGCTAAAAGTTTGAAATGCATAGCAAGACACAAGAGTGTTTGCTACTACCTCCGTTCTTAAATATTTGTCGTCCGCTAGTTCATTTTTGAACTAAAACGTGACAAATAAAAAAGAACGGATGGAGTACTGTATAGAGGAAACAATGAGTGCTTACTCTCTTAACCCATGGGCATAATGCTTTGGAGGAGCTCGAAAAGGAGGCCTTTCTTTAGAATTATGTGCCTTCTCAATTTCATCATTTTTCTTATCATAATAAGGAAGGCATCCTTCAATCATCTGCAACAGTTGGGAAAATAACAAGCACAAAAACAGCCATATGAGTTATTTTGCAGGGAGTAATTGGTGTTCAAATAAGTGTCGTTCTTATGCTTAAAGAAACAACACGCAGTAAACTGTGTAACGGTGCTCAATAACCTGAAGATATGTTGGCAGAAATATTTAGAGAACACAGAAATGCACCATAAAACCTTCTGTGTGGAGACAGAGATGCCCAAATTTACAATATATCACAACTTACCTCCTGAAGTATCAGAGCGAATGAGAAGACATCCACTTTGGTATCATACTCTTCATTTCGCAGGACTTCTGGAGCCACATATTTACCTGTATCATTTTAACAATTGCCAGTTGATACGAAAGGCAAAAGAAGTTAAGGGAAAATGTCAACATTAATATAGCACATATTTAGTGGCAAACAATAAAGTCCACTTACAAGCATTGCCTGGAGAAGTGACTGCTTTATCTTCTCTAACTTTTCTTCTCCATTTTAGCATCTTACATAGATCAAAATCTGCCACCTTCAGATGTCCAGTGTCATCCCTCAATATGTTACTGTTATCTTACACAATGGGCACAGGAAGTTTTTTTAAGAAACCAGGTATTTAAAACTGGGTGTACAAAAAAATGCAAGTGATTTTCATTGAAAAGAATATAACCATAAAGTACTCACGAAGGTTCAAGATCACGATGGATGATAGCCTGAGGTTTATGCTCATGCAAGTAATTCATTCCTCTGTTACAATTCACAAAGGAACACAAGTTAGGTTTATTTACTTCATAACAACAACATATTAGGCCAACAGAGTTTATCTCTTATCCAGGTTATGGCAGGCAAACCTTGCAATATCAAGAGCTAACTTCACAGCATATGATGGTGGCAGAGCTCCTTTCTTACTCAAGTGAGTGCGCAAGTCACCCTGAAAATAATTTTTTTTTTGTAATTTTCAACAACCCATGACATAATATGAAGTTGCATTTTGATACACACGAACTTCATGTCACATAAATTATGACAATGAGTTAATAAATCTAGACGTTGTGCAGTGTTGAAATCACATTGCTGGTAGTTACAAAGAAGTCATCGAGCTACTTCAAGTTGAACACAACATTTTTGTAATTTTGTTGTTTTTTGGTAATGCTGAAATTTGTCTACGCTGCTGTGGAATAAAAGTTACGAAGAAGTCAACATGAAGCATATATGCTATCTTAATATAACAAATATCACAAAGTTGCATGAGATAGTAAAACTTGCACTGATCTATTGCCTCTCAAATATTGCCAAAACTAAAGAACCTGCTATTACAAAGTAAAAACTGATTTCACATTGTCTGTAGCACAAACATAAGCCACAATGAATTGAGAAATTTATTAAGGTAAATAATTATCAGATATCATCAACTTAGCGAAGAAATGTTTAGTACTTTGCAGATGCAGATAACTATAATAATATGAATCAGTGGATTCCCACCTAAAAGATTTGCTAGAAACGATAGCCTCATATATTGCCCTCGCTAATCAAATAACATTTAGAAAACAATGTAGATTCTAAGCAGCATATAAAATAATGTTTTCAAGTCATCCGACTAATCACGATTAGTCGCGATTAATCGTCCAAGTCGGTTTGGACCAATCACGATTAATCGTCCAAGTCGTCCAACTAATCATGATTAATCGCGATTAATCGCCCTAGTCGGTCAGCCACAACGACCAGCAAGTCGTCCGACTTGAAAACATTGATATTGCCCTTAAGACAAACCTTGCGCATAAATTCCATGACAATCATCATTGGATTGCTTTGTGTCACAGCGCCCAAAAATTGCACAACATTTGGATGACGTATAAGTTGCAGCACATCAAGCTCGTCTCTGAATGCCTGCCTGTAAGGCATCCAAACTATCAGGATAATAGAAGGGTAAAATAAAGCCAACATAGACCAGAAACAAGTGGAAACTACCCACACTTTGCTGCCGTCCGCAATTAGATCATCGTCCAGCTTCTTAACAGCAACCGGAATGCCCCTCCATGTTGCTTTTCTAAATGTGCCCTGCAAAAGAGATTGAAACAATAGCTATCTAATAAATTTATTGCCAATGATATCCAATGGTGGAAGTATAGATTCAAAACTTTAGATAAAGAAAGTACAATCTAAAATCCACAATTCAACAGCACATGATTGGTTAACCAATGGTAAGTTTACTAGTGCTAGAGATAACCAATTTGAAAAGTTTCGTGTAAAAGAAAAGGAAATACATATATGCAGACCTTGGATAAATCATTGCCATTACTGAAATCAAGCTCAGCCGGGTCAATCTCATATTCAGGAACTTCACGAACATTGTTCACATGCATCGGAGCAATCTTCAAGAAAGAAGCGAATATTCAGAACACCTGAACAAAACAAAACATCAGGCAGAGGCGACACACGTACATCTTAGTACCTTATGCTTGGAGCCATGCTTCTCAAAGATCTTGATCACATCATGATTCTGATAATGCATTGCATCCGCCAAAGGCTGCCAGATAGTAGCAACGCTCAAGTCTCAACTAATGCAACAAGTCACAACAAGACATATATGCAGAAATGCTGTTATCTCGAATCTATGTTCCACGTGATAGCATAGCCTATAAAAATGTGCCATTGTCTGTTTGTCACGTACTAAATCCTCTTGACTTAGTCTAACAACAACAAAAACCTGATACTGCTTTGACACAAAATTTCAATTTACTATTAGATTTGTCTTTTAAGAAATGATTTTAAGAACCTCATCCAACGCAAGAAAATGGAGCTGTAAGGAAACACTAAAAACGTAAGCAGGCCGCACCGTGCTGCCCCACTGGTCCTCCACGGCGGCCTCCGCGCCGCTCTGAAGCAGCAGCTCGACGACCTCGGCGTGGCCCTCGCAGGCGGCGATGTGCAGCGCCGTGCGGCCGTCGGAGTCGCGGAAATTGGGGTCGACGCCGCCGTCGAGGAGCTCGCGGATCCCCTCCGCGCTGCCCTCGTGGGCCAGGTACATGAGCTGGAAGCTCATGACGCCGTTCGCCTCGGCCGACCCATCTGCCGACCCCGCACCACCGCCCTCGCCGCCGCGCTCGGGCGCCAGCGACGACTGTTTACCCAGCCTGAACCGCGGCGTTGCCAGCCCAGACGCCGGCGCGTGAGGCTTCGATTCCATGGAGGTGGACGGCAACGCTAAGGTTCTGCGGTCGGAGGCTTTCGGGCGAAGGATTCAGGAGAGCGGCGAGGAGAAGTGGAGATGGGGGGCGGGCGGCCAGCGCGTGCGAGGGATGGACGAATCGAGGGGGTTTGGGAGTGGAACTTGGAATAACAGTCGGAATTGATGGCGTGGGGTGGAACGGTGGGTCATAGCAGGGTGGGTGGTTCGGCTGCTGAGCTGGCAGCAGACGAACTCCCGGACCGGACCTGGTATGAACCCAGGCGGCCAGGCCACGGGTATCGCGTGGCCGCGGACAATGACTAGCGAGCCCCGCTCCCGCTGCAACCGGAGTTCCGACCGACGTGGGCACTGTCTTGCCGGGTACTCCTCATGCTGCCTCTGCTGTTCGACTGGACGGGAGCTGAAGCAAGCCCTTTCGATTATTTTCAACAGAGAGGATTGATACGGATTGAGTAGATTTTAACTTACTAGGGATTGAAACCCCTCAGTATGGATTAGAGTAGAACCGAACAAACTCTAAATTAGTAGTATTTGTTTTACCTTTTAATTTATATATATATATATTCAAGTGAATAATGATAAATCTATACACATATATAAAACATATATACTAATTATGGTATAAATGCACTAAAAGGAAAAACAGATTTTATTTTAAAATAGAGAGTATTTAATATAGTCTCTTAAAGTGTCTCTAATTTAATAAAAAAAAAGATGACCCTAAATCCTATTTACACGACTCTCTATATGAGTATTGTTTCTTATCTGTATCTATGATCTAAAAATTTAAAGTTGTATAGTATAGTTTATTAACTGTCATTTGTTCTTGAAGAAACAATCCAGAGTCTCTAAGTTATACATGCCCTTGTGCTGCAAGCTCTAGCGTGAACTCTATTAACTTTAGATTATTAAAACTAAATCTGGATCTAACTTTTATAATTAATTATATTTCAGCCTAACGTATATTTGATAGAGCTCTATCAACTCTAGATTTATCAAAACCAAATCTAGATTCAACTTTTATAGCCAAATGTTTTTCATCCATCAATTCAGCAGAATATGCTCGATCAAACGGTAGATTTGACGTTAGATTCACCAAATTAATAGAGCACCTCATAGGATATTACACTAAATCCAAATTTTGTGAAATCGAAAAAAGTATCCATCAATACCACTATTTTTTTAAAAAATGGCTCATTCTTTCTTTCATGTCATCTACCTCGATCGTGCATGCCTCCTTGCCCACCCTAATCACCACACCACCCCTCGCAAATAGTTGTGCCACCTTATCGGTACTCATGCCATGCCCATCCATGAGCGGCCATCACACCGACCCGTAGCCAGTCACGTCTAGGCCACATCCTTGCACTGATCTAGCCCATGTCAGTCGCACACGCCCTACGTCGGCTAGGGCTGCATCCACCGGCCCTCCTGCATCTGCGTGTTCTCAAAGGGAGAAAGATAAGTGAACCGAGGAACAAAGAAGTAGCAAGTTCTTTTTTCCATTTTATCTCATGACATGTAAGCTTAGATTAATAGTAAGATAGATAGAAAAGTAGGATTGTACTAAACAATATGATGAACTCTGAATCCAAGCTACTCTATGGTAGATCTAGATGAATCTTAAATCCAGATTTATTTTGCACCCCTGGACTAATCATCTCATCTAGTCAAGTATACTACTACTATGCGACCTCTGTCCAGATATTTTTTAGAGAGGTAGACTCATGAGTAGATTGATGTGTAGTATGGTTAAAGGGAAAACAAAGTCCTAAACTAATCTAAGTCTCTCAACCCCAAATAACATTTAGAACTAGTCCATCTTTAATCTTGCATTTCATCCTTTCAAAAGCTACAACAAAACCTTTGATTGCCTAGAACAATCACCATCATTGTGATCTAACTCCAATGTGCATCTACAAAACACATGTTAGTCACAATAATCTTATGTTTCCATTAATCACCAAAATACTTGAGAACCTAGATGCTTTCAATATCCCCCTTATTGGTAATTGATGACAACAATATCTCAAGTATGTGAAGGATTAAAGTTTTAAATGGACTTTGTTTGTATGAACTTTAAAGTTTAAGCACAATTTGTCAGAGTAAGTTCATATGACAAAAAATCCATAGTCATGTACCATGTAGAATTGAATTTTAGCTTATGTGCATGATATGTTAAACTTGTTTTGAAAAGATGTTAGGTGAATACACACAAAAAAGTTTTGTGACATGTTATGAGAGATATGAAATATTGAAACCAAACCATGTCACCAACTATGCATATGTATTGAATTCGTTCATGTATTAATAATGCATAAGAATTTTAAGTGCATACATGTCAAAATATCAAATCATTAAGTCGAAAAGAATATTAGAGCACATCAAATTGTATTATAGCATAAGGCCAGATCTATCAAAGCACATTAAACTATATCAAAGCATATCATACATATCAAAATACATAAGGTCAAAAGTATTAGAGCATCAAAAGGTCATAAAGAACCAAATGCCCATGCGTATATGACAAAACATAAAAACAAGTATCAAGGCACATAACAAGTCATAAAGCCAAATGTATCAAACTCATATTACTCCTCTTAACTCCCAACCTTCATCTGCTCCCTCTAACTCACATGATAACTACCTCTTCCCAAATTGTCATTAAGGATCAAAACCTAAGGCCCATGCAGGGGGGAGGACACTGATGTGTCGACAGTGATGTGTATGAGGTGAGCTCAAAGTGTTAGACATACGAAGTATCGTTTGAATCTGTACTAGATGACTGAGTCTAAAATGGAGCGAGGCCAACAAATGGAGTGGTGCTCTTTGAAGCTACTATTGTAGATAGAATTAGAGGCATGAGAGCAACCATTGTGGATGGTACTACAGGCATTGGAGAAATCGTGTCTAGCATTATAGCCTAAAGAAGCTACGAATGAAGGAAGCTGCTCAACTAGTAGTGTTGGATCCAATGGCACAAGTAGAATATGTGTTAGGTATCCAATGACCTCACTAAAAGTCAGTGATAAGCGTCGAGTAACTAAGACCAATGGAATTAATGGTCAGCATGAAAGTTGTTGGCCGTTGAGCTATAATTTCCCTTGATGGTTGCACTATCCATATAGTAATGAATAGCTATGTAAACTATAAGGGCAAAGCCATTCCAATCAATAGACCATGACTCTAAAGTCCATTGCACTGCAGCATTGGAATCACAAAGGTCGTCGATGGTCCTAGAGCAAACTGTCGGATAGGGGCTACCATAGCTAGAGCACCAGTGATCCTCAACATGTGCTCCATGAACGCAAGAAACTATTGTGGAGTGTACAAAAACTGCTATTTGAACTACCTGCCTTTGCAGGATTTTCTCAAACATAGTGAGCATACACTCACTTTGCTACTCTTGAACATGAGCATGTCTCTATTAGCTACTCTGTTTGTAGGGAGGCTAAGATATATAGTAGTGCATGGTCAGCTGGTGTCAGCTATGGTGGTGGTGGTGGTGCTAAGCTAGACCCACCATTCTTTGAGTCATGTGTCCTTGGTGGTGGCATGTAGGGTGAAAGGGAAATGGATTTAATCATTTCCTATAATCGATTTTGGTGGTTGACGTCCAACACAAACCACGTGAACTAACTAGTTTATCTAGATGTCACTTATCTCAGATGCATAAGGTTCAACACAAACCAAGAAAGAAATTCAGTTAGGGTCACAATAAAATGGAGCAAAGGACTTAGAGTGTGCTGAAAAATGGCGCACCGGACACTGTCTGGTGCACCAGGCCAGGCAGCCAACGAACCAGCCACTCTCGGGTTTCTTCCGGACGCGCTCCACTATAATTCACCGGCTTGTCCGGTGAGCCAGCGGAGCAACGGGTCCCTGCGCGCCAACGGTCGACTGCTCAGATGTACAGTGATGAATAGTGCCGTGACAGAAGTCAGAGCGCAGAAGTCAGAGGGCACCGGACTGTCCGGTGCAGCAAAAAGACAAACGACTACAACAGTCAACAGCTCCAAACCCTAATGGGCGCGCTGACATGGCGCACACCGGACAGTGAATAGTGATTGTCCGGTGCGCCCATCGCCAGCAAACTTTGCCAACGGCTAGGAAGTGGTTGGGGGCTATAAATACCCCCCAACCACCTCATTCAAAGCCATCCAAGTGTTCTGAATTCAACATTCAATACATGAGCAAAAGACTCCACTCGAAGACACATTCAATAGATCAAAATTCTCTCCAAGTCCCAAAATCAACTCCACCACTTAGTGGCTTGAGAGAGAGAGAGAGAGTTTTTGTGTTCATTTGCACTCTTGTTGCTTGGATTGCCTTCTTCCTTTCTCATTCCATTTCTCAAGTGCTTTGTAAAGCTTAGCAAGAGACACCAAGTGTGTGGTGATCCTTGCGGGGTCTTAGTGACTCGTGTGATTAAGGGAAGGCTCACATTGGTCTAAGTGACCGTTTGAGAGAGAGGGAAAGAGTTGAAATAGACCCGGCCTTTGTGGCCTCCTCAACGGGGACTAGGTTCTTTGGAACTGAACCTCGGTAAAACAAATTATCGTGTCTACTCGCTTTTATTCTCGCTTGATTTGTTTGTCCTCCTTCCTCTCTCTAACGTTTTCTTGCTAGTATTGATTTGAGTTTGCTCTCAAGAGTCATACCGCATCATTTGAGCAACTCATGGCAAAAGAAACAATCTTCCGCCTCAGATTTAACTCTAACGCTAATCCCCAACCTTAGTGTGTGTTTAAAGTTTATAAATTCAGGTTTCGCCTATTCACCCCCCTCTAGGTTACTTTCATCAGTAATCCTTATCTAAGTAATCAGTTGTCTTATAGTGCTAGGCAAATATGCATGCTAGCTCAAAGTCCTTGATGGTGGCATGTAAGGCACTCATCGGTAGTCCTCATCTAAGTAATCAGTCATCTTATAGTGCTAGGCAAACATGCATGCTAGCTCAAACTACTCCACAGTGTTGATGGCCTTGTCCTCCTCATCTATCTGAGCCATGTCAGCTCAGTGCACTACATTGTGTATCTCCCCAAGAACATATCTCCATGATATTTGTCGGTAATCGATGTCATCATGTATATTGGAAGTTGAGTAGGAGACTCGTCGTGCTCTTAACCAAAGATGGTTCTATGTGTGTCCAACTCCCCATCAAGTTTGTAATTAATATTGTGATATTGGAATAGTGAAAGGGAAATGTGCCCTTGGGCAATTTCTATAAGTATTTTGGTGATTAGATG
Source organism: Zea mays (assembly GCF_902167145.1). Classification (NCBI taxonomy): domain Eukaryota; kingdom Viridiplantae; phylum Streptophyta; class Magnoliopsida; order Poales; family Poaceae; genus Zea; species Zea mays. Next base: position 202,704,909 of record NC_050098.1, read on the forward strand.
CCCAACATATTAATTGAGTACTTATGTGCGAGAAGTGCAAATCAGAGACAAAGGTATGTTTCTAGACTTGGTATATTGTTTTATGTATTAACATGGTTATCCAAGTGCTAGAAACAGTGACTAAAGAAGAAGAGAAGAAAAGGGAAAGAGTTGGCTGTGTGCAGCCAACACCAGCTCAGTCTGGCACACCGGACTGTCCGGTGGTGCACCGGACAGTGTCTGGTGTGCCAGGCTGGCCGGCGGTGAACCGGCTGCTCTCGGGAAAACGTAGAGGCATGCGGCTATAATTCACCGGACTATCCGATGGTGCACTGGACTGTCCGGTGAGCCAACGTTCGGCCGCGCGATCTGCGGGCGACACGTGGCCCGCAACAACGCTCGGTTAGGCACACCGGACTGTTCGGTGTGCACCGGATAGTGTCCGGTGCGCCAGCTGACCCCGAGGACCAACGGTCGGATGCGCCAGAAAAGGAAGGAGATCGCGCACCGGACAGCTACAATGACTGTTTGGTGGTGCACCGGACTGTCCGGTGCACCACCCGACAGAAGGCAAGTTTGGCCTTCCAAGTTGGCCTCCAATGGCTCCTAGCTGCCTTGGGGCTATAAAAGGGACCCCTAGGCGCATGGAGGAGGACACTAAGCTTTCACAAAACATTCTAAGACTCCCAGACTCCGACTCCACGCTTTTGATTCTTTGTGTTAGCGATTTGAGCTCCATTTGAGTTGCGAACTTCGTGTGTTGTGTTTCGAGCTCAAGTTGTGACTTGTGTGCGTGGTTGTGCTGCAGATTTGAGTCTTGTGTGTGTTGCTCTCCCCAACCTTACTATGTGCTTTCTTTGTGATCTCAATTGTAAGGGAGAGAGACTCCAAATTGTGGAGATTCCTCGCAAACGGGAAACATACTCTAAAGGAAAAGATTGTGGTATTCAAGTTGATCATCGGATCACTTGAAAGGGGTTGAGTGCAACCCTCATCCATTGGGACGCCACAACGTGGAAGTAGGCAAGTGTTACTTGGCCGAACCACGGGATAAAAATCGTGTGTCTCTTGTGTTGCTTTCTCTGTGATTGTTGTGTTCACAAGAACTCGCTTCAAAGCTACTTAGCCGTACTAACACTCTAAACTAAGTCTTGTGGCTATTTAGTGTTTGATTTTACAGGATCACTATTCACCCCCCTCTAGGTGTTCTCAATTGGTATCAGAGCCATACTCTTCATCTAAGGGTCTAACCGCCTGAAGAGATGGATCCTAAGGAAAAGGGGATGGTGGTCAACGATAAGGAGGAGTCCCTCTTCAACGAGCCAAGAGACGACAAGCCCACTGACTCAGGCTCGAGTCACAAGAAGATGGACAGGAAGAAGAAGAGACGTATCAAGAAGATCATCTACTACGACAGTGATGCATCACTCTCGCATTCCCTATAATTCAAATGCGCATCTACTTTCAATTCCCCTTGGAAAACCTCCACACTTTGATGGAGAGGACTATTCGTTTTGGAGTCATAAAATGCGTAGTTATTTATTCTCTCTCCATCCTAGCATATGGGAAATTGTAGAAAATGGGATGCATTTTGATAGCACTGATAACCCTGTGATTATCAATGAACAAATCCATAAAAATGCCCAAGTCACTACTGTTTTGCTAGCATCTCTGTGTAGGGATGAATATAACAAGGTTAGCGTCTTGGACAACGCCAAGCAAATCTGGGACACCCTCAAGATCTCACATGAAGGAAATGATGCTACAATGATCACCAAAATGGAACTGGTGGAAGGCGAGCTGGGGAGATTCGCCATGATCAGGGGAGAAGAGCCAACACAAACCTACAACAGGCTCAAGACCCTAGTCAACAAGATCCGAAGCTATGGAAGCACAAGATGGACGGATCATGATGTCGTCCGACTCCTGCTAAGGTCATTTACTGTAATTGACCCCCATCTTGTCAATCTTATTCGTGAAAACCCCAGGTACACAAAGATGACGCCCATGGAGATCCTTGGAAAGTTTGTGAGCGGGCGCATGATGGTGAAGGAGGCTCGATACGTGGACGATGCTCTAAATGGTCCACTACCCGTCTACGAGTCACAGCCCGTTGCTCTCAAAGCAACAAGCAGCAGGGAGGCGCTACCAAGCAAGGTGGCACAAGTGGAGGCTACCGGGCTAAATGAAGATGAGATGGCCCTCATCATCAAACATTTCAAGACCGCACTCAAAGGACGCAAGGAATACCCCAACAAGAACAAAGCAAGGGAAAAGCGCTCCTGCTTCAAATGCGGTAAGACTGGTCATTTTATAGCTCAATGTCCCGATAATGAAAATGACTAGGCACAAGAAAGATATGGGAAGAAGGAGAAGAAGAAAAACTATAGGAAGGCGAAAGGCGAGGCTCATCTTGGAAAAGAATGGGACTCTGATTGCTCCTCATCTGACTCCGATGATGAGGGACTGGTGGCATCGGCCTTCGACAAGTCTTCACTCTTCCCCAACGAACGCCACACTTGCCTCATGGCTAAGGAGAAGAAGGTACGTATTCGACAAGTCTTCGCTCTTCTTCTAGTGATGAGGAATCCTCCGATGATGAAGTAGATTACTCTAGTTTATTTAAAGGTTTAGATAGAGCCAAAGTAGAGAAAATTAATGAATTTATTGATGCTCTAAATGAAAAAGATAGACTGCTAGAAAAGCAAGAGGACATTTTGTATGAGGAACATGACAAATTTGTTAGTGTACAAAAGTCTCTTGCTTTAGAAACTAAGAGAAATAAATGCTATCTTCTGAGCTATCTGCTTGCCATGAATCTATCTCTAGTTTAAAGATTTTAAATGATGATTTAAATGCTAAGATAGAGGAAGTTAGTAAAATAAATTCATGTGTAGAGCATGTTAGTATTTGTAATAGATGTAAAAACTTTGATGTTGATGCTTGTGATGAACATCTTATTTCTATTACTAAATTGAATGATGAGGTGGCAAGTCTTAATGCTCAACTTAAGACTTGCAAAAGTGATTTTGATAAATTAAAATTTGCTAAGGATGCCTACACTATTGGTAGACACCCCTCAATTAAGGATGGACTTGGTTTTCAAAAGGAAACCAAGAACTTAACAAGTCAAAAGGCTCCCATTCTCAACAAGGAGAAAGGGAAGGCCCCTATGGCTAGTAGTCCTAAAAGGAACCATGCTTTTATTTATGATAGGAAAATTGCTAGTCATCCTCATTATAACAAGAATCATGTTGCTTATAATGAGTCACATGCTAAGTTTGCCTCTAGCTCTACTTTTGTGCATGGTAGAAGTAGGCCTAGGAGAAATAATATTGTGCCTAAGAAAGTATGCAATGAACCTACTACTGTTTTTCATGCTTGCAACACTTCGTTTGTTCTTTCATGTAAGAATGCAAAAGTAGTTGCTTGGAAGTTGGGATCCAAATGCAAGGGAGACAAGACTTGTATTTGGATTCCGAAAATTATTGTGACTAACCTTGTAGGACCCAACAAGAGTTGGGTACCTAAAACCCAAGCGTAAATTGCCTTGCGGGTTTATGCATCCGAGGGCTCAAGCTGGATTATCGACAGCGGATGCACAAACCACATGACGGGGAAGAAGAAAATGTTCACCTCCTACGTCAAGAACAAGGATTCCCAGGATTCGATCATCTTTGGAGATGGGAACCAAGGCAAGGTCAAAGGATTAAGAAAAATAGCCATTACATCCAAGCATTCTATCTCTAATGTGTTTTTAGTTGAATCGCCCGGGTATAATCTGTTATCTGTGAGTCAATTGTGTAACATGGGTTATAATTGTCTATTCACAAATGTAGATGTATCTGTTTTTAGAAGAAGTGATGGTTCACTAGCTTTTAAGGGTGTACTAGTTGGCAAGCTCTACTTAGTTGATTTTTCGAAAGAGAATGCCGATCTAGATGCATTCTTAATAGCTAAGACTAATACGGGTTGGCTTTGGCATCACCGTCTAGCACATGTTGGAATGAAGAACCTTCATAAACTTCTAAAGGGAGATCATGTGTTAGGATTAACTGATGTCTGCTTTGAGAAAGACACACCTTGTGCAGCATGTCAGGCATGGAAACAGGTGGGAAGCACTCATCACAGCAAGAATGTGATGACCACATCAAGACCACTGGAGCTTCTCCACATGGACCTATTTGGACCCGTTGCCTACCTTAGCATCGGAGGAAGTAAGTATGGTCTTATAATTATTGATGATTTTCCTGCTTCACTTGGGTATTCTTTTTGCAGGACAAATCAGAAACCCAAGGGACCCTAAAGCGCTTCTAAGAAGGGCTCAAAATGAGTTTGAGCTTAAGGTGAAAAAGATAAGGAGCAACAATGGGTCCGAGTTCAAGAATCTACAAGTTGAAGAATTTCTTGAGGAGGAAGGCATCAAGCACGAATTCTCCGCTCCCTACACACCACAGCAAAACAGTGTGGTAGAGAGGAAGAATAGGACGCTTAACGACATGGCGAGAACGATGCTTGGAGAGTTCAAGACTCCCGAACGGTTTTGGTCGGAAGCTGTGAACACAGCCTGCCACGCCATAAACCGGCTCTATCTGCATCACCTTCTCAAGAAGACCTCCTACGAACTCCTTACTGGTAACAAACCCAATGTATCTTACTTTCGTGTATTTGGGAGCAAATGCTACATTCTAGTGAAGAAAGGTAGACATTCAAAATTTGCTCCCAAGGCTGTAGAAGGGTTTTTACTAGGGTATGAATCAAATACAAAGGCGTATAGGGTCTTCAACAAATCATCAGGATTAGTTGAAGTCTCTAGCGACGTTGTATTTGATGAGACTGATGGCTCTCTAAGGGAGCAAGTTGATCTTGATGATATAGATGAAGATGAAGTTCCAACGGCCGCAATGCACACGATAGCGATAGGTGATGTGCGACCACAAGAACTACAGTAACAAGATCAGCCTTCTTCCTCGACGCTGGTGCATCCCCCAGTTCAAGATGATGGACAGGTACCTCAAGAAGAGGAGCGTGATCAAGGGGGAGCATAAGAAGAACAGGTTATTGAGGAAGAAGCACCACGGGTCCCTCCAACTCAAGTCCGAGAGACGATCCAAAGAAATCACCCTGTCGATCAGATTCTGGTGATATCAGCAAGGGAGTAACGACTCGCTCACATTTAGCTAATTTTTGTGAGCATTACTCGTTTGTCTCTTCTATTGAGCCTTTTAGGGTAGAAGAGGCCTTGCAGGATCCGGACTGGGTGTTGGCCATGCAGGAATGGCTCAACAACTTCAAAAGAAATGAAGTTTGGAGCATGGTGCCACGTCCAAAGCAAAACGTTGTGGGCACCAAGTGGGTGTTCCACAACAAGCAAGACGAGCACGGAGTGGTGACAAGAAACAAGGCTCGACTTGTTGCAAAAGGTTATGCCCAAGTCGCAGGTTTGGATTTCGGGGATACTTTTGCTCCTGTGGCTAAGCTAGAGTCAATTCGAATATTGTTAGCCTATGCTGCTCACCACTCTTTTAGGTTGTTTTAAATGGACGTGAAGAGTGCTTTCCTCAATGGGCCAATAAAGGAGGAGGTATACGTGGAACAACCCCTGGCTTTGAGGATGACAGGTATCCCGACCACGTGTATAAGCTCTCTAAGGCGCTCTATGGACTTAAGCAAGCCCCAAGAGCATGGTATGAATGCCTTAGAGATTTCTTAATTGCTAATGCTTTCAAGGTTGGGAAAGACGATCCCACTTTTTTTTACCAAGACTTGTGATGGTAATCTCTTTGTGTGCCAAATTTATGTCGATGACATAATATTTGGTTCTACTAACCAAAAGTATTGTGAGGAGTTTAGTAGGGTGATGATGCAGAAATTCGAAATGTCGATGGTGGGCAAGTTAACATACTTCCTTGGGTTCCAAGTGAAGCAACTCAAGGACGGTACATTCTTCTCCCAAACGAAGTACACTCAAGATCTTCTCAAGAAGTTTGGGATGAAGGACGCCAAGCCCGCGAAGACACCGATGGGAACCGACGGGCATGTCGACCTCAACAAAGGAGGTATGTCCGTTGACCAAAAGGCATACTGGTCTATGATAGGGTCATTACTTTATTTATGTGCTAGTAGACCGGACATTATGCTTAGTGTATGCATGTGTGCTAGATATCAATCCGACCCCAGGGAATGTCACCTTGTGGCCGTTAAGCGAATTCTTTGATATTTAGTTGCTACGCCATGCTTCGGGATTTGGTATCCAAAGGGGTCTACCTTTGACTTAATTGGATAAGCAGACTCCGATTATGCCGGGTGCAAGGTAGATAGGAAGAGTACATCAGGGACGTGCCAATTTCTAGGAAGGTCCCTGGTGTCCTGGAGTTCCAAGAAACAGACATCTGTTGCCCTATCCACCGCTAAGGCCGAGTATGTTGCCGCAGGACAGTGTTGCGTGCAACTACTTTGGATGAGGCAAACACTCCGGGACTTTGGCTACAATCTGAGCAAAGTCTCACTCCTATGTGACAATGAGAGTGCAATCCGCTTGGCGGATAATCATGTTGAACACAGCCGCACTAAGCACATAGACATCCGGCATCACTTCCTGAGGGATCACCAGTAAAAGGGAGATATCGATATTTCTCATATTAGCACTGAGAACAAGCTAGCCGATATCTTCACCAAGCCGTTGGATGAGAAAACATTTTGCAGGTTGCGTAGTGAGCTAAATGTCTTAGATTCGCGTAACTTGGATTGATCTATAGCATACATGTGTTCTATGCCTTTGATCATGTTACTTAAAGCATTTACAACATGTGTTATCTATTTGTGGTGCTCAAGTTGTACAAGATCTCCCTGGACCTCACAAGTCCATATGCAAATGGTGCACATATTTAAGGGGAGATGTGCTACAACCTGACCCTTTGAGACTAACCTGTTTGTTTGAGTATACTTGATGTAGTCTCAAAGGTGCATTGAAAGGGAAATGTGAACTTGGACGATGAAAAGACTTCCACTGCACTCCGGTATTAGTGTATTTAATTCCAAGTTCATACTTATGCTCTCATTGCCTTTTTGCTTTTAATTGACATTTTGGTGAGGCAATGGGGTTAAAGGGCCAAGAATGATCCCGTTTTGGTGCTTAATGCCAAAGGGGGAGAAATTAAGGCCAAAGCAAATGGATCAGCCAACCACTTGAGAATTTTGAAAAAAGTAGAGTTAGAATTTGAAAATACTCTAATTGCAAAATTTGTCTCTTATGGGGGAGAATTTTGATTATGGGAAAAAGGGGGAGTTTTGGCACTTGATCATTTTTTCTCTTGGAATATCTCTTGATTTTCCCAAACAAGTGTGTTTGACTTTGAGATAGGAAAAAGAATTTGATTTGCAAAAACAATTTGGTCTTCAATTACATTGATGTTGCACTTCTTTGGTTGCTTTTGGATGTGTTGGCATAAATCACCAAAAAGGGGGAGATTGAAAGGGAAATGTGCCCTTGGGCAATTTCTATAAGTATTTTGGTGATTAGATGCCCAACACATTAATTGAGTACTTATGTGCGAGAAGTGCAAATCAGAGACAAAGGTAGGTTTCTAGACTTGGTATATTGTTTTATGTACTAACATGGTTATCCAAATGCTAGAAACAGTGACTAAAGAAGAAGAGAAGAAAAGGGAAAGAGTTGGCTGTGTGCAGCCAACACCAGCTCAGTCTGGCACACCGGACTGTCCGGTGCGCCAGGCTGGCCGGCGGTGAACCAGCTGCTCTCGGGAAAACGCAGAGGCGTATGACTATAATTCACCGGACTGTCCGGTGGTGCACCGGACTGTCCGATGAGCCAACGGTCGGCCGCACGATCCGTGGGCGACGTGTGGCCCGCAGCAATGGTCGGTTGGGCACACCGGATTGTCCGGTGTGCACCGGACAGTGTCCGGTGTGCCAACTGACCCCGAGGACCAACGGTCGGATGCACCATAAAAGGAAGGACATCGTGCACCGGACAGCTACAGTGACTGACCGCTGGTGCACCGGACTGTCCGGTGCACCACCTGACAGAAGGCAAGTTTGGCCTTCCAAGTTGGCCTCCAATGGCTCCTAGTTGCCTTGGGGCTATAAAAGGGACCCTTAGGCGCATGGAGGAGGACACCAAGCTTTCACGAAACATTCTAAGACTCCTAGACTCCGACTCCATGCTTTTGATTCTCTGTGTTAACGATTTGAGCTCCATTTGAGTTGCGAACTCCGTGTGTTGTGTTTCGAGCTCAAGTTGTGACTTGTGTGCGTGGTTGTGCTGCGGATTTGAGTCTTGTGTGTGTTGCTCTCCCCAACCTTACTCCGTGCTTTCTTTGTGATCTCAATTGTAAGGGCGAGAGACTCCAAATTGTGGAGATTCCTCGCAAACGGGAAACATACTCTAAAGGAAAAGACTGTGGTATTCAAGTTGATGATCGGATCACTTGAAAGGGGTTGAGTGCAACCCTCATCCATTAGGACGCCACAACGTGGAAGTAGGCAAGTGTTACTTGGCCGAACCACGGGATAAAAATCATGTGTCTCTTGTGTTGCTTTCTCTGTGATTGTTGTGTTCACAAGAACTCGCTTCAAAGCTACTTAGCTATACTAACACTCTAAACTAAGTCTTGTGGCTATTTAATGTTTGATTTTACAGAATCACTTATTCACCCCCCTCTAGGTGCTCTCAAATAGGAATATTCCATGATAGAAATCAATGATTGTTGGGATTGTCTCAAAAATGTATATTAACAAAGTATTGGAGAGGTTTAGATGGGAAAATATTCCATCAAAATGGTTCCAATTCAAAAGGGGATAAATTTAGTGAAATGCATTATATAAAGGATGGACTTAATGTATGCTTCGGTATGTGCTCGACCAAATATCAGCTTTGTTGCTTGCATGCTTGAATGATATCAAAGTAATCCTAGAAAATCCATTGGATACTTGGGAAGAAGATTCTTTAGTATTTGTAGGGAACTAAGGATCACATGCTCATGTCCAAGAGATCAATTCATTTGGAGCTTAAAGGCTACATGGATTTAGACTACGTTAGATGTATGGACTCAAGGACATCAACATTTCGCTATGTGTTCCTTTTGGCTGGCCGAGCCGTTTCATGGAAGAGTAAAAAGCAATCTATCATTGCTACTTCCACTATAGACGTTGAATTTATGGAATGCTTTGAGGCTACTATTCAGTCATTGTTGCTATGGAGTTTTGGGTCTGGTCTTTGAATCGTTGACAATATCAAGAGACTATTGAAGATACACTATGACAATGTCATTGTTGTTTTCTTCTCTAAAATGATAGGTACTTGAAAGGAACAAAACATATGAATTTAAAGTATCTATGAGTTAACAAAGAAGCGCAAAAAATAGTACCAATCAAGCATATTAGTATTGATCTAATGATTACGGATCCACTAACAAAGGAATTGTCACCTAAGACTTTCATTAACCATGTAGAAAAGAAGGGGCAATATGGGCAAAACCTTATTATCATAATGTGTATACACATGAATATGTGCTACTTATAATATTATTTGAATTCAATAAAAATATGTTTTGCATGTTATCCATATAAATATTGTCGGTGTTTCGAACCTTGCTCCGACAAGTAAATTTATTATGTGTGTTGCGGGCTCCGGACGGTGTGCGCGGTGGGCGCATGATTTATACTAGTATGGGCAGAAAGTCACTACATCCAATCATCGGCGGCTTACTCTGTCGGCACCATTGATGATCAAAGCTCGTAGTAGTGGTTACAAGAAGGACGAGAGAGGAAGGAGAGGCTCCTAAGTCTCTTGTTCGTGGAAGAGGTGGTTATAAGGTGGAGTCCTAGCTAAGTCTTGGCTTAGTGGCGGGGCTCCGGTCTCCAGGTCCTCCTCCTGTTCGTCGATCTTCTGGGCGTTGTATCGTTTGGGGTTCGACCGTGTGTCCGGGGGGCGACCTACTCCTTCTATAGGCTAAGGAAGGGGGTTGGCCATTAGTGGCTTCCTTAGAAAGGAGCCACCTGGTAAGGTAAAACCGGACGTTCTACCATGGGGTAAAGTCATGTGTGTTTGTTGTCACCTAGCTGCCTCATGTTCTTTATTTCGGACGACGCGGGCAGCGTGGGCCCGAGCACCATCATTTGGGCTATGCTGACCCTCGGCCTTCATATAGCCTAGGGCTCAGCATGGCTCATCGTGTTGTGCCTATCAGTGGCATGCACACTCTGGCCTAATCCCGATAGGTCATGAGTGAGCCGGTGTCTAGGGGATGCCCGACCATATATGTGTCGCAGTCTAAGGGACTCGTAGGTCATGAGTGCTCTGCACCTCGATGGGTTTGTAGGTAAGGAGTGGGAGGCAGACTGGTGCCTCCGCTGTGGCTTCGCGCTAGGCGCAGTTAATGCAACCGATTATTTATGACAGGTTGGTCTTGGGCCAGGCGTAGGATCCGCTCGAGTGGTTTCTCTTCGGCACGTCGGGCCCCCATGTCTGGTTCAGCCACGCACGACCCCAGGCTCAGTGTCACGGGGTTCGTCTGGGAGAGGATTCTTTCAGGGTAGACGTTACCTATCTAGGGATGGCAACAGGTCGGTTTCGGATCGGATATTACAAATATCTGCCCACAACTATATCCACGGTCGTAGATAATATTCGCCGGTGACTATACTCGCGGGTATAAATTGATGCCCATCGGGTTTCAGATATCCATCAGATATGACAAAGAACCATTTTCAACATTTCGATAACATAATTAATCAAATTTCTTCCCAATTCACCATATACACATCTAAAAACTTAACAAAAAATTAAACAAATATACATGTTCTTCAACAAGCAACATTCTCGACATTACAAAAAATACATGTCTTACATTGCAATAATAATTTCAAAACAAAAAACTGCGCACATGTCTGCATAATTGGCTAGTTATCAACAAATACATGTTTGTATGACAAATAAATAGTTTAAGTACATGTCTACATATCAACAAATACGTTCTCAACATGACAACAAATACATGTCTGCATGTCTCCTCTGCTTTTGGCTTTCAGTCTTCAGTCTTCTGAAGTTCTGATGATCTGATCCTAGTGTAGTGTTGAGCACTTGAGCTAGCACTAGGAGAGCTAGAGAGAGGAGCACGAAGCAAGCACACTGTCACAGGGTATATGTCAACAACAAACCGGTTGAGCTGCCTACCTGGCTAGGAAAAATTGAAGTATTGGTTAATTTTGGATATGCAACGGATAACCCGTGGGTGAGGTTTAATATTCAAATACATGCTCACTTTACCTCGTGTCGGATACGGATCTAACCCGCGGGTCAAAAAACATATCCATATCCGGATCCGTCGGGTCGGATATTCGATGGATATCTGAATCCACGGATTGAATTGCCATCCTTATACCTATCTCCTCCGACTGACGAGCGGGCCCCAGGGACCGGGATCATATCCTCGACAAATATGTTATGGTGTGATAACACTTATGTATTATTAATGTAGACCTGATTTAAATGAAATAGTAGTTTAAATACATTCCAAATATTTACCATGAGCAGCTGAAAGTCTCGAGCAGCTTGCGAGAATGGTGGTGACAGGGTCCTTTTTGTGTCCTCGCAAATTTAGGCCTCACGAGCATGGTGAGTGGTGGTGCCATAATGGTTGCCTGCGTCGGTGGTCTTCCTTATGTACCTAACTAATACCAAATCGAAAACATGTACGTCACCCTCTACGCTGACACTTCTTCCGCCCCACGCGCCCCGCCTCGAAGTCATGCCCTATGGGCCCCATGCCTAACGCCCACACAACACTCACTCAGCTACTGCCCTGTGGACCCAGCGCCCACACAGTCAGCTTCTGCGCCTGCCCAGCACCCAACCCCACGTGCAGAGCGAGCACTTGCACCCACGCCCCCTGCTTCAAAAATTTGAGGCTAACCACCATACCACACATACCTTAGTATTAGAAATAAATAATAATTGTATTTGAATAATTTTCTCAATACGTATTTATATGATACATAAAAACCGCAGTAAAGCATGAAACAATTAGCTAGTATAGACATTAAAACTAAGAGCTAAAATGATTAACATTTTGGAACAGAGAGAATACTTAGTATGTAGTATAAAACATAAAATCATATGTGTTCTAGTGGCTTTGTAGGGTAAATGTGAGTTTAGAGTCAATAACTAGTTTAAACCCCACTTAATTTTTTCTTATTATTACTATTTAAACCCTATGGTTGGCATGGAAAGCTGCATGCGCTGGAGGCTTAATTACATGCATGCGGGGAGCTCGCGCGGTTGAGGTTTGCATTGCTTACGCGGCCGAAGCTACATATGGCTGCCATGATTTGATCAATCTATTTCAGAGGCTTGAGAAATTCGATGAAAAATATGCACTTAAAGTATAGATCGAACTTTGAAAGTCATCCCATGAGGCAAGTGGAAGAATGCTGGATTATTTAACAGAAATACAGCCCATAAATTAGATCCAACAATTCTTATTATAAAATGTATGAATATGATGATAATTGATAGACTCAAATGGTAAGAGTTATGGGTTTAAATATATATCCTCTCCTCATTCTTTAAATATATAGTTGTGTAGATTATGATGTCGTGGGCTATAGACTCATGCTTAACAAAGTCATGCATGTTCACTAATGACTATTATATTTGAGATAATGAGAAACACATTTTTTGTTATGGAAACAAAAAATGTTCTAGCCTTTTGTAGTCTCCTGCATACGGATCGATAATTAAGTACACGTCCACCATAAAATAAAAAAGAGACCTCAGACAGAGCACAATAGCAGATCAAGCACCCTCTAATCTAGCATTGAACCTCCATCCATGTCTTGCAAAGATATCTATGGACACTACCTCTAATGCTCGACACACTGCAAGGACCTCGTGGTGATCTTCCTTTTTTTTTGCAATAATCTCCAGAATCTGAACCAGTATGTTCCCCTGAAAAGAACCTACATAATTGATGGTATTGGTTTGAGAGAAAATACAACATCGTGGCGGCTAAGCCAAATAGACAAAACATTGTCGCCGCCCCAATTAGAAGTCTTTTCCTTTGCAAGGTTTTACCATACCAATTTCCAGTTAAGTGATTAAATGAGAAACACAAGAACATGCTAAGTGCTTGCATAGCCATTATTGGTATACATTTTTCATGCAATGGACTAATGGTTATGCCTAGTAATTAACATAAATGCTTGTTAATTATCTCATGAAAAAGGAACAGCTAGACCATGACGTGTTTCATTATATACTTTAGTGAGAGCACCTAACCGATGTATAAATAGATGTCCTAGCTATATGAAAGAAGGTGAAACTAGAGCACGTCAAAAGAAAGACACATAAGAGTATACTAGTTAGTTGCATATATATTGATATGGTTTTAGGATATCTTGTTTAAATAAGATATTTATTTAAATATGATCATATTTTTTATTTTCCAGTTAACAACATATATACACATATTTATAATATTACTCCTTTGCATAAAATAATCAAGCGCGTGTTTAGCGGTAAGGCATGAGGTCGTGTTCGCAGTAAGCCTGGTTCGAATCACTCTCTATTTTTTATTATTTCCGTGCGGCAACTGAAGCTTGGCAACCTCGTATGAGAGGGGCTCGCTGGGTGTGCGCGGGAGGAGTAGAATGTACCGAATAAATTCCCACGTTATAATACTAGAGATTAGTTTTCTATTTTCAAGAGAACTAGAAAGGTAAAAGATAGTGAGGAGAGAAACACTTCCAAAATACAACGAGCCAACGAGTCTGTTTGGTTCAGCTTTTTTCTGACCAGTTTTTTCGAGAATCTAGCTGTGGGTGACTGTGTAGAGAATCTGAGTATCATTAGAATTACGTATGGAGAAAGATAAAGTTGTTCATGTGGCTCAGTATCTATAAAGTGATGGATTACTACTATTGTGACGACTCAACCGATTATATGTTTACGTTGATTTTGAATGGTTTTTACCCAAACAAATTTTATAGAAGCTGGCTGAAAAGCTGAGTATTTGACAGTCCACAGCAGCTTTTGGTGACCAGAAGCTGCGAAAAGCTAAAACAAATAGGGGCAACATAGGGTAAGATAAGTTTGTGTTGTTTAGTATACATGGCTACACGAGCGGTACGCAACCAAAAGCATTGCAAGTGCAATAGTATGACGTCGTTTTATAATCTCTAACAGATATCCTCTCGGCTCTAGTCTATCCGTATCTCATCTCTTATTTCAAACTTTCGTCTACAAATAGTATTATCTACAGTTTCGTATGCCATATTTTACATAAATATTAGATATATACATTATGATTGGATGGTTGCGTGTCCATGCGCAGGTTGGCGCCGCCTTGGCCAGACAAATACAATAATTTTGAGCGTACAAATGGATGCAGGTTAATATTATCAAAATGACTTATTTTGCATCATGATTGGATGACTTATTTTACATAATATGTACTTGGATGTGGAGACCGGAAAGATGTTGACGTACTTTGATACTAGGCATACTTGGATTGATTATACGCTGAAACTGTCGTGGCTGGATTTAGTGCATATGGCCTTTATTGACTCTGCTATATCAATTATCGTCATACTCCTGTTAGATTTTTTATGAGCCTGGTCTATTTATTTAATAAAATTCTATGGTGTGTAATGGTGGAGAATACTAATAATAACATATTGGAAGTCCAAGGGTCTTTTGGCTTGACTTATATGGTGAAAATTATTTCACTTAATTTGAGAAGTCAAAAAATAGATAAGTACATGCCACACGCACGCGCGCGCGCCGCCGTCGGCCGGACTCGGGCCGGTCGTGGCGTGGCGTGGCGAGGCGAGGCGAGGCAGACGGCGAGCGTGGTGTGGTTGTGTTAATTTTTAGCACTCACTAACCGCGGGAGTTTCAGCTCTTGCTCGTCCTTTGGCGTGCCGCATGCGAGACTCTTGTCCTTCAGCTGCCCGTCTCTTGGCGTGCAGCATGTGACCCTTCTCCTTCAGCTTCCCTCTACGAGAGGTTAAGTAGAGGAGAGCCCCTGACACTTGGTACATGAGAACAGAACTATTTTCAGAGTCACAACCCAGCCGCAAGTGAGAGTATTCCCATCTCATGACTCTGCGCGCACAGAGAAGCGAGAGGGCAGGTGCCTCCGAAGCCCTTGCCGTTCGAGACCTTGCACGGGGGATCGACAATTAGGTTTTTGGGGAGCGTCTACGCGACTGCCCAAAACATCTTCTTCCTGGCGACATGACAAGGGAAGCTGGACAAGGATCTAGATCATCAGAGCGCATGAGAGGGTATGATCAGTTTATTTCCTTACTATTTTACGTTCTGCAGATTATATATGTTTCATATATCCATCTGTGTTGTTTTATATGTAGCAATGATTTTATCTCATCTGTTCTGTCATATTATAATATGTTATATCTGTCTGTTTTAATTTTACAGTCATGCTGTTTATGTTTCTATCTGTTTATTTTCAATTGTTCAGTCAGTTTATATGTTTATCGTATTTATATGATTTATATGATTCATATACTTTGTGTTCTCATGATCCATATTGTTATGGATATATTTAAGATCACGATTTCTATGGTTAATTATCTTTTATATGTCATCATCATAATGTTAATTTATGGAATTAAATTGATACGGAAAATGCCTATAATTCTAACATTCCAAAAACCTTATGTTAGACATTTTTCTGTCAGAGGTTTTGCTGTTGTGCTAAAGCCTGATCCTTTTGATGGTAAAAACTTCTTGATATGGAAAGCTAAAATGGAATTGTGGTTTACTATAATGTCTTGTTTTCATGCCGCTGAGGGCAAGCCTGTCAACTTACCTCCTGAGGATGAGGCTAAGTTTAAGGCTGAAGACAACCTCTTTCGAGGAGCAGTAATTAGCGCACTGGATACTAAATTCCAGAAAAGCTATATCATCCTTCCTACAGGGAAAGAGCTGTGGGATGCACTTGTTGGAAAGTTTGAAGTAACTGACGCTGGTAGCGAGCTGTATCTCATAGAGCAGATGTATGACTACAAGATGGTTGAGAACCGATCTGTAGTGGAACAGACTCATGAGTTTCAGGCACTAGCTAAGGAACTCGATCTTTTTCCTTGTCCTTTGCCTGACAAGTTTGTGGCTGGCGGTATAATCGCCAAGTTGCCACCTTCTTGGAAGGACCTTGCTACCTCTCAAACATAAGAGATAAGAGTTCAATGTGGAAGAGCTCATTGGTACTCTTGATATTGAGAAAAGGGCTAGAACAAAGGACAATGGAAAAGGTGTGGAGACCTCTACTGCTAATGTGGTGCAGAAGAGAAACTTCCGCAAGTTCAACAAGAAGAAAAACCAGAACAAACAAGAGAATACAAATAAACCTGTTCAAACAGCACGATTTAAAAAGAAGAACAACAATACCAAGGGAAAGGGAGGATGCTTTGTCTGTGGCAGTGATGAACATTGGGCAAGAGAGTGCCATGATCGCAAGTTCACACAGGACAAGAAATTAGCTAATGTTGTAACCACTGAAACTGAAGATCGAACATCTGGGTATGGTAATTCTTTACCATTTGTTTTTTCAGTCTGTAATTCACCTGAGTGGTGGATGGACAGTGGTGCAAACATTCATGTGTGTGCTGATGCCTCTATGTTCTCCTCCTACCTGGTTGGGAGGTCTGGCGCCTTGTTAATGGGAAATGGGTCGCGTGCTCATGTTCTTGGTGTTGGTACGGTCATTCTGAAGTTTACTTCGGGAAAGACGGTGCCATTGAAGAGCGTGCATCATGTGCCCTCTATCAAAAAGAATCTCGTTAGTGCTTCGATGTTATGTCAAGATGGATACAAAGTTGTTCTTGAGTCTAATAAATGTGTTGTGTCGAAACATGGTAATTTTGTTGGTAAAGGATATGACTGCGGAGGCTTGTTCCGCTTATCACTGCATGATGTGTGTAATAAAATGGTGAATTCTGTTCATTTTTCTGATGAGTCAGATTTATGGCATTCACGTTTTTTTCATGCAAGCTTTGGTTGTCTTATGCGGTTAGCAAATCTAAATCTAATTCCTAAATTTAACTTGGTCAAAAGTCTAAGTGTCATGTGTGTGTTGAATCAAAACAACCCCGCAAGCCTCACAAGGCTGCTGAGGCGAGGAGTTTGACACCTCTAGAACTTGTTCATTCTGATCTGTGCGAGATGAATGGAATTTTGACCAAAGGTGGTAAAAGATACTTTCTCACTTTTATAGATGACTCCACTAGATTTTGTTATGTGTATCTCTTAAAAACAAAAGATGAAGCGTTTAATTATTTTAAGGCCTATAAAGTTGAAGTTGAGAACCAACTTGAAAGGAAAATAAAATGGTTAAGGTCCGATCGAGGTGGAGAATATTTCTCTAATGTGTTCGATGAGTTCTGTGTGGAACATGGTATTATTCATGAGAGGACACCGCCATTCTCACCACAATCCAATGGGATTGCTGAAAGGAAAATCGGACTCTAACAGATTTGGTGAATGCCATGTTGAGTATAGCGGGATTATCCAAGGCATGGTGGGGTGAGGCAATTTTGACGGCATGTCATGTCCTGAATAGAGTTCCAACAAAGAACAAAGAGATCACACCATTTGAGGAATGGTAAAAGAGAAGATTAAATCTCTCATATTTGCGCACTTGGGGTTACTTGGCTAAAGTGAATGTGCCAATCAACAAAAAGCGTAAACTTGGGCCTAAAACTGTTGATTGTATATTCCTTGGGTACTCTTTTCATAGCACTGAGTATAGGTTCTTAATTATAAAATCTGATGTGCCTGATATGTATGTTGATACTATCATGGAATCAAGAGACGCAACATTTTTTTGAGAATGAGTTTCCCATGAAGAATACACCTAGTGATACAAGTCATGAGACTATAATTCCCCATGAGCACGAACTGACTGTTCCTATAGATCATGCTAAGGATCTTCACGTGCACATCCCTGAGGAGGATGACACTATAGTCACTCGAAAGAGCAAAAGACAGAGGGTTGCAAAATCCTTTGGTAATGACTTTATACTGTACCTTGTGGAAGACACACCAACTACCATTAGTGAGGCATATTCCTCTCCTGATGCTAACTTATGGAAGTGAGAGCACCTAGAGGGGGGGGGGGGTGAATAGGTGATCCTGTAAAACTTAAACTTATAGCCACAAAAACTTGTTAAGGGTTAGCACAATAATTGCCAAGTGGCTAAAGAGGAGATCTTGCACAATATGACAATCACAAAGAATTCAACACAAAGAAGACACAGTGATTTATCCCGTGGTTCGGCCAAGTACAAAACTTGCCTACTCCACGTTGTGGCGTCCCAACGGACGAGGGTTGCAATCAACCCCTCTCAAGCGGTCCAAAGACCCACTTGAATACCACGGTGTTTTGCCTTGCTTATCTTTATCCCACTCGCGAGGAATCTCCACAAATTGGAGTCTCTCGCCCTTACACGTAAAGTTCACAAAGAAGCACGGAGTAAGGGAGGGAAGCAACACACACAAATCCACAGCGAAATGCGCACACACACGACCAAGAATCGAGCTCAAAGACTATCTCAAAGTTCTCACAAGAACGGAGCTCGAATCTCTTAGAATAACAAACGGATGCGCAAAGACTGAGTGTGGATGATCAAGAATGCTCTAAGGTTGCTTGGTTTTTCCCTCCATGCGCCTAGGGGTCCCTTTTATAGCCCCAAGGCAGCTAGGAGCCGTTGAGAACAAATCTGGAAGGCCATCTTTGCCTTCTGTCGTCGGGCGCACCGGACAGTCCGGTGCACACCGGACAGTGTCCGGTGCCCGATTCCTTTCCTTAATTGGCGAAGCCGACCGTTGCAGATCTGGGAGCCGTTGGCGCACCGGACATGTCCGGTGCACACCGGACAGTCCGGTGCCCCCTTCCGACCGTTGGCTTAGCCACGTGTCGCGCGCAGAATCCGCGGCCGACCATTGGCCCGGCCGACCGTTGGCTCACCGGACAGTCCGGTGAATTTTAGCCGTACGCCGTCAGCAAATTCCCGAGAGCGGCCTCTTCGGCCGAGGCAGCCTGGCGCATCGGACACTGTCCGGTGCACCACCGGACACTGTCCGGTGCACCACCGGACAGTCCGGTGCCCCAGACCGAAACAGCCTCTTGGCTGTACACAGCCAACTCTCTTCTTTTCTTCTTCTTCCTGTTTCTAATACTAAGACAAGTATATTAGTACACAAAACCAATGTACTAAGACTTAGAAACATACCTTTGCTCTAGATTTGCACTTTGTTCATCCATGGGCATGAATCACATTTAAGCACTTGTGTTGACACTCAATCACCAAAATACTTAGAAATGGCCCAAGGGCACATTTCCCTTTCAATCTCCCCCTTTTTGGTGATTTATGCCAACACAACATAAAGTAACTAGAACAAGTGCAAAATCACTTCAAATAAAACTCAAATTGATTTTGATTCAATTTTGGCATATATGGATCATCCTTTGCCACCACTTGGTTTGTTTTTGCAAATCAAACTCAAATCTCTATCTCTATGTCAAACACACATGTTGAAGCATAAAGAGAGTCATTGCAAAAGAGATTGATCAAAGATTTCAAAAACTTCCCCTTTTTCCCATAATCAATACTTCTCCCCACAAGAGGCCAACTTTTGACAAACCAAAAGCTCTATCCTACTGTTTTCAAAGTTTCTCAAGTGGTAGCTGATCCATTTATTGCTTTGGCCTTTATTTTCTCCCCCTTTGGCATCAAGCACCAAAACGGGATCAATCTTGGCCCTTTTAACCCCATTGCCTTACCAAAATCTTCAAATGAGAACACAAAGGCAATAAGAGTCTAAAGATGAACTTGGAATAAGTTACCCTCTCATCGGAGTGCAGTGGAAGTCTTTCATGGTCCAAGTCCACCTTTTCCCTTTCAATCCTCCTTCGAGACTACCTTATCAAACTCGAACACGTGGTTAGTCTCAAAGGGTCAAGTTGTAACACATCTCCCCCTAAACATGTGCAGCACTTTGCAACGGACTTGTGAGGTCCAGGGAGTGTTGTACAACTTGAGCACCACAATTAGCAACAAAATGCAGAAAGGAACATGATCAAAAGCATAAATACATGTATGCTACAATTCAATCCAAGTTCCGCGAATCTAAGACATTTAGTTCACTACGCAGCCTGCAAAAGGTCTTCTCATCTAGAGGCTTGGTAAAGATATCGGCTAGCTGGTTCTCGGTGCTAACATGAAACACTTCGATATCCCCCTTTTGCTGGTGGTCTCTCAAAAAGTGATGCCGGATGTCTATGTGCTTTGTGCGGCTGTGCTCAACAGGATTCTCCGCCATGCGGATAGCACTCTCATTATCACATAGGAGTGGGACTTTGCTCAGATTGTAGCCAAAGTCCCTGAGGGTTTGCCTCATCCAAAGTAGTTGCGCGCAACACTGTCCTGCGGCAACGTACTCGGCCTCAGCGGTGGATAGGGCAACAAAGGTTTGTTTCTTAGAGTTCCATGACACCAGGGACCTTCCTAAGAATTGGCACGTCCCCGATGTACTCTTCCTATCGACCTTACATCCAGCATAGTCGGAATCTGAGTATCCAACCAAGTCAAAGGTAGACCCCTTTGGATACCAGAGCCCGAAGCAAGGCGTAGCCACCAAATATCTAAGAATTCGCTTCACCGCCACTAAGTGACACTCCTTAGGATCGGATTGAAATCTAGCACACATGCATACACTAAGCATAATATCCGGTCTACTAGCACATAAATAAAGTAAAGACCCTATCATTGACCGGTATGCTTTTTGATCAACGGACTTACCTCCTTTGTTGAGGTCGGTGTGTCCGTCGGTCCCCATCGGAGTCTTTGCGGGCTTGGCGTCCTTCATCCCAAACCGCTTTAGCAGATCTTGCGTGTACTTCGTTTGGGAGATGAAGGTGCCGTCCTTGAGTTGCTTCACTTGGAACCCAAGGAAGTAGTTCAACTCGCCCATCATTGACATCTCGAATTTCTGCGTCATCACCCTGCTAAACTCTTCACAAGACTTTTGGTTAGTAGAACCAAATATTATGTCATCGACATAAATTTGGCACACAAACAAATCACCATCACATGTCTTAGTAAAGAGAGTTGGATCGGCTTTCCCAACCTTGAAAGCATTAGCAATTAAGAAATCTCTAAGGCATTCATACCATGCTCTTGGGGCTTGCTTAAGTCCATAGAGCGCCTTAGAGAGCTTACATACGTGGTTGGGGTACCGTTCATCCTCGAAGCCATGGGGTTGCTCCACGTACACCTCCTCCTTGATCGGCCCGTTGAGGAAAGCGCTCTTCACATCCATTTGGAACAACCTGAAAGAATGGTGAGCGGCATATGCTAGCAAGATACGAATAGACTCTAGCCTAGCCACAGGAGCAAATGTCTCCTCAAAGTCCAAACCTGCGACTTGGGCATAACCTTTTGCCACAAGTCGAGCCTTGTTCCTCGTCACCACCCCGTGCTCGTCCTGTTTGTTGCGGAACACCCACTTGGTTCCCACAACATTTTGCTTAGGACGAGGCACCAGTGTCCAAACTTCATTGCGCTTGAAGTTGTTGAGCTCCTCCTGCATGGCCAACACCCAGTCCGGATCTAGCAAGGCCTCCTCTACCCTGAAAGGCTCAATAGAAGAGACAAAAGAGTAATGCTCACAAAAATTAACTAATCGAGATCGAGTAGTTACTCCCTTGCTGATGTCACCCAGAATTTGGTCGACGGGATGATCCCTTTGAATCATCGCTCGAACTTGGGTTGGAGGTGCTGGTTGCGTTTCTTCCTCCATCGCATGAACATCTTGTGCTCCCCCTTGATCACACGCCTCTTGTTGATGAACCTGTTCATCGTCTTGAGTTGGGGGATGCACCGTTGTTGAGGAAGAAGATTGATCACGTTCATCTTGTTCCAGTGGCCGCACTTCTCCAATCACCATGGTTCGTATAGCGGCCGTCGGAACATCTTCTTCATCTACATCATCACACTCAACAACTTGCTCTCTTGGAGAGCCATTAGTCTCATCAAATACAACGTCGCTAGAGACTTCAACCAAACCCGATGATTTGTTGAAGACTCTATACGCCTTTGTATTTGAGTCATAACCTAACAAAAACCCTTCTACAGCTTTGGGAGCAAATTTAGAATTTCTACCCTTCTTCACTAGAATGTAGCACTTGCTCCCAAATACACGAAAGTAAGATACATTGGGTTTGTTACTGGTTAGTAGCTCATACGAAGTCTTCTTAAGGAGGCGATGAAGGTAGACCCTGTTGATGGCGCGGCTTCCGACCAGAAACACTCGGGGGTCTTGAATTCTCCAAGCATCGTCCTTGCCATATCGATTAGCGTTCTGTTCTTCCTCTCTACCACACCATTTTGCTGGGGTGCGTAGGGAGCGGAGAACTCGTGCTTGATCCCTTCCTCCTCAAGGAACTCCTCCACTTGAAGGTTCTTGAACTCGGACCCATTGTCGCTCCTTATCTTCTTCACCTTGAGCTCAAACTCATTTTGAGCTCTCCTGAGGAAGCGCTTGAGGGTCCCTTGGGTTTCAGACTTATCCTGCAAAAAGAACACCCAAGTGAAGCGGGAAAAGTCATCAACAATAACTAGGCCATACTTACTCCCTCCTATGCTTAGATAGGCGACAGGTCCGAAGAGGTCCATATGCAGCAGCTCCAGGGGTCTTGAAGTGGTCATCACATTCTTGCTGTGATGTGCTCCTCCCACTTGTTTACCTGCTTGACAAGCTGTACAAGGTCTATCTTTTTCGAAATGCACGTTAGTTAAACCTATCACATGTTCTCCCTTTAGAAGCTTGTGAAGGTTCTTCATCCCCACATGTGCTAAGCGGCGATGCCACAGCCAGCCCATGCTAGTCTTAGCTATTAAGCATGCATCTAGACCGGCCTCTTCTTTTGCAAAATCAACTAAATAAAGTTTGCCGTCTAATACACCCTTAAAAGCTAGTGAACCATCACTTCTTCTAAAGACAGACACATCTACATTTGTAAATAGACAGTTATATCCCATATGACATAATTGACTAACAGATAGCAAATTATATCCAAGACTCTCTACTAAAAATACATTAGAGATAGAATGCTCATTAGAAATTGCAATTTTACCTAACCCTTTTACCTTGCCTTGATTCCCATCACCGAATATAATTGAATCTTGGGAATCTTTATTCTTGACGTAGGAGGTGAACATCTTCTTCTCCCCCGTCATATGGTTTGTGCATCCGCTATCAATAATCCAGCTTGAACCCCCGGATGCATAAACCTGCAAGATAAATTTAGGCTTGGGACTTAGGTACCCAACTCTTGTTGGGTCCTACAAGGTTAGTGCAAATATCTTTAGGGACCCAAATGCAAGTTTTGTCTCCCTTGCATTTTGCCCCTAACTTCCTAGCAACTATCTTCCTATCCTTTCTACAAATAGCAAAGGAAGCATTTAGGGCATGATAAATTGTAGAAGGTTCATGAACTTTCCTATGAGCATTAACAACATTTCTCCTAGGCATATTGTGAATAACATTTCTTCTACCAACCTTTCTATCATGCACAACATGAGAACTAGAAGCAGTCATAGCACAAGAATCATAAGCATGTGAATCAAAAGCATCATAACTTCTAAAAGCATTTCTAGAATTTTTCCTATCATGATACAAAAAGGCATGGTTCTTTTTAGCACTAGTAGCCATAGGGGCCTTCCCTTTCTCCTTAGCGGGAGTGGGAGCCTTATGGCTTGTTAAGTTCTTGGCTTCCCTTTTGAAGCCAAGTCCATCCTTAATTGAGGGGTGTCTACCAATCGTGTAGGCATCCCTAGCAAATTTTAGTTTATCAAAATCACTTTTGCTAGTCTTAAGTTGGGCATTAAGACTAGCTAATTCCTCATTTAATTTAGAAATTGAAGCTAAATGATCACTACAGGCATCAACATCGAAATCTTTACACCTAGTGCAAATCCCAATATGTTCTACATAAGATGTTGATTTACTAGATTTTAGTTTAGCATTTAAATCATCATTTATGCTCTTTAAACTAGCAATTGAATCATGACATGTAGACAACTCACAAGAAAGCATTTCATTTCTCTTAATTTCTAATGCAAGTGATTTTTGTGCTTCTACAAATTTGTCATGTTCTTCATACAACAAATCCTCTTGCTTTTCTGAAAGCCTATCCTTTTCATTCAAGGCATCAATCAATTCATTGATTTTATCAATTTTATTTCTATCCAATCCCTTGAACAAACTAGAGTAATCTATTTCATCATCACTAGACTCATCGTCACTAGAAGAATCATAAGTGACATCATTACTAGTGATTACCTTCTTCTCTCTTGCCATGAGGCAAGTGTGACGCTCGTTGGGGAATAGGAATGACTTGTTGAAGGCAGTGGCGGCGAGTCCCTCATTGTCGGAGTCAGACGAGGAGCAGTCCGAATCCCACTCCTTGCCAAGATGAGCCTCGCCTTTTGCCTTCTTATAATTCTTCTTCTTTTCCCTCTTGTTCCCCTGTTCCTGGTCACTATCGTTATCGGGGCAGTTAGCGATAAAATGACCAATCTTACCGCACTTGAAGCATGAGTGCTTCCCCTTTGTCTTGGTCTTGCTTAGCTGCCCCTTGTGACCTTTTAGCACCGTCTTGAAGCGTTTTATGATGAGATCCATCTCTTCATCATTAAGTCCGGCCGCCTCAATTTGTGCCACCTTGCTAGGTAGCGCCTCCTTGCTTCTTGTTGCTTTGAGAGCAAAAGGTTGCGGCTCGTTGATCGGTCCATTCAAGGCGTCGTCCACGTACCTTGCTTCCTTAATCATCATTCGCCCGCTGACGAATTTTCCTAGGACTTCTTCGGGCGACATTTTGGTGTACCTGGGATTCTCACGAATATTATTCACCAAATGAGGATCAAGAATGGTAAAGGACCTTAGTAATAGTCGGACGACGTCATGGTCCGTCCATCGCGTGCTTCCATAACTCCTTATTTTGTTGATAAGGGTCTTGAGCCGGTTGTATGTTTGGGTTGGCTCCTCGCCCCTTATCATTGCAAATCTTCCAAGCTCGCCCTCCACCAGCTCCATTTTAGTGAGCATGGTGATGTCGTTCCCCTCGTGAGAAATCTTGAGGGTGTCCCATATCTGCTTGGCATTGTCCAAGCCGCTCACCTTATTGTACTCGTCCCTGCACAAAGAGGCTAGCAACACAGTAGTAGCTTGTGCATTTTTATGGATTTGTTCATTAATAAACATAGGGCTATCCGAGCTATCAAATTTCATTCCATTCTCTACAATCTCCCATATGCTTGGATGGAGAGAGAATAAATGACTACGCATTTTGTGACTACAAAATCTGTAGTCCTCCCCATCAAAATGTGGAGGTTTGCCAAGGGGAATGGAAAGCAAATGCGAATTCGAACTATGTGGAATACGAGAATAATCAAATGAAAAGTTCGAATTGACCGTCTTCCTGTAGTCGTTGTCGTCGTCCTTTTGGGAAGAAGAGGATTCGTCGCTGTCGTAGTAGACGATCTCCTTGATGCGCTTTGTCTTCTTCTTCTTCCCATCTTTACGTCTGTGGCTCGAGCCAGAGTCGTTGGATTTGTCATCTTTTGGCTCGTTGACGAAGGACTCCTTTTCCTTGTCGTTGATCACGATTCCCTTCCCCTTAGGATCCATCTCTTCGGGCGGTTAGTCCCTTTCTTGAAGAGAACGGCTCCGATACCAATTGAGAGCACCTAGAGGGGGGGTGAATAGGTGATCCTGTAAAACTTAAACTTATAGCCACAAAAACTTGTTAAGGGTTAGCACAATAATTGCCAAGTGGCTAAAGAGGAGATCTTGCACAATATGACAATCACAAAGAATTCAACACAGAGAAGACACAGTGATTTATCCCGTGGTTCGGCCAAGTACAAAACTTGCCTACTCCACGTTGTGGCGTCCCAACGGACGAGGGTTACAATCAACCCCTCTCAAGCGGTCCAAAGACCCACTTGAATACCACGGTGTTTTGCCTTGCTTATCTTTATCCCACTCGCGAGGAATCTCCACAAATTGGAGTCTCTCGCCCTTACACGTAAAGTTCACAAAGAAGCACGGAGTAAGGGAGGGAAGCAACACACACAAATCCACAGCGAAATGCGCACACACACGGCCAAGAATCGAGCTCAAAGACTATCTCAAAGTTCTCACAAGAACGGAGCTCGAATCTCTTAGAATAACAAACGGATGCGCAAAGACTGAGTGTGGATGATCAAGAATGCTCTAAGGTTGCTTGGTTTTTCCCTCCATGCGCCTAGGGGTCCCTTTTATAGCCCCAAGGCAGCTAGGAGCCGTTGAGAACAAATCTGGAAGGCCATCTTTGCCTTTTGTCGTCGGGCGCACCGGACAGTCCGGTGCACACCGGACAGTGTCCGGTGCCCGATTCCTTTCCTTAATTGGCGAAGCCGACCGTTGCAGATCTGGGAGCCGTTGGCGCACCGGACATGTCCGGTGCACACCGGACAGTCCGGTGCCCCCTTCCGACCGTTGGCTTAGCCACGTGTCGCGCGCAGAATCCGCGGCCGACCGTTGGCTCACCGGACAGTCCGGTGCACACCGGACAGTCCGGTGAATTTTAGCCGTACGCCGTCAGCAAATTCCCGAGAGCGGCCTCTTCGGCCGAGGCAGCCTGGCGCACCGGACACTGTCCGGTGCACCACCGGACAGTCCGGTGCCCCAGACCGAAACAGCCTCTTGGCTGTACACAGCCAACTCTCTTCTTTTCTTCTTCTTCCTGTTTCTAATACTAAGACAAGTATATTAGTACACAAAACCAATGTACTAAGACTTAGAAACATACCTTTGCTCTAGATTTGCACTTTGTTCATCCATGGGCATGAATCACATTTAAGCACTTGTGTTGACACTCAATCACCAAAATACTTAGAAATGGCCCAAGGGCACATTTCCCTTTCAGGAAGGAAGCCGTAAGGAGTGAGATGGAATCTATTATATCTAATAGAACTTGGGAGGTCGTTGAACGTCCTTATGGTTGTCAACCTATAGGCTGCAAATGGATCTTCAAGAAAAAGCTTAGGCCTGATGGTACAATTGAAAGGTATAAGGCAAGGCTTGTGGCCAAAGGATATACCCAAAAAGAGGGTGAAGATTTCTTTGATACCTACTCACCAGTGGCTCGATTGACTACAATTCGCACATTAATAGTCGTGGCATCCTCTTATGGTCTTATCATTCATCAGATGGATGCTAAGACAGCTTTCCTAAATGGAGAGTTGGATGAGAAGATCTACATGGATTAGCCAGAAGGGTTCATTGCAGATGGTCAAGAGAACAAGGTGTGCAGGTTGATAAAATCATTGTATGGCCTAAAACAAGCACCTAAACAATGGCATGAAAAGTTTGATAATACTCTTACAGCTGCTGGCTTTGCTGTAAATGAATCTGACACGTGTGTATATTATCGGTATGGTGGGGGTGAGTCTGTTATGCTGTGCCTTTATGTTGATGACATCTTGATCTTTGGATCAAATCTCAATGTGATTGAGGGAGTTAAAAATCTTCTATCGAGCAATTTCGAAATGAAAGATTTGGGAGAAGCTGATGTCATTCTAAATATCAAGCTTGTTAGAGAAGCTGATGGTGGGGTAACTTTGTTACAATCTCACTATGTGGAAAAGGTATTAAGTCGCTTTGGTTTTAGTGACTGTGGTCCTGCTCCAACACCTGATGACCCTAGCATGCTATTGAGAAAGAATCAGAGAATAGCAAGGGATCAATTGACATACTCCCAGATCATTGGCTCGCTCATGTACCTTGCAAGTGCAACAAGGCCAGACATCTCTTATGCTGTGAGTAAGCTAAGTCGGTTTGTGTCGAAACCAGGAGATGATCATTGGCGTGCTCTTGAGAGAGTGTTGCGGTATTTGAAAGGTAGTATGACATACGGTATTCATTATACTGGAAACCCAAAAGTGCTGGAAGGCTATTGTGATGCTAACTGGATTTCTGATGCTGATGAGCTTTATGCCACAATCGGATATGTGTTTCTGTTTGGAGGTGGCGCTGTTTCCTGGAAGTCTTGCAAGCAGACTATCTTAACGAAGTCTACAATGGAAGCAGAACTCGCAGCATTAGACATTGCTGGGGCTAAGGCCGAGTGGCTTCGTGATTTCCTATTGGATTTACCGGTAGTTGAAAAACTGATACCGGCTATTTCCATGAACTGTGACAACCAAACGGTGATTACAAAGGTTAACAGTTCCAGGAATAACATGAAGTCTACAAGGCATGTTAAGAGGAGATTGAAATCTGTCAGAAAGCTGAAAAACTCCGGAGTTATAATGGTGGATTATGTCCACACATCGAATAATCTGGCAGATCAATTCATTAAGGGTCTGTCACGTAATGTGATAGAAAGTGCATCGAGAGAAATGGGTATGAGACCCATGTGAGATCTACTCTAGTGGTAACCTTCTCTATGTGATCGGAGATCCCGTGAAGTAGAGTGGAGAAACAAGCTAGGAGTAGGTTATGAGGAAAGATCTCTTCCTTAACTCATTTCTGATGCACATCTTTCCTATATGTAAGGCAGGATGGTATTTACCTTAATGTATTCCAAGAGTCTTATAAATGTGAGATGTTGTCCTACAAAACATCTTCTGAGGAATACACCTATATGAGTCAGACTGCTGGTCACAGTCTATGGGACTTGGGTAATCCCTAAATACTCATGAAAGGCACTGAAGTGTGACTTATATGCTTCTAAACAGCGGGAATACCCTTTTGCGGCCTAGTATCAGCAAAGGATTTGAGTGAATCTCACTTCGCACAAAACTGTCAATTCAAGGCTTAGTCCATTGTTCAGTTGTGAATGAGTGAAACTCTTATTCTAGATGGATGTTCAACTTAACAGTCTCCATCGAAACACTGGTATATCAAAGGATTGTGATTCAGATACTTCATCATTACAAACCCTAGAGTTTGGTGGGGATTGTTGGATCTTTTATGGGTCTGACCCATTTATTCAATAAAACTCTATGGTGTCTAATGGTGGAGAATACCAATAGTACCATATTGGAAGTCCAAGGGTCTTTTGGCTTGACTTATATGGTGGGAATTATTCCACTTAATTTGAGAAGTCAAGAAATGGACAAGGGCATGCCACACGCACACGCGCGCGCCGCCGCCGCCGGCCGGGCCGGGCATGACGAGGCGAGGCAGGCAGGCGGTGAGCGGGCGTGGTGTGGTTGTGTTGATTTTTAGCACTCACTAACCGCGGAAGTTTCAGCTCTTGCACGTCCCTTGGCGTGCCGCATGCGAGACCCTTGTCCTTCAGCTGCCTATCTCTTGGCGTGCAGCATGCGACCCTTCTCCTTCAGCTTCCCTCTGCGAGAGGTTAAGTAGAGGAGAACCCCTGGCACTTGGTACATGAGAACAGAACCATTTTCAGAGTCACAACCCAGCCGCAAGTGAGAGCATTCCCATCTCATGACTCTGCGCGCACAGAGAAGCGAGAGGGCAGGTGCCTCCGAAGCCCTTGCCGTTCGAGACCTTGCACGGGGGATCGACAATTAGGTTTTTGGGGAGCGTCTACGCGACTGCCCAAAACATCTTCTTCCTGGCGACATGACAAGGGAAGCTGGACAAAGATCTGGATCATCAGAGCACATGGGAGGGTATGATCAGTTTATTTCCTTACTGTTTTACGTTCTGCAGATTATATATGTTTCATATATTCATCTGTGTTGTTTTATATGTAGCAATGATTTTATCTCATCTGTTCCGTCATATTATATATGTTATATCTGTCTATTTTAATTTTACAGTCATGTTGTTTATGTTTCTATCTGTTTATTTTCAATTGTTCAGTCAGTTTATATGTTTATCGTATTTATATGATTTATATGATTCATATGCTTTGTGTTCTCATGATCCATATTGTTATGGATATATTTGAGATCACGATTTCTATGATTAATTATCTTTTATATGTCACCATCATAATGTTAATTTATGGAATTAAAATGATACGAAAAATGCTTATAATTCTAACAACTCCCCCGTCTCAAATTATAATTTCGTTTAATTTTTGTGCGTCACGTTTCATCGGCTCGTCCTATTCATTTTTTGAAAAAATAAAAAATTGAAAACCATATTTAAAATATATTATATATTAAACAATATCACAACAAAAAACTAAAAATAAATATGATTTTTAATAAGATAAGTCGATTAAATTTATGATTAAAAGATTGAACGAATTATAAATTAGAATAGAGAAAGTATTATCCATCACATTATCTATCACTGTTAACTCTTATTTACCGTATTTTTTGGTTGTTTGCTTCCTCCTCTCTCCATAATATTCGGTATTATTGAGCCGCGGGCTAACCCGATCTATTTGTCTTGGCATGCTTTTTGGAATACTCCATCCGTCCTAAAATAGTGGTGGTTTTAACAATAGATTTTTATGTCCGTATTCATATAGATGATTATGAATCTAGATATATATAGAACATATACACTAAATATTGTATGAATCTAGTAAAAAGGTAAAAAGATTTTAGTTTAGGATGAAGGGAGTAGCTTGATAGGAAAAATGCGATATATCTGAGCCATTAGACACACAAGAAACCTAGCTTGATATGGCCTGATGACAATGGATTCTGCTTTAGGATGAAGGGGTGTTTGAGTCCACTTAACTAAAGTTTAGTCTCTTCTATATCAAATATTTAAATGATAATTATAAATATTAAATATAGTTTAATTATATAATTAATTATTAAACCTAATTAAACCTATATCTAATACTTATAATTAATATTCAAATATTTAATATGATAAGTTA
The DNA here is from genome assembly GCF_902167145.1 of Zea mays. Taxonomy (NCBI): domain Eukaryota; kingdom Viridiplantae; phylum Streptophyta; class Magnoliopsida; order Poales; family Poaceae; genus Zea; species Zea mays. The sequence continues at coordinate 202,735,796 of NC_050098.1, forward strand.
AACTTTAGTCGGGGGAACAAATTAAAACCCCTTTAGACCCCTTACGGGCTCGAACCGAGCTATACTAGGTGACCTAATTGGACATCTATAATTTATGGTATCGAATGGAAGGCTAGATCTTCAATGTTTTGAATCGAAAGCGACACGATCTTGAGTTGACCTGCGGTCTGGTGCATAAATATAAAATGAGATGTACTCTTATAGACATGCTCGTCCAAATGCCTGACTAATAATTAAATCAAAATAACAGTGTATAGTAACTAAAATTAAATACTGCCAAGCTGTACTTGTCTATAGCAATTGGTCTAAGATAAGTACACGGCGACTCCGGGAGTGGACGGACCATTGCAGCTTTTGAAATTGGAGAGACCACGTTATTATTTAGCTACCCTTTCCAACACTGAAAGGTCATCAAACGAAGCATTTTGGAGCTGCAGCTTCTTTCTAATCGCTACAACATGCTGCGTAGTAGTATCGGTTGACTTCTCTTGGGGGGCATATACTAGAAACTATGCCAGCTACGGTTTCGAAGGCGCACAAACATGATATCAACACCGCCTTCCACGAAACAGAAAGCGCGTACACGAATCAGCCGCGCCCCGCGGGCACGGCACCACAGCACATGTGCTTTCTGTTTCCGCTACCTCGAGGCATGCATATGGGGGAACCATGTGTTTGTGATAACTTCAGCAACTCTACATTTATCAAAATCAGTTCAGAATAAATTTTTTTAGTCAAAGATCTCCAACTTTACCAGCTTTACTGGTAGATGCGCTCCACCAAAAAAAAATCGACAAAGGGAGAAAGCCCCCTATTTCATTTAGGAAATAGGAAAAGTAGTTCATTACCAGGCACACAGCCACATGCAGAAGGACCTGCCAACAAACCATTCAAGCTACCGGCAACACAAGGTAGAACCTACAAAGATCATCCATGCTATTTGGGATGGAATTAAGATTCAAAGAAACTTGGATCATCCTCCAAAGATATCTAGCAACCGAACATTTGAAAAACAAGTGATTAATGCACTCAGATCAGATAGACCACCGCAGAACACACATTTCGTCGGCCCTTGCCAGTTCCTTTTCTCCATGTTGTCCTTTGTGAGAATTTTATTTCTCAGAACCAGCCAGAGAAAAACTTTGATCTTGTAGGGCAATTTGGTTTTCCACAAAAATAACAATAAGGCACTGATGCCTAATCACACTTTTTCCCCCCTGTAAAACGACTTCACAGAGAAGTCCTTACCTAGGACCAAACCACTTTGTCCTTATGATATGAAACATGAACCTGGCTGAAAACAGCTAACTAAGGGGTGTTTGGTTATAGGGACTAATTTTTAGTTCCTACATTTTATTCCATTTTAGTTCCAAAATTATCAAATATAGAAACTAAAACTCTATTTGAGTTTCTATATTTAACAATTTATAGACTAAAATGGAATAAAATGATGAGACTAAACGTTAGTCCCTAGAAACCAAACACCCCCTAACTTCTCAAAAATCAGAACAAGACTCCCAACCGTTCTTCTCCTGAACGAGAGAGCATGAAAATCAGATGAAATGGCTTTCTCGATAGAAATATGTCTTTATCACGAGAAAGATCAAAAAGCCTCGGAAACCTGACTGATAAGGGATGATCCCCACACTAAATATTCTTCCTGAAAGCTTACCGACCTGCCATTCCCTCACCACTTTTTTGCCGTGTTTATAGAAGTCATCTCTCACATCTAACACACCTTTACAAAAATGAGAATCGCTATGACTCTTTTTGACCCGAAATAAGAGGCATCCCCTTAATGTATTTTTCTCTAACAATTTTTGCCATAGGCCATTCGAATTTTCTATATTCCAGATGCACTTGGCTAGTAAGGCTTCATTCATGCATTTGAGATCAAGGACACCAAGGCCACCTTGGTTTTTCGGGGTACACACTATGCCCCAGTCTACAAGGTGCATCCTTCTCGAGTTATGATCTCCTTGTTAAAGGAGTCTTTTTTCGTCGTGGATATGAGTGACCCGACGAGTCATTTTTTTCGTCGTAGGTGTGGGTATGGGTATGAGATATTAATACCGGTGAGTATTTATCCGTTGTTATCTCTAATGGATTTAGATGAAAGTGAGATAGAGATATCTCAAACACTTTGATGAATTTCAGCTCCTCTAATGAAGCTATTCCACGGTGGATTCAAGTAACTCATACATATTTACTTTTTAAGATGTAGATACTGTCGGCAGCCTCACTATCTCACTTTCTGACACTCAATATTTTAAACTCGATCATATTGTTGAGCGCCATATTGAGCGGCCGGACGGTCCGGCCCTGAGGCCGGACGGTCCACGGTCCGGACAGTCCGCGCCTGTGGGCCGGACGGTCCGCGCATGCGCAGAGCAGTTTAGGGTTCCGAGTTTTGTGCTATGTTTGTTGGCTAGATTTGCGGAATTAACCCGGAATCCAGTCGTGTAAAGGGTCCAGCCCCCTCCTCTATATAAAGAGAGGTCTACGGCCGATTTGTAATCAACAATCGAATCAATACAACTTTTATTTCGCATTTTACCTTAGGAGTAGTTCTAGTTTAGCCCTAGTTTAGCCTTCCAATCCCCAAATTCTCCGCCTCTCCTCGACTCTACGTCGATTAGAGGAGTCTAGGTCGGTCTACCCGAGCCTAGACACCACCTAGGATCTCTCCTACCCGACGGGGTCCCTCCCGGGAGCGAGATCCAGGCGCCGCCGGCGATCCTCCGCCGCCCCTGCGCACACGCGGACCGTCCGGCCCTAGGGCGCGGACCATCCGGCCGTCAGGCAGGGAACCCGAGCTCCTGCACCAGGTCGCGGACCGTCCGGCCCTGCGCCGCAGACCGTCCGCGCCTGACCAGAGAGCATCTCCGCCTCGCGCCAGGTCGCGGACCGTCCGGCCCTGGGCCGCGGACCGTCCGCGCCTGACCAGAGAGCACCGCCGCTGGTTCTCTTGAGTAATTGGCGCCTCCAAAAAGGTGTCAACATACTTTTTGGCGACTCCGCTGGGGAAAACACATCTAGGCTCATCAAATCGGCCCTCAAATGGCCGGTTCAAGGGAGAGCTCTGATATTTCTCCAAGCAACATCATAGAGCCGACTTGGGAAACCTTACCGGCTGACGAGCAGCTTCAGTTTGAGGAGCAGAAGGAGCGGATGATCCAGGAGGCGAAAGCAAAATTCTTGGCCAACTTCAAAGTGGACAGGAACAACAAGGTCGTCCGACATCGGGCGACGGATCCGGCTTCGCTCCAACCCACGCCAGATATCCCCAATGTAAGTAATACCAACGAGCTACAATCTCTTAGAAATTATGTAGAAGAACAGCGTGAACAAATGCATAACATCATAGGGGGTATGCAAAGCGATGTTAAGAGACTAGTACGTGCATTCGATAAATCTAACATCGCAAATTTTCCTTCACACGAGGTTGAGTTAGGAGGTAACACGCGTAACACATCGGCTACAGGTTGTCACGACCAGTCACAACCCCTTTATGGGATGCCGATGGACACATACCCTGAACAACCGCAAATCGGCAGCAAATCAGCCGATCTTCACATGCCCGGACCGTCCGCACGTGAGCGCGGACCGTCCGAGCCAACAACAGTCGGGCCTATTTTTAATGAGTTACCTAGATATGCGCCCGAACCACCACACACGACACAGAATCTAAACTACTCAGTCGGACCATCCGCGTACAACAACGGACGGTCCGCACATAATCACGGACGGTCCGGGCCAATGTCCGGACAGTCCGCGCATGACCTTTTTGAGGAGGATTGCTACCTGAATCCTCACCCGTCCCAGCAACACTTCCCATCGCACTATACAATGCATCAACCTATCAATTCGAGATCTAGAGCCCAGGAAAACTTTCTAGCCCCACCTAGAAGGCCGGAAAGGAACGATCAAACATACGAACCATATAGGGCAAGTGGCAATGCACCACGTAGCTCAAACCAATGGGGGGAACGACAACATACCAACATGCAACCAACCCCACCTATGTTTGACCAGAGAGCCGGTGGTCTTGCACCGGCTGCCATTGATATAGTGAGAGAAGAAATAGCCGGGGCGTTCCGAGATAAGCTCGGAGTAAGCATGGTCCCTGGGGGGCAATCATATCGGAAACCTTATGACAGCCGATTTGATCACCACCCATACCCACAGGGAACTAGAATACCCGAATTCGCAAAATTTTCGGGTGACCAAGGGAAAAACACGCGTGAACATATAGGCCAGTTCTTAGCACAATTAGGAGAATTGGCCGACACAGAGGCATTTCGCGTGCGCTTATTTTCATTATCTTTAACAGGAACCGCGTTTGCATGGTATGCCACTTTACCTCCTAATTCCATTTCATCATGGGGGGATCTAGAACAAAAATTTCATGATCATTTTTTCTCCGGTGACTATGAGTTGGATTTGGTAGATTTAGTGTCATTGCGACAGACAAAAGATGAATCGGTTAATGATTACATCCGGAGATTCTGAGATACAAGAAACCGATGCTTTCAAATTCATTTAGCAGAAAAACAGCTAGTAGGATTAGCCTTTAATGGTCTACGATATTATTTAAAAGAGAGATTAGAAGGCATCCAATTCTTTACACTAGCACAATTACACCAAAGAGCTTTGGCTTGTGAAAGCCGAAGCAAAGAAACTGCTAAAACAATTCGTCACAACGTACATGTAGTAGAATGCGATCAAAGTAGCTCAGAAGACGAATCAGCAGAGGTGTATGCTGCTGAAATGGTTTGGCCAAAGCAGGCCAAATCTTCGGCTTGTGCCTCCTTACAGCCAGTTCAAAAGAAACGGCAAGAGGAGGTTAAGTTTACATTTAATGTTGGTAAGTGTGATAGAATATTTGATGAATTACTCAAAAATGGCAACATTAAAATAAGTCACATTGTTCCATCCGCCGACGAGCTAAAACGTCGTGCATATTGCAAGTGGCATAACTCATTTTCTCATGCCACTAATGATTGTAATGTATTCCGTCGACAGATTCAATCGGCCATTAACGAAGGACGATTGAAATTTCAGGAAATGCAGGTGGACACGGAGCCCTTTCCAATGAACATGATCGACTTTGAGGGCAAGAAAGTCCTGACTCAGCCAAACACAGCCGATGAAGGCAAAGGCAAAGAAATAGTCATCGGCAATGCAAGAGAGGCCGGTGGGAATCATAAAACTTCTTGCAGAAAAGTGGTGGCCGAGAAGACTCCTGATGGAGGAGAGACCATGAAGGTGACCATCACAGCCTCTGGCACTGGGGGCAAACACAGACAGGGAGACAGGCGCAAGAACCCATTTTGCGCATCGCGGACGGTCCGCCATCCAGACGCGGACGGTCCGACGCTTCTCCGGACGGTCCGGTGAACTCCAGCGGACGGTCCGGCCGTGCTCAGGACCCGCAGCAACCACGTACCTTCAAACCACGACGACCCGAGATAGGTACGTGGAAAACAAATACATTTAAAGCAGCTGGTCGGCTGATCAAGCCTGGCCCGACTTTCGATCAATTGTTGTCTAAATATGTGAAAAAGAAGGCCGGCCCTAGTGACCGGCCACCAAAGCGACCCCGCTCACCCATTCATGAGCAACGTCAGGTCAGGCCGATTGGACCACCTCACCAATCGGAAGAAGTGAAAGGTCCTATTGTACAATTGAGACCTAACATACCGACATGGACCCCTCCACCCCCTTATCCATCTATGCCATATCCATACACATACTTACCTCCACCATATGTCCCAAATCAAATGTGGGGCTTGCCACCATATCCATTTGGGATGGCACAGTACCCCGCCTGGGGGGCACCCCAAACATCCGTTTTTGATAGGTTGGCGCCGCCAGTGCAAGACCGATTGAGCGCTGCTGAATCTGGTCACCAGGCACAGGCCCAACAAGATTGCCGGACTACTCGGCCTCTTAGGCCGACCAATCCGGCAGGGGGGCATATGCCTGCAGCAACCCAAAAAACAACAAAAAAGGACATCATCAAAATAGGCACTGCAGATGTTGTCATACAAGAAGATAATAAAGAGCCGATGATTTTCGGCGAATCGGCCAACACAACCGAAAAGGATACGGCTACCATCAAAACAGCCGATCCAAAATACTCCATGCCTCGATGGTGCCCAGCGGGATTGACACGGTCCCAAAAGAGAAAATTACAGCGCCTAAGAGCAAAGGAGAGCCAGGAGAAGGAGGCGGAAAAGACATTTAATGACACACATCCACTATACCCGCCACCGCAAAAGAAATGGAGACCGAAGGCCGTTGAGAAAAAACAAACGGCCACAGAAATAGAAAGTCAATCTGCACCAGACGCGGACCGTCTGGCCCCTGCGCGCGGACCGTCCGCCGTTCACCAGGAAGTCTCTGGACAACCTGCACCAGGCGCGGACCGTCCGGCCCCCGCACGCGGACCGTCCGCCGTTCACCAGGAAGCCTCCAACGACACGACAACATCAATGGAAGAGGACGACCTGCTAGGAGAAGACCTGGTCGACTACGAGGCTTCTCCAGAACGCCCAGGTATGGATGTAAATATTATTACATTTTCTGCCGATTGTACTATTATCGGCGACGATGAACCTGTTGTTGCCCAGTTTGATTTTGGTCCTAAAGAAGCCACCTTTACTAAACCAAAAGAATCGGTAAATCATTTAAAGCCGCTCTTCGTGCGCGGCCACATTGATGGGATACCGATTGCTAAGATGTTGGTAGATGGAGGGGCGGCTGTAAATCTAATGCCTTATTCATTATACAGAAAATTAGGTAAACAAGATGACGAACTTGTCAAGACCAACATGACCCTCAGCGGTGTTGGAACTGATAGTTCGATCAAAGCCAGGGGAGTCACGTCCGTTGAATTAACCATCGGGGCTAAGACCCTTGCTGCTGCATTCTTCGTCGCTGATGTAGAAGGAAATTACAGTTTAATCCTAGGCAGAGATTGGATTCACGCTAATCAATGTATACCTTCTACATTACATCAAATGCTGATACAATGGGTAGGCGATGACATAGAACAAGTACATGCTGATGTATCGGCCTGCATCGCTGTGGCCGATGCCCCTGTACTCTGGACTTATGAGACTGCTACATGTCTCACAGGAGTAGACTTTTCTGATTATCAATTTATAAGTATAGATAAGAAAGGTTTCATTCCTGTAATGTTAGAGCCGATGGAGAATCGGCTAAATCCTAAATAAAGTTAAATGATGAATACACACAAAGTTCATGAGTCTTTGGTCACGGACAGTTCGGCCGCCAAGGTCGGATGGTCTGGTCTTTCACAAAAGAGTTCGGACTTTAAGACCGAACATCTACCACAGCGAAAAGACAGTATTACGGATGATCCGGTCCCCGAGACCGGAAAGTCCGCCATCACACAAAGATCATCTGATTCCTCTGTGGGGGACATGGTAGAGGAATTCAGAGATCTTGATAAACTAGGACATGGGTTTACATCGGCCGATCCTTTGGAGGAGATTGACATAGGAGATGGTAAAACTCCAAGGCCGACTTTTGTAAACAAGACCCTGGAGACCGATTCTAGAAATGAGATGATCGGTCTATTGAAGGAATATTCAGATTGCTTTGCTTGGAATTATACTGAGATGCCTGGATTAAGTCGAGAGATCGTAGAGCATCGGCTGCCTATTAAATCTGGTTTCAGACCTTTCAAGCAAAGAGCTAGAACATTTCGTCCGGATCTTCTCCCACGCATTAAGGACGAAATCCACCGGCTGCTAGAAGCTGATTTTATCAGACCTTGTAGATACGCAGAATGGGTCTCCAATATTGTGTCGGTGGAGAAGAAGGAGACAGGTAAACTTAGAGTATGCATTGATTTTCGCAATTTAAATAGAGCAACTCCTAAAGACGAATATCCCATGCCCATAGCCGACACATTAATCAATAATGCATCAGGAAATAGAATTATTAGCTTCCTTGATGGTAATGCCGGATATAATCAGATTTTCATGGCTGAAGAAGATGCGTCTAAAACGGCCTTTATATGTCCAGGCTTCATTGGTTTATTTGAGTGGGTTGTCATGACATTTGGTCTGAAAAATGCTGGTGCTACTTATCAGAGGGCTATGAATTTGATCTTCCATGAATTGTTAGGAAACACTGTGGAAGTTTACATTGATGATATTGTAGTCAAATCGGCTGAGTTTAGTTCTCATATAGCTGATTTGCGCAAGGCCTTTGATAAAATGCGTCAGTATGGTTTGAAAATGAACCCACGTAAATGTGCTTTTGGAGTGTCGGCTGGTAAGTTTTTAGGATTTGTCATTCATGAACATGGTATAGAGATAGACCCTGACCGAATCAAGCCTATTCGGAATGTGGGGCCTCCGACCTGTAAAGTCGAGGTACAGAGGTTCCTCGGCAAGGTGAATTATTTACGAAGGTTTATTTCTAACCTAGCCGGGAAGATTGATGCGTTTACCCCTATTCTTCGGCTTAAGAATAATGCCGAATTCGCTTGGGGGGCAGAACAGCAAGAAGCATTTGATCTCATCAAAAAATACTTATCTTCGGCTCCCGTATTAAAAGCACCACAAGCAGGAGTGCCATTTCGATTATACATTGCAGCTGAGGATAAGGTCATTGGGGGCTGTTCTGACACAAGAAACTGAGGGGAAGGAGCATGTGGTGGCATATCTAAGCCGAAGGTTGGTGGATGCTGAAACAAGGTACACTTTTATTGAAAAGTTATGCTTATGCTTGTTTTACGCATGCACCAAATGTAGATGTTATTTACTGTCTAGTCATTGCACTGTTTCTGGTCAAGCCGATGTGATCAAATACATGTTGCATAACCCAATTATGAGTGGTAGAATTGGTAAGTGGGCTTATGCACTAATAGAATATGACTTGGCCTATAAACCATTGAAATCTATGAAAGGCCAAGTCGTAGCGGATTTCATTGTAGAACATCGGGTTAATGATATTCATGAGCTAGACATGTCATACCTCACTATTACTCCTTGGACTTTATATTTTGATGGATCGGTTTGCAATGAAGGGCAAGGAATTGGCATTGTACTTGTTTCACCAAGTAATGTCTCCTTTGACTTCTCTAGCCGATTGAAAACTTATTGCACTAATAATCAAGCTGAATATGAGGCCCTCCTATTCGGTTTAGAACTTTTAAATGGTATGGGAGTAAAACATGTGATGGTATTTGGTGATTCTCAGCTGGTTGTCCAACAAGTGTTAGAAGAATATCAATGTTTTGATGGTACTCTAAATAGTTACTGTCGGTGTTTCGAGACCGCGGGGTCCCTAAGCCGACGAGTGAATGTGCCGCGTGCCCCAGCCTAGATGGGTCGAGCGCGTGGGCGAGCGCGAAGGGGGGAAGCGAGGTGGCCGGAGACGGGCGTGAGAGAGGTGAAAATCCCGCGGCCTTCGTGTTCGTCCCGCGCCCAGGTCGGGTGCGCTTGCAGTAGGGGGTTACAAGCGTCCACGCGGGTGAGGGAAGCGAGCGGCCCCAAGAGAGCGCCTGTCTCGTCCTCGTCCCCGCGCGGCCAACCCTCTCTAAGAGGGCCCTGGTCCTTCCTTTTATAGGCACAAGGAGAGGATCCAGGTGTACAATGGGGGTGTAGCAGAGTGCTACGTGTCTAGCGGGGGAGAGCTAGCGCCCTAAGTACATGCCGATGTGGCAGCCGGAGAGATCTTGGCACCCAGCTGGTGTGATGTCGTGGCTGTCGGAGGAGCGACGGAGCCTGGTGGAGGGACAGCTGTCGGAGCGGTTGAGTCCTTGCTGACGTCCTTCTGCTTCCGTAAGAGAGCTGAGAGCCGCCGTCGTCACAGGGCTTGCGGGGCGCCATCATTGCCTATCTGGCGGAACTAGCCAGATGGGACACCGGTTTTGTTCCCTGCGGCCCGAGTCGGCTCGGGGTAGGGTGATGATGGCGCTTCCTGTCGACGTGGCTGGCCTGCGCCCTAGGTTGGGCGACGTGGAGGCTCCTCCGAAGCCGAGGTCGAGTCTGTTTTCCGTGGCCGAGGCCGAGTCCGAGCCCCTGGTCGGGCGAGGCGGAGGTCGTTCGGCAGAGGCCGGGGCGGAGTCCGAGCCCTGGGGTCGGGCGAAGCGGAGTTCGTCGTCTTCCGGGTCTTAGCCCGAGTCCGAGCCCTGGGGTCGGGCGGAGCGGAGTTCGCCGTCTTCCGGGTCTTAGCCCGAGTCCGAGCCCTGGGGTCGGGCGGAGCGGAGTTCGTCGTCTTCCGGGTCTTAGCCCGAGTCCGAGCCCTGGGGTCGGGCGGAGCGGAGTTCGCCGTCTTCTGGGTCTTAGCCCGAGTCCGAGCCCTGGGGTCGGGCGGAGCGGAGTTCGCCGTCTTCCGGGTCTTAGCCCGAGTCCGAGCCCTAGGGTCGGGCGGAGCGGAGCTTCCTATGGTGCCTTTGACAGGACCTGACTGCCTGTCAGTCTCACTCTGTCAAGTGGCACTGTAGTCGGAGTGGCGCAGGCGGTGCTGTCCTTCTGTCAGGCCGGTCAGTGAAGCGGCGAAGTGACGGCGGTCACTTCGGCTCTGTCGGGCGGCGTGCGTCAGGATAAAGGTGTCAGGCCACCTTTGCGTTAAACGCTCCTGCAATTCGGTCGGTCGGTGCGGCGGTTTAGTCAGGGTTGCTTCTTAGCGAAGGCAAGGCCTCGGGCGAGCCGGAGATGTGTCCGCCATTGGAGGGGGGGGCCTCGGGCGAGACGGAAATCCCTCGGGGTCGGCTGCCCTTGTCCGAGGCCAGGCTCGGGCGAGGCATGATCGAGTCGCTCGTACGGACTGATCCCTGACTTAATCGCACCCATCAGGCCTTTGCAGCTTTATGCTGATGGGGGTTACCAGCTGAGAATTAGGAGTCTTGAGGGTACCCCTAATTATGGTCCCCGACAGTTACCTTGAGAAATGTTGGAGCATAATCCATTCTTTTGACGAATTCAGTATTCAGCATATCTCTAGAGTTGAGAATCATAGAGCTAATGATTTGGCACAAGATGCATCAGGTTATCAGATAAAGAGAGGGAAGTTTCACAAAACTGAAAATCTGATAACCAGTGCAAAGCCAAATTCCCAGGTCGCGGACCGTCCGCGTGATGACGCCGGACCGTCCGGGGTTACCAGAAATGTTCTTTTCATTAATTCGGCTGACAATGAAGCCGATGCAAGTGATTGGAGGACACCTATACTTAATTATTTACGAAATCCCAATATCAGGACAGATAAGAACATTCGGCGAACAGCTTTCAAGTATGTTTTGATGAGTGATGAACTTTATCGCCGAACAGTCAATGACATCCTGCTTAAGTGCTTGGGCCCAGATGACGCTATATTAGCCATGGCCGAAGTACATGAGGGAATTTGTGGTACTCATCAATCAGCTCCAAAGATGAAGTGGTTGTTGCGAAGGTCTGGTTTTTATTGGCCTAGTATGATAGCTGATTGTTTCAAGTACTACAAGGGTTGCCAAGTGTGTCAAAAATTCGGCGACCTACAGTTGGTCCCTGCAGCCGAATTACATCCTATCATCAAGCCTTGGCCGTTCAGAGGATGGGGATTAGACTTTATTAGGGAAATTCATCCTTCATCATCAAAGGGGCATCGGTTTGTGTTAGTTGCCACTGACTACTTCACCAAATGGACTGAAGCCGTTGCTCTAAAGAACATGACACACAAGGAGGTAATTGAGTTTATAACTGAGCATATCATTCATAGATTCGGCATTCCCCAGACCTTAACTACAGATCAAGGTACTTCTTTTATGTCAAAGGAGGTACGTGAATTTGCTGAATTATACAGAATTAAGCTGCTTAATTCATCTCCATATTATGCTCAGGCCAATGGTCAGGCCGAGTCTAGCAATAGGACATTGATTAATTTGATAAAAAAGAAAATATCTGATAATTCTAAACATTGGCATAAGATTTTGTCTGAGGCTTTATGGGCTCATAGAATATCTAAACATAGGGCTACTAAAGTATCTCCTTTTGAGCTTGTCTATGGGCAGGAAGCAGTGTTGCCTGTGGAAATAAGTTTGAATGCTATCAGGTTCGCCAGACAAAATGATCTAACTGCTACCGATTATTATGATTCAATGATGGATAATATTGATGAGGTGACTGACAAAAGGATGATAGCTTTGGGAGCTATAGAAAAGGACAAAATCATGGTAGCCAGGGCCTACAACAAGAAGGTCAAAGCAAAATCATTTCAAGTAGGGGACCTGGTGTGGAAGACCATTCTGCCTCTAAGGAGTAAAGACCGGAAGTTCGGGAAATGGTCACCAAGCTGGGAAGGCCCTTATAAAGTAAAACAGGTGATGTCTGGCAACGCCTATTTGCTACAAACATTACAAGGCAAGGACTTGCCTAAGGCTTTGAATGGGCGTTTCCTCAAACAGTACCATCCTAGTATGTGGCAGGATGCCTAAGAGAACCGATGTAATCACATCGAGTTAGTTGCTTTTGGTTTGCTCAGCTCCACCAAAAGGCAGGGGGGCATATGTTGAGCGCCATATTGAGCGGCCGGACGGTCCGGCCCTGAGGCCGGACGGTCCGCGGTCCGGACAGTCCGCGCCTGTGGGCCGGACGGTCCGCGCATGCGCAAAGCAGTTTAGGGTTCCGAGTTTTGTGCTATGTTTGTTGGCTAGATTTGCGGAATTAACTCGGAATCCAGTCGTGTAAAGGGTCCAGCCCCCCTCCTCTATATAAAGAGAGGTCTACGGCCGATTTGTAATCAACAATCGAATCAATACAACTTCTATTTCGCATTTTACCTTAGGAGTAGTTCTAGTTTAGCCCTAGTTTAGCCTTCCAATCCCCAAATTCTCCGCTTCTCCTCGACTCTACGTCGATTAGAGGAGTCTAGGTCGGTCTACCCGAGCCTAGACACCACCTAGGATCTCTCCTCCCCGACGGGGTCCCTCCCGGGAGCGAGATCCAGGCGCCGCCGGCGATCCTCCGCCGCCCCTGCGCACGCGCGGACCGTCCGGCCGTCAGGCAGGGAACCCGAGCTCCTGCACCAGGTCGCGGACCGTCCGCGCCTGACCAGAGAGCGCCGCCGCCTCGCGCCAGGTCGCGGACCGTCCGGCCCTGGGCCGCGGACCGTCCACGCCTGACCAGAGAGCACCGCCGCTGGTTCTCTTGAGTAATTGGCGCCTCCAAAAAGGTGTCAACACATATAAATATAAATAGTGCAGTATACAGTTTTGTATGTCTATATATACGGTCTGCTGCGTATCCTAGGCTCCCAGCTATAGATGGCCATTTGGCACTAACACGATGGGCCAGCCCAGGCACGGCACGAAAAAGCACGGTCCAAGCACGACCCGGTCCGGTTAGTATAGTGCCAGTGCCTGGCACGACACGGCTATAGTGCCGTGCCTGGGCCACTATCTCGACCTGTAGTGCTGGCACGGGCACGACACGGTTACATTTTTTATTTTAAAAATAATAGTTTACATATATTAAGTATAAGAATTCAACATATAATACAATAAAACTACAGCTGCATTGGTTAGATGGATGCGTTTAAGCCTCTTTTGCACTAGGTTGTCGGTTCGAGCCCCCACAATTACACATTTTTTGCTAAATTCTACAATATACTCAGATGGGCTATAGTGCCACCGGGCCGGCCCGGCACAACTAACAGGCTCACGGGCCGTGTCTGGACCGCGGCAGCGGCACGCCGGCCCATCTAGGCACGGCACGATTCGTAGTCGGGCCTGGCGGGCCGTTGCCAGCGACGGGCCGTGCCGGGTCGGGCCGTGCCGGCCCGTTTGGCCATCTATACTCCCAGCTGCTTGCTTTAGAGTCAATCAACCCGAGGGAAGCAGGGATACGATGAATCGAAGGAGAAGTAGTGTTTTCGCCAAATGAGGAATAGGCACTTAAAAGCACTGTGGAAAATCCCATGGACCGAGACAGCCTAGAACCATTTTCTTTGAGCTGGTCGGTTCTTTTGGGCTTCATTGCCCACATTAAAAAACAGGAGCCTCAGCCGCCAGTTTTTCTTAGTGTGTGGGCTAAAAATAAAGCCTCAGCCCACCTATGGTATTGGTCAGGCTTGGCCTAGTGGTGTTTTCAAGCTGGGCCAGGATTAACATCAATATGTCGTCGAAGCTTGACTGACTAACATATTCTTTTTAGCTTGACCGACTAACATATTCTATTTTAAAAAGTCCATATAACCTCCCACAACTAGTACTCCCATCCACATGAATTAGTTGTTTTGGATTTTTATCCTAAGTCAATCATTATCAATTTTGACCATTTCATAAGATTTTACAACATAAAAATAATGTTATTAGATTTATGATGACTTAAACTACTATAATATATAATTCTTTAAGTTTAAAATAATTTAATCTTATATATACTGTTGATTAAAGTTTAAATAGTTTAACTTAGGACAAATCTAAAACAACTAAATCAGATTGAGGCAGTAAGTGAGAGAGATTGGCCTCTCAACTAGAAAACCTTTTTTTATAAATTCTTTCAATTCTTAAAACATTTGATTTATCTAGTAGTTTGAAAACAGTCTTAGCTGATATGTCACCCTGCGGTTTTAAAATGCGCACGCACGAGAGAGGCAATTTAGTTTTTTTGCGATAGTTAATATAGGTCAATTAAATTTTATAAAAAAATGTAGAAATAAATATTTAACAAAATATATAATATTTTTAGAATAAATATGCATTTAACAATACTAAAATCTTATTTAGTACTAGAAAAAATACAGAAATTTTGTTTTATTTCATAAATTGGAAAAGAACATGACCTGAAAGGACGACAAGTTTTAATTTAGGACAGAATCAAAATATCACACTCTGAAACCGAATTTATGTAAATTCGAAAAACAAGTGGGTTGTAGGGCATGAAAAACTATGGCTCTATGACTATAGGACTATATATGCAAAAACAATGAAACTAAGGGTAAGATGTGAACCTGGCGGTATCACATATATGAAGACCCAAATACCACTTTATATGTGCTATAAAATATTAGTTTCAATGAGAGACAAAACAACAATATCTAGAGGGTCTCTTAGACCCCGCAAGGATGACCATACACTTAGGTGTCTCTTGTTAGCTTTACAAGTCACTTGAGAGTTTAGAAGGAGATGAAGAAAACACGATTAAGAAAATCAAGCAACAAGAGCAACAAATGAAACACCGGATCTATCTCAAGTCATGAATCACTAATGATCACTAGTTGTAATTATGGCGCTTGGAGAGGTTT
The DNA here is from genome assembly GCF_902167145.1 of Zea mays. NCBI lineage: Eukaryota > Viridiplantae > Streptophyta > Magnoliopsida > Poales > Poaceae > Zea > Zea mays. Next base: position 202,751,063 of record NC_050098.1, read on the forward strand.
GGAAGCTTTGAATGTGTCTTGGAATGAATTGCTTGCTCTTGTATTGAATGTGAGTGAGTAGGATGCTTGAATGAAATGAATGGAGGTGGTTGGGGTTGTATTTATAGCCACCAACCACTTCCTACTCATTGTCTCTTTTCTGCCAACCGCGGACGGTCCACGCCCCTGGTCCGGACGGTCCGCCCCTGCACATCAACGACTGAAATCGCAACGGTCAACCGTAACAACTATATCAACGACTATAGCGCATTATATGCATCGTCAGATGTCAGATAAAGCAGTCGCGGACGGTCTGACCGCGCACCCCGGAGGTCCACGAGGACGCCAAAAATACATTTTACCGAACCCGTCACCTTCGGAGTTTTCTGGTTTCTCAACGAGCAGACGGTATCCTACATACCTAACTCCTCCAGGTTCAGGGTTTTCCGTTTCCGAACACTAGGAAAAGGGAGGATTCTAGATTTTCGATCCTAGGGTTAAAAGGAAGGGGATAGATACCCAATATGATTCTGGGACCGGATGGTCCGAGCTTGGTCCCGGACGGTGCTCTCTTCTGCTTCGAACAGTCCGTAGTGTAAATTAGAGTTTTGCATAGTTTTTGTCCGAGACACACCTTGGTGTCACGGACAGTCCAACGGAAGGGTCCGGACGGTCCTCACACAGGTGAATTTCCAAAAAGCTTCTCCTGTCCGGAATAATCTACGGTATTCCGGACAGTTGACTTAGAATTGATATAGATGAACTTTATGCACCTGAGAAATGATCAACTAGGCAAACTAGTTAGTCCATAAGATTTGTGATGGGCGTCAAGCACCAAAATTGATTTTGTAAAATGGTTAAGGTCATTTCCCTTTTAGAAAATCCCCGATGAAAGAGCACTCCGAGAACGCCGCAATTATTGCCACTGTGATCGTCGCCACGCCCAGGAACGTGAGCGGGAACAAACTGAACAGGACGCTAGGCTCCGAAACAAGGTCCTGCTTCTCCCTAGGAACCTATTTCTTGACTTTGCTCAAGCACTGAATATGCCGAGCGAGGTCGGGGGAGGGGGTCCCAGCTCAGATCGCCAATGACCCACCACGCACCCCAGACGCGGAGGGCTATTGGCAACTACTCACCCAAGCGGCAAACCACTTTCTCCCCTCGCTCACCCGCCGAATGATCTACACCACGCCATCAACAGTTGGCGAGACGCACGGAGCAACATCTATGCTTTGTGTGATCGTTGGCATGAGGAAGAGATGAGGCGGCAAGAAGAGTATGACCGGGATCATGGTGCGCCGGCACACAGCCGTGCCACCAGGATCGAGTCAGCAACAGCCTCCACCAACAGTCCGGCTCGAGTCGATCGACGCGAAACAACGCCCAACATGACTTGCCTCCCAGGACCATCAACGTGATCATCACCGAGAGGACCGGGGGACATGTGGAGTCTCTGCCCTTACCCCCGGCTTCGAGCGATCCAATGGTCGCCAAACTTCAAGGTCTCCAACGTCGACAAGTACGAACCTAAGAAAGACTCGGGCGGCTGGCTAGCCGTCTACACGACCTCTGCCCGAGCCGCTGGGGCGACGAAAGAATCATGACAGCGTACCTGCCCATTGTCCTGGGGTAGGACGCACTGCAATGGCTCCGACATCTACCTCGACATTGCATCGATGACTGGGACAATTTAGCCATTGATTTGTAGCAAACTTTCAATGCCTTTCCGACAAATCGACGCAACCCTAGGACCTCAAGTCCATCAAGCGCCAAAGGGACGTTGCCCTCCACTCGTTCCTTAGGCATTTTTAGACAATGAGGAACCGCATCCCCGACATCACGGATAGAGATGGCAATATATACCCGAAACTCGTATACCCGACGGGTTGTACCTGATATAAGGGCGGATATGGCACGACTTCTTTACCCGCAGGTACGTTAGTGGGCACAAATTTGTACCCATTGGGGTAGACCGGTACGGGTATGGGTATGCAATATCCATACCTGCGTACCCATGGGTAATTTAAACCCACCAAGTCATACACATACCCTAATTAAATAAGCACATATAATGATATAAATATATATTAGCTAAAAATAAGATCAACTTACATGTTTCTACATTATCCATTAAATTTTCTTCTTTTATTTGCTCACATTTGATTTTTTATGATTTTAAATATGCCATATATTTATTAGATTTATGATATTTAATATAAGTTTAGCGGGTATCTAATCCGGTGTGGGTTACTCGACGGATTTTTTACCCATGCGGGTACGGGTATGGGTACAATTTCATAACCGCAAGCGGGTACGAGTTTTTTAACGGGTATGATTTTATCTCGCGGGTATGGGTATGTGTAAGCACTACCCAATGGGTACATACTCGTTGCCATCTCTAATCACAGAGGTAGTTGTGATCGAGGACTTCTACGATGGGTCCAATGACTCGGCCTTTGTCCGGGCTATCCTCTAGAAGGCACCCGCCACATCAAAACAATTGTTCTGGGAGGTGAACATCTGCATCACCTCCGACGAGCGTGCCCATGACCTCATCGAGAACACGAAGACTGCACCCTAGCGCCAAAGAAAGACATAAACTAGTAGCAGGACAAGCACTAGGACAAGAGGCCTCGGGAGGAAGTGCACGCTGCTCGTCCGCCAGCGATTCTGCCCCGCAGCGCGCCACGCGGCAGTGTGCGAACACTGGACGAGATTTTCAACTCCTAGTGTCCGTACCACGAGGAGATGCGCCACACCCTGCGAAACTAGAGAGACTTCAAGAACTCTGTCGTCCATGGCCGACCATTCCAACCGCTACTGCCTCCCCCACGGAGAGGAGAACCTGTTGAGCAGGGTCAACCACAGCAACAGGGTGGGGCGATGGCGGAGCCTTCCCACACATTGATAGGGAAGTCAATGTTATCTTCGGGGACCATGGGGCCCAAGAGAACAAAAGGCAACAGAAGCTCACTGATCGGCAGGTCCTAGTGACAACCAACAACGCCCCGGTCCCGTATTGGTGGTCGAAACACGCCATCACATTCAGCCGAGCTGACCAGTGGCTCAACTTCGATCACCCCGGCAAGTACCCTCTGCTTGTCGACCCCATGATTCAAGAGAGCCAAGTCAAAAATGTCCTGGTGGATGGAGGCAGCAGCATTAATGTCACCTTCCCTAGAACGCTCCAAGCTCTGTGGCTTTCGACTGCCGACCTCACTCAGTCGGACACTCCATTCTTCGACATTGTGCCGACTGAGGGGAGTACCCGCTGGGACATCTCTTCATGCTAGTCACCTTTGACACTGTAGACAACTATCGGACCGAGTTCCTACGCTTCGAGGTAGCCTGGTTCGACTATGGATACAATGCCATCATCGGGGGCAGGGACTGGCCAAATTCATGGCCATTGCACATTACCCGTACATGTTACTCAAGATGCCTAGACCTCAGGGTATCATCACCGTCCGCGCTGACTTCCAAGGAGCTGAGGAATGCTTTCAGGGGGGCATCCAAACGGCTCTCGCGACTAGAACCTCGATGGCACCTTCGACGACGAACGACAACACACCAACACGGGATGACCTCACAATCCCCACGAACAAAGCATCTACCGTTACCACTATGCGGCCGACCGAAGAGACCAAGAGGGTTAACCTTGGTTTCTCCGACGAGCGCAAGACTGTGATCATCAGCTCCAGTGGTCCAGCCTCACTGCCAAATAGGAAATCGCGCTCGTCCAGTTTCTGCAAGACAACCGAGATGTGTTCGTATGGCAACCTACGGACATGTATGGAGTCCCAAGAAAGTTGGCCAAGCACCTACCGAAGCTTTGTTAGACGTCTCCAAAGCTATGTGAGCCGCGCCAAAATCCCTCAGATAGGTGTCCACTATCCTCCCCAAATGGGTTGGCAAGGTGGACGGCTGGGGCATGAGGTCATGACACCTTCGCGCCTCGGAAGATGTGATCGCCGCCCTGAGGAGCACTGAGAACTAACCAGAAGAGGGATAAAAGGAAACCTTGAGACCATGGGCAGGTCGGTCGAACCATTTCCACGAACAATCCCCTCTAGAGATCTGCTTCGGTTCATGGGCGAAAGGAGGCACCGACTAATAAGGAGACCTATGGACAAGGTCGCTCGCGCTCCCCCTCTCTTGCCTTTAAAGGAGGGAAGTGTCGGCGTTTCGAGACAGGGGGGTCCCTAAGCCGACGAGTGAGTGTGCTGCGTGCCCCAGCCCAGATGGGTCGAGCGCGTGGGCGAGCGCGGAGGGGGGAGAGGCGAGGCGGCCGGAGCCGAGCGTGAGAGAGGTGGAAGTCCCGCGGCCTTCGTGTTCGTCCCGCGCCCAGGTCGGGTGCGCTTGCAGTAGGGGGGTTACAAGCGTCCACGCGGGTGAGGGAAGCGAGCGGCCCCAAGAGAGCGCCTGTCCCGTCCTCGGTCCCGCGCGGCCAACCCCCTCTGAGAAGGCCCTGGTCCTTCCTTTTATAGTCGTAAGGAGAGGATCCAGGTGTACAATGGGGATGTAGCAGAGTGCTACGTGTCTAGCGGAGGGAGAGCTAGCGCCCTAGGTACATGCCAATGTGGCAGCCGAAGAGATCTGGGCACCCTGCTGGCGTGATGTCGTGGCTATCGGAGGTGCGGCGGAGCCTGATGGAGGGACAGCTGTTGGAGCGGTCGAGTCCCTGCTGACGTTGTCCTGCTGCCGTAAGAGAGCTGGGGGCCGCCGTCGTCATAGAGCTCGTGGAGCGTCATCATTGCCCCTCTGGCGGAGCTGGCCGGACGAGACGCCGGTCTTGTTCTCCGTGACCCGAGTCGATTCGGGGTAGGGTGATGATGACGTCTCCTGTTGACGTGGCGGTCTGTGCTCTAGGCAGGGCGACGTGGGGTTTCCTCCGAAGCCGAGGTTGAGTCTTGCCTTCAGTTGCCGTGGCCGAGCCCGAGCCAAGGGGTCGGGCGAGGCGGAGGTCGTTCGGCCGAGGCCAGGGCGGAGTCCGAGCCCTGGGGTCGGGCGGAGCGGAGTTTGTCGTCTTCCGGGTCTTAGCCCGAGTCCGAGCCCTGGGGTCGGGCGGAGCGGAGTTCGCCGTCTTCCGGGTCTTAGCCCGAGTCCGAGCCCTGGGGTCGGGCGGAGCGGAGTTCGCCGTCTTCCGGGTCTTAGCCCGAGTCCGAGCCCTGGGGTCGGGCGGAGCGGAGTTCGCCGTCTTCCGGGTCTTAGCCCGAGTCCGAGCCCTGGGGTCGGGCGGAGCGGAGTTCGCCGTCTTCCGGGTCTTAGCCCGAGTCCGAGCCCTGGGGTCGGGCGGAGCGGAGTTCGTCGTGGCGCCCTTGGCAAGGCCTGATTGCCTGTCAGACTCACTCTGTCGAGTGGCACTGCAGTCGGAGTGGCGCAGGCGGCGCTGTCCTTCTGTCAGACTGGCCAGTGGAGCGGTGGAGTGACGGCGGTCACCTCGGCTCTGCCGGGGGCGCGTGTCAGGATAGAGGTGTCAGGCCACCTTTGCGTTAAATGCCCCTGCAGTTTGGTCAGTCTGTGTGGTGATTTAGTCAAGGTTGCTTCTGAGCGAAGCCAAGACCTTGGGCAAGCCGGTGATGTGTCCGCCATAAAAAGGGGGCCTCGGGCGAGACGGAAGTCTCTTGAGGTCGGCTGCCTTCGGCCGAGGCTAGGCTCGGGTGAAGCGTGATCGAGTCACTCGTGTGGACTGATCCCTGACTTAATCGTGCCCATCAGGCCTTTGCAGCTTTATGCTGATGGGGGTTACCAGCTGAGAATTAGGCGTCTTGAGGGTACCCCTAATTATGGTCCCCGACAGTAGCCCCCGAGCCTCGAAGGGAGTGTTAGCACTCGCTTGGAGGCTTTCGTCGCACTTTTTTGCAAGGGGACCAGCCTTTCTCGGTTGCATTTCGTTCCGGTGGGTGCGCGCGAGCGCACCCGCCGGGTGTAGCCCCCGAGGCCTCGGAGGAGTGGCTACACTCCTTCGAGGTCTTAATGCTTCGCTTTACGCTTCGGCCGGTCTGGTCGTTCCCTCATGCGAACTGGCCGTAGCCCGGGTGCACGGTCGGGGCCCAAGCTCTCGGGCTGGTACGTTGACGCTGTCAACGATTTGGCCGGAGCCGGTTTTTGCGAGAGCAGCCCCCGAGCCTCTGCACAGGGCGAGAGGACGATCAGGGACAGACTCGGCTTTTTACATACGCCCCTACGTCGCCTTTCCGCAAGGAGGAGGGGGGGAGCGCGCCATGTTACCCTCGATGGGCACCGAACATGGTGTCTCCGGTGAGCTGCAAGCGGGTAATCCGAGTGGACGTCCGTGCCCCGTTCGTTGGGGGTCGGCTAGGGGCCCAGAGGCACGCCCAAAAGTACCTGCGGGTGATTTGCCGGACCCGGTCCCCTGGCGACGGGGTCCGAGGGCTCGATGCCTCCCTCCGATGGGATTCCGTTACAAGATCGTTCCCGCTGGTCTCGGAAATGTCCTAGGGTACCTCGGGAGCGCAGCCCGAGCCTTGGTTATGTATCGAACGTACCCCTGGTCATCCCTCGCTCGGTGTCTGAGGCGACTGTGAACCCTTCGGGGGCCAGCCTTCGAACCCCTGATCAGTAATGGGCGCGGAGCCCGAGTAGCCTGAGGCGGCCATGGAGCCCTTCGGGGGGCTGGCCTTCGAACCCCTGACCAGTAGTGGGTGTCGGGCCCACGCGATCTGAGGCGGCTGTTGAACCCTCGGGGGGCCAGCCTTCGAACCCCTGATCAGTAATGGGGGGCTTGGAGCCCGGTTCCTTCGTGGAGAAGGATCCCTTTCGGGGTATCCCCCTTCCCCGGTCCCTGTTGCAAGAGATAGAGAAAGAGGGAAACGGAAAAGGATACGAAATCGGACGACGTGGCGTACCTTTTCTGAAGCGGTTATTACGGCGAAGGTGAAGCGTCGCGCGCTCCTCCTTCCAGAGGCGCCGCGTGTCCCGCCGCGGAGTTAATGCGACGGGGCGAGTGGTTGGCGGGGCGGCCGTTGCGCGCGGGTGATCCGTTCGAGGAACGGATCACGGGTGCACCGTCTTCACGCCGTGAGAGGAGGCTCTCTTGCTGTCTCAGGATGGGACGTGAGCCTGGCTGACGACGTGACCGCTGCGCCCGCCCGCCTGCCACCGCCATTACTGCCGGCCCACTTTCGGTCGCTTTGACCGACGCGCCAGTCTGGCGCTGTTGGGTCGCCTCGAGTCGTGGCGTAGGCTTCGCAACCGAAGAGGCACGATGGTGGCGCAAGTGGCGGTGCGGTTGCTTGCATGCAGCAACTGGCGTGCCGGTTGCTCGACGCGTGGGCCTGGGTTCCAAGCTGGCGTGTCAGAAGTCGGAGAAGCGCGTCCATCTGGCGCGGTTGCATGCCGCCTGCATGGCTGCCCGCCCCTTCTGCCCGTTGGTCTGGGCGAAAATGGGGGGTCGCCTGTAACCGCTGGACGGTCGTGCGCACCATGCGCGGCGGTTTGGCTTCTTCTGCCCTGAGCCGGCTTGCATGACATGCGGGACCCAGCCCCCGAGTCGCAGGGGAGGGCCTTGGAGCGTGTTGGAGAAGACTCGGCCCGCGGCGCCTGGGGGCGCACGTAGGGGGAGTTGCCTTTAAAAGGAGGGAGGCTCCTTTCGTAAGGCAACCATGTCTTCTTCCTCCCTTAAGCGCCGGGTCTTCCGGTCTTCCAAGCCCCCGGATCGGGGATATCCGCCGCCTTTCCGCCTCCTCGTTGGAGGAACGCAACTCCATGGGAGTTGGTACCTCTCAGCCATCGTTCGGCTTCAAGGATTTTCATCACGCAGCCTGGCCACACTCCGCCACCGGCGGTCACCCAAGATGGTGACCTCCAGTTCGACGGTGAGGAAAACGGGCCAGGCCGCGGCCTCTACTCCTCCCTTGGCCTCAAGGATTTTCGTCATCCAGGCCAAGATGGAAGATGAGGCGAGTCGGGGGGCCGCCTCTGCGCGGGTCGGCTGCCCCTTTCTTCCCCCTGCGCCCGGGGGTGAAGGGCGTCCTTAAGCCCCACGGAGACTTCCTCCAGCCATGCCAGGATACGCGGGGCGCTAGGGGCCCTGGGTCCCCGTCTCCCTGCCTGAATGGCTGGTTCTCGTCCTCAGCGGGGGGGGGAGCCCTTCTGCTGTGACACCTCCCCCCAAAGCCGCTGCTCAAGCTGCTTCGCTGTCTGGGGCAGGGGTGGTGGTCGTCGCAGTTGAAACGGGCGGCAGCGAGCCGTCCATCGTTCTTCAGTTACTCCGCAGGCCTTCCCCTTCGAAGTGGGGTTGTTCGCACCTGCGGAGGGGGAACCGGAGTTCCGTTTGTAATGGCACTTCGAATGCCAGTGAGTTCGTTCATTGTGGCTGTCGAGGCCTGAACGTGTATGTAATTTCGGCACGGAGCCGTGTTTTTTCCTCATTTCCGAGCACTAAGTCTCGCCTGTTTGATTACCCGAACCGCTTTACCAAGCATGAGTTGCCCCTGTGTCAAGGTGACGGGTGAGGTATCCGTATCCCGGAGGCGTAGGAATCCCTCGGCCCGTTCGGCCTTGTTATGTGAGGCTCCTCTAGCTTAGTTGAAGAGACCCCTCGGCCGCCCTTTGGCGGATCGAGGCCGGGGGTAGCGATATCAGTATGAACAGAGGCGGAGTTGACTCGAGAATGGGGAACCTGGTTGGCCGGAGTCTAGCCGTGTTGCCCGTCAGCGGAGCCGACGCCCAAGTCGGTCAGTCGAGGCCTCGGATCGGGCTAGCGCCCTTGGAAGCCGGTTGCCCGAGGCCTCAGGGGTAACCGGTTGAGCCGCCTGCTCGGGCCGGATTCCTGGAGGAGCCCCTAGACCTCGGCGCCGCCCGAGGCTGGGTCAGGCTTTGCTGAAGACGTCGTCGATGCCGAGGGTGCTATGGCTCCCTTCGGCGTGAAGACCCGAGCCTGCAGGATCAGATCATCTTGTAGCGTGCGCTTTCTGCGGCCGCCGAGGCCAGAAGAACACGCCCTCGCCGCGCTTGCGAAGCTGCGTCTTTTTTTCCTCCTGTTTCGAGCATCTGGACTTCGTCGGTAACAGGGATGTTTGTGTGAGCGAGAGTTGCTTTTCGCGGAAGGGACGAGTGAGGTATCCGTATCCCGGAGGCGTGGGAATCCCTCGGCTCGGTCGGCCTTGCCGCTTACGCATACTTTCACCCGTCCATGAGGCCCTGTCCCCGACTTAGTCGAGAAAGCTTGAAGGACTGCTTCGGCAGGAGAGCTTCCGAACGTGATGACTCGTTTGGTCCACGGAGTCGCTTTATCCGAGCGCAAGTTACTTATCGCAGAAGGGGACGAGTGAGGTATCCGTATCCCGGAGGCGTAGGAGTCCCTCGGCTCGGTCAGCCTTGGCTGCTTACGTGTACCTCGTCATTTCCAGGATCCGCTTTCCGAAGTAGTCAAGAAGCACGAAAGAAATCCTGCTAAAAAGAGATCCTTTTTCGAGGAAAAATTCGACGCAGAGGGGGTCTCCCCCCTTTTAGCCCCCGAGGGAGGGTCGGGCCTCGCCGGGGCTAGGCCGACCCTTCCTTGACAACTAAACTTTGCGTAGGTGCGAGGTATATGGACAACTTGAAAACATCTTAAGGGTAGAAGCGACGTAGCTGTTTGATGTTCCAAGCGTTGCCGTAGATCTCGCCTTGATTGTTGGCCAGCTTGTATGTTCCGGGCTTCAGAACTTTGGCGACGACGAATGGCCCTTCCCAGGGGGGCGTGAGCTTGTGCCTCCCTCGGGCATCTTGTCGCAGCCGAAGCACCAGGTCGCCCACCTGGAGTTCTCGGGACCGGACCCCTCGGGCGTGGTAGCGTCGCAGGGACTGTTGGTACCGCGCCGAGTGTAGCAAGGCCCTGTCCCGAGCTTCCTCCAGCTGGTCCAGCGATTCCTCTCGGCTAGCTTGGTTGCTTTGTTCGGTGTAGGCCCTCGCCCTCGGGGAGCCGTATTCCAGGTCAGTGGGCAAGACAGCTTCAGCCCCGTAGACCAGGAAAAACGGCGTGAAGCCCGTGGCACGACTCGGCGTCGTCCTTAGGCTCTAGACCACCGAGGGGAGTTCCTTCATCCATCGCCTGCCGAACTTGTTGAGGTCGTTGTAGATCCGAGGCTTGAGCCCTTGTAGAATCATGCCGTTGGCACGCTCTACCTGCCCATTCGACATGGGATGAGCCACGGCGGCCCAGTCCACCCGGATATGGTGATCTTCGCAAAAATCCAAGAATTTTTTGCCGGTGAACTGGGTGCCATTGTCGGTGATGATGGAGTTTGGGACCCCGAAGCGATGGATGATGTTGGTGAAGAATGCCACCGCCTGCTCGGACCTGATGCTGTTCAGAGGTCGGACCTCGATCCACTTGGAGAATTTGTCGATGGCGACCAGCAGGTGCGTGTAGCCCCCGGGCGCCTTCTGCAAGGGGCCGACGAGGTCCAGACCCCATACAGCGAAGGGCCAGGTGATGGGTATTGTCTGCAGAGCCTGAGCGGGCAAGTGTGTCCGCTTCGCATAGAATTGGCACCCTTCGCAGGTGCGGACAATTCTAGTGGCGTCAGCCACCGCCGTTGGCCAGTAGAAGCCTTGCCGGAAAGCATTTCCAACAAGGGCTCGGGGTGCTGCGTGGTGGCCGCAAGCCCCCGAGTGTACTTCTTGCAGCAGTTCCCGACCTTCGGCGATGGAGATGCATCGCTGGAGGATGCCCGAGGGGCTGCGATGGTAGAGCTCCTCTTTGTCGCCCAGCAAGACGAATGACTTGGCGCGTCGCGCTACCCGCCGAGCCTCGACTTGGTCGAGGGGTAGCTCTCCTCGATGGAGATATTGCAGGTACGGGGCCTGCCAATCTTGGTCTGGCGTGGCCCCGCTCTGCTCTTCCTCGATGTTCAATGCCCCGCCCTCGGGGGCCGAGGGTACCTCGGGCTGAGCCGAGGGTACCTCGGGCCGAGCCGAGGTTACCTCGGGCTGAGCCGAGGGTACCTCGGGCTGAGCCGAGGTTACCTCGGGCTGAGCCGAGGGTACCTCGGGCTCGGGCGCGTCGTCGAGCTTGACGGAGGGTTGATGCAGGTCCCGGGAGAAGACGTCCGGGGGGACTGTCGTTCGCCCCGAGGCTATCTTCGCCAGCTCGTCTGCGGTTTCGTTGTAGCGCCGAGCGATGTGGTTGAGTTCGAGCCCGAAGAACTTGTCTTCCAGGCGCCGAACCTCGTCGCAGTAGGCCTCCATCTTCGGGTCGCGGCAGTGGGAGTTCTTCATGACTTGGTCGATGACGAGCTGCGAATCACCGCGGGCGTCGAGGCGTCTGACCCCTAGCTCGATGGCGATCCGCAATCCGTTGACCAGAGCTTCGTACTCGGCCACATTGTTGGACGCCGGGAAGTGGAGGCGCAGCACGTAGCGCAAGTGCTTTCCGAGGGGCGAGATGAAGAGCAGGCCCGCACCGGCCCCCGTCTTCATCAGCGACCCGTCGAAAAACATGGTCCAGAGCTCCGGTTGGATCGGAGTCGTTGGTAGTTGTGTATCGACCCATTCGGCCATGAAATCCGCCAACACTTGGGACTTGATGGCCTTCCGAGGGGCGAACGAGATCGTTTCGCCCATGATCTCCACCGCCCACTTTGCGATTCTGCCCGAGGCCTCTCGGCACTGGATGATCTCCCCCAGGGGGAAGGATGACACCACAGTCACCGGATGGGACTCGAAGTAGTGTCGTAGCTTCCGCCTTGTCAGGATCACAGCGTACAGCAGCTTTTGAACTTGTGGGTAGCGGATCTTGGTCTCGGACAGCACTTCGCTGATGAAGTAGACCGGCCTCTGAACGGGCAATGTATGCCCTTCCTCCTGCCTCTCGACCACAATCGCGGCGCTAACCACCTGAGTGGTCGCGGCAACGTAGACCAAGAGGACTTCTCCGTCCGCCGGCGGCGCCAAGACCGGCGCCTTTGTAAGGAGTGCCTTCAGGTTGTCGAGGGCTTCCTCGGCCTCAGGGGTCCAAGCGAAGCATTCGGCCTTCCTTAAGAGGCGGTACAGAGGCAGACCTCTTTCGCCGAGGCGTGAGATGAAGCGGCTCAGGGCCGCGAGGCATCCCATGACCCTCTGTACCCCTTTTAAGTCCTTGATGGGTCCCATGCTGGTGATGGCCGCGATCTTCTCCGGGTTGGCCTCGATGCCTCGCTCGGAGACGATGAAACCTAGGAGCATGCCTCGGGGCACCCCGAAGACACACTTCTCAGGATTAAGCTTGACTCCTTTCGCCTTGAGACACCGGAATGTCACTTCAAGGTCGGAGAGGAGGTCGGAAGCCTTCCGAGTCTTGACGACGATGTCATCGACGTAGGCCTCGACCGTGCGACCGATGTGTTCGCCGAACACATGGTTCATGCACCGCTGGTACGTCGCACCTGCATTCCTCAAGCCGAACGGCATGGTGACATAGCAGTACATGCCGAACGGCGTGATGAAAGAAGTCGCGAGCTGGTCGGACTCTTTCATTCGGATCTGGTGATACCCTGAGTAGGCATCGAGGAAGGACAGGGTTTCGCACCCAGCAGTGGAATCCACGATTTGGTCGATGTGAGGCAGAGGGTAGGGAACCTTCGGACATGCTTTGTTGAGACCAGTGTAGTCTACACACATCCGCCATTTCCCCCCTTTCTTCCTCACAAGCACAGGGTTGGCAAGCCATTCGGGATGGAATACCTCTTTGATGAACCCTGCCGCCATTAGCTTGTGGATTTCTTCGCCAATCGCTCTGCGCTTCTCCTCGTCGAATCGGCACAGAGGCTGTCTGACGGGTCGGGCTCCGGCCCGAATATCCAGCGAGTGCTCGGCGACATCCCTCGGTATGCCGGGCATGTCCGAGGGACTCCACGCAAAGACGTCGGCGTTCGCGCGGAGAAAGTCGACGAGCACTGCTTCCTATTTGGGGTCGAGCCCGGAGCCGATCCGGATCTGCTTGGTGGTGTCGCCACTGGGGTCGAGGGGGACGGCCTTGACCGTCTCCGCTGGCTCGAAGTTGCCGGCATGGCGCTTCACGTCTGGGACCTCCTTGGAGAGGTTCTCCAGGTCGGCGATGAGGGCCTCGGACTCGGCGAGGGCCTCGGCGTACTCCACGCACTCCACGTCGCATTCGAACGCGTGTTTGTACGTGGGGCCGACAGTGATGACCCCGTTGGGGCCCGGCATCTTGAGCTTCAGGTAGGTGTAATTGGGGACGGCCATGAACTTCGCGTAGCATGGCCTCCCTAGCACGGCGTGGTAGGTTCCTCGGAACCCGACCACTTCGAACGTCAGGGTCTCCCTTCGGAAGTTGGAGGGTGTCCCGAAGCAGACTGGGAGGTCGAGTCGCCCGAGGGGCTGGACGCGCTTCCCAGGGATGATCCCGTGGAAGGGCGCAGCGCCTGCTCGGACGGAGGACGGATCGACGCGCAGGAGCTTGAGGGTCTCGGCGTAGATGATGTTGAGGCAGCTGCCCCCGTCCATCAGGACCTTGGTGAGCCTGACATCGCCGACAACGGGGTCGACGACGAGTGGGTATTTCCCCGGGCTTGGCACATGGTCGGGGTGGTCGGCCCGGTCGAAAGTGATGGGCTTGTCGGACCAGTCTAGGTAGACTGGCGCCGCCACCTTCACCGAGCAGACCTCCCGGCGCTCTTGCTTGCGGTGCCGAGCCGAGGTACTCGCCGCATGCCCTCCATAGATCATGTAGCAGTCGCGGACCTCGGGGAACCCCCCTGCCGGGTGATCTTCGTTCTTGTCGTCGTCGTGGGCCCTGCCACCCTCGGCGGGTGGCCCGGCCCTGTGGAAATGACGCCGAAGCATAACGCACTCCTCGAGGGTGTGCTTGACGGGCCCCTGATGGTAGGGGCACGGCTCCTTGAGCATCTTGTCGAAGAGGTTTGCACCTCCGGGGGGCTTCCGAGGGTTCTTATACTCGGCGGCGGCGACAAGGTCCGCATCGGCGGCGTCGCGTTTCGATTGCGACTTCTTCTTGCCTTTCTTCTTGGCGCCGCGCGGAGCAGACGCCTCGGGGGCTTCTTCCGATGGGCGGCCCTGGGGCTGCTTGTCCTTTCGGAAGATAGCCTCGACTGCCTCCAGGCCAGAGGCGAATTTGGTGGCGATGTCCATCAGCTCGCTCGCCCTGGTGGGGGTTTTGCGACCCAGCTTGCTCACCAGGTCGCGGCAAGTGGTGCCGGCGAGGAACGCGCCGATGACATCCGAGTCGGTGATGTTGGGCAGCTCGGTGCGCTGCTTCGAGAATCGCCGGATGTAGTCCCGGAGCGACTCCCCCGGCTGTTGCCGGCAGCTTCGAAGGTCCCAGGAATTCCCGGGGCGCACGTATGTGCCCTGGAAATTGCCAGCGAAGGCTTGGACCAAGTCGTCCCAGTTGGAAATCTGCCCCGGAGGCAGGTGCTCCAACCAGGCACGAGCAGTGTCGGAGAGGAACAGGGGGAGGTTGCGGATGATGAGGTTGTCGTTGTCCGTTCCACCCAGTTGGCAGGCAAGGCGGTAGTCCGCGAGCCACAGCTCCGGTCTCGTTTCCCCCGAGTACTTTACGATAGTAGTCGGGGGTCGGAACCGGGTCGGGAATGGCGCCCGTCGGATGGCCCGACTGAAAGCCTGCGGACCGGGTGGTTCGGGCGAAGGACTCCGATCCTCCCCGCTGTCGTAACGTCCCCCACGCCTGGGGTGATAGCCTCGGCGCACCCTTTCGTCGAGGTGAGCCCGACGGTCGCGTCGATGGTGCTCGTTGCCGAGGTGGCCCGGGGCCGCAGGCGCGGTGTTGCGCGTGCGCCCGGTGTAGACCGAGGCTTCCCGCATGAATCGGGAAGTCGCGGCACGAGGTTCCGAGGGATATCCTTGCCTTCGGGATGCAGTGCTCTCGGCCCGCCGGGCCGCGGCGCCTTCCAGGAGATTCTTGAGTTCTCCCTGGATCCGCCGACCCTCGGTGGTTGACGGCTCCGGCATCGCGCGGATGAGCATTGCTGCGGTTGCCAGGTTCTGACCGACCCCGCTGGATGCGGGCGGCGGCCTGATCCTGACGTCGTTGGCGACGCGGTGCTGGAGACCTTGGGGCAGATGACGTATTTCTCCGGCCAGGGGTTGGCCCACCCATGCCTGTCCGACGTCCCGACGGATCGGCTCAAGCGCTCCTGTTCCCTCGTTGAGCCTGGCCTGTGCCTCGCGGACTTGCTCGAGTTGTGGGTCGTAACCCCCCGCCGGAGCGGGGACCACAGCTAGCTCCCGTGGGATGTCAGCGCGAGGCACCGGCCTAGGGAGATCACCATCCTCCGGCATACCAAGATGGTTGCCTTCGGTGGGATCCCCCAGCTCGATGTGGAAACATTCGCGGCTCGGGCCGCAGCTCTCGTCGCCAAGGCTGCGGCTTCCATCGGAACAGTCGGACAGACAGTAGTCACACGCGGTCATAAAGTCCCGCACGGCACTGGGGTTGCCAAGTCCGGAGAAATCCCAACCGATGCTGGGGTCGTCATCTTCCCCGGACCCAGAGGGCCCGTAGGTCGAGACGTCCGTCAGTCGGTCCCAAGGCGACCGCATACAGAACCTCAGTGGGGTTGCACTCGCCTCAATGAGAGCGCCCGCCAAATCGAGGTCGTTTGGCGGGTGGAGGCCGAGTCGAAATGACGCAAGATGGGAGTTAGTCGTTACCTTTTGGTCGACGAGGAGCGACGTAGTCACATCGGGGACTGGTTGCGCCGTCATCTCTGGTTCGAGGGCGACGTCCTGCAGGCTTTCCGCGAGCGCGCCGGCGTCGTCTTCTTGCTCAGGGTCAGCGTGCCGCGGGGGGACGGCGCTCGCCTCCGTCTCGAACACGAGGTCGACGTCCGGCGTGCCTTCCGTCGGGGCGTCGGGGGCGTCGATTCGCTCGACGGCTGACGAAGCGCGGCCTCCCGTCTGGCCTTGACGGCTCCGCCTTCCCCTCCGTTGGCGGGGGAGAGAACGGAGCGAGCCCGAAAATAGCTCTTCCACCACGCGGGGAAGACGTCGTCGATTCCGCCGCCGGCGGGCGGGTTGTCGGCCGCCATTGTCGTGGTCGCACGGCGGTGGAAGAAGTATCATGTCGTAGCTGCCGTCGAAGGACATGAACTCGAGAGCCCCGAAACGAAGCACCGTCCCGGGCCGGAGAGGTTGCTGGAGACTGCCCATCTGGAGCTTGACGGGAAGTTGTTCGTCAGCACGCAGCAGGCCCCTACCTGGCGCGCCAACTGTCGGCGTTTCGAGACAGGGGGGTCCCTAAGCCGACGAGTGAGTGTGCTGCGTGCCCCAGCCCAGATGGGTCGAGCGCGTGGGCGAGCGCGGAGGGGGGAGAGGCGAGGCGGCCGGAGCCGAGCGTGAGAGAGGTGGAAGTCCCGCGGCCTTCGTGTTCGTCCCGCGCCCAGGTCGGGTGCGCTTGCAGTAGGGGGGTTACAAGCGTCCACGCGGGTGAGGGAAGCGAGCGGCCCCAAGAGAGCGCCTGTCCCGTCCTCGGTCCCGCGCGGCCAACCTCCTCTGAGAAGGCCCTGGTCCTTCCTTTTATAGTCGTAAGGAGAGGATCCAGGTGTACAATGGGGATGTAGCAGAGTGCTACGTGTCTAGCGGAGGGAGAGCTAGCGCCCTAGGTACATGCCAATGTGGCAGCCGAAGAGATCTGGGCACCCTGCTGGCGTGATGTCGTGGCTATCGGAGGTGCGGCGGAGCCTGATGGAGGGACAGCTGTTGGAGCGGTCGAGTCCCTGCTGACGTTGTCCTGCTGCCGTAAGAGAGCTGGGGGCCGCCGTCGTCATAGAGCTCGTGGAGCGTCATCATTGCCCCTCTGGCGGAGCTGGCCGGACGAGACGCCGGTCTTGTTCTCCGTGACCCGAGTCGATTCGGGGTAGGGTGATGATGACGTCTCCTGTTGACGTGGCGGTCTGTGCTCTAGGCAGGGCGACGTGGGGTTTCCTCCGAAGCCGAGGTTGAGTCTTGCCTTCAGTTGCCGTGGCCGAGCCCGAGCCAAGGGGTCGGGCGAGGCGGAGGTCGTTCGGCCGAGGCCAGGGCGGAGTCCGAGCCCTGGGGTCGGGCGGAGCGGAGTTCGTCGTCTTCCGGGTCTTAGCCCGAGTCCGAGCCCTGGGGTCGGGCGGAGCGGAGTTCGCCGTCTTCCGGGTCTTAGCCCGAGTCCGAGCCCTGGGGTCGGGCGGAGCGGAGTTCGCCGTCTTCCGGGTCTTAGCCCGAGTCCGAGCCCTGGGGTCGGGCGGAGCGGAGTTCGCCGTCTTCCGGGTCTTAGCCCGAGTCCGAGCCCTGGGGTCGGGCGGAGCGGAGTTCGCCGTCTTCCGGGTCTTAGCCCGAGTCCGAGCCCTGGGGTCGGGCGGAGCGGAGTTCGCCGTCTTCCGGGTCTTAGCCCGAGTCCGAGCCCTGGGGTCGGGCGGAGCGGAGTTCGTCGTGGCGCCCTTGGCAAGGCCTGATTGCCTGTCAGACTCACTCTGTCGAGTGGCACTGCAGTCGGAGTGGCGCAGGCGGCGCTGTCCTTCTGTCAGACTGGCCAGTGGAGCGGTGGAGTGACGGCGGTCACCTCGGCTCTGCCGGGGGCGCGTGTCAGGATAGAGGTGTCAGGCCACCTTTGCGTTAAATGCCCCTGCAGTTTGGTCAGTCTGTGTGGTGATTTAGTCAAGGTTGCTTCTGAGCGAAGCCAAGACCTTGGGCAAGCCGGTGATGTGTCCGCCATAAAAAGGGGGCCTCGGGCGAGACGGAAGTCTCTTGAGGTCGGCTGCCTTCGGCCGAGGCTAGGCTCGGGTGAAGCGTGATCGAGTCACTCGTGTGGACTGATCCCTGACTTAATCGTGCCCATCAGGCCTTTGCAGCTTTATGCTGATGGGGGTTACCAGCTGAGAATTAGGCGTCTTGAGGGTACCCCTAATTATGGTCCCCGACAGGAAGGTAATCGGAAAGGCTCAAGCAGAAAGGGGGGAGGAGAGACTCAAGGGCCATATGACACAAAAAGCCAGGGAACGAAGTTCACTTTATTACTTTAGGGAAGAAGCACTGAGGTATGATACATTGCGATCAACGCGTGTCAAGCACGATGTCATGAGCCGATACCCTAAGCACAACACGACTGACCACCTCGTCATAATATTCCAGCAGGTCTTCCAGCCCTTCATCCAAAAGGGACAAAGGAGGCTGATGATGTCTCGGAGACGGCGGCTGGAGCAACTCTCCCCCATCAACAGTGTCACTGCGACTTCCCTGTGAACGCCGAAATCAATGATGCCCCGAATGCGGCATGGGGCATTGTCTAAGCGCTCGACCAGGGAGGTGTTGTGGGCCCGATGTAGTCCAGAAGCAGGCCCGAATGATGACACAGTTTCTCTAGCTCAGCCCCCAAGGCTACCAGAAGAAGACAAACAAGGTAAGAAAAGATGCAAGGAAACCAAGAAAAGGTTGGAGGGCAACTGTCTTACCAATACCACGACCATCGGCTTTAGAAAGCTGCATGTGAAGCAGCTTGTCCTTGACAACCTCTTGCGATGCACAGGAAGCGTCGCAACTACCCGAAGACGCCTGAAGGAAAGGGAGAGGAGATAAGGAGCATGACCAAAGATCCAAGCAACCCGAGATCCATCAAACAACCCAGTCGAAGGTAGGCTCAAGGAAGATATTGAAGGGAGAAGGAGGCTGAGGGTGATCAGCAAGCAAACGACGACTGCCAGAGCTTATAAAGGGGGGCAAAGGTGTCTCACTCCACCCCAAAAGAAAGTGGCCCAAATGCCAAGGTAATAAATACCCTGATCACTCGAAGGGCGAAAGGACAAAACATTGTCCGATGCTTCATCAACCCCTAGGGGGAAATATTCTCCCCCAGGGGCTCGGGGGCTAATGTCGAGGATACGATCCTTGGTCCTTGGGGCCCGTCAGTCAGCGAGCACACTGGTGGAAAGCCTCTAGCAACTAGGGCCCGCTGGTCAGTCGAAGGAGATAGGTAACGTCTACCCCGAGAGAACTTTCCCCTGGACGTGAACCCCGCGGCACCGAGCCTGGGTTTGGGCATGGCGGAACTGGACAGGGGGCCGAGCGTGCCAAAGGGAAACCACTCGAATGGATCCTGCGCTTAGCCCAAGACTGACTCGTCTAAGTGACCGCCTCATTAACTACACCTGACATCGAGCCACAACAGAGGCGCCTGTCAGCTCCCACTCATGACCTATGAACCCCTCAGGCCGTAGAACACTTATGGCCTACTAGGCTCTCGGACTACGATGCATTTATGGCTCGCACATCCTCTGTCTAGTGACGCACTCGTGACCTATCGGGACTAGGCCTGAGTGCGCAGGACGTTGGCAACGCGCAACACGACAAACCGCACCAAGCCCCAGGCTATGAAGGCCAGGGGTTGTCATAGCCTGAATGATGACGCTTGGGCCCCCGCTGCCCGCGCCGTCCGCAATAAATAATATGAGACAACGAGGCGATCGCAAGCACTCGTGGCTTTACCCCATAGTAAAATAGCCATTTTTACTATCACCCGATGGCTCCTTCCTAAGGAAGCCACCATTGGTTGACCCTCTCCTTGGCCTATAAAACGAGGAGGTCGACCCCCAAACACAGGAGGTGTGGAGTTCTCTAGGACACACGACGGACATAAGGACGGATTTAAGACGAGACGACGCCTAGAAGATCGACAAACAAGAGGAGGACCTTGAGGCCGAAGCCCCGCTGCCAGGCCTGGACTTAGTTAGGACTCCACCTTGTAACCACCTCCACCACGAATAAGAGACTTTTGGGAGCCTCTCCTCACTCACTCGCCCACTTGTAACCTCTACTACGAGTTTTGATCATCAATGGTGCTGGTAGCGCAAGCCGCCGATGACTGGAAATAGGGACGTTCTGCCTGAACCCGTATAAATCTTGCGCCCATCGTGTACGCCGTCCGAAAACCGGAACACACACAATAAATTTACTTGTCGGAGCGAAGTTCGAAACACCAACAAAATTACTACTATTTTCCTATATAAAAATATAATAATAATTTGTATAAAATGCTCGCTTATATCAGGCAACATCTTCATTGGAAGTTTAAGTGTAAAATGCACCAACGGTCCTTAAACTTAGTATGTTGTGTCACTTAGGCCCTGAACTTAGAAAACTAGGAAAATATATCATTTAAACTTTGTCGACATGTGTAACGTGTAAAATCGTCTAATATCAGATTTGCTCAAACCGGATAGCGATGCGGCATATGCCATGTTAGAGCCACGTTGGAGCCTTCCCACACCTGTCGTGCACCACCTGCAGGTACGCGCAATCCCCAAACTTGGCATGCCATGACACTTAGGTCCTGAACTTGGCATTCTATGTGACTTGGGTCTGTGAACTTTCGTTAGTGCCCTCCAGCGTGCCACGCCGCATCAACATCTGGTTTAAGCAAATTCGGTTTTAGACGATTTTGCACGGGTCAACCAAGTTCAAGACATGTTTTCTTGGTTTTCTAAGTTTGGGCCCAAGTGACATATAACGTGTCAAATATAATGACCTCTGATGTATTTTACTGAAAGTTTAATACTGTCCACACAATAAGCTTGACAAAACAGAGAAATGAATGTTCAGATTGTTCTCTTCTTTAGCCTTTTACACCTTTTACAGAATATTAAATCCTTTTACTGGAAAATTTTGTACGTACAACATTGTTATCTTCGAGAGAGAAAAGAGATGCTTCCACTTTTCGGCTGGAAAATAGTCAATAAGGACTAGGAACGACAGCTCTTCTTATGTATCTATAACCGTATCTGATATTGTGCTCAATCATTCAACCACAACCACACCGAAGTGCATTGAAAAGATGGAACCATAAGAGAACCAACGTCAGAACTTTAACGCAAAGGCCGGCGTTGGATACAATAAAACAATATCTAGTACACCAGCATAAAATCTGAGATTAAAGAAGTTGGCATGCAGAGTCTACATGTCGTCTTTGTAGTATTTACTCGTAAACAAACCTAATTTTGTCCCCAATGTATAAGAGGAATTCATTTTATGTTTGGTATCCAGTTAGCTTTTCATTATTTCCCTTCCCATTTTTCTTAAATCAAGTAATCATGATAAGCTAATGCATACATCGTAATAAAATATGTATGGACATCTTTATATCTGGTCCGTTTCTATTCCCAATGCAACTTTAATAAGGTATATATGCATAGTTTACCCTCCATGTGAAAAAAGAGAGTAGATTCTACTTTATTTCTTAGTATTGAAAGAAAATAGAATATCGATATTCTTATCATGAAAATAACGGAAGCATTTGTCGTCCGTGGAATACTACTTGGCTAGAACGATTTCACTTTCACATCCCAAAATCTAGCATATGCATGACAGCGTAGAAATACCAGTGCCCTTTTGTACTGCTAGATAAGCTGCCATATGAAGCAAGCTCAATGTGTGGCTGTTGTGATCCATAAGGCCTTGTTCGGTTACATGGGATATAATCCCACCATGGATTTAATCCGGGTATGGATTGGGTGAATCCATATCTCACACTCAATCCCATGGTGGGATTAAATCCATCAACAAATCCATGTGACTTTCAAAGCTAGTTATTCTTTTGATCTATGGATTCTAATGTAAACTTGTGCAATATCTCATGGATTTGTTCCATACCTAATGGGCTATGGATAGAATCCATGTCTTCCATAGTTTAAAAAATTCCCAAACCTTTGGGTTATATTCCATGATGGGTTTAACCGAATAAAAAAAATTAAGTAGTCATGGATTATTTTGGGGCATGGATTGAGGCATGGATTTAATTCCAATCCATGCTAATCCAGAGCGGGATTGGTGTAAACGAACAAAGCCTAAGCTGTTTTGGGAAAGGTAAAATATTGGAGAAACAAACACCTGCTTATGGAACTATATATATAATGACGTTCTCAATAATGCAAATATACCGATAGTAAGAGCATCTCAACAAGGTGACCTAAAATAGTACTCTAAAATTAAAATACTACACTCCCTCGTCCCAAAATAAATTTTGTTTTACCTTTATAGTTGATTCATACAATAATTAATATAATTTTTACATATGTATCTAGATTTATCACCATCTATTTGAACATATACATAAAAATCAAGAATTAAAACAACTAATATTTTGGGGACCGAGTGAGTACACTATTCAAAGTGTTTAGACACGGCCGGCCCTGAGGGGGTGCGGCGGGTGCGACCGCACCGGGCCCCCAAAAACAGAGGGCCCATCTGGCCACTCGATGTTAGCACTTTTTTTCCCGCTAAGCATATCTACCTTAGACATAAATACGCAATGCTTTTATCGATCAGTTTCGTTTAGATTGTTAAACTAATGTATTAATTACTTATCTAATATTCACTTCGTTCCAAAATAATATTTGTTTTAACTCTTGATTTTTATGTCTATATTCAACTAGATGATGAGGAATCAACTAGAGAAGCAAAATAAATTCTATTTTGATACAGAGAGAGTATTATTTACTATACACATGATGGTTGCATCGACGGAGAGAAGATTTTTAAACTTGAAATATTTTTTGAACTATTTAAGGTCAACAATGACTTAAGAGACGTTAAATGGTTTGGTGATTATATGTATCTAAAAGAAGTTGTTGGATGAGATTGATCTTAATGGTATAAGCGATGATTTGTATCACAAAATGTTAGAAGATATTTTTAATGACGTCAGATAATAAGTATGTGTTTTTGCTATATTTTATATTTGTCATCTTATAAACTTGAAAATAGTGCATTATAATTTGTATACGTTGAATATTATATATATTGTATGTAGATGGGGCCTCCATTTCGGATTTCGCATCGGGCCCCTAAAAAGTCAGGAACGACCCTGTGTTTAGAGCACTAAAAATAAATTGCGCTCCAACATATACGCCCTAAATCATGTATTTTTGGAAGTGAATTACATTATTAAGAAAAAAATCGAGAATGATGCAGAAAACAAAGATAGGGAACTAGTGTCGGGTGCAGTATATTTGGGTCACTTCATGGAGTGCCCTATATTTTCTTAACAAAATTTATAAAATAGGACACTATTGGTATTGTTTTTATAAGTTGAGCCCTATATTTTAAGACAGAACACTGTTTAAGGCACTGTTTAAAATGCTCTAATGATAGAAACAATAGAAAGTTCTCTACACGATCCACTTAACCCCACCGAATTATAGCTAATAGCATACAATAAGATTACTATACTTGGAACATGCTTAATTGCAAGATGATAAAAGGCACGTATTTAAGGGTTAATTGATGGTTACTCGTACTCAAGATTTTAACTCTATTTTACCCTTGTTTTTCGAGCTTTGCACTGTTGCCTCTTTTTTTTGAAAAGAAACCTCTATTTACCACTATTCTGTTAAAAGCAAATAATAGTGTTAACTCAGCCCATAAAAGGATGTTCTTACCCTTTCACAATTGCCCCTCTTATTATCAATCATTTGCAAATTTACCCCCACTTTGTTATAAAAGTTTAGAGTATAAGTATGACTTAAATTCGGCAATAAATTTGAAAATCAATTATTGTTAATTCAAAATTTCAAATACTTCAAATTTAATGGAAACAAATTAAACTTTGCATTACGTTTTTATAAAGTTTTAACAAACATTTTAATTGTAATTTCGACACCATTTAATGCTATCAAAATTATAATTAAAATGTTGCTATTTTTTGTTAAACTGTACTGTTAAATTATAATTAAAATGTAATTGTATGTCATAGTTATACTCTAAACTTTTATATCAAAGAAGAGCAAATTTTCAAACAACTGATAATAAATGTTTTCATTAAATTCAAAGTATTTAAAATTTTGAATTCAAAGTAATTGATTTTTAAATTGATTGTCAGATTTATGTCATACTTACACTCCAAACTTTCATATCAAAGTGGGTGGAAATTTGTAAACTATTAATAATAATAGGGGCAATGGTGCAAGGCTACAAACATCTTTTTATAGGCTGAGTAAACACAGGTATGTGTTTATAACGGGATAGGGGCAAACAGAGGTTTCTTTTCAAAAAAATGAACAACAATGAGGCAGTGTTCGAAAAACAAGGTTAGAAATGGAGTTAAAGTCGTGAGCAAGGGCAAAGTGTCCCATTATTTAACTTCTTGTGTGAAGCTCTACCATACAGTAAGTTAACAAACAACCTCGCAAGAATAGTTTTAAAGGGGAGAAGTTATTTTTTGTTTTACAAGATGAAACCATCTAACCATAACATCTCTTGCTACTTAAATAGTACTTAATCCATCCTACTAAGTTTTTTATTCAAACTGATTAAAGACATTGTTACAAACTGAGCGTAGCTTAGTTGGTTAGGCTCCTTGTGGTAGAACCTATCCATCTAGGTTCAAGCCCTAAACTTGATATAGGTGCTCGCATTCTAGATTTACTATAGGATTTAATAGTGTCATTCTTTCACATGTAGGTGATGTGCCCCTCGATAGCGAGGCATCTATTGTGACCACATCAATCTCGAGATTTACATATCAACTCAGTTCATCAGAGTTTCTCATAGGTATAGAGAATGTATGCATGTGTTTATAAGAGTGAGTGTGCTCTCATTTATGTATATGAGAGTCACCATATGTACTAGGTCTTAAAAGAAAGATTTTATCACCTTTCCTGACTAGGAGCATATCTCTTTAATTTGGCAGGTTAGCATTTGCTCGCACTTAGATTAACTTTCGCATGAGAAAGCAATGTTCTATATCTGTGTATGTCAACTCCTAGGAAAGGTCACACCCTTAGTTGTTGCCAAGACACGCTCAAGGATTTCACCTTGGACAATAGGCTTCAGGGACCATCACGATAGGCCCACTCCACCTAAGACTTCGAGTCCTAGGGACCTTCATTAACCCTGGCCAAGGGAAGTCCCCAGCTTTAAGTAACATTATACGAGGCATCATATGCGCCAGCTTGAGGGCTTTCTAGGATTGATACACATTATAAGGCCTAGGTCCCTAAGCGTCCAAGGGCCTCTAGGGTAGTATATTCTAAGTCCCCAAGACATCTTATGCCACACACCACTAACCGGGAGGTGGGTTCCCAAGGCACCACGGGCCCTAGGGCTCCCGTGAGACTAAGGTCCTCAGGACATCATGCACTTCGAGAAACTTATAAGTACAAGTCCATGGGCCCCTTGCACCTTGGGACACCTATCTGTATAAGGCCCTGAGCCATGTGGTAGGAGAGATGTACGGGTGTAACCACCTAGTCACTTGGGTAATTACATCTAATAATCATACGGTGTGAGACATGATGATGTTGTCAATCATCCTCAGGCCTCGAGACTTGCATGGGAATCATAGGGGTTACCTAGTTAATTACTCGACAAGAAATTATTTAGAAACCAAAATTCCCTTCAGCATAATGATTAGATTACAAGACCTAGGTTATCACATTCTATAAAGAGGAGCAGACGCACAACATGCCTAACATTAGAGCTTTGGCTTCTAGGCTAGAGTCTATAGCATGTGATAGTTGGCTCCATAGCATAGGGTAAGGGTCAGAAATAGAATCCAAGGGACAAACTAAACTGAGTCATGAGTCAGCTCAACCATGGTGGGTCTCTTTCTCCAAAAAATGGATTCAATCCTCCTCTTATGTCTAGTCACCTCGGGGGACACAACTGTCATGCCACTCATCGGCACCACTGACATTAAGATGTACAACCTTTAGGTCTAACATTCTTAGGGGCTCTCCATGAAGTGTATAGGCAAAAAAATGGCCTGCCTATAGGATCATTCTAGTGGCAGACCTAGGGGGCTCTATCAGTGCCTAAGGAAGACCATACCCACGGCCGTCGTTAAGACACACATAAGGATTCTACCTAGGAAGACTAGCTTCAGAGACCACTGGTGGGACCACTCCACATGGGCCTCAAGTCCCGAGAGCCTCCCTTGACCTCGATCAAGAGGAAATGATATTATATTGGGGTGAACTTATATGATAGCCTAGCTATTGATTAGCCTAAGGCATTCCATGTCTGATACACATTATAAGGCCTAGAGCCCTTAGTACCTAGGGCCTCTAGGGTATAAAATTCTAAGTTCCTAAGACATCTCGTGCCACACGCCACTTACTAGGAGGTAAGTCCCTAGAACCCCATGTGCCCTAGGGCACCTGAGACTAAGGTCCTTAAAACATCATGCACTCGAAGACGCTTGCAGATATAGGTCCCTAGGCCCCCTCATATCCTAGGATACATATTTGTATAAGTCTTCGAGGACCCACAAACCTTGGGGCTCCTATTTATATAGCTCTTCAGGGTCCCTTGCACCCTAGGGAGCCTAGTGATATAAGCGCCTAAGTCCCCTCATGCCCTGGGACACCTGACAGTAAAGATCCCTATGACCTCTCATGTCTTTGAGTAATAATAACTGCTTGAGGTAGACCAGTCCCCAAGATCTTACAACACTTGGTTGCTCAGGGCACTTCATAGGCAATAGGGCCCCTAAAGTTCTCAAACTCATACTCTAACGGTCAAGACCCATGCCCTGCATGGCTCGAGGGTCTCCAAGAGGAGTTGAGAACCTAAGCTAGTTAAGTTTGATCTTGTTTCAAGGCAGTAGAATGTCTCAAGCCCACTAAGGATTGTATATCCCTAGAGATGGATATTATGCTAGCTTGACTTTTTATGGCTCGGCTCGTTACAGCTCGTTACTATAACGAGACAGCTCAGCTCGACTCGTTAAACTAATGAACTAAACATCTGGCTCGACATGGCTCGTTAGAGAGCTCAAGCTAGCTCGATAGGCTCACGACCCACCCCAACTAAACACAAAGATCCATGTGAAAATACATAACAGAAAACACAACCATAGTTTAAGTGTTTAACACTCCAAATCCAAAACCATGATAACATAATTGCTGTGCTATCGTCCTAGGTTCTAACTTCCAATATTAAATCAAACAACCAAATATGCAGTAGAGTTATAGATTTACAAACCCTTATTATAACAAGATAGCAACAATCATCATTGTAGAGCAATTCATTGTCCACTCCACAAATATGTAACATTTGATTGCACAACACTAATGTTGTATGCTGCTAGCAACCACAAGTTCACAAAAACACAACCAATAATCAAATATTAAATATGAATGCAAGAATGTAGCAATGAAATAATGCAAAATTTTGTTCACATGTCACATCCACACATGTCCATATCATAGATCGTAACAACGAGAGGGCGAGACTATGAGACATGAGACGACACCGATGACTAGACAAACTTGTATTGTGGCTTGGCTTGGCTCGCTTGGCTCACGAGTTAGCTCACGAACTGGTTCATTAGAGAACCGAGCTAGAATGTTGGCTTGGCTCGCTACAAAATTAAAACGAGCAAGTCAAGCAGAGCCACTAACAAGTCAAGTTGAGCGAGTTATCGAGCCAAGAGTATTTTGTCTAGTTCTATATAGCCATGGGAGATGGTACCCATATCTAAGGGCCTAAAGATTGTCCCTTAACAACAATTTATTAGATAAGTTTTGAGTACAACACATTTGTTGGCGTTTCGGACCCGCGAGGACCGTCAACCGACCAGTAAATTTGTTGCTGCGTGTCCCTGCCCAGATGGGTTGATGCAAGATGGAACACATGAGGGAAATGAGGCTTATGTTATCTCGCACCGGGGTGCTCGTAGTAGGGGTTACAAGCGTCGCGAGAGAGCGAGGGCGAGAGCGAGAGAGAGAGAGAGAGAGTCCCTGCGTGCGTCCATCTCTGCCTGTCTCGTCTGCCCTGCCTCCCACTATGTCGACGTCTCTGTGTGTGTGTCCACGTTTGTCCACCTGAACGTGTGTTAACATGAACGTCAACGTGAACCTCAACATCAACCTCCTTTAGGAAGGCCCTGGACATCCCCTTTTATAGATACAAGGAGATGTCCAGCTGTACAACGGGGTGTAGCTATGCGCTACGTGGCTGGCGGGGAAGTGCCTTGAGCCCTGTACACGAGCTAAAGTGGCCGTTGGAGAAGCGCCTTGAGCCCTGTAGAAACACAGCTGTCGGGCGGCATGGATCCTGCTGACGTTGTCTTGCTTCCGTAAGGAGGTGAGAACCCTCGACGTCATGGATGCACGCGGGGAACCATCATTACCTGCTATCGGAGTAGTTTGATGTGACTCCGGTCTTGTTCCTTCATAGCAAAGGATGGCTAGCTAGCGGTAGGGTAATGATGTCTCCCCTGTAGCGTAGTCGGTCCGAGGCCCAAATCGGGCGAGGCGGAGACTTATCCTGAGGCCGAGGCCTGGGGTTGGGTGAGGCGGAGACCTTCTCCCGAGGCCGAGGCTGAGGCCGAGGCCTGAGGTCGGGCGAGGCAGAGCTCCCTGCTGCGCCCGAGGCTGAACTCGGGAGAGGTCACGACTTATTGTTGCTAGTCTTACCCTGGTGGTTGGCACAGTAGCCAGAGCAGGGTGAATAGCGTTGTTTTCCTGTCAGATCGGTCAGTGAAGGGGCGAAGTGACTGCGGTCACTTCGACCTTTCCGACTAAGGCACGCGTGTCAAGATAAGGTGTCAGGCGATCCCCGCATTAAATGCGCATGCAATACGGTCGGCTGGTAAGGCGATTTGGCCAAGGTCGCTGCACGACAAAGTCTGCCCGAGCTGGGCTTCGGGCAAGCCGAGGGTGCGTCTGCTGACTGAGGAGACCCTCGGGCGAGGCGTGAATCCGTCCGGGACTACTGTTCCCACCCGAGGCTGGGCTCGGATGAGGTCGCGTCCCTCGGTAGACGTGGCCTTGATTTGAACCGCGCTTTATCAGCCGTGTGTGGTTTGTTCTCAAGATGTTTTCCAGCCGTATTAAGGAGCATTGGGGGTACCCCTAATTACGGTACCCGACAGTAGCCCCCGAGCCTCAAAGGGAGTGCGGGCACTCGCTTGGAGGTCCTGCCGTATTTTTGCAAGGGGACTTAGCCCTTCTCGGTTATGTTTGGTTCCGGTGGGTGCGCGCGAGCGCACCCGCTGGGCGTAGCCCCCGAGGCCTCGGAGGAGTGGTTTGACTCCTCTGAGGTCTTAATTCTTTTTTGCGATGCCTCGGTCAGCCTTGTTGTTTCCTCATGCGGCCTGGCCGTAGCCCGGGTGCAAGGCCAGGCTCCGAGTTTTCACGCTGGTTTGTTGACGTGGTCAACAGTTCGGCCGTAGCCTGGTGCGAGAGCAGCCCCCGAGCCTCTACACGGAGCGAGAGGACGACCAAGGACCGTCTCGACTTTTATTGTATGCCCCTTCGTCGCCTTTCCGCAAGGAGGAAGGGGGGGAAAGCGCCATGTTACCCTCGGAGGGCACCGAACATGGTGTCTCCAGTGAGTTGCTAGCGGGTGATCCGAGTGGACGCCCGAGCCCCGTTCGATAAGGGTTGGATAGTGGACCAGAGGCGCGTTCCAAAAGTACATGCAGGTGATTTGCCGGACCTAGACCCATTCGATAGGGTCCGAGGGCTCGACGCCTCCCTCCGGTGGGATTCCGTTACAATCGTTCCTGCTGGTCTCGGAAATGTCCTAGGGTACCTCGGGAGCGTAGCCCGAGCCTCGGCCATGTAACGGACGTACCCAGGGTCATCCCTGACTCTGCGTGCTCTGGGGCGGCTGTCGAACCCTTCCGAGGGGCCAGCCTTCGAACCCCTGATCAGTAATGGGCTCGGAGCCCGAGTGCTCTAGGGCGGTTGCCGAACCCCGGAGGGCACAACCTTCTAACCCCTGATCAGTAGGAGGGCTCGGGCCCGTTTCCTTCGCTAGGAAGGATCCTTTTTCGAAATATCCCCTTTCCCGGTCCCTGTGGCAAGAGAGAGAGAGAGGGAAAGAAAAAAGACATGAATTTAAATAAGGCGACACACCTTTTTTGACGCGGTCATCATGACGGAGGCGAAACGGCGCCCGCTTCTCCTGCCGGAGGTGTCGCTTGCCCTGCCAAGGAGTTAATGCGATGGGACGGGCGATTCGCGGGGCGTCTGTTGTGCGTGCATGAGTCGTTCGAGGAATGGAACACGGGTGCGTCGTCTTTACTCCGTGGGAGAGGGCTCCCTTGTCGTTTCAGGAGAGGGCGCGGGCCTGTAGGTGATTGGACCGCTGCTTCCGCCCATCTGTTGCTGCAATTACTATCGGCCCGGCTCTGGTCATATCAATCGTCGTGCCTATCCCCGCGGCTGACTGACTCGTGATCGTTGCACTCAATTGGCACTGTTGGGTCACGCGCAGGGCTGCCTCGAGTCGCGACACTGGTTCTGCAGTCGAGAAGACGCGGCATTGGTGCGAGTGGCAGTGTGGTTTCCTTGCATGTAGTAACGGTTGCGCCGGTTACATGACCTGTGGGCCCGGGCCTCCATGCTGGACTGCCGGATGCGACGAAGCCGAAAGGGTGCACAACCGTGGTGCGGTTGCATGCTTCCTGCGTGGTGGTCCGCCCTTTCGACCGCTGGTCTCGACGAGGATGGGGGAATGCTTATAACCGCGAGACGGTTACATGCTTCGTGTGCGGCGATTTGGCTTCTTTCGTTTCGGGTCAGCTCGCATGATGTGTGGGGCCCAGCCCCCGCGTCGGAGGGTGAGAACCCTAGAGCGCGTCGGTGGAGATTTTGCCCGTGACGCTTAGGGGTGCGAGTGAGGAGATCTGCCTTTAAAAAGGGGTCGATCCCCCTGGCAGTAGCCATGCCTTCACACTCCTCGCATTCATCATGCCCTTCCACCTTCCGAGCCCCTAGATGGGGTGCACCTGTGTTGCCTTCTTTTTGCTGCTATTTGAGGAGCGTGACCCCGTGGGGGTTGGCACTCTTCAGTCACCGCTCGGCTTCAAGGATTTTCATTAGGCAGCCCGGCTGCAGTCCCCCGCCGGCGGTCACCCAGGATGATGACCGCAGGCCTCGTGGTGGGGAAGAGCGAGCCAGGCTGTGGCCTCCCCCTGCCCTCAGCTTCAAGGATGTTCATCAGCCATGCTGGGGAGGAGGGTGCGCTGAGTCGGGGCCCGCCTCCGTGCGGGCAGCGGCCCGCTCCTTCCCTCAGCGATTGGGGGAGAAGGGTGCTCGCCGTTCGTGGCGCTGGCAGCTGCCGCGTGTCTGGCTCCCCGGCCTGAGCGGCTCTGGCGCTACTTCCGGTGCCACCTCCTACCGCTGGGGCGGAGCGCGGCTGCCCGTCCACCGCTCGGGTGTCAGTCGCGCCGTGCGCGGGCCGGCCACGTCCAGGTCCTCCTTGCGCCGTCGGCTGCACCGGGGGGTCGCACAACACGTTGTACGCCACGAGGGCGGTACTCGTGTTCTGGGACGATCCCGTTCTCGTTCTTGTGGCGAGGACGGGAGTGAGAACCTGCTAGTGCACTTTGGGGCGGCCGCCGTTCGCCGGTGCGGTGTTGGTGGGCAGGTGGCTGCTGTCATCGGTGCTGAGGTGGTGGTCGCCATAGGTGAGGCTTCCTCCGCCGAAGCGGTTGCCTCCGCCGACGAGACCGTCAGTGCCACATGCGCTCTGGGCCTCCGGCTCTTTGGCTTTAATGGCTGGTTCTCGTCCCCCGTGAGGGGACGTGAACGAGGGCCTTTTAGCAGTAGCGTTTGCCCTGAGGCCATCGTTGCTGCTGTCTAGCCGCCCGAGGCGGAGGTCGTTGTCGCGCTGCTGGTGTAGTGGTCGCCGGCGAGCCACCTAGAGTTTGTTATCCCGCCGGCCTTCTGGTGTAGAGGTTGTTCATTCCTGCGGGAATGGACCCAGAGTCCCGTTTGTAATGGTACCCTCTTGAGAGCGAGATGTAATAGCTTTAAGTACTAAGACATCTGCCGTAGGTCGGGACAACCGCCGAGGGTGCTGCCGACGTCTAAGTCTAGGTACCATTGTTACCCCAAGTACGTGTGTTTGTTCTTTGTGGCTGCTGAGGCCTGAACATTTTGGTATAAAGCCATGTTTTTTTCCTCTTGTTTCGAGCATTAGGACTTGTTCGTCGGTAGCAGAATCACTTATCCGAGCGTGAGCAACCTTTCGCGGAAGGTGACGAGTGAGGTATTCGTATCCCGGAGGTGTAGGGGTCCCTCGGCTCGATCGGCCTTGCCGTTCAAGGTCTCTCTCGCTCGTCATTCGGATTCCGTTATCGACGCAGTCGAAAGGCACGAAAGTCGTTTTGGCAAAAAACTTTTCCGAGGAAAGTTTTGACGTAGAGGGGGCTTCCCCTTTCTAGACCCGAGGCAACCGCTCGGGCCGGGACCCTTGCGGAGGGTCTGGCCGTGGTCGTCGGGTCTGCCCGGTCTGCCCGAGCCATGGCCTCACAGCAGCGTGCCCGGGCCGAGGGTATGTTTTGCCCGCTTTGTGACTTTATTTTTGTCTCCATTCTTCTCCTTGCGTCTGAAGAATGTTGTCCTGCTGTCTGCAAGGTTCGAGGCGGCTCTTAGCGAGTGCGTCAAGAACTGTAAGGCGCTTGCCGAGGCGGCTGAGCAGAAGGAGGCCGAGCGCATGGCCATGTCCGAGGCCATCTCGGCTTTCTGCCAGGCCTTTGGCCTCGACGGCGTCCCCTCGAGTAGCTCCCCCCAGAATCACCTGCGCGCCTTGGGCAGCCATATGCGCAACAGACTCCGCGGGGCGCTGCACCACGGCGTTAGGAGGGCCTTCGCCGTGCTCGCTTCCCACTACGACGTGGATCTGGAGCGGGTCAGCGAGGGGTACTACTTACCCGACGAAGAGGAGGTTGCCTTAGCCGAGGTCCAGAGGCTTGACGTGGCTATCGAAGGCCCAAGTACGGCGCTGGCTTCCTCCTTTGAGGTGGAGGTCCTTCCGCCCGTGTCGCCGCCTGAGGCCGTGCCAGATTCTGTCGAGGGTGGAAATGATGCCGAGCGTGCTGCTCCTCCCCCTGCCGATGTCTGAGCCTGCAGGAACAGTTTGTTCTAAGTATGCGTATGTTTTTTGCGGCCGCCGAGGCCTAAACATTTTAATTGTCGGTTTATAAAGCTGTGTTTTCTTTCCTCTCGTTTCGTGTGTTAGGACTTGTTCGATAGCTGAATCGCTTATCCGAGCGTGAGTTACTTTTCGCGGAAGGTGATGAGTGAGGTATCCGTATCCTGGAGGCGTAGGAGTCCCTCGGCTCGGTCGGCCTTGCCGCTTACGTGTTCTCCCGTCGTTTTTTAGGATTCTGTTATCGACGCAGTCGAAAAGGCACGAAAGTCGTTCTGGCAGAAAAGTTTTTGAGCGTTAGGACTTGTTCGGTAGCAGAATCGCTTATCCGAGCGTGAGTTCCTTTTCACGGAAGGTGATGAGTGAGGTATCCGTATCCCGGAGGCGTAGGAGTCCCTCGGCTCGGTCGGCCTTGCCGTTCAAGGTCTCTCTCGCTCGTCTTTAGGATTCTATTATCAACGCAGTCGAAAAGCGCGAAAGACGTTCTGGCAAAAGACTTTTCCGAGGAAAATTTTGACGCAGAGGGGGTTCCCCCCTTCTAGCCCCTGAGGGAGGGTCGGGCTTTGCCGAGGCAAGGCTGATCCTTCCTTGATGGTTAGACTTTATTTATGCATGTAAAGAAAGCGAGATACATGAACGACTTGAAACATTTTAAGGGTAAAAGCGACGTAGCTGTTGGATGTTCCAAGCGTTGTTGTAGACCTCGCCTTGATCGTTGGCCAGCTTGTATGTCCCGGGCTTCAAAATCTTGGCGATGATGAAGGACCCTTCCTAGGGAGGAGTAAGCTTGTGGCGCCCTCGGGCGTCTTGTCGCAGCCGAAGTACCAAGTCTCCCACTTGGAAGCCTCGGGGCCGAACCCTTCGGGCGTGGTAGCGTCGCAGAGACTGTTGATATCGCGCCGAGTGTAGTAAGGCCACGTCCCGAGCTTCTTCCAGCTGGTCCAATGAATCTTCTCGGCTGGTCTGGTTGCTTTGGTCGTCGTAAGCCTTTGTCCTCGGGGAACCGTATTCTAAATCTGTGGGTAGGATGGCCTCGACCCCATAGACTAGAAAGAACGGCGAGAAACCCGTGGCCCGGCTCGGCGTTGTCCTCAGACTCCAGACCACCGAGGGTAGTTCTTTTATCCACCGCTTGTCGAACTTATTGAGGTTGCTATAGATCCTCGGCTTTAGTCCCTGCAAAATCATACCGTTGGCGCGCTCCACCTGCCCATTTGTCATTGGGTGAGCTACGGCGGCCCAGTCCACATGGATGTGGTGGTCTTCGCAGAAGTCTAGGAACTTCTTCCCAGTGAACTACGTGCCATTGTCGGTGATGATGGAGTTCGGGACCCCAAAGCGATGGATGATATTTGTGAAGAACGCCACCGCCTGCTCGGACCCGATGCTAGTTAAGGGTAGGACCTCGATCCACTTGGAGAATTTGTCGATGGCGACCAGTAGGTGCTTGAAGCCCCTGGGTGCCTTCTGCAAGGGACCGACGAGGTCCAGACCCCATACGGCAAATGGCCAAGTGATGGGTATTGTTTGCAGGGTCTTAGCGGGCAGGTGTGTCTGTCTCGCGTAGAATTGACACCCTCGGCAGGAGCGTACAATCCTAGTGGCGTCGGCCACCGCTGTTGGCCAGTAGAAACCTTGTCGGAAAGCGTTTCCCACGAGGGTCCGAGGTGCTGCATGGTGACCGCAAGCCCCCGAGTGTATTTCTCGTAACAACTCTTGTCCTTGGGCGACGGATATGCATCGTTGGAGAATGCCTGAGGGGCTGCGGTGGTACAACTCTTTTTCATCACCCAGTAAAATGAACGACTTGGCGCGCCGAGCCAGTCGCCAAGCTTCGGCCTTGTCAAGGGGCAGCTCTCCTCGGAGGAGATATTGCAGGTACTGGGTCTGCCAGTTTTGGTTTGGCACGACCCCATTCCGCTCTCCCTCGATGCGCAAGGCCTCACCCTCAGCGGCCGAGGGTACCTCGGGCTGGGCCGAGGTCTCGTCGGGTTTGGGCGCGTCGTCGAGTTTCACGGATGGTTGATATATGTCCCTGGAGAAGACGTCCGGGGGAACTATCGTTCGCCCCGAGGCTATTTTAGCCAGCTCATCCGCGGTCTCGTTGTACCGTCGAGCAACATGGTTGAGTTCCAGCCCGTGGAACTTATCCTCCAAGCGCCGAACTTCGTCGCAATAGGCCTCCATTTTTTGATCGCGGCAGTGGGAGTTCTTCATGACTTGGTCAATGACGAGCTGCGAGTCGCCCCGAGCATCGAGGCGCCGAACCCCTAGCTTGACGGCGATGCGCAACCCATTAACCAAAGCCTCGTACTCGGCCATGTTGTTTGATGCCGGAAAATGGAGGCGCAGCACGTAGCGTACATGTTTCCTGAGGGGTGAGATGAAGAGCAAGCCAGCACATGCTCCTGTTTTCATCAGCGACCCATCGAAGTACATGGTCCAAAGTTCGGCCTGGATTGGAGCTGTCGGCAACTGGGTGTCGACCCATTCAGCCAGGAAGTCCACCAAGACTTGGGATTTTATGGCCTTCCGAGGGGCAAATGAAATTGTTTCGCCCATGAGTTCCACTGCCCATTTTGCTATCCTACCCGAGGCCTCTCGGCACTGGATGATCTCTCCCAGGGGGAAGGATGACACCACAGTCACCGGATGAGACTCGAAGTAGTGTCGCAACTTTCGTCGTGTCAGAATTACTGCGTACAATAGCTTCTGGAGTTGTGGGTAGCGGATCTTGGTCTCGGATAGCACCTCACTGATGAAGTAGACCGACCTCTGGACGAGCAGTGCATGCCCCTCTTCTCGTCTCTTGACTACGATCGCGGCGCTGACCACCTGAGTGGTTGCGGCTACGTAGATCAAGAGGGCTTCTCCCGCAGCGGGGGGCACCAAGATGGGCGCGTTAGTAAGGAGTGCCTTTAAGTTTCCGAGGGCTTCCTCGGTCTCGAGGGTCCAAGTGAAGCGCTCGGCCTTCCTTAAGAGGCGGTACAAGGGTAATCCTTTCTCGCCAAGGCACGAGATAAAGCGGCTTAGAGCCGCAAGGCATCCCATGACCCTTTGTACTCTTTTTAAATCTTTGATGGGCCCCATGTTGGTGATGGCTGCGATTTTCTCTGGGTTGGCCTCGATGCCTCTTTCGGAGACGATGAACCCCAGGAGCATGCTTCGGGGGACTCCGAAGACACACTTCTCGGGATTGAGTTTTACGCCTTTTGCACGCAGGCACCCGAAAGTCACTTCGAGGTCGGAGAGGAGGTCGGAGGCTTTTCTTGTCTTGACAACGATGTCATCGACATAAGCCTCGACCGTTCTGCC
This sequence comes from Zea mays, assembly GCF_902167145.1. NCBI lineage: Eukaryota > Viridiplantae > Streptophyta > Magnoliopsida > Poales > Poaceae > Zea > Zea mays. The sequence continues at coordinate 202,787,192 of NC_050098.1, forward strand.
GATGTGCTCCCCGAACACATGGTTCATGCACCTTTGGTAGGTTGCACCTGCATTCCTCAAGCCAAATGGCATAGTAATATGACAATACATGCCAAAGGGTGTGATGAAAGAAGTCGCGAGCTGGTCGGATTCTTTCATCTTGATTTGGTGATAACCTGAATAGGCGTCGAGGAATGACAGGGTTTCGCACCCAGCAGTGGAGTCCACAATTTGATCGATGCGAGGCAAAGGGTAGGGAACCTTTGGAAATGTTTGTTTAAACCAGTGTAGTCTACGCACATCCTCCATTTCCCACCTTTTTTCTTCACAAGAACAAGGTTAGCTAACCATTCGGGATGGAATACCTCTTTGATGAACCCTGCAGCCATCAGCTTGTGGACCTCCTCGCCTATGGCCCTGCGCTTCTCTTCATCAAAACAGTGCAGGTGCTGCTTCACGGGTCGGGCTCCGGCTCTGATATCCAGCGAGTGCTCGGCGACATCCCTCGGTATGCCTGTCATGTCCGAGGGACTCCACGCAAAAATTTCGGCATTTGCGCGGAGAAAGTCGATGAGCACTGCTTCCTATTTGGGGTCGAGCTCGGAGCCGATCCTGACGTGCTTGCAAGCGTCGTTGCTGGGGTCGAGAGAGACGAATTTAACCGCCTCGGCTGGTTCGAAGTTGCCGGTGTGGCGCTTCGCATCAGGCGCCTCCTTGGAGAGGCAATCCAGGTCGGCGATGAGGGCCTCAGACTCGGCGATGGCCTCAGCGTACTCCACGCATTCCACGTCGCACTCGTAAGCGTGGCGGTACGTGGATCCGACGGTGATGGTCCCGTTGGGACCTGACATCTTGAGCTTGAGGTACGTGTAGTTGGGGACAACCATGAACTTGGCGTAGCACGGTCTTCCTAACACCGCATGATAGGTCCCTCGGAACCAGACCACCTCGAACGTGAGGGTTTCCCTGCGGAAGTTGGAGAGAGTTCCGAAGCAGACGGGCAAATCAAGTTGCCCAAGGGGCAAGACGCGCTTACCGGGGACGATCCCGTGAAAGGGTGCTGCACCGGCCCAGATCATGGACAGATCTATCCCCAAGAGCCCTAGGGTCTCGGCGTAGATGATGTTAAGGCTGCTGCCTCCGTACATGAGGACCTTGGTGAGCCTAGCGTTGCCGATGACGGGGTCGACGATGAGCGGGTACCTTCCTGGGCTCGGCACATAGTCGGGGTGGTCGCCTTGGTCAAAGGTGATGGGCTTGTCGGACCAGTCTAGGTAGACCGGCGCCGCTACCTTCACCGAGGAGACCTCCCGGCGCTTCTGCTTGCGGTGCCGAGCTGAGGCGTTCGCCACCTGTCCGTCGTAGATCATGAAGCAGTCGTGGACCTCCGGGAACTCCTCTTCCTTGTCGCCCCCTTCTTGTTGTTGCCTTGGTCCTTGCCACCTTCTGCCGAGGGTCCCGCCTTGATGAAGTAACGCCGGAGCATGTCGCACTCCTCAAGGGTGTGCTTGACGGGACCCCTCTGATAGGGGCATGAGTCCTTGAGCATGTTGTCAAACGTGTTGACTCCTCTGGGAGGCTTCCGAGGATTCCTGTGCTCGGCAGCAGCGACGAGATCCGCGTTAACGACGTCGTGCTTTGCTTGCGCCTTGTTCTTGGCCTTCTTTTTTGAGCCACGCTGGACGGACGCCTCGGGGGCGTCTTCCTTCTGTCTTCCTTGAGGCTGCTTGTCCTTTCGGAAGATGGCTTCGACCGCCTCCTGACCAAAGGCGAACTTGGTGGCTATGTCCATCAATTCGCTCGCCTTGGTGGGAGTCTTGCGCCTCAGTTTGCTCACCAGGTCGCGGCAAGTGGTGCCGGCGAGGAACGCCCCGATGACGTCCGAGTCGGTGATGTTGGGCAGCTCGGTGCGCTGCTTCGAAAACCGCCGGATGTACTCTTGCAGGGATTCCCCTGGCTGCTGGCGGCAGCTTCGGAGGTCCCATGAGTTCCCAGGGCGCACGTACGTACCTTGGAAGTTTCCCGCGAAGGTCTTGACCAGGTCGTCCCAGTCGGAGATCTGCGCAGGAGGCAGATGCTCCAGCCATGCCCGAGCAGTGTCGGAGAGGAAAAGGGGGAGGTTGCGGATGATGAGGTTGTCGTCATTCGTCCCTCCCAACTGGCATGCCAGTCGGTAATCCGCAAGCCACAACTCCGACCTTGTCTCCCCTGAGTACTTGGTGATGGTAGTCGGGGCTCGGAACCGGGCCGGGAACGGCGCCCATCGTATGGCCCGGCTGAAGACCCTCGGACCTGGCGGTTCGAGCGAGGGGCTTCGGTCCTCCTCACTATCGTAGCGTCCTCCGCGCCTGGGTTGGTAGCCTCGGCGCACCCTCTCTTCGAGGCGGGCTCGATGGTCACGGCGGTGCTGCTCGTCGCCGAGGCGATCCGGGGCTGCGGGCGTCCCGTCCCGCGTGCGCCCGGTGCGGACCGAGGTCTCCCGCATGAGTCGGGAGGACGTTGCGCGATGCTTTGAGGGGCACCCTTGCCTTCGGGAGGCAGAGCTCTCGGCTCGTCGGACCGCTGCGTTTTCCAGGAGACCCTTGAGTTCGCCCTGGATACACCGCCCCTCGGTGGTGGATGGCTCCGGCATTGCTCGGAGTAGCATCGCCGCTGCAGCTAGATTCTGGCCGACCCCGCTGAAGGCTAGGGACAGCCCTGCCCTGGCTTCGTCAACGATACGACGCTGGACGTCTCGGGCCCGATGACGCGCTCCTCCGGCAAGTGCTCGGCCTGCCCACTCCTGCTCGATGTTTTGTCGGAGCTACACAAGCCGCCCCGCTTCTTCGTCGAGCTTGGCCTGCATCTCGCGGAATTGCTCGAGCTGCGTGTCCTGACTCCCCGCAGGGACTGGGACCACAGCTAGCTCCCGTGGGATGTCAACGCGAGACGCAGGCACAAGGGCGTTGTCATCTTGCGGCATGCCGAGGTGGTTGTATTCGCCGTGATCCCCCTGATTGATGTGGAAACACTCGCGACTTGGGTCGCAACCCTCGTCGCCGAGGCTGTGGTCATCGTCGGAGCAACCGGAGAGGCAGTAGTCACATGCGGACATGAAGTCTCGCATGGCACCGGGATCACTGAGTCCAGAGAAATCCCAACCGAAGTCGGAGTCGTCGTCTCCCTCGGAACCCGCGGGTCCGGAGGTTGAGACGGCCGTCAGTCGGTCCCAAGATGACCATATAGGATACCCTAGAAGGTCAGGGTATGCCCTTGCGAAAGCGCTCACCGAAGCGGGGTCGCTTGGTGGATCGAAGCTGAATCTAAAAGGGACAGGGTGGAAAACGGACGGTACCTTTTGGTCGATGGACGGTGGTGAAGTCGTGTCGGGGACAGAATGCACCGTTATCTCAGGTACGAGGCTAACGCCCAGCAAGTCCTTCGCGAGGGTGCTGGTGTCATCAGTCCGCTTAGGGTTGGCACGTAGCGGGGAAGCAACACCCGTCGTTGTCTCAGGTGCAAGGACAACACCCGACATGTCCCCCGCAGGGGTGCCGGCGTCGTTGACTCGCTCTGGTCCGACAGCCGACGAGGTGCCGTCTCCTGCCTGGCCACGGTTGCCCCGTCTCCTCCTCCTCCTCCAGCGAGGAGGGTGGTGGGGCAAACCCGGGTGTTCCTCTTCTGCCACGGTGGGAAGTCGTCGTCAAGTTCACCATCGCCGGGCGGGCCGACGACCGTTGTTGTTGTCGCGCTGCGAGGGGAGGAGTACCATGTCGTAGCTGCCGTCGCGGGACATGAACTCGAGACTCCCAAAGCGGAGAACCGTCCCCGGCTGAAGAGGCTGCTGGAGACTACCCATCTGGAACTCAACGGGAAAGTGTTCGTTAACACGCAGCGAGCCCCTACCTGGCGCGCCAACTGTCGGTGTTTTAGACCCGCGAGGACCATCAACCAACCAGTAAATTTGTTGCTGCGTGTCCCTGCCCAGATGGGTTGATGCAAGATGGAACACAAGAGGGAAATGAGGCTTATGTTATCTCGCACCGGGGTGCTCGTAGTAGGGGTTACAAGCGTCGCGAGAGAGCGAGGGCGAGAGCGAGAGAGAGAGAGAGAGTCTCTGCGTGCGTCCGTCTCTGCCTGTCTCGTCTGCCCCGCCTCCCACTATGTCGACGTCTCTCTGTGTGTGTCCACGTATGTCCACCTGAACGTGTGTTAACGTGAACGTCAACGTGAACCTCAACATCAACCTCCTTTAGGAAGGCCCTGGACATCCCCTTTTATAGATACAAGGAGATGTCCAGCTGTACAACGGGGTGTAGCTATGCGCTACGTGGCTATCGGGGAAGTGCCTTGAGCCCTGTACACGAGCTAATGTGGCCGTCGGAGAAGCGCCTTGAGCCCTGTAGAAGCACAGCTGTCGGGCGACATGGATCCTGCTGACGTTGTCTTGCTTCCGTAAGGAGCTGAGAACCCTCGACGTCATGGATGCACGCGGGGAACCATCATTACCTGCTATCAGAGTAGTTTGATGTGACTCCGGTCTTGTTCCTTCGTAGCAAAGGATGGCTAGCTAGCGGTAGGGTAATGATGTCTCCCCTGTAGCGTAGTCGGTCCGAGGCCTAGGTCGAGCGAGGCGGAGACTTCTCCTGAGGTCGAGGCTAGGGTCGGGCGAGGCTGTGACTCCTCCTGAGGCCGAGGCTGAGGCCAAGGCCTGGGGTCGGGCGAGGCGGAGACCTTCTCCCGAGGCCGAGGCTGAGGCCGAGGCCTGAGGTCGGGCGAGGTGGAGCTCCCTGCTGTGCCCGAGGCTGAACTCGGGAGAGGTCACGACTTACTGTTGCTAGTCTTGCCCTGGTGGTTGGCACAGTAGCTGGAGCGGGGTGAATAGCGCTGTTTTCCTGTCAGATCGGTCAGTGAAGGGGCGAAGTGACTGCGGTCACTTCGACCTTGCCGACTGAGGCACGCGTGTCAGGATAAGGTGTCAGGCGATCCCCGCATTAAATGTGCATGCGATACGGTCGGCTGGTAAGGCGATTTGGCCAAGGTCGCTGCACGACAAAGTCTGCCCGAGCTGGGCTTCGGGCGAGCCGAGGGTGCTTCTGCTGACTGAGGAGACCCTTGGGCGAGGCGTGAATCCGTCCGGGACTACTGTTTCCGCCCGAGGCTGGGCTCGGATGAGGTCGCGTCCCTCGGTAGACGTGGCCTTGACTTGAACTGCGCTTTATCAGCCGTGTGTGGTTTGTTATGAAGATGTTTTCCAGTCGGATTAAGGAGCATTGGGGGTACCCCTAATTACGGTACCCGACAACATTTAAATGGGATGGGCAACATTGCGGGTCTGATGTAGAGTACAGGGCACTTGAGACTACTATACAGTGTGTACTGGCCTATAGCTATGCGTGCATATGCAAAGTGTACAATAAAATAAAATAAAGTGTTAAGGGACACTCTGGCCACCAATTTCATTATGTCAAGCACCACATACCTTAGCGTCCATAGACACCATATTATCATGGTTGCCCCTTTGGCAGGTTTGGTAGTCACCTCGAGAAGAGAAGACTACGACCAAATCTGTGTATCTCATGAAATATAAAAAATGACCTTATGACCACGCCTTCACCCTAAATTTCACTCAGAGGACAGGTGTACCTAGTACAACTATGCACGCGTTCACTTGCATTTAAGACAATATTTGGTCGGACAATCATATCTGGCTTCTAGGGAATGTAAAATCCATATAGCCATGACTTGAAAGTACAATGGTACTTTCATATAATAAAAGGAATGAGAAATTGTGCTAAATACCATTAATGCACTCATGCTCACTTTGTGCAGGCCCCCATAAAGTCACTTCAATGGGTATGATTATATTGGTAAACGTCTGATCTACGTCGCATGACTATAAGGTAGAGGACTTGTCATTATGCAGGATTGAGGAAGGACGAGGGCAGTTAGCCCAATGACAAGTAAAGCCCATGAGTAGGACATACATACAAGATCACCACTCCTTTGGATATAAAAGGGAGGGGTAGAGTAGCATTTAAGGGGATCCCTCATCAAGTTCCACTCAGGTTTTTATACTCCAGTCTTCACCAAATACTAGTCCAATGTGATGAATTTGATTTGGCCAAGGAAACTACAATTAGAGTCGGTCTAACCCTCCAAAACACTATCATCCTATAGGTAGTCTTGGAGTCCCCTTGTGTTAGGGTTTGTAATCTTGTGTATCATCTGCATAATATCAACACATGAACAACAAGAGGACTTGAACTGCATCTTGAACCTCTATAAAAATTTGTGTGTATTAGGGGGTGTTTGGATGCAACTCACTAAAATTTAGTCCCATCATATAGGAAATATTAAATATTGTCTAATTACCAAACTAAGTAATTACACATGTTAGGACTAAACATTAAGATGAATCTATTAAACCTAATTAGTACATGGTTCACACATGTGATGCAGTAAATATTTGTTAATCATAGATTAATTAGGATTAATAAATTTGTCTCGTCATTTAGTCTTCATCTATGTAATTAATTTTACAATTAAACTACGTTTAATATTTATAATTGGCATTCAAATATTTATAAATGACATGCAATTATTTGATGTCATTGGCCTTATACACATAGTCTACGGCACCAATACTCGCTCTTTGCTCTCCTAGCTATTGTTTTTCTAATACTCTTGGTAACTTGGTGTTTTCTATGATAGTGTATAATATTATTTTCTAGACAAAATTTAAACCTTAGAACTTTAATTAGAAGAGTACGCATTTATTTTCAGACAAAGTAAGTATGTTGAAAAAAAAGTCCTGCCAAGCATAGCCTAGAAACATTTAACTATTAGCTAGCAAGATCGATATTCCAAAGGAGACTCGCTAATTACCTAACTAATAAAAAAATTACTACCTACCTTTCCAAACTAACAACTAACTAGCTAGCATAAAACAATGTGATGACATTAAGGCAACAAGTAAAACAACAATGTGACGACAAAACCTAATGAAACTATACATCGTATGCATGAAAAGGCACGAGAGAAGTGAAGTATTAAGCAGCAAAAATATTAGTTATCCATGTTTCCTAGGCAGAAAAGAATCCCACAGCCAAAGAGAAGTAATCAATTGAATGCATTATACCGTTGGATGCATGCATTACTAGATTGTTTGATATTATTTTCCCCTAGTAAAACCAAAACAAGCATATAATTGCGCAATGCTTTACGTGTAAAACTCCAGGCGAAAAGTGTAACATGTAAAATAAGGGGAAATATTTACACTAAGGTGCTGCTTGGTTGTGGATTTGTAACTGTAACGTAAATGTTATCTGGTATATTGCTGTAAATAGAAAAGAAGTAAGCCATATTATTTAAATTGTTTGGTTCAGATGAGGTAAATCATAGTATTCCATCACACTATGATTTAGGGGGTATTGGATAACATTCTATTTTCTATAAATCTGTATTCGATTGCAAGGTAAACAAATTACGACGTGGCTCAAACAAACTCGATACAATGTAATCAGATGCCAATGTAATCAGATCACGTTACATTCTACCGAACCAAACGATACCTAAGATATAACACATAGCTTGAAACAAGCTTCGTTCTACGCAACACGACATGGCGCTAGTATCTTGCCTTCTGAAAAGTGAAAAGGCATGACCGTGACAACCACGCCGCACGCGCGCACTTATAAGTACTTCATGCTTGGACCTGGTTTCTCCAAGTCGACAGTACTGTGAGAGTAAGGCTAAAGTCGCCGGATAATATAAGACCAGCAATAACAAGCTAGTTTGCCCTCGTTCTCCAACAAAATGTCTGATGTGGAGCCGCTGGTTCTGGCTCATGTCATACGAGATGTGTTGGATTCATTTGCACCAAGTATCGGGCTCAGAATAACCTACAACAGCAGGTTACTTCTATCAGGTGTTGAGCTGAAACCATCCGCGGTTGTGAATAAGCCAAGAGTTGATGTTGGGGGCACCGACCTCAGGGTGTTCTACACATTGGTAAGCGAATAAAATACGATGTGTGCTTGTGTTCTGTCATGTGTGGAGCCATGGCAGCATCCACTAACAATTAACCTCTTATATATTGTCAATGTGACTACACAACACCTGAAAATTTAAACAGCTCAATATCTCTTGTGCTCTAGCTAACTTATTGGTTCTTCATTTACATAAGGTATTAGTGGATCCAGATGCCCCAAGCCCAAGCAATCCATCACTGAGGGAGTATCTGCACTGGTAAGTTTGTTCATTATTAGTTCTTTATTAGTCAAATGGCAGGTTTGTTTGAAATGTATTTAGCTTTCCCAGTGAACTAAATAGCTTTGAGTGTGTTGTCCTAGCACGACACATGCACATGTTATATATATATATATGTTCTCACCTTTTCCTTGTTTTAATGTATCATAGACATTTCTTCCTTGTTCTCACCTTTTTAGACATTTCCCAGTGAATCTAAATTTGTGCTGCATATGTAGGATGGTGATAGACATTCCTGGAACAACTGGAGCCAGCTTTGGTATGATCCCATGAAATCATATTTTCCGTCTGGATTCCTTCGCTTTTAGCATATATCATCTATGATCGAAAAAGATCCTCGGCTGTGCTAACTGACTCACAATCAACAAAAGTGATCTATCACCTTTTAGCGGTTCCAATGACCCTAACTCAGAAAAACGTTTTTTTTAGAAGTCATACATATATATAGAGAGAAAAATCTAGATTCATACCAAACAAGGCTAAAGTTTTTCTTAGCATTGTGAACAAAATTGGAGTTCATATATAATTAAACATAAATGCTAATGCTAATGGAGATGTTTGGTTCGAGGAATCACTTCATCCAAAATGAGATGTTACATCATAGGTCCGATCCATTTCTCAAATTTGGTGTGATAACCTCATTCCTTATATTTGTACTAATTAAATATGAGAAATGAGGTGGTGATAGATCAACTCATTCCATTTCACAAACCAAACAAAAAAAATAAAAAGTGGAAGATGATGAACTAGCTTGTTCCTTAAATCAAACACCCTAAACAAAAAAAGAGAAGTGGAAGATGATAGACTAGCTCGTTCTTTAAACAAACACACTAAATATATACTAGACCATCTCTTGCTGCAGGTCAGGAGCTCATGTTTTACGAGAGGCCAGAGCCGAGGTCCGGCATACACCGCATGGTGTTCGTGCTGTTCCGGCAGCTCGGCAGGGGGACGGTGTTTGCACCAGACATGCGGCACAACTTCAACTGCAAGAGCTTCGCCCGTCAGTACCACCTGGACGTCGTGGCTGCCACGTATTTCAACTGCCAAAGGGAGGCAGGATCCGGGGGCAGAAGGTTCAGGCCGGAGAGCTCGTAAGGAATGAAGCATGCACAGAAGAAGACTGCAGCGCTTTCGCATGCATATGATCTATCGTCGTCCTGCGGAATATATATATAGTAACCGTTGTTATATGGAATAATGTGCATGAAATTGGTATCAGATGCACCGACCCGTACGTACGTAATTAATGTTTGTTATTACACGCAGACATATAATATACATACTCATTCACATGTATCCGTATATGTATCTATGGCACGAGAACAAGGATTGATATTTACTGGTCCTTTAGGGGGTGTTTGGTTTGAGGAATCACTTCATCCAAAATGTGATGATGCATCATGGGTCCATTCCTCAAATTTGATGGGATGACCTCATTCCTCATATTAGTACTAACTAAATAACTATAAGGAATGAGGTGATGATGGATCAACTTAATCCATTCCACAAACCAAACAAAAAAGTGAGGAGTGAGAAGACGATGGACTAGATCATTCCTCAAACCAAACAGCTTATTAATTATTTGGATGATCTTTTGATCGATGAGCAAACTCACGTAGTACTCCTTGCACGCCGCTTTCACGCCAGTCTCTTCGGATCTTCGTAGTCAGCTGCATCGATCGATCGGTTTCATCTGCAGTATACTACGTACTGTTTGTAACCCTGCACCGTTGATATTAACATGATGAGTTTTTTTAGTTGCCCGCTGTCACGAGATTTCACATCCGCCTGTGACTATACATGTCCAAACGGGCCGGCCCGGTAGTGGGCCCGTGACCCGGCACGGTCGTGGCCCGGCACGAGCACGGCCCGGCCCGACTAGAGGCGTGCCCGGGCCGGCCCGGTCCAATAGCCGTGCCGGGCTTGGGCTGGCTGTCGGGCCCGCGGTGCAGGCACGGGCCCGACACGGTTAATTGGTAGGCACGATAACGGTCCGTTTGAGGGACTGATTTTGTAACGGTCAGTCTATTTTTAGCTATAATACTTATGATATGTTATTATATGAGAGCATTCTGACTTGTGATATGTGTATCTGAAATTCTTTGTCTAAATATGTATCTAAAATTATAAATATAATTAATTAAATCTAAAATAAATTTGAATATTACCTTTAAATTCTGAATTTTGGAGTGTTTTTTTGTGTTTATGGGACCGGGCCCGACCCGGCACGACAGGCCCGCCGTGCCTCCGGCCCGGCACGGCCCGTGTAAGAATAACCGTGCCGGGCCTGGGCCACGTTAGCCAGCCCGCGGGCCGGCCCGGCCCGGCACGATACCAAACCGTGCCGGGCTTGGACTGCAGTCTATCGTGCCGGGCCAAGCCGTGCTCAGGCCGGGCCGGCCCGGCACGGCCCATTGGACATGTATACCTGTGACCGATCGCTAATACTAGTCCCAAAACCCAAGTCCCAACTCTAGTCACGCCCTTTAGAGCTGATTTGGTGACCCGGGATCCCGGGATGATCGGAGGGGATTGAGGGGGAAATTAGTTTATTTCCCCTCAATCCCCTCCAATCCTCTCGGAATCCCCTTGTCACCAAATCAACCCTTAGGGTTTTAAGGTTCATCGTCTCCACGGCCAAAGCCAAACGTGCCACCCCTGAGACCGAGAGCGCCACTGCCCTTGAGGGGGCGATTCTTCGTGACATGCTGACGGCATGACAAAAAAAAACGAGAGGGCGAGATACGCCGCTAATAATGTGGCAGGACGATGGCGACATACGTTATGCACGGCAGGACCATTGGGTCATGCATGCACGACTCACTGCAAGCCAGCGGCCACAAATAAACTATGCCTATGATATTGGTTCTTTGTGTAAGAGTGGTCTAGCTCATGCGAGCCTGGTCCGTTAGAAATGGACTGTGCATTCAACCAGGACAGATGTGCGACAATTTCTTATCAATGGACATGTCACTTGGCTTGCACCCCTTCTCTCTCTCTCTCTATATCTATATATATATATATATATAATACACTTTATGAGATCAATCAGAATGATCCATTCCTCTACATCGATGTGTCTCGTTTACATTACAATCCAACACGTTATCAGCACTGCTCGCGAAATCAGAGAAGCGAGAAAGTGGAAGAAAGGGAAATGAAGAACTATCGTATGTGTCGACGGGTGGCAAGGGAAGAAGAGAAGGGAACGCTCGTTGTTGGAAAAGATTGGAGGCCTCGACCTCTAGAACAAACAGGAGGAAGGTATGGAGCCTATCATTCCTCTTCGCGTTTATGGTATCTAGAGCCATTGAAAGGGGCAACAGTGTGTGGTTGCTGAGGAGAGCAACACACCTTATTCTCCCCAACTTACAATATGGTATCTAGAGCTAGGGTTAGAGCTTGTCGCCGCCATCACCTGTAAAAGTGTGCGCTGCCGACCACCTCCATAGCCTGGTTGTGCCTCCCCTCGTGCCTGCTGCTTCGTGCACTCCAAGAGGAGTGTTGCACCTAGGCTCCTCGAACTCCAAAGTCGCCGCCACTGCAACAACTCCTTCGCCAGCCGCCACCTTCTCTGTATGTTGCATTCGCTGCTGCCGTCGAGCTCGTCTGCGCCGGTGTCCTCTCCACCAAGCTGTGTGTGGGGCGCGCACAGGAGGAGGCCAGCAGGGTCCGTCCACTCGACTCCCCCTCTAAATGGCTATTGGTTGCCCTGTTGTCTGCTTTGCTCTCCAAACTGTGATAGTCTGATTGGTCAGCAAGGGATAGTGTGGGGGGAGTTGCTGTGTGAGGCAAAATCTAGCACATCCAGGGTTGTTGTTGTAGTAGGAAGGAGAAAAGGGAAGGAAGCCTAGTTTGATTGTGCAGCCTGGTTCGATTGAGCCTTTGCGGTGACAGTGGAAGAGATATAGTGGGAAGGGATGGTGAGTCCGTGAGAGTTAGAAACAAAGAGGTCGGAGGAAGAGGCAGGAAAAGGGGCAGCAATTGAACAACATGGTCGTGGCAAGCGTGAAGAGGATCCACTAATCACAAAAGGTGAGATGAGAAATGAGATGAGGTGTATGATTCAGGAGCTTATGGGACTAGGTGTGATTGGCTCCAAGATGGTGCATGGACCATCTGAATTGAAATTGTAACTTATGCCAAATGATGTGAAAGCTAGAAGGGAGCAAGAATGATTTGAGTTGGTCTAGGATAGTGCAAGTGCTCTTAGGAGGTAAAGGAGTGGAACACTATTTGGAAGAGGGTTGTGTTAAGCATGTTGATAAAATCAACCCTGAATGGAAGGTTTGGTATACCACTAACTCGGTTATTGTGGCATGGTTGTTGGCATTCATGTTGAAAGGGAATTAGGCTTACACCTAGTTCCTATATAATTTTGGTGATTGAATTGTCCAACACAAATCTTTGGACTAACTAGTTTGCCCAAGTGTATAGAATATGCAGGTGTAAATGGTTCACACTCAGCCAATAAAAAGACCAAGTTTTGGATTCAACAAAGGAGCAAAGGGGCAACCGAAGGCACCCCTGGTCTGGCGCACCGGACTGTCCGGTGCGCCACCGGACATGTCCGGTGCACCAGGGGGACTCTGACTCAAACTCGTCACCTTCGGGAATTCCCAGAGGCGACTCGGCTATAATTCACCGGACTGTCCGGTGTGCACCGGACAGTGTCCGGTGCGCCAAGGGAGGTCGGCCTCAGGAACTCGCCTGCTTCGGGAAACTCCAACGGCTAGTCCACTATAATTCACCGGACTGTCCGGTGTGCACCGGACTGTCCGGTGCGACTCCGGTGCAACGGCTATCTCCGCGCCAACGGCTCTCTGCCGCGCAATAAATGCGCGCTCTGCGCGCGCAGATGGCAGGCGTGCCCATACTGGCACACCGGACAAGGAACAGTACCTGTCCGGTGTGCACCGGACACCCAGGCGGGCCCACAAGTCAGAAGCTCCAACGGTCAGAATCCAACGGCAGTGATGACGTGGCAGGGGGCACCGGACTGTCCGGTGTGCACCGGACTGTCCGGTGTGCACCGGACTGTCCGGTGCGCCATCGAGCAGACAGCCTCCCAACGGCCACTTTTGGTGGTTGGGGCTATAAATACCCCAACCACCCCACCATTCATTGCATCCAAGTTTTCCACTTCCCAACTACTACAAGAGCTCTAGCATTCAATTCTAGACACACCAAAGAGATCAAATCCTCTCCAATTCCATTCAAACCCTAAGTGACTAGTGAGAGTGATTTGTTGTGTTCATTTGAGCTCTTGCGCTTGGATCGCTTTCTTTCTTTCTCACTTGCTCTTGTGATCAACACTCAATTGTAATCAAGGCAAGAGACACCAATTGTGTGGTGGCCCTTGCGGGGAAGTTTTGTTCCCGGCTTTGATTTGAGAAGAGAAAGCTCACTCGATCCGCGGGATCGTTTGAGAGAGGGGAGGGTTGAAAGAGACCCGGCCTTTGTGGCCTCCTCAACGGGGAGTAGGTTTGAAAGAACCGAACCTCGGTAAAACAAATCCTTGTGTCTCACTTCATCATTCGCTTGCGATTTGTTTTGCGCCCTCTCTCGCGGACTCTTTTATATTTCTAACGCTAACCCGGCTTGTAGTTGTGTTTATATTTGTAAATTTCAGTTTCGCCCTATTCACCCCCCCTCTAGGCGACTATCAATTGGTATCAGAGGCCGGTGCTTCATTAGAGCCTAACCGCTCGAAGTGATGTCGGGAGATCACGCCAAGAAGGAGATGGAGACCGGCGAAAAGCCCACTACAAGCCAAGGGAGCACTTCATCGGAAGAGTCCCGCACCAAGAGGAGGGAGAAGAAGAAGATCTCCTCCAACAAAGGGAAGGAGAAGAAATCTTCTTCTCACCACAAAGTGAAGAAGGAAAAATCTTCTTCCCACAAGCCGCATCGAAGCGGAGACAAGCAAAAGAGGATGAGGAAGGTGGTCTACTACGAGACCGACACTTCATCAACATCGACCTCCGACTCCGATGCGCCCTCCGTAACTTCTAAACGCCAAGAGCGTAAGAAGTTTAGTAAGATCCCCCTACACTACCCTCGCATTTCTAAACATGCACCTTTACTTTCCGTCCCATTAGGCAAACCACCAACTTTTGATGGTGAAGATTATGCTAGGTGGAGTGATTTAATGCGATTTCATCTAACCTCACTCCACAAAAGTATATGGGATGTTGTTGAGTTTGGTGCACAGGTACCATCCGTGGGGGATAAGGATTATGATGAGGATGAGGTGGCCCAAATCGAGCACTTCAACTCTCAAGCAACAACGATACTCCTCGCCTCTTTAAGTAGAGAGGAGTATAACAAAGTGCAAGGGTTGAAGAACGCCAAGGAGGTTTGGGATGTACTCAAAACCGCGCACGAGGGAGATGAGCTCACCAAGATCACCAAGCGGGAAACGATCGAGGGGGAGCTCGGTCGGTTCCGGCTTCGCAAAGGGGAGGAGCCACAACACATGTACAACCGGCTCAAAACCTTGGTGAACCAAGTGCGCAACCTCGGGAGCGTAAAATGGGATGACCACGAAGTGGTTAAGGTTATTTTAAGATCTCTTATTTTCCTTAACCCTACTCAAGTTCAATTAATTCGTGGTAATTCTAGATATACTAAAATGACCCCCGAGGAAGTAATCGGGCATTTTGTAAGTTTTGAGTGCATGATCGAAGGCTCGAGGAAGATCAACGAGCTTGATGATCCATCTACATCCGAGGCTCAACCCATCGCATTCAAGGCGACGGAAGAAAAGAAGGAGGAGGCTACACCAAGTCGACAACCAATAGACGCCTCCAAGCTCGACAATGAGGAAATGGCGCTCGTCATCAAGAGCTTCCGCCAAATCCTCAAGCAAAGGAGGGGGAAAGACTACAAGTCCCGCTCCAAGAAGGTTTGCTACAAATGTGGTAAGCCCGGTCATTTTATTGCTAAATGTCCTATATCAAGTGACAGTGACCGAGGCGACGACAAGAGGGGGAGAAGAAAGGAGAAGAAAAGGTACTACAAGAAGAAGGGCGGCGATGCCCATGTTTGTCGGGAATGGGATTCCGACGAAAGCTCAAGCGACTCCTCCTCCGACGAGGACGCCGCCAACATCGCCGTCACCAAGGGACTTCTCTTCCCCAACGTCGGCCACAAGTGCCTCATGGCAAAGGACGGCAAAAGGAAGAAGGTAAAATCAAGATCCTCCACTAAATATGAAACCTCTAGTGATGAAAATGCTAGTGATGAGGAGGATAACTTGCGTACCCTTTTTGCCAATCTTAACATGGAACAAAAAGAAAAATTAAATGAATTAATTAGTGCTATTCATGAAAAGGATGATCTTTTGGATTCCCAAGAGGATTGTCTAATTAAAGAAAACAAGAAACATGTTAAGGTTAAAAATGCTTATGCTCTAGAAATTGAGAAATGTGAAAAATTATCTAGTGAGCTAAGCACTTGCCGTGAGATGATTGACAACCTTAGAGATGAAAATGCTAGTTTAAATGCTAAGGTTGATTCACATGTTTGTAATGTTTCAATTCTCAATCCTAGAGATAATAATGATGATTTACTTGCTAGGATTGAAGAATTAAACATTTCTCTTGCTAGCCTTAGAATAGAAAATGAAAATTTAATTGCTAAGGCTAAAGATTTTGATGTTTGCAAAACTACAATTTCCGATCTTAGGGATAAAAATGATATTCTTCATGCTAAGATCGTTGAACTTAATTCTTGCAAACCCTCTACATCTATTGTTGAGCATGTATCTATTTGCACTAGATGTAGAGATGTTGATGTTAACGCTATTCATGATCATATGGCTTTAATTAAATAACAAAATGATCATATAGCAAAACTAGATGCTAAAATTGCCGAGCACAACTTAGAAAATGAAAAATTTAAATTTGCTCGTAGCATGCTTTATAATGGGAGACGCCCGGGCATTAAGGATGGCATTGGCTTCCAAAGGGGAGACAATATCAAACTTAGTGCCCCTCCAAAAAGATTGTCCAATTTTGTTAAGGGCAAGGCTCCCATGCCTCAGGATAACGAGGGTTACATTTTGTACCCTGCCGGTTATCCTGAGAACAAAATTAGGAGAATTCATTCTAGGAAGTCTCACTCTGGCCCTAATCATGCTTTTATGTATAAGGGTGAGACATCTAGTTCTAGGCAACCAACCCGTGCCAAGTTGCCTAAGAAAACTCCTAATACATCAAATGATCATAACATTTCATTTAAAACTTTTGATGCATCTTATGTGTTGACTAACAAATCCGGCAAAATAGTTGCCAAATATGTTGGGGGCAAGCACAAGGGGTCAAAGACTTGTGTTTGGGTACCCAAAGTTCTTGTGTCTAATGCCAAAGGACCCAAAACCATTTGGGTACCTAAAGTCAAGAACTAAACTTGTTTTGTAGGTTTATGCATCCGGGGGCTCAAGTTGGATACTCGACAGCGGGTGCACGAACCACATGACTGGGGAGAAAAAGATGTTCTCCTCATACGAGAAAAACCAAGATCCCCAAAGAGCGATCACATTCGGGGATGGAAATCAAGGTTTGGTCAAAGGTTTGGGTAAAATAGCTATATCTCCTGACCACTCCATTTCCAATGTTTTTCTTGTAGATTCTTTAGATTACAACTTGCTTTCTGTTTCTCAATTATGTCAAATGGGCTACAACTGTCTTTTTACTGATATTGGTGTCACTGTCTTTAGAAGAAGTGATGATTCAATAGCATTTAAGGGAGTGTTAGAGGGTCAGCTATACTTGGTAGATTTTGATAGAGCTGAACTCGACACTTGCTTAATTGCTAAGACTAACATGGGTTGGCTCTGGCACCGCCGACTAGCCCATGTTGGGATGAAGAATCTTCACAAGCTTCTAAAGGGAGAACACATTTTAGGATTAACAAATGTTCATTTTGAGAAAGACAGGATTTGTAGCGCATGCCAAGCAGGGAAGCAAGTTGGCTCTCATCATCCACACAAGAACATCATGACGACCGACAGGCCGCTTGAGCTACTCCACATGGATCTATTCGGCCCGATTGCTTACATTAGCATCGGCGGGAGTAAGTACTGTCTAGTTATTGTGGATGATTATTCTCGCTTCACTTGGGTATTCTTTTTACAGGAAAAATCTCAAACCCAAGAGACCTTAAAGGGATTCTTGAGACGGGCTCAAAATGAGTTCGGCTTAAGGATCAAGAAAATAAGAAGCGACAACGGGACGGAGTTCAAGAATTCCCAAATTGAAGGCTTCCTTGAGGAGGAGGGCATCAAGCATGAGTTCTCTTCTCCCTACACGCCACAACAAAATGGTGTAGTGGAGAGGAAGAATCGAACTTTACTGGACATGGCAAGGACCATGCTTGATGAGTACAAGACTTCGGATCGGTTTTGGGCTGAGGCGGTCAACACCGCTTGCTACGCCATCAACCGGTTGTATCTACACCGAATCCTCAAGAAGACATCGTATGAACTCCTAATCGGTAAAAAGCCCAACATTTCATATTTTAGAGTCTTTGGTAGCAAATGCTTTATTCTTGTTAAAAGAAGTAGAAAATCTAAATTTGCTCCTAAGACTGTAGAAGGCTTTTTACTTGGTTATGACTCAAACACAAGGGCATATAGGGTCTTTAACAAGTCCACTGGACTGGTTGAAGTCTCATGTGACGTTGTGTTTGATGAGACTAACAGCTCTCAAGTAGAGCAAGTTGATCTTGATGAGATAGGTGAAGAAGAGGCTCCATGCATCGCGCTAAGGAACATGTCCATTGGGGATGTGTGTCCTAAAGAATCCGAAGAGCCTTCAAATGCACAAGATCAACCATCCTCCTCAATGCAAGCATCTCCACCGACTCAAAATGAGGATGAAGCTCGAGTTGATAAAGTAGAAGATCAAACAAATGAGCCACCTCAAGATGATGGCATTGATCAAGGGGGAGATGCAAATGAGGAAGACAAGGAGGAAGAAGAGCAAAGGCCGCCACACCCAAGAGTCCACCAAGCAATACAACGAGATCACCCCGTCGACACCATCCTCGGCGACATTCATAAGGGGGTAACCACTCGGTCTCGTGTTGCTCATTTTTGTGAACATTACTCGTTTGTTTCCTCTATTGAGCCACACAGGGTAGAGGAAGCACTCCAAGATTCGGATTGGGTGGTGGCGATGCAAGAGGAGCTCAACAACTTCACTCGGAATGAGGTATGGCATTTAGTTCCACGTCCTAACCAAAATGTTGTAGGAACCAAATGGGTCTTCCGCAACAAGCAAGATGAGCATGGTGTGGTGACAAGGAACAAAGCTCGACTTGTGGCCAAGGGATACTCCCAAGTCGAAGGTTTGGATTTCGGTGAAACCTATGCACCAGTAGCTAGGCTTGAGTCAATTCGCATATTATTAGCCTATGCTACTTACCATGGCTTTAAGCTTTATCAAATGGACGTGAAAAGTGCCTTCCTAAATGGACCAATCAAGGAAGAGGTCTATGTTGAGCAACCTCCCGGCTTTGAAGACAGTGAGTATCCTAACCATGTCTATAAGCTCTCTAAGGCGCTTTATGGGCTCAAGCAAGCCCCAAGAGCATGGTATGAATGCCTTAGAGATTTCCTTATTGCTAATGGCTTCAAAGTCGGTAAAGCCGATCCTACACTCTTTACTAAAACTCTTGAAAATGACTTGTTTGTATGCCAAATTTATGTTGATGATATTATATTTGGATCTACTAACGAGTCTACTTGTGAAGAGTTTAGTAGGATTATGACACAGAAATTCGAGATGTCTATGATGGGGGAGTTGAAGTATTTCTTAGGATTCCAAGTAAAGCAACTCCAAGAGGGCACCTTCATTAGCCAAACAAAATATACTCAAGACATCTTAACCAAGTTCGGAATGAAGGATGCCAAGCCCATCAAAACTCCCATGGGAACCAATGGGCATCTCGACCTCGACACGGGAGGTAAGTCCGTGGATCAAAAGGTATACCGGTCAATGATAGGGTCTTTACTCTATTTATGTGCATCTCGACCGGATATTATGCTTTCCGTTTGCATGTGTGCAAGATTTCAAGCCGACCCTAAGGAAGCTCACCTTACGGCCGTAAAACGAATCTTGAGATATTTGGCTTATACTCCTAAGTTTGGGCTTTGGTATCCTAAGGGATCCACATTTGATTTGATTGGTTATTCGGATGCCGATTGGGCGGGGTGCAAAATCAATAGGAAGAGCACATCGGGGACTTGCCAGTTCTTGGGAAGATCCTTGGTGTCACGCATTAGTCAAAGAAGCAAAATTCGGTCGCTCTTTCCACCGCCGAAGCCGAGTACATTGCCGCAGGCCATTGTTGCGCGCAATTACTTTGGATGAGGCAAACCCTGCGGGACTACGGTTACAAATTAACCAAAGTCCCTTTGCTATGTGATAATGAGAGTGCAATCAAAATGGCCGACAATCCCGTCGAGCATAGCCGCACTAAGCACATAGCCATTCGGTATCATTTTCTTAGGGATCACCAACAAAAGGGAGATATCGAGATTTCTTACATTAACACTAAAGATCAATTAGCCGATATCTTTACCAAGCCTCTTGATGAACAATCTTTTACCAGACTTAGGCATGAGCTCAATATTCTTGATTCTAGAAATTTCTTTTGCTAGCTTGCACACATAGCTCATAAATATACCTTTGATCATGTCTCTTTCATATGCTATGACTAATGCGTTTTTCAAGTCTATTTCAAACCAAGTCATAGGTGTATTGAAAAGGAATTGGAGTCTTCGGCGAAGACAAAGGCTTCCACTCCGTAACTCATCCTTCGCCATCACTCCAAGAAAAGGACCTTGTCTTTGGGGGAGAGAGTAAAAGCCCAAAGCAAAGGGACCGGACTTCGTCTTTGGTATAATCTTAACTCATTTACTTATGACCAAAGGGGAAGATAGTACTTCGATGGGCTCTAATGATTCCGTTTTTGGCGATTCATGCCAAAGGGGGAGAAAATAAGCCCAAAGCAAAAGGACCGCACCACCACCAATTTCAAAAGACTTAGTGTTGAATATTTATCAATTGGTTTTCCTATTATGTTCAAAAAGGGGGAGAAAGTTGTATTTCAAAATTATATATCAAAACCCTCTTGAACACTAAGAGGTGGATCTCCTTCAGGGGGAGTTTTGTTTAGTCAAAGGAAAAGCATTTGAAACAGGGGGAGAAAATTTCAAATCTTGAAAATGCTTTGCCAAATCTTATTCATTTACCTTTGACTATTTGCAAAAGATCTTTGAAATAGATTTATAAAAGAATTTGCAAAAACAAAACATGTGGTGCAAAAGTGGTCCAAAATGTCAAAAATAAAATAAACATTCCATGCATATCTTGTAAGTAGTTATATTGGCTCAATTCCAAGCAACCTTTACACTCATATTATGCAAACTAGTTCAATTATGCACTTCTATATTTGCTTTGGTTTGTGTTGGCATCAATCACCAAAAAGGGGGAGATTGAAAGGGAATTAGGCTTACACCTAGTTCCTATATAATTTTGGTGATTGAATTGTCCAACACAAATCTTTGGACTAACTAGTTTGCCCAAGTGTATAGAATATGCAGGTGTAAAAGGTTCACACTCAGCCAATAAAAAGACCAAGTTTTGGATTCAACAAAGGAGCAAAGGGGCAACCGAAGGCACCCCTGGTCTGGTGCACCGGACTGTCCGGTGCGCCACCGGACATGTCCGGTGCACCAGGGGGACTCTGACTCAAACTCGTCACCTTCGGGAATTCCCAGAGGCGACTCGGCTATAATTCACCGGACTGTCCGGTGTGCACCGGACAGTGTCCGGTGCGCCAAGGGAGGTCGGCCTCAGGAACTCGCCTGCTTCGGGAAACTCCAACGGCTAGTCCACTATAATTCACCGGACTGTCCGGTGTGCACCGGACTGTCCGGTGCGACTCCGGTGCAACGGCTATCTCCACGCCAACGGCTCTCTGCCGCGCAATAAATGCGCGCTCTGCGCGCGCAGATGGCAGGCGTGCCCATACTGGCACACCAGACAAGGAACAGTACCTGTCCGGTGTGCACCGGACACCCAGGCGGGCCCACAAGTCAGAAGCTCCAACGGTCAGAATCCAACGGCAGTGATGACGTGGCAGGGGGCACCGGACTGTCCGGTGTGCACCGGACTGTCCGGTGCGCCATCGAGCAGACAGCCTCCCAACGGCCACTTTTGGTGGTTGGGGCTATAAATACCCCAACCACCCCACCATTCATTGCATCCAAGTTTTCCACTTCCCAACTACTACAAGAGCTCTAGCATTCAATTCTAGACACACCAAAGAGATCAAATCCTCTCCAATTCCATTCAAACCCTAAGTGACTAGTGAGAGTGATTTGTCGTGTTCATTTGAGCTCTTGCGCTTGGATCGCTTTCTTTCTTTCTCACTTGCTCTTGTGATCAACACTCAATTGTAATCAAGGCAAGAGGCACCAATTGTGTGGTGGCCCTTGCGGGGAAGTTTTGTTCCCGGCTTTGATTTGAGAAGAGAAAGCTCACTCGATCCGCGGGATCGTTTGAGAGAGGGGAGGGTTGAAAGAGACCCGGCCTTTGTGGCCTCCTCAACGGGGAGTAGGTTTGAAAGAACCGAACCTCGGTAAAACAAATCCTTGTGTCTCACTTCATCATTCGCTTGCGATTTGTTTTGCGCCCTCTCTCGCGGACTCTTTTATATTTCTAACGCTAACCCGGCTTGTAGTTGTGTTTATATTTGTAAATTTCAGTTTCGCCCTATTCACCCCCCCTCTAGGCGACTATCACATGTATTTGTCTATGAGTAAGATGTTTGAAGCCATGCGCACTGCAGCACAAATTTGGAAGACCTTGAGCAATATGTACTCAAGAAAGGGGAATGTGATGATGATGATGATGGAAATACAAAGTAAGGCAGATACAGTCAAATAGTCAAGGATGCCAGTTGAGCATATACTAGTGAGCTTCATTATTTGTGGGGAGAGCTAGATCATTATGACCCGCTGTGCATGAGAACCCAGAGGATGCTCATATTGTTCATAAGTGGGTGGAGGATAGGAGAGTGACTCATTTTTTGAAGAACCTGGATCCTAAATTTGAAAATATAAGGGCAACCTTTTGTCACCAAGAGAGTCTCCCTACTATGAATGAGACGGTGTCAGCTATGATTAATGAGGAAAGCAGGCTTCGAGTAATGACTACTGGTGATCCTGCAAAATCAGCCTACACCGCAATTGATGATAGAGATTGCTATTCTTGTGGTGAGAAGGGACACTTGAGCTACAATTGTCCTCATCCTCGTGGCAGTGGTGGAAGGTGGTGGAGCTTGTGGAATTACTCGTGAAGCCTATGGAGGAGGCCATGGAGGCTATGGAGGGAGACATGGTGGACTTGCTGGAGGTAGAGGTCGTGGTGGTCCTCAGGCCAATGTGGTGGTCACTAGAGGCACTCCCTCTATCACCCTAACTAGAGAACAAGCTAAACAATGGGAAGAATGGCATAAGGGCAAAGAATCTGAGTGTCCAACTAGCACTTCACTTGGTTCTGTGGCAACTATATCCACCTAGCACTTTGGTAACTTTGCCAACTATGCCCATTTGGGCATAGGTACTCAGGCGCAAGCTCTTGCATCTTCATGTAGGGGTCATAGAGATTTGGTAATAGATTCACAAGCATCCAAACATGTTACAAGATTGATTGATTCTTTTAAAACATACACTGTCGGCGTTTCGAGACCGGGGGTCCCTAAGCCGACGAGTGAATGTGCCGCGTGCCCCAGCCCAGATGGGTCGAGCGCGTGGGCGAGCGCGAAGGGGGGAAGCGAGGTGGCCGGAGACGGGCGTGAGAGAGGTGGAAATCCCGCGGCCTTCGTGTTCGTCCCGCGCCCAGGTCGGGTGCGCTTGCAGTAGGGGGTTACAAGCGTCCACGCGGGTGAGGGAAGCGAGCGGCCCCAAGAGAGCGCATGTCTCGTCCTCGTCCCCGCGCGGCCAACCTTCTCTAAGAAGGCCCTGGTCCTTCCTTTTATAGGCATAAGGAGAGGATCCAGGTGTACAATGGGGGTGTAGCAGAGTGCTACGTGTCTAGCGGGGGAGAGCTAGCGCCCTAAGTACATGCCAATGTGGCAGCCGGAGAGATCTTGGCACCCAGCTGGTGTGATGTCGTGGCTGTTGGAGGAGCAACTGAGCCTGGCGGAGGGACAGTTGTCGGAGCGGTTGAGTCCTTGCTGACGTCCTCCTGCTTCCGTAAGAGAGCTGAGAGTCGCCGTCGTCACAGGGCTTGCGGGGCGCCATCATTGCCTATCTGGCGGAGCTAGCCAGATGGGACACCGGTCTTGTTCTCTGCGGCCCAAGTCGGCTCGGGGCAGGGTGATGATGGCGCTTCCTGTTGACGTGGCTGGCCTGCGCCCTAGGTCGGGCGACGTGGAGGCTCCTCCGAAGCCGAGGTCGAGTCTGTCTTCCATGGCCGAGGCCGAGCCCGAGCCCCTGGGTCGGGCGAGGCGGAGGTCGTTCGGCAGAGGCCAGGGCGGAGTCCGAGCCCTGGGGTCGGGCGAAGCGGAGTTCGTCGTCTTCCGGGGTTGAGCCCGAGTCCGAGCCCTGGGTCGGGCGGAGCGGAGTTCGCCGTCTTCCGGGGCCTAGCCCGAGTCCGAGCCCTAGGTCGGGCGGAGCGGAGTTCGCCGTCTTCCGGGGCTTAGCCCGAGTCCGAGCCCTGGGTCGGGCGGAGCGGAGTTCGCCGTCTTCCGGGGCCTAGCCCGAGTCCGAGCCCTGGGTCGGGCGGAGCGGAGTTCGCCGTCTTCCGGGGCTTAGCCCGAGTCCGAGCCCTGGGTCGGGCGGAGCGGAGTTTCCTATGGCGCCTTTGGCAGGGCCTGACTGCCTGTCAGTCTCACTCTGTCAAGTGGCACTGCAGTCGGAGTGGCGCAGGCGACGCTGTCCTTCTGTCAGACCGGTCAGTGGAGCGGCGAAGTGACGGCGGTCACTTCGGCTCTGCCGGGGGGCGCGCGTCAGGATAAAGGTGTCAGGCCAACTTTGCGTTAAATGCTCCTGTGACTCGGTCGGTCGGCGCGGCGATTTAGTCAGGGTTGCTTCTTAGCGAAGGCAAGGCCTCGGGCGAGCCGGAGACGTGTCCGCCGTTGGAGGGGGGCCTCGGGCGAGACGGAAATCCCTCGGGGTCGGCTGCCCTGGTTCGAGGCTAGGCTCGGGCGAGGCGTGATCGAGTCGCTCGTATGGACTGATCCCTGACTTAATCGCACCCATCAGGCCTCTGCAGCTTTATGCTGATGGGGGTTACCAGCTGAGAATTAGGCGTCTTGAGGGTACCCCTAATTATGGTCCCCGACAGTAGCCCCCGAGCCTCGAAGGGAGTGTTAGCACTCGCTTGGAGGCTTTCGTCGCACTTTTTTGCAAGGGGACCAGCCTTTCTCGGTTGCATTTTGTTCCGGTGGGTGCGCGCGAGCGCACCCGCCGGGTGTAGCCCCCGAGGCCTCGGGGGAGTGGTTTCACTCCTCCGAAGTCTTAATGCCTTGCGTAATGCTTCGGCTGGTCTGGTTGTTCCCTCATGCGAACTGGCCATAGCCCGGGTGCACGATCGAGGCCCAAGTTCTCGGGCTGGTATGTTGACGCTGTCAACGGTTCGGCCGGAGCCGGTTTTGCGAGAGCAGCCCCCGAGCCTCCGCACAGGGCGAGAGGGCGACCAGGGACAGACTCGGCTTTTTTACATACGCCCCTACGTCGCCTTTCCGCAAGGAGGAGGGGGGAGAGCGCCATGTTACCCTCGATGGGCACCGAACATGGTGTCTCCGGTGAGCTGCAAGCGGGTAATCCGAGTGGACGTCCGTGCCCCGTTCGTTGGGGGTCGGCTAGGGGCCCAGAGGCACGCCCAAAAGTACCTGCGGGTGATCTGCCGGACCCGGTCCCCTGGCGACGGGGTCCGAGGGCTCGATGCCTCCCTCCGATGGGATTTCGTTACAAGATCGCTCCCGCTAGTCTCGGAAATGTCCTAGGGTACCTCGGGAGCGCAGCCCGAGCCTTGGCTATGTATCGAACGTACCCCTGGTCATCCCTCGCTCGGCGTCTGAGGCGACTGTGAACCCTTCGGGGGCCAGCCTTCGAACCCCTGATCAGTAATGGGCGCGGAGCCCGAGTAGCCTGAGGCGGCCGTGAAGCCCTTCGGGGGGCCGGCCTTCGAACCTCTGACTAGTAGTGGGTGTAGGGCCCACGCGATCTGAGGCGGCTGTTGAACCCCTCGGGGGGCCAGCCTTTGAACCTCTGATCAGTAGGGGGGCTCGGAGCCCGGTTCCTTCACAGGGAAGGATCCTTTTCGGGGTATCCCCCTTTCCCGGTCCCTGTTGCAAGAGATAGAGAAAGAGGAAAAAGGAAAAGGATACGAAATCGAACGACGTGGCGTACCTTTTTTGGCGCGGTTATTACGGCGAAGGCGAAGCGTCGCCCGCTCCTCCTGCCAGAAGTGCCGCCTGTCCTGCCGCGGAGTTAATGCGACGGGGCGAGTGGTTGGCGGGGCGGCCGTTGCGCGTGTGCGAGCCGTTCGAGGGACGGATCACGGGCGCGTCGTCTTCACGCCGTGAGAGGAGGCTCTCTTACTGCCCCTGGATGGGACGTGAGCCTGGCCGACGACGTGACCGCTGCTCCCGCCCGCCTGCCACCGTCATTACTGCCGGCCCACTTTCGGATGCATTGACCGTCGCGCCAGGCTGGCGCTGCTGGGTCGTGCGCTGGGCCACCTCGAGTCGCGGTATTGGTTCCGCAACCGAAGAGGCGCGGTGGTGGCGCAAGTGGCGGTGCAGTTGCTTGCATGCAGCATCCGGCGCGCTGGTTGCGTGACGCGTGGGCCTGGGCCTCCATGCTGGCGTGTTGGGAGTCGGGGAAGCGCGTCCACCTGGCGCGGTTGCATGCCGCCTGCATGGCTGCCCGCCCCTTCCGCCCGTTGGTCTGGGCAGAAGTGGGGGGTCTTTTGTAACCGTTGGGCGGTTGTGTGCACCACGCGCGGCGGTTTGGCTTCTTCTGCTCTGAGCCGGTTTGCATGACGTGCGGGACCCAGCCCCCGCGCCGCAGGGGAAGGCCTTGGAGCGTGTTGGAGAAGACTTAGCCCGTGATGTTTGGGGGCGCACGTAGGGAGAGTTGCCTTTAAAAGGAGGGCGACCCCTTTCGGAAGGCGACCATGTCTTCTCCCCACCTTATGCATCGCGTCTTTTCACCTTCCAAGCCCCCGGATGGGGGGAACCCGCCGTCTTTTCGCCTCATCGTTGGAGGAACGCAACTCCGCGGGAGTTGGTACCTTTCAGCCATCGTTCGGCTTCAAGGATTTTCATCATGCAGCCCGGCTGCACCCCTCCACCGGCGGTCACCCAAGATGGTGACCTCCAGCTTGATGGTGGGGGAAAGCGAGCCGGGCTGCGGCCTCTCCCCCTCCCTCAGCCTCAAGGATTTTCATCACCAAGGCAGGGGAGGGGAGTGTGCCGAGTTGGGGTCGGCCCCTGCGTGGGCGGTGGCCCGCTCCTTCACTCAGTGATGGGGGGGAGGGGCGGTTGTCGTCCGTGGCGCTGGCAGCTGCAGCGTGCCCGGCTTTCGGACGCGAGTGGCTTCGGAGCCGCTCGCGGCGCCGGCGTCTGCCACGGCAGCTGGAAGAGGTTCTCCCGCCGGCGCGATAGCCAAGGCAGGTCACGGACCGACCTCCAACTCTACGGCCTTCTGCTCGTCCTTGCCTTACGAGTTTTGGCATGGGCGGGGGCCTCCTGGCAGCAGCATATGCCCTGAGGTCAGTGTTGCCGCTGTTCGGCCCCCCGGAGCAGAAGTCGTCGTCGTCGCCGCTGCTGGAGCAGGTGACGGCGCGCCGTTCGTCGGTCTTCCATTGCTCCGCAGGCCTTCCCCCATGGAGTGGGGTTGTTCGTACCTGCGGAGGGGGAACCGGAGTTCCGTTTGTAATGGCACTTTGAATGCAGTGTTTTTGTCCATTGTGGCTGTCGAGGCCTGAACATGTATGTAATTTTGGCACGGAGCCATGTTTTTTCCTCATTTTCGAGCACTAAGACTCGCCTGTTGATTATCTGAACCGCTTCACCAAGCATGAGTCGCCCCGTGTCAAGGTGACGAGTGAGGTATCCGTATCCCGGAGGCGTAGGAATCCCTCGGCTCGATCGGTCTTGTTGTCTGAGGCTCCTCTAGCTTAGTTAAAGAGACCCCTTGGCCGCTCTTCGACGAGCCGAGGCCAGGGGTAGCGATATCAGCACGAACAGAGGCGGAGTTGGCTTGAAAATGAAAACCTGGTTGGTCGGAGCCTAACCGGGTTGTTCGTCTGCGGGGCCGATGCCGGAGTTGATCAGCCGAGGCCTCGAATCGGGCTGGCGCCCTCGGAAGATGGTTGGCCGAGGCCCCAGGGGTAACCGGCCGAGCCGCCTGCTCGGGCCGGATTCCCGGAGAAGTCCCCGGACCGCGTCACCGTCTGAGGCTGGGTCGGACCTCGCTGAAGGTGTCGTCGATGGCGAGGGTGCTACAGCCCCCTTCCAGCGTGAAGACCCAAGCCTGCAGGATCAGATTGTCTTGTAGCGTGTGCCTTCTGCGGTCGCTGAGGCCAGAACACACACCCTCGCTGCGCTGTAAAGCTGTGTCTCTTTTCCTCTTATTTCGAGTATCTGGACTTTTTTGTCGGTAACAGGGATGTTTGTGCGAGCGAGAGTTGCTTCTCGCGGAAGGTGATGAGTGAGGTATCCGTATCCCGGAGGCGTGGGAGTCCCTCGGCTCGGTCGGCCTTACCGCTTACGCGTACTTTCACCCGTCCATGAGGCCCTGTCACCGACTCAGTCGAGAAGGCTCGAAGGATCGCTTTGGCAGAAGAGCTTCCGAACGTAAAGACTTGTTCGGTCCGCGGAATCACTTTATCCGAACGCGAGTTACTTATCGCAGAAGGTGATGAGTGAGGTATCCGTATCCCGGAGGCGTAGGAGTCCCTCAGCTCGGTCAGCCTTGGCTGCTTACGTGTACTCCATCGTTTTCAGGATCCGCTTTTCGAAGTAGTCAAAAAGCACGAAAGATATTCTGCTAAAAGAGATCTTTTTTCGAGGAAAATTTCGACGCAGAGGGGGTCCCCCCCTTTTAGCCCCCGAGGGAGGGTCGGGCTTTACCGAGGCGAGGCCGACCCTTCCTTGATGACTAAACTTTGCGTGGGTGCGAGGTATATGAACAACTTGAAAACATCTTAAGGGTAAAAGCGACGTAGCTGTTGGATGTTCCAAGCGTTGTCGTAGACCTCGCCTTGACTATTGGCCAGCTTGTACGTTCCGGGCTTCAGAACTTTGGCGATGACGAATGGCCCCTCCCAGGGGGGCGTGAGCTTGTGCCTCCCTCGGGCGTCTTGCCGCAGCCGAAGCACCAGGTCGCCCACCTGGAGGTCTCGGGGCCGGACCCCTCGGGCGTGGTAGCGTCGCAGGGACTGCTGGTACCGTGCCGAGTGTAGTAAGGCCTTGTCCCAAGCTTCTTCCAGCTGGTCCAGCGAGTCTTCTCGGCTAGCTTGGTTGCTTTGATCGTTGTAGGCCCTTGTCCTCGGGGAGCCGTACTCCAGGTCAGTGGGCAAGACGGCCTCGGCCCCGTAGACCAGGAAGAATGGCGTGAAACCCGTGGCTCGGCTCGGTGTTGTCCTCAGGCTCCAGACCACCGAGGGGAGTTCCTTCACCCATCGCTCGCCGAACTTGTTGAGGTCGTTGTAAATCCGAGGCTTGAGCCCTTGTAGAATCATGCCGTTGGCACGTTCTACTTGCCCATTCGACATGGGATGAGCCACGGCGGCCCAGTCCACCCGGATGTGGTGATCCTCGCAAAAATCCAAGAATTTTCTGCCGGTGAACTGGGTGCCGTTGTCGGTAATGATGGAGTTTGGGACCCCGAAGCGATGTATGATGTTGGTGAAGAACGCCACCGCCTGCTCGGACCTGATGCTGTTCAGAGGTCGGACCTCGATCCACTTGGAGAATTTGTCGATGGCGACCAGCAGGTGCGTGTAGCCCCCGGGCGCCTTCTGCAAGGGACCGACGAGGTCCAGACCCCATACAGCAAAGGGCCAGGTGATGGGTATCGTCTGCAGAGCCTGAGCGGGCAGGTGGGTCTGCTTCGCATAGAATTGGCACCCTTCGCAGGTGTGGACAATTATAGTGGCGTCAGCCACCGCCGTTGGCCAGTAGAAGCCTTGCCGGAAAGCATTCCCGACAAGGGCTCGAGGCGCTGCATGATGGCCGCAAGCCCCCGAGTGTATCTCTTGCAGGAGTTCCTGACCTTCGGCGATGGAGATGCATCGCTGGAGGATGCCGGAGGGGCTGCGGTGGTAGAGCTCCTTCTCATCGCCCAGCAAGACAAACGACTTGGCGCGTCGCGCTACCCGCCGAGCCTCGGCTTGGTCGAGGGGTAGCTCTCCTTGGCGGAGATATTGCAGGTACGGGGTCTGCCAATTTCGATCAGGTGTGGCCCCGCTCTGCTCCTCCTCGGCGTGCAGTGTCTCGCCCTCGGGGGCCGAGGGTACCTCGGGCTGAACCGAGGGCGCCTCTGGCCAAACTGAGGGTGCCTCGGGCTGAGCCGAGGGTACCTCGGGCTGGACCGAGGGTGCCTCGGGCTCGGGCATGTCGTCGATCTTGACGGAGGGCTGATGCAGATCCTGGGAGAAGACGTCCGGGGGAACCGTCGTTCGCCCCGAGGCTATTTTTGCCAGCTCGTCCGCAGTCTCGTTGTAGTGCCGAGCGATGTGGTTAAGCTCGAGCCCGTAGAACTTGTCTTCCAGGCGCTGAACCTCATCGCAGTAGGCCTCCATCTTCGGGTCGCGGCAGTGGGAATTCTTCATGACTTGGTCGATGACGAGCTGTGAGTCACCGCGGGCATCGAGGCGTCTAACCCCTAGCTCGATGGCGATCCGCAACCCGTTGACCAGAGCCTCGTACTCAGCCACATTGTTGGACGCCGGGAAATGGAGGCGTAGCACGTAGCGTAGGTGTTTCCCGAGGGGCGAGATGAAGAGCAGGCCCGCGCCGGCTCCCGTCTTCATCAGCGACCCGTTGAAAAACATGGTCCAGAGCTCCGGTTGGATCGGAGCCGTCGGCAGCTGGGTGTCGACCCATTCGGCTACGAAGTCCGCCAATACCTGAGACTTGATGGCCTTCCGAGGGGCGAACGAGATTGTCTCGCCCATGATTTCCACCGCCCACTTTGTGATCCTGCCCGAGGCCTCTCGGCACTGGATGATCTCCCCCAGGGGGAAGGATGACACCACAGTTACCGGATGAGACTCGAAGTAATGTCGCAACTTTCGCCTCGTCAGGATCACTGCATACAGCAGCTTCTGAACTTGTGGGTAGCGGATCTTGGTCTCGGATAGTACCTCGCTGACGAAGTAAACTGGCCTCTGGACGGGCAATGCGTGCCCCTCTTCTTGCCTCTCGACCACAATCGCGGCGCTAACCACCTGAGTGGTCGCGGCGACGTAGACCAAGAGGGCTTCTCCATCAGCTGGAGGCACCAAGATAGGCGCCTTTGTGAGGAGCGCCTTCAGGTTCCCGAGAGCTTCCTCAGCCTCAGGGGTCCAAGCGAAGCACTCGGTCTTCCTTAAGAGGCGGTACAGAGGCAGACCTCTTTCGCCGAGGCGTGAGATGAAACGGCTCAGGGCCGCGAGACATCCCATGACCCTCTGTACGCCTTTTAAGTCCCTGATGGGCCCCATGCTGGTGATAGCTGCGATCTTCTCCGGGTTGGCTTCGATGCCTCGCTCGGAGACGATGAACCCCAAGAGCATGCCCCGGGGCACCCCGAAGACACACTTCTCGGGATTGAGCTTGACGCCTTTTGCTTTGAGACATCGGAATGTCACTTCAATGTCGGAGAGGAGGTCGGAAGCCTTCCTTGTCTTGACTACGATGTCATCGACGTAGGCCTCGACTGTGCGACCGATGTGTTCGCCGAACACATGGTTCATGCACCGCTGGTACGTCGCGCCCGCATTCCTCAAACCGAACGGCATGGTGACATAGCAGTACATGCCGAAGGGCGTGATGAAAGAAGTCACGAGCTGGTCGGACTCTTTCATCCGGATTTGGTGATACCCTGAGTAGGCATCGAGGAAGGACAGGGTTTCGCACCCAGCAGTGGAATCCACAATTTGATCGATGCGAGGTAGAGGGTAGGGAACCTTCGGACATGCTTTGTTGAGACCAGTGTAGTCTACACACATCCGCCATTTCCCCCCTTTCTTTCTCACAAGCACAGGGTTGGCAAGCCATTCGGGATGGAATACCTCTTTGATGAACCCTGCTGCCATTAGCTTGTGGATCTCCTCGCTTATCACTCTGCGCTTCTCCTCGTCGAATCAGCGCAGAGGCTGCCTGACGGGTCAGGCTCCGGCCCGAATATCCAGCGAGTGCTCGGCGACATACCTCGGTATGCCGGGCATGTCCAAGGGACTCCACGCAAAGACGTCGGCGTTTGCGCGGAGAAAGTCGACGAGCACTGCTTCCTATTTGGGGTTGAGCCCGGAACCGATCCGGATCTGCTTGGAGGTGTCGCCACTGGGGTCGAGAGGGGCGACCTTAACCATCTCCGCTGGCTCGAAGTTGCCTGCATGACGCTTCACGTCTGGCACCTCTTTGGAGAGGCTTTCCAGGTCGGCGATGAGGGCCTCGGACTCGGCGAGGGCCTCGGCGTACTCCACGCACTCCACGTCGCATTCGAACGCGTGTTTGTACGTGGGGCCGACGGTGATGACCCCGTTGGGGCCCGGCATCTTGAGCTTCAGGTAGGTGTAGTTGGGGACAGCCATGAACTTCGCGTAGCATGGCCTCCCCAGTACCGCGTGGTAGGTTCCTCGGAACCCGACCACCTCGAACGTCAAAGTCTCCCTTCGGAAGTTGGAGGGCGTTCCGAAGCAGACGGGAAGGTCGAGTTGTCCGAGGGGCTGGACGCGCTTCCCGGGAATGATCCCGTGGAAGGGCGCAGCGCCTGCTCGGACGGAGGATAGATCGACGCGTAGGAGCCTGAGGGTCTCGGCGTAGATGATGTTGAGGCAGCTGCCCCCGTCCATCAAGACCTTGGTGAGCCTGACGTCGCCGACGATGGGGTCGACGACGAGCGGGTATTTCCCCGGGTTCGGCACGCGGTCGGGGTGGTCAGCTTGGTCGAAGGTGATGGGCTTGTCGGACCAGTCTAGGTAGACTGGCGCCGCCACCTTCGCCGAGCAGACCTCCCGGCGCTCTCGTTTGCGATGCCGAGCCGAGGCATTCACCACATGCCCACCGTAGATCATGAAGCAGTCGCGGACCTCGGGGAACTCTCCTGCTTGGTGATCTTCCTTCTTGTCGTCGTCGCGGGCCCCGCCACCCTCTGCGGGTGGCCCGGCCCTGTGGAAGTGGCGCCGAAGCATGACGCACTCCTCAAGGGTGTGCTTGACGGGCCCCTGATGATAGGGGCACAGCTCCTTGAGCATCTTGTCGAAGAGGTTAGCACCTCCGGGGGGCTTCCGAGGGTTCTTGTACTCGGCGGCGGCGACAAGGTCCGCGTCGGCGGCGTCGCGTTTCGCTTGCGACTTCTTCCTGCCTTTCTTCTTGGCGCCGCGCGGAGTTGACACCTCGGGAGCATCTTCCGATGGGCGGCCCTGGGGCTGCTTATCCTTTCGGAAGATAGCCTCGACCGCCTCCTGGCCAGAGGCGAACTTGGTGGCGATGTCCATCAGCTCGCTCGCCCTGGTGGGGGTCTTGCGACCCAACTTACTCACCAGGTCGCGGTAGGTGGTGCCGGCAAGGAACGCGCCGATGACATCCGAGTCGGTGATGTTGGGCAGCTCGGTGCGCTGCTTCGAGAATCGCCGGATGTGGTCCCGGAGAGACTCTCCCGGCTGTTGTCGGCAGCTTCGGAGGTCCCAGGAATTCCCGGGGCGCACGTACGTGCCCTGGAAATTGCCGGCAAAGGCTTGGACCAAGTCATCCCAGCTGGAGATCTGCCCCGGAGGCAGGTGCTCCAACCAGGCGCGAGCGGTGTCGGAGAGGAACAGGGGGAGGTTGCGGATGATGAGGTTGTCATCGTCCGTTCCACCCAGTTGGCAGGCCAGGCGGTAGTCCGCGAGCCACAGTTCCGGTCTCGTTTCCCCCGAGTACTTTGTGATAGTAGTCGGGGGTCGGAACCGGGTCAGGAACGGCGCCCGTCGGATGGCCCGACTGAAGGCCTGCGGACCGGGTGGTTCGGGCGAGGGACTCCGATCCTCCCCGCTGTCGTAGCGTCCCCCACGCCTGGGGTGGTAGCCCCGGCGCACCCTCTCGTCGAGGTGGGCCCGACGGTCGCGACGATGGTGCTCGTTGCCGAGGTGGCCCGAGGCCGCAGGCGCGGTGTTGCGCGTGCGCCCGGTGTAGACCGAGGTTTCCCGCATGAATCGGGAAGTCGCGGCATGAGGTTCCGAGGGGTATCCCTGCCTTCGGGAGGCAGAGCTCTCGGCCCATCGGACCGCAGCGCCTTCCAGGAGATTCTTGAGTTCTCCCTGGATTCGCCGACCCTCGGTGGTTGATGGCTCCGGCATCGCGCGGAGGAGCATTGCTGCGGCTGCCAGGTTCTGACCGACCCCACTGGATGCGGGTGGCGGCCTGACCCTGACGTCGTTGGCGACGCGGTGCTGGAAACCCTGGGGCAGGTGACGTACTTCTCCGGTCGGGGGTTGGCCCGCCCATACCTGCCCGACGTCCCGGCGGATCGGCTCAAGCGCTCCTGCTCCCTCGTCGAGCCTGGCCTGCGCCCCGCGGACTTGCTCGAGCTGTGGGTCGTGACCCCCCGCCGGAACGGGGACCACAGCTAGCTCCCGCGGGATGTCTGCGCGAGGCACCGACCTAGGGAGATCACCGTCCTCCGGCATGCCAAGATGGTTGCCTTCGGAGGGATCCCCTAGCTCGACGTGGAAACATTCGCGGCCTGGGCCGCAGTCCTCGTCGTCGAGGCTGCGGCTACCGTCGGAACAGTCGGAGAGGCAGTAGTCACATGCGGTCATGAAGTCCCGCATGGCACTGGGGTTGCCAAATCCAGAGAAATCCCAACAGATGCTGGGATCGTCATCTTCCTCGGACCCAGAGGGCCCGTAGGTCGAGACGTCCGTCGACCGGTCCCAAGGCGACCGCGTGCGAAACCCCAGAGGGGTTGCACTCGCCTCAACGAGAGCGCCCGCCAAAGCAAGGTCGCTAGGCGGGTTGAGGCTGAGTCGAAATGACGTAGGATGGGAATCAGTCGATACCTTTTGGTCGACGAGGAGCGACATAGTCACGTCGGGGACTGATTGCACTGTCGTCTCAGGTACGAGGGCGGCGTCCTGCAAGCTCTCCGCGAGCGCGCTGGCGTCGTCCACTTGCTCGGGATTGGCGCGTCGCGGGGGGACGGCGCCCGCCTTCGTCTCAAACGCGAGGTCGACGCCCGACGTGCCCCTCGTTGGGGCATTGGGGATGTCGATTCGCTCGACAGCCGACGCAACGCGGCCTCCCGCTTGGCCTTGGTTGCCCCGCCTCCTCCTCCGTTGGCGGGGGAGAGGACGGGGCGAGCTCGAATGTTGTTCTTCCACCACGCGGGGAAGATGTCGTCGATTCCGCCGCCGGCGGGCGGGTTGTCGGCCGCCATTGTCGTTGTCGCGCGGCGGTGGAAGGAGTATCATGTCGTAGCTGCCGTCGAAGGACATGAACTCAAGACTCCCAAAACGGAGCACCGTCCCGGGCCAGAGAGGTTGCTGGAGACTGCCCATCTGGAGCTTGACGGGAAGCTGTTCGTCAACACGCAGCAGGCCCCTACCTGGCGCGCCAACTTTCGGCGTTTCGAGACCGGGGGGTCCCTAAGCTGACGAGTGAATGTGCCGCGTGCCCCAGCCCAGATGGGTCGAGCGCGTGGGCGAGCGCGAAGGGGGGAAGCGAGGTGGCCGGAGACGGGCGTGAGAGAGGTGGAAATCCCGCGACCTTCGTGTTCGTCCCGCGCCCAGGTCGGGTGCGCTTGCAGTAGGGGGTTACAAGCGTCCACGCGGGTGAGGGAAGCGAGCGGCCCCAAGAGAGCGCCTGTCTCGTCCTCGTCCCCGCGCGGCCAACCTTCTCTAAGAAGGCCCTGGTCCTTCCTTTTATAGGCGTAAGGAGAGGATCCAGGTGTACAATGGGGGTGTAGCAGAGTGCTACGTGTCTAGCGGGGGAGAGCTAGCGCCCTAAGTACATGCCAATGTGGCAGCCGGAGAGATCTTGGCACCCAGCTGGTGTGATGTCGTGGCTGTCGGAGGAGCAACGGAGCCTGGCGGAGGGACAGCTGTCGGAGCGGTTGAGTCCTTGCTGACGTCCTCCTGCTTCCGTAAGAGAGCTGAGAGTCACCGTCGTCACAGGGCTTGCGGGGCGCCATCATTGCCTATCTGGCCGAGCTAGCCAGATGGGACACCGGTCTTGTTCTCTGCGGCCCGAGTCGGCTCGGGGCAGGGTGATGATGGCGCTTCCTGTTGACGTGGCTAGCCTGCGCCCTAGGTCGGGCGACGTGGAGGCTCCTCCGAAGCCGAGGTCGAGTCTGTCTTCCATGGCCGAGGCCGAGCCCGAGCCCCTGGGTCGGGCGAGGCGGAGGTCGTTCGGCAGAGGCCAGGGCGGAGTCCGAGCCCTGGGGTCGGGCGAAGCGGAGTTCGTCGTCTTCCGGGGTTGAGCCCGAGTCCGAGCCCTGCGTCAGGCGGAGCGGAGTTCGCCGTCTTCTGGGGCCTAGCCCGAGTCCGAGCCCTGGGTCGGGCGGAGCGGAGTTCGCCGTCTTCCGGGGCTTAGCCCGAGTCCGAGCCCTGGGTCGGGCGGAGCGGAGTTCGCCGTCTTCCGGGGCCTAGCCCGAGTCCGAGCCCTGGGTCGGGCGAAGCGGAGTTCGCCGTCTTCCGGGGCCTAGCCTGAGTCCGAGCCCTGGGTCGGGCGGAGCGGAGTTCGCCGTCTTCCGGGGCTTAGCCCGAGTCCGAGCCCTGGGTCGGGCGGAGCGGAGTTCGCCGTCTTCCGGGGCCTAGCCCGAGTCCGAGCCCTGGGTCGGGCGGAGCGGAGTTCGCCGTCTTCCGGGGCTTAGCCCGAGTCCGAGCCCTGGGTCGGGCGGAGCGGAGTTCGCCGTCTTCCGGGGCCTAGCCCGAGTCCGAGCCCTGGGTCGGGCGGAGCGGAGTTCGCCGTCTTCCGGGGCTTAGCCCGAGTCCGAGCCCTGGGTCGGGCGGAGCGGAGTTTCCTATGGCGCCTTTGGCAGGGCCTGACTGCCTGTCAGTCTCACTCTGTCAAGTGGCACTGCAGTCGGAGTGGCGCAGGCGGCGCTGTCCTTCTGTCAGACCGGTCAGTGGAGCGGCGAAGTGACGGCGGTCACTTCGGCTCTGCCAGGGGGCGCGCGTCAGGATAAAGGTGTCAGGCCACCTTTGCGTTAAATGCTCCTGTGACTCGGTCGGTCGGCGCGGCGATTTAGTCAGGGTTGCTTCTTAGCGAAGGCAAGGCCTCGGGCGAGCCGGAGACGTGTCCGCCGTTGGAGGGGGGCCTCGGGCGAGACGGAAATCCCTCGGGGTCGGCTGCCCTGGTCCGAGGCTAGGCTCGGGCGAGGCGTGATCGAGTCGCTCGTATGGACTGATCCCTGACTTAATCGCACCCATCAGGCCTCTGCAGCTTTATGCTGATGGGGGTTACCAGCTGAGAATTAGGCGTCTTGAGGGTACCCCTAATTATGGTCCCCGACATACACCCAATCTATTTATCCTAAAACTGTCCAAATTGATGATGGTACCTCCCAACTCATTCATGGTGTAGGGTCTATAGAGTGTACACCATCTATTAGCCTATCATCTGTTTTGCATGTCCCATCATTTCCAATCAATCTCCTTTCTGTTAGTTCAATCATTGATCAGTTCAAGTGTCGAGTTATATTTGATTGAACAATTATGTGTTTTTCAGGAGAAGAGAACTAGGAGGAGGATTGGGCCTGGAGTCATGCGTAATGGGCTATGGTTCATCCATCAAGAGGAGCAAGCTCTGTCAGCCACAACAGGAGGAAATAAAAGGGAAATCATGTTGCTACATTATCGATTAGGACATGTACCTTTTGAGAGTTTGAGTAAATTGTACCTAAAACCTTTAAGGGAATGGAGAAAGGAACACTTGTGTGCGTTGCATGTGAGCTTGCCAAGCATACCAGGTCTACTTATCCTAGCATTGGACTTCATAGCAGTGAACCATTTATGTTAATACATTCTGATGTTTGGGGTCCGTGCTCAAGTACATCTGTGAGTGGCTTTAAATGGTTTGTCACATTTATTGATTGCTATACTCGCATGGCATGGATATATATGCTTAAGCACAAGAATGAGGTTCTTCGATGTTTCAAAGACTTTCACAAACTGGTCACTAACCAATTTAATGCCAAGATTTAAATTATTCGCACTGATAATGGAACTGAGTATGTGAACAATGAGTTTATCTCGTACATATCATATCAAAAGGGATCATTCACCAAACAACATGTCCTGGTACACCATCACATAATGGAGTGGCTGAAAAAAGAACCGACACCTATTAGATGTGGCAAGGTCCCTGATGTTTCAAATGAATATGCCTATGTATCTCTAGAGCAAGGAAGTGATGGCAGCTGCATATCTGATTAATCGCATGCCATCCAGGGTTCTTGGTATGAGATCACCTGTTGAGCTCCTATTGGGACAACGAGAGTTTAAAGTCCCACTTAGGGTGTTCAGTTGTGTTTGCTTTGTGCATGACCACCGACCTTTAGTGGGTAAATTGGATCCACAAGCCATCAAGTCTGTATTTGTTGGTTATGCATCTACATAGAAAGGGTACAAGTGTTGGGACCCTATTGGAAGAAGGTTGTTTGTGAGTATGGATGTGACTTTCTGTGAGTTTGAACCTTACTATACAAATCGGTTTGATCTTGATCAATTCTTTTAAGAATTCTCTTTAGACAATGAAAGTGATTGTAGAGAAGGTGAAAGTGACTCTAAAGAAGGGGAGAATGGTACACAAGAAGGGACAATTGTTGGAAGAATTCCATCTCTTATGGATGAGACCGTTTTAGGGATTGATGATGCCAAGGAAAGGAATGGTGGTCATGACGACAATCAAGTGGTGGTGGTCGTTGGGAAATCTCATGTCTAAGAGACAATACAGGACGAAATCAAAATTTAGAAGTAATGATGGACGATACGAAGACTAATGAAAAGCTAGTGATATTGTATCAGCGAAGGCGGTATAAAAATATGGGGGAGAAAATCATGCAACCAGAGCCACAATCATTTGCATCTCCAGTCCCAGACCTCCCCTTAGGTCTCTCACCATCAAGCTCCTTACCTCTACCTGAAATGGGTAGTAATGAACCTCTCTTTGAACATGTTGATTTACCCATTGCACAATGTAGAGATCATATAGTCAATGCTGGAAAACCTCCATCTCTCTTTGGTTTTGAGCACGATATAACTAACTACATGTCATACTGTCATGTGTCACCTGCATATAGAACCTTCATTGCATCTTTGCAAACAATGTCCATTCTGAAAGACTGGAGATGTGCAAAACTGAATCCAAGGTGGAAGGAGGCTATGAAAGAAGAATTACATGATCTTATAAGGAACAAGACATGGGAATTTGTTCAGCTCCCAAAAGGGAAGAAGATCGTGGGATGTAAGTGGATTTTCACTGTAAAACAAATCCCTAAGGCAAATATATATAGGTACAAAGCAATACTGGTTGCAAAAGGATACAGTCAAACATATGGGATTGACTATGATGAGACATTTGCACCAGTGGTAAAGATGGATACTGTTAGAACTTTAATCTAATGTGTTGTTAACTTCAGATGACCTCTTCACCAACTTGATGAGAAAATTGTGTTTGTTCACGGTGATTTGCAAGAAGAGGTTTATAAGGAGGTTCCACCAAGATTTTCAAATGGACAAACTATAGGGAAGGTGTGCAAACTAAAGAAATCTCTATATGGCTTGAAACAATTACCATGTGCATGGTGTTTGATAGATTTAGGCGTGCAATATGTGATATGGGGTATTCTCCATGCACTTGACCATACAGTCTTCTTCAAGCACAAGGGGTCATGTATCACTATATTATCTGTTTATGTTGATGATATTGTGATAATTAGAGATGATGTGGAGGAGATCAGGTGTTTGAAGGAGAAGCTAGGGAAAGCTTTTGAGCTAAAGGATATTGGAAATCTTCGATATTTCCTTGGGATCTAAATTGCTCGATCATCAAAGGGAATTGTTCTTTCTCAAAGGAAGTATGTCCTTGACCTATTGAAGGAAACAAGAATGCTTGGATGTCGCCCATGTAGTTCACCTATTGAGAAAAATCACCAAACACATGCTGATTTAGGAAATCCTGTTAATAGAGAGAAATATCAAAGATTGGTTGGACGATTGATCTACCTGTGCCAAATAAGACATGATATATCTTATACAGTGAGTGTGGTGAGTAGGTATATCCATGACCCTAGGACGATACATATGGATGTTGTTTATGGCATTCTGAGATACTTGAAGGGAACCCCCGGGAAAGGATTGTGGTTTAAAAAGAACAAGCACATGGACTTGGAAGGGAATTGTGATGCCGATTGGGCAAGTAGCAGAGATGACCGAAAATCTACGTCTAGATATTGTGTGTTTGTTGGAGGAAATCTTGTCTCATGGCGAAGAAAGAAGCAGGCAGTGGTGGCTAAATCAACCACAGAAGCTGAATATAGGGCACTGGCATTAAGCCTATGTGAGATGATGTGGCTGAAGCATTTATTAGGTGAGTTTAAAGTTTTGAGGAATGGAACTATGAAACTACACTGTGACAACGTTGCTACAATAAACATTGCAAACAATCCAGTTCAGCTTGAGCGCACAAAGCATGTGGATATTGACAAGTTCTTTATCAAAGAGAAATTAGATAGTGAGCGTGAGCACCACTATGAAAGGGAAATGTGCCTTTGGGCTATTTCTAAGTGTTTTGGTGATTAACTGCCCAACACACCACTATGAACCAATCGTCTTGGTATGAGCGTGAGCACATGTTCTATTTAAGCAAATTGAAGATGTGAGAGCACCTAGAGGGGGAATGAATAGGTGGTCCTGCAAAAATCAACTCTAAACAACACAAACTTGGTTTATAATGAGTGTTAGTGAAAGCTAAAACCAAGTTGTTATGAGTAGAGATGGAGAGAGGATAACTCTTCACTTGATTGCTCCTTTGATATGTGTATCAAACTTAGGAGCAATAATACACGTGAATATAAGAACTCAAGAAGACAACAATTGCAATAAAGTAAATGGACAAGAGACACGGCGATTTTATCCCGAGGTTCGGTCAAAGCCTACTCCACATTGTGGTGACCTCCTTTGGTCAAGGGTTGCACTCAACCCCTTTCAAGTGATCCAAAGATCAAACTTGAGTACCACAGTTGTCTTCCTTATATCAAATCCCGTTTGTGAGGAATATCAACAAGTTGGAGTCTTTCATGTCTTAAACAAATGATCTTAATCAAAGCCGGAGTAACGAGGGAGTAGAAACACACACAAGAACTCAATCACAACAACTACACGCACACAAGTCAAGAAGAGAGTGCAAGAATCGAAACATCGGAGTCGTAGCTCAAGAACACGCTCAAATCTCTATCTAATGAATCGACAGCGTGGTTGCGGAGTCTAGGAGTTGTAGATTTCTCAAAGTGTGCTTGTGTTCTGCTCCATGGCGCCTAGGGGGTCCTTTAATAGCCCCAAGGGACCTAGGAGCAACTGGAACTCCATTTGTCAGGCCCTGATTGCCTTCTATCCGTGGGTGCACCGGACTGTCCGGTGCACACCGGACACTACACAGTAGACGATCTCCTTCCTTATCAAGCCAAGCCGACTGCTGCTAGCCATTGGTCACTTGGCACACCGCATAGTCCAGTGGCGCACTAGATAGTCTGGTACGACCTGGTGACCGTTAGCCAGGCTGACGTGTCCTGCACAGATTGTGGCGGCCAACTGTTGGCCAGGCGCATGGCTGACACACCGTACAGTTCGGTGCACATTGGATAGTCCGGTGAATTATAGTTGTGTCGTCCCAATGATTTCAGGAGAGCGGCCTATTCGCTAGCTAAACAGTCTGGGTACCGGACAGTCCAGTGCTCCACAGACTTTGTTTCTTCAATTCAATATAGGATTTGCAATATACACCAAATGCACTTTTCCTATGTATCTCAATTTGCCTTTCAAATACATATTCTTGTGCTCATACATCACGATGTTAGTCCAAGACAATGTGTTGAGCATTTAATCAGCAAAAGAGTTTTGATCAAAA
Organism: Zea mays; assembly: GCF_902167145.1. NCBI lineage: Eukaryota > Viridiplantae > Streptophyta > Magnoliopsida > Poales > Poaceae > Zea > Zea mays. The sequence goes on from NC_050098.1 coordinate 202,828,766, forward strand.
GTCAGATAAAATACTAATACTATAAGTCTAGGATTTGGCATATTTGGATCATTTTGCCACCACTTGGTTTCTTTTCGCAATACAAATTCATTTTCTTACTTCTATGTCAAAACACTTTGTTTTATCAAATCAAAACATTTTTCAAGACTAGTTTTGGTCAAAAGCCAATGTATTAGTATTAGTATTAGTATTTTATCCTAGACTTTGATTTCCAAGACAAAGAGTTTTGATCAAAAGACTAACATAATTTGTTTTTGAAATTCACAAGTGGTAGTTGATCCAGTTGCTTTGGCCTTAATTTCTCTCCCTTTGGCATTAAGCACCAAAACATAGAAACTAGTGGCCTTTAAACCTCATTGCCTCACCAAAAAATTGCGAATTAAAAGCAAGAAGGCAATGACCACCAAAGGCAACTTGAACACGATACCGTTATGCAGTGGAAGCCCTTTTCGTTGTTAAAGTACACCATTTCCCTTTCCATTCCCCTTTGAGACTCCACCAAAACCACTTAAGCAAACATGTTAGTCTCAAAGGGCCAAGTTGTAGCATATTCTCCCCCTAAATATATGTATCATTTGCACATGGACTTGTGAGGTCCGGGGATGATGTTTTACAACTTGAACACCACAAATACATAATTAAACTTATAATGATATGATCAATACATAAAAATACATATGTGCTCCAAGTTCTGTAAATCTAAGACATTGAGCTCACTACGTAGCTTACAAAACCTTTTCTCATCTAAAGGCTTGATAAAGATATCGGCTAGCTAGTGATCGGTGCTAATATGGCAAACATCGATATCTCCATTTTGCTGGTGATCTCTCAGAAAGTGATGTCGGATGTCTATGTGCTTAGTGTGGTTGTGTTTAACGGGATTATCCACCAAGCAGATTGCACTCTCATTATCACATAGGAGTGAGACTTTGCTCAGATTGTAACCAAAGTCCCAGAGGGTTTGCCTGATCCAAAGTAGTTGCGCGCAACACTAGCCTGCAGCAACATACTCAGCCTCGGCGGTGGATAGGGCAATAGAAGTTTGTTTCTTTGAACTCCAAGATACCAGGGACCTTCCCAGAAATTGACAAGTCCCTGATGTGCTCTTCCTATCAACCTTGCACCCGACATAGTCGGAGTCTGAGTATTTAATCAAGTCAAAGGTAGACCCCTTAGGATACCAGAGCTCGATGTAAGGCATATGAACTAAATATCTAAGAATATGCTTCACAGCCACAAGGTGACATTCCTTGGGATCGGATTGAAATCTAGCACATATGCAAACAGAAAGCATAATGTTCGGTCTGCTTGCACAAAGATAAGGCAATGATCCTATCATAGACCGATATACCTTTTGATCTATGGACTTACCTCCCATGTTGAGGTCCAAGTGTCTGTCAGTTCCCATTAGCATCTTAGCAGGCTTTGCATCCTTCATCCCAAACATTTTTAGTATATCTTGGATGTACTTCGTTTAAGAGAGGAATGTCCCTTCCTTGAGTTGCTTTACTTGAAATCCGAGGAAGTAAGTCAACTCTCCCATCATGGACATCTCGATTTTTTGTGTCATCACCCTGCTAAACTCTTCACAAGACTTTTCATTAGTAGAACCAAATATTATGTCATTGCTATATATTTGGCAATAAACAAATCACCATTGCAGGTCTTAGTGAAAAGAGTAGGATCAGCTTTCCCGACCTTAAAAGCATTAGAAATAAGGAAATCTCTGAGCCATTCATACCATGCTCTTGGGGTTTGCTTAAGTCCATAGAGCGCCTTAGAGAGCTTGTACACATGGTCTGGGTACATGTAATCCTCGAAGCTAGAGGGTTGCTCTACATACACCTCCTCCTTAATTGGCCCATTAAGGAAAGCGCTCTTTATGTCCATTTGATAGAGCTTAAAAGAATGGTGAGCAGCATAGACTAATAATATATGAATAGACTCAAGCCTAGCTACAGGAGCAAAAGTCCCCTCAAAATCCAAACCTGCAACTTGGGCATAACATTTTGCCACAATTATTGCCTTGTTTCTTGTCACCACTCTGTATTCATCTTGTTTGTTGCGAAACACCCACTTGGTTCCCACAACATTTTGCTTTGGACATGGCACCAGACTCCATGCTTCATTTCTCTTGAAGTTGTTGATCTCCTCTTGCATGGCCATCACTCAGTCCAGATCTAGCAAGGCTTCTTCTACCCTAAAAGGCTCAATAGAAGAAACAAAAGTAGTGCTCACAAAATTTGCAATACATGAACGAGTAGTTACTCCCTTGCTAATGTCACCAAGAATTTGATCCATCGGATGATCTCTTTGAATGATGGTGTGGACTTGGGTTGGAGGTGCATGTGGTACTCCTTCATCCTCTATTCCTTCTTGTTCTTGTGCTCCCCCTTGATCCATGCCATCATATTAAGGTACATGTTCCTCATCTTGAGTTGGGGGTTGCACCATCATTGAGGAAGAAGGTTGATCTTATACTTGTTGTTCCTATGGTCGCACATCTCCTATCGCCATAGTCCTCATTGCGGCCTTCGGAACCTCATGTTCATCTCTGTCATCAAGATCAACTTGCTCTCTTGGAGAGCCATTAGTCCCATCAAATACAATGTCACTAGAGACTTCAACTAAACCCGAAGATTTGTTGAAGACTCTATATGCCTTTGTATTTGTCGGTGTTTTGGGTCCGACCGCACACCCGGGGTTGCCCCTCAAGGTGTTTTTAGGAGTAGGACGGTATCGCCGACTGTAGCTAAATGGTTCGTGCCGGATGCACGAGGAACAATGGACAGTGTTTACAGGTTCAGGCCGCTTTGAGATGCGTAACACCCTACGTCCTGGTGAGAATGCTTTATGTGGTGGATTACAAGGGAGCTCTCTAACGCTAGAACATAGAGAGTTGGGGTGGATGGCTGAGTAGTGACATCGATCGTTCTGAAGGGGTGCCCCCTAGGCCTTATATATTCGACCGTGAGGCAATACATGCGGATATGATAGCAATGCGCACCTAAGAGATAGTGAACTAATTGAGTCTATCTTTCTATAGTTCTGCCGACTCATCCTCGCTTGGTTCCGTTGTACGGGGCTCCAGCGTGGGAAAGTCGGGTCTCTGCTGTGGTTACTTGCTCGTCGTTGTTGGGCCGTCTAGGCTCGCACCGATCCGGCCTTGTGTCGATCTGCTTCACTGGTCGATCTTCCCTAGGCCCACAAAGGGATGATCTTACGAATTATTGGGCCCTCAGGCCTTTCGTGAGGTCTTTTATCCTTCCAGTGGACCCGGGGGATATCTATCACCCACAAGCCCCCGATCTTTGGGTTGATTTTGAAATAATCGGCCCAAAGATCCTAGGTCTAGCTTGCGGTTTTTGTTTATGATAGGAAATGCTTCCCGGGTAGTCTGGTAAAAATGATTTCTTACTGTCTCCTTCTGCTTTTATCACTCGAAAACTGGTGTTCTGTCTCAAACTTGCGCTTCGGAGGTCAGCATTTCGTACTGTAGGACCTTGGACTTCGTTGGGTGCACCGGAGGTGCACCCAATGGGTGTAGCCCCTGAGCTTCGAGTGGATTTTTGAAAATAATCCACTCGAAGGTCTTTACTTCGAGTATTATCAGAAATCATTTTTATTTTCCGCTTGCACTTTGTTGGAGGTCAGCCTTGCTTTTGATCTTGCCATATGCTTTAGAAGTTAGCATTATCTTGACTTGAAATGACGATTCATTGGGTGTAGCCCCCGAGCTTCGAGTGGATTTTTGAAAATAATCCACTCGAAGGTCTTTATTTCGTGCCATTTTGCTGAGAATCATCCTCTTTTTTTTGAATGCCTTAGAGGTCAGCATTATGTCATTGATATTATGCTTTAGAGGTTAGCATGTATTTTGTCTTTGAGGCCGAGTTCAAGATCTGCCCATATCTTGCTAGGTGGTGCAATTTATTTGATATGCGACTGATTGGACGTTCGATGGACGTCCCCTGGCTAGTCTTCATGTCGCTTCTGTCAATCAGGCTTGTACTTCACCGGCTATATTTGGCTTTCCTTTGATCCTTGCTAATATCTCACTTTTGTCTTGAGGTATTCATTGCATGCGCTGCACGGATGTGACAGTTTTGAAAAATATACTGATAATTCCTGGGCGTCCCCCCCAATGGGTGTGGGCAAGGGACGGCTTGATACGCTTAGTGTTTGGCGAACTACTTCTGAGTAGTAATTTGATGTGACCGCGGGTGTAATCATATCGCCCGCACGGTTTACTGGAGTCCCAATGGGTGTTGTGTTGCGTGAAACAGCGTCAGCCGCCTGACGTGTATTCAGACGGTTTAAATTGCATATTGAATTTTTGTGTCTGTTCAGTGACCGTGGTAGGAGATGGATGGTTGCCTTCTTCCTCTATAAATAGTGTTCTTGCTTCCCCGGCATTTTCACATCTCTTACTGCTCTCTGCTTCTTGCTTTCTTCTTCTCCCTTCATTTCCACCATGGGCAAGAGTAACAAACGCAAGTGCGAGCCGACTCCTCCATCGGAGGACTTCGGCGACTCGGAATACTCAGAGGAGGAGTTATCCTCCGAGCCCGAGGGGTCTCCGGCTCCCGTCTCTCCCCCGGCGTCGTCTGATGATTCAGACGACTCCCAGGGGATTGTCGCGGAGGTCTGGACTTATATCCGGGCCGTCGAGCGCTCCGGGCTCGAGGGCTCGGATGAGTCGGAGTACTCCTTGGACGAGGAGGACTCTTCGGACTCGTACGAGGAGGGCGGCGGCGGTGATGGCGGAGACTACGACGACGACGGAGGCGACGATGACGACGGTGACGACGGCGGCGGTGGCGGTGACGGTGGCAGCAAAGGCGGCAGCAAGGGCGGCAACGGCGGCAGCAGCAGGGGCAGCAACGGCGGCGGCAGCAGCAAGGGCAGCAACAAGGCTAGTGGCTAGATGCCACTGGTCTTTAGATGTTAGTATAGATTAGAAGTAGTATAATGAAATAATGTAGTAGTAGTTAGTAGTGTAGAGTAGTGTAGTGTAGTGCAGTAGTAGTAGTAGTAGGGGCAGCATCAACTCATAACGAGTTGATTTGTAAGTTCTCTAGCTTCCCTTAATGAAGAATGATTTCGTCTCCCCCTATGTTGATTATTTTGCCTCATGGTCAGTTGATGATTGTCGCGATATTTATTGTCTGTAATGCTCTTTGTCTGTTATGCTTGTGTCGTAACTTGGAGTTTTCGAATCATTCCTCTGTTTTCCTTATCTGTGAAGTCAATTCCTCTGGAATAGTAGCTGAGTAACTCGGGCATCATATCGTCGCTTTTAGGGGTGATGGCCGAGTTATTATTGTAAACATTTACGATTCTGATGTAGCGTCCAAATGATGACGAAGCCACATCAGCATTTTAGAATTAACGTTTGAGTGACTGGTGACCACGTCGGCGTTTTTAGAGGTAACAGCCGAGTGACAGAAGACGACATCGGCGTTTTAGAGATAACTACCGAGTGACTGAAGACGACGTCGGCGTTTTAGAAATAACAGCCGAGTTAGAACGGGTTGCGTCGGCCACTTTGAAGATAATAGCCGAGTGATGATGTGGCACACCGGCATTTTAGAAATAACTGTCAGGTGATGACATGGCACGCCGGTGTTTTAGAAGTAACCGCCGGGTGATGACATGGCACGCCAGCGTCTTAGAAATAACCGTCGGGTGATGACTGGGCGCTTTTTGGAAACAGTATCCGACCCGGGAAAAACCCCATATGTACTGCGCCTTCGGCCGCCTCTGCTTTCTGTGCCCTAGTTCTTGCTTTCCTGCCTCTAGACCTTCTCTGCCCTTTTGCAATTCGGCTTCCGCTCTGTTCGCCGGTGGAGTTGAGATGGCGCCCAAACGGAAGGCCTCGAGTTCGTCCGCTGCTGTGATTCCCCCTATCGACCCCAACAGCCAGTTGCCTTTCGCAGGTAACCATATGTCTGTTGTTTCTGAGCCTGACCTTCTCCATCTCGTGTCCATCGGGGTACTTCCTCCGAAGGAGCTCTGTTCTTGGCGGATTTGCCACGGGGTCACTGTTCCAACAGAGGATACCCACGAATCTGTGATTTATGTTCCTTTTCTTCTCCGTGGTCTCGCTCTTCCTATTTCTCCCTTTTTCCGCGATCTCCTTGATTTCTATCGCCTTAATTTGACCCATCTGAATCCCAATTCCATTCTACAAATTTTCATTTACGTTCATTTATGCAAGGCTTTTCTTGGCGTCCTGCCACATTTTGGACTGTGGAAGTACTTGTATCACTGTCGCCCTGGGATGGCCGGGGGCAGCATCAGCTGGTGGGGGTGCGAGTTTGGAGATGCGCCGTGGGAGGAAGACTGACTACCTTGAAATCCCACTCAAGGATAGTATCAAAGGATGGTGCTTGGAGTGGTTTATTGTTGAGAACCACGGAAAATCTCTCCCCCCACGGTTAGGGAGGCAGCCGGATGTTCGTACTCCGAGTTGGACCGAGTCCCCCACGGACCAGGAGGTGGCTGAGGCAGGGGCTTTGCTGGCTGAAGTTGGACTGCTGAAAGAGAGGGGTCTGACTGCAGAGGCTGTGGTTGTTGATATTGTCTTCAAGAACATTCAGCCTTTGAAGGACAGGGCATACCCGGCCTATCTGTACCGAGGTCTAGCTGACTCAACCCGGGTCACCAACAGAAGAATTCCCGCTGTCGACTTGGTGAACTAGCTTGAAATGATACTTAGAGGCAAGGTATCAAATGTTGACGCCCCTGTCACATACTCGGTCTGGAACCTGCCTCCTTCCAAGGCCTTTGCTCATTTTGTGTCGAATCCTCCTGCTGCTGATGGCGGTTTGGGCCTTAGAGTGTGACCCTCTGCCGAAGAAGTTAGTGCTTTGGTTGCTTCGCTTGGAGAAATTCCTGATGATGAACGGCAGGTCCACTTTGAGGTGCCTTTGGATCCTAGTGATGCAGAGATAAGTGCTATGCTTGATATGCTGGCCGAGGACTCTTCTGATGCTGCTCTTGCTGGGACATTGGTGGCGGCGCCTCTCCCGGAAGCTGGTACAACCTTGGATATTCAGAGGCCTGTCAGTGTTCGCCCGAAACGCCCTTGCCGAGCCAATCAACTTGATTCTCCTGCTGATGAGCAGAAAAAGAAAAAGAGACGTCTTCGGCGAGTATCTAGCTTGGATCGGGATGCTAGTCCTTCGGTTCCTGCTACTGAGGAAGTGCCTGTGCCTGAGTTTACCGACGCTGACCCCAATGGGTGTGATTCATCTGTCGCTGATCCCAATAGGTGTGATCCATCTGTCGCTGATCCCAATGGGTGTGATCCATCTGTCGCTGATCCCAATGGGTGTGTTGTCTATGTTGCCGATGAAAATGAGGGGGAGGAAGAAAATGAAGTCCCTTTGACTCGGAAGAACAGTCGGCAATATGCAGCCAGTGGGGAAAGTAGTGGAGTTCCTTCTCCTGCTCTGTCTGCCCTCATTGGTCTACAAGAATTGTCTCTGGCGAACTTTGATCAGACTCTTGAAGATATGGTTCCAGAGGATCTGTTATCAGAGCCGGCGGATGGTGACGCGATGGATGTTTGTGCTGATGTGTTCGACGCCGGGTTGGGGTCATCCCGGGCAGCGTCCCGCGCCTCATCGACCTTGGAGCGCGGTCTTGAGGGTCAGGAAACTGACTTGGTTCGTCTTGCTCCCATGGAAGTAACTGAGGGACCTTCAGCCTTAGAGGCGGCTGTCGCAGAGAACTTGGCCCTCAAGGATGGTGTTGACACTTACCCAGCCCCCGAGGGTGTTGCCGGGGATGATTCGGCTCGGGTGGGAAGCGTAAGCCGCAGCCCAGCCCCCGAGGGTATTGCCGGAGACGATCCAGCTCAAGTGGGCAGCGCAAACAATGACCCAGCCCCCGAGGGTGTCCGAGCGGGGTCTCCCTCTTGTACTTCCATGGATGTTCACGTAGGATCTCCTCCACACTCTGGTTGCATGGTGGTAGCCCAAGCTTTTGGTCAAGGAGTCGCTTTAGAGGCTAGCGTTCCTGACGACCAAGTTTTGGGCTCTGCTGATGACACTGAATTGGTTCCTGCTGGTTCATTGCAAGTTGCTCTGGATGGTGACCCTACGCCAAGCCATCAATTGATTTCTCACGATTTGGGAGTCCCCTCATTCTTCTCCAACCTCCAGGTACTATGATCTATTCTAGTCTGACTTTTACACCGGACGAACAGCTGTCATTACACTCATCTGCTCTCAATATCAGGCATTGGTGGACGAGATGGCTAGTCAGCTGAAGTTGCAAGGTGCTTCTGTTCCAGAAAGAGCTTCGTCTCTGGCACGTTGGAATTCGGTGCTGCTTCAACAGCGTGTCTCTGATTTAGAGGCGACGAATGCTGGTTAGTGCTTTTCTGCTTCCCTTCGTCTACCTTATTAAATTGCTTCTCAATTTGACCCTTTTGCTTGATTGTTTCTCGCTAGATATGGCTCGGCAGTTTTCTGTTCTTGAAGAGAAACATTCTCAAAGTTAGACTGAACTGGTCCGACGGTGCTCTGATTTTGAGGAAAAGTATTCCCAAAGCCAGACTGAGCTGGCCTAGGTCTCTGCTGCTCTGAATGACTCTAACATGCTGAACTCTACTCTTCGCGCTCAGCTTGATTCTGAAAAGGTGACTTATGAATCTGTGCCTTGTTTTGCTGTGTTCTTATTGCTTGCTTGATGTTTGAAGAAGCTGATTCTTGTTTGCAGGAAGAAAAACGTGCCCTTGTTGCTTCTCGTGACAATCTTGACAGGCTATATCGTGACTCTAGCAACTCGTTGACCATTCTGGAGAGGAGTCATCGCTTCACCATGGAGGAGTTAGACAATCATCGCTGTAAGCTACAGGAATCCACGGATGACGTGCTCCGTCTTAGGCAGTTGATATCGGCTAAGGATGCTGCTATCAAGGAACTGCGTGCTTCCAAGAAGTCCATCGCCCAGGAGCTAGAGACCGCTCAGTTGGCTGTCAAAGTTGCTGAAGAAACTTCCGTTACTCTGAAGGCCCAGCGCGACAGAGCCATGGATAAAGCCATTCGCGCGGGGCGAATCTTGATGAGGAGATCCGGCGTGATTGTTCCCGACGATATAAGGGCTGATGTGAACGCTGCTCCTGATTCCTCAAGTCGCCCTTCTTCGTCGGTTGCTCCTGAGAAGAATGTTGCAAAATAGAGAAACATTGCGTGCTTTGAGCGCGCGGTTATCGTGCTCGGATATTTTGTTAGAGGACACCAGCTTGACATTTGAATGCTACTGTTACTCTCCTATCGTTTTAGAATTCAGCAGTATCTAAATTTGTAGGAGTAAAATGTTGTATGATGATTTTGAAACTTCTTCACGGGACATAGAGGTCGCCCCTATATGAGTAATCGTAAGCATGTGGAATCGTATTAAGTCGTTGCTGACTTAAACCGATTGCTTTTGTTAATAGGGCATAGTAGTAATCCCGAGTTAAGTAAGCGTGAGCATGTTGCACCATCTTAAGTCATTGCCGACTTAAGCCGATTGCTTCGTTAGCAGGGCATAGTGGTCACCTCGAGTTAAGTAAGCGCGAGCATGTTGCACCGTCTTAAGTCGTTGCCGACTTAAGCCGATTGCTCCGTTAGCAGGGCATAGTGGTCACCCCGAGTTAAGTAAGCGCGAGCATGTTGCACCGTCTTAAGTCGTTACCGACTTAAGCCGATTGCTCCGTTAGCAGGGCATAGTGGTCACCCCGAGTTAAGTAAGCGCGAGCATGTTGCACCGTCTTAAGTCGTTGCCAACTTAAGTCGATTGCTCTGTTAGCAGGGCATAGTGGTCACCCCGAGTTAAGTAAGCGCGAGCATGTTGCACCGTCTTAAGTCGTTGCCGACTTAAGTCGATTGCTCCGTTAGCAGGGCATAGTGGTCACCCCGAGTTAAGTGAGAATGTAGGTCGATCATGAACAAACTGAGTATTCTTGAAGCCTTTTTTATTGATGACATATTTTCCATTTTACAGAGTACATTGTCGTCCCGATAGCTTTTGAAATACAGCTAGGGATAAAACTTCCTGAGGTGCTCTATATTCCAGGAGTTCCCAATTTCTGTGTCGTCCATCTGAGTGAGACGATATGATCCCGGCCGAGTGACTTCTGCTACTATGAATGGTCCTTCCCATAGGGGTGACAACTTGTGCCGTCCCTCCCCCGTTAGAATTCGGCGGGGGACGAGATCTCCTGCTGCAAAGGATCGACGTCGCATGGCCTTATCGTGGTAGAGCCTCAGAGTTTGCTGGTACCGTGCTGATTGAATTACCGTGTTCAGCCGTTCTTCTTCGAGTACATCAACATCCTCTAGCCTAGTAGCCTCGGCTTCTGCTATGCTTTCAAAGATCAACCTTGGCGCCCCAAACTTGAGGTCAGCAGGTAGTACTACTTCTGACCCGTAGACCATGAAGAAAGGAGTATTTACGTGCAAAGCTCGACTAGGTTGAGTTCTTAGGCTCCAAACGACGTAGGGCAACTCCCTTATCCACTTTCCTGCAAACTTTTCGTTTTTATCGAAGACTTTCTTCCTGAGTGCCTCCAATATCATCCCGTTAGCTCGTTCAACCTGTCCGTTGGCTCTTGGGTGTGCCACCGAAGCATACTTGATCTGAATGCTCTTTTGCTCACAGAAATCGAAGAAATCTAAACTTGTGAAGTTGGATCCCAGGTCAGTTATGATACTGTTCGGTATTCCGAATCTGAATATTATGTCTTGTATGAATTCCACGGCCTTAGCTGAGGTTAAAGAAGCAATGAGTTTGAACTCTATCCATCTAGTGAATTTGTCGATTGCTACCAGTACATGAGTGTATCCTCCTTGAGCTTTCTTGAAAGGTCCAATCATGTCCAGTCCCCAGCATGCGAACGGCCAAGTTACTGGTATGGTCTGCAGTTGCTGTGCTGGTAGATGTTGTTGCTTTGACAAGTACTGGCAAGCTTCGCACCTCTGAACTAACTCGGCTGCATCACTTTTCGCTGTTGGCCAAGAGAATCCCGACCTGAAGACTTTCCCGACTAATGTCTTGGATGCTGCGTGTATTCCACATTGCCCGGCATGGACCTCATCTAGAAGTTGCTTCCCGGTAGATGAGAGAATGCATTTCATGAGGACGCCCGATGCTCCCCTTCTGTATAGTGTCTCCCCAATGAGTGTGTAGTGAGCTGACTGTCTAGCGATGCGCTCGGCTGCATTTTTGTCATCTGGTTCCTCTTCATTCTTTATATATCTGGTGATCGACCTTCTCCAGTCATCAAAATCTGACTCTGGTTGGTTCACGATATTACATTCTTCTGCCTGATCCATTGAGATGCTTGGATGTGGTATTTCTTGTACAAAGACTCTAGGTGGGACCTGAGTTCGACTGGATCCTAACTTGGACAATACATCAGCTGCCGTGTTTCGATCTCTTTCTACATGATGAAATTCCATACCTTCGAATTTATCTTCTAGTTTCCGGACGGCGGTGCAGTACTTTCCCATTGAATCGTTCGAACAGTCCCATTCTTTGTTTATCTAGCTTATGACTACCAAAGAATCTCTGTATACCATCAGTCTCTTGATGCCTAGTGATATAGCAATGTTCAGTCCATGAATCAGAGCTTCATATTCGGTTGCGTTGTTGGAGGCTGGAAATAGCAACTGGAGGGCATATTTGAGGTGCTCGCCTCCAGGTGCGGTAAAGAGAATCCCCGCGCCTGCTCCCTGCAGTTTTAACGAGCCGTCAAAATACATTCGCCATACTTCTGCGGTTTCTGGGTTATCTGGTACTTGTTGTTCAGTCCATTCTGATACGAAGTCAATCAATGCTTGAGTTTTGATGGCAGTGCGAGGTCGAAATTTGATGTCATGAGATTCCAGTTCACAGGCCCACTTGGCTATTCGGCCAATGGCTTCCTTGTTGTGAAGAATATCTCCTATCGGAAAACCAGTGACTACTATGACTTTGTGGTCGTCAAAGTAGTGACGTAGCTTGCGGGCAGTTAGAAGTACTGCATATAATAGCTTCTGAACTTGAGGATACTTTTTCTTCGAGGGACCCAGAACTTCACTGATGAAATAAACAGGATGCTGCACTGGGTAGGCATGTCCTTCTTCTGCTCGCTCGACTACCAACATGGTGCTTACCACGTGAGTCGTGCAAGAGATATACAGCAGCAAATCTTCAGCTGGTTGAGTTGACGTGGCTCACCGTGGTGGCTTCAACACTGGTGGTGTCGTCAAGAATTTTTTCAGTGCATCTAGGGCTTCCTGTGCTTCTGAAGTCCACTGAAACTTATCCACCTTCTTGAGTAGCTTGTAAAATGGTAAGCCTTTTTCTCCCAGCCTGGATATGAATCTGCTCAGGGCTGCCATACATCCGGTAAGTCTCTGAACTTTCTTTTGTGATCGTGGTGCCTCCATTTTCATGATAGCTTCAATCTTATCCGGATTAGCTTCAATTCCCCGGTGGCTGACAATAAATCCGAGTAGCTTTCCTGCTGGTACCCCAAAGACACATTTTTCGGGATTAAGCTTCCATCGATATCGCCGTAGACTGTTGAAAACCAGCTGTAAGTCTTCGATGAAATTTTCCGAGTTCTCCGTTTTGATTACCACATCATCTACATAGGCTTCCACATGCTTGCCTCAGTGATCGGCTAAGCATGTTTGAATGGCTCTCTGATAAGTCACTCCAGCGTTTTTGAGGCCGAACGACATGGAGGTATAGCAGAAAGCACCGAACGGAGTGATGAACGCTGTTTTTTCCTCGTCTTCTTTTGCCAAGCTAATCTGATGATATCCGGAGTAGCAATCCAGGAAATACAGCACAGAACATCCAGCGGTGGAATCTACCAGCTGATCTATCCTAGGAAGCCCGAAGGGATCCTTTGGACAGTGTTTGTTGAGATCCGTATAGTCGACGCACATGCGCCAATCCACTTTATTCTTTTTGAGTACAAGAACAGGGTTGGCTAACCACTCGGGATGTAACACCTCTCTAATAAACCCAGCCGCGACCGAGCGGGCAAGCTCAGCGCGAATGGCCTCTCTCTTGTCGGGCGTGAAGCGACGTAGTTTTTGCCGAATCGGCCTCGCCTGGGGATAGACCTTCAGTTTGTGCTCGGCCAGTTCTCTCAGGACTCCCGGCATATCCGCAGGTTGCCATGCGAATACGTCCCGGTTATCTTGTAGAAACTGGACGAGCGCGCCTTCCTATTTGTCATCCAGGCTGGAGCTGATGATGGCAGTCTTGCGTTCATCAGCGAACCCAAGGTTGATCCTTTTGGTTTCTTCAGTCGGTCGCATAGAGGTTGCGGCTTGAGCTTCATTTGCAGGTGCTGCAAGGTCTTCCTCAGGCTTAGAGTTTGCCTGCGTTGAAGAAGTCGCCGACGGTTTGGTGGTGAGGGCCGCCTGGATGGCCACTCGGAAACATTCCGCGACGCCTTGGAAGTCAGCGCGCACAGTTATGATTCCTTGCGGCCCTAGCATCTTCAATATCATGTATGTGTAATGCGGAATGGCCATGAATTTTGCCAATCCCGGCCTCCCGATGATGGCATTGTACCCGTAGTCGAAGTTCGCCACTTCGAACCTCAGGAACTCGGTTATGTAGTTCTCCGGAGTTCCGAAGGTGACGGGCATGTAGATGTGGCCCAGCGGGTATTCTCCTTCAGTCGGCACGATGCCGAAGAAAGGAGTGTCTGACTCGTGGAGCTCTTTGAGGTGAACTCCCAAGCCTTGGAGTGTCCGGGGGAAGGTGACGTTGATGCTGCTCCCCCCGTCCACTAATACCTTCTTCACCCTGCTCTCTCGGATCACCGGATCGACGAGGAGCGGGTATTTGCCTGGGTGGTTGAAGTTGAGCCATTGATCTGCCCGAGTGAAGGTGATCGGGTGCTCTGACCATCGGTACGGAGCGGGAGGACCGGTGGTCGCCACCAATATCTGGCAATCGTTGAGCTTTTGTTGTCTTCTGTTCTCCTGCGACCCGTGTCCGCCGAAGATGACATTGACCTCTCTGTCAACGCGCGGGAAGGCTCCACCTCCTCCCTCCTCCTGCTGCTGGGGTTGTCGCGGTTCTCCTGGTCCTCCCCGCGGTGGAGGAGGAGGTAGAGGTTGGAAGGGCCGGCCGTGTCCGACGGAGTGCTTGAAGTCTCTGCAGTTCCGAAGGGTGTGGCGTATGTCCTTGTGGTATGGGCATTGGGCATCGAGGATGTCGTCCAGTGTGCGTTCGCCTCCGCGAGGTCCTCCTCTAGCGCGAGAGGCGGGTGGTCCGGCGGTGTGCACTTCTTCGCGAGGCCTCTTCTCCCAGCGTTTGTCGGGTTGCTGGTTCGTGTCGCGTCGTGGTGCTGCCGGTGCGGGCTTCGCTCCCCCGATGAGGTCCTGAGCTCGCTCGTCGGCGGTGATGTATAGGTCGGCTTCTCGGAACAGTTGCTCGGAGGTAGTCGGCGCCTTCTGCAATATGGCTCGGACGAAGGCCGAGTCGTTGGATCCTCTGTAGAAGTCCTCGATCACGGCCGCCTCCGTGACCTCGGGGATACGGTTTCTCATGGTCTAGAACCTTTTGAGGTACGACTAGAGAGTTTCGTCCCCCCGGCGCTTGATGGATTTGAGGTCCCATGGTTGCGCTGGTTTGTCGGAGAGGGACTGAAAGTTGGTGGTGAAGCGTCGACTGAAGTCGCTCCAGTCGTCGATGCAGTGTCGGGGTAGATGTCGCAGCCATTGTAGCGCGTCTTGCCCGAGGACAATGGGTAAGTATGCGGTCATTACGTCCTCGGACGCTTCGGCAGCTTGAGCAGCGGTGGTGTAGACGGCCAGCCAGCTTCCTGGATCCTGCTTAGGTTCATATTTGTCGACATTGGATACCTTGAAGTTAGGGGGCCATTGAATGGCCCTAAGGCGTGGAGTAAGGGCAGACACTCCACACGTGTCTTCTTGTCGTCGGGGATGATGTCTGTCCCGGGGAGGGGAGTAGTTGTTGTGGTTCCTCGACCGTCCCCGGGCAGTACCGCCAGTCGAGGCCGTTGCCGACTCAGTTCTGGTGGCCTGACTCCGAGCGGGGATGCCATGATCCCTGTCGTACTCCTCCCGGCGGCGGATCTCGTTCTCATGTCGTCGTTCACGCGAAGCATTGATGCAACTTCGCGCGTCCCGGCGGCTGTTGATGGCGTGTCGTAGGTCGTTCGGCGGGTGAGCGAGAGGTAGAAGATGGTTGGCTGCTTGGGTGAACAGTCGTCGATAGCCCTCGGCGTCGGGAGTCCGAGGGAGTCCATCAGCTATCCGAGCTAGTATCCCTCCGACTTCACTCGGCGTGTTCATGGCTCGGGCGAAGTCGGGGTTCAGGTTGCGCCCGAAGAGTGGATTTTCCCGACGTTGCCTTGCCTCCTGCTCGGCTTGTTCCTGAGCTCGTCGGCGATCACGCCGTCGGGAATTCCTTCGTTCTCTGAAGACGCGTTCCTCCAGAGTTTCTCCTATCTCTAAGACCTCGTCTCGCGAGACAGGCTGCTCTGGGTCCCGCTCTCCGGCCTCGTGATGTCGCCGGATATTTTGGCGCCGGTTCCTCCGTCGGCGGGATTCCCGCTGAGGTGGTTCTTCTCCGGGCGTGGTCGGCTCGTCGTCGGAGACGGGGGGCGACTCCACTCTCCCGATGAAGAGGACGTCGGGGTAGAATGGTGCGGCTGTCGTGGCGATCTTCTTTCCGTTCTCCTTTGAGGACGGAGGCACGGAAAGAACAACTTGCTTCCTCTCAGTTTTATTTGTTTCTTTCTTCCTTGCGATTTGTGTCCATTCTTTCGTCGGGGAAGTAGACAGTGGAGTTCTCCGGGTCAGCGGGCCCTCGGCCCCTGGCTTGCTGAAGGCGATCTTTTTTCGGAGCACTGGAAGTTGCGCTTTTTCCTGCCTTACTCCGATATTCTCGGAGTTTGTTGGAGGAGACTTCTTCCTTGGCGGATCTGCGATGCGATGTAGAGTTCCTTCTTCATCTGCTATGGATGAGATAGTTCCAAAGCAGAACACAGATCCGGGGCGGAGGGTGATCTTGCGGTGGAAGGTGACGACCATTGAGCTAGCTTAGATCGGCGACACACCCCCTACCTGGCGCGCCAGCTGTCGGTGTTTTGGGTCGGACCGCACACCCGGGGTTGCCCCTCAAGGTGTTTTTAGGAGTAGGACGGTATCGCCGACTGTAGCTAAATGGTTCGTGCCGGATGCACGAGGAACAATGGACAGTGTTTACAGGTTCAGGCCGCTTTGAGATGCGTAACACCCTACGTCCTGGTGAGAATGCTTTATGTGGTGGATTACAAGGGAGCTCTCTAACGCTAGAACGTAGAGAGTTGGGGTGGATGGCTGAGTAGTGAGATCGATCGTTCTGAAGGGGTGCCCCCTAGGCCTTATATATTCGACCGTGAGGCAATACATGCGGATATGATAGCAATGCGCACCTAAGAGATAGTGAACTAATTGAGTCTATCTTTCTATAGTTCTGCCGACTCATCCTCGCTTGGTTCCGTTGTACGGGGCTCCAGCGCGGGAAAGTCGGGTCTCTGCTGTGGTTACTTGCTCGTCGTTGTTAGGCCGTCTAGGCTCGCACCGATCCGACCTTGTGTCGATCTGCTTCACTGGTCGTTCTTCCCCAGACCCACGAAGGGATGATCTTACGAATTATTGGGCCCTCAGGCCTTTCGTGAGGTCTTTTATCCTTCCAGTGGGCCCGGGGATATCTATCCCCCACAGTATTTGAGTCATAACCAAGTAAAAACCCTTCAATAGCTTTGGGAGCAAACTTTGAATGCCTACCTTTCTTTACCAAGATGTAGCATATGCTTCCAAATACACGAAACTAAGAAACATTGGGTTTGTTACCAGTGAGTAGCTCATATGTTGTCTTCTTGAGGAGGCGATGAAGATAGAGACGGTTTATGGCATGGCAAGACATATTTACGGCTTCCAACCAAAACTGTTCCGGCGTCTTCTATTCTCCCAACATCGTCCTTGCCATGTCAATGAGCGTCCTGTTCTTCCTCTCCACTACACCATTTTGTTGTGGTGTGTAGGGAGCGAAGAACTCATGCTTGATGCCTCCCTCCTCAAGATATTCCTCCACTTGAAGATTTTTGAACTCAAATCCATTATCGCTTCTTATCTTCTTTACTTTTAGCTCAAACTCATTTTGAGCCCATCTTAGGAAGAGCTTCAGAATTTCTTGGGTTTCAGATTTATCCTGTAAAAAGAATACCCAAGTGAAGCAGGAATAGTCATCAGCAATTACTAGACCATACTTACTTCTATCAATGCTAAGGTAAGCAATGGGCCCAAAGAGATCCATGTGGAGAAGCTCCAATGGTTTTGATGTCATGATCACATTCTTGCTTGAATGACTTGTTCCCACCTATTTTCCCGCTTGACATGCTGCACAAGGTCTGTCTTTCTCAAAATAGACATCAATTAGTCCTAACACATGTTCTCCCTTTAGAAGTTTATGAAGGTTCTTCATTGCAACATGTGCTAGACGGCGATGCCAAAGCTAGCCCATGTTGGTCTTAGCAAGTAAACATGTATCTAGATCGTTATTTTCTTTAGTAAAATCTACTAAATAAAGTTTGCCATCAGATACAAGCCAATACACCAGGGGCTCACCGGACTATCCGGTAGCGCACCGGACTGTCCGGTGTGAATTATAGCGAACATGCCATCTTCGGGGTTTTTGGAGAATGGATCACCAGAAAGTTCGATGCCGCACCGGACCATATGACAAGGGACCAACGGCTACCTGCAAATTCAGAACGGTCATTTGCCAGTGCCACTGTTCACTATTCAGTGGCGCACTAGATATGTACTGTTCACGGTCCCGTGCACCACCCGACTATGTAGATTTTCCAACTTTTCACCAACGACCATTTTGGTTGTTGGGGGCTATAAATATCCCCTATCCAGCACATTGAATACACAAGAGCTACACCAAAGTGATACACATCAAGTGCAATAACTCCTACACCTCCAAAGTCACACAAGCTCGCATTCGATCGATTTGAGAGATTAGAGACTTAGCCCTTGTGCTATTGAGTGTTGCAACCTCTTGTGTTCTTGATTTGAGCTTTTGCATTCTCACTCGCATTCTCATTCTCTTGATTGTAAAGCGAGACAAGAGACTCTCAATACTTTGTATAGAAATCCTTGCGGGACTTAGTGTCACTGTGATAGTGAAGCAAGCTCAACCGATCTCTGTGACCATTTGAGAGAGGGAAATAGTTGAAAGAAACTTGTCCTTAGTGGACTCCTCAATGGGGATGTAAACTCTTTGGAGTTGAACCTCGGGAAACAAATCGCTGTAACTTTGTGTTGATCACTCTTGGCGATTTGATTCTTCCTCTCCCTCTCTCTAGTTCTCTTGCTTGTAATTATTTTAAGTTGGGTCCCAAAATTATCCGCATTGATTAAGCAACTCATAGCAAGAACTTATCTACTGCACTCCGATTTCATTAATATTCGTTCTAACCCTAACATCGGGAAAATTTTGTGTTCAAAGTTTATAATTTTCAGGTTTCGGCTATTCACCCCTTAAGGCGACTCTCAGCTATATATACCCCTTTGCTAGTCATTTGAGAGGTGTGGGGTTTGAGGAACATATTTAGTGAGTTAAGACTCATTCATATTAGCACTAGATATCTAAGTGCTTAAAGAATCACTCGGTTATTAGTATATGTACTTTGTGGATTTCCTATGTTAGTTAGACCACTACTTATACTGCTTGCTCTAGGTTTAGGTCTAGTATTTAGTGAGGTTTGCATACGTTAAATCAAGGTCTCGACCAAATCAAATATATAAATCAAATATACATGGAACCTCTCTAAATTCTCATGTCTCCTTGCATATTTACTATTAGTTCTGGGTCTTGTAATGTATCCCGTAAATTGAGTGTCGAAATAATCCTCGACAACGATATTCTATTTTTTTACATAGAGTCAATTAAAGAAAGATGAATTGATCACTATTTAGTTTTTTTATTGAATGACCACCGTATATGTACACTGTAACATTAAATTTCTAGAATTACTCGACAAGTGCCACACGATATTTTTTCTTTTCTTTTATTATTAGTCTCTCCTTTTGAAAATCTTACAATGCGTGAGATATTCCACCAGATACCGAAACAAAGTCAACCTACTATTCAAAACCATGCATTCCATCAAGAGAGAACAAGCCACCTTTCAAACATACACAGCATGACAACATTGAAAGCGTGCTTTGAAATATGTGGCTAAGCATGACAACGTTGAAAGTCATTAACAACAGCAAATCGCCGAGCAAGATGTCCCTTACATAAAACTAATCGCACCACGAAATTAAGAAGAGAAATGAATAAATGTAGAAAAAGAAAAGCCAGTCAAACCCAACCACCTCAGCTCAGCATCGAGGTCGCCTTCCCCTCCTCCAGTTGTCCCCAGAAACCGTGTCCCCTACTCTCTCTCTCTCTCTCTATCTCTCTTCTCCCCTCGATCAACAGCAACAGCGGCGGTCAGAAGCTTCCGTCGCGACAGCTCCCGACCTCCTGCCGGTCTTCCCCTCTCCTAGTCGGCGCGAATCCCGAGGCGGAGGAGGAAGAGGGGAGCGGAGTGGGGGTGGGCCCCATCAGCCATGAGTCTCACGGGGTCCGCCCTGGAGGCGGCGCTACAGGCGGTGGGGCGCGGCCTCGACGCAGCTGGAGACCACCGGCTGCTCTACTGCAAGGGAGGTGGAAGGCTCGTCGCGCTCGAGGAGGACCGTGCGCGGGACCTCCCGCTCCCCGACGGCGGCGTCCTCCCGAGCGTGCCCCCCGATGTCGAGGTCGAGCAGTGCCGCAGAGACCCCGAGCGCATCCGCCCCTTCCCCTCTGGCCCAAGCTCTGCCGCAGCGGATGGGCCCTTTGTCTGCAGCTTCGATAAGGTGAGCTCGGTTGCTTCGTCCCGACTGGAAACTTCCCATCCGATGGTGTGCCGCGTTCTGTTCTGTTTGCTCTGCACTTGTGATGCGAATCCTAGTCGATATCCTATGCTCCGCGGCCGTTTACTTCGTGTTATGTGACTCTGGTGCCCTTGTTGACAGATGGCTGAGTATTTCAACAGGAAGTCATGCTTGTCCGAGACAGTACCGCTGGGTTCCTTCAACTCTCTGTTCAGCTTCACCGGTTCATGGAAGAATGATGCTGCGGCTACGAAGGCCCTTGCGATTGATGGCTATTCTCTGCCTCTGTTTCGAGTGAAAATTAGGAGTTCTGAACTGACGCTGCTTGAGAGCGTTAAGCACGCGATCCCAAATGTTTGGGATCCATCAGCATTGGCTAGGTCAGTAGGTAATCTTCTTATTTGATACTGTTATCAGGATCCATTTCTGATCAGTCCCATTCTGTACAACTCTTAGCCTAGTACTTTACACACCCTATTATCTGAAGCCTGAAGGTCTTGTTTCACTTGTCTGCAGCTTTATTGAGAATTACGGTACCCATATTATTATTTCTGTTACGGTTGGTGGTAAGGACGAAGTATACATTAAGCAGCATTCATCGTCCCAATTGTCAGGGTTAGAGTTCAAAAATTATGTGAGGGAAATTGGGAGGGAAAGATTCTCAGATGTGGAAAACAAGTCAAATGCAACTCCTATCAATTACAGCGAGAAGGTTAGCAAACTCCTTACTGCTTTCTTTATCTAAGTTCACTAGAGGTGTTTTGGCTACATTATTTGGTTTGCCTGAATTGTTATACAACTGTTTGTTTACAAAGGATAGTTTGTGCATGATTGATTACTTTTTATGAGCACTTGATGCATCTCTAAAAAATGTGTTAGCTGCTGTAAATAAACAGTCACAATCAGTTTTTTATTGGAAAACTGTGGGGGAGTTCGCCACAACACATCATTTTTTTAATAAAAACAGAGTACAACATATGTACAAAAGAAAAGAAAACTTCGATTACACAAGAGACTAGCCATTGGAAAACAGAAGGGTCACGATCCTCTCTGACTCGATGCATTTGGAGGATGGACTAATCCTTGAATCTCATGGTCCAGAGGTTATGAACTAGCATGATCTCCATAAAAATCCATTCCTGAGCTTCCAGAGCTCCCAGCAGGCTGCCATGGAAATCTCACAAATGTGAGGTTGTCTCACTGCTAAAAGCCTCCCATGCAAGTTCAAGTGTAAATCTAACTGTGTGTTGAGAGTATTCGAGGTTTTGCATCACCGCGTAGCAAAAGGAAAGGCAAAGAAGAGATGATCAATATCTTCCTCCATGGATGTGCTGCACATGACGCAGTTTACATTTAGCTGTACATCAAAGTTGCTTCGCCTGAGCATAGTCCTTGTACTTAGTCTGTCCACAAACATAGGCAAGGCAAAGAATTTAATTCTCAGAACACATTTTGGTTTCCAGATGCATCTGTAAGTATCAGGGACTTGGACATTTGCAAAGAGTAAATTATAAAGCTTGCTGGAGGCGTAATCTGATTTCCTATATGAAGGAGCATTGGTCGATGGACTGTATCAAAGGGCACCATAAGCAGCTGCCTTTGTAAATTCTGCAACTCGTCGAAGCTTGCTTAGCATTGTAGACTTTAACTTATATGAACTGTAGATACCTTGCTAAGAGCATGCTGCATTCCTAGTGTTGGCTAGAAACAACAAGCTGATGAAAAGCAATCAGCTCTAAACTACAAATCGGTTAGTGGGACCATGTCAAAGAAAAATGGAGAAAAGTGCTCTATGCTTGACTTCTGAGGGTCTGTTTTCCTGTGTTCTGTGCTTCTGGCCAGCTGGTTCCATTTGTTTATTGCCCTCTATTCAAACCTAAACCATGGCTCAGTTTTGAGTTTTCGGCAGTTGATTCCCCAGTGTATAAAATCAAACCATGCTGCCCCCCCCCCCCTGCATTGGAGTTGCTGTAAGGAAATATACTAGTATATGCATGTAAGCACATTAGGGGCCATTTCAGGCTATAGTCAGCAGGTTGTGCATACGCCCGTGCAAAACATTGTAGACTGCACTGTTTACATTGTGTAGTTTCAAATAGAAGATGAGGATGAGTAAGCTGCTGGAGATAGCCTCATAGTGCTCCTAAGCCAACATTCCAACTAGAAACTGAGGAGCACTACCAAACACTGCTGGCTGCTCAAGCTCCACCTGTGAATTGTGCAAATTGATTCACTGTGTTTGGACTGAACTCACGGAGCAAAATACCTACTCTCCTTATTCACTCTGCATTCATGCATTGGCCGAGCCCTCTCTACTTGCCCTTCTCCGCTGGCTGTGGCACCTATCTCTGTCGTGCACCAACTCTCACTGCCACCCACACCATCCCTTTTCGATGTCTGCTCTTCCCTCGCCTTCTACTCAAGGGCGCTCAGGGCAAGGTCGAGCAGGATTGCCTGCCCCCTCTTAGGTCAAGTTGGCAACTGCAGATCTGGCATGTGTTGCACTGCTGCCAGAAGTGTGTGGTCTTCTCTGGACTAAGGCAGGTTTGCTTCTTCGAAAGACGGAGCCAGGAGACTGTTATTGCCTGAAATCCGCTTGTGAAGCTATAACAGATGGGTAACACAACAATCCGAAAGGAGCAGAAGCTAGAGCGGGTGAAGCTGGAGCTGGAGCGCTACCACGAGAACCTACTCCCACTCTCCCAGTCATAACCAGCCTGTCCAACTAGTACCATCATGACCTCCTAGCACGTGTTAATCTACTCACCAGTAACAACAGTAAGGACAGAGGCACATAAAATTACATCATGTATGTCTTTGTAACTGATGTCTTAATGCGTGCATTGTAGAGTCACTTATAGATGGAACATGCACTCTCCTGGCACCTGAACTGCCCACCGTTCTAGCATTTATATGTAAACATTGACTAGATGTTGCTTTATCCTTTACAGGATATTACAGTAATATTCAGAAGGAGGGGTGGTTGTGATCTTGTTCAAAGTTTTAGTGATTGGAAAGGAACTGTTGCCTCAGCACCAGATGTCATAGGCATGACCTTTCTTTCAATTGTCTCTCTTGTTGACGATGTACCAGGAAAGAAGCACCTTGCTCGTGCAGTTGAGCTATACTTGACCTGTAAGATCTGCTTTCGGTTACTTTCATTTGTCCTATGCAGTTATGCAACTCAAGAACTCATTCACCACATTGAATATAGTATATTTATAATGCCCTGAGGAAGCTAACTTACGATGTGATTTCTCTTCAATTATACTGTTTTGATAAGTTCTGTTTTACAGACAAACCTCCAATTGAAGAATTACAGTATTTCTTAGATTTTCAAGTCCCACTAGTTTGGGCTCCAGCTCCACCAGGTATTGCTAGTCACCATAGGAAGGAACCTGTCTGCCCATCGCTTCAGTTTAGCTTAATGGGCCCAAAGCTCTTCATTAGCACAGAACAGGTAAAGGTTACCCCTTAAATCTGAACATATGAGTACAGTGATTACTTTTTGGAGTTTTACGCTAGAAATGTTATTTTAATTGTTGTCAGGAAATGCTATAGCTAAGTATGAAACACAATTACCATCATAAACAATTTTCTACTAGGTTGGGCCTCTAGCTGAGTTGGTTAGGTGGTAGCACTTAAGTTCTGAGTTCGATTCCCCATGGGAGTCAGACTGCTGTTAAAAAGGTCCTCTCGTTTGTCCCAAAATAAAGCACAGGTAAAAGAACCGACTCTTACATAGGCTACGGCGCCGTTGTGTATGGGTGAGATATGTGTTCGGATGTTTTCTAGAATTGCAAGAGAAGGTCTTCTTAATGCAATACCTGGGATCCCAGATGTTGTCTTACCCTCGCAAGCCAAGTTTTTTTTTAAAAAAAAATATAATTCTAAAGATCAAGGCATGCAGAAGAACAAAAATGTGTAAATTGCACCAGGGGTACAAATTTTGTACCTATAGTGCATTTTACTGATAAAAAGATACACTTTTAAGACAATCAATTTTTTGTGAACATGCTAACTCTGAAGAAGACATGTGCAGATCTCTGTTGGGCGCCGACCAGTTGTTGGCCTCAAACTGCTCTTGGAAGGAGCTAAACAGAATCGTTTGGCTATTCACTTGCAGCACCTTGTCTCATTACCAAAAATATTCCTACCTCATTGGGACTCTCATATTACCATTGGACCTCCAAAATGGCAAGGCCCTGAAGAACAAGACAGCCGATGGTTCGAGCCAATCAAGTGGAAGAACTTTGCTCATGTTAGCACAGCACCCATAGAGTACACTGAAACAAATATTACGGACCTATCTGGTGTTTATATTGTTACAGGTGCACAGTTGGGAGTGTGGGATTTTGGTGCAAAGAGTGTTCTCCACCTCAAACTTTTGTTCTCCAGGGTTCCTGGGTGCACAATTAGAAGATCAGTGTGGGACCACAGCCCATCAAGTTCTTCAATTCATAAAGCAGATGAATCTTCATCGTCCTCGAGTGATAATGCTAAACTTCTGAAGATTATTGACATGACAGAAACATTGAAGGGCCCACAAGATGCACCTGGCCACTGGCTGATCACAGGTGCTAAGTTGGGTGTCGAGAAAGGCAGGATTGTAGTGCGTGCGAAGTACTCCTTATTGAATTATTAACCAAATGTTTAAAGCATTCATTCACTCACTCTGATATTGAGCACTGTGTTTTAAGGTAGCATTTGTTCTTTTGTTTTTCATGTATGACTTTCCTTCCCCCTTGTAACTTGATGTGGATCCATGCTTCTTGTTGATGCGGTGAGTGAAGTAGCATGAAGATGTTTATGCTCAGCTCAAAAGTGTTTGATCTGGTCTCGGTCATCGCTTCCAGAGCCATCTGGTTTTGACAGTGAAAATGGTGCGTTCCTAAGTTTTGGCACTGGTGTTTTGCACTCGGAAATTCATCAGTGGAACATAATTAGTATATTCGCTCTGGTTACTAAGCGCTAAGAGTTTCAGTAAGTTTTTTTGACATTGGATTCATGTATGTTTGGTGTTCTGGCACAGACCATGCTTTCCAGAATGGCTGTGCATGGTTATTGCAGATTTGCGTAGTTCTCAGGTTCAATAGCTGATATTGAGTATAGAATTCTTCAGAGTTCGTTTTCTCATAGCCCTTGCTTGGTTACTCTACAAAAGACAGTAGGTGTGAGCGACCATACTGCTTGAGATTCATGTATCCTTTTTGTGCTAGTGTTTGCTAACTTGGTGTTTACAAACATGTTATTGTTCTAGGAGTAACTATATTGTAGCTTTCTATTACATGAATGTGTCGAGAAGAGAACAAAAGTAGCGATAACAACGAGCCGCCGTTCTTCCAAGAGGAGAGAAATGAGTCACTGTTAACGGAATTACAAGAATTGCTCTGGCATATATGCTTCTAGTTCTTATAGCTTTGCATGAGGTCGACAGGGTAGGGGACAAGAACAGTAGAATGTTTTGACTGGATCAAGAAATAAGATTTGTCTTTCGTAACGCGAGATAGCTGCTATGCTGAAGTTCATGTGTCCTTTTTGAGGTAGCGTCGTAGATCATATATATAAATAAATATTATGTTGATGTGTTTCCCATCTGTTTGGAAGTTGATATTAGCGCTTTTGTTACTCTACTCTTGGCATTTGAAAACAACTGCGGTCTGTTACCGCTCCTCTGATCCACATGGCTACCTCTAGAACGACAACAAACACAAACATGTTTGTATACTCCTTTGAGGGCTTGATCAAAGATGTTCGTTGGTTAGTACTGTTTAGGGTTCAGGCGCGGAAGGGGGAGCGCGAGTTAGGACCCATAAAACCCCGAGGGCCTTCTCGCATTGTCAGCCTCTAAAGGCAATAGTGAATCAGGGAACTGATTGAAACAGTTTACGCAGATAAAACCCGATGGCCTGAGTGCAAAGTCATATTCCTTTACCATTTAGGTACCGTTTGGTTCACATATTGGTAACGTAATGGGTAAACGATAACGTTAAATTATATTTGTTTAAGTCCAACCGTAATCGATACCACACTACAAATGGATACCGCCTTATTCAAATTTGTTACCGTCGGTATTTGAGTGTGAATCATTACCATTACCATTTACATTACATTTCGTGAACCAAACGACACCTTAAGTCTTTCAATTAAAAACAATACAGAAAACTTCAAAAACCCATACCTTGAAAAATATAAGTCCACAGATGGTGAAACCAATTTTATAGATCTCTGAATAACCTAAACTTTCAAATAAAAATAGGAGATGTCATGTTTATACATTGTCTCTGTGGTTTTTTATTTAAACCAATAAACTGCTCATTTTAAATAGTGAAGGTAAAATAGGAATACCTTTAGACTGGGCTTCAGAAATTTTGAGTAGACACAACATATAGTATGTTACTGTTTAAAAATATTACACCCCATGGTCTAAGGATTAAAGTAGGATTTATCCATTAAAAGGTGAAACTATCCACAGTTCTAGAAAATAAAAATAAATAGTAAAGGCAGAAGACCGGCAAGCATCCTATTTTTCCTATACCACTTAGACGATGTAGCACCTAAGAAAAATATAGGAGACCATAGTGCAGTGGAGAAATGTAGGGTAACCGTTTAATTTAGCAAAATGGGGATAACTTTAGAAAAGTCTAGAAATTCATCCTTACTGAGTTAAAGTCCTAACCTTTGGGATGATTTCTCTTGTGCTAAGAAGAACCTAGGAAAAATACTATACATGTTGTTTTACATTTTTCAAAGGACAAGTTAGTTGTAAGTGCTCTTTGGGCCAAAACTTTTAGAAAAGCCTAGATAAAAGACTACATGAGATTTGTCTGTAAAGCTTTGTAGAAGTCACTAATATCTCACCTAGATAATGGGGAAAATACCAAATATGATAGTAGTCATTGCTACCTCGATGGTGTAGTGTTAAGTGCTCCCTCTGCACTGGAATTTGTCATTTTTGCGCAGAACAGACCTTAACTAGTTTTGATCCCAAATTTATAGGACAACCTTTAATAACTAGTAGGAAGCTACTATAATTGTTGTAGATGTTTCAGAATTTTCTAAGCCCTGATTGTAGTTCAACTCACACTCTAAAAGCTTAATTAAAAAGAGAAGGAGAGGTTAAGTGTAAACTAAGGGTTAAAAAGATAGCTATGAAAAACCTACCTAAACCAATGTTAAACCTTCATAAGTTAATTAGCTAAGTTTTAAACTACCTCACAAGGTCAAGCTTTGAATTAAATCACTAAACTCATAAAGAAGCCTAAAACAAATGATGCTAGCACCTTTCATAATGCTAAGT
Organism: Zea mays; assembly: GCF_902167145.1. Taxonomy (NCBI): domain Eukaryota; kingdom Viridiplantae; phylum Streptophyta; class Magnoliopsida; order Poales; family Poaceae; genus Zea; species Zea mays. The sequence goes on from NC_050098.1 coordinate 202,856,015, forward strand.
AACATAGTCCCTTACTAAACCAGTGCATCATCCTTAAAGCATTCTTGCATACCATTATCTTATGCATTGCACTCGATAGATTGCAATCTTATCGATGGAGAGTACGTCCTGGTTCTAGAGCAACAGAGAGATCCAGAAGGAGGACAAGAGCCTGCTCCTGAGCCCGTTGCTGAGGACATCCCGTCAGCACCTACACTTGAAGGAAAGCCCCAGTTTTATGCATAACAGTTATATATGTTATTTTACTACAATTATATTCGTAGGTTTGTATCGTGCACTTAAGTATAGGAGATGTTTGAAACCCTATATGCATGAACTCTGGTTCCTTTGAAATGAATACTAGTATGCTAGGTCGAGTAGTAGCTATGCTAATTAGGGATCGTGCTAGAAGTCGGGTGATTTTTGTAGCACTCATGTGAGGTCAGGAATTGACTGTATTCACTTTGATGATGGGATCATGATGGTCTATGGACACGGATCCCTGGGGGATGCCCTGTTTGTAGAATGGAATTAGAATAAGGATTAACGTGTGGATACTTATGTCAAGCGTTTGAACGTACTAAACACATGCTGAGAAATATGTTAAATCGGTAAGCCTAGTACCTGAATGAACCTGCTCGTAGACTTATTACCCACTTCCCTAAAAATTTGGTCTCGCATTCTGGATATGGTGGGTACAAGATGCAGTCACTAAATAGCTGGGTTCAGTGAAGTGGGGCTCTGTACCTCTGTATGCCAAGGGAGTGGGATCTGATCTGTTGATGGGGAATTGATGGGGATGGTTAATGTGTGTGGGGACGGAGTGCCCCTACATGTCATGTGTTTAGGTTTTCCTTGCAAGGTTAAAACTCGATTCGAATCGTCTGCTTCTCGTAGCTAATGAGCCTGCTTGATCCATTGTACTACATTGAGTAATAAGTGGAAATGAGGTTACCTTCAAAAGATGTTGTTTGACTTAATGATTGCTACCATGTGTGGATAGTTAGGTGCTCATCTAGTCTAAGCTATTATTCTATAACCTAAAAAGCTAAAATTTGACTTAGACTCAGCTAGTGTTTTTGGCAAACCAATCCCTTTAGCCAAATAACTTCATGGTCCAGAGGTAGAGGAGTAGTTTCCTCACACCGGGTAAGTCTAGCTGAGTATTAGTATACTCAGCCTTGCGTGTGGCACCAAAATTTTCAGGTATCTTGCAAGAGATGGTCGATGTTGTGACTTGGCCATCCACCCTGCCACTGGGTTGGACGGTCGATTGAGATGCTACCTCGACGGGAGAGGACCAGGAGGAGTAGCTTGGCTAGGCTTCACCATGCTACCGAGTAATCTTCGTTAGTTATTTCCATTGTAAGAAAAACAATGGCTTACTACTTTTAAACTCTGATGATGTATTAACATTTGGTACTCCTTAAATTGTGGTATTATGCGTTATTATATTTCTTTATGCCTCACCTTTGAGTGAGCAAGTGGTATTTGATTTGGTGTAACTGGTTTGTTGGACTAGATCCGACGGACTACAATTTATTCGAATTAAGTGTGTCATCACCTCTAAGGCGGGGCCTGTGCACTTAAGTTAGAACAATCTAGGTGGTTCTGCCATATCCGCCACACTACCCTTCACTACGACTGAGAGCACCTAGAGGGGGGTGAATAGGTGATCCTGTAAAAACTTAACTCCACAAACTTGATTAAGTGTTAGAGCAATAAAGCCAAGTGGTTAGAGAGAAGTTCTTGCAAAACACAATAACCACAAAGATATCAACACAGATAGGCACAGTGGTTTATCCCGTGGTTCGGCCAAGTTCAACACTTGCCTACTCCACGTTGTGGCGTCCCAACGGACGAGGGTTGCAATCAACCCCTCTCAAGTGATCCAAAGATCCACTTGAATACCACGGTGTTTCTCTTCCTTTCACTATATCCCGTTTGCAAGGAATCTCCACAACTTGGAGTCTCTCGCCCTTACAAAAGATGATCACAAATGAACACGGAAGTAAAGATGGGATGAGCAACACACACAAGTCCACAGCAATACGCACACACACACGGCCAAGACTTGAGCTCAAATGAATATCACAAAGTTCTCACTAGAACGGAGCTCAAATCACTAAGAATGTCAAACGAGTGCGCAAAGACGGAGTGTGAATGATCAAGAATGCTTAGAGTGTGCTTGGTGTCTTCCTCCATGCGCCTAGGGGTCCCTTTTATAGCCCTAAGGCAGCTAGGAGCCGTTGAGAGCAATCCAGGAAGGCAAATCTTGCCTTCTATCGACTGGTGCACCGGACAGTCCGGTGCACCACCGGACACTGTCCGGTGCAGATCTCTTTCCAATTCTGGCGCAGCTGACCGTTGAGGATTTGGAGCCGTTGGCGCACCGAACACTGTCCGGTGCACACCGGACAGTTCGGTGCCCCCATCAGATCGTTGGCCCGGCCACGCGTCACGCCCGGATTGCGCGGCCGACCGTTGGCTCGGTCGACCGTTGGCTCACCGGACAGTCCGGTGCACCATCGGACAGTCCGGTGAATTATAGCCATACGCTGTTGACTTCATTCCCGAGAGCGGCGACTTCGCCACAGCTGACTCACCAGACAGTCCGGTGATTTATAGCCGTACGCAGCCGTCGAGACCCGAGAGCAGGCAGATCACCAGACGTCAGCCTGGCGCACCGGACACTTTCCGGTGCACCACCGGACAGTCCGGTGCACCCAGACTGAGCAGAGTCTTGGCTGCTCGAGCCAAGTCTTTTCCATATGTCTTTTCACTGATTCTAGCACTTAGACAAATATGTTAGTACACAAAAACCAATGTACTAAGTCTAGAATCATACCTTTGTATTGATTTGCACTTTGTCCACCATTTGGTATAGTTTAACACATAACCATTTGTGTTGGCACTTTAATCACCAAAATACTTAGAAATGGCCCAAGGGCACATTTCCCTTTCAATCTCCCCATTTTTGGTGATTTATGCCAACACAACAAAAAGCAACATATAGAAGTGCAACATCAATGCAAATGAGAACAAGAATTTGTTTTGATTCAGATTTGGCATATTTGGATCATTCTTTGCCACCACTTGGTTTTGTTTTTGCAAATCAAACTCAATTTCCTATCTCTAAGTCAAATTCACTTGTCGAGGCATAGAGAAAGGTATTCCAAGATAAATTGATCAAAGATTCAAAAACTCCTCCTTTTTCCCATAATCAAACAATCTCCCCACAAGAGACCGACTTTTGACAAGAAGAGACATTAAGAGAATTTTGCCAAAACAAAAACTCTAACTCTACTATTTTCAAAATTCTCAAGTGGTAGCTGATCCATTTCTTGCTTTGGCCTTATTTTCTCCCCCTTTGGCATCAAGCACCAAAACGGGATCAATCTTGGCCCTTAAACCCCATTGCCTCACCAAAATCTTCAAATAAGAATAAAAGACAATAAGAGTATGGAGATGAACTTGGAGTAAGTTACCCTCTCATCGGAGTGCAGTGGAAGTCTTTCATGGTCCAAGTTCACCTTTCGCTTTCAATCCACCTTTGAGACTAAATCAAGCAAGCTCAAACACATGGTTAGTCTCAAGGGGTCAAGTTGTAGCACATCTCCCCCTAAATATGTGCATCACTTGCAAATGGACTTGTGAGGTCCGGGGAGTGCTTGTACAACTTGAGCACCATGAATAAACAACGAAATGCATAAGGAATATGATCAAGGCATAAAACACATGTATGCTATAAATCAATCCAAGTTCCGCGAATCTAAGACATTTAGCTCACTACGCAGCCTGCAAAAGGTCTTCTCATCTAGAGGCTTGGTAAAGATATCGGCTAGCTGGTTCTCGGTGCTAACATAAAACACTTCGATATCTCCCTTTTGCTGGTGGTCTCTCAAAAAGTGATGCCAGATGTCTATGTGCTTTGTGCGGCTGTGTTCAACAGGATTATCCACCATGCGGATAGCACTCTCATTATCACAAAGGAGTGGGACTTTGCTCAGATTGTAGCCAAAGTCCCGGAGGGTTTGCCTCATCCAAAGTAGTTGCGTGCAACACTGTCCTGCGGCAACATACTCGGCCTCAGCGGTGGATAGGGCAATGGAAGTTTGTTTCTTAGAACTCCAAGACACCAGGGACCTTCCTAAGAATTGGCACGTCCCTGATGTACTCTTCCTATCAACCTTACATCCAGCATAATCGGAGTCTGAATATCCAATTAAGTCAAAGGTAGACCCCTTTGGATACCAGATCCCGAAGCAAGGCGTAGCTACTAAATATCTAAGAATTCGCTTCATTGCCACTAAGTGACACTCCCTTGGATCGGATTGAAATCTAGCACACATGCATACACTAAGAATAATATACAGTCTACTAGCACATAAGTAAAGCAAGGAACCTATCATAGACCGGTATGCTTTTTGATCAACGGACTTACCTCCTTTGTTGAGGTCGACATGTCCATCAGTTCCCATTGGAGTCTTTGCGGGCTTGGCGTCCTTCATCCCAAACCGCTTGATCAAGTCTTGCGTGTACTTCGTTTGAGAGATGAAGGTGTCGTCCTTGAGTTGCTTCACTTGGAACCCAAGGAAGTAGTTCAACTCTCCCATCATCGACATCTCGAATTTCTGCGTCATCACCCTGCTAAACTCTTCACAAGACTTTTGGATAGTAGAACCAAATATTATGTCATCGACATAAATTTGGCACACAAATAAGTCACCATCACATGTCTTGGTGAAAAGAGTTGGATCGGTTTTCCCAACCTTGAAAGCATTAGCAATTAAAAAGTCTCTAAGGCATTCATACCATGCTATTGGGGCTTGCTTAAGTCCATAGAGCGCCTTAGAGAGCTTACACACGTGGTCGGGGTACCGTTCATCCTCAAAGCCAGGGGGTTGCTCTACGTACACCTCCTCCTTGATTGGCCCGTTGAGGAAAGCGCTCTTCACATCCATTTGGAACAACCTGAAAGAATGGTGAGTGGCATAGGCTAACAATATGCGAATTGACTCTAGCCTAGCCACAGGAGCAAAAGTCTCCTCAAAGTCCAAATCTGCGACTTGGGCATAACCTTTTGCCACAAGTCGTGTCTTGTTCCTTGTCACCACCCCATGCTCGTCCTGTTTGTTGCGGAACACCCACTTGGTTCCCACAACATTTTGCTTGGGACGTGGCACCAGTGTCCAAACTTCATTTCTCTTGAAATTGTTGAGCTCCTCCTGCATGGCCAACACCCAGTCCGGATCTAGCAAGGCCTCTTCTACCCTGAAAGGCTCAATAGAAGAGACAAAAGAGTAATGCTCACAAAAATTAACTAATCTAGAGCGAGTAGTTACTCCCTTGCTAATATCACCCAATATTTGGTCGATGGGATGATTCCTTTGAATCATCGCTCGAACTTGAGTTGAGGGGCATGTTGTGCTTCTTCCTCCATGACATGATCATCTTGTGCTCCCCCTTGATCACACGCCTTTTCTTGATGAACCTGTTCATCGTCTTGAGTTGGGGGTTGCACCATTGTTGAGGAAGAAGATTGATCTTGCTCCTTTTGTTCCTGTGGCCGCACATCTCCAATTTCCATGGTGCGAATTGCGGTCGTTGGAACGTCTTCTTCATCTACATCATCAAGATCAACAACTTGCTCTCTTGGAGAGCCATTAGTCTCATCAAATACAACGTCGCTAGAGACTTCAACCAAACCCGATGATTTGTTGAAGACCCTATACGCCTTTGTATTTGAGTCATAACCTAACAAAAACCCTTCTACAGCTTTGGGAGCAAATTTAGAATTCCTACCTTTCTTCACTAGAATGTAGCATTTACTCCCAAATACACGAAAGTATGAAACATTGGGTTTGTTACCGGTTAGAAGCTCATACGAAGTCTTCTTGAGGAGGCGATAAAGGTACACCCGGTTTATGGCGTGGCAAGCCGTGTTCACGGCTTCCGACCAAAACCTCTCAGGCGTCTTGAACTCTCCAAGCATCGTCCTCGCCATGTCGATGAGCATTCAGTTCTTCCTCTCTACCACACCGTTTTGCTGTGGTGTGTAGGGAGTGGAGAACTCGTGCTTGATTCCTTCCTCCTCAAGGTACTCCTCCACTTGAAGGTTCTTGAATTCGGACCCGTTGTCGCTCCTTATCTTCTTCACCTTGAGCTCAAACTCATTTTGAGCTCTCCTTAGGAAGCGCTTGAGGGTCCCTTGGGTTTCTGTTTTATCCTGCAAAAAGAATACCCAAGTGAAGCGGGAAAAATCATCAACAATTACTAAACCATACTTATTTCCCCCGATGCTAAGGTAGGCGACGGGTCCGAAGAGGTCCATATGGAGCAGCTCCAGGGGTCCTGATGTGGTCATCATGTTCTTGCTGTGATGAGCGTTTCCCACTTGTTTACCTGCTTGACAAGCTGCACAGGGTCTATCTTTTTCGAAAGTCACATTTGTTAGACTTAACACATGTTCTCCCTTTAGAAGTTTGTGAAGGTTCTTCATCCCCACATGGGCTAAACGACGATGCCACAACCAGCCCATGCTAGTCTTAGCAATTAAGCATGCATCTAGACCGGCCTCCTCTTTTGCAAAATCAACTAAATAAAGTTTGTCGTCTAGTACACCCTTAAAAGCTAATGAACCATCACTTCTTCTAAAGACAAACACATCTACCTTTGTGAATAAGCAATTATAACCCATATTACAAAGTTGACTAACAGACAACAAGTTATATCCGAGAGATTCTACTAAAAACACATTAGAAATGGAATGCTCAGATGAAATTGCTATTTTTCCTAGTCCTTTAACCTTGCCTTGGTTCCCATCACCGAATATGATTGAATCTTGGGAATCCTTGTTCTTGACGTAGGAGGTGAACATCTTCTTCTCCCCCGTCATGTGGTTTGTGCATCCGCTGTCAATAATCCAGCTTGATCCCCCGGATGCATAAACCTGCAAGGCAATTTAGGCTTGGGTTTTAGGTACCCAACTCTTGTTGAGTCCTACAAGGTTAGTAACAATGGTCTTAGGGACCCAAATGCAAGTTTTATCTCCCTTGCATTTTGCCCCTAATTTCCTAGCAATCACTTTCTTATTCTTCCTACAAATTGCAAAAGAAGCATTGCAAGCATGATAAATTATAGAAAGTTCATTAATTATTTTCCTAGGAACATGAACAACATTTCTCCTAGGCATATCTCTACCATGCACATAGGAAGAACTTGAAGCAAACATGGCATTTGAATCATAAGCATTATAACTCCTATCATGATGAACATCATAAGCATTACAACTTCTATCATGATGAATATTTCTAGAATATCTCCTATCATGGTACATGAAGGCATGGTTCTTTTGAGCACTATTAGTCATAGGAGCCTTCCTTTCTCCTTGGTGGGAATGGGAGCCTTATGACTTGTTAAGTTCTTGGCTTCTCTCTTAAAGCCAAGCCCATCCTTAATTGAGGGGTGTCTACCAATAGTGTAGGCATCCCTTGCAAATTTTAGTTTATCAAATTCACTTTTGCTAGTCTTAAGTTGGGCATTAAGACTAGCCACTTCACCATTTAATTTTGTAATGGAAACTAGGTGTTCACTACAAGCATCAATATTAAAATCTTTACACCTATTGCAAATCATAACATGTTCTACACAAGAGGTTGATTTATTAGCTATTTCTAACTTAGCATTCAAGTCATCATTGATACTCTTTAAGCTAGAAATGGATTCATGGCATGTAGACAGTTCACATGAAAGCATTTCATTTCTTTTAACTTCTAAAGCAAGAGAATTTTGCGTACTTACAAATTTATCATGCTCTTCATATAAAAGATCTTCTTGCTTTTCTAAAAGTCTATTCTTCTCATTCAAAGCATCAATCAATTCATTGATTTTATCAATTTTAGTTCTATCTAATCCTTTGAATAAACATGCATAGTCTATTTCATCATCACTCGATTCATCATCACTTGAAGAAGCATATGTAGTATTATTTCGAGTACTTACCTTCTTCTCCTTTGCCATGAGGCATGTGTGATGCTTGTTGGGGAAGAGGGACGATTTGTTGAATGCCGAGGCGGCGAGTCCTTCGTCGTCGGAGTCGGACGATGAACAATCTGAGTCCCACTCCTTGCCAAGGTGTGCCTCGCCCTTAGCCTTCTTGTAGGTCTTCTTTTTTCCCTCTTCTTTTCTTGATCCTGGTCACTGTCATTATCGGGACAATTAGCAATAAAATGACCAATCTTACCACACTTGAAGCAGGAGCGCTTTCCCTTCGTCTTGCTTTTGTTGGGATGCTCCTTGTGACCTTTGAGCGCCGTCTTGAAGCGCTTGATGATGAGGGCCATTTCATCCACGTTTAGCCCGGCTGCCTCAATTTGCGCCACCTTGCTAGGTAGCATCTCCCTGCTACTTGTTGCCTTGAGAGCAAGGGCTTGAGGCTCATGGATTGGGCCATTTAGCGCCTCATCAACGTATCTAGCCTCCTTGATCATCATTCGCCCGCTCACAAACTTCCCAAGTATTTCTTCGGGCGTCATCTTGATGTACCTAGGATTCTCACGAATGGAGTTAACAAGATGAGGATCAAGGACGGTGAAGGACCTTAGCATAAGTCGGACGACGTCGTGGTCCGTCCATCGCGTGCTTCCATAGCTCCTTATTTTGTTGACGAGGGTCTTGAGCCTGTTGTACGTTTGGGTTGGCTCCCCCCCTGATCATTGTGAACCTTCCTAGTTCGCCTTCCACCAACTCCATTTTGGTGAGCATGGTGACGTCATTCCCCTCATGTGAGATCTTGAGGGTGTCCCAGATCTGCTTGGCATTGTCTAGGCCGCTCACCTTATTGTATTCTTCCCTGCACAAGGATGCTAAAAGAATAGTAGTAGCTTGTGCATTCTTATGGATTTGTTCATTGATAAACATAGAATTATCCGAACTATCAAATTGCATTCCGTCTTCTACTATCTCCCATATACTTGGATGAAGAGAGAACAAATGACTATGCATTTTGTGACTCCAAAATCCGTAGTCCTCTTCATCAAAGTGAGGAGGTTTACCAAGTGGAATAGAAAGCAAATGAGCATTGGAATTATGCGGAATACGAGAGCAATCAAAAGAAAAGTTCGAGTTAACCGTTTTCTTTTTCTCCTCGTATTCATCGTCCTTTTCAGAAGAGGAAGATTCGTCGCTATCGTAGTAGACAACCTTCCTGATGCGCCTCTTCTTCTTTCCGTCTTTCTTCTTTTGACTCGAGCCGGAGTCATTTACTTTGTCATCCCTTGGCTCGTTGAAGATGGACTCCTTCTCATTGTCGTTGACCACCATCCCCTTTCCCTTAGGATCCATCCCTTCGGGCGATTAGTCCCTTTCGTGAAGAGAACTACTTTGATACCAATTGTGAGCACCTAGAGGGGGGTGAATAGGTGATCCTTTAAAAACTTAACTCCACAAACTTGATTAAGTGTTAGAGCAATAAAGCCAAGTGACTAGAGAGAAGTTCTTGCAAAACATAATAACCACAAAGATATCAACACAGATAGGCACAGTGGTTTATCCCGTGGTTCGGCCAAGTTCAACACTTGCCTACTCCTCGTTGTGGCGTCCCAACGGACGAGGGTTGCAATCAACCCCTCTCAAGTGATCCAAAGATCCACTTGAATACCATGGTGTTTCTCTTCCTTTCACTATATCCCGTTTGCGAGGAATCTCCACAACTTGGAGTCTCTCGCCCTTACAAAAGATGATCACAAATGAACACGGAAGTAAGGATGGGATGAGCAACACACACAACTCCACAACAATACGCACACACACACGGCCAAGACTTGAGCTCAAATGAATATCACAAAGTTCTCACTAGAATGGAGCTCAAATCACTAAGAATGTCAAACGAGTGCGCAAAGACGGAGTGTGAATGATCAAGAATGCTTAGAGTGTGCTTGGTGTCTTCCTCCATGCACCTAGGGGTCCCTTTTATAGCCCCAAGGCAGCTAGGAGCAGTTGAGAGCAATCCAGGAAGGCAAATCTTGCCTTCTGTCGACTGGTGCACCGAACAGTCCGGTGCACCACCGGACACTGTCCGGTGCAGATCTCTTTCCAATTCTGGCGCAGCTGACCGTTGAGGATTTGGAGCCGTTGGCGCACCGGACACTGTCCGGTGCACACCGTACAGTCCGATGCCCCCATCAGACCGTTGGCCCGGCCACACGTCACGCCCGGATTGCGCGGCCGACCGTTGGCTCACCGGACAGTCCGGTGCACCACCGGACAGTCCGGTGAATTATAGCCGTACGCTGTTGACTTCATTCCCGAGAGCGGCGACTTCGCCGTAGCTGACTCACCGGACAGTCCGGTGCACCACCGAACAGTCCGGTGATTTATAGTTGTACGCCGCCGTCGAGACCCGAGAGCAGGCAGATCACCAGACGTCAGCCTGGCGCACCGGACACTGTCCAGTGCACCACCGGAGAGTCCGGTGCACCCAGACTGAGCAGAGTCTTGGCTGCTCGAGCCAAGTCTTTTCCATATGTCTTTTCACTGATTCTAGCACTTAGACAAATATGTTAGTACACAAAAACCAATGCACTAAGTCTAGAATCATACCTTTGTATTGATTTGCACTTTGTCCACCATTTGGTATAGTTTAACACATAACCATTTGTGTTGGCACTTTAATCACCAAAATACTTAGAAATGGCCCAAGGGCACATTTCCCTTTCAACGACCACTAACACGCCACCACTTGTGTTGGCTTCACCTCATCCGCCGCCGGACGCAACCCCCTTAAACACATTGGTCGTGGCTTTGCCCACTGTCCATGCCACCATGGCTTCTGCTCAGGATCGCGAACGTGCCATGGCCTCTCTTGGGAGCATGAGTGCACCATGGTTAATGACTTGATCTCTCAGATGTTCGAAGCTAAGCACCTTCTCCTCGGCCATGTCATTATGCCCTCCCTACTCCGTATTGCCCCAAGTGACTCACCCTACATCTAGGCTCAGCGTACCCACCATCTCCACTCTCCATGCTTAGGTTGTCGATGTCTAGAACATTTGGTCACTTATCTCCATTGTCCTCGAGCCTACATATCCTCACTATGCCCACTAGCATGATTAGGTGCTACTCATGCTCTAGCGCTACATGGTCGATGACCATGTTCTCGTCGTTGTCATTGAAAGGGAAATGGGCTTAATCATTTCCTATAATCAATTTTGGTGGTTGAGGTCCATCACAAACCACGTGGACTAACTAGTTTGCCTAGATATCTTTTATCTCAGGTGCATAAGGTTCAACATAAACCAAGAAAGAAATTAAGTTGTGGACTCAACAACATTTGGAGCAAGACTTGAGAGTGTGCTGCCAAGTGGTGCACCAGACAGTGTTCGGTGCCCCAGGCCGAGCACCACTCAAACCAACCACTCTCGGGTTTCTCAAGGGAGCGCTCCGCTATAATTCACCGTACTGTCCGGTGTGCACTGGACATGTCCAGTGAGCCAACAGAGCAACAGTAACCTGGCGCCAACGGTCGACGGCAAAAGGGAACAGTGCAAGTCAGAAGTCAGAGCAGAAAGTCAGAACACACCGGACATGGACATGTCTGGTGTGGCACCGGACTGTCTATTGCAGCTACAAGACAAAGGGTTCCAACGGTCGACCTCTCTAAACCCCAACGGGCATGCTGACGTGGCACGCACCGGACAGTGAACAGTACCCTGTCCGGTGCACCACCGGACTGTCCGGTGTGCCCATTGACAGCAAACTCAGCCAACGACTAGGAAGTGGTTGGAGGCTATAAATACCCCCCCAACCACCTCCTTCAATAGCATCCAAGTTTTTTGAAGTTCACATTCAATACAAGAACAATAGTATTCACTCCAAGACGCATTCCAAAGATAAAATCCTCTCCAAGCCTCCAAATCAACTCAATTCATTAGTGACTTGAGAGAGGGTGTTTTGCGTTCTTTTGTTGCTCTTGTTGTTTGGATTGCTTTCTCCTTCTCATTCTTAATTCTCTAAGTGCTTTGTAAAGCTAGCAAGAGACACCTAAGTGTGTGGTGATCCTTGCGAGGTCTTAGGACCCGAGTGATTAAGGAGAAGCCTCGATCGGTCTGTGTGACCGATTGAGAGAGGGAAAGTGTTGAAATAGACCTGACCTTTATGGCCTCCTCAATGGGGACTAGGTTCTTTAGAACCTAGCCTCGGTAAACAAATCACCAAGTTCATTTGTGTTGATTACATCTTGATTTGTTTCCCCTCTTTTCTCTCTCTCTAAAGTTCCCTTGCTCAATTGATTTGAGTTTGCTCCCAAACGTTATCCGCATTGATTGAGCAACTCTAAGCAAGGAGAACTACCTTCCGCACATCGATTTAATTCTAACGCTAACCCAGGCTTTAGTGCGTGTTTAAAGTTCGTAAATTTCAGGTTTCGCCTATTCACCCCTCCCCCCTCTAGGCGACTTTTAATTGGTATCAGAGTCAGTGCTTCATTAAGAGTCTAACAAACTCGAAGTGATGTCTGGAGATCACACCAAGAGAGAGATCGTCATGGGTGATAAGGCCATAGGATCGGGAAGGACTCTATCAAGGGAGTCCGGCGACAAATACAAGGAGGAATCTTCTTCCTCCATCAAGTCACATAGGAAGGGTGACAAGAAGAAAAAGAAAATGAAGAAGGCGGTCTACTACGATACCAACTCTTCATCACCTTCCACATCTGGTGCCGAGTCTACAACTTTAAAGCACCACGAGCGTAAGAAGTATAGTAAGATGCCTCTTCACTATCCTTGTATTCCTAAACGTGCTCCTCTACTTTCGGTATCCCTAGGCAAATCACCATACTTTGATAGTGAAGATTATTGCATGTGGAGTGATAAAATGAGACACCATCTAACCTCACTCCACGAAAGCATTTGGGATATTGTTGAGTTTGGAGCGCAGGCACCACATGTGGGCGACGAGGACTACGACTCGGACGAGGCCGCCCAAATTAGGTATTTTAATTCCCAAACAACTTCTATCCTGCTTCCTTGTGTCGAGAGGAGTATAATAAGGTGCAAGGGTTGAAAATGCCAAAGAAATTTGGGATGTCCTCAAAACAGCGCACGAAGGGGACGAGGTGACCAAGATCACCAAGCGTGAAACGATCGAGGGAGAACTCAGTCGATTCATCCTCAACAAAGGAGAGGAGCCGCAAGCGATGTACAACGGTTCAAAACAATGGTCAATCAAGTGCGCCACCTCGGGAGCACCAAGTGGGATGACCATGAAATGGTCAAGGTTATTCTTAGATCTCTTGTTTTTGTAATCCCACTCAAGTGCAATTAATTTGTGGAGATCCTAGATATAAACAGATGTCTCCCGAGGAAGTAATTGGTAAGTTTGCGAGCTTTGAACTCATGATCAAAGACTCCAAACATATTGTCAACTTGAAGCAAGGCGCCATCTCCACACCCGAGGTGCAACCCGTTGCATTCAAAGCAATGGAAGAGAAGAAGGACAAGTCTACACCAAGTAGACTCCCAATCGACGCCTCCATGCTCGACGAGGATATGGCTCTTATCATTAAGAGCTTTCGGCAAATCCTCAAGCAAAGGAAGGGGAAGGACTACAAACCCCGTTCCAAGAGGGTGTGTTATAGGTGTGGTAAGTCCGGTCACTTCATTGCAAAATGTCCATATACAAGTGATAGTGACAGGGACGAATACAAGAAAGGGAAGAAGAAGATGGAGAAAACGAAGCATTACAAGAAGAAGGGTGGCGAGGCGCACATGGGACAGGAATGGGACTCCGATGAGAGCTCCACCGACTCCTCCTCCGACGAGGACGCCGCCAACATTGCCATCAACAAGGGACTTCTCTTCCCCAATGTCGGCCACAAGTGTCTAATGGCTAAGGACAACTCTTTTGTCGATGATGAGGGTAGCTCTAGTGATAATGAAGATGATTTAACTTGTCTTTTTGTCAACCTTACTAAAGATCAAAAGAAGAAAATAAATGAATTGATCGAATCCATTAACGAGAAGGATGATCTCTTGGAATGCCAAGAGGACTTGCTCGTTAAGGAAAACAAGAAATTTGTTAAATTGAAAAATGCTTATGCTCTAGAGATAGAAAAATGTGAAAATTTATCTAAAGAGCTTAATATGTGCAATGATTCAAATTCTTGTATTAGAATTGAGAATGATAATTTAATTGCTAAGATTGAAGAATTGAATGTTTGTAAACCATCTACATCTACTGTTGAACATGTCACTATTTGTACTAGATGTAAAGATGTTAATGTTGATGCTATAAATGATCACCTTGCAATGATTAAAGAACAAAATGATCACATAGCTAAATTAAATGCTAAAATTAACAAGCATGAGTTAGAAAATGAAAATTTTAAATTTGCATGAAGCATGCTTTATAATGGGAGATGCACTGGCATTAAGGATGACGTTGGCTTCCAACAAGGGAGCCAAAGCAACACCAAACTTAATGCCCCCAAGAAACTATCTAATTTTGTTAAGGGTAAGGCTCCCATGGTTCAGGATAGAGAGGGTTACATTTTATACCCTGAAAACTATCCTGAGCATAAGATTAGAAAGATTCATGCTAGAAAACCTCATAATATTTCCTATCATGCTTTTATGTATAGAAATGAGGCTTCTAGCTCCAGGCATTCCACTCATATCAAAATGCCTAAAAAGAAAATTGTCAATGCATCAAATGAGCATAACATTTCATTTAAGACTTTTGATGCATCTTATGCGCTTACTAACAAATCAGGCAAAGTAGTTGCCAAATATGTTGGGGGCAAACACAAGAGTCCCAAGACTTGTGTTTGGGTACCCAAGGTGCTTGTTTCTAATGTCAAAGGACCCAAGACCGTTTGGGTACCTAAGAACAAGGCCTAAACTTGTTTTGTAGGTTTATGCATCTGGTGGATCAAGTTGGATAATCGATAGCGGGTGCACAAACCACATGACAGGGGAGAAAAGGATGTTCTCCTCATATGAGAAAAATGAAGATCCCCAAAGAGCTATCACATTTGGGGATGGAAATCAAGGTTTGAGTAAAATTGCTATATCTCCTGACCATTCCATTTCCAATGTTTTTCTTGTAGATTCTTTAGATTACAATTTGCTTTCAGTGTCTCAATTATGCAAAATGGGTTATAACTGTCTTTTTACTGATATTGGTGTTACTGTCTTTAGAAGAAGTGATGATTTAATAATATTTAAGGGAGTGTTAGATGGTCAGCTATATTTAGTCGATTTTAATGATAACAAAGCTAAACTAGAAACTTGCTTAATTGCTAAGACTAATATGGGCTGGCTCTGGCATCGCCGACTTGCCCACATTGGGATGAAGAATCTTCACAAGCTTTTAAAGGGAGAACACATTTTAGGACTAACAAATGTTCATTTTGGGAAAGACAGGATTTGTAGCGCATGTCAAGTAGGGAAGCAAGTTGGAGTTCATCATCCACACAAGAACATCATGACTACCGACATACCGCTTGAGCTACTCCACATGGATCTATTTGGCCCGATCGCTTACATAAGCATCGGCAGGAGTAAGTATTGTCTTGTTATTGTTGATGATTATTCTCGCTTCACTTGGGTATTCTTTTTGCAAAAAAAATCTCAAACCCAAGAGATCTTAAAGAGATTCTTAAGACTGGCTCAAAATGAGTTCGGATTGAGAATCAAGAAGATTAGAAGCGATAATGGAACAGAGTTCAAGAATTCACAAATTGAAGGATTTCTTGAGGAAGAGGGCATCAAGCATGAGTTCTCTTCTCCCTGCACACCTCAACAAAATGGTGTAGTGGAGAGAAAGAATAGAACTCTATTGGACATGGCAAGAACCATGCTTGATGAGTATAAGACACCGAATAGGTTTTGGGCAGAGGCGATTAACACTGCCTGCTACTCCATCAACCGACTCTACCTACACCGAATCCTCAAGAAAACGTCATATGAACTCTTCACCGGTAAAAAGCCCAATGTTTCTTATTTTAGATTTTTGGGGAGCAAATGCTTTATTCTTATTAAAAGAGGTAGAAATTCTAAATTTGCTCCTAAAGCAGTAGAAGGCTTTTTACTTGGTTATGACTCAAACACAAGGGCATATAGAGTCTTTAATAAGTCCACTGGATTAGTTGAAGTTTCTTGTGACATTGTGTTTGATGAGACTAATGGCTCTCAAGTGGAGCAAGTTGATCTTGATGAGCTAGATGATGAAGAGGTTCCATGTTTTGCGCTAAGGAACATGTCCATTGAGGATGTGTGTCCAAAAGAATCCGAGGAGCCGACACAAGCACAAGATCAACCATCATCTTCCGTGCAAGCATCTCCACCAACTCAAGATGAGGATAAGGCTCAAGAAGAAGAGGATCAAGACCAAGATGATGAGCCACCTCAAGAGGAGGACATTGATCAAGGGGGAGATGAAGATGATCAAGAGATTCAGGATCAAAGACCGCCACACCCAAGAGTCCACCAAGCAATTCAAAAAGATCACCCCGTCAACTCCATACTTGGTGACATTCATAAGGGGGTAATCGCTCGATCTCGAGTTGCTCATTTTTGTGAACATTACTCTTTTGTGTCCTATATTGAGCCATACAGGATAGAGGATGCACTAAGAGATCTAGATTGGGTGATGGCTATGCAAGAGGAGCTCAACAACTTCACGAGGAATGAAGTATGGCATTTAATTCCACGTCCTATCCAAAATGTTGTAGATACCAAGTGGGTATTCCGCAACAAACAAGATGAGCATGGTGTGGTGACAAGGAACAAAGCACGACTTGTTGCAAAAGGTTATTCACAAGTCAAAGGTTTGGATTTCGATGAAACCTATGCACCCGTAGCTAGGCTTGAGTCAATTTGTATATTACTTGCCTATGCTACTTACCATGACTTTAAGTTGTATCAAATGGACGTGAAGAGTGCCTTCCTCAATGGCCCTATCAAGGAAGAGGTGTATGTTGAGCAACCTCCCGGCTTTGAAGATAGTGAGTATCCTAACCATGTCCATAAACTCTCAAAGGCGCTTTATGGGCTCAAGCAAGCCCCAAGAGCATGGTATGAATGTCTGAGAGACTTTCTTATCACTAATGGATTCAAAGTTGGTAAAGCTGATCCTACTCTCTTCACTAAAACAATTGCTAAGGACTTGTTTATATGCCAAATTTATGTTGATGATATTATATTTGGGTCTACTAACAAGTCAACTTGTGAAGAGTTTAGTAGGATCATGATACAAAAATTCAAGATGTCAATGATGGGGGACTTGAAATATTTCCTTGGATTCCAAATCAAGCAACTCCAAGAGGGCACCTTCATCAGCCAAACTAAGCACATTCAAGATATTCTCAAGAAGTTTGGAATGAAGAATGCCAAACCCATCAAGACACCCATGGGAACAAATGGGCATCTCGACCTCGACATGGGAGGTAAATCCGTAGATCAAAAGGTATACCGGTCAATGATAAGACCTTTACTCTACTTATGTGCTTCACGACCGGAAATTATGCATTCAGTATGCATGTGTGCAAGGTTCTAGGAAAATCCTAAGGAAGTACACCTTAGGGCCGTGAAAAGAATCATGAGATATTTAGTTTACACTCCTAAGTTTGGGCTTTGGTACCCCAAGGGATCTACCTTTTATTTAATTGGGTATTCCGATGCCGATTATGTTGGATGTAAAAATGACAGGAAGAGCACATCAGGGACTTGTCAGTTTCTGGGAAGATCTCTAGTGTCTTAGGTTTCAAAGAAACAAAAATCAGTAGCTCTATCCACCGCCGAAGCCGAGTATATTGCTGCAGGCCATTGTTGTGCACAATTACTTTGGATGAGGCAAACCCTTAGGGATTATGGCTACAAGTTGAGCAAAGTCCCTCTCCTGTGTGATAATGAGAGTGCAATCCGCATGGCGGATAATCCTGTTGAACACAACCGCACTAAGCACATAGACATCTGATATCACTTTTTGAGAGATCACCAACAAAAGGGGGATATCGAAATTGCTTATGTTAGCACCCACAACCAATTAGCCGATATCTTTACTAGGCCACTAGATGAAAAGACTTTTAGCAAACTTAGGAATGAGCTAAACATTCTAGATTCTTGGAACTTTGATTGAAACATTGCACATATTGCTCATTTATATATCCTTGATCATGTCTCTTTCATTTGGTACAAATGTATATTTCTTATTCTTCTTGTGCCAAGGCTAAGACTAATGTGCTTTCAAGTATACTTCGATGTTTAGTCTCACCTTGAAAGGGAAATGGAGTATTCGGCAACGACAAGGCTACCACTCCAACTCTGACGGTATCATTTATCCTTTGTTGTTACTTAGGAAAATCTCAATTGGTATGACCCTTCACTCATATCCATTAATTACCAAAGGAAAATTAAAGGGCTCTCAAGTTCTTCGTTTTTGGCGATTAATATCAAAGGGGGAGAAAGTATTAAGCCCAAAGCAAAAGGACCGCACCACCATTTTAAATTTTTAAAAACTAAAGGAAGAAATTATTTCAATTGGTATTTTAGTTAGTCTCAAAATTTTCAATTGGTATCTCATTTGGTTTCAAAATTTCAATTAGTATAAAAGTTTCAATTGGTATAATTTCATTTGGTATCTATTTCAAAAAAGAGAAAATCATTTCAAAAACCTTCTTGAAAGCTAAGGGGAGAACTTCTTCGGGGGGGGAGCTTTCATTTAGCCAAAGGAAAAACATTTGAAATAGGGGGAGAAATTTCAAATCTTAAAAATGCTTCTTACAATCATATTCTTATACCTTTGACTAGTTGCAAAAGAATTTGAAAAGATTCTTCCAAAAGATTTGCAAAAACAAGCAAGTGGTGCAAATGTCGTCCAAAATGTTAATTAGAAGAAAGCAATCACGTTTATTCTTGGATTTATGTGTAAAGTCTTTCAATTGGTTTAAATCTAAGTAACCTATGCACATCTATCATAATTGCAAACTAGTTACATTTTTACACTTTATATTTGCTTTGGTTTGTGTTGGAATCAATCACCAAAAAGGGGGAGATTGAAAGGGAAATGGGCTTAATCATTTCCTATAATCGATTTTGGTGGTTGAGGTCCATCACAAACCACGTAGACTAACTAGTTTGCCTAGATATCTTTTATCTCAGGTGCATAAGGTTCAACATAAACCAAGAAAGAAATTAAGTTCGGAACTCAACAACATTTGGAGCAAGACTTGAGAGTGTGCTGCCAAGTGGCGCACCGGACAGTGTCCGGTGCCCTAGGCCGAGCACCACTCAAACCAACTACTCTCGGGTTTCTCCAGGGAGCGCTCCGCTATAATTCACCGGATTGTCCGGTGTGCACCGGACATGTCCGGTGAGCCAACGGAGCAATGGTAACCTGGCGCCAATGGTCGACTGTAAAAGGGAATAGTGCAAGTCAGAAGTCAGAGCAGAAAGTCAGAACACATCGGACATGTCCGGTGTGGCATCAGACTGTCCGGTGCAGCTACAGGACAAAGGGTTCCAACGGTCGACTGCTCCAAACCCCAACGGGCGTGCTGACGTGGCACACACTAGACAGTGAACAGTACCCTGTCCGGTGCACCACCGGACTGTCCGGTGTGCCCATCGACATCAAACTCTGCCAACGACTAGGAAGTGGTTGGAGGCTATAAATACCCCCCAACCACCTCCAAGTTTCAATAGCATCCAAGTTTTCTGAAGTTCACATTCAATACAAGAGCAATAGCATTCACTCCAAGACACATTCCAAAGATCAAATCCTATCCAAGCCTCCAAATCAACTCAATTCATTAGTGACTTGAGAGAGGGTGTTTTGTGTTCTTTTGTTGCTCTTGTTGCTTGGATTGCTTTCTCCTTCTCATTCTTAATTCTCTAAGTGCTTTGTAAAGCTAGCAAGAGACACCTAAGTGTGTGGTGATCCTTGTGGGGTCTTAGTGACCCGAGTGATTAAGGAGAAGCCTCGACCGGTCTGTGTGACCAATTGAGAGAGGGAAAGGGTTGAAATAGACCCGGCCTTTGTGGCCTCCTCAACGGGGACTAGGTTCTTTGGAACCGAACCTCGGTAAACAAATCACCATGTTCATTTGTGTTGATTACATCTTGATTTGTTTCCCCTCTTTCCTTTCTCTCTAAAGTTCATAAATTTTAGGTTTCGTCTATTCACCCCCCTCTAGGCGACTTTCAGTCATCCCCAGGCTACCACCATCTTGAGCCCAGATAGGCAACATGGTCCTTTCCTGGCTCATCGACACGATCACCATCGAGCTCCAGGACATTGTCCATGAGAAAGGGGGCACAACTCACTAGGCATGTGTTGCCATCAAGCCCAATTCCTCAACAACTGGGAGGCTCGCACCCTCCATTTCAATGTCTCGTTCTGCATGTTCTCCTAGGGGGACCTCTCCGTCAGCGAGTACTGTCGTCGGATAAAGGGCATGGTGGACTCCCTTTATGATCTTGGCAAGCCCATCCCCGACCGGACCCTCATCCTAAACCTTCTTTGTTGTAACACCCCGTCCAATCCCTGGACCGGCGGTACTTACTCCTAGCAGCTATCTAGGATCATATATTGTCCCCACAGACCAACATGAGTCTTTTGTGCGCACTTTGTCCTCAC
The DNA here is from genome assembly GCF_902167145.1 of Zea mays. NCBI lineage: Eukaryota > Viridiplantae > Streptophyta > Magnoliopsida > Poales > Poaceae > Zea > Zea mays. The sequence continues at coordinate 202,876,631 of NC_050098.1, forward strand.
TCATGCGCACCCGAGAAAACTTTCCGGTCGGTCACTCATCCCAAATTGCTCCAAGCCAAGCACACTTAACTCGGAGGTTCTTTTGAGATAGGCTTCCGAAAAAGAAGATGCACCTTGTTGGTATGGATACTTTATTAATTCTATTAAGCCTTGGGCCAGGATATCACCATCCCAGGGGCCAGGATATCACAATCCACCCCCTTAGAAGACTGACATCCTCGTCGATCAACCCCAATCCAGGAACCTCCCCTCTTAGCTACGTCTGTGTGTCTAGTGTCGTCATATGCCATGCCATGTGACCACTCTGGGCCCACATGCGCCATGCGACATATACCCGAACCCCTAACCCACACACGCCTGTGAAACCGCGAGGGTCGGCTCTGATACCATTTGTAACACCTCGTCCAATCCCTGGACCGACGATACTTACTCCTAGCAGCTCTCTAGGATCATATATTGTCCCCACAGACCAACACGAGTATTTTGTGCGCACTTTGTTCTCACTCATGCGCACCCGAGAAAACTTCCCGGTCGGTAACCCATCCCAAATTGCTCCAAGCCAAGCACGCTTAACTTGGAGTTTCTTTTGAGATAGGCTTATGAAAAAGAAGATGCATCTTGTTGGTATGGATACTCTATTAATTCTATAAAGCCTTGGGCAAGAATATCACCATCCCAGGGTCCAGGATATCACATTTGTTGTCTTAGTCAATGCTATGACCATCTTAGGTCCCTCATCAAGCGGATCCTACTGTTCCCATGTTTCCACAACATCTGCAATGAGCTTTTTCTCGAGGAGCTTACCATGGATGTTGAGTCCCCCGCATCTGCCACTACACGTCATCCCTCGACTAGGCTTCCCTCCCTCCACCGACGGGGGGTAGCTGTGTGTCCCCCTATTGCCCCAACCCCTGGAGCTCCTCGTTAGGCCCCCAGCTCTAACAGAAGTCGCTAGCCTCGCAAGGGTAGCCACAAGGGCTGTGGCTCCTCTCTTGGTGGCCCTACTGGTCATGACAGTGATGCAATGTGGCTATCGTTCTACAACCCCTGGACTGAGACCATCTCCATCTGGTCAGGCCCAACCATGGGTGCTCCTTCGCCATGTGCCCCATAGCTGGCTCTCCTGACGATGCCCTCCTATGATGTCCCACCACCCTCGTAGCCTCACTACCCTACTCAATGTTGGCTCCAATCTTGGGCACCCCTGCCTTGGCCACTTGGCCCCCTTTGGCCAGAGGCTAGGATCAGACCTCCCTCGACGCCTCGTTAGTCACCATGGCTCTGACTCTTCCCACCTATCTCGATTGGGTGGTTGACTCTGGTGTCTCCTACCACACCACCTCTTTTGTTGACACATTATCTCACTCCCATCCCCCATCCCTTCCATCCTTCTATCTTTGTGGGGAATGGTTCCACCCTCCCGGTCATCTCAGTAGGTGATTTGGTTCTTTCGGGACCGTTCTACCTCAACGACATTCTTGTTGCCCCTCGTATCATTTAGAATCTTATTTTTGTTCGTTGGTTCACCAGCGGCAATTTTTGTTCTATTGAGTTTAACCCCTTTGGTTTATCTATGACGGATCTAACTACTAGGACCCTTTTCACTCAATTTGATAGCTTGGGGCCACTGTACATGCTTCGACTTCCCAATTCTTCAACTAGCGCGTCTTCCTCGCATGCGTTGGCTGTTACCATTATTTCCATCACTTGGCATCGTTGTCTTGGCCATCCTAGACAAGATATCATGTCCAAGCTATCTAGTAGTTCTGATATATCTTGCAACATGGGCCATTTTGATCGTCTATGTCATGCTTGTCAGCTAGACCGCATTGCTCGTCTTTCTTTCCCTAGTTCCACTTATTGTGCTACTGAGGCCTTTGATCTTGTACATTATGATCTACATACCTCCTATTCTCAGCCTATCAGGTTATAAATATTATCTTGTGTTTTCTTTATGATTTTTACATTTTTCATTGGAATTTTTCGCTGCAATTGAAGTCTGGTACTTTTTGCACTCTCTCGCACTTTTTTGCTTGGGTCTCGACCTAGTTCAATTGCTCGGTTCATCCTCTCTAGTGTGACAATTGTTGGGTACCATAATTAGGGGTACCCAAATCATAACCCTAAAGTCCCTAGACACTTGAGTAAGAAGGGATCATAGGCAGAACACGCTCCCGACCTTACCAAGGCACGAGGGACCCAAGTAACGACTTGCCCGAGGCCAATCTCGAGCCGGAGATGCAGTCATGACTCGCCTGAGGCTAGCCTCGGGTGAGAAGCACATTTCCGATTTGTCTGAGGGTGTCTCAGGCGATGCTCTGGGATCTACCCGCCACGACCAACCACTCCAATCCTAGAATGTCCATCCGTACGTTCACCTGCCCCGCTGAGGGTACTAAAGTCAACAAAGGACGACATGACTACGGTCTAATCTACCTTTACCGCCCATGACGATGCACAGGGCACGAATATGGAGTACTATTCCCCCACTACGGTCGTTGTTTCAACCACTCCAAGAGTGTGGATTTTCTGCCACAAGCTCACGTCTGACGGCTCTCTAGATCAGTACAAAACTCAACACCCTAGAGTGGACTACGACGAGACCTTTAGCCCTGTCATCAAGTTTTCCCCAATCTAGTCTGTAAGTTGAACCGCTCTCTGTATGGCCTCAAGCATGCACCGCGGGCTTGGTACAGTCGCTCCGCCTCCTACTTGGTCTCACTCGACTTCATCGAGGCCAAGTAGGACAAGTACCTACTTATCCATCGGCATGGCGACGACAATGTCTACCTTCTCCTCTACATCGATGACATCATGCTCACGGCGTCCAGCCAGTGTCGGCCTCCTCCAGCGCACAATCGCTACCCTTCACCGTTAGTTCACGATGAAGGACTGAAAGGGAAATGGCCTTAACCATTTTCTCTAATTGATTTTGGTGCTTGAAGACCATCACAACCTTATGAACCAACTAGTTTCCCTATTCATTGATTCACAGGTGTATAAATCCACTCAACTCAGTTCTACGTCAGAAACAACTCAAAACCAAATACAAAGGGGTAAAACCTAGAAAATAAGAACAGCTTCACACCTTGGATAAGTTACATACACCCCTAGGAATCTATTTAAGACATCTAAGTAGGTTGGGATAGCTCAGTTTCACAAAGTCACCTTTTTGAGCTAGTTTAAGCAAAAAAACAAGTTTGTAAGAATGATAGAAGAAAAAGTTGAAGAACCATGGCTTAGACTAGTTGGATTGTCATCACATATGTTTGTCTAAGTCATAGGAACACTATCAAATATAGTCAAAAATATTTGGAGGAAAATTGGACAAAAGATGGGGAAATGGGTTGTTGGCAGTTGCACCGGGGGCTCACCGGACCGTCCGGTCCAAGGGCTTAGCCTCGGTCAGAAACTGGCCAGCGCACCAGAGGCTCACCGAACTGTCTGGTGGCGCACCGGATCATCCGGTGTGAATTATAGCGAACTAGCCAGGTTCGAAAATTTTTGGAGCCGGAGCACCGGAATATCCAGTGGCACACTAGACATTTTGATAGGGCTCTAATGGTCACTTGCCATTTCAGAATGGTCACCTATCAGGGTGCTCTTCATGGTCCAAAGGCACCCCGGACAAGTAATGTACATGGTCCGGTGCACCACCCGACTGTGTAGCTTTTGCACCTTTTCACCAACGGTTATTTTAGTTGTCAGGGGGCTATAAATACCTCCAACCAGCACATTGAAGACACAAGAACTACACCAAAGTGATATACATCAAGTTCCATAACTCCTACGCCTCCAAAGCCACACAAGCTCGCATTTGATCGATTTTAGAGATTAGAGACTTAGCGCTTGCGCTATTGAGTGTTGCATGCTCTTGTGTTCTTGATTTGGGCTTTCACATTCTCATTCTAATGTCTCATTCTCATTCTCTTGATTGTAAAGTGAGGCGAGAGACTCCAAATACTTTGTGTGGAGATCCTTGCATGACTTAGTGTCCCTGTGATAGTGAATCAAGTTCATGTTTGATTGGTCTCCATGACCATTTGAGAGAGGGAAAGGATTGAAAGAGACCCGTCCTTAGTGGACTCCTCAATGGGGACATAAACTCTTCGGAGTTGAACCTCGGGAAACAAATTGTTGTGTCTTTGTGTTGATCACTCTGCGATTTGATTCTTCCTCTCCTCTCTCTCTAGTTCTCTTGCTTGCGATCATTTTTGAGTTAGCTCCCAAAGTTATCCGCATTGATTGACCAACTCATAGCAAGAAGAACTGTCTTCTGCACTCCAATTTCATTATTACTCGTTCTAACGCTAACCTCGAAAAAAGTTTATGTTCAAAGTTTGTAATTTTCAGATTTTGCGTATTCACCCCCTCTAGGCGACTTTCAAGGATATGTATCCTCTCCACCATGTCCTCGGGGTCACCGTGGAGCAATGCCTTAGGGCCTCTTCCTCCATCAGCGCTATTATGCCCTCGACATCCTGAAGCAGGTTGGCATATCCGACTGCAAGCCCTGTTTCACTCGGGTGAAGCTCTCCGACGACGACAACGCCCCGATTAGCGATGTGATGACTTACTAGAGCCTCACTGGGGCTCTCTAGTACCTTATGTTAACCCGACCCGACATCGCCTATGCGGTCCAACAGATGTTCCTTCACATGCACACCCCGCGGGAGCTTCACCTTACCGCTCTCAAGCTGATCCTTCGTTATACCTTTGCTGCTCCCTCGGCTTCAACCTTTTTCTTCAGCCCTCTCCGACTTCTGAGCTAGTGATCTACCCCGACGCCAATTGGGCTAGCTACCCTAGCACGTGTCGGTCCACATCCGACTACACTGTGTTCCTGGGCTCCAACCTCATCTCTTGGTCCTCGAAGCGGCAGCATGTAATCTCCAGCTTCAGCGCTGAGGCCGAGTATCCTATTGTGGCCAATGGCGTGGTCAAGGCTTCCTAACTTCGTTAGCTTCTTCAAGAGCTTCACAGTCCCCTCATATGCGCCACCCTCGTCTACTGCAACAACGTCAGTGTGGTCTACCTTTTCACTAATCATGTGCAACAACAACACACGAAGCACGTGGAAATCGACCTCCACTTCGTATGCAAGTGTGTCGCTTTTGGTGATGCATGTCCTTGTTCTCCATGTCTATTCACCGACATCATCACCAAGAGGCTTTCTTCTACTATTTTCACTTAGTTCTGATCGAGTCTAAACATCACTACCGGAATCTGAGGCTTTGCCGAGTGTTGGATTCTTTGCCGAGTGCCTTTTGTCGAGCACTCGGCAAAGAAGGCTTTGCCGAGAGCCGCACTCGGTAAAGTTAGGCTCTCGGCAAAGAGCCTCTTTACCGAGTGCTGGACACTCGGCACAGGACCCCACTCGGTAAAGACAAGTTTGCCGAGTGTCAAACACTCGGCAAAGGGGGCTCTCGGCAAAGGGCCGTCAGCGGCCGTCCCAAAGCTGACGGCCGTCAGTCTTTGCCGAGAGCCAACGGTTGGCACTCGGCAAAGAGTCTTCTTTGCCGAGTGTCACATAGTAGGCACTCGGCAAAGGAGGCTTTGCCGAGTGTCATCTCTAGACACTCTGCAAAGTATATTTTTATTTTTTTTATTTTGTCTCCCAAACTTTTTGTGGTATGTTCCTACACTATGTAGACCTACATGTATCATTTGTGGACAATTATAACAAAGTTTCAATCGTTAGTAGATTTAGTTCGTTTATTTGAATTTCTTCGGAAAATTCAAATTTGAACTGCAGGACACTCGAAACTTGGAAAACCGTGCATGAAAAATTATATTCATGTTACTTAGCATAAGTTACGACCGATTTCAGAAGCGTACCGGAAACTTCGAGCAACATGCTCACTAAACATGGCCGTGAACTTGGCATCCACATGTTTAAAAATTGTATAAAACACAAACAAAGTCAGAAAATCATGAAACTTGTCCACGTGTCATGATATTATATGTACAGGCTGTGATAAAAATTTTAGAATGTTTGGAGAAAGTTGTGAGACACTATGTGTAGAAACCTAAGAGATCCACATTGAAAATCTATGATTTCATGTGTAGTCCTCTAGGTTTCTACACATAGTGTCTCACAACTTTCTCCAAACATTCTAAACTTTTTATCACAGCCTGTACATATGATATCATGACACGTGGACAAGTTTCATGATTTTCTGACTTTATTTGTGTTTTATACAATTTTTAAACATGTGGATGCCAAGTTCACGACCATGTTTAGTGAGCATGTTACTCGAAGTTTCCGGTACGCTTCTGGAATCGGTCGTAACTTATGCTAACTAACATGAATATCATTTTTTTATGCACGGTTTTCCAAGTTTCGAGTGACCTGCAGTTAAAATCTGAATTTTCCGAAGAATTTCAAATAAACAAACTAAATCTACTAACGATTGAAAACTCTGTTATAATTGTCCACAAATGATACATGAGGTCTACATAGTGTAGGAACATACCACAAAAAGTTTGGGAGACAAAATAAAAAAAATAAAAATATACTTTGCCGAGTGTCTAATTAAGACACTCGGCAAAGACAGCTTTGCCGAGTGTCAACTGCGTGGCACTCGGTAAAGAATAGGGAAAGAGTCTTTGCCTAGTGTCCCCTGGGCGACACTCGGCAAAGACAGCTTTGCCGAGTGCCAGCGATTTGGCACTCGGCAAAGTGTATTTTAAAATTAAAAAAAAACTTTGCCGAGTGCCAGATCACGGGCACTCGACAAAGCGCCCTACATACCAACGGCCGAACGCTTCTTCCTCACTCTCTCTCTCACTCACTCACTCAAACGCCGCCGCCGCCGCGCCCTCACTGTCGCCGCGCCCTCGCCGCCGCCGTCGTGCCCTCCCTCGCGCTCGCCGTGTTGTGCCCGCCGTGCCCGCGCTAGCGCTCGCCGCAGCCGCGCCCGCCGTGCCCTCGCGCTCGCGACGCCGCAGCCGCGCCCGCCGTGCCCGCGCTCGCCGTGCCGTGCCCCTCGCTTGTCGTGCCCTCGCCCTCGCCCGTCGTGCCCCTCGCCCTCGCCCGTGCCCCCGCCGTGCTCCTCGCCGTGACCCCGCCCACCGCCCCCGCCGTCCCCCCGCCATGCCCCCGCCGCGCTCCTCGCCGTGCCCCCGCCGTTTCCCCGCCGTGCCCTCGCCCGCGCGTCGCCTCGCCCGCAACCCGTCGTCTCGCCCGCGCCCCGTCGCCTCGCCCGCGACGAAACCTTCAAGGTGATTGCTTGATTTATGTTATACGTGTATGATTTATATGAAATGATTAGTTTTAATATTGAGTTAATTATATACGTGTATGATTAGGTTAATATGTAGTATTGTTGATTGCCGGCCATCGTGCCGTTGAATTATGCGTGGATGTCAGCCATCGTGCTGATAGTTTTATTTGCAGGATTTTGAAACCTCCCCGTGCAGGGGAGGTGCTGCCGAAATTTTCTGTTGCTAGGCTTCTGTTAGAGGATGGAGGACCGTGAGTGGATGTACACGGGCCGTAGAGGAAGAAACGATGTCACCACTGAATGGATTAGAAAGACCGATGATTTCGTGGAACGGGCATATGGCGAAGCTGCTAAAGGAGCGAGTCTAGTCCCATGCCCGTGCAGCAAATGTGATAACCGGAAAAGAAAACCAAAGAAGGCCATGGTAGAACATATTTGGAAGAATGGATTTACGCCGGGCTATACTCGGTGGATATTTCATGGTGAAGCGCACCGTACGAGAGAGGAGGTGTTGAGACAACGTGTCGAGGATTATGACGCGGATGCGGGGGTAGCGGATATGTTGAACGACTATCAGGAGGCACAGTACACGAGAGGATGTATGGATGACGAGCCAGAGCCGACTGCAAAGGCGTTCTACGACATGTTCGACGCGGCACAGAAGCCCCTTCACGGCCAGACAAAGGTTTCTCAACTGGATGCCATTGGGCGTGTAATGGCGTTCAAGTCGCAGTACAGCATGAGTAGAGACGCATTCGATGGCTTGTTGACGGTTATTGGGAGTCTACTTCCGGATGATCACGTTATGCCAAAGAGCATGTACGAGGCACAGAAACTACTTCATGCACTCAAGATGACGTATGAGCAGATTCATGCTTGTCCGAAGGGCTGCGTGCTATTTAGGAAAGAATACGCGGAGGCAAAGTACTGTCCCAAGTGTAATTCGTCTAGGTTTATGGAGGTAGACTCTGGTGATGGACAGAAGAGGCAGCTCGACATCCCCTTGACAATCCTACGACACCTTCCGTTCATACCGAGGATCCAGCGTCTTTACATGACAGAGGAATCCGCGAAACAGATGACATGGCACAAAAATGGAAAACGATACAATCCTGACAAGATGGTGCACGCATCAGATGGTGAAGCATGGAAACACTTTGATGACATTCACCGTGAGAAAGCCGAAGAGGCTCGTAATGTACGTGTTGCGTTGGCCACAGATGGGTTCAATCCCTATGGAATGAGCGCTGCCCCGTACACATGTTGGCCCGTGTTTGTTATCCCAATCAATCTCCCCCCTGGTGTGTGCTTTCAAAGGCAGAATATATTCGTGTCGTTGATAATTCCCGGACACCCAGGGAACAAAATGGGCGTGTACATGGAGCCTTTGATTGATGAATTGGTACGTGCCTGGGAGGAAGGGGTATGGACGTATGACCGAGCTACGAAGACAAACTTCAGAATGCATGTTTGGTACCAGTACTCCATGCATGACTTACCGGCGTATGGGCTATTCTGTGCCTGGTGTGTTCACGGTAAGTTCCCATGCCCAGTTTGCAAGGAAGCTCTTAGGTTCATTTGGTTGAAAAAGGGTGGCAAATATTCGTCCTTCGATAAACATCGACAATTTCTTCCTGCTGACCATCCATTCCGCCTAGACATCAAGAACTTTACGAAAGGTGTCGTAGTGACAGACCGCCCACCTGCAACGATGACTGGTGCCGAAATTCGTCAACAGATAGATGGGCTCGTGGCCAATACAGAAGGTGGTTTTGTGGGATATGGTGAGCAGCATATGTGGACACATAAGTCTAGCTTGACTCGGCTCCCCTATTATGACGACCTGTTCCTTCCACACAACATTGACGTGATGCACACTGAAAAGAATGTTGCCGAGGCACTGTGGGCAACAATTATGGACATTCCTGATAAGTCAAAGGATAATGTGAAGGCAAGAGTGGATCTGGCAGCGTTATGTGATAGACCAAAACTAGAGATGAATCCACCAAGTGGCGGAAAGACGTGGAGAAGACCTAAGGCCGATTTCGTCCTAAGCAGGGCCCAGAGGAAGGAAGTACTTCAGTGGATCAAGATGTTGATGTTCCCTGATGGGTATGCAGCTAACCTGAGTAGGGGGTGAACTTATCTACTATGCGAGTCTTAGGGATGAAGAGTCATGACTTCCACATATGGATTGAACGGATTCATCCTGCGATGGTTCGAGGCTATGTCCCTGAGCATGTCTGGCTAGCGCTTTCAGAGTTGAGCTATTTCTTCTGTCAGCTTTGTGCAAAAGAGTTATCTCGGACCGTGGTTGCAGACTTGGAAAGATTGGCCCCCGTGTTACTGTGTAAGCTTGAGAAGATATTTCCACCCGGCTTCTTCAATCCAATGCAGCATTTGATTCTTCATCTCCCCTATGAGACACGAATGGGGGGCCCCGTGCAGGGACGTTGGTGCTATCCAATCTAGAGATGTCTAAAGACTATTTGAAAGAAATGTAGAAATAAATGCAAAATCGAGGCTTACATTGCAGAGGCATACATTCTAGAGGAGGCCAACAAGTGTATTATCTCCCATATGTGTGTCAAACGAAAGAACATCTTAAGGGTTGGGATGTTGTGTATAAGGTATCGCCGCACGAGAGGTTACCTGTTCCTAACAATGAAGATTACAACTTAGATCCGGACACATATGATGGAGAGTTCTTCCAAGAAGATGGGCTAGAAGGGCGATTTGAGATAGACTTAACTGAAGCTATCGGAATGGACGTAGATATTGAAATGGTTGTTGATGAGGAGGACGATGAGGTGCAAAATGATAATGACTTAGTAATCCTTGAAGGCAATGACATTAATGACGAGGTTGCGTCTTCCGATGGTGTTGAGATTGAAATGCTTGATAGTGATGATGAGAGTTATGATCCGGCTAACCCCGACACATATGAAGATTATTTTTAATCGATGTAATGCTATATGATTTTTTATTTCGCACCTGTTTTTAAATACATCTTTTTATATGTGCTTATTTGTTTACTCTTAATTGCAGGTTGTTGGACAAATATGGTGGGCGGTTTCCTGAGGAGGAGGAGGGGGAGGAGTAGTAGGACGGCGGATGATGCAGAGCAGGCAGCGCAGCAGGACGAGGCAGAGCAGGTAGCGCAGCAGCAGGCGGCGCCTCAGGACGATGACGACCAGCAGCAGGACGACGACGACCAGAAGCAGGACGCCTCAGGTTCAGGCGACTCTAGTTCGAGGAGCATCTACCTGCGAGGCCCCGCGAGTCTCCTGCCGCATCCCATACTTCGAGACAGACGACCGCTGATTCGGCCAGAAGGGGAGAGGTATGTAACTTTATGTTCTTCATTCTTGTTCATATTATGTGTTCAAAATCATAATATAAACTAATACTTTTTATTTATCACTTGGACAGGTCTTGGACGATTTTGGATTATGCTGGGGGTCATCGTCGCCCCCCAATAACATCCTCGACCTGCTGTGCAGGGAACACTTCCCTAAACTTGTGGAGTACGCCGGAGTGACGGGCCCAGCCTTCACCTTCGACCACTACGCCGTCGCCCCCGATGCAGTAGACCGGGACGGCAGGGAATTCAATAACAAGGCGGAGCGGGTGAAGCAAGAGCTGTGGGTAAGTCTTAGTATAATGTAAAATATGTCGCATTCGTTGCAAATTCTTGAAATAATGTATGGATACATCGTTTTTGTATGCAGGATTTCTTCAGATGCGATGCTAGATACGAGGCTAGGGCGGATGTGGTGGCCACCACGAGCTGTAAGAAGCTTGTCGTGGACATGCACTATGAGGCCCGCATCCAGGCCATCATCACCTACCACGGCTCCGTCCTTGGGGAGAAGGTGACCAAACCTCAAGCCCGAACCATGTCGTTGACCAGGGAGCAGTACCTGCAGGTAAAGTCATGCATGTTTGGTACCAGTACTCCATGCATGAATTTTATTTTATCTTCTGATATGCACTTTATGTGTTTACTTTGTAGATGATTCCACATTGGTGCGCCGCACATCCTCTGTGCTGGGAGCAGATGATGGATAGGTGGTGTTCGACTGAGTGGGACGAGGCGCACACAGCTAGCCGGGAACGGCGTTTGATGATGCAAGGCTCCTCCCACCACCAAGGCAGCCGGAGTCTGGGCCAATATGCCGAAGCATGGGTACGCCACCTTTTTATTTAGATATATAGCACTAAGTTAGATATTATTTCTAACTATCTCGTTGGTTTTCGTTGCAGTCGGCGTCACATGGTGGCAGGCCTTGCTCCACCTTCTCGGCCTATGCTATGGCCCATAAGGGTAAGGCGACGTCCGATGTCACCTACAACCCGGATGATGGGCCCGAGGCCTACACCAACCCCGTCGTCTACAACCGCCTCCATGACTACACCTCCATGGCGCAGGAGGTCCATGGCCCAGACTATGATCCGAGCACCGAGCCGATCGACCCCGATGTGCTCATGAGGGTCGGAGGAGGCAAGAGACATGGGAGGTACTGGATTGCCGACGGGGCAATCGACTCGTCCTCCACTCCCACTCTGTCTCAGGTGAGAGCAAGGAGCACGGGCTCGAGTCCAGCCATACGACCTCGGCACGACAGCTCACAGCATCGCATACAGCAACTCGAGGTTAGTGCTTCTGTAACTCGTCCTTTCTTGAGTTATATACCTTCTCTTTGAGTTACTATAACGTTGGCTTGTAATATTACAGACCCAACTAGAAGAAGAGAGGAGGGAACGTCAAGAGATGGAGGCGAGGATAATGGCGGAGCGGGCGACGGCTGATCAGAGGATGGCGGAGATGTTCCAGTACATGCAGAGCCTTGGCGCCGCACAGGGCATCGCTCCGCCACCTCCATTGTTCCCCCAGTTGACCCTACTCTCTTCCACACTCCTGTGAGTATCAAAATTGTAGTTAGATGTTTGTAATGCATCTGGTATAACACATGCAATCTCTTCTATGTGCAGGGCCAATCTGGGGCGGCATCCAACAACCCTCCGGAAGGGTTCAGCCCAACGCAGCCCCGGTCAAACCGCCCACCTCCATGAGTGTTGTGTTTTCATTGTTTTAGACTTCAGAACTTATGTATAATACTTATGTCTGTGTTTGATACTTATGTGAGAGCTTGCGACGTTTGAGACTTATGTTTGTGTTTAATACTTGTGTTGAACACTTATGTTTGTGATGGATATTTATGTTTGTGGTGACGGTTTTATGTTTGTGTTGGCTATTTATGTCTGTGATGATATCTGTGATGTATATATGTGATATATATGTGATATCTTCTGTTTGTGTGGATGGAATACAAAAAACAAATAAAAAAGGTATATACTGGTCACTTTGCCGAGTGTAACACTCGGCAAAGAGGCGCTTTGCCGAGTGTCTGGGTCATAACACTCGGCAAAGAGCACAGACCTGGGCACCGGCTTAGGTTCTTTGCCGAGTGTTATGTCGCTGGCACTCGGCAAAGAGGTCGGCTTTGTCGAGTGCCGTACAGAACACTCGGCAAAGAACCTGACATGGGGACCCTCCCTGGTGGGTTCTTTGCCGAGTGTCCCAAGTGGCACTCGGCAAAGATGGATTCTTTGCCGAGTGCTGCCCGGAAGACACTCGGCAAAGATAACTTCTTTGCCGAGTGTCACAAGGGACACTCGGCAAAGCCGCCGTCTCCGTCACCCGGCGTCGTAACGGCCGCTTTTCTTTGTCGAGTGCTCTCTGGCACTCGGCAAAAAGGTTTGCCGAGTGCCCGAGAAAAAGCACTCGGCAAAGAAGGCTTTGCCGATGCACTGTTTGTCGAGCCTTTTTTGCCGAGTGTAACACTCGGCAAAGCCTTTGCTGAGTGTTTTTAAGGCTTCGCCGAGTGATTCAGGCACTCGGCAAAGCGATTGATTCCGGTATATACAGGATATAGTTGTGACTGCGAGGTGTTAACGTAACTTAACTGTTAGAGTTTGTTTATATTCCCCTATTGTAATAGGATCGGGCCACATAACTCATCTATTAATACATTGCCAACCTAGGCTAGGGTTAGGTTTTCTCTCGTTCTAACACTCGACCTGTACAGAAACGTAAGCTGAATTGATTCCAAAGAAATTTTTTTCTGACTGTACTATTTTAATTTCAATGCAAGTTTGTGCTCCGGTGTTCGTATTTTAAAAGTGCTCATGAATCTCTAATGCAAAATAGATAGTGTTGGGTGGATGGCGAGTGTTTAGTTTAGGAGAACAAATACGCATGGTGCAGGCTGGGGTGGATTCTTAACCGAAGATTCCTCGTGCGTCCTTGTGCCTCCTGACTTGGGTGTTTCCGCAGGGACATTCTCGACGTCTCCGTGGAACCGTGGATTAGCTTTAATACATTGCTGTCTCGCATAATCCATCATATACCAACGCCGGCGATGGCAGCAACAAGTGGCAAGCAATGCTCCAATGAAATGTCGCGCTCTCGAGCACTGTTTCAGTGTTTCCGTACCTTTTTTTTTTGCTTCGATTTGATCGGCTTCAGTGAGGAACGAGAGTAGGAGACACATGGTGATGGTGTCGTTTTCGGCAATGTTAAAGTGCCGAAGTTGACGTGTGATAACAGGAAGGTCCTTGAAGAACACATCTGTGGATATTTCCATGGAGAGCCTACTATGCATACAAAAGAGAGCTGGACAAAGCTGTGGTACAGCTTAGCCAATCAAAGTGACTAGTCTTTGTGTGCACTGAGTTTGCTAAGTTCTAAACCAAATGCCTGGCAGTTGCGATTGTATACATCCACCAAGCTGTATAAAAGAATCTGAAGAACTCCACTGTTAATATGTCTATATTTTAAGAATAAACAAACCAAGAGAATTTCCTAGGACGACTCGTTCGTGAAGCATGCCTTTTATATGTCCATGCAGCTGCACCTTCTGCCTGTCCTCCTCACATAGTTCTTGTCCAAGAACCAAGATGGTAGCTTGCTTTCTCTCTGTCGTTTCCAACTTCTCGTCGTGCCAATGCTCTCATCTGTATGGTTTTCCTGAATCTTGATAGGAACACGAGGAGATGGGCAAAGCATCTGAAGCCAACGGCAAGGCAGACTCCGTCTCCATGGTATGTGCCTTGGTTCCCATTTTCCTTTTGATATACAGGCATACAGCTGGTGCTTAACTGCTTATTATTAGGAGTAATTCATATATAGCACAAGACATAATTGCTATTACCTTGTATGAAAATTGCGTGTGCGCATGCATGAATATCTGTCAACATGACTATTCTCTTCTCTTTTATGAATTGGATTTACCAAACAATCACGTGCCCGCATCCATGGGCGCTGTTATTGATGACTTGGCAAGAACAAACAAAAAACAAAACAGAGAACTTTAGTTGTGTTGTTGGTTTATTGCATCCGAACACTCTCGGCTTTAGTGGCTTACTTTGCCACAACTTGCCTAAGGAGTCAGCTAAATTGAAAAACTAATCTTAGACAGAAAATGTTAGACAAGTTGTAGCAAGTTAGACACTTGTCCTTATAGCTACCCACGGAACAATAGCAGACACTTGTTCATGAAGTATTCGGTACTATGTCAAACGATGTGTTTGAGATGAGTCTACTTATACACAACAACGAGTTGCCTTTGATGATTTTCAATCTTTACAATTTATGGTTTCCCTGCTTCAATATCTCTAGCTCACTTCTCCTTCAATCTTACAATTTACAAGGATTAAAGTAAAGTAACCGGATCCAACAGCAAAGTAGCTAGATCGCTCCAGATCGATTAAGGTGGCGTTTGGTTTACGAATTGTAACGTAAATGACAACTGTTATGATTCACACTAGATTACCAGTGGTATCAAGTTTAAATATGACATTATCAGTTTCTAGCATGATATCTAATTATAGTTGGATTTAAACAAACATGATTTAATATTAACAGCTACCGTTCACGTAACAGATATGTGAATCAAACAACACCTAATATATTCATTTGATCCTTACCTATCTATCTATATCTGCAAAGACATATTTTCACAAACTTGATCGTAATCCAAAAAGGTGACAAAGGCATGGATTGGTTATTAACGTATATTATCTGTGCAACTAGGTGGAGACACGTGTTGTTGGAGGAAATACGTATGAAGTCATTGAAGGCAAGGTTGATTGGCGGGGAAGACCTGCATTGCGAGGACGCCATGGTGGTTTGGGCAATTGTTTCTTCATTCTTGGTACCACCTATTCCTAACTGTTTATATAATTAGATTCTCCCTTACAAAGAAAAGGTGTAATTAAATCTTAACAGTTTCTCCAGTGGATTTGCATTCAGAAGAATTTAGATTCTTATGAGTCCATATATTCAGTTTTATTAACATGGAACGTCTAACTGACAAAACTAAGGTACCATTTTATAGTATATTTACCAACATAATTACAGGAAATATACGAAGACGGCCATGTGTTAATTACGCGACAGTATTAGTTACCCTTATTTGCAGCAAGTGACCGAGAAACAGGCAGGTCATCTTTGAACCAAAAGCATAACATTCGGAGCTGTACTGTCGATTTTGCAGTGAATTTCGGATTTGAGAACATGGCCAGCTTGTCTCTGGCCGTGAACCTCATGATGTACTTCCTGGGCGTCATGCACTTGAACCTTGAAGACGCTTCAAACCTGCTGACCAACTATATGGGTGCCAGCTACATGATCTCCGTGCTCATCTCCGTCTTCGCCGACGTCTTCGTCGGCCGATACATGACTGTGATCCTATCATCACTGGTTGAGCTCGTGGTACGAACCGCATCGCATGCCTGTGCTGTGCTGTGTGCCTGTGTCTGATGGATGGTTCCCCTGGCGCTTTATCGATCGCTTGCGTCTCCCTGCAGGGGCTCCTGCTGCTGATGCTGCAGGCGCGCTCCGACCGGCTGAAGCCTCCCCCGTGCAAGGACCCCAGGGACCCGACGACGTGCCCGCGGGTGCACGGCAGCAACGAGGTGCACCTCTACCTGGCGCTGTACCTCATCGCGCTCGGCTCGGGAGGCATCAAGGCGGCCCTGCCGGCGCACTGCGCTGACCAGTTCGACGCCAAGCACCCCAGGGAGAAGCTGCAGATGTCCAGCTGCTTCAACTACCTGCTGCTTAGCCTCTGCACCGGCGGCGCCTTCAGCGTCACCGTGTTCGTGTGGATCCAGGAGAATAAGGGATGGGCGAAGGGGTTCGCCGCCGCCACGGGCGTCATGGGGCTCGCCGTCATCGTCTTCATCGCTGGCCTGCCGAGGTACCGCATCGCCACGGTCCAGGGAAGCAGTGCGCTGAAGGAGATCTTCCAGGTGTACGTCGCCGCAGTCAGGAACAGGAAACAGCAGCTCCCGGAGAACCCAGACGAGCTGTACGAGATCAGCAAGAACAAAGCTTCGCCTGACACGGAGTTCGTGGCACACAGGGATAGGCCGTTCAGGTCGACAGACACTTACTACCACTACCATGCTCATATGAAGGACTGGCAGTGGAAGGCACTGACGACGGTTACTGTCTGATTGCGTGCTCATGCAGATTCCTGGACAGAGCGGCCATAGTTCAGACAGCGAAGGACGCGGCGGCGGACCCGTGGCGTCAGTGCCGGGTGACGCAGGTGGAGCACGCCAAGACGGTGCTGGCCATGGTGCCCATCTTCTGCAGCGCCATCATCATGGGCACCTGCCTCGCGCAGCTGCAGACCTTCTCCATGGTGCAAGGCAGCACGATGGACACGGCGCTGGGACGGCATTTCCAGATGCCGGTGGCCTCGATGCCCATCATCCCGCTCGTCTTCCTCATCTTCGCCGTCCCCATCTACGAGCAGCTGTTCGTGCCCTTCGCGCGCCGCCTGACGGGCATCCCCACGGGGATCACGTACCTGCAGCGCGTGGGCGTCGGCCTCGTGCTCTCCATCGTCTCCATGGTCATGGCCGCCGTCGTGGAGGTGCAGCGCAAGAAGGTGGCCGAGAGGCACGGCATGCTGGACATGATCCCCGGGTTCCAGCACCTGCCCATGTCCTGCTTCTGGCTGGCGCCGCAGTTCGCCGTGTTCGGCATCGCAGACATGTTCACCTACGTCGGCCTCATGGAGTTCTTCTACTCGCAGGCGCCGCAGGCGCTCAAGTCCATGTCGTCCTCGTTCCTCTGGTGCTCCCTGTCGCTGGGCTACTTCATGAGCACCGTCATCGTGAAGGCCGTCAACAAGGCCACCAAGAAGAAAACGGCGAGCGGCGGATGGCTCGCCGGAGAGAACATCAACCGCAACCACCTCGACCTCTTCTTCTGGCTGCTCGCCGTGCTTAGCACCGTCAACCTTTTCAACTATCTTTTCTGGGCAAGTTGGTACAAGTACAAGCCTCAGGAGAAGACGCTCGCCACCGAGAACGAGAAGCAGCAAGAGCAAGTGTGATCCTGATCCATTCGTTTGTGGTTATCTATCTATGGCAATCTCTCTTTGTGAACCTTGTTAGATGTGCAAGCTTCGTCATGCAGATTGCTGTTTTGAGCAACATGATTAGCAATTCGAGGTTCAAAATGAAAGAAAATCCCACTTGTAATTGGGAAGGGTGTAATTGCAGTTCTAGTTTAACACCTGCGAGGCTAAAGTCTGTTCTCACCGATCCACTTCATCCAATACACACGCATCCATAACACATGCGTACTGCCGATTTGAACATCATGAACTGAAAAACAAATAAACGCGTGCCATTCACGAGTTCGGACGGAGACGCCTGCTGGATCGTTTGGTTTTATTACACATGCGCCACTGTAAAACACCGGTTGGTCACGGCTCACGGAAACGGCGCGTGACGCTTCATCTCGTGCGGCACGACGTCCACCGCGAAGCCCTTGCGGTGGCGGAGCCAGTAGTCGGCCTGGCCCGGGTGCTCCTCGGCGGGCGCCTCGACGTCGGCCCTAGCGGCGCGGAGCTCCTCCGTGGAGAGGCCGTACCTGTCGTCTCGCTTCCGGACCAGGTCGGGGCGCACGGCTGCGGCGGGGTCGGCCTGCGGGGACACCATGAGCGCGGGGGCGCCCAGCGGCAGGCGGTCGCCGCGGTCCACCTGCCAGGTGCACCAGAACTTGCCGAACGTGGCGGCCATGTGGTCCAGCTCCGCCTTCTCCAGCAGCCCCGCCACGTGCGGGCTCGTCCACAGGCCTGACTTGATCTCGTGCGCGTGCGAGTGCCACAGCCGCTGCTCCTCCGCCGGCAGCGAGTCGAAGATCTTCCTCGACACGATGTACTCCACGCCTGCATGCAGTTAAAAGAAAAGATCCATGTAGATGCAGTGTCCTTCTTGGGCGTGAGCACATGCCAAAGAATCAATTGAAGATGACAGTAAGATGGGGTGCACGGTGCACGCACCGATGAGACGCGCGTCGGCTTTGTCGGAGTCATAGACGGCGCACTGGAGGAAGTCCTGGTTGAGGCGGGAGACGTAGTGGTGCGTCTCCACCTGCCGCTTCGGGTCGTGCGCGTACAGCGCGAACGTGCACATGTGCTGCTTCGCCTGCTTCACGGGGCGCAACGACTGCATCGCCGCCGCGCCCATGTCCAGCACCTTGGACGCTACCGTGGTCGGCTGCCCGGGCGGCGCGGTGCTGCTGCCGCCGCCGCCGCCCACAGAGGCCGGGGTTGGCAGTGGTTTCCCGTCGCTGGACGCCATCGTCGGGTCGGCTAGACCGAACAAAAATTCAGCCTTGTGTTACGGCATCAGATGAGTGGCGCAGTGCGCTGCGCTACGGCGCGTTCTTTAAAACACGGCACCGGAGACGTCGGGAATGGCTGCGCGTGACACGTATGGAGCTCGCGGTCTCGACGTGGCGGACGGCATGTGACCGAGGTGGCAGATATGCCTGAAACAGCTGTAGCGACAAATGTCACCGACTCACCGATGACTGCGGTGCTGCGCCTGTGCGGGATGCTTGACAGTGCCGAAGCGTCGCAGATGGGCCGCCTTGGTTGGGCTCTCTCTTTTCCCAGGCCACGAGCCCACCCGTCCGCTGAATGGCAAACCCACCACGGCCACCATCTCGCTCGCCACCGCTTCCTTCCCGATGCCGTCGTCGACGATCCGAAGCATCTCCATCACCGTCTCCGACGACGACGGTGCTGCGGCGGCACCGTCACGGCGGCCGCGCGCTGGAAGACGGAAGGCGGTGGCGCGTAGCTTGGGGCAGCGGGCGGTGCGGCTGGTGGCGCGGTGGTGGCCCGTTCTCCTGCTCCTCCCGGCCGTCGCGCTCCTCCTCTTCGAGGCGTCGCGGCTCCGCGCCTCATCCCCGGGCCCCTCCCCACCGGTCTCCAGCCTCGGACGGCTCGACCCGACCACACGTCTCGTCCATGGCGTGCGCGAGCGTGAGTTCCCCCGCCTACTCTAGTTCGATCTAGCGCATAAACTGTTCCTACTGCCCCGTGCCCCTGCCGATTGTAGAGGAGGTTTTGTACCTAATCGACTAAATTTAACAAGGAATTGGTTGTGTGGCTTGTCGGTAACGCGAGTGCTGCATTGCACGGCGATATGCCGTACTTTTGTCGGTGCTGATTTCTGTTTTTGCACAGCTAATTAGATATCCATGGGCGATCGATCTGAACATTTTAGACCATGCACGCTGATAAACCAGTGATACATCAGGCAGAATAGGAGTGTGAAAATGCTTTTCTGCCCGTTTCTAATTTATTAGCCAGAGATCTTCTTTCGTGTGATGTTTCTGACAGATCACAGATCAGTAAGCTTTTCCTGGCTTGATACTAGAGTCTTTAGCCTCTTTATTAGTTTGACTTCACTTACAACTGAATGTTAAGAGTGCCATGATTAGTTTTTGTGTCGTTGATATTGACAGCTTGCTTGAAGCTCCTTAGCCCCAAAAGTTTGGCAAATGTGGTGTTCCCGGAGGGTACAAGACTCGATTCTGTGGTGAGCAGAATCACGTACAAAACTGATGACGATGACTATGACACATACCACTCCGAAGCAAACTCTACATATTTACTGCAACATGCGGAAGCAACAAGGTTCGACCTGTTTACAGGATTTCAGACACTTGCTGAAAGAGAAGATAGCTTCAAGGTCGTAAGGCTTACTTATGCGTACTGTTTTGATGTCACAAAGTTGCGCCTCCCTGACATGTTTAATGTGTTTCCATACTTCTGCAGGTGAATGAGACTGTTAGTGTGCACTGTGGTTTCTACAGCGACAATGGTGGCTTCAAAATTTCTGAGGAGGACAGGAGATACATGAGAGCCTGTAAAGTTGTTGTGTCTACCTGTGCATTTGGTGGTGGGGATGATCTATATCAACCTATTGGAATGGCCAATTCTTCTATTGGCAGGGTATTGCATTCTCCATTATTTTCAGAATTGAATGTCAGAGTAAGCCATCATTTGATGATTATACAAGTTCGCATGGTCTTATGTTAAAGCAGGTTTGCTATGTTGCTTTCTGGGATGAAGTGACACTAGCAGCTCAGGAAGCTGAAGGAAAGGTAATTGGTGATGATAGCATGATAGGAAGGTGGCGGATCATTGTTGTCAGGAGCCTCCCTTTTGTAGATCAACGATTAAATGGGAAGATACCAAAGGTAGAAATCTTAAGATGTCATAATCTATCCTCTGTACCAATTTGTCATGATAGAAATTCTCATTCTCACTTTCCTAAGCCTGATATTTTATTTTTAGGATTGGGAAACAAAGTGTGTTCAGATACTAAATCACTTAACATGATTTTTGCAGATGTTGACTCATCGCCTTTTCACAGAGGCAAGGTACTCTATATGGGTTGACTCTAAATACCAATTACGAAGAGATCCTATAGGAATGCTTGAAGCTCTTCTTTGGAGGACAAACTCTACATTTGCTATCTCTGAACATGGAGCACGGAGTAACATATATGATGAGGGGAAAGCTATTGTTCAAAAGCACAAGGCTACCCCTGAAGAGGTAGAGGTACAATTGACTCGGTATCGTCAAGATGGAATGCCGGACACAAAAAGATTGCACGGACTGAAAGGTCAGTCTGTTAATCTTTCTCAAACAATTGTTCTTTTGCTCCTGTGGAATATCTCTGTATATGTTTTCCGAACTGTTATAATGAATTTACCCGTTTGATTTTTCAGCTCTAGCCGAAGCCTCTGTTATTGTGAGGGAACTCACCCCTGCAACGAACCATTTCATGTGTGCTTGGTTTAATGAAGTGGTTCGCTTCACATCTCGTGATCAGCTCAGTTTTCCATACGTTTTGTGGCGGCTAAACATGCATGGATTGAGCATGTTTCCTGTATGCACTCGCAGGGATCTTGTGAATAGTTTGGGTCACACAAGGAAAGTAAAACCTCTTACACAGACAAATTCAGGGTCTTCTACTACTTCGTAACCTTCCTCCCAGTTCATTTGCTGGTAGCCAACTAACCATTGATTTACATATGGTTCTAATCGTCGATACTCGACATCTCTGGTTCACAATTTTGTTGTTGTATATTATCATCTTTGCGTTCTTCCTGCGAGGGAATCCTGGATCTGAACCAGAAACACGTTAAGCTGTTGCTTCACTGCAACGCAATCACACGATGTTGCCACTATATATGTAAAAGATATGCTTTCTTTGGTTAGAAGAGAATGAACACTTTTCTGCCTCCTTTCCGTTTCCTGATGGAACATGTGAAAATGGTGTCCGTTATCAATTAATTCGGCTTCTGCTGCTGATGGTTGTCGCGGAAACTAGCAGCAATGGAAGTTCTGTTCCCGTCATTTTATTTGGACTCGAGAATTTCTCTGATTACCGATGTTTCTAATTGGTACTTGAACAGCGGAATCGTTTGAAAAAAATATGGTCCTGTCTGAAGCTATATTTTGTTAATGCAGCTCCCTTTGCCCAATAGTAATACATTGAATTTCTTTTTTTTAGATGGAATTATGGAACCGCCATTATTCTGAGTTTGGGAAGAGTTTCAAAGGAAGCGTTTAAATCTCAGATGAGCTGATAAGGTGTCGTAATGGGCCAAATCTGCATTTCGTTCTGAGCCCATGAAGCCCATATGTTCTTGTTAACCTTTCCCTGTTCTTTGTCTCCTATCCCCTTATCCGCTTGACGCTCCCCACTGCGCCTAAAAATGGCCGCGTCCCACTGAACCAACCGTCTGCACATCCTCCTCCTGTTGCCGCTCGCTCGCCGTGCCGCAATGGCTACGGCCGTCGCCTCCCATACGTTGCTCTCCTCCGCCTTCGCCCCGCGCCACTACCACCGCCGCCTGACCCGGACCGCGTCCGTGGGGCCGCGCCGGGCCGCCCCGGTGGGACTGGCCGTGCGGTGCGAGAAGAGCGACAAGCAGAAGAGGCAGCCGCTCGCCGCGCTCGTGCCCCGCGAGCAGCGCTTCATGTTCGAGGGAGACGAGCTCTGCGGCCCCGTACGACGCTCTCTCTTCCTCTCTTGAAACAATGTGCACATTTTCACAGCTCGTTTTGCAGGATTGTAACCCTGGACTGACAGTGTCCATCCTATTTTGTTCATGTTTCACCGTGGCCATCTTAATCCACCTCAGAGGCTTCGACTATCCTTTTATGTGCATGATGAAGGGCAATCAAGTTACAATAGAACTGCGTACATTATATATGTTATCTGCCATGTGCCATCATATCCAAAATTACCCATGGGCTGTTTGTGGTGAGAGAGAATTCATTAAAAATGAGCTTAATTGGACATGCAAGTCAAAGTGAACTGATGGTTGCCAACCAGCCTGTTCATAATTGTGACTTGTTTAGGATCAGTTACTAATACTATGGGTACAAAGTGAATGGTTTGTTTGTACTATGCCTTGTTCTTTCTTCTAATGAATTACTCCACAAGTAATTGTGTCTACTGAAATCTGATTCAGTGATTTAATTTGCAGGACATATGGAATACAACCTGGTATCCTAAGGCTGCAGATCATGTAACTACCGAGAAGACATGGTATGTTGTTGATGCAACAGACAAGATCCTAGGCAGGCTAGCATCCACCATTGCAGTACATATCAGGGGAAAGAATGAACCCACTTACACTCCTAGTGTAGACATGGGAGCTTTTGTTATTGTGGTAAGCGTTCTCTCAATACCTATAGTGTTTGGAATCCCTACAGTTAACAGGTAGCCAGCTAACAAATTGTTAGCTGGGTTGAGCCAGCTAATGAACTAATTGTTAACTGTGAGTTAGCTAACAATTAGTTGTGGGTGTTTGGAACCTGTATAGCTAATTTTAGCAGCTAACTATTAGCTGTAGAGGTTCCAAACAGGGCCTTAGTATACATGCTTTACTTCCCTCAGATTATTTGGTACTGAGGTGAGTAACCTTCCTCAAATAATCTTCAACTGTAGTTGTGTTTAATGTTTATGTTAGCATAGTCCTTTTGTGACTGGTGCATCTCTAAAGGCTCATTACCACGTATTCCCTCAGTTCCAAGTTATAAGACTTTTTGGATTTTTTTTGGATCCATTACTTTTGCTACGCACTTAGACATAATTCATGTCCAGATATTTAGTAACAACTATGTATCTAGAATTACCAAAACATCTTATAATTTGGAACAGATGGAGTAGATGATATGCATTATTGTGTTACACTACAATGCTGAGAGTCATTAACAACCTTTTCTATTCACATAGGTCAATGCAGATAAGGTTGCTGTTTCTGGTAAAAAGCGGTCACAAAAGCTTTATAGGAGGCACTCCGGAAGGCCTGGAGGGATGAAAGAAGAAACTTTTGACCAACTTCAGAAAAGAATTCCAGAGAGAATCATTGAACATGCGGTTCGTGGCATGCTCCCCAAGGGAAGGGTAAGAAAAAACATCTACTAGCTGATTGCCTCAGGTCTACATGTTCTCTTTCTCGTTTTAGTGCGCATGTTATAATGTATGCCAAATATGAAAATGACAACCAAATTTCCTGGTGACCTTTATTTTAAGGTCCCAAAAATTACAATTTGGTATTAGTTAGCAGATGTGAATTTTTTCTTTTGAGATTGAGAACTACTATAGTTAATGGTGAGGCCTTGTTCGGTTATTTCAATTCCATGTGGATTGGTGTGTTGGGATGGATTGGGATGGATTTTGACTTGCTATGGATTTAAACCGACTCAATACCACTCAATCCACATGGATTAACGGCGAAACGAACAAGCCCTGAAGTGTATTGCAGTCAGAACATTGCTCATGCATCAGCATGTACCTCCCAGTGAAAGCGTGACATTCAGAATAAATCACAGTACTAAATTCAAGGGAATGTTGTTATTGAACAAAATTAACAAGTCCAGATTGAATTAGTTAATTATCTTGCCGATCTTTTTTTTTCTAAGTTCGCAAAGGTGTGTTGCATGAACTCCATAAAAATTGCCTATTAACCTTTTTCTTGCAAATTGCTTCTTAGTTCAATTGTTTGGTAGTATGGATGCGTTTACTGAAACTCACATTATGGCAGGCAAATATCTTGTTATCTGAAGCATCCCCCCTAACCATTCCATTTTTCTTGTTGATGGCAAATTTGATTTAACTTAGTTTTGTTATGTGCTATATACTTGTTATATTTACATTTATATGCTCACCTTTTTTGCCAATTTGCAGCTGGGAAGAAGATTATTTACCCACCTCAAGGTATACAAAGGGACAGAACATCCGCACGAGGCTCAAAAACCTGTCCCACTCCCGATCAGGGATAAAAGAATACAAAAAACTGGATAGAGAATTCATCGACTGAAAAGGATGCAGTGGCGAATTCCTCCCCAGAAGGTTTTGCCCTTTGTTTGGAATGCTATCCTCATAACCATGCCTCTGATCGGGGAGGGGGGGGGGGGGAGTATAAATCCTCTTTGTAATTTTGATGTTTACCAATGCATGAAATTCAGTCAAATTTCTGTCAATGAGTAGTCATGTAATATGGTACGGTTTAAATCAACCTAAAATCTTTATTTTCCAGTTGAAGTTTGTAATTTTGACCTCGTATGGTATGAAGTGGCAGATTGTTTCAATGTTCGGCCTGCCATCTGGATATACGAAATTGATCGACAGTTTTCATAACCAATTTTCTTGGGTGGCGAGGTGTGATATTTTCTTCTGAGTTTGTAGAATAGACATGTGCTTCCTCATGTGACCTATATCTTTTGGTAAAATTGTTGTGGATGTAACTGAATGCTGGAATGCGTGGGAATAAACATGGAAACATAAAATAAAATACCACACATACAGGTGACGGTTGGTGCCTTATGCAATATTTTAAGGTAAAACGCAATCGTGTTTGTGTTAAGACTTAAGAGAGGCAAATTGCCTAGGGTACACGCATAAGCATAACCGGGACTCCGGGAGTAGGCCTGGAGGAGTGATAAAAAGGATGCTGATGGAAAATTCTACGTTCATTTACCTTTTTGGTGGACCCTAAACATGAGGTCTTGACCTCGTGTTAATTTTTCCTTCAAAGTGCGAATGAGCTCTTGACCTCGTGTTATCCACAGCCATAAAGCACGCTACACACATAATTAAAACAAGGTAACTTTTAAAATCATCTTAAGTCAAACTATTAATTTGACTGACCTGATTATAGCAAAGAAGAACAGCATTCACAACATTGAAGTAGTAGGTTATAAAAAACTCATAATAATTTGATGGTATAATAATAATATTTTTTATTAACTTAAAAATAATTTAGTTTATGATAACTACATAGTTTGATTTATTTTGGAAATGAAGGAATTAATTCGTATTACTAATAAATAGATAATAGACAAACGACGATAAGCTATATTTTAAGATCTAACGGTGCGGATCACGCAGAGTGACGCAGGAAGCCAACCCGTCGGCGAAGTCTAGTGGAGAACTGGACAGGTACGCAACCACTCGCCCCGAGGCGAGCTTCCACAAGCCACGGCGCCGGAACGCGTCACTGCTTACCTAACCCGACCCAACCCAACTAGAAACCGCGCGGTGGTTCGAGGGCATGGAGGCGGGCAGTGGGGACGCGTCATCGCTGCCATCCTGTCACGACCCTATCACTGGTGCATAGATCCAGTTAAGGCAACACAAGAAGGCAAGAAGGTTCAGAAATGGAAGAGGAGACCATGCTGCTTCGCAAACAAGTGGAGGAGACTGGTAAGGCTGTTTCTCTTCTTTGGTTGGAAGCCATGGCTAGAGATATGGATCGCTCTCTAGATAATTCTGAAGATGTAGGAGGTGGTAACAGAAGAATTCCCCAGAATAGAGGAGGTAGGACTCAGGGAGGAAGAGAGGAGAGTTCTGGTCGACAAGAGAGAGATGGGAACAGTTGCAGCAGCATATACCGAAGATGCCTTTCCCAAAGTTTGGAGGAACAGACCCAACTATATGGATAATTCAATGTGAAGACTACTTCATCCTCTATCGGGTCCCTAACTTCATGAAATCCATTGTGGCGTCTCTGAATTTTGAAGGCACTGTAGCACGTTGGTTGAAGGTGGTCAGGTTGAAGCAGGGGTTGGGAGATTGGAGAAATTTGTCCAAGCTTGTGCTAGACAAATTTGGAGCCAAGGAATACCCAAGAGCCATGAGTAAGTTGATGAGTATAAGGCAGAAGGGGGGTAGATGAATATGTGAAGGAGTTTGAAGAAGTGAGATATGCCACAACTGTTCACAACCCTGTGATGGATGAAACATTCTATGTCACTCAGTTTGACAGAGGACTGAAGAGTGAAATTTAGTATGCAGTTATGTCTTAGCTCCCTGCTACTATCGACAAGGCACAGTTACTGGCTCAAGTTCAGTAGGACAACATCGACAAAGGAGGCATGAAGTTTGTAAAGCAACCTAGTGTGGGTCTATTGGGTGGAGGAAATAGAGTAGAAGGGAAAGGAATAGAGATGGGAGGATGGAGTAAGGAGAGACAATTCAAGGAATATAGAAGAGCAAATGGTATCTGTTTTACCTGTGGAGAGAAGTATGAGCCTGGTCATCAGGCGAAATGCCAAAAGGGAAACATATTCCAGTTACATATCTTGACTCCTGAAGACATGAACACAGTGTTGACTCCTAAAGTTTTGGAGTAGATAGAACAAGAGGAGAAATAAGAAGATGGTCTTCAGTTATATCTTAATGCTATCAGTGGGACTGATAATCTACAGTTTATCAGACTCAGGGTATTGGTTCAACATCAGATGTTGTTGATGTTGGTGGATTCTAGGAGTTGTACTAGTTTTATTTAGCAAGCAGATGGTGGAGAAGTTAAGGTTGGAGGTTGAAGAGTGTGACCTAGTAAGGATACAGGTGGCTAGTGGTGATGTGATGGTGAGCAATCAGAGGATGAAGGAAGTGAAGTGGTGGACTGGAGGGCATATCTTTACTTTTCCCATGAGAGTATTGGATATTGGGGTATATGATTCTATTCTGCGCTTTGATTGGTTGAGAGCTCACAGTCCTATGAATTGTGACTAGGATAAGAAGACTTTAGGGTTTTATCATAAGGAATAATGAATTCAAATTCAAGTAGATTGTCCAGATATCACTGAGATCTCCCAAGTACATGTTGTTGTGGTTGAAGGGAAATGAGGTTTGGGCTTTTGTGTTGCTGGAACAGGTGGTGCCTGAGAAAGAAGAGGTGAAGGGGCAGTTGGCCACACTACTCATAGAATTCTAGGATTTATTTGCTCATCCTGCAGCCCTACCTCCTAAAAGGGTGTTTGATCACTACATCCCTTTGTTGTCTAGGTCAATTCCAATGAATGCCATGCCATATAGATACTCTCCACTACACAAGGATGAAATAGAGAGGCAAGTGGCAGAGTTTCTCAAGGCATGCTTGATTGCTCCAAGTGTGAGTTCTTTTGCTTCTCCTATATTGCTAGTATAGAAGAAAGAAGGGGCACGAGAGTTATGTATAGATTATAGGAAACTCAATGATTTCACAGTGAAGAATAGGTTCTCAATGCCTCTAGTTGATGAGATTTTGGATGGATTGGCGGGTACCATCAAATTAGGATGGGTAAAGAAGATGAGCATAAGACAGCTTTTAAGACCCACCATGGGCATTATCAGTTTAGGGTGATGCCATTTGGATTAACAAATGCACCAACAACCTTTCAGTGTGCTATGAATTCTATGTTGGAACCATTTTTGAGGAAGTTTGTCTTGGTCTTTATTGATGATATTCTGATTTACAGACATACTCTACAAGATCATGTCTAGCATTTGAGGTAGGTCTTCACCGTGTTGCGACAACATCAGTCCTTTTTTAATAGAAAGAAATGTTCCTTTGCTCAGGTTGAGTTACAATACTTGGGACATATTATTTCTCAAAAAGGAGTTGCTACTGATCCATCCAAGACTGAGGCTATGGTCAAGTGGCCTATACCCACCTCTGTTACTAAACTTAGAGGATTTCTAGGTTTGACTGGATATTACAAGAAGTTTGTAAGGCATTATGGTACTTTGGCTAAGCCCTTGACATGATTACTTCATGGGAAGAAGGCATGACTTTGGACAGATGAAGCACAATTGGCTTTTGTGAAGCTTAAGCAGACTCATACACTTGTACTAGCCTTGCCCAGGTTTGATATGCCTTTTTTTGTTGAGACTGATGCTTGTGATGAAGGCATTGATGATGTCCTTATGCAGGAGAACAAACCATTGGCTTTCTTGAGTAAAGAACTAGGGATGAAGAATAAACAACTCTCTAGTTATGAGAAGGAATTTGTGGCCTTGATTCTAGCAGTGTAATACCCACTTTGTAAGAAAAGTCTAAAAAGAGAAATCATATTCTTTATACATATATGTGTTATCTATATTTATCATTTCATGAGAACATCACATGAAAACATATAAATAAATAACAAAAGATACCCAAAAATAAATTATGCATCATGCTGGGATTTTATTTTGTGTGCATTTTGTGACAATATAAAAATGATGTGACAAGAAAAATATTAAAGTCCAAAAAGGGAATTTAGAACCTAAAAGAAATTCTTGAATCTAGAAAAGAGAAGGAAATAAATATGGTGAGGATAAAAGTAAGTAAATAAAAATATATTATTCCAGCATTAGAGTGTGAATTTGTATAATGGAGTCAAAGGTGAAACTCACATTCAAAATTCAAATTGGATTCGAAACAATTATAAAAGAAAACAGAAAAAAATAAAACACAAAAGAAAAAGGAAAGGAAGCTTACGTGGGCCAGCTTATCCCTTTTTGGCCCACCAGGAAAACCCTCAGCCGCGTCTCCTGCTTTTCAGCCCATTAGGAAAATACATCACGCAACCCAGTTCTCCACCCGCGCACACCACACCTTGTTTCACTCGCGCGTGGGAGCCACTGGTCAGGCCACACCCGCTGACACCGCTCGGCTGAATTGGCCCGCACGACCGCACGGCCGGATCCCACACGCGTCCATATCGAGTCACTGGCTGATGGGCCCCGTGCCAGCCCTGTCGTGTGCGTCTCCCACCACCATGCGGGCCCGGATGTCAGGAGTGTCTTCCACACCGCAACAACCATCGCGAGATTAGCGCGGTCTGGGTGGTTGGGCGCCTCCGAGAAGCTTGCTCGCTGGGCCTAAATAGCCTAGGGCCGCTGACCCTCTCCAACCACACCGCCTCTTGCGCCGCATCCACCACCGTGCACACCAATCTCGTGGGGAGCTGGGAAAAATATGGCGCAACCGCCGCTGCTGCGCTAGTGTTGCGGCCATGGTCGGATCTCAGTGGTTGAGCGTTTTGGCGCATGCTGAGAGCCTAGGAAGCCTCGTTGGTGCGTGGCGAGCGTCGCTGGTGGTAGTACGGAGCTCGCGAGCAACCGGTCCTCAGCGAATCGCTCGTCGGAGCGTTTGGGGCACCGCCAACCACACTGGGTAGAGGACGGTGGTCACCGGGGCATGATTCTTGTGGCGAAACCGCCCGAATTATTCCAACTTAAGTGCCCGCCTTAGAGGCTAGACCACACTTAAATGGGAATAACACGTCAGTCCCTCGGATCTAGTCCGACGAGGCCACTAACAGGATCAAGTACCACGTACTCACTCGATGGTGAGGCATAGAGCAAATACAATAAAGCATAAAACCTTACATTAAGGAGTATTAAATTTATTAATCATCATCGGAGTTTTAGCAAAAGTAGTCATCATTGTTCGGAATGCAGCGGAATAAAACTAACGATAAATGGACATAGAGATGGGGAAGCCTGTCCCATCACTCCTCATGCTCCTCCTCTGCCGAGGAAGGGTCCCACTCGACTGTCCAACCCGGTGGCAAGATGGACGACCAAGTCACTCTAGCAACCATGTCCTCCAGAGAACCTGTAAAATTATGCCACAAGCAAGGCTGAGTATACTAATACTCAGCTAGACTTACCCGGTGTGAGGAGTCTACTCCTCTACCTCTAGACATGCAGCTGTTTGGCTGAGGGGTTTGGTTGCCAAAAGCACTAGCCGAGTCTATAAATCAAGTTTTAGCTTTTTCAAGTTTTAGTGTGACTCTCTTAAGACTAAATGTATACCTATCTAATCATACATGGTATCAAACATTTAGCAATCAACAACTTTTTCCAAGTCACCACATTTCCACTTGTTACTCAATGTAGCAGCATGGATCAAGCAGTCTCATTAGCTGCGAGAAGCAGACGATTCAAATCGAGTTTTTATCCTTGCAAGGTAAACCTAAACATACGACGTGGCGAGGCACTCCGTCCCCACACACATCAACCGTCCCCATTGATTCCCTGGCAACAGATCAGGCTCACCGCCTTAGCGTACAATGCCTCACTGACCCCGACTGCCATCGTGCAGTGACCACACTTGTACCCACCATAACCGGAATGGGAGACCATGTCTCAGGTCGCGTGAGGAGTAAAGTCTGCGGGCAAGTTCACTCAGGTACTAGAATTACCGATTTACCATATTTCTCGGCATATGTTTAGTACGTTCAAACGTTTGACTCACGGTACCACACCTTAATCCTTATTCAATTTTCCGTCTTATAGACAACGCATCCCCATGGACCATTGTCAACAGACCGTCATCGTTCCGATATAAATTGGATACAAGCAATTTCCTGACCTCGCGCGAGTGCTAGAAAAACCACTCAACTTCTACCGAGATCCCTAATTAGCAAAGCAGCTACTCGACCTAGCATACTAGTATCCATCTCAATAGGAATCCTGAGTTAATGCAACTAGGGTTTCAAACAACTCCTACACTTAAGTGCACATTCAATCCTACAATCATTAAGTGCAGTAAAATAGCATAATAAATAGGTTATGCATAAAACCGGGGCTTGCCTTCCAAAGCT
Source organism: Zea mays (assembly GCF_902167145.1). Taxonomy (NCBI): domain Eukaryota; kingdom Viridiplantae; phylum Streptophyta; class Magnoliopsida; order Poales; family Poaceae; genus Zea; species Zea mays. The sequence continues at coordinate 202,908,123 of NC_050098.1, forward strand.
GGGGCAGGCTCTGGTGCTGGATCCGGGGCTACCTCCTGAGCAACTCCTTGCTCCGGCACGAGGATGTATTCTCCGTCAGCGAGGTTGCAATTTATCGAATGCAATGAGTAAGAAACATCTATGCTATGATTATGCAGGATTTAGAAATCATTATGCTAAGTGAAGAAAAACTAAGTTAGTGAATAACTTAGGGTTTCCTGGTTATGAGAGGCTCTTAGTGGTTTAGGCTTATCAATTTGGGTTAGAGGTTTTGTCTAGAGATAAGCATAATGGATTAAGACTTGGATTGCCCCTTAAATGTTAGTAGGCACTCAAGGGGTTTTGTTGGTTTGGTTAGGGTAACATTAGTCTCCACCATTAAATTCCCCTTTTCATTTTCTATTTATGATTTTTTTAGTGTGTTTGAACTACAACAGTGATTTAAAGTTTTCCAAAAAATTCTGTAAAAATTACAGTGGGTTACTATTGGTCATTGTAGTCTGTCCTGTAAATTTAGGGTCCAGAATAATTAGAATAATCCCTGGACAAAAATAACAAAAGTTGGGGCAAAGGGGTCACTTGCACTACAACTCTTATTTAGGTTTTCTGTACTAAGGGTCATTTTTGCTGGTGTCTGTAGGTAATAACATGCTTCTGTGCCAAAAATCACAGAAGGTTACTTAGTGGTTATTTAGTTATGTTTTTCTAAAGTTTAATGCTAAAAAGACACTTAAAACTAACTTGTTATTTGAAAAATGTCAAACAACAAAACTCATAATTTTTCTATGTTTATAATAACAAAACATTAGTTACCCCAAGGTTTGGGGTGTTTTCTCTTCAGGATTATTTTTCTAGGGTTTTTCTAAGTTTTCCTTGTTTTCTTAAAATAAAAGGTATCTCATTTCTTTTTTACTAAACAAGGGTCTAACAAAATTTTCTAGTGAACTACACTGAATAAAAGAGCTAACAAAAATGTGGGTGCTCCCTGATTCTTATTTTAAACTACCTTTTATATTTTTTTACTTTAAGCTGAAAATGATTTAAAAGGGCAAACCCTACCTTAATTGGGTGTACAGAGGGGTTTATTATTTTTAAACAGGTTAGGAAGTGATTAAGTACTTCTCTGAATTTTCTTAATCCCAGTCTAATAGTGTAGCTATTTTTCATTTTTTCCTTTAGTTCTTGACCAGATAATCATTTAAATCAAAACTTTGAAGTTTTCTGCAACACTTAGGGGTTTTATATTTTTCCTAAGTAGTTTACAATATTTAGGATCCGGCAAAATTGGTTTGATTTGATTTGGGTGAACAAAACTGAAGTTATGAATTTTTCAAGTTCTGTTTGCATTTAAATCAAAATATTAAAAAGGTTTTCTGGAAATCCACTTTGCATCGAAGACCCTGGGCTTCTTTTAAAACAAATCCCTTCAGTTATACCCCTGCGCCACTATTCCCTTGAGTCGCTGACAGTGCACAAAAGCCCCTGGCCTTTACTTCTTCTCCCCCGAGGTCCCTCCCCTTATTTAAATAGTACCCGCGGGAGTAAAAAGCGCGGCGCGGCTTACCGACGGCGAGGGAGGTCCGGCGAGGGGCGAGGTTGGCTCCGGGAGGCTCTGGCGGTCACAGCGAGGTACGACTCGACGGCGGTGGTGGCCGAAATCGGCCGGTCCACGTGCGCCGGCGGGTGAACTCGTCGGCGGCGAGTGCTCCGGCCTAACCACGGCGACATATGTCAATTAAACGGCACGAGGAGCTCCACGGGGTGACGTAGAGACTATGCGTGCAGTGAATTGGAAAATGGTGCGGAGACTCACCCGGTCCACGTGCTCCGGCGGGGTTCCGAACTCCGGCGAGCACGATTGCGCTAGTCCAGTGGCGGGGGTCCTCGGTTCAAGCTCGGGCAAGCTTCACGGCCTCCTAGTGGAGCTATCTAAGGGCTTGGATCGAGCGGAGGAGGGCGGGAACGGGTTCGGCCATGGTGGTTGTCCTCGGGCGGCTCTGGCGGGTCGCGGGGAGGTCGCCGGAGCTATGGGCGAGCTCGGGGGAGTTTGGCGTGGCACAGAGGAGGCAACGGGGAAGCTAGCCGGGCACTAGGGAGGGCTTTATAGCCGTGGCGCGGGCGCGGTCACGGGGCGGCCGCGGGTGCGCGGGGGTTCGCGCACGGACGTGCTCTGAGCGCGCCCCCGAGTGTCAGCCCTCGTCGAACACGTGTGGGTTTGCTTCTGCCATGGTTCAACGACCGATTTGAGCACCTTAGCGTGCAGATCTTGGCAAAACCCCCGTGTACGGTCTCTTCCCTGCACCAAATCCTACCTTTTTGATGTGAGTCCCAAGCAAGGATACGGTCGGGGTAGGGAGATATAGGGGTGAGAAGTTGTCTTTGTCCTAGCTGTCCAAACCGAGACAAAAGCTATGCCAAGTCATGTCAAACGACTTAGGGTTGGGTTCAAACTTTTCTAGGGTCTTCTAGAGGTATTTTGGCGCCACTTTGTCAATTGGGCCAAGTGGTTTTGAAGTTTGAAATAGGGTGAACAAGTTTGATCTTTGGAAAAGGGTTGGCTTTGGACTTAGAAAAGTTCTGATTTTTCTCTTATGCTCAACCCTTGGGTGAACCTTTTGGGGTTTTTCTGAAATCTTTTTGGGGTCACTTTCTTACTATCATTTGTAGGGTATTAAGTGTACTACGTCTTTTATAATTGGCCCAAGTCATGATCATGTGGTTTTCATAGCCTTTTGGTCATACTTACTTCTAGTGCTCCAATTGTCCAAAGGGGTTTGCATTAGGGTTTGGGCAATTCTCCCCATTATATGTGCATGACAAGCCAAGGTATGACTTCTAAGATGGGTTGCACTTACTTAGGATCTTGAGTTCCAAGTTTGGTGTACTTTCCCAACTTAAGTCACATGTGATGATGGGCTTGACTTGTGTAGTCTTGAATGAAAACCCTAAGTAAAACCTGGGGTGTTACAATTCTTCGGTAAGAAACCCTCATCGAGTTCGTTGCAATCTTGATTATGCGTTGCGCCTGTCCGTTATTGGCATTTGTGTCGGGAGTAGACCTCGTCGTGCCGTCCGCCGTAGGGAGGTGCTGCGCCGCCGTAGCTGGGGTTGGATTGAGGAAGACGACTCCGTGAGCCGTTGGATGAGGTAGGAGCGGCCACGATCAGATTGAACATAGTGTTTCGGCCGATATCGTGCACCGTTGGATTTGGATCGGATGGCGATGGGTAGTCCAAGATTCATTAAACCTGGGTCGTCAGATCGTGATCCGATGGCCGTCCTCGCGTACCGTTTCGGTGTGGGTGCAGTCTAATCTGGCGCGTCCAAGTCTGATCCAACGCCCGAGATCAAACCATACCTCTTTGCCTTGGCATATTTACTAAAGAAACCCTGAAATCTTAGGAAAACAACCCGCGGTTCATTGTAACTGTTGATTGTGTCTCGGGTTTCTTGTCCTGAGGCCCCTGGCCTTTTATGAATTTGACGCCCAGTCTAGTGTCCTTTTTAAATTGAATAAATAAATTGGAAAATAGTTTTGTAATATGAAAACAATTACTAGAACTTGATAAATTCATAGAAAATCCATACTTAGTCCAAATTAATCCATTCCAATTTCTAAAATTTTGTAATATTATTCTATATCACTTAGAGCCTCATTTGGCATGAAAACAGTAAGAAAAATAATTTCTCACTTAATCTTATTTTAAGCACATAAAACCTTTGGAAATTCATATCTCAAGATCTATAACTCCAAAAATTATAATTCCTGTTCGTAGGATTTTATTTTAATGTGTAGATTTTTATCATGTATTTTGTTTACATGTTTGGTGTGATGTTAATTTTTGCTATAATATGTATGTATTGTGTTGATGCGAGTAGACGATCAAGCTACTGTGGATCCTGGTGACCAGCAGATAGAAGTAGCTGAGCAGGAGCTCATTGAAGGCAAGTTGTGCCCTTGATCACTTTTGTTTACCCAATAATGTTCTTTAATATCACTTATTCATGCATAGGTTTAATTTTGATGGGACTCAATAGGTCACCCTAGTCTGTTTATCCTGATTACCTTGTTTACCCCTGAATCACTTGGGTAGTTTTGCTATTGCTTTACATGGTTTTGGGATAATCTTTCATTATATCTATGTTCCAATTATTTTATTATTCTATTTATGTTCATGTCAAGATCATTAATGTTAATTAGAACATGGAGCTTAACTTGAGAAACACGTGCCACCACAAGGGTTTAATGGGACGCCCTTGGTCAACTAACTAGGAAAGCTAGTGGAAGACTACCTTACCCGAAAGGGGCAAGGGCAGTAGGGGATTGCATGCAAGGAGGTTCTTGGGTTGATTTTGCTGCGATGGCGGTCACACGGGGGATTCTTGCAAGTGCTCTTCCCATAAACTGTAGCGGGTTTTCGGAAGCTAGTGGAACTTTGTAAAGGCCTCGTAGTGGATCCTTAGCCATTCACCTCGGTAGTGTCTAAGGGTCTAGCTAACCCTGGCGACATGGGATACACGACTTGTGGGTACAGGGTACAACCTCTGCAGAGTGTAAAACTGGTATACTAGCCATGCTCGCGGTCATGAGCAGCTCAGGGCTCTCCGATGATTAAATTATGGAACTTAAATTCAATTTTGTCATTTGCATATGCGTGGGATTCTTATTAATTTTGTTCTATTACTTTATTTAAGGTTTGGTATTTACTTACATTTAGTAACTGCTGATAAAATTTTGACCAACTACTTAAAAGCAATGCTCAACTTTAACCCCTGTTGTTGATTAGCCTTACACATCACATGAACTCCCACCTTTGGTGAGTTCATGCACATTATTCCTCACAACTTGTTGAGCGATGAACATGTGTGAGATCACCCTTGCTGTCTCACACCCCCCCACAGGAGAAGATCAAGTGGTTTAGGAGGAGCCACACATCGTGGAGTTCGATTCGATCTAGGTGCCATTTTCCCAGTTGACTTTCTGGCGCCAAGGATAGATTTTAGATCCTGTTATATTTATCTTTTATTTTGTAATAAGACTTCCGCTATGTAATAAATACTCTGATGTTATTGTGGCATTTATCTCTATACACTCTGTTATTATATATGTTGTCTTCTTGGCGCATGTATGAGATGCACCCGGCTTTGTCCCTTAAAGCCCGGGTGTGACAGAAGTGGTATCAGAGTAAATGTTGACCGTAGGACGAAACCTAGATAGAAATGGACAAAACCCTTACCTACTTACCTTACTCTGATTCTTTCTATACTTATCTTATCTTGATCATGTCTCACCTTTTGCTGTTCTACTCTGATTACTCTTATCTTTTCTACTTCGAGACATCATGGATTTCACACCTTGGAATCCTACATTTATGACATTTTTAAGAGATAGGGAACCTAAGATGAAATTAAAACTATTTTCTTTATTTAAAAATATTGGTTGATTGTTCTGATGATAAATTTTTGATTTGCTTCTTTGATTGATTGAATTATTATAGACGAGCATCTTAGCATGTACCACCATAAGGTAATGAATTAGCTTTAGTAGGCGACACACTTAGCTAATAAATCCCCCAAAGTAACATGCTTCGTAATTACATGCCTTGTCTACAATCCTTTCTTTCGTACCCTATGTTTCTAACCCAGATGGGCTACCCCTATAGTGTTAGAAGAGAGCACTATAGACATGATCCTTGGTATGTCATGGTTAAGAAAGGCAAAGGCAGTTTATACACTGTGCTAAAGGAACCATAGAACTCACCAGTTCCAAAGGAGAAAGATTTGAAGTTAGAATTGCAGTAACTACCGCCATTAGACTAGCGACATTCTTAGTAGATGGGAAGTTTGTTGGTGTCAACATCCATGTGGTTAGAGATTTTCCGGATGTCTTCCCAAAAGAGTTACCAGGGATGCCACCATATAGGGAAGTTGAGTTTGTCATTGATCCCTTACCTGGGACTGCCGCTACTTTCAAACGGCCATACAAGATGTCTGTAGAAGAGTTAAAGGGACTGAAGAAGTAGTTAACAGAATTACAAGAGGCTGGGTATATACGTCCGAGTTCCTCACCTTGGGGAGCACCGGTACTGTTTGTACAGAAGAAGGATGGATCGCAAAGGATGTGTGTGGATTATAGGTCCCTTATTGATGTTATCATGAAGAACAAGTATCTGTTGCCCCGCGTTGAGGATTTATTTGATCAGAGGAGAGGTGCAAGGGTATTCTCGAAGATTGATCTTCGATCGGGTTATCACCAAATGAAGATTAGGCCATCGGATATTCCCAAGACAACTTTCTCAACCCGATATGGATTATATGAGTACACTATTATGTCATTTGGATTAACTAATGCACCAGCTTATTTTATGAATTTGATGAATAAGGTGTTCATGGAGTATTTGGACAGATTCGTCGTAGTATTTATCGATGATATTCTTATCTATTCTAAGAGTGAAAGTGATCACGAGGAACACCTGAGATTGGTGCTACAAAAGCTACGAGATAATCAACTCTACGCCAAGTACAGTAAATGCGAGTTCTGGATTGATGAGGTGTCATTCCTTGGACATAGCATCTCTAATGGAGGGATATCAGTGGATCCTGATAAAGTCAAGGAGATAATGGCGTGGAGCACACCCACTACAGTTATTGAGATTCAGAGTTTCTTGGGACTTGTTGGCTATTATCGGAGATTTATTGAAGGATTTTCTAAGATCGCTAAGCCTATGACCTCGCTTCTGGAGAAGGGAAGAGAGTTCAAGTGGGACGAGAAGTGCCAAGATAGCTTTGATCAGTTGAAGAAGAGATTGATGTCGCCACCAGTGTTGGTTATGCCAGATCTACATAAAGGATTTGATATCCATTGTGATGCATGTGGCCAAGGCTTAGGATGTGTACTCATGCAAGAAGGACATGTGATTGCCTATGCGTCGCGTCAGTTGAGGAAACATGAATTGAACTACCCCACTCATGACTTAGAACTGGCAGCCGTAGTGCATGCGCTTAAGATTTGGAGACATTATATCGTGGGAAACAAGTGTCAAGTATGCACAAATCATAAGAGTTTGAAGTATATATTCACTCAGAAGGATCTCAACCTTAGGCAACGCCGTTGGTTGGAGCTTATTAAGGATTATGATTTGGAGATTCACTATCACCCGGGCAAGGCAAATTTGGTTACAGATGCCTTGAGTCGAAAGGAGCATGTTCATTCAGCTGTTGTTGCCTAGCTACCCATTGAGATTGTTGAGGATTTCAGGAGACTTAACCTGGGGATAGTTGCTCACACTGAAGCAGTTACTATTGATGTGGAACCTACTTTGGAGCAAGAAATCTGTAAAGGACAAATTGGTGATGCCAAAATACAAGAAATTAGGGATCTGATTACTGAAGGTCGAGGTCCGGAATTCATGGAAGATGAACAAGGCACTGTGTGGTTCAAGGACAGGATATGTGTTCCTGATATTGAAAGCCTTCATGAGACTATTTTAAAGGAGGCCCATGACTCGAATTATTCTATTCATCCTGGTAGTACCAAGATGTATCAGGATTTGAAGTGGAAGTATTGGTGGTATGGATTGAAGAGAGATGTGGATGCACATGTGGCTATGTGCGATGTGTGTCAAAGAGTTAAGGCTGAACACCAAAGACCAGCTGGACTACTGCACCCACTTAAGATACCCGAGTGGAAGTGGGAAGAGATTGGTATGTATTTTATTACTGGATTGCCTCGCACCCAGAAAGGATATGATGCTATATGGGTGATTGTGGATAGATTGACTAAAGTGGCTCACTTCATTCCTGTCAAGACTACTTATAAAGGCTCTCAACTGGCAGAGTTATAAATGGCTCGGATTGTGTGTTTACATGGAGTACCAAAGAAGATAATTTTGGATAGAGGATCACAGTTTACCCCTGGATTTTGGAAAAGTTTTTCATGAGAATATGGATACAAAGTTGAATTTTTGTTTGACCTACCATCCTCAGACTGATGGACAGACTGAAAGGACTAATCAAGTATTGGAAGACATGTTGAGAACTTGTGCCCTTCAGCATGGTAGTAGTTGGGACAAGAGTCTACCTTATGCTGAGTTCTCATATAATAATAGTTACCAGGCCAGTCGGAAGATGTCACTGTTCGAGACTCTATATGGCAGGAAATGTAGGACTCCCCTATTTTGGACCAGACTAGAGGAAGACAGTTCTTTGGACCTGAACTTATTCAAGATGCAGAAGAACAAGTCTGTATAATCAGGGAGAACTTGAGGGTAGCTCAGACCAGGCAAAAGAGCTACACTGATAATAGAAGAAGACCACTGGAATTTGAGGAAGGTGATCATGTGTACCTCAAGGTGTCACCACTTCGTGGAATGATGAGATTCAAAGTTAAGGGCAAATTGTCACCTCGTTTTATTGGACCACTCATGATCTTTAGGCGAGTTGGGGAGATGGCATACCAACTCGAGCTACCTGCTACTCTATCTGATGTGCATAATTTATTTCACGCATCTCAACTCAAGAAGTGTCTCCGTGTCCCTGAGGAACAGTTACCAATGGAGGAGGTCAGTGTTCAGGGTGATTTGACTTATACAGAATATCCTTCCAAGATTCTTGACACTTTGACTTGAGTTACAAGAAATTAAGTGATAAACATGTGCAAAGTGCAATGGAGTCACCATGGAGAGGATGAAGCAACTTGGGAAAGAGAAGAAGAGCTTCACATAGATTTTCCCCGTCTTTTCTCTAGACCTTCTTAAATCTCGAGGACGAGATTCTTGTTAAGGGAGGTAGGATATGTAATACCCACTTTGTAGGAAAAGTCTAAAAAGAGAAATCATATTCTTTATACATATATGTGTTATCTATATTTATCATTTCATGAGAACATCATATGAAAACATATAAATAAATAACAAAAGATACCCAAAAATAAATTATGCATCATGCTGGGATTTTATTTTGTGTGCATTTTGTGACAATATAAAAATGATGTGACAAGAAAAATATTAAAGTCCAAAAAGGGAATTTAGAACCTAAAAGAAATTCTTGAATCTAGAAAAAAGAAGGAAATAAATATGGTGAGGATAAAAATAAGTAAATAAAAATATATTATTCCAGCATTAGAGTGTGAATTTGTATAATGGACTCAAAGGTGAAACTCACATTCAAAATTCAAATTGGATTTGAAACAATTATAAAAGAAAACAGAAAAAAATAAAACATAAAAGAAAAAGGAAAGGAAGCTTACCTGGGCCGGCTTATCCCTTTTTGGCCCACCAGGAAAACCCTCAGCCGCGTCTCCTCCTTTTCAGCCCATTAGGGAAATACATCACGAGCCCAGTTCTCCACCCGCGCACACCACGCCTTGTTTCACTCGCGCATGGGGGCCACTGGTCAGGCCACACCCGCTGACACCGCTTGGCTGAATTGGCCCGCACGACCGCACGGCCGGATCCCACGCGCGTCCATATCGAGTCACTGGCTGATGGGCCCCGTGCCAGCCCTGGGCATCGTGTGCATCTCCCACCACCATGCGGGCCCGGATGTCAGGAGTGTCTTCCACACCACAACAACCATCGCGAGATTAGCGCGGTCCGGGTGGTTGGGCGCCTCCGAGAAGCTTGCTCGCTGGGCCTAAATAGCCTAGGGCCGCTGACCCTCTCCAACCACACCGCCTCTTGCGCCGCATCCACCACCGTGCACAACAATCTCGTGGGGAGCTAGGAAAAATAGGGTGCTACCGCTGCCGCTGCGCTAGTGTTGCCGCCGTGGTCGGATCTCAGTGGTTGAGCGTTTTGGCGCTTGCTGAGAGCCTGGGCAGCCTCGTTGGTGCGTGGCGAGCGTCGCTGGTGGTAGTCCGGAGCTCGCGGGCAACCGGTCCTCGGCGAATCGCTCGTCGGAGCGTTTGGGGCGCCGCCAACCACACTGGGTAGAGGACGGTGGTCACCGGGGCATGATTCTTCGGTAAGAAACCCTCATCGAGTTCGTTGCAATCTTGATTATGCGTTGCGCCTGTCCGTTATTGGCATTTGTGTCGGGCGTGGACCTCATCGTGCCTTCCGCCGTAGGGAGGTGCAGCGCCGCCGTAGCTGGGGTTGGATTGAGGAAGACGACTCTGTGAAATGTTGGATGAGGTAGGAGCGGCCACGATCAGATTGAACATAGTGTTTCGGCTGATTGATCGTGCATCGTTGGATTTGGATCAGATGGCGATGGGTAGTCCAAGATTCATTAAACCTGGGTCGTCAGATCGTGATCCGATGGCCGTCCTCGCGTACCGTTTTGGTGTGGGTGCAGTCTAATCTGGCGCGTCCAAGTCTGATCCAACGCCCGAGATCAAACCATACCTCTTCGCCTCGGCATATTTACTAAAGAAACCCTAAAATCTTAGGAAAACAACCCGCGGTCCATTGTAACTGTTGACTGTGTCTCGGGTTTCTTGTCCCGAGGCCCCTGGCCTTTTATGAATTTGACGCCCAGTCTAGTGTCCTTGTTAAATTGAATAAATAAATTGGAAAATAGATTTGTAATATGAAAATAATTACTAGAACTTGATAAATTCATAGAAAATTCATACTTAGTCCAAATTAATCCATTCCAATTTCTAAAATTTTGTAATATTATTCTATATCACTTAGAGCCTCTGTTTTGGCATGAAAACAGTAAGAAAAATAATTTCTCACTTAATCCTAATTTAAGCACATAAAACCTTTGGAAATTCATATCTTAAGATCTATAACTCCAAAAATTATAATTCCTGTTTGTAGGATTTTATTTTAATGTGTAGATTTTTATCATGTATTTTGTTTACATGTTTGGTGTGATGTTAATTTTTTCTATACTATGTATGTATTGTGTTGATGCGAGTAGACGATCAAGCTACTGTGGATCCTGGTGACCAGCAGATAGAAGTAGCTGAGCAGGAGCTCATTGAAGGCAAATTGTGCCCTTGATCACTTTTGTTTACCCAATAATGTTCTTTAATATCACTTATTCATGCATAGGTTTAATTTTGATGGGACCCAATAGGTCACCCTAGTCTGTTTATCCTGATTACCTTGTTTACCCCTAAATCACTTGGGTAGTTTTGCTATTGCTTTACATGGTTTTGGGATAATCTTTCATTATATCTATGTGCCAATTATTTTATTATTCTATTTATGTTCATGTCAAGATCATTATTGTTAATTGGAACATGGAGCTTAACTTAAGAAACACGTGCCACCACAAGGGTTTAATGGGACGCCCTTGGCCAACTAACTAGGAAAGCTTGTGGAAGACTACATTACCCGAAAGGGGCAAGGGCAGTAGGGGATTGCATGCAAGGAGGTTCTCGGGTTGATTTTGCTGCGATGGCGGTTAGACGGGGGATTCTTGCAAGTGCTCTTCCCATAAACTGTAGCGGGTTTTCGGAAGCTAGTGGAACTTTGTAAAGGCCTCGTAGTGGATCCCTAGCCATTCACCTCGGTAGTGTCTAAGGGTCTAGCTAACCTTGGCGACATGGGATACACGACTTGTGGGTACAGGGTACAACCTCTGCAGAGTGTAAAACTGGTATACTAGCTGTGCTCGCGGTCATGAGCAGCTCAGGACTCTCCGATGATTAAATTATGGAACTTAAATTCAACTTTGTCATTTGCATATGCATGGGATTATTATTAATTTTGTTCTATTACTTTATTTAAGGTTTGGTATTTACTTACATTTAGTAACTGCTGATAAAATTTTGACCAACTACTTAAAAGCAATGCTCAGCTTTAACCCCTGTTGTTGATTAGCCTTACACATCACATGAACTCCCACCTTTGGTGAGTTCATGCACATTATTCCCCACAACTTGTTGAGCGATGAACATGTGTGAGCTCACCCTTGCTGTCTCACACCCCCCATAGGAGAAGATCAGGTGGTTCAGGAGGAGCCACACATCGTGGAGTTCGATTCGATCTAGGTGCCATTTTCCCAGTTGACTTTCTGGCGCCAAGGATAGATTTTAGATCCTGTTATATTTATCTTTTATTTTGTAATAAGACTTCCGCTATGTAATAAATACTCTGATGTTATTGTGACATTTATCTCTATACACTCTGTTATTATATATGTTGTCTTCTTGGCGCATGTATGAGATGCACCTGACTTTGTCCCTTAAAGCCCGGGTGTGACAAGCAGCGAACAGGTGGAGACCATATTTGCAAAGTCACCTTTTACTATTATGACAGACCATTAGTCTTTGTCTTTTTTGGGAGAACAACAGCTACAGTCTGAGTTGCAAAGGAAAGCTATGGCTAAGCTCATGGGTCTTCAGTTCAAAATAGTTTACCAGAAGGGTAAAGAGAATATGGTGGCAGATGACTTGTCTAGAGTGGGAGCAGCCGTGACATTGTCATTAGTTTCTGACATGCAACTGGTGTGGCTTTAGGAAGTTTTGAATGTCACAGATGTGTAGGCCTAGCAGTTATTACAACAACTGGTGGTGCATTGTCCTGGTGAAAATGGCTATTCTCTTCATTAGGGGGTAATCAGGAAAGACCAACAGATTTAGGTTGGAGAGAATTCAGCCCTTAGAACCAAAATTATTGCAGCTTTACATGATGCTTTGTTGGGTGGTCATTCTAGAATTATTGCTACTTATCATAGAGTTAAGAAAATATTCTATTGGTCAGGTCTGAAAACTGATGTGGAATTGTTTGTAAACCAATGTGGGACTTGCCAACAGTCCAAAAGTACTAAACAATATCATTTTGGACTGTGACAGCAGGAGCTTGACAAGACTTAACTATAGACTTTATTGAGAAGTTACCCAAGTCAGAAGGTTATGGTACTATCTTGGTGGTGGTAGACAGATTTACGAAGTATGCCCACTTCTTTCCCTTTCACTGCTCAAGGAGTGGCCCAAGTCATGGTGGACTTAGTAGTGAAGTTGCATGGGGTGCATAAGACAATGGTGTCTGATAGGGACAAGATTTTTACAAGTGCTTTCTAAAAACATTTGTTCAAACTCTTGGATATCAAGCTTGCTTTAATTACAGCCTATCACCCTCAAACTAATGGCCAAAGTGAGAGAGTTAATCGGTGTTTGGAGATGTATCTTAGATGCGTTGTACACTCCAACCCTCAGAAATGGAAGTCTTGGTTGTCATTAGCTGAATTATGGTATAACACCTCTTTCCGTTCATCATTGGGTTGCTCACCCTTCCAGACCCTTTATGGTCATGAAGCATTTGTTCTTGGAGTTCCATTGGTCACAGGGCAGGAGGATGAGGGAGATGTTCAGTTTGTGCAGCACAGAGCTGAGCATAGTGAGATGTTGAAGGCTGCCTTGTCTAGAGCCCAGTAGTGGTATAAATATTTTGCAGATAAGAAAAGAGTTCCTAGGGAGTTTCAGGTGGGGGAACATGTGTTGCTTATGCTCCAGCCCTATGCTCAACATTCTATGGTCAATAGACGTTGTCCCAAAATGGCATTCAAGTATGTTGGGCCCTACAAAGTAACTGAGAAAGTTGGACCAACTGCTTATGAATTGGATCTGCCACTAGAGGCTCGGATCCACCCTGTCTTTCATGTTTAACAACTCAAACCCTGTGTTCCCAAATATACTCTAGTCTTTGATGCTCTTCCACAGCCATTGGAGTTGGACAGGGGAACTCTTGCTCCATTGGAGATATTGGATCGAATAATGGTCAAGAAAGGAAACACGGCTGTGGTCCAAGTGTTGATCAAATGATATGGGATGCCATCATCATGTGCTACTTGGGAGGATTTTCATGTGGTCAAGACCAGATTCCCAAAGGCCCTTGCTTGGGGTCAAGCAAGCTCTCAAGTGGGGCGGATTGTCACGACCCTATCACTGGTGCATAAATCCAGTAAAGGCAACACAAGAAGGCAAGAAGGTTTAGAAAAGTATAAGGAGGATGAGAGTAATACAACTTTAATCTGCTATAACTTAGTTGTAATACCTGATTAATGGGCAAACCCACTTAGGCCTTGTTCGCTTAGCATGTTCCCTACCGGGATCAAGGCCAAAACCACGTGGATCGCCTCCCCTGGAAAACATACCAGCCCACGAGAAAATAGATGTTCGGTTAAGCCCCGTGTGGGCCGCATCCTGGCCTTTCCTCATTGCCCCGTCCTAGGGATCAGACCTGGTCTGTGTGGCGTGGAATCATACCCGACCTGTGGAGGGCGACGGAGCTAGGGCAATGCGCACGCGTGAAGGGTAAGCACCGGTGGCGACGGTGGCGGCGTCAGTGGCACAAACACGGGATTCCTCTCCCCATCATCGATCTCCTCCAGCAGTCGCCTTCTCACCGGTAATCTTCTTGCTCCCTGTCTCAACTAGGGCATTTAGGGTTCTTGGTTCTTGTGTCTCTTCTTAGGTCCAATACATGTAGAATGCAGTAGTCGTAGGTCTCTTGGATTCATATAGAAGTGGTTGCAATGAATCATCATGGTCGTCTTGCATATGCAAATGTCATCCAATCTTGTTACACTGCCTGCCCTTCCCTACTACTTCCTAAGAAAAAAGTGCTTCATATCTGCTCCCTCGCTCCTTCTCTCTAGCTGATTTGAGAGCTCGGGCGCTAGATCTGAAACCTCTTGTGTTGTGCCTCTGGTGTAGCATTGAGCTAGTAGAGGTACTGTTCTAGTTCCAGGATGAGCAAGGAGCATGTCCTCAAGGTGCAGGTGTGTGGGAGGCATTTCTTGGCCTGTTCTTAGCTCCACCACCGTTCATCTTCTCTTGTATTTTTTGCCATTTTCTCTCTAGGCAGGCGGAGGCAGCTTTGTTTGTGTTCACAACATATGTTCCCTTTCCACACCTCCTACATCCCTGCCATGTTTATTCTTGTCCCTTGGAAATCCTTCGATCTGTTCCATTGTTTTCCGCGACATTTTCCTTCCTCGTCCCAGACTTTGATGTTGTACTTGATATGCAAATGTCTGACCAAGTTATATTGGATGAGTCTGTGTGATGTGTGTCTCCGCGCTTGCATATGCGAGCATTTTGTATTCATCAAATCAATGACAACATGTTTTAAATAAGCTAGTACCAGTCATGTAGAGGTTTAATATTAGTATTTGATGCACTGAGAGCAGTAACTGAATTTAGAGGTTACTTGACAAGATTATTTTCCTATGCAGTATCTAGAAACAAAATCTACTATGCTTGGAGTTCATTACTTTACAAGATACATGTGTCTTTAAGGAGAATACATACTGCATTTTGTGTTTAAACCGATGGACAGAAAATATTATTTTCCATAGTAAACATTTTGTTCCATGTTTATGTAACACCCTAGGTGTTACTTAGGGTGTCCACCCAGGGCTACCCCTGTTAACCTATTGTCACATAAAGATTGATTTGGGCAAAGTACCTCAAACTTGGAATTCAAGGTCCTAAGCAAGTGCAAACTATCTTGGATATCATGCCCTAGCTTGTCATGCACATCTAAGTGGGGATTTTCCCAAAACCCTAAAGCAAACCCCTCTTGGGCAATAGGAACCCTAATTGAAGCTAGGATCAATAGGCCATGTAAACCTTATGATCATGGCTCGGGCCAAATATAAAAGTTGTAATATACTTCATAAACTACAATTAATAGTAAGGAAGTACCCCCAAAAAGTTTTCAGAAAAGTCCTAAAAAGTTCACCTAAGGTTCAGCACAAGGGAAAATTCAGATTTTGCCTAAGTATAAAAACTAACCCTTGAACAAAGATTCCACATGTTCACCTTAATCCAAATTTCAAAACCCTTCGACCCAATTGACAAAGTGGCGCCAAATTAACCCTAGAATACCCTGGAAAGAGATGACACCTACCCTAGGGCGCTAGACACGACTTGACACCATTTTTGTCTCGGCTTGGACCTAGCTGACACAGCCAACTTCTTCCCCCTCTATCTCTCTAACCCGACCACATCTATTCTTGGAACTCACATGAACTAGGTAGCTCTAGGTGCAGGGAAGAGATCTCCCACAGGCGATAGGGTAAGATTCGTACGTTTTGGCCGCTCAGCAGAGGGAAGAACACGGGCAGAAGCAACGAGCCACGTGTTCGACGCGCTCTGAGCTCGCCAGAGCACGCCCGCGCGCGCCCCCGCGTGCTCCACGTCGCGCCAACGGCCAGCCGACGCCCTGTCCCGCGCCCGCGCCTATAAAGCCCTCCCAAGCGTCGGTTACACTCTTCCGCGCACGCTCAAGCCTCACCGGAGCCCAGTTCACCGCCGTTTGCCCGTGCGCAGCGTGACCGCGGCCACCCGAGCCACTGCCGCCGTAGACCGGCCAGTCCAGCTTGCCCCAGCCCCATCCAACCCTCAGAGACGAGTGTGCACAACTCAGTGAAGCTCTCCGAGCAAGGAATCGAAGCCTGTTTCGCCGGAGAGGCCAGTCCACGGTTGCCGGAGTTCACAACCCCGCCGGAGTGCGTGGACCGGGTAATCCACTCAACCTTTCTTCGATTCCTTGTGCACACGGTCTCTACGTTACCCCAGGAAGCTCACCGTGCCCTTGGATTGAACCAGATCGCCGTGGTTTGGCCGGTACACTCGCCGCCGACGAGAACACCCGCCTGCGCGCGTGGACCGAGCGATTCCGGCCATCCCCGCCGTCGAGCCACACCTCGCTGTGACCGCCAGAGTCTCCTCGAGCCAACCCTGCCCTTCGCCGGACCTATCTCGCCGCCGGTAAGCCGCGCCACCCTTTTCTTTCCCGCGGGTACTGTTTACATTGGGGGAAGGACCGCGGGTGAGAGGAAGAGAAGGTCAGGGGGCTTTTTGAACTGTCAGCGACCCAGGGGAATAGTGGCTCAGGGGTAGATTTGTGCGAGTTGATTTAGTTTAAACCCAGGGACCTCGGTGTAAACTGTTTTTCTAGGAAACTCTTATTAAATTTGTTTTTAAATTGAACAGAGACTTTAAAAATTCATAACTTCTATTTAGTTCATCCAAATTTGGTCAAACCAATTTTGTCAGGCTCTAAATAATGTAACCTACTTAAGAAAAATTTAAAACCCCCTAGGTGCTATAGAAAACTTTAAAGCTCTGATTTATTTATAGTTTTAGCCAAAAGCTCAATAATAGAAAGAAAAATAGTTGTGCTATTTAACTAGGGTTAGAAAAATTTTGTGATACCCAGTTTGCAAAGAAGAGAAGTTGGAGTTTATTCTTTCCTTGTTTCTTTTTTCCTTCTTTCTTTCGGGTGGTACGCTTTTGGGGTTGGGAATTTTTGGGGAAGCATTCACCAGTAAAATAGTAGAATTTTGGTTAGACTCATGCGCTAGGGGGGTCGGGGGTTGACGTGTGAACGAGTTGGGCCGTGGTACTTGATCCGGCCCACTAGTTCCCCTAACCCTAGCCGCCCCTCCCTTAATCCCTTGGGATTTTTTTCAGCCACCCCCCCTCCCCTTTCTCTTGTGCAGCCACCCCCCCTCTCTCTAGGTTTGGAGGATGCCCCTCTCACTCCTCCACCCATTTGCAGCCGCCACCCCACCTCCCCCATCAAACCCTAGCCGCCCCCTCCTCAAGCCCTTCTCTCCAAGGTGCCATTCCTTTCCCGCTCGGATCTACGTCGCGTTGGTGCATGTCTCCAATTGAATTTTGGTGGAGGGAAGAAGAAGGGAGGAAAGGGAGAGGATTCAAGGTGATTTTGAGATTGTATCTTGTTTAATTGTGTTGTAATCCAATTGATTATATGTTTACCTATCCGAATCGGTAGAGGTGCTGTCCTGAAATTTTGTGGGTGGGCGAACAGCAGTAATTCTAGGGATTTCTGGGAATTTTTCGTGGGTAATTAGTGGGGATCAGTGGGTGAATCATGTAGAGCTTTGTCATACCTTTCCAACAGGTACTTATGCGCTCGATTCGGAGTTATAATTTAGGAGATATCATTGTTTGAATCCGGTTATGTTGCTGTCCAAAAAAACAGATTTTTCAGGTGGGTGAACAGCAGTAGTATTAGCAGTTTATGGGCATTTTTCGTGGGTAATTAGTGTTAACCAGTATGATAATAATGTAGGGCTTTGTCTTATCTTTCCAATGAGTACTTATGCGCTTGATTTGGAATTATATTTTAAAAGATATCGCTGTTTGAATCCGGGTATGTCGCTGTCCAAAAGACAAAAAAACATATTACAGGGTTCATCTTGTGGACTGTTTTGGGCTAATTAGATGTTGGAATTTAATTATAAATTGTGTACAAAACTTGTGGGGAATTTTATGTAGATGCCTCTGGAGTTTTTGTTTGTTACCACTGCTGTCATAATTTTAAAGTTATGAAATTATTAAGCAGCCCCGCTGCAGTTTGGTGGGTGTGGGGAGAGATGTAACCCGCGGCGGGGTTTGAGTTTGTGCGTAGGTGCGGCGTCGCTTATGAGCCTGATTATGTGAAATTGGTGCACTAAGTTGTGTGTCAAAAACAGGTGGTGGACTTCCGGATCGTACTTAGGGATTTGCCCGAACTTCCGGTAAAGGCAAGTAAATACAGTGGTGGTTGCTACCGTTTGGTTTGCATCCTATTCCCTGTCATTGAGTATGCATAAGTTTTAATTATGTTAATCATTGAATTCTATGATGAAGTTTATTTGTTTGGAAGTATTAATTCTCAATTGTCTAATATTGTGGATGATCATAATTTGTTAATGATATATGTGGTTGATTCCCATCTTGGATGAAGTTGAAGTATCTTTTTGAATCACGTTATATGAAGTGTTGTAGGCATGACATGCACATCGCATCATCCATCTTGCATTTTGAAGTTATGTCGTGATCTTATGGTCCGACCGTACCGGTACATTTTTAGCATCGTACGTTGCCCGAGGAGGGGTACGATGCGGCTTCATATCCTTAGAGGTATGAAGGCAGAAGTCATCCTTGCATTTGCAGACATTTGCACTCATGAGGTATATATATATGAAGTGTGACATTACTATGTTACTATTGTGGTTTCTACCTGCGAGGTGTGGTGACTAGGTGTGTTGTACGTTGTATACGTGCTGCACCTTCGTAATAAGAAGGTTGTGGAATCAAGTGGTGGTAAAACAATGTTCTTATGTGGTTAAACAGTTTGATATTATTTTACTTGCTGAGATGTGTCATCTCACTCTTGCATTACTCAATACAGGTACTTGATACATGTTGGGAATGAGGGGAGTAGCAGCACGTCCACTTTCACTCTCACAATAGCGCTGCCGAGGTGCAGCCATGATTTAATTAGAAATTTATTGTCAAAGGAAGTTTGTTTTTTTAACTAGTCGTGCGCACTAGTTAATTCAGTTCATGTCGTATGTTTAACTTCTTTTTGCTAGCCGATTAATAATACTTAGTATGTTTTTGTCATGATATATGTTTATACACTGTTGCCCCCTCGTTTATGCAATTTTGCAAAGGGGATGCTGCCGAAATTTTATATATAGATGGCAGAAGTGTTGTTTAGTAGCATTCCGGGGTGTTTGTGGACCCTCGGGGTGTTACAGTTGGTATCAGAGGATAGGCTTTAGATTCTACGCAATTTGAAGATAAATTTGACACACTTGCACATATAGGAAGGGTATGGGTTCGTATATCTTTCATATTAGTATTTTATTGTATAGATGACTAGTATTCCAAATCCCTTTATGGTTTGATGGGTATGTCGTTAACGACGTAATGCTTGATATGATATGTTACTTCTATTTAATATTGGTTTCTTGATGTGGTTGTTATTTAAGTTATTATGCAAGTGAAGCTACTAATGTACTTGTTTTATATTCATATCGTCATGATGTTTTTTTTTGGATGCAATGTTTTCAAATCTCTGAGCTATTACTATCATATATTTCTATATGCTTGACTGTGGATGTTTTTTTTCCAAAAGGATTCTTGGGTTCTAGTACTTGTAGGACCGATTGTTTATTGAGCTTGTGTATAGTGGGTCTAATCCGACTTGGTGTAGTGTGAAAACACTATATAATGTAGTTTTATGGTGTTGTTGAGTTTGATTGACTGTTGGGTTACAACCCAACTTATCAATGTAATATTTCCGTGGGTGCAATGCTTTGCGTCTCATCTTTTTTTTGGCTAGTATGGCTACTTGCTAACTTGATCTTAGTATAAAATTGGTTTGTCTCTATAGAGCAAAGGCAACGTTGTAATGTCTATGAAATCTTGAGACTGGTAGAACTCAAGTGAATTTGTAAGATGACGTAGATTGATAAGTCCAACCATGTTTACCTGATGGGTTTTCTTATTATGTGCAACCTTATTTTTAAAAATAAATAGGGTGGTTTCAAGTGGATTTTATGTCGTGCATGTTTTCCTTCTATGGCTTGTTTCAATAGCCATAAAGGCTATGCATAATTTTTAGTTGTTGCAGGCTAGTCATGTGGACGATATTAACAATCCGTTTTATATTTTTTTATTTGCCAACGTTGTATGGTAGTTTGATTTTTTTATGATCAGTTTCTCTATGCATGCTTGTTGAATCATTATTTAGACCGCTTTATCTTAAACGAAGTCAATGCTTAACTGGGAGTTGCTTATGTTTGTTAGTCATCTATCTCTTTAATGATGGGGTTGTTGCATCGGATTGAGATTTTTTTTATGAATGATGGTTTGATAGATCAGGTATGTCTACTACTTTGAATGCATCCTGTGATATCACGAGGTACAAATTGTTCAAGTGCAGTAATAGTAGGTTTTGTTGTATGTGAGGTTAATCAAGGTAGTTTGGTTATGTGGATTGTCTTATTGAAGTCCAATTACTACTATTGAGCACAGTATCATGTTATTATTTTAGTATTGAAAGTAATATTTATGAAGCTTTTGCATGAGTCTGTGTCAAGAAGTATATTAGTTTTCTTGTTGTTATCCCTCCATTGCTTTATGAGTAGTGTAAATTTTATCTCTTTTGAGAGGAGAAAAAGACGTTATATGATGTGAGCACCATTTGCTTCACGTCAACAGAATAGTTGTGGAGAGCTCTAGTAGTGGGATTCTAGTGTAATAACAACCATGTTTTATAGTGCTAGAGACGGGTATGCCAGTTGTTTCATACATTGTCGATACATGGATGTTTGACCTTAGTGGCATTAACAAACGAGGTTGTTGAATCCGTTGATTGTTGTGCTTAGTGTTCTAACCTATTAGGTAAAATGTTGTTTAAAGGCTTTGGGGAGTTGCATCCCCATTTGGTAGTGGAAAATCCTAGTGTTGATTGCACCTGCCAATGCCTTGGATTTTATTTTATATTGTTTTTATGGGTAAGGTGTTGTTTGGTTTTGGGAGTCATCTTAACTTAGTTGGAGGCTGAATCAGGCTTCACTTATCTCGAATGTTTTGTAGTAGGTTTCTTCATCTTTGCATAGGATGCTTAATCACCCAGTTTGGTCTAAACATTTGAGAGTTATGGGTTTCCTATAGCAGCCTTAATTTTGTACGGAAGTATAGACATTGAAGACGGTAAATTTTGGTCTTTGCTGGATTATGAAAGTTTTAGTAATTTCATGATCTTTCCAAAGAGTATTGGTTTGTAATTTTCATTGCATATAATTGGAGTTAGGCTACTCTAAAGTTGTTGCACCGTTGTGTCTGAACTTTAGGTGTCGTTAAAACCACCAATAAATCGACCGCGTTTTGATAGTTTCAGAGCCCAAATTTGGGAATTCTCTTTAACCAAAACTTTTAGTTTTTCTCAGTATCTTTTAATGGGTATTTACTTGTAATTGTCTGTTAAATAGATTGGGTGACGTGGTTGTCCGGATATAAGTCGAATCTCCGATGTGCAGTATCTCAGGCTGAGTTTAGTTGTAGGTCATGCAGATTTGAGGGCTATAAAGATAAATTTGGGTGCAAGTTTATTGCAAAAGTCATGGACAATTTCCAAACTTTTCCAACGCGTGATCGTTGTAGTTTTAAGTTGAGTATAGCAGGAGTTATAGGATTTTGAATTTTAGCTGTCCATTGTTTCTATCATATCAGTTTTGCAACAAAGCAGTTTGCATTGTTTTATCGGTTTGGAAATCAATTCCGAGACACTCATTATAATAAAAGTTTTAGGGAATGTTATAATCTTTCCAATGAGTTTATATTTTCAAAATTTTGTTAGATGCAGAGAGTTATGAGGTTTTGAATTTATGGGTCATGCTCCGTCAGGTTCTGGTGGCAGATCTTGTATGTCGCCTTACAAATCAAATTAAAAATGGGAGATAAAATAAAACCTTGTTTATCCTTTGAATACGAAAGTTGTAGATCATGAAGTTTAGATGATTTTACAATATTTCTTTGTTATCATTGCTTTTATAGTGAAAGAGGTAGAAACAGAATGAACATTTGTGTTGTTGATTGTCAATTTTCTATTTAGGGATATTTCCATGGAAGTTTGGGTTATAGTGAGCTCTTTCGCAATCCATGTTAATTACGTTGTATGGTGGGAGGGAATAGACGTAGTGGTTGTGATAGTTATCTTGTTTATGTATATGCGGAGCGTGGGCTGAAACATAGAGATAGCGAGGGACATTTGAATAGGCCAGTACGTATTGTTGTGAAGCCATGTTTTCTGGTCTTGGCGTGATTGTGTAAGTATGAAATAGTTACGTCGTGTGAAGTCTAGGTTGAGATGGAGATTGTGTGAGTTATTGGATGGATATATATGCATAGTATAATTAAAAAAAGAGAGTTCTTCGATGGGATGATATAATGTATAGAATGTGCTTGGATGGATATATGGGCAGGCATAGTATGGTTAAATCGATTCTTGCTTGCATGATGTGAGATCAGGCTTAAAATGATTTAAAAAGTTAGCATATTGCTTCTATCCTTATGTTGGATCTAAGTGTCTCGTAATGAAGAACCTAAAGTTATTAGTCCTTCGATGAACGCTTAATCTTAGAAGAGTATAGAACCTGAATAAATCTATTGCTTGTTGTTTGGGACTGTATGACCAGTTTTGGTTATGCAGCTAGTTCAATGAATTAAACCATGTTTTCTGTAGAGGTGTTGTATATAAAAGTTGTAGCAAACTTCTTCATCTTACTTGTGTAAACATTTCATGACCATAGGTCTAGAAGCTTGGGAGTTATGATTTTCTCAAGTCTAGTCTTGGAATCTGTCCAGATTTTGTACAGATTTTGAAACTGACCTTGTTTGTCTAAGTTAAACTTCGAATCAGTTCTTATAAATTATAAAGAAGTCGTAGTACTTTCCTTAAGCTTTCCAGCAAATTTTGGATCACCCTTTTTGGTGACCTATAAGTTAAGCTACAGCTGTTTTAAGTGGAATCTTTGAATCTATCCAAATTTGGACAGCAAAGCCTTTCTTATGTCTTTTGATCTTGATATGCATTGAATTAACCTAATATGTTTATAAATGAAATATAGACAATTTTACTAGCTTCCTAAAAAGTCTAGGAGCGCCTCAATTGCATGACTGAGACTCCAATTATGGATTTTTGAAGTGAGTAGTTGAATTCTGTCCAAGTCTGGACAAAATTTACGTTTTGCATTGTTTGGCCTTTATAAGTGTCAAATCTTGTGGTGATGATAATACCAAGGGTATAGTGGACTTTGTAAGCTTTCCATAAAGTCCTAGTTTACTACTTTTGGATGCATATTTTGTGAGTTATGAGCAAAACAATTAACTGTTGTGCTGCTGTCTAGAAATATGCAAGCATTAAATTGGTCTTTTGAAGTTACTCTTGTTTGAATAGGTTTGGTTTAGGCTATAGGAGCACCATATGTATTGCATTAATATATATATTCATTGAAGTACTTGCATGTGTCAAGGTTGATTTGGTGTCAGGAAAGCTTTGTCCGAGGTATATAGGACCGTCTACTATCTTAGCCCGAGTTGGCAACTTGGCTTAGCACATTCAATTGTCGGAGTCTATGATCATTGTACACCATGTATTCCATGTCTCTATGTTGAGAAAGTATTTGCAGAATCTAGATCAATAAATCGAGCTAGAGTCGATTCCCATGTAGCAAGACCTGACTCTAGAGTGTCGTCTGCTGCGTATCCTAGAATCCTTGGAGCTCGAGGAGCTGATGCGGCAGAAGTACCCCGAACTTTTCGTTATGGGGTGAGTTTTTGTCGTCGCTGATCTTTCCTTCGGTCGTTCTGATAGAAGCGTCAGAATTCGAGGTCGAATTCTTTTCAAGGGGGGTAGAGTGTGATACCCAGTTTGCAAAGAAGAGAAGTTGGAGTTTATTCTTTCCTTGTTTCTTTTTTCCTTCTTTCTTTCGGGTGGTACGCTTTTGGGGTTGGGAATTTTTGGGGAAGCATTCACCAGTAAAATAGTAGAATTTTGGTTAGACTCATGCGCTAGGGGGGTCGGGGGTTGACGTGTGAACGAGTTGGGCCGTGGTACTTGATCCGGCCCACTAGTTCCCCTAACCCTAGCCGCCCCTCCCTTAATCCCTTGGGATTTTTTTCAGCCACCCCCCCTCCCCTTTCTCTTGTGCAGCCACCCCCCCTCTCTCTAGGTTTGGAGGATGCCCCTCTCACTCCTCCACCCATTTGCAGCCGCCACCCCACCTCCCCCATCAAACCCTAGCCGCCCCCTCCTCAAGCCCTTCTCTCCAAGGTGCCATTCCTTTCCCGCTCGGATCTACGTCGCGTTGGTGCATGTCTCCAATTGAATTTTGGTGGAGGGAAGAAGAAGGGAGGAAAGGGAGAGGATTCAAGGTGATTTTGAGATTGTATCTTGTTTAATTGTGTTGTAATCCAATTGATTATATGTTTACCTATCCGAATCGGTAGAGGTGCTGTCCTGAAATTTTGTGGGTGGGCGAACAGCAGTAATTCTAGGGATTTCTGGGAATTTTTCGTGGGTAATTAGTGGGGATCAGTGGGTGAATCATGTAGAGCTTTGTCATACCTTTCCAACAGGTACTTATGCGCTCGATTCGGAGTTATAATTTAGGAGATATCGTTGTTTGAATCCGGTTATGTTGCTGTCCAAAAAAACAGATTTTTCAGGTGGGTGAACAGCAGTAGTATTAGCAGTTTATGGGCATTTTTCGTGGGTAATTAGTGTTAACCAGTATGATAATAATGTAGGGCTTTGTCTTATCTTTCCAATGAGTACTTATGCGCTTGATTTGGAATTATATTTTAAAAGATATCGCTGTTTGAATCCGGGTATGTCGCTGTCCAAAAGACAAAAAAACATATTACAGGGTTCATCTTGTGGACTGTTTTGGGCTAATTAGATGTTGGAATTTAATTATAAATTGTGTACAAAACTTGTGGGGAATTTTATGTAGATGCCTCTGGAGTTTTTGTTTGTTACCACTGCTGTCATAATTTTAAAGTTATGAAATTATTAAGCAGCCCCGCTGCAGTTTGGTGGGTGTGGGGAGAGATGTAACCCGCGGCGGGGTTTGAGTTTGTGCGTAGGTGCGGCGTCGCTTATGAGCCTGATTATGTGAAATTGGTGCACTAAGTTGTGTGTCAAAAACAGGTGGTGGACTTCCGGATCGTACTTAGGGATTTGCCCGAACTTCCGGTAAAGGCAAGTAAATACAGTGGTGGTTGCTACCGTTTGGTTTGCATCCTATTCCCTGTCATTGAGTATGCATAAGTTTTAATTATGTTAATCATTGAATTCTATGATGAAGTTTATTTGTTTGGAAGTATTAATTCTCAATTGTCTAATATTGTGGATGATCATAATTTGTTAATGATATATGTGGTTGATTCCCATCTTGGATGAAGTTGAAGTATCTTTTTGAATCACGTTATATGAAGTGTTGTAGGCATGACATGCACATCGCATCATCCATCTTGCATTTTGAAGTTATGTCGTGATCTTATGGTCCGACCGTACCGGTACATTTTTAGCATCGTACGTTGCCCGAGGAGGGGTACGATGCGGCTTCATATCCTTAGAGGTATGAAGGCAGAAGTCATCCTTGCATTTGCAGACATTTGCACTCATGAGGTATATATATATGAAGTGTGACATTACTATGTTACTATTGTGGTTTCTACCTGCGAGGTGTGGTGACTAGGTGTGTTGTACGTTGTATACGTGCTGCACCTTCGTAATAAGAAGGTTGTGGAATCAAGTGGTGGTAAAACAATGTTCTTATGTGGTTAAACAGTTTGATATTATTTTACTTGCTGAGATGTGTCATCTCACTCTTGCATTACTCAATACAGGTACTTGATACATGTTGGGAATGAGGGGAGTAGCAGCACGTCCACTTTCACTCTCACAATAGCGCTGCCGAGGTGCAGCCATGATTTAATTAGAAATTTATTGTCAAAGGAAGTTTGTTTTTTTAACTAGTCGTGCGCACTAGTTAATTCAGTTCATGTCGTATGTTTAACTTCTCTTTGCTAGCCGATTAATAATACTTAGTATGTTTTTGTCATGATATATGTTTATACACTGTTGCCCCCTCGTTTATGCAATTTTGCAAAGGGGATGCTGCCGAAATTTTATATATAGATGGCAGAAGTGTTGTTTAGTAGCATTCCGGGGTGTTTGTGGACCCTCGGGGTGTTACAAATTTGGAGAAGTGTATATCTACCTACTGACCTGTTTAAAAATGTTAAACCTTTCTGTCCACCCCATTAAGTTAGTTTTTGCCCCTTATTTTACAATATGCTTAAGGTTAAGAAAAATAGAAAATATGATTTAAATAATGAACCAGAGGGCACCCCTATTTTTGTTAGGGTACTTTATCAATATAGTTCACTGGAAAAATCTATCCTACCCTGGTTTAGTATAAAATAAGTGGGATACCTTTATTTGAATAAAACAAGGAAAATTAGAAAAACCCTACAAAAATAACCCCAAGGTGAAAACACCCCCACCCTTGGGATAGTTAATGTTTTGTTATTAAGAACTTAGGAAAAATATGAAACCTGTTGTTTGACATTTTTCAAATACCAATGTAGTAGAAAGTGCCTTTTTGACATCAAACTTTAGAAAAATTATAATTAAATAACCACCCCTTAGCTTTCTGTGATTTTTGGCACAGAAGCCTATTATTAATGTTAGATGCTAGCAAAAATAACCTTTAGGGCAGAACCCACTCTAATTAAGAGTTGTAGTACAAAGTGGCCCATTTACCCAATTTTTATTCTTTTTGTCTTAAGCTTAGCCTTTATTTGGGGAGCCTCAAATTCTTAAAACAGGCTAGAATAGCAAATGGCAACCTACTGTAATTTTTACAGAATTTTTGGAAATTATTACACCACTGTCGTAGTTCAAACCTCACTAGAAACCCTAAGTAGAAATTAAAGAAAGGAAAAGGAAAATGGTAATTAATGTCATCCTAAAACCCTTGTAATTTGTCCACTGAAATATATAAAGACAATACAAATCCACTATGTTATCCCCAATGAAAACCTAAGCCTAAAGAGTAATAAGCCTGACCCACTAGAAGCCCCGCATGGCTAAGAAACCCTAAGTTACTCCTCAACTTAGTTTTCTTTTTAGCATAATGTTATTTAATCCTGCATAATCATGACATCCATGGTCATTGCATTCGATAGACTATAACCTTGCTGACGGAGAGTACGTCCTCGTGCCGGAGCAAGGAGCTGCTCAGGAGGTAGCCCCGGACCCAGCACCAGAGCCTGCACCAGAGGACCTGCCTGCCACTGCTTTGGAAGGCAAGCCCCGGTTTTATGCATAACCGTTATATATGCTATTTTACTGCACTTAATGTTTGTAGGCTTGTACTGTGCACTTAAGTGTAGGAGTTGACTGAAACCCTAGTTGCATGAACTCAGGATTCCCTTTGAGATGGATACTAGTATGCTAGGTCGAGTAGCTGCTTTATTAATTAGGATCTCGGTAGAAGTCGAGTGATTTTTCTAGCACTCGCGCGAGGTCAGGAATTGGTTGTATCCACTTTGATAACAGAATGGTGATGGTCTGTGGACACGGGTCCATGGGGACGCGTGGTCTACGAGATGAAAATTGGAATAAGGATTAACGTGCGGATACCTGTGTCAAGCGTTTGAACGTACTAAACACATGCCGAGAAATATGGTAAATTGGTAAGCCTAGTACCTGAGTGAACCTGGCAGTGGACATATCCCCTCACGTGACCTGAGACATGGTCTCCCATTCCGGTTATGGTGGGTACAAGTGCGGTCACTGCACGACGGCAGTCGGGGTCAGTGAGGCATTGTACGCCAAGGCGGTGAGCCCTGATCTGCTGACGGGGAATCGATGGGGACGGTTGATGTGTGTGGGGACGAAGTGCCCCTGCATGTCGTGTGTTTAGGTTTACCTTGCAAGGATAAAAACTCGATTCGAATCGTCTGCTTCTCGCAGCTAATGAGACTGCTTGATCCATTGTACTGCATTGAGTAACAAGTGGAAATATGATGAGTTGATATAAGATGTTGATTGCCAATAATGTTTGCTACTATGTATGAGTAGCTAGTACACTTTTAGCCTTAAGAGAGTCACACTTAAATTGACAAAGTTAAAACTTGACTTAGAAACTCAGCTAGTGCTTTTGGCAACCAAACCCCACAGCCAAACAGCTGCATGTCTAGAGGTAGAGGAGTAGACTCCTCACACTGGGTAAGTCTAGCTGAGTATTAGTATACTCAGCCTTGCTTGTGGCATAATTTTTTACAGGTTCTCTGGAGGAAATGGTTGCTGGAGTGACTTGGCCGTCCATCTTGCCACCGGGTTGGACTGTCGAGTGGGACCCCGCCTCGGCTGAGGAGGAGCATGAGGAGTGATGGGACAGGCTTCCCCATCTCTCTGTTTATTTACCGTTAGTTTCATTCCGCTGCACTTCGAACAATGATGACTACTTTTGCAAAACTCCCATGATGATGTAATAACTTAATACTCTTTCATGCATGGTTTTATGCTTTATTGTATTTGCTCTGTGACTCACCATCGAGTGAGATTGTGGTACTTGATCCTGTCAGTGGCCGTGTCGGACTAGATCCGAGGGATTGACGGGTTATTCCCATTTAAGTGTGGTCTAGCCTTTAAAGCGGGACTTAGACACTTAAGTTGGAATAATTCGGGCAGTTCCGCCACAGCTGGTATCGGAGCTTGTACCACCACAGAGGAATCAATAAAATGTGAATACCATCATTTTTCCAAAATAAAACTTGGTAGAAACAGTGTTGGATAGATAGTAGGACGAGCAGGATAGACCTAGGACGTGAAGCCTTAGGATGATAGAAGGGGTAGCTAGGTGGCTAAGTGATTAGGCCCTACAGGCCATTTTTACAGGATGAGAAGAAGAGAGACAGGTTCAGGAGGGGGCTCAGCACTAAGCTCCGTGACCGTCTCAACACCGTCAGGGCCAACAGTTACAATGAGTTGGTCAACATGGCTATATCCCAGGAGGACTGCATTACAGCTCGACAAGCGAAGAAGAAGAGGAAGACCCCTGTGGCAGGACCTTCAGCTCAGCCACATCGCTTCAGGATTGTGTCCGACGCCCAGAACAGGGGACCCCAGCAGCAGCAAGGAAGATGGGTGATCCGACCACAGCAGCAGCAGCAGGCACCCAACCGCACCCAGTTTCCAGCTCAGAGGAACAATCAGCAGCAGCAGTACCGCCAGGCAAATGACAACAGGTGTTTCACATGTGGCAACACCGGGCATTACGCCAAAAATTGCCCCAGGAACCACCAGGAGGCAGGGTTGCCACTTACCAAATTAACAAGAATGTGCCTATAAAGTTTGGTAGTCTGATAATTAAAACCAACCTCCTCATTTTGGGGTTGGATAGTGTGGATATCATATTGGGAACTGACTGGTTTACCAGAAATCAGGCTGTGATGGATATTGCAGCTAGAGCCATTGAGGTGCACTCACCAACTTGTGGTGGAACCACACTATATTTGCCTGACCAGGGTTGTACCCGATCTTGTGCCTTTGTTATGTTAGAATCCCCAGTGGAAAGGATCCCAATGGTCTGTGACTACCCAGATGTGTTTCCGGAAGAATTGCCAGGGATGCCACCTGACCGAGACATTGAGTTCGCCATCGAATTGCAACCCGGGACTGCTCCTATCTCCAAGAGACCCTATAGGATGCCTCCCGCGGAATTGGCAGAATTGAAGAAGCAATTGCAAGAACTGTTGGACAAGGGGTTTATTCACCCAAGTACTTCACCATGGGGATGTCCAGCTTTGTTTGTGAAGAAAAAGGATGAGAGTTTGAGGATGTGTGTTGACTACCGCCCTCTCAATGCGGTGACTATTAAGAACAAATACCCGCTGCCCCGTATTGATGTTCTGTTTGATCAATTAGTGGGAGCCAAGGTATTTTCCAAGATAGACCTTCGCTCAGGTTACCATCAGATCAAGATCCATGCCAGTGACATTCCCAAGACGACTTTCTCTACCAGATATGGGCTGTATGAGTTTTTGGTGATGTCTTTTGGGCTGACCAATGCCCCGGCCTATTTTATGTACCTGATGAACTCAGTGTTCATGCCAGAGTTGGATAAGTTCGTGGTCGTTTTCATTGATGATATTCTGGTCTATTCCAAAAATGAAGATGAGCATACTGAACACCTGCACATCGTGCTTCAGCGGCTGCGCGATCATCATCTTTATGCTAAGTTGTCTAAATGTGAGTTCTGGCTGAAGAAAATCAAATTCTTGGGTCATATAATTTCTCAGGATGGGATATCAGTTGATCCTGAGAAGGTACAAGAAGTGATGGATTGGAAACCCCCGACTACAGTGAGGCAGATTCGGAGTTTTCTGGGGTTGGCAGGGTATTATCGACGATTTATCCCGGATTTTTCCAGAATTGCCAAACCAATGACTGAACTGTTGAAAAAGGGAGTCAAGTATAATTGGAGCCAAAAGTGTGAAGATGCCTTTCACACTTTGAGGCAGCATTTGACAACAGCCCCAGTGTTGGCTCAACCTGACAACACCAAGCCATTTGAAGTTTATTGTGATGCTTCTGGTACTGGATTGGGATGTGTCTTGATGCAAGAAAACAGAGTCATTGCTTATGCTTCCCGGGCACTCAGGCCCCATGAGGAGAACTACCCTACACATGATCTGGAATTGGCAGCTGTGGTTCATGCTCTTAAGATATGGAGACACTACTTGATGGGAGCCCACTGTAACATCTACACTGATCACAAGAGTCTCAAATACATCTTCACTCAGGCAGATCTGAACATGAGGCAGAGGAGATGGTTGGAGTTAATCAAGGACTATGATTTAGAGGTGCATTACCATCCTGGTAAAGCCAATGTTGTGGCAGATGCCTTGAGCAGAAAGGCCCAGTGCAATTGTATAAGTGTCACACCCGGATTTCGGGGCACCAAGACCCGGGTGCGAACATAATCACCAGGTGTGCTGGGACCAAGTCTCACACATATGATGAATCATGGCACAGGATCGAACGTCACAACTTTACTACATAACAGGAGTTCTATACAAAATAAATAAATAATTACATTATAAGGAGACAACGGTCCAGCAACCCAAAGTTGACTGGGAGACGACGGCCTAGACCTCTCACGAACACACCATAGCATCCTCCAAGCGCCTCATCCTTCGGTACCTGTTCTTGACCTGTGGGGGGGGGGGGTGTGAGACAGCAAGAGTGAGCTCACATACGTTCATCGCTCAACAAGTTGTGGGGAATAATGTGCATGAACTCGCCAAAGGTGGGAGCTCAAGTGAAGTGTAAGGCTTACCAAAGAGGATGGTTAGAGCTGAGCATTGCTTTTAAAGTTGGTCAAAATTTTATTAGCAACTACTAAGTATAAGTAAATACCAACCCAATTAAGTAGTAGAACAAAAGTAACAACATCACCTGCGATGCAATGCATATGACAAATTGAGTTTAAGTTCCATAATTTAATCATCAGAGAGTCCTGAGCTGCTCATGACCGTGAGCTCGGCTAGTATACCAGTTTTACACTCTGCAGAGGTGGTACCCTTTACCCACAAGTCATGTTACCCATCTGCCAAGGGATCGCGACTTCCCATACACCTCTACCGAGGAGGCGAGGCAGGGTAACACTACGAGGCCTTTACAAAGTTCCACTAGCTTCAGAAAACCCGCTACAGTTTATAGGAAGCTCCAATGCAGGGTACTTGTCTGACCGCCATCGCAGCAAAATCAACCAAGGACCTCCCTACACTGACCACTCCCCTACTGCCCTTGCCCCTTTCGGGTAAGGTAGTCTTCCACTAGCTTTCCTAATTAGTCAGCCAAGGGCGTCCCATTAAACCCTTGTGGTGGCACGTGGTTCTCAAGTTAAGCTCTATGTTCCAATTAACATTAATGATCTCAACATGAACATAAATAGAATAACAAAAGAATAATTGGAACATAGACATAATAAATGATTATCCCAAAACCATGTAAAGCAATAGCAAACTACCCAAGTGATTCAGGGGTAAACAAGGTAGTGAGATAAACAATCTAGGGTGTCCTATCGGGTCCCATCAAAATTAACCTATGCATGAATAAATGATATTAAAGAACATTATTGGGTAAAAAAGTGGTCAAGGGCACAACTTGCCTGAGACTTGAGATTCCAGGTACCAGGATGATCTTCAGGAGACACGTGTCCTCACGCTAGTCGTAGCAATACAAACAAACATGGTATAGGCAACATAAACATCACACCAAACATAAGAACAAACTACGCAATAATAATCTACACATTAAAATAAAATCCTAGGAACAGGAATCATAATTTTTGGAGTTATAGGTTTTAAGATATGAATTTTTTTTCAAGGTTTAATGTGCTTGAAATAGGATTAAATGAGAAATTAATTTTCTTACTGTTGTCATGATAAAACAGAGGCTCTAAGTGATAGATAATAAAATTATAAAATTTTAGGAACTGGAATGGGGTAATTTGGAGTTCATATAAATTTTCTATGAATTAACTAAGTTCTAGGAATTGATTTTGTATTAAAAATACATTTACTAATTCATTTATACATTTTAAACGGGTTCTGGACTGGGCGCATTATTAATAGAAACTCCAGGGGCTACTGCGTAAATTATCCAATGACTCAGACTCCAGTAACCAGGACTGCGGGTTCATTACCAAAAACTGTAGGGTTTCATATGAAAAATGTACACGACGAAGGGGTATGGTCACACCACGATCGTCCGATTAGAGTATAACGGCCCAGATTAAATAGCCAATGATCCGAACCGATACTAAACTAAGGCCGCCAGATCGTCATCCAACGGTGCGCACCCACCCGATCCGGACCATCGAGCCCAGAATCTACGGCTCGATCAAAATGAGCAAACAGATACACTAGAACCTCATCTCATCCGTTCGCTAGATGATCTACGGACTCCATTGCCCCTGGCCAAAGTGTTGCGTTCCACTAATCTGGTCCGCCCATCACCGGATCAACGATCCGAGTCGTGTCTTCTTCCTTCCTCCGTCCACCACGACAGTGAGCTAGAGCATCGCCGCAACCCAGACGAGGTACACGGATAAGCGACACCGGGTCCTAACCTTTCTCCAGATCTTAGGTGAACGACGCCATGACCACCCCAAATCATATGGCCTACCGCATAAATCCTACCACGAGCTCAAACTCCCGACTACGACACTGCGTGATGTCACGGCGGTGCACAGAAATCGCCCAGCGATACCTTCGCCGGAGATACACGAGCAGGCGCCCAGCTACCCCAAGTTCGAATCTAACCATGGTAGAGCATGAGTAGAGTCAATGGCTTGGAGGGGATGTCACTTACCGGCAGAGGTGGCGCAGAGGCCCTTGACCACGCGAACAGATCGAGACTCTGCCAGGGCATTGAACTCCGACGACGAATTCCGCCCGATTCGGGGTCGCCCCGCCCGCTCCGAAGGCACGGACGGATTCCCCTGGACGTTGGCGCACCCACGCGACTATGCACAGAGGATGGAACACCGGCGCCGAGTACTGAGCACGCTTGCCCAAGGCGACAGGCGGTGGTCGGGTCCGTCCGCCCATGGCAAGGGTCCCAAGCGCCCAGAAGCTTCCCTTCGCGCACGCCCCAGAGAAGATCCCGAGCGACGCCCAAAGCCTGGGCGAGGTCGCATCCGCGGTCGATGTTGCTGGCTACACGATTCTCTCCCCTTTCTCTCTCACGGGTAACAACGCGTTTCTCTCTCCCTCTCGTGGGCAACGGCGATGGTGGCGGACTGGATAAGGTGAGAAGAAGAGGTCGCGGGGCCCGATTTATAGCACGAGGAACGTGGATTTCAGGCTTAAATGGAATCCGCACTATCCGGTTGTGAGCCATGGTGGGTCCTAGTTTGCTACGAGCTCATCCGTGAAGGAAGGAGGTGACCGACTTCATGCGCGCGACACGGCAAGGGATCCGGCACATGGCCCCACGCGCCGGTCATGCATATGAATCGGAACACCGGCGACACAACTCATGCGAGGATCAGCTGGTTGCTACGGCCGAGGTCCGCGGAGTTCGCCCCACAACTACCAGCGCGCGAAGCGGAGAGGAGATAGGGAGGGGAAGAAGATACACCTGACTGACCCAGGATCCCACACAGCAGCGTCCGCGGTCAAAGGTGTACGCGCGGCGTCCGTGGCTGACCGGGCGGTCCCACCCGCCAGCAGTGCGGTGGAAAGGAGTTGGGCCGCGCGGTCGAATTCGAGAGTGGGCCGAATTCAGGTCCCGAAGCCCAGGTAACTCTCATCCCCTTTTTCTTTTATTTATATATGTTTTTTTGTTTTCTTTTATGCTTAATTCATTTTTAATCTAATTTTTTTTAATTCAACCTAGGTGCAAATCTTGAATTCATATTAAATATACATTTTGTTCATATCCTCATGTGATGAGATTATTTTAGCTATAATATTATTTAATATGGAGCAATAGCTATTTCTCTCTTCTATTCTCATGAGTCTTCCAATTTAGAGGTTAAATTCCCTTTGTCCATTAACATTAGTATGTTGTTAATGACACATTTGTTTTTATTATCCACATATGCACAATCAAATAAAACTCAGCATTGATGCAGGATTTATTTAGGTGTTATTGGTTGTTTAATCCCATGTGATAGTAACTAAAGATGGTACACACATATATATGAAGAAAATATTTTCTTTTCATAAGAGTTATAAATTTAGGTATTACAATAAGCATAGATACAAGAGTTACCACCTTGTGCGATGAGTTGTGCAAGCTGAACCTGGAAGTTGTTCCTTCCGGTGAATTAAGTTATATCTCGGTGGAACCCACATTGCAAGAGCAAATAGTGAGGGCACAGATTGAGGATAAGGGTGTTCAAATGATTAAGGTAATGGTCAAGCAAAAGGCAGAGAAATACAAATGCTTCCGTCAGGACAACAAGGGAATCCTATGGTTTGGAAACCGATTGGTTGTTCCCAAGGACCCTGAGCTCAGAAAGAAGATACTAGATGAAGCTCACCTTTCCAAATTCTCCATGCACCCGGGTAGCAACAAGATGTACCATGATCTCAGATCTTTATATTGGTGGACTAGAATGAAAAGGGAAATTGCCCAGTACATATCCGAGTGTGACACTTGCCAGAGGATAAAGGCTAGTCACTTGAAGGCAGCAGGCCCTTTGCAACCCCTTCCCATACCATCTTGGAAATGGGAGGACATTTGCATGGACTTCATAGTGGGATTACCCAATACATCCAGGCACCATGATTCTATTTGGGTTATCGTGGACAGGTTGACCAAGACCGCTCATTTCTTGCCAGTGCACACCACCCACAAGACAGAGAAGTACGCAGAAATTTATGTTGATCAGATAGTAAGATTGCATGGTATTCCAAAGACCATTATATCTGACAGAGGAGCACTGTTTGTGGCACGCTTTTGGGAGAAGCTGCAAGAATCACTTGGGACCCAAGTAATTCGAAGCTCAGCATATCACCCTCAAACAGATGGCCAGACAGAAAGGGTGAATCAGATTTTGGAAGACATGTTGCGAGCATGTGCACTACACTACGGGAAGGATTGGGATAAGTGTCTTTCCTTGGCAGAGTTTTCTTACAATAACAGCTATCAGTCCAGTCTGAAGATGGCACCTTTTGAAGCCTTGTATGGGAGAAGGTGTAGGACCCCGCTGAATTGGTCTCAAGCAGGAGAAAGGGAAATATTTGGGCCAGATTTGGTACTTGAGGCAGAAGAAAAAGTCAGAGTCATCAAGAAGAACTTAGAAGCTGCTCAGGCCAGGCAAAAGAGCTATCACGATAAGAGGCGGAAACCTCTCCAGTTTGCAGTGGGAGACCATGTCTATCTTAAGGTGTCACCCACCAAGGGTGTCCAGAGATTCGGAATTAAGGGCAAGTTAACTCCTCGATACATTGGACCCTATGAGATAAAAGCAAGTTGTGGACATGTGGCGTATCAGTTGGAATTGCCACCCCACATGTCAGCAGTTCACAATGTGTTCCATGTATCTCAGCCGCGGAAATGTGTTCGCCTACCCACTGAAGTACTGCCGGAACCAGAGGTTGAGATAGAACCAGACTTGTCCTATCAAGAGTACCCCGTCAAGGTACTGGATCAGAAAGAAAGGTCAACGCGGGCGAGATCAATTAGAATGTATAAAGTTCAGTGGAGTCACCATTCAGCAGAAGAAGCTACATGGGAGACGGAGGATTTTCTACACTCTCGCTTCCCCGACTTTCTGCCTAAAGGAGTCGGTACGTAACCACAAAACCCCACCCCCACCTGCCCTTTGAAAATAAATATAAGAAAAACTTAAATAGTAAGGATAGTCTAAGTTGTGGAATTAACTTAAAAGGACTTCCTTCTGAAGTTGCAAAGAGGATGACATTCGAAGAACAGTTAACAAGAGAAACTCGGATATAAGAGGGAATAAGCACACTAGCACACCTTCAAGCACCCCTCCAAGGGACTCTACCAAAAATCTCGGGACGAGATTCCTTTAAGGGGGGAGGGCTGTAACACCCTAGGTGTTACTTAGGGTGTCCACCCAGGGCTACCCCTGTTAACCTATTGTCACATAAAGATTGATTTGGGCAAAGTACCTCAAACTTGGAATTCAAGGTCCTAAGCAAGTGCAAACTATCTTGGATATCATGCCCTAGCTTGTCATGCACATCTAAGTGGGGATTTTCCCAAAACCCTAAAGCAAACCCATTTTGGGCAATAGGAACCCTAATTGAAGCTAGGATCAATAGGTCATGTAAACCTTATGATCATGGCTTGGGCCAAATATAAAAGTTGTAATATACTTCATAACCTACAATTAATAGTAAGGAAGTACCCCCAAAAAGTTTTCAGAAAAGTCCTAAAAAGTTCACCTAAGGTTCAGCACAAGGGAAAATTCAGATTTTGCCTAAGTATAAAAACTAACCCTTGAACAAAGATTCCACATGTTCACCTTAATCCAAATTTCAAAACCCTTCGACCCAATTGACAAAGTGGCGCCAAATTAACCCTAGAATACCCTGGAAAGAGATGACACCTACCCTAGGGCGCTAGACACGACTTGACACCATTTTTGTCTCGGCTTGGACCTAGCTGACACAGCCAACTTCTTCCCCCTCTATCTCTCTAACCCGACCACATCTATTCTTGGAACTCACATGAACTAGGTAACTCTAGGTGCAGGGAAGAGATCTCCCACAGGCGATAGGGTAAGATTCGTACGTTTTGGCCGCTCAGCAGAGGGAAGAACACGGGCAGAAGCAACGAGCAACGTGTTCGACGCGCTCTGAGCTCGCCAGAGCACGCCCGCGCGCGCCCCCGCGTGCTCCACGTCGCGCCAACGGCCAGCCGACGCCCTGTCCCGCGCCCGCGCCTATAAAGCCCTCCCAAGCGTCGGTTACACTCTTCCGCGCACGCTCAAGCCTCACCGGAGCCCAGTTCACCGCCGTTTGCCCGTGCGCAGCGTGACCGCGGCCACCCGAGCCACTGCCGCCGTAGACCGGCCAGTCCAGCTTGCCCCAGCCCCATCCAACCCTCAGAGACGAGTGTGCACAACTCAGTGAAGCTCTCCGAGCAAGGAATCGAAGCCTGTTTCGCCGGAGAGGCCAGTCCACGGTCGCCGGAGTTCACAACCCCGCCGGAGTGCGTGGACCGGGTAATCCACTCAACCTTTCTTCGATTCCTTGTGCACACGGTCTCTACGTTACCCCAGGAAGCTCACCGTGCCCTTGGATTGAACCAGATCGCCGTGGTTTGGCCGGTACACTCGCCGCCGATGAGAACACCCGCCTGCGCGCGTGGACCGAGCGATTCCGGCCATCCCCGCCGTCGAGCCACACCTCGCTGTGACCGCCAGAGTCTCCCCGAGCCAACCCTGCCCTTCGCCGGACCTATCTCGCCGCCGGTAAGCCGCGCCACCCTTTTCTTTCCCGCGAGTACTGTTTACATTGGGGGAAGGACCGCGAGTGAGAGGAAGAGAAGGTCAGGGGGCTTTTTGAACTGTCAGCGACCCAGGGGAATAGTGGCTCAGGGGTAGATTTGTGCGAGTTGATTTAGTTTAAACCCAGGGACCTCGGTGTAAACTGTTTTTCCAGGAAACTCTTATTAAATTTGTTTTTAAATTGAACAGAGACTTTAAAAATTCATAACTTCTATTTAGTTCATCCAAATTTGGTCAAACCAATTTTGTCAGGCTCTAAATAATGTAACCTACTTAAGAAAAATATAAAACCCCCTAGGTGCTATAGAAAACTTTAAAGCTCTGATTTATTTATAGTTTTAGCCAAAAGCTCAATAATAGAAAGAAAAATAGTTGTGCTATTTAACTAGGGTTAGAAAAATTTGGAGAAGTGTATATCTACCTACTAACCTGTTTAAAAATGTTAAACCTTTCTGTCCACCCCATTAAGTTAGTTTTTGCCCCTTATTTTACAATATGCTTAAGGTTAAGAAAAATAGAAAATGTGATTTAAATAATGAACCAGAGGGCACCCCTATTTTTGTTAGGGTACTTTATCAATATAGTTCACTGGAAAAATCTATCCTACCCTGGTTTAGTATAAAATAAGTGGGATACCTTTATTTGAATAAAACAAGGAAAACTTAGAAAAACCCTACAAAAATAACCCCAAGGTGAAAACACCCCCACCCTTGGGATAGTTAATGTTTTGTTATTAAGAACTTAGGAAAAATATGAAACCTGCTGTTTGACATTTTTCAAATACCAATGTAGTAGAAAGTGCCTTTTTGACATTAAACTTTAGAAAAATTATAATTAAATAACCACCCCTTAGCTTTCTGTGATTTTTGGCACAGAAGCCTATTATTAATGTTAGATGCTAGCAAAAATAACCTTTAGGGCAGAACCCACTCTAATTAAGAGTTGTAGTACAAAGTGGCCCATTTACCCAATTTTTATTCTTTTTGTCTTAAGCTTAGCCTTTATTTGGGGAGCCTCAAATTCTTAAAACAGGCTAAAATAGCAAATGGCAACCCACTGTAATTTTTACAGAATTTTTGGAAATTATTACACCACTGTCGTAGTTCAAACCTCACTAGAAACCCTAAGTAGAAATTAAAGAAAGGAAAAGGAAAATGGTAATTAATGTCATCCTAAAACCCTTGTAATTTGTCCACTGAAATATATAAAGACAATACAAATCCACTATGTTATCCCCAATGAAAACCTAAGCCTAAAGAGTAATAAGCCTGACCCACTAGAAGCCCCGCATGGCTAAGAAACCCTAAGTTACTCCTCAACTTAGTTTTCTTTTTAGCATAATGTTATTTAATCCTGCATAATCATGACATCCATGTTCATTGCATTCGATAGACTGTAACCTTGCTGACGGAGAGTACATCCTCGTGCCGGAGCAAGGAGCTTCTCAGGAGGTAGCCCTGGACCCAGCACCAGAGCCTGCACCACAGGACCTGCCTGCCACTGCTTTGGAAGGCAAGCCCCGGTTTTATGCATAACCGTTATATATGCTATTTTACTGCACTTAATGTTTGTAGGCTTGTACTGTGCACTTAAGTGTAGGAGTTGACTGAAACCCTAGTTGCATGAACTCAGGATTCCCTTTGAGATGGATACTAGTATGCTAGGTCGAGTAGCTGCTTTATTAATTGGGATCTCGGTAGAAGTCGAGTGATTTTTCTAGCACTCGCGCGAGGTCAGGAATTGGTTGTATCCACTTTGATAACAGAATGGTGATGGTCTGTGGACACGGGTCCATGGGGACGCGTGGTCTACGAGATGAAAATTGGAATAAGGATTAACGTGCGGATACCTGTGTCAAGCGTTTGAACGTACTAAACACATGCCGAGAAATATGGTAAATTGGTAAGCCTAGTACCTAAGTGAACCTGGCAGTGGACATATCCCCTCACGCGACCTGAGACGTGGTCTCCCATTTCGGTTATGGTGGGTACAACTGCGGTCACTGCACGACGGCAGTCGGGGTCAGTGAGGCATTGTACGCCAAGGCGGTGAGCCCTGATCTGCTTACGGGGAATCGATGGGGACGGTTGATGTGTGTGGGGACGGAGTGCCCCTGCATGTCGTGTGTTTAGGTTTACCTTGCAAGGATAAAAACTCGATTCGAATCGTCTGCTTCTCGCAGCTAATGAGACTGCTTGATCCATTGTACTGCATTGAGTAACAAGTGGAAATATGATGAGTTGATATAAGATGTTGATTGCCAATAATGTTTGCTACTATGTATGAGTAGCTAGTACACTTTTAGCCTTAAGAGAGTCACACTTAAATTGACAAAGTTAAAACTTGACTTAGAAACTCAGCTAGTGCTTTTGGCAACCAAACCCCACAGCCAAACAGCTGCATGTCTAGAGGTAGAGGAGTAGACTCCTCACACCGGGTAAGTCTAGCTGAGTATTAGTATACTCAGCCTTGCTTGTGGCATAATTTTTTACAGGTTCTCTGGAGGAAATGGTTGCTGGAGTGACTTGGCCGTCCATCTTGCCACCGGGTTGGACTGTCGAGTGGGATCCCGCCTCGGCTGAGGAGGAGCATGAGGAGTGATGGGACAGGCTTCCCCATCTCTCTGTTTATTTACCGTTAGTTTCATTCCGCTGCACTTCGAACAATGATGACTACTTTTGCAAAACTCCCATGATGATGTAATAACTTAATACTCTTTCATGCATGGTTTTATGCTTTATTGTATTTGCTCTGTGACTCACCATCGAGTGAGATTGTGGTACTTGATCCTGTCAGTGGCCGTGTCGGACTAGATCCGAGGGATTGACGGGTTATTCCCATTTAAGTGTGGTCTAGCCTTTAAAGCGGGACTTAGACACTTAAGTTGGAATAATTCGGGCAGTTCCGCCACAGTTTAGCTTATCAGCAGTTCCAGAAAGAGATCGTTGTAGAAAACAAAGATGTGCATATACACTAGATACTTTAAAGGGAATACATGTTGCATCATTAATCATCTGTTTAAATGTAGGAGTCTATCAATAATGAAATAATTCTTAAATTGTTTCTGTTTTGTAATGGTTGTCCCTATCAATAATGAAATAATTATGTATGATCCTTGAAAAAAGGTTGAGCTTTCATGTAATTCTCTAATAGCTTATTTTGGTGAAAGAATACTTTATATGTTTCCTCTTTTGTTTATTCTTATTGGCCTCTCATTTCTTCTCCCAAATTCTGTTTATTCTATTAGGCGTACCTAATAAACAACAAAAATTGTTTAGTGTTTCAGTTTAGAGTACATATCTTTACTTGTACTTGTCTAGATGTATTTCTAACAAAAACCTATTATATTTCTAGATTATCCCTGCACCAGTTCGAGTTGGAGAAGACGAACTTCCACCATTTTGGGACCCTATACCCTCTCCTTTTGGTACTTGTTATAGCCTAAATGTTCTTTATTACATCATGTTCTGTTTTTGTTGGTGTTTATTTTCTATTATGAATTTCTTTTTAGTTAGCAATGGATGTGACATTAAGAGATCACCTTAGAAAGAGAAGGGATGATGATGATGATATGATGTTTTTTTCCCTATGCTACATATATTGGGCTCTAGTTCAAACAT
This sequence comes from Zea mays, assembly GCF_902167145.1. Classification (NCBI taxonomy): domain Eukaryota; kingdom Viridiplantae; phylum Streptophyta; class Magnoliopsida; order Poales; family Poaceae; genus Zea; species Zea mays. The sequence continues at coordinate 202,950,011 of NC_050098.1, forward strand.
AGCAAGGGAAAAGAAGCGAAGGCATACATCAAAGTTAAGTGGCGAAGAACATGTTCAGGAGTTGCTTCAAGGTCATTTGAAGAACTGTCGAGTAGCGTTCAGGATGTAGCCTGAAATTTTCAAATCGTTGGCAAGTTATCTTAGAAGGGAGGGGCTGGTTCGTGATACAAGAATTATGGTCGAGGAAAAGCTAGCATTCTTCTTATACATGCTTAGCCATAATGCCTCTTTTGAAGACCTAATAGAAGAGTTTGGGCATAGTGGTGATACATTTCATCATCACATAAAGTATTTCTTTGACCTAGTTGTTCCTGTCCTCTCCAAGCAATTCCTGAAGCCACCAAATCCTAATCATGTCCATCAAAAAATCGAAAGGAAACCTAGCTAGGTTTTATCTCTACTTCAAGGTGATTACATGGACTATTCTATCATATGTCAATAATTGTTATTTTCCTTCCAATGTTTAGAAAATCTGTCACACCTAGTTTTAAGGACAAAACCGAATGCATAGCATATGTGTGCCAGGATCTATTTCCACACATATGTTGACGTCACAAGTGTAATATATAAAAATAACAATGCATAACAACATAAATAAAGATTATATTAACATATTACACTTCGAACAGACATAATGTCTTAACCTTTATTCATCAAAGTACAACGAAACATGGACATCCTTCTACCGGAAGATGACCGGGGGAATCACTAGACTAGCATCCATTGAGTGCATCATAAAAATCTTCATCTGCAAACTTCTAATCAAAATTAAGCAAGGGGTGAGATCACTTATGGTGGGGGCTCAACAAGTGGGGTGAAAATGCAAGGTTAACAAGGTAAGGCTAAAGTTTAATGCGGTTAGCATTTTAGTTGGTCAACATTTTATTATCAACATCTGATTACTAAGTATAAGTATATACCAAACCTAATTAAGCATAATTCATAATCATCATCAGCTCAAACCACTTGTTGGGGGCCTTCGGCTTTCGAAGGTCCTCAAAAACATGATTTAACAATGTTTTTGGAGTAAAGTACATTAATAGGTATCTTCGGACTTGGATCAGAGCCACGGTAGGACGAAGCACAAGGAACACGAAGGTTTGCGCAGAGCCGAAGTCGTGCGCAAGGGAGCTTCGGCATGTTGGCAGGAAAAAGGAAACCGACTTAAAGAGGAAAAGGCTATCTAGACCCTGATAAATTACTATAGAGTTATTATCAAATGTAAAGGGCCTGGATGTAATTTTGCATGGGCTGCGACCCGTGCCTATAAATAGATGAACAGTACTCCCGTACTGTTCACGGGGATTTTGACATTGGCTTTTGCGTCACACTTGTGCTTTTACCTTCTCATGATCTGAAGGTACATTTGTAATTTGATATCATTTCTATTCCGTCATCATAAATAGAAATGAATTGTCAATAATTCAAAGCCGTTCATGTTAACTTATATGATTCATATAATCCCTTCTTCATTATTATATTTTATGCTGATGAAGGTATGTCCTTCATAACCTTCGTCCGAAAATCATTATATCCTTAGGGAAATAATGCTTCGAAGGGCAAAGGATATTAACATTTAACATTTTATGTTGCCTTGTTCTTAATTCATAGCATTTGAGAACAAGTCTCCAACATTGGCGCCCACCTCCGGTGAACTCACGTCCATTTCTTGAGTTTTGAACAACTTCGGCAAGCATCACCTTCGTCATGCCGCCGAAAAAAGCTTCAGCGACAGGGGCTGGTACTTTACAGCCACTGGATCCCAATCAGGATGTCCTTTCTCTCAGAGAGGCCCGAAGCCAGAAGAGGAAGGCTGTTAGTCCAACACCTCCGGAGGATGACCTAGATCAGGAGATCCAAAACCTGGAGATCCTTCAGCAACAGGTGCAACGCAAGAAGGAGAAGATGGCTCGTCTAGCTGATCTTCAGAGACAGATAGACGAAGCTTCTGAGGAGGTTCGTCATCTTGTTCAAGATGATCAAAGCCGAAGGCTTCCACGCAGAGAGCTTCATCAGGAAGGCTTCCACAATGAGGATGACTGGTATGAAGATTTCCATTATGGAAATTTTGCTTTTGATGATGCTTCTCCTCTCTCAACAGAATTGCAGGCTACACCATGGCCACAGTCTTACAAGCCACCCCAGCTCCCCATGTATGACGGTCACACAGACCCGAAGCAATTCCTAATGAGCTATGAAGCAACCATATCTTCGTATGGTGGCAATACGGCAGTCATGGCAAAATCTTTTGTCATGGCTGTCAGGAGTGTTGCTCAGACTTGGTACTCCTCTCTTCGGCCAGGGACAATCACTTCTTGGCAGAAATTGAAGGATGTGCTGATAACTAGCTTTCAAGGGTTTCAGACGAAGCCAGTCACCGCTCAGGCTCTCTTCCAGTGTACCCAGGACCATGAAGAGTACCTTCAGGCGTATGTCCGAAGGTTTCTGCGCCTGAGGGCACAAGCGCCGATAGTGCCCAATGAAATTGTCATCGAGGCCATGATTAAGGGGCTACGGCCGGGACCGTCAGCGCAGTACTTTGCCAGGAAGCCACCACAAACGTTGGAGAAGCTGCTCCAGAAGATGGACGAATACATTCGAGCTGACAATGACTTCCGCCAAAGAAGGGAGGAAGCATTCAGGTTCTCTGAAATGACCAGGGGCTTCGGAGGAAGATTTCACCCGAGGCATGTTAGGTCAATCCATAACTCTGCTCAAACTGATGATCGAGGGAGCCAGCAGCAAAGGCCACAGCACTCTTCACAAGCTTCGGCCCAACAGCAGAGTTCTTTTCGGCCGCCTGCGCCGAGGGGTAGAGGCGCCAGGGGCTTCGGGGGAAGGTTTGGAGACCAGCCAAGAAAAATATATTGCCTATTCTGTGGTGAAGACAAGGGCCATACTACCAGGATGTGCCATGTTACCATCCAGAAGCAAAAGGAAATAGCGCAAGCAGCAGCGCAACAGAGTCAACCGAAGCAGGTCATGCATACTGCTTCGTATCACTCACCTTATATTCCAGAGTATGTAGGCAATCACCCTGCAGCTTCTGTTGCTTCGACGAGTCAATCCCAAGCATCCTGGCAGCAACCTCCACCGCCACCGCCGACCCAGCGAGGACAACAGCCAGAAGGGAGTCAGCACAATCATCTTTAGAGGGATTTCAGAGAGGAATCCGAAGCTCGCACAGTCAACAGCACTGTGCCAGAGTCGAAGCACATTTATTGACAAATATCCTACCTCAATAGCAGTTCTTTTGCATTTTCTACATTCACTATTCCCCTTTTGTCAATAAGAAACAATTACGAAGAGTTTTGGTGTCTTTCGTTGAATTTCAATTCCTTGTAATATTTTCGTCTTTTACCATAATAAAGATATGTTTTTTCCATAGGCTCGAGTTGCCGAAGCATACGGACTTATACTGATTTGGAGGACCTTTGAATTATCAAAAATTTGATCTAACGGACACAGTACAAATTGTTCGAAACAGTAAAAAGTCGTTCCTAAGGGAGCGCAGTGTAAGTTTTCTAAACTTACAGCGAAAAATAAACGCTGATTCCGCTGAAAGTAAAAGGCGAAGAAGCTCCTAAGGGAGGCTTACAGCGAAAAATAAACGCTGATTCCGCTGAAAGTAAAAGGCGAAGAAGCTCCTAAGGGAGGCTTACAGCGAAAAATAAACGCTGATTCCGCTGAAAGTAAAAGGCGAAGAAGCTCCTAAGGGAGGCTTACAGCGAAAAGTCAGCGCTGATGTATAAAGTGTGTGTGCTTTATTACAGGGATATGTATCTGCGGCATAAAAATCATTTTGCATAACATAACATCATCACATCATTTTTGCATAACATAAGCATCATACAGCATACTGCATCTGGAACAAGAAGGGGATACAATGAACAAGAAGGGGATACAATGTTAATCTTTGGAACATATTTTGGAAAAGAAAAAATCGTGCTAAGGCACAAGACGAATCGAAGTGAAGAGAAGCTTCGGAGGATAGTTCACGAAGCTTGGATGTTTTTATCAGAGAAGTAAACAAATTCTTGTGATATAGAAAAGATTTTCTTCACGAAGCATGAAAAGAAGGGAAGGTGTTTTTTCGCCGAAGGCTCAAAAAATGGTATGTACGCAAAGTTTCATGTATCGTAAAGAATTAAATTATAAATAGACTATATGTTACATTCAAAGTTACAATACTTTACACATCTTATGTTCCAAATGTTTCTACAATAACGATTTAATTCTCCTTGAGGACTATCTCCGCAGCTTCGTTCAAAAGTTGGTTGACAACCTTATCCATAATGGCTTCGGCCATTTTTCTAATTTCATCGTCCCCCTTCGGGTGGGGGCCCGGAGATGCCTCAGCAGCTTCTGAGGGAAGAAAAGATACGGCTATATTACTATTACAAACCGAAAACAGAATCTGGAATTAAAAATTACAGCATGATAAAAACCACTAATTAATACCTATGTGCCCTTCGGGCTCTGTACTTTTCTCGGCAGCTTCCTCTACTTTTCTAGCATCGTGGATGCCTTTTTCACTCCTTTGAATAATTTCTTGTGCCAATTCTCGGCCGCCGTTATCCCAGATATCAGTGAAGAATTTCCCGCCGACCATGCTTGCTTCGGGTGAGGGGTCTGTAATGTCTTCAGTAGACAAAGTAGCTTCGGACTGCGCTAAGGATTTTACATGCTCGCAGCCTTTCTTCTCCAAAACAGTAGCAATCCCTCTAGCACCCGAAAAAGTGCAGATGTCGCCGCGGCTGTTCAGAATTTCCTCGAAGGCCTCTGCTTCGTGGCTGATCCATTCCATTGGACCTTCGGGATCGCCTCTTGAAAAATTCTCTTCGCTGGAGAATGCACCAACGCTGGCGAAGCTGGATTTTATTTTCTTGACGCACTCTATGGATTTAACATAGTATTTTCTCTGGGATGCACGAAGCTCCTTAACGCTTATCTCCAAATGATTGGCCAATTGGTCACTAAGCTCTCGTTTTGTCTCTTCAAGTATACGTTCTTCTTTAGCTCTAGCTAGCTGTTTCTGAAGATCTTTAATTTCACGTTTTTGAGCTTCGGCCTGGACCTTTGAAGCAGCTTCGTCCTTTTTTACCTTGTCTACCAATGTAAGCAGAATTTTATCTTTTTCTAGAGCTTCGTTCCTCAGTTTAATAACTTCTGATCGTAGATTGTTGAACGCAATTTCATAGCTCTCGTCTTCGGCACTCTTTTGTGCCCTCAGTGCGTTGCTTAGAATTAAACCCTATATGAAAAAGAGTTTGTATAAGAATAAAAGAATGAGTTACGAATTATAAAATTTACAAATGTTTAATTCCCATACCTTCAGGCTATTATACGCAAGACTGTCCGCGAGATCTTCTTTTGTCATAGCGCATAAGCCAGCTTCGAGCTTCGGAAACCCCATACTTCTAGCCATCTCCCGACAGACGGACAATTCTTGGTTGTCCGGGAGGCAGTATAAGAAATCTTCTTCGTTTGTCCCATTGAACACTAGTGCCCCCTTCGGATATTTCAATTCCTTGGCATAGTGATTAGCTTCAAAAACTTCTTCTTTCGATAATTTCTTCCCCGAAGCATGTCGCACGATATAATCGTGTATTTTGGAAGATGCTTCGGGAGCAGTGGTATCAATTTCTTCGACCAAAGTTGGCTCTGACATCTTCACTTCTTCGGTGGCCTTTGCAATTTTTTCTTCTTCAGCTTCCAAAGGTGTTACCTTGGTTGGTTCTGAAGGCCCAGTTCCAACTTCAGTCTGTTGCTTCGGAACCTCGGCAACGGATACTTCGGCAAGCGCCTCAGAAGTTTCAGCAGTCTTCTTTGGAGTTGTGCTTGGAAGTTTAATTGTTTCCAAAACATCTAACACATTAACCATTCTTTTTCTTTTTGGGGTCGCTATTGGCCCCTTTTTAATTTTTGCTGCTTCAATTTCTACTGAAGGACTTATAATTTCTGATATTTTTGCTCCCTCAGTTGATGCTTTTGCTTCTTCCACCTTTTCTGTCGATGGCGCTTCGGCCAGCTCTTCGGTTTCTGGTAACAGAGTCTTTGATTCTTCCAATTCTTTTGTTGTTGGCACTTCGGCCAGCCCTTTGGATCCGGGCAACGGAGGTGGTTCCTTAGCTTCGGTGGCTGAAGATGTTCCACTGCCGAATTCAGGCACTGTGGCTAGTTCAATGTAGCGTGGCCGGTGTGTGAGAACTTTCACCCTTTTTCTCTTCGGCGCTGGCTCGCTAGGAGCAGCTGAAGCAGTACCTTTCCTTTTCTGCCCTCGCACTGGATAATGGTAGTCGGGGTACACGAACCCAATTGCATCAAAAACTCGGTTCAGTCTTTTCTTTCTTCGGCCTCTGAAGGCTGCTGACATTGCAGTATCTTCGGCCTTCGAATATATCCCAAGCAATTCATCACTTAAAGTCTCAATGCTCTTTAACCAATCATCATCGGGTTCAATGAATTTGTCTCCATACTTGAATGTATACTTCAGCCTGACTAGCCCACTTTCATCAGTTTCTCTAACAGTCTCTTTCGGCATTTCCCAATTATTTGCAAGAGGCCATACTCTGAAGGCAATGTGTTCTTGTACCAAATCCCTTGTCCCGATAAAAGAGCAGACTACGTCGAAGGCCCGTTGGCATTCTTCGGCTGCTTCATCCATTTCTACCTTCGATTTCCGGAGTCCGAAGCGCTGCCAGATGGGGCGCATGATGATATCCTTAATATCTTCTCGAACCTTCAAATCATTTTTTACATAGAACCATTCTTTCATCCATTCTCCGGGCCATCTCTTCCGAAAGGTGGGCACGGGACAGCTTGATCCAGAGCGAGCACCGAAGCTGTAGCAACCAAAGTTATTATGATATTGCTCTTTGCCCCAGGGTTTTGTTTCGTATAACAATTCATGAATATTGCAAAAGCTTTTTGCACTTGGCTCTAGGCCCTGACTCTTCACAGCCCAGACGAAGATTCCCATTCTTATTATTGCTTCAGGGGTAAGTTGATGAAGGTAAACCTGAAATGTTTTCAGAACTTCTACCACGAATCTGCTTAAAGGGAATCGTAGCCCAGCTTTTAAAAAGCTTCGGAAGATAACGACTTCATCATCTTCAGGGCCCGACACAGTTCTTTCTCCGGCATCTGCTCTCACAATGGACATACCCTGAAAGTATCTCCCCTTCATGTTTTCAAGGTGATTTTGCCCGATAGTTGATTTCCCGAAGACTGAATGGCTTGGTCGCCATGGCCGATCTTCGGAATCTTCACCCCCGCTATCTGCATCGTAACTGTCACTCTCACCAGTATCTTCAGATAAACCTTCTAAAGTCTCCCTTGTAATCTTCTCCGTATTCGTCTTCGCCATTGACTCAAGAAAACCCAGATGCATCTCTTCAGAAAGGCTCAGCTTCATTTCGGCAGCAACCTTCTTCTCCTCAGACATTCCTTCGGAATTCTTGCTTCTCGCTTCCGAAGCTTAAAACTAGGGAGGCAAGCAAATTTTTGTAGGCAGAAAACTATTTGAGCAGGAAAAACAAATGGCAAGAGAGTGTGCCGAATAAACTGTGGCGAGCCCGTATTTATAAACCTATTATGTCGGAGACTGGAGGGCCCCATTTGCCAAAGACTGTTGCTATTCTAGCAAAGGGAAGGTGTTTTTTCGGACCTTCGTCTCATAGCCTTCGTCCATTTCGCAATCTGAATTTATCATTCTAACAAATTAATATTGCGAGGGGCTACTGTTGGGGGCCTTCGGCTTCCGAAGGTCCTCAAAAACATGATTTAACAATGTTTTTGGAGTAAAGTACATTAATAGGTATCTTCGGACTTGGATCAGAGCCACGGTAGGACGAAGCACAAGGAACACGAAGGTTTGCGCAGAGCCAAAGTCGTGCGCAAGGGAGCTTCGGCATGTTGGCAGGAAAAAGGAAACCGACTTAAAGAGGAAAAGGCTATCTAGACCCTGATAAATTACTATAGAGTTATTATCAAATGTAAAAGGGCTTGGATGTAATTTTGCATGGGCTGCGACCCGTGCCTATAAATAGATGAACAGTACTTTCGTACTGTTCACGGGGATTTTGACATTGGCTTTTGCGTCACACTTGTGCTTTTACCTTCTCATGATCTGAAGGTACATTTGTAATTTGATATCATTTCTATTCTGTCATCATAATAAAATAGAAATGAATTGTCAATAATTCATAGCCGTTCATGTTAACTTATATGATTCATATAATCCCTTCTTCATTATTATATTTTATGCTGATGAAGGTACGTCCTTCATAACCTTCGTCCGAAAATCATTATATCCTTAGGGAAATAATGCTTCGAAGGGCGAAGGATATTAACATTTAACATTTTATGTTGCCTTGTTCTTAATTCATAGCATTTGAGAACAAGTCTCCAACACCACTTGAGCAAATACCATCAACATGAAGCTCAACCTCTTGAGCAAACCACTTAAGCATACCACTTAAACAAAACCGATCACGATTTATTTCCATCTTCAAGTTTAATTATCATGTGAGGGTCAAGGATGCTCATAACCGTGAGCACGACTGATATATCAGTTTTACACTCTGCAGAGATGGCACGACTTTACCCATGAGTCGCGATTCCCTTCTAGCCCGGGTTTGCAAGTCTCGTATTCACTTCCGAGGTGAGTGGCTAGGGTCTCGCTATGAGGCTTTTCCCTAGAGTCCTCATTATGCAGATGTTAGATATGGTCACTGCATAGAGTCATATGACGTAACCTAAACTTAAAGTCTAGTCTGCAGGGTAAAGCTTGGGAACTATGCACGTATCCAATCTACCTGAGCCAGAATATAAGAGCATGGCAGATGCCCCGTTCTTGCCGACCAAGACCAGCACCCAATACAAGACTTCCCTAGTTATTTAGCCAAGGGCGTCCCATACCACCCTCATGGTAGCACTGTTTTCTTGGGTGATCACTCCATGTTCCAATTAAATCATATGATCTTATTTAACAATCAATTCATCCAGAATAGCAATGATAACAATAACATGATCTTTGGAACAATAATATCATAAACAGGAGTGACGACACAAAGTTAAAGTTGTAGCAATAGCATAGCTACTAAAGTAGAGTACAATACCTAGGTTTGATCAAGGAATAAGGTTGGAAAGGTTAGGTGTATTTGAATAGGTAACCCATCAAATTATGCATATCATGGATGTAAACTTAGTTACCATGTGTTGAATAGGTTCAAACAGAATATGCAGGGGGAGAAGTCCACTTGCCTTGCTTATAGAAAATTTGAGGTTCTTCCACGAAATAGATCTCGATTCAACTACTGAATCAACCACTGAATAACACGCAAACAAACAAGAAGAAACAAACACCACTAAATAACATACAACATTACCATAGATAAAACCAAAAGAAAGCATAACGAAAAGAGTATTTGCCTTTCAAAAACATCACAAGCAATGGTTATAACAAGAAGACACTCTTTTAAAAAGGGCTTGGTTCTTATTTTATAAAGGAAGACCTAAGCTTGAAAATATCTTAATTATATGTATACAAATATTAGGTTTACCATTTTAATATTTTTAGAAAAACTATATGTGGAATCTAATATTAAGGGTTCATAAGATGATAAAACACATTATAACATTATTAAACCTTTATTTACAAAAAAGCTAAGATATAATTCGAAATTGATTATGAAAAGATAATTAAACAAATGATTATCTTTATTTTTACTGAGAAAACACATGGCCTATATTATTATTAAAAAAGCTAATTCAAAGTCAATATATGTAGTAACATTTTAGTTATTACTTTATTGTACCCTTTAGGAAAAACTAAGTGATTTATATATAACATGGACTAAATTTCATGAAACGATTAATCATGCCTAATATCTAGTTATTAACAAATTGACTATAGGTTTGATTAATAAATTATGAGAAAGGATAATTAATCTATTAATTCTCTTTAGTTCTAAATTAGGAACAAATGATCTAATTCATTAGAAATGAAACTATGTTCAACAATATTTAATCTATCATTTCAGTTATGTGGGTGAATTAAGCTATATTAATATTATTAGAAATCTCTACCATTCATACACATATTTAATATGAAATACTTGAATATAAATCTAAATCATAAAAAGGAAATTATATAGTTGTTTATTTAGTACGTATGATTAAGAAAAGATGAACTACATTTGTGTTTTTAACTTCATAATTAGAAAACTACACATAAATTGACTACAAAAATATAATTTAAATTGATTCATGAGAGCATGCAAACTATTGAAAACACATAAATGTCACACCCGGATTTTAGGAACCCGGGCGCGAACATAAACACCAGGTGTGCTGGGACCAAGTCTCACACATATAATGAATAGTGATACAGAAACGAATATCACAACGTTATTATACAATACCAGTTCTGCATAAAATAAATAAATAATTACATCGATAGGAGACAACGATCCAGTAACCCCAAAGTTGACTGGGAGACGACGACCTCTCTCACGAACACATTGCAGCATCTTCCATGTGCCTCATCATGTGGTACCTGATCTTGACCTGTGGGGGGTGTGAGACAGCAAGGGTGAGCTCACATACGTTCATAGCTCAACAAGCTGTGGAGAATAATGTGCATGAACTCGCCAAAGGTGGGAGCTCATGTGAAGTGTAAGGCTGGTCAACAATAGGGGTTTTGAAGCTGAGCATTGCTTTTAATAAGTTGGTCAAATTTTATTAGCATTTACTAAGTGTAAGTAGATATCAAACCATAATAATAGAACAAAATTAATAATAAATCCCATGCAATGCAAATGACAAATTAAATTTAGTTCCATAATTTAATCATGCGAGAGTCCTGAGCTGCTCTTGACCGTGAGCTCGGCTAGTATACCAGTTTACACTCTGCAGAGGTTGTACCCTGTACCCACAAGTCGTGTATCCCATATCGCTAGGGTTAGCTAGACCCTTAGACACTTCCGAGGTGAGTGGCTAGGGATCCACTACGAGGCCTTTACAAAGTTCCACTAGTTTCTAGGAAGAGCAATTGCAAGAATCCCTCGTCTAACCGCCATCGCAGCAAAATCAACCCGAGAACCTCCCTGCATGCCTACTCCCCTACTGCCCTTGCCACTTTCAGGTAAGGTAGTCTTCCACTAGCTTTCCTAATTAGTCAGCCAAGGGCGTCCCATTCCACCCTTGTGGTGGCACGTGTTTCTCAAGTTAAGCTCCATGTTCCAATTAAAAATATAATGATCTTGACATGAACATAAATAAAATAACAGAGTAATTGGAACATGGACATAATGTAGTATTAATCCCAAAACCATATAGAGCAATAGTAAAACTGCCTAAATGATTCAGGGGTAAACAAGGTATAAAGATAATCAGACTAGGGTGACCTATTGGGTCCCATCAAAATTAATCCTATACGTGAATAAATGATTATAAAGAACATTATTGGGTAAATGAAAGTGGTCAAGGGCACAACTTGCATGGGACTTGAGATTCTAGGTACCAGGATGATCTTCAGGTTCTCGTGACCTCACTGCTAGTCGTAGCAATATAGACAAAATTAACATCACACCAAACATAAGAACAAACTGCATAATAATAATCTATGCGTCGCTACGAGATCGTGGGAACGAGAATCACTAAGATCGGAGTCATGGTTATGAAGTTATGATTTATGGGAGATCTATGTGATTTAACTATTAAACTATATTATAAATTGGTTAGTACACATCATATGATGGATTATTCTATAAATAATTAACTCAACATTAGTTTTAATTATAACTCAACTAGAAATCATATTTTAATCAAATTATAGTTATGGACAGGTTAGATTTGGTTTGGAAGAGATAATCTAGTAGATATAGGATAAATAAATATAAAAGTATAAAAATATGTGATATGGTATAATTAATGTTGTTGCTGCGTAGTAAATATTTATACGAAGCTAACGCAACTGGAACGGGTCAAATCGGAATTAAAACGAAGAAATTATGAATTTCCAAAGTTCGTATGTGCTTGCTACAAAATTAATTGAGTAATAAATTGTAGTATAGGTTTCATGTTAAAACAGTGTTACCAAGTAATAGACAATATTAATACGAAATTATAGGAACTGGAATGGACTAAAAAGGAGCTAGTATGAATTTTCTATGAATTATACAAGTTTCTACCATTATTCTTGTACTACAAATCAATTTCCATAATGTTTTTCTCAACTTCCTTGGTCACTGGACTGCGCGTATAAAACAAAAAAACTCGGGGGCTGGAGCGCAAAAATGGCCAAGACTCAGCTTATCAGGTTGGTGGACGGTGGGTTGGATTTCTATTAATCTGAGGGACTCTTTAGCAAATTTGCCACTGAAGGGGTACGAGTGCGTTTGAACCGCACTATCCAATTTGGACGTGCGAGATTAGATCTAGGTTTAACGAAACGGTACGAAACCTCAGTCATCCGATCCTAAATCTACGACCACGATTTTATTAAGGCAAGATCCCATCGCGGCCCTTGATTCCCGATCGAATGGACCACATGTTCCCGAGCCAAAGCGCTACGAGCATGCGATCCCGACCACCTATCTAAGATCGATGGCCCAAGACTCTCCCCTAACTCTTTCTCTCTTCCGGCTATCACCACCATGGTGTGGTCGCTGGTGACCAGCGCCCCAGTTCTCCCGTGAACCAAATCAAGCATCGAACGATCCAACCCGCGACGATGATCAAGGCAAAACGGGATTTAAGTGTGTTACCCGCGATGGAGCGCCAGAAGATGCTTCCCACCATTTCATCCTCGTCGTCCACTTTGTTTCGTCGTCCCCAGCAATAAGAGAGGAGGTCCAGATTGGGTCCGGCATGAGGCGAGTGCGCTTGCTGCCCCTCACCTCCCATATGTCCTCCGCGTCATCAGTGGTAGCGCTGAGGGCCTCAGCGAGCGTGGGTGTGGCGCCGGACTGGAGGAGGATGAAAGGTGGGCACAGTTCGCCGGAGAACGAGATCAGCGGCCATGGACGCAGGGGTGCGCATGGCGCGGATATTTATGCGCATCCCTGGGGAAAATTGGGATGGAGGCGGCGGCATTAGGGGCGGCTGTGCACCAGAGGAGGCGCGGTGCCAGGGTCATGGCGGCGGATCCACTCTCCCTCCCGGATTTCTTTATGCAGGCATCGCGGTGCATCCCGGCTCGTGGGCAACGACGGCGGTGTCAGGAGCATGGCGATCTGATCTGGGTCTCGCATATATATCGGCCCCCAGAGGAGAGCCCGAGTAGGTGCGGTAGCGGATATGCAGGATTGTCGCTGAATCCGGTGGAAAGGTGTCCCAGGGGAAGCGGGGGTTCGTTGGAGAGGATGGAGATAAAACTGACCGTGAGGGCCCACCTATCACACACAAGGATCGGCGTCCCCAGTGTAACACCCAAGATTTTATTCTTGGAGCTAGAAAGATTCTCCAAAGGTTTCGAATAAAAATACCTATTAATAATGATTTTCTTGTTCACAAAGTTACATCTCCAAAACAAATATATATATATATATATATAATTTTAATAAAGATTTATAATCATCCCCATATGATTTTAATTATTCCTTTGTGAAGTATATATATTTATAAGTGCTCTCTAAAGTATTTCATGCCTTAGAAATTTACCTTTCTTAAAAGGACACTTATTTCTTTATGCAAAAGTGTTATCTAAATAAATAAGATGTATGATAAAAGAATAGTTTTACTACATGTCATGCTGGGTTTTTTGTTTGTGCATACAATCCAAGTTTGAACAAGTGAAAAAAACATATTTGAATCAAGTTGGAATATAGGAATAAAAAAAAGAAAAGAAAAAGTAAAGCATTGTATGCTGGTGGGCCGAAACCCCTTGTCCCGGCCCAGCTCAGTCTCACCCGCGCCAGCCCAACTGCACACACTACCACCGCCAGGTGGGCCCATGTCGCAGCCTGACCCTCAAAAGCGCGAGCGCATGGTCTTGTGCATTGACCGACGCCTGGACCCCACAGTCCGGCCCCTCGTCCCCGCGAGCATGCGCTTCCTTACCACTGCCTTGCGGGCCCCACTGGTCAGGTTTGGCACCTACCTCGCGTCTACGCTCGCAACCGGACAACAGACTCCGCGGTCGTCGCGCCGCCGTTGTAACGGCCCTCCCGACTATTGCGCACCGCTCGAGGTATAAAAAAAACTGAGGCCCCGCTCCCCATTTCCCTCGACCATCGGCGTTGGGAAGCTGTATGCTAGAAACCCGTGAGCAGAGTTGACCGGGGAGGAGAGAGGGCAGCCACAACCTTGCCGCCGCCGCCGTGCGATTCGCCACGACCATTGCCGCTTGGGCTTCGATGGGTGTTCGCGGAGAGTCACTGGCGTCCGGGGATCGTGTGGGCATGGCGGACCACTCGCATGACCGACCGAGAGGGGCGAATGGAGAGCTAAGGATGGCGCCGCCACAGGGGGCAAACCACCATACCTGGCGTTGGGCGATCGGAATCGACCGGGGGCAATCGCTGGTTCTCTCTGATGCTCGTCGCGGCTTCTCCTGGGCGGAATCGCGTTCTGGACGACGGAATACCTCGCCGGAGTGGGAACTCCGCCATGCTATCGCGCGTACCGTGAGCAGTAGCCGTCGCGGCTCCAATCGATGGTGAGTCTTCAATCATCGCTTTTGCCTAGGCCTCCTCTGCGCGTAGAATGTGGGGTGGTATATGATTACTAGGGGCGATTGGCGTTCACTCTGGTGGGTTCTGCCGCCGTGGCACGGGGCGGCGCCGCCTCAGTCCGACGAGAGATGGGCAAGAAATAGAAGCCGTTGATTTCTTGTTGAACGCGCGGGATTAGGCAAACGCACAACGATTCACGAGTTTTGATCCGAGCCGTAGAGTGTAGATCGATCGGATGAGGACAGTTCTGATCTTATAGAATCTGAACCGTTAGATATCAATCCGGTGGCCATCGTCCCTTACCGGTTCACAGAAATGACGTTATGATCTGAGCCGTGCATTGCCGATCGGACGGTTGATGCCACCCGATACCCCTTCGGTGTGGCAATTTCGCTTATGAGCCCTTCGATTTTTACAGAATAAACCCGCCATCCATATGTGGGAAGCCTGAGTCTGGGGAATCTTTCAAGTTAGCCCCTGATCTTTTTGGTATTTGGTGCGCAGTCCAGAAGATAGTGAAAATAGAAAATTAATTATAGAAATTGGTTTTTAATACAAAAATAAATCCAGAAACTTATTTAAATCATAACTAATTCATTTTAGCTTATTTTTGACTTATTCCAGTTTCAATAATTTTGTTTTAATATTATTTATCACCTAGTATCTTTGTTTAGCCATGAAACTTGAATTAAATTTATTCACTTGATTATTTCTATACTAAGCACTTAATAACTTCGAAAATTCATAACTTACTAATCGTAGCTCCGAATTTAGTGGTTCTTGTTTCTACGATCTCGTAGCAACGCGTAGATTATTATCACGTAGTTTATTCTTATGTTTGGTGTGATGTTAATTTTGCCCATACCATGTTTGTTTGTATTGCTACGACTAGCGCGAGGTTTCGAGGATCTGAAGAATCACCCTGGTAACTGGAATCTCAAGTGCCAGGCAAGTTGTGCCCTTGATTCACTTTTGTTACCCAATAATATTCTTTATTATCACTATTCAATGCATAGGTTTAATTTTGATGGGACCCAATAGGACACCCTAGTTTGTTTATCCTGTTTACCTTGTTTACCCCTGAATCAATTGGGTAGTTATGCTATTGCTTTATATGGTTTTCGGGTTAATATTTCATTACATCCATGTTCCAATTATTCTGTTATGTTATTTATATTCATGATAAGATCATTATGTTAATTGGAACATGGAGCGACCACCCGGAAAAACAGTGCTACCACAAGGGTTTAATGGGACGCCCTTGGCTGATTAACTAGGAAAGCTAGTGGAGGTCTTCCTTACCCGAAAGGGGCAAGGGCAGTAAGGGAGTGGTTAGTGTAGGGAGGTCCTTGGGCTGACTTTGCTGCGATGGCGGTCAGTCAAGAACCCTGCATTGGAGCTTCCTATAAACTGTAGCGGGATTTCTGAAGCTAGTGGAACTTTGTAAAGGCCTCGTAGTGTTACCCTGCCTCGCTTCCTTGGTAGAGGTGTATGGGATTCATGACCCCTTGGCAGATGGGTAACACGGCTTGTGGGTAAAGATGCGCAACCTCTGCAGAGTGTAAAACTAGTATACTAGCCGTGCTCACGGTCATGAGCGGCTCGGACCCTCACATGATTAATTTATAGAACTAAATTCAATTTGTCATATGCATTGCATCGCAGGTGATGTTGTTACTTTTGTTCTACTACTTAATTGGGTTGGTATTTACTTATACTTAGTAATTGCTAATAAAATTTTGACCAACTTTAAAAGCAATGCTCAGCTTTAACCATCCTCTTTGGTAAGCCTTACACTTCACGTGAGCTCCCACCTTTGGCGAGTTCATGCACATTATTCCCCACAACTTGTTGAGCGATGAACGTATGTGAGCTCACTCTTGCTGTCTCACACCCCCCCACAGGTCAAAAACAGGTACCGCAGGATGAGGCACATGGAGGATGCTTCGATGTGTTCGTGAGAGGTCTAGGCCGTCGTCTCCCAGTCAACTTTGGATTGCTGGACCGTTGTCTCCTTATAATGTAATTATTTATTTTGTATAGAACTCCTGTTATATAGTAAAGATGTGACATTCGATCCTGTGCCATGATTCATCATATGTGTGAGACTTGGTCCCAGCACACCTGGTGATTATGTTCGCGCCCGGGTCTTGGTGCCCCGAAACCCGGGTGTGACAGAAGTGGTATCAGAGGAATGTTGACTGTAGGACGAAACCTAGATAGAACTGGACAACCAATACTTACTTACCTTTGCTACTCTGATTCTTTTCTAAATTTTTCTTAATCTTTTCTCATCTATTTCCGCTTTACTCTGATTACTCGTACCTTTTTCCTTCTAAAGACAAATGTGGATTTCACACTTTGAAATCTTGTGCCTAAAGTGACCTTTAGGAATAGGAGACCTATTCTTAGGAACAAAAACAAAACTATTTTTGTAGATATTTGTATGCTTGAATGTTTGTTCTTATGGTACATGTCTGATTTGGATCTTCAATTGTGTGTGATGAGTGGTGGAGTAATGTCCGCAAATTCATCTGCATATACTTAGGTATACAAATATTGCTATAAGATAACTAAAAAAACTAGATTATTCTCTATTAACACATATATTTAGCCTAACAGATCCATCTCATCTCAAAAGATTCTATCCTATCCTAATAGATTCTTCTTGTCCTGATAATTATAATTTCCCCCATGGAGTAACCACCATGATCTAGTCCAAAATTTATTTAGATCTTAACTAATCTAATCTAGTCATATCCAACCTAATCTAGATTTTATCTAATCTATTATGATCTAATCTAGAGTAAATTACTTAATGCTGGTACAAAAGATAAGGCCATACCCCTCATGCACTAAAAAAACTACTAGTGCCTTAAACCAACTCAGCCACATGCGTGAGATCTGATCCAACCAATAGAGTCATGAAGAATTGCATAATCTGTCTATCCCCACCTAACATCAAACGAGATTTTGACCTACATCATGTAGACTATCTCATCCATATCTATATTAACCATATTCCCCAATCCCGATAATATACACTAACCCCAAAATCAATGAGACCAAGACCAGAAAAGGACAAGAACAACCTCGTCAAGTAAAAAGAGAAGTCAAACTTGATCTTTAGATGCATCCAACACGGAGTTCTTCTCACCATAAACTGTCTTACCCTAGGCTATCCTTGCCCTAACCTTCCTATCTTTTATCCTACATAATAATGTGGCTATACCCATGTGTACCCATGCTTTTCTAATCACCTGATAATTTGTGATATGGAAAAAAATTGATATTAAAATCAATTAGAAACTAACCCATAGACTGCAAACGATTTCTTCTATATCCTTTCTCTTACAAATCTCGTGGACGAGATTATTTTTAAGGGGGGTAGAATTTGTAACACCCAAGATTTTATTCTTGGAGCTAGAAAGATTCTCCAAAGGTTTCGAATAAAAATACCTATTAATAATGATTTTCTTGTTCACAAAGTTACATCTCCAAAACAAATATATATATAATTTTAATAAAGATTTATAATCATCCCCATATGATTTTAATTATTCTTTTGTGAAGTATATATATTTATAAGTGCTCTCTAAAGTATTACATGCCTTAGAAATTTACCTTTCTTAAAAGGACACTTATTTCTTTATGCAAAAGTGTTATCTAAATAAATAAGATGTATGATAAAAGAATAGTTTTACTACATGTCATGCTGGGTTTTTGTTTGTGCATACAATCCAAGTTTGAACAAGTGAAAAAAAAACATATTTGAATCAAGTTGGAACATAGGAATAAAAAAAGAAAAGAAAAAGTAAAGCATTGTATGCTGGTGGGCCGAAACCCCTTGTCCCGGCCCAGCTCAGTCTCACCCGCGCCAGCCCAACTGCACACACTACCACCGCCAGGTGGGCCCATGCCGCAGCCTGACCCTCAAAAGCGCGAGCGCATGGTCTTGTGCATTGACCGACGCATGGACCCCACAGTCCGGCCCCTCGTCCCCGCGAGCATGTGCTTCCTTACCACTGCCTTGCGGGCCCCACTGGTCAGGTTTGGCACCTACCTCGCGTCTACGCTCGCAACCGGACAACAGACTCCGCGGTCGTCGCGCCGCCGTTGTAACGGCCCTCCCGACTATTGCGCACCGCTCGGGGTATAAAAAAACCGAGGCCCCGCTCCCCATTTCCCTCGACCATCGGCGTTGGGAAGCTGTATGCTAGAAACCCGTGAGCAGAGTTGACCGGGGAGGAGAGAGGGCAGCCACAACCTTGCCACCGCTGCCGTGCGATTCGCCACGACCATTGCCGCTTGGGCTTCGATGGGTGTTCGCGGAGAGTCACTAGCGTCCGGGGATCGTGTGGGCATGGCGGACCACTCGCATGACCGACTGAGAGGGGCGAATGGAGAGCTAAGGATGGCGCCGCCGCAGGGGGCAAACCACCATACCTGGCGTTGGGCGATCGGAATCGACCGGGGGCAATCGCTGGTTCTCTCTGATGCTCGTCGCGGCTTCTCCTGGGCGGAATCGCGTTCTGGACGACGGAATACCTCGCCGGAGTGGGAACTCCGCCATGCTATCGCACGTACCGTGAGCAATAGCCGTCGCGGCTCCAATCGATGGTGAGTCTTCAATCATCGCTTTTGCCTAGGCCTCCTCTGCGCATAGAACGGATTCGGGGTGGTATATGATTACTAGGGGCGATTGGCGTTCACTCTGGTGGGTTCTGCCGCCGTGGCACGGGGCGGCGCCGCCTCAGTCCGACGAGAGATGGGCAAGAAATAGAAGCCGTTGATTTCTTGTTGAACGCGCGGGATTAGGCAAACGCACAACGATTCACGAGTTTTGATCCGAGCCGTAGAGTGTAGATCGATCGGATGAGGACAGTTCTGATCTTATAGAATCCGAACCGTTAGATATCAATCCGGTGGCCATCGTCCCTTACCGATTCACAGAAATGACGTTATGATCTGAGCCGTGCATTGCCGATCGGACGGTTGATGCCACCCGATACCCCTTCGGTGTGGCAATTTCGCTTATGAGCCCTTCGATTTTTACAGAATAAACCCACCATCCATATGTGGGAAGCCTGAGTCTGGGGAATCTTTCAAGTTAGCCCCTGATCTTTTTGGTATTTGGTGCGTAGTCCAGAAGATAGTGAAAATAGAAAATTAATTATAGAAATTGGTTTTTAATACAAAAATAAATCCAGAAACTTATTTAAATCATAACTAATTCATTTTAGCTTATTTTTGACTCATTCCAGTTTCAATAATTTTGTTTTAATATTATTTATCACCTAGTATCTTTGTTTAGCCATGAAACTTGAATTAAATTTATTCACTTGATTATTTCTATACTAAGCACTTAATAACTTCGAAAATTCATAACTTACTAATCGTAGCTCCGAATTTAGTGGTTCTTGTTTCTACGATCTCGTAGCAACGCGTAGATTATTATCACGCAGTTTATTCTTATGTTTGGTGTGATGTTAATTTTGCCCATACCATGTTTGTTTGTATTGCTACGACTAGCGCGAGGTTTCGAGGATCTGAAGAATCACCCTGGTAACTGGAATCTCAAGTGCCAGGCAAGTTGTGCCCTTGATTCACTTTTGTTACCCAATAATATTCTTTATTATCACTATTCAATGCATAGGTTTAATTTTGATGGGACCCAATAGGACACCCTAGTTTGTTTATCTTGTTTACCTTGTTTACCCCTGAATCAATTAGGTAGTTATGCTATTGCTTTATATGGTTTTCGGGTTAATATTTCATTACATCCATGTTCCAATTATTCTGTCATGTTATTTATGTTCATGATAAGATCATTATGTTAATTGGAACATGGAGCGACCACCCGGGAAAACAGTGCTACCACAAGGGTTTAATGGGACGCCCTTGGCTGATTAACTAGGAAAGCTAGTGGAGGTCTTCCTTACCCGAAAGGGGCAAGGGCAGTAAGGGAGTGGTCAGTGTAGGGATGTCCTTGGGTTGACTTTGCTGCGATGGCGGTCAGGCAAGAACCCTGCATTGGAGCTTCCTATAAATTGTAGCGGGATTTCTAAAGCTAGTGGAACTTTGTAAAGGCCTCGTAGTGTGAAAGGGAATTAAGCTTACACCTAGTTCCTATATAATTTTGGTGGTTGAATTGCCCAACACAAATCTTTGGACTAACTAGTTTGCTCTAGTTAATAAGTTATACAGGTGTCAAAGGTTCACATCAAGCCAAAATAAAAGGACCAAAGTTGGGTTCATATTGAGAGGTAAAGGCAACCGAAGGCACCTCTGGTCTGGGGGCACCGGACTGTCCGGTGTACACCGGACAGTGTCCGGTGCACCACCGAACATGTCCGGTGCACCAGAGGACTTCAGCACAAACTCGCCACCTTCGGGAAATTCCAGGGGCGACTCCGCTATAATTCACCGGACTGTCCGGTGTACACCGGACATGTCCGGTGCTCCAAGGAAGGGCGGCCTCCGGATCTCGCCAGCCTCGGGTTTTCACTTCAGCTGCTCCGCTAAAATTCACCGGACTGTCCGGTGTACACCGGACTGTCCGGTGCATCCTCGGAGCAACGGCTACTTCGCGCCAACGGCTACCTGCGACGGCATTTAATGCGCGCGCAGCGCGCGCAGAAGTCAGAGTCGCCCATGCCGGCGCACCGGACAGTGAACAGTGCATGTCCGGTGCGCCACCGGACATCAAGGCGGGCCCAGAAGTCAGAACTCCAACGGTCAATTTCCAACGGCACTGATGACGTGGCGGGGGCACCGGACTGTTCGGTGTGCACCGGACTGTCCGGTGCGCCATCGAACAGACAGCCTCCCAACGGCCACTTTTGGTGGTTGGGGCTATAAATACCCCAACCACCCCACCATTCATTGCATCCAAGTTTTCCACTTCCCAACTACTACAAGAGCTCTAGCATTCAATTCTAGACACACCAAAGAGATCAAATCTTCTCCATATTCCACACAACGCCCTAGTGACTAGAGAGAGAGATTTGCTTGTGTTCTTTCGAGCTCTTGCGCTTGGATTGCTTCCTTCTTTCTTGATTCTTTCTTGTGATCAAACACTCACTTGTAATTGACGCAAGAGGCACCAATTGTGTGGTGGCCCTTGCGAGAAGTTTGATTCCCAAGTGATTTGAGAAGAGAAGCTCACTCGGTCCAAGGGATCGTTTGAGAGAGGGAAGGGTTGAAAGAGACCCGGCCTTTGTGGCCTCCTCAACGGGGAGTAGGTTTGAGAGAACCGAACCTCGGTAAAACAAATCCGCGTGTCTCACTTCATTATTCGCTTGCGATTTGTTTTCCGCCCTCTCTCGTGGACTCGATTATATTTCTAACGCTAACCCGGCTTGTAGTTGTGATTATTTTTGAGAATTTCTGTTTCGCCCTATTCACCCCCCCCTCTAGGCGACTATCAATTGGTATCAGAACCCGATGCTTCATTAGAGCCTAACCGCTCGAAGTAATGTCGGGAGATCACGCCAAGAAGGAGATGGAGACCGGCGAAAAGCCCACTACAAGCCACGGGAGCACTCCATCGGAAGAGTTCCGCACCAAGAGGAAGGAGAAGAAGAAGGACTCCTCCAAACGGAAGGAGAAAAGATCTTCCTCTTCTCACCACAAAGAGAAGAAGGAAAAATCTTCTTCTCATAAGTCGCATCGGAAAGGCGACAAGCACAAGAGGATGAGGAAAGTGGTCTACTACGAGACCGACACTTCATCTACATCGACATCCGACTCCGATGCGCCCTCCGTAACTTCTAAACGCCAAGAGCGTAAGAAGTTTAGTAAGATCCCCTTACACTATCCTCGTACATCTAGACATACTCCATTACTTTCCGTTCCATTAGGCAAACCGCCAACCTTTGATGGTGAAGATTATGCTAGGTGGAGTGATTTAATGAAATTTCATCTAACCTCACTCCACAAAAGTATATGGAATGTTGTTGAGTTTGGAGCACAGGTACCATCAATAGGGGATGAGGATTATGATGAGGACGAGGTGGCCCAAATCGAGCACTTCAACTCCCAAGCCACAACCATACTCTTGGCCTCTCTAAATAGAGAGGAGTACAACAAGGTGCAAGGGTTGAAGAATGCAAAGGAAATTTGGGACCTCCTCAAGACCGCGCACGAGGGTGATGAACTAACAAAGATCACCAAGCGGGAAACGATCGAGGGGGAGCTCGGTCGCTTTCGACTTCGCCAAGGGGAAGAGCCACAAGACATGTACAACCGGCTCAAGACTTTGGTGAACCAAGTGCGCAACCTCGGGAGCAAGAAGTGGGACGATCACGAGGTGGTTAAGGTTATTCTAAGAGCTCTCATTTTCCTTAACCCCACTCAAGTTCAATTAATTCGTGGTAATCCTAGATACCCACTAATGACCCCCGAGGAAGTTATCGGGAATTTTGTGAGCTTTGAATGTATGATTAAAGGATCAAAGAAGATCAACGAGCTTGACGAACCCTCCACATCCGAGGCACAACCGATGGCCTTCAAGGCGACGGAGGAAAAGAAGGAGGAGTCTACACCAAGTAGACAACCAATTGACGCCTCCAAGCTCGACAATGAGGAGATGGCTTTAATCATCAAAAGCTTTCGCCAAATCCTCAAGCAACGGAAAGGGAAAGACTACAAATCCCGTTCCAAGAAGGTTTGCTACAAGTGTGGTAAGCCCGGTCACTTTATCGCTAAATGTCCATTATCAAGTGACAGTGACAGGGACAACGACAAGAAGGGCAAGAGAAGAGAAAAGAAGAGGTACCACAAGAAGAGGGGCGGCGATGCCCACGTATGCCGCGAGTGGGACTCCGACGAGAGCTCCACCGAGTCCTCCTCCGACGAGGACGCCGCCAACATCGCCGTCACCAAAGGGCTTCTCTTCCCCAACGTCGGCCACAAGTGCCTCATGGCAAAGGACGGCAAAAGGAAAAAGGTTAAATCTAAATCCTCCACAAAATATGAGTCCTCTAGTGATGATAATGCTAGTGATGAGGAAGATAACTTGTTTACCCTTTTTGCCAATCTTAACATGGAACAAAAGGAAAAATTAAATGAATTAATTAGTGCTATTCATGAAAAAGATGACCTTTTGGATTCCCAAGAGGATTTTCTAATTAAAGAAAACAAGAAGCATGTTAAGGTTAAAAATGCTTATGCTCTAGAAGTAGAAAAATGTCAAAAACTATCTAGTGAGCTAAGCACTTGCCATGACACTATTGCCAACCTTAGAAATGAAAATGCTAGTTTAATTGCTAAAGTTAAGTCTCATGTTTGTGATGCTTCAATTCCCAATCTTAGAAATGATAATAATGACTTGCTTGCTAAGATTAAGGAATTGAATGATTCTCTTGCTAGCCTTAGAGTAGAAAATGAAAATTTGATTGCTAAGGCTAAAGATTTTGATGTTTGCAATTCTATTATTTCCGACCTTAGAACTAAGAATGATATGTTACATGCTAAGGTTGTTGAATTAAAATCTTGCAAACCCTCTACATCTAATGTTGAGCATGTTTCTATTTGTACTAGATGTAGAGATATTGATATTGATGCTATTCATGATCACATGGTCTTAATTAAACAACAAAATGATCATATAGCAAAATTAGATGCAAAAATTGCCGAGCATAACTTGGAAAATGAAAAGTTTAAATTTGCTAGAAGTATGCTCTATAATGGGAGACGCCCGGGCATCAAGGATGGCATTGGCTTCCAAAGGGGAGACAATGTCAAACTTAATGCCCCCCTAAGAACTTGTCCAACTTTGTGAAGGGCAAGGCTCCCATGCCTCAGGATAACGAGGGTTACATTTTGTACCCTGCCAGTTATCCTGAGAACAAAATTAGGAAACTTCATTCTAGGAAGTCTCACTCTGGCCCTAATCATGCTTTTATGTATAAGGGTGAGACATCTAGCTCTAGGCAACCAACCCGTGCCAAGTTGCCTAGGAAGAAAACTTATAATGCATCAAATGATCATGCTATTTCATTCAAAACTTTTGATGCATCATATGTGCTTACTAACAAATCCGGCAAGGTAGTTGCCAAGTTTGTTGGGGGCAAACACAAGAGCACCAAGACTTGTGTTTGGGTACCCAAAGTTCTTGTTTCTAATGCCAAAGGACCCAAAACCGTTTGGGTACCTAAAGTCAAGAACTAAAATTATATTGTAGGTTTATGCATCCGGGGGCTCAAGTTGGATACTCGACAGCGGGTGCACAAACCACATGACAGGGGAGAAAAAGATGTTCTCCTCATATGAGAAAAACCAAGATCCCCAACGAGCTATCACATTCGGGGATGGAAATCAAGGTTTGGTCAAAGGACTGGGTAAAATTGCTATATCACCTGACCATACTATTTCCAATGTTTTTCTTGTAGATTCTTTAGATTACAATTTGCTTTCTGTATCCCAATTATGTCAAATGGGCTACAACTGTCTATTCACTGATGTAGGTGTCACTGTCTTTAGAAGAAGTGATGATTCAATAGCATTTAAAGGAGTGTTAGAGGGTCAGCTATACTTGGTAGATTTTGATAAAGCTGAACTCGACACTTGCTTAATTGCTAAGACTAACATGGGTTGGCTCTGGCACCGCCGACTAGCCCATGTTGGGATGAAGAATCTTCATAAGCTTCTAAAGGGAGAACACATTTTAGGATTAACAAATGTTCATTTTGAGAAAGACAGGATTTGTAGCGCATGCCAAGCCGGGAAGCAAGTTGGAACCCAACATCCACACAAGAACATCATGACGACCGACAGGCCGCTGGAGCTACTCCACATGGATCTTTTCGGCCCGATTGCTTACATAAGCATCGGCGGGAGTAAGTATTGTCTTGTAATAGTGGATGATTATTCTCGCTTCACTTGGGTGTTCTTTTTGCAGGAAAAATCTCAAACCCAAGAGACCTTAAAGGGATTCTTGAGACGGGCTCAAAATGAGTTCGGCTTAAGGATCAAGAAAATTAGAAGCGACAACGGGACGGAGTTCAAGAACTCTCAAATTGAAGGCTTCCTTGAGGAGGAGGGCATCAAGCATGAGTTCTCTTCTCCCTACACTCCACAACAAAATGGTGTAGTGGAGAGGAAGAATCGAACTCTATTAGACATGGCAAGAACCATGCTTGATGAGTACAAGACTTCGGATCGGTTTTGGGCCGAGGCGGTCAACACCGCTTGCTACGCCATCAACCGATTGTATCTACACCGAATCCTCAAGAAGACATCCTATGAACTCCTAACCGGTAAAAAGCCAAATATTTCATATTTTAGAGTTTTTGGTAGCAAATGCTTTATTCTTGTTAAGAGAGGTAGAAAATCCAAATTTGCTCCTAAAACTATAGAAGGCTTTTTACTAGGATATGACTCAAACACAAGGGCATATAGAGTCTTTAACAAGTCCTCAGGACTTGTTGAAGTTTCTTGTGACGTTGTGTTTGACGAGACTAACGGCTCTCAAGTAGAGCAAGTTGATCTTGATGAGATAGGTGAAGAACAGGCTCCATGCATAGCGCTAAGGAACATGTCCATTGGGGATGTGTGTCCTAAGGAATCCGAAGAGCCTCCACATGCACAAGATCAACCATCCTCCTCCACGCTAGCATCTCCACCGACTCAAAATGAGGATGAAGCTCAAGTTGATGAAGTAGAAGATCAAGCAAATGAGCCACCTCAAGATGACGGCAATGATCAAGGGGGAGATGCAAATGATCAAGACAAGGAGGATGAAGAGCAAAGGCCGCCACACCCAAGAGTCCACCAAGCAATCCAACGAGATCACCCCGTTGACACCATCCTCGGCGACATTCATAAGGGGGTAACTACTAGATCTCGTATTGCACATTTTTGTGAACATTACTCGTTTGTTTCCTCTATTGAGCCACACAGGGTAGAGGAAGCACTACAAGATTCGGATTGGGTGGTGGCAATGCAAGAGGAGCTCAACAACTTCACTAGAAATGAGGTATGGCATTTGGTTCCACGTCCTAATCAAAATGTTGTAGGAACAAAATGGGTCTTCCGCAACAAGCAAGATGAGCATGGTGTGGTGACAAGGAACAAAGCTCGACTTGTGGCCAAGGGATACTCCCAAGTCGAAGGTTTGGATTTCGGTGAAACCTATGCACCCGTAGCTAGGCTTGAGTCAATTCGCATATTATTAGCCTATGCTACTTACCATGGCTTTAAGCTTTATCAAATGGACGTGAAAAGTGCCTTCCTAAATGGACCAATCAAGGAAGAGGTCTATGTTGAGCAACCTCCCGGCTTTGAAGACAGTGAGTATCCTAACCATGTCTATAAGCTCTCTAAGGCGCTTTATGGGCTCAAGCAAGCCCCAAGAGCATGGTATGAATGCCTTAGAGACTTTCTCATTGCTAATGGCTTCAAAGTCGGAAAAGCCGATCCTACACTCTTTACTAAAACTCTTGAAAATGACTTGTTTGTATGCCAAATTTATGTTGATGATATTATATTTGGATCTACTAACGAGTCTACATGTGAAGAGTTTTGTAGGATTATGACACAGAAATTCGAGATGTCTATGATGGGGGAGTTGAAGTATTTCTTAGGATTCCAAGTAAAGCAACTCCAGGAGGGCACCTTCATTAGCCAAACGAAGTACACTCAAGACATCCTAAGCAAGTTTGGAATGAAGGATGCCAAGCCCATCAAGACACCCATGGGAACCAATGGGCATCTCGACCTCGACACAGGAGGTAAGTCCGTGGATCAAAAGGTATACCGATCGATGATTGGTTCATTGCTTTATTTATGTGCATCTCTACCGGACATTATGCTTTCCGTTTGCATGTGTGCAAGATTCCAAGCCGACCCTAAGGAATCACACCTTACGGCCGTAAAACGAATCTTGAGATATTTGGCTTATACACCTAAGTTTGGGCTTTGGTACCCTCGGGGATCCACATTTGATTTGATTGGTTATTCGGATGCCGATTGGGCAGGGTGTAAGATTAATAGAAAGAGCACATCGGGGACTTGCCAGTTCTTGGGAAGATCCTTGGTGTCTTGGGCTTCAAAGAAGCAAAATTCGGTCGCTCTTTCAACCGCCGAAGCCGAGTATATTGCCGCAGGTCATTGTTGCGCTCAATTGCTTTGGATGAGGCAAACCCTGCGGGACTACGGTTACAAATTAACCAAAGTCCCTTTGCTATGTGATAATGAGAGTGCAATTAAAATGGCCGACAATCCCGTCGAGCATAGCCGCACTAAGCACATAGCCATTCGGTATCATTTTCTTAGGGATCACCAACAAAAGGGAGACATCGAGATTGCATACATTAATACTAAAGATCAATTAGCCGATATCTTTACCAAGCCTCTTGACGAACAAACTTTTACCAAACTTAGGCATGAGCTCAATATTCTTGATTCTAGGAATTTCTTTTGCTAACTTGCACACATAGCTCATAAATATAACTTTGATCATGTCTCTTTTGTATATGCTATGACTAATGTGTTTTCAAGAGTATTTCAAACCAAGTCATAGGTATATTGAAAGGGAATTGGAGTCTTCGGCGAAGACAAAGGCTTCCACTCCGTAACTCATCCTTCGCCGTCGCTCCAAGAGACTCTCTATCTTTGGGGGAGAGAACAAAAGGACTTCGTCTTTGGTATAATCTTAACTCATTTATTTATGACCAAAGGGGAAGATAGCACTTCGAGGGCTCTAATGATTCCATTTTTGGCGATTCATGCCAAAGGGGGAGAAAGTATGAGCCCAAAGCAAAAGGACCGCACCACCATCAATTTCAAAAAAAATTAGTGTTTTCCAAGAGTATTTTTCAATTGGTATCTTATTGAGTTCAAAAGGGGAAGAAAATAGTATTTCAATTTGAATCATCAAAACCCTCTTGAACACTAAGAGGATGATTTCATTTAAGGGGAGTTTTGTTTAGTCAAAGGAAAAACATTTGAAACAGGGGGAGAAAATTTCAAAACTTGAAAATGCTTCTCAAAATCTTATTCATTTGCCTTTGACCATTTGCAAAAGAACTTTGAAAAGGATTTACAAAATAGTTTGCAAAAACAAAACATGTGGTGCAAGCGTGGTCCAAAATGTTAAAAATGAAGAAACAATCCATGCATATCTTCTAAGTATTTATATTGGCTCAATTCCAAGCAACCTTTGCACTTACATCATACAAACTAGTTCAATTATGCAATTCTATATTTGCTTTGTTTGTGTTGGCATCAATCACCAAAAAGGGGGAGATTGAAAGGGAATTAAGCTTACACCTAGTTCCTATATAATTTTGGTGGTTGAATTGCCCAACACAAATCTTTGGACTAACTAGTTTGCTCTAGTTAATAAGTTATACAGGTGTCAAAGGTTCACATCAAGCCAAAATAAAAGGACCAAAGTTGGGTTCATATTGAGAGGTAAAGGCAACCGAAGGCACCTCTGGTCTGGGGGCACCGGACTGTCCGGTGTACACCGGACAGTGTCCGGTGCACCACCGAACATGTCCGGTGCACCAGAGGACTTCAGCACAAACTCGCCACCTTCGGGAAATTCCAGGGGCGACTCCGCTATAATTCACCGGACTGTCCGGTGTACACCGGACATGTCCGGTGCTCCAAGGAAGGGCGGCCTCCGGAACTCGCCAGCCTCGGGTTTTCACTTCAGCTGCTCCGCTAAAATTCACCGGACTGTCCGGTGTACACCGGACTGTCCGGTGCATCCTCGGAGCAACGGCTACTTCGCGCCAACGGCTACCTGCGACGGCATTTAATGCACGCGCAGCGCGCGCAGAAGTCAGAGTCGCCCATGCCGGCGCACCGGACAGTGAACAGTGCATGTCCGGTGCGCCACCGGACATCAAGGCGGGCCCAGAAGTCAGAACTCCAACGGTCAATTTCCAACGGCACTGATGACGTGGCGGGGGCACCGGACTGTCCGGTGTGCACCGGACTGTCCGGTGTGCACCGGACTGTCCGGTGCGCCATCGAACAGACAGCCTCCCAACGGCCACTTTTGGTGGTTGGGGCTATAAATACCCCAACCACCCCACCATTCATTGCATCCAAGTTTTCCACTTCCCAACTACTACAAGAGCTCTAGCATTCAATTCTAGACACACCAAAGAGATCAAATCTTCTCCATATTCCACACAACGCCCTAGTGACTAGAGAGAGAGATTTGCTTGTGTTCTTTCGAGCTCTTGCGCTTGGATTGCTTCCTTCTTTCTTGATTCTTTCTTGTGATCAAACACTCACTTGTAATTGACGCAAGAGGCACCAATTGTGTGGTGGCCCTTGCGGGAAGTTTGATTCCCAAGTGATTTGAGAAGAGAAGCTCACTCGGTCCAAGGGACCGTTTGAGAGAGGGAAGGGTTGAAAGAGACCCGGCCTTTGTGGCCTCCTCAACGGGGAGTAGGTTTGAGAGAACCGAACCTCGGTAAAACAAATCCGTGTGTCTCACTTCATTATTCGCTTGCGATTTGTTTTCCGCCCTCTCTCGTGGACTCGATTATATTTCTAACGCTAACCCGGCTTGTAGTTGTGATTATTTTTGAGAATTTCTGTTTCGCCCTATTCACACCCCCCTCTATGCGACTATCATAGTGTTACCCTGTCTCGCTTCCTTGGTAGAGGTGTATGGGATTCATGACCCCTTGGCAGATGGGTAACACGGCTTGTGGGTAAAGATGCGCAACCTCTGCAGAGTGTAAAACTAGTATACTAGCCGTGCTCACGGTCATGAGCGGCTCGGACCCTCACATGATTAATTTATGGAACTAAATTCAATTTGTCATATGCATTGCATCGCAGGTGATGTTGTTACTTTTGTTCTACTACTTAATTGGGTTGGTATTTACTTATACTTAGTAATTGCTAATAAAATTTTGACCAACTTTAAAAGCAATGCTCAACTTTAACCATCCTCTTTGGTAAGCCTTACACTTCACGTGAGCTCCCACCTTTGGCGAGTTCATGCACATTATTCCCCACAACTTGTTGAGCGATGAACGTATGTGAGCTCACTCTTGCTGTCTCACACCCCCCCCACAGGTCAAAAACAGGTACCGCAGGATGAGGCACATGGAGGATGCTTCGATGTGTTCGTGAGAGGTCTAGGCCGTCGTCTCCCAGTCAACTTTGGATTGCTGGACCGTTGTCTCCTTATAATGTAATTATTTATTTTGTATAGAACTCCTGTTATATAGTAAAGATGTGACATTCGATCCTGTGCCATGATTCATCATATGTGTGAGACTTGGTCCCAGCACACCTGGTGATTATGTTCGCGCCCGGGTCTTGGTGCCCCGAAACCCGGGTGTGACAGAAGTGGTATCAGAGGAATGTTGACTGTAGGACGAAACCTAGATAGAACTGGACAACCAATACTTACTTACCTTTGCTACTCTGATTCTTTTCTAAATTTTTCTTAATCTTTTCTCATCTATTTCCGCTTTACTCTAATTACTCGTACCTTTTTCCTTCTAAAGACAAATGTGGATTTCACACTTTGAAATCCTGTGCCTAAAGTGACCTTTAGGAATAGGAGACCTATTCTTAGGAACAAAAACAAAACTATTTTTGTAGATATTTGTATGCTTGAATGTTTGTTCTTATGATACATGTCTGATTTGGATCTTCAATTGTGTGTGATGAGTGGTGGAGTAATGTCCGCAAATTCATCTGCATATACTTAGGTATACAAATATTGCTATAAGATAACTAAAAAAACTAGATTATTCTCTATTAACACATATATTTAGCCTAACAGATCCATCTCATCTCAAAAGATTCTATCCTATCCTAATAGATTCTTCTTGTCCTGATAATTATAATTTCCCCCATGCAGTAACCACCATGATCTAGTCCAAAATTTATTTAGATCTTAACTAATCTAATCTAGTCATATCCAACCTAATCTAGATTTTATCTAATCTATTATGATCTAATCTAGAGTAAATTACTTAATGCTGGTACAAAAGATAAGGCCATACCCCTCATGCACTAAAAAAAACTACTAGTGCCTTAAACCAACTCAGCCACATGCATGAGATCTGATCCAACCAATAGAGTCATGAAGAATTGCATAATCTGTCTATCCCCACCTAACATCAAACGAGATTTTGACCTACATCATGTAGACTATCTCATCCATATCTATCTTAACCATATTCCCCAATCCTGATAATATACACTAACCCCAAAATCAATGAGACCAAGACCAGAAAAGGATAAGAACAACCTCGTCAAGTAAAAAGAGAAGTCAAACTTGATCTTTAGATGCATCCAACACGGAGTTCTTCTCACCATAAACTTATGTGAGCTCACTCTTGCTGTCTCACACCCCCCCACAGGTCAAAAACAGGTACCGCAGGATGAGGCACATGGAGGATGCTTCGATGTGTTCGTGAGAGGTCTAGGTCGTCGTCTCCCAGTCAACTTTGGATTGCTGGACCGTTGTCTCCTTATAATGTAATTATTTATTTTGTATAGAACTCCTGTTATATAGTAAAGATGTGACATTCGATCCTGTGCCATGATTCATCATATGTGTGAGACTTGGTCCCAGCACACCTGGTGATTATGTTCGCGCCCGGGTCTTGGTGCCCCGAAACCCGGGTGTGACACCCAGCTAGGCGGCAAGCGCGTGCGGCAAAGCGGGTATCAGGCGAGTGGGACCCGCATGGCATAGATACAGCGTGTTTGGGCTGAGCAACCGTGGAAATGGGCCAAGGTGTGCAGATTCGGCCCAAGAAACTGATAGGTTTGATCTTTTTCCTTTTCTTTTCTATTTCTATTTTCCTTTCTTATTTTCAATCCAATTCAAACCAAGTTTGAATTCTAAATTTCAATTTTATGCACGAGCAAAACTCCAACATGATGCATGTATAATTTATTTTAATTAATTTATTCATTTATTCATGCAAAAGAACAATGATTCAATTATGCAACCCACACAATATTTTTCCCATAAGTTATTTCATTTTAACATTTTTTAAGGAGTGCATTTTTATATAGTTCATAAAGGGAAAAATAAATAGATAAAAGTCTTCCTTGTGTTTATGGTTCCAAACTTTAAATTTTATGTTTTTTCAGAATAACATTTAAAAATGAGAAATCTTATATTAAAATACCTTTTAACCCTAAATCTTATAAAGAAATATTTATAAATCTTTAGAATAGGATTTTTTAGGTGTTACAATAAATAAAGATAAACTATGAGCGGTAGCCGATATATTTACATTTTTATAAATAGATAACATTATAAATAACTATCTCTTATTTTTGTTACAAAAACAATAAGGTTACTTTTATTTTTGATTTCTTATTTAGAAAACTATATGTAAATTAGTTAAAACCAATATAATTTAAATTTCAAAAGCATGTAGATTTGTTGTAAATATCGAAATTAGTAACATATCCAAATGCATATTCCAAAAATATTATTTTAGTAACTCAATAATATTTTATTAATTGAGATCTTTCGCACACAATTAAATCCAAGAATTGAAATTACAAATCAAGTCAAACAAAATTTATGGTTCGGTATGAATGCATCAAACTTTTGGTAAAATTTTATCTATTCAAGAAATTATCGCTATTTTCATTATATAAAAGTTCTTTTTGTTTGTACTAAAAACTAGTAAATTACATTATTCCTTTTAGACGATGGATTTAGGGTGTTACAAAATCACATGTAGTTTTATCTATGCAGGATTGCATTGGCACAACCGATGGCACTCATGTGCTTATATCGATATCACCTAACAAAGCCGCTCTATTTAGGAATAGGAAGGGCACTCTTACTCAAAATGTAATGGTAGCGTGTGATTTTGATCTCAATGTAACTTTCATATCTAGTGGGTGGGAGGGGTCCGCGACGGATGCTAAGTTCTTAGGGCTGCAATGAACAGTGGCTTTCAAGTACCCCTGGGGAAATTTTATGTAGTAGATGGCGGTTATGCCAACACAACATCTTTCCTTGCCCCATATCATGGAGTTAGGTATCATTTGAAGGAATATGGGGCAGGTCGCCGAAGGCCACAAAATTACAAGGAGATCTTTAATCATCATCATGCAGCGTTGAGGAATCATATTGAGAGGACCTTAGGAGTTATAAAGAAACGCTTCCCCATCCTTAAGGTTGTCACATTTCACAAAATAGAAAACCAAGTGAAGATACCAGTAGCAGATGCCGTGTTGCACAACATTATTCGGTCTCTCAAAGGAGATGAACAATTGTTAGAAGATCAGGCAGAAAATGTTCAAGGCAATGTTGTTAACCTTCTAGATGAAGATCAAATCAATGATCAAGGCAATGAACAAGGCAACAATCTTATAGACACAATTGCACAATAAATGTGGATTGATTATCAACAACATAGAAACAATTAGTGATGCATTAGAATATGTTTTAAAGTTATTAGGATTGTAATAAGTTCTTAGCAAATGTAGTTTGTACTAGTTATGATGCTTTAGTGTTATTCAAATATGCTTTCAGTTCAATAATCTCTAAAATCTATTGTTGTTCATAATTATTCTTTCATGTTATAAGTTAACATGCTTGGAAGGGGGTCAGCAAGATTAAACATGCTTGGAAGGGGGTCTCTGATATTTAACATGCTCTTATCTAAAGGTACACAAAAGAAAAAAATCTCCTATAACTACTGTTTCAAAGACACATGGAGGCTCTCCGAAAGGTATACATGTTGGTTCCTTTTTATTAGTTTTGGTTCTTTCTTATGTTGCTTATGTGCTGATTTGCATGGAAAACAAAAGCAAATTGGAATTTTATGTTAGAGAAGACCCTTGTTGACTTGTTACATGAACACAATACACCTGAATATAAGGGTAACAATGGTTGGATATCCGATGCATGGAACAAGATTGCCAAGAAATTTCAAGACAGGGAAATATATGTAGAATTTTCAAAAGCTCAAATCCAAGAAAAGGAAAATGAGTTAAAGAGAGATTACAAGATATTGAAAGATGCAAGGAAACAAAGCGGAGTTTGTTGGGATGAGAGAAGGTGTATAATTGAAGCTGATCCACCTATATGAGACAACATAATCAAAGTAAGTTTCTTTCTCCAATAGTATGTTTTTGAGCATCAGCAAAAGATTCCTCATCCACTTAGATCCATTTTGGTTTTTAATAAAATGACTCATCCACTTAGATCCATTTTGTTTTTTAATAAAATGAAAGTACACTATATCATATATCTATTGGTTTGAACTGTTTTCCTATTGGTTTGAACCTCATCCACTTTGAACTGTATCTGTTGGTTTGAAATGTATTTCTATCTATTGGTTAGCATGTGTGGTGTTGCTTTAGATAATAACTGTATCATTGCACTATATATGAAAAGATGCACCAATCTTCTATTTAATTTGACTTTATTGTGCAGTCATTTGCAAGGGCTAAGAAATTTCACAACAAATTTTTCCTCTATTTGAAGCTTTAGGAGAGCTACATGATGGTTAGTTTCACCATGTCATATCCCTTTTACCAATATCTATGTTTGTTCACTATGGTGTACTATTTCTTGCGCTAAAACTTCATTGTATAGGCAATACTGTTAAAGGGACCTACAACTTCACTTCTACTCAACCAAGTGGTCCAGATCTCACACAAATTGGGACTGAAGATATTCTTATCAACGTAGAAGACCATAAAGATGTGGGAGACCCTTTGGCAGACCACAGACAAAATGAAGTAGAAGACAGAGTGTATGAAGTTGAAGGAGTGGATGTAAATGCTGACAGACAGGATGAAAGGCCAAAAAGAACTGTTGATGTTCCAAGGAACGGAGAAGAAAAGGGATCAAAGAGGCAAAAAAGAGTTCCAACATAAAAGTATTGATGGAGAGGTACTTAGACTTTAAAAGCAAACAAGTTAAAGATGAAGCGACACAATTGGAAAGAGAAAGGGAAGTAAGAGGAGGTGATAACTTCTCAATTAAGAATTGCATAACAGTTCTAAACACATTGGAGGTCACAAAGGAGGAGAAGGTCAAAGCCTATAAGGTGTTCAAGGACCCTGACAATCGCCAGATTTTCTTGAGCGCATGAAATGATGATAGAAAGGCTGCATTGATGTGGTTGAGGGACGAGATGACTTAGCAGGTATACCTGCCTAGTTTGCATTTAATTCCTCTCTAGTTTGTTGTATTAGTAAACAATAGTTGCAAAAGAATAATATACTGCTAGTATAAAATTATTGATTCTGCCTGTTAATAAATTTAGACAAGAATAAAGTAACAATAGGATATAATCAATTTCACTACCTTTCACTGAGTTCATGCACATGTTGGAACAACACTAGTTGTTCTTCTAAACATTCTAGGCTTATGTAGTGCATTGCCAAGTAAGTAGTTCTAGTACTTTAATTAGCATGCATGTATATATACCTTAGTTTATATAAGTGTGTTTCAGTTGCATGCTCATCAATTAAGCATATATATATAGTTTATATATAATTTATATATTAAGAGCCCTGGGCTTCCAATAATAGAGGAAGCCCAGGATAGCCAATATGCACATTGGGTTGAACCAGACCTGGTCAGCATTGAGAGCACCTAGAGGGCGGTGAATAGGTGATCCTGTAAAAACTTAGAAACTTAAAGCCACAAAACTTGATTAAGTGTTAGCACAATGAAATCAAGTGGCTAAGGATCGAGCTCTTGTGAAACACAATAGTCACAGTGAGAACAAGCACAAGAGACACGATGATTTATCTCGTGGTTCGGCCAAGTATAACACTTGCCTACTCCATGTTGTGGTGTCCCAATGGACGAGAGTTGCACTCAACTCCTCTCAAGTGATCCAATGATCAACTTGAATACCACGGTGTTCTCCTTTCTTTACTCTTTCCCATTTGCGAGGAATCTCCATAGCTTGGAGTCTCTCGCCCTTACAATAAGGATCAAAGTGAAAGCACTAGAGTAAGGGAGGGAAGCAACACACACAAATCCGCAGCAATACGCACACACACAACCAAGACTTGAGCTCAAATGAATAGCACAAAGTTCACCACTAGAACGGAGCTCAAATCACTAAGAGAATCAATCGAGTGTGCGGATACGGAGTGTGAATGATTAAGAATGCTCAAAATATGCTTGGGTTACTCCTCCATGCGCCTAGGGGTCCCTTTTATAGCCCCAAGGCAGCTAGGAGCCGTTGAAGGCATTCTGGGAAGGCAATTCTTGCCTTCTGTCGGGTGGCGCATCGGACAGTCCGGTGCACCACCGGACATCCACTGTTCATTGTCTGGTGCGGATCTCCTTCCCAAAATGATGCATCCGACCGTTGCAGAATTGGAGCCGTTGGCGCACCGGACACTGTCCAGTGCACACCGGACAGTCCGGTGCCCAATTCCAACCGTTGGCGCGCCCACTTGTCACGCGCGGATTGCGCGGCCGACCGTTGGCGCAGTTGACCGTTGGCTCACCGGACAGTCCGGTGAATTATAGCCGTACGCCGTTGAACGCTTCACGAGAGCGACGACTTCGCCGTGGATGGCTCGACGGATAGTCCGATGCACCGCCGGACAGTCTGGTGATTTATAGCCGTACACCGCCGTCGAGTCCCGAGAGCGGACTGTTCACCGAGACTGGTCTTGGCGCACCAGACACTGTCCGGTGCACCACCGGACAGTCCGGTGCACTCAGACCGAGCAGTAGTTGGCTGTACACAGCCAACTCTTTTCCAAAGTGATTTCTCCTGTTTCTAGCACTTAGACACAATACATTAGTCTTCAAAACAATGTACTAAGTCTAGAAACATACCTTGTACCTTGATTTTCACTTCTTGAGTCTTTGGCACAATTTAACACTTAAACCATTTGTGTTGTGCACTTAATCACCAAAATACTTAGAAATGGCCCAAGGGCACATTTCCCTTTCAATCTCCCCCTTTTTGGTGATTTATGCCAACACATCAAAAAGCAACACATAGAAGTGCAACATCCATGCAAATGAGAACAAGAATTTGTTTTTGATCCAAATTTGGCATATTTGGATCATTCTTTGCCACCACTTGGTTTGTTTTTGCAAATCAAATTCAATTTCCTATCTCTAAGTCAAACACACTTGTTGAGGCATAAAGAGAGGTATTCCAAGAGAAATTGATCAAAGATCCAAAACTCCCCCTTTTTCCCATAATCAAACATTCTCCCCACAAGAGACCAACTTTTGACAAAAAAAGACAATAAGAGTATTTTGACAAAACAAAAGTTCTAACTCTACTATTTTCAAAATTCTCAAGTGGTAGCTGATCCATTTGCTTGCTTTGGCCTTAATTTCTCCCCCTTTGGCATCAAGCACCAAAACGGAATCACTTTTGGCCCTTTAACCTCATTGCCTCACAAAATTGTCAATTAAGAGCAAAAGACAATAAGATCATAGAGATGAACTTGGAGTTAATTATCCTCTTATCGGAGTGCAGTGGAAGTCTTGCATGGTCCAAGTTCACCTTTCCCTTTCAATCCACCTTTGAGACTAATTTAAGTAAACTCAAGCACACGGTTAGTCTCAAAGGGTCAAGTTGTAGCACATCTCCCCCTAAATATGTGCATCACTCACACATGGACTTTTGTGGCCCGGGGATTGCTTGCACAACTTGAGCACCATACATAAACAACAATATGCATAAAAGAACATGATCAAAGACATAAAACACATGTATGCTATAGATCAATCCAAGTTACGCGAATCTAAGACATTTAGCTCACTACGCAGCCTACAAAAGGTTGACTCATCTAAAGGCTTGGTAAAGATATCGGCTAGCTGATTCTCGGTGCTAACATAAAACACTTCGATATCTCCCTTTTGTTGGTGATCTCTCAGAAAGTGATGTCGGATGTCTATGTGCTTAGTGCGGTTGTGTTCAACAGGATTATCCGCCATGCGGATAGCACTCTCATTATCACATAGGAGTGGGACTTTGCTCAGATTGTAGCCAAAGTTCCGGAGGGTTTGCCTCATCTAAAGTAGTTGCGCGCAACACTGTCCTGCGGCAACGTACTCGGCCTCAGTGGTGGATAGGGCAACGGAAGTTTGTTTCTTAGAACTCCAAGACACCAGGGACCTCCCTAAGAATTGGCACGTCCCTGATGTACTCTTCCTATCAACCTTGCATCCAGCATAATTGGAGTCTGAGTATCCAATCAAGTCAAAGGTTGACCCCTTTGGATACCAGATCCCGAAGCAAGGCGTAGCAACTAAATATCGAAGTATTCGCTTAACGGCCACAAGGTGACACTCCCTTGGGTCGGATTGAAATCTCGCACACATGCATACTCTTAGCATAATATCCGGCCTACTAGCACATAAATAAAGCAAAGAACCTATCATAGACCGGTATGCATTTTGATCAACAGATTTACCTCCTTTGTTGAGGTCGACATGTCCGTCGGTTCCCATTGGAGTCTTTGCGGGCTTGACGTCCTTCATCCCAAACCGCTTGATCAAATCTTGCGTGTACTTCGTTTGGGAGATGAAGGTGTCGTCCTTGAGTTGCTTCACTTGGAACCCAAGGAAGTATTTTAATTCGCCCATCATCGACATCTCAAATTTTTGAGTCATCACCCTGCTAAACTCTTCACAAGACTTTTGGTTAGTAGAACCAAATATTATGTCATCGACATAAATTTGGCATACAAATAAGTCACCATCACAAGTCTTAGTGAATAAAGTTGGATTGGCTTTCCCAACCTTGAAAGCATTATCAATTAGAAAGTCTCTAAGGCATTCATACCATGCTCTTGGGGCTTGCTTAAGTCCATAGAGCGCCTTAGAGAGCTTACACACGTGGTCGGGGTACCGTTCATCCTCAAAGCCAGGGGGTTGCTCTACGTACACCTCCTCCTTGATTGGCCCGTTGAGGAAAGCGCTCTTCACATCCATTTGGAACAACCTGAAAGAATGGTGAGTGGCATAGGCTAACAAAATACGAATAGACTCTAGCCTAGCCACAGGAGCAAAAGTCTCCTCAAAGTCCAAACCTGCGACTTGGGCATAACCTTTTGCCACAAGTCGAGCCTTGTTCCTTGTCACCACACCGTGCTCGTCTTGCTTGTTGCGGAACACCCACTTGGTTCCCACAACGTTTTGCTTTGGACATGGCACCAGGGTCCAAACTTCATTACGCTTGAAGTTATTTAGCTCTTCCTGCATGGCCAACACCCAGTCCGGATCTAGCAAGGCCTATTCTACCCTGAAAGGCTCAATAGAAGAGACAAAAGAGTAATGCTTACAGAAATTAGCTAATCTAGAGCGAGTAGTTACTCCCTTGCTTATATCACCCAATATCTGGTCGATGGGATGATTCCTTTGAATCGTTGCTCGGACTTGAGTTGGAGGGGCCTGTGGTGCTTCTTCCTCCATAACATGATCATCTTGTGCTCCCCCTTGATCAAACGCCTCTTCTTGATGAACCTGTTCATCATCTTGAGTTGGGGGATGCACCATTGTTGAGGAAGAAGGTTGATCTTGCTCTTTGTGTTCCTGTGGTCGCACATCTCCAATCGCCATGGTGCGTATTGCGGCCGTTGGAACATCTTCTTCATCTACATCATCAAGATCAACTTGCTCTCTTGGAGAGCCATTACTCTCATCAAATACAACGTCGCTAGAGACTTCAACCAAACCCGATGATTTGTTGAAGACTCTATACGCCTTTGTATTTCAGTCATAACCTAACAAAAACCCTTCTACAGCTTTGGGAGCAAATTTGGAATTCCTACCTCTCTTCACTAGAATGTAACATTTACTCTCGAATACACAAAAATATGAAATGTTGGGTTTGTTACCAGTTAGGAGTTCGTACGACGTCTTCTTGAGGAGGCGATGAAGGTAGACCCAGTTTATGGCGTGGCAAGCTGTGTTCACAGCTTCCGTCCAAAACCGTTCGGGCGTCTTGAATTCACCAAGCATCACCCTCGCCATGTCTAAGAGCGTCATGTTCTTCCTCTCTACCACACCATTTTGTTGTGGTGTGTAGGGAGCAGAGAACTCGTGCTTGACTCCTTCCTCCTCAAGGTACTCCTCCACTTGAAGATTCTTGAACTTGGACCCGTTGTCGCTCCTTATCTTTTTCACCTTGAGCTCAAATTCATTTTGAGCTCTCCTTAGGAAGCGCTTTAGGGTTCCTTGGGTTTCTGTTTTATCCTGCAAAAAGAATACCCAAGTGAAGCGGGAAAAATCATCAACAATAACAAGACCATACTTACTTCCCCCGATGCTGAGGTAGGCGACAGGTACGAAGAGATCCATATGAAGTAGCTCCAAAGGTCTTGATGTGGTCATCACATTTTTGCTATGATGAGTACTTCCCACCTGTTTACCTGCTTGACAGGCTGCGCAAGGTCTATCTTTTTCGAAAGATACATTGGTTAGACCTAACACATGTTTCCCCTTTAGAAGTTTATGAAGGTTCTTCATCCCAACATGTGCTAGACGGCGATGCCACAGCCAGCCCATGCTAGTCTTAGCAATTAAGCATGCATCTAGACCGGCCTCCTCCTTCGAAAAATCAACTAAATAGAGTTTGTCATCTAGTACACCCTTAAAAGCTAATGAACCATCACACCTTCTAAAAATGGACACATCTACATTGGTAAATAAGCAATTGTAACCTATATTACAAAGTTGACTAACGGACAACAAGTTATACCCGAGCGATTCAACTAAGAACACATTAGATATGGAATGCTCGGATGAAATAGCAATCTTTCCTAGTCCTTTAACCTTGCCTTGATTCCCGTCTCCAAAGATGATCGAATCTTGGGAATCTTTGTTTTTGACGTAGGAGGTGAACATCTTCTCCCCCGTCATATGGTTTGCGCATCCGCTGTCGATAATCCAGCTTGAGCCCCCGGATGCATAAACCTGCAAGGCAAATTAGGCTTGGGTTTTAAGTACCCAACTCTTGTTGGGTCCTACAAGGTTAGTAACAATTGTCTTAGGGACCCAAATGCAAGTCTTGTCTCCCTTGCATTTGGCCCCCACCTTTTTAGCAATCACTTTTTCATTTTTGCATGAGAGAACAAATTTAGCATTGCAAGCATGAAAGATAGTGGTAGATCCATTACACACTTTCCTAGGAGCATGAGACACAAAGTTTCTCCTAGGCTTACCATTAAAATTGGAACTTGAAGCAATCATGGCATGTGAGTCAAAAGCATTATAACTCCTATTATAATGAAAATTCCTAGAATATTTTCTATCATGGTACATGAAAGCATGATTCTTTTGACTACTATTAGCCATGGGGGCCTTCCCTTTCTCCTTGTTGGGAATGGGAGCCCTTTGACTTGTTAAGTTCTTGGCTTCCCTTCGAAAACCAAGCCCATCCTTAATTGAGGGGTGTCTACCAATAGTGTAGGCATCCCTTGCAAATTTTAGTTTATCAAAATCACTTTTGCAAGTCTTAAGTTAAGCATTAAGACTTGTTACTTCATCATTTAATTTAGAAATAGAAATTAAATGTTCATCACAAGCATCAACATTAAAATCCTTGCATCTATTGCAAATTACAACATGCTCTACATAAGGACTAGATTGATTTACTACTTCTAGCTTAGCACTTAAATCATCATTCAATGTCTTCAAGCTAGAAATAGATTCATTGCACTTAGATAACTCAGAAGAAAGTAATTCATTCCTTTTAATTTCTAAGGCAAGAGACTTTTGAGCACTAATGAATTTGTCATGTTCCTCATACAAAATTTCCTCTTGCCTCTCTAGCAATCTATCTTTTTCATTCAATGCATCAATCAACTCATTAATCTTTTCTATTTTACCTCTATCTAATCCTTTGAACAAGCTAGTGTAGTCTACTTCATCATCACTAGAATCCTCATCACTAGAAGTAGAGTACATAGGAGTTTCTCGAGCGTTTACCTTCTTTTCCTTTGCCATTAGGCAAGTATGGCGCTCGTTGGGGAAGAGCGACGATTTGTTGAAGGCCGAGGCGGCGAGTCCTTCGTCGTCGGAGTCAGACGAAGAACAATCCGAGTCCCACTCTTTGCCAAGGTGCGCCTCGCCCTTCGCCTTCTTGTAGACCTTCTTTTTCTCCTTCTTCTCATGTCTTTCGTCTCCCTGGTCATTCTCATTATCGGGACTGAAAGCATCTAGGCCCCTGGTTGGTTTTAGTGATTAATGACAACGTAATGTTATATGGGACTAACGTGTGTTTTGCAGAGACAAATGGTAAGTTAGGTCGCATTACAGGTAGAAGTACTACAACGGTGAAAACAATCCCGGAGATAAGAACTCGAAGCGACGGCTAAAAGGACGAAACAAAAGGTGAAGGACTACAGAGTCCGAGTGTCAAGGAGATGTGGACACTCGTGATTGAGTTAGGTCTTTTATTCTCTTTTAGCCATACTATAAAGAGGGGTTGTCGATGAGTAGTTTGACCAAGAGAGTTCTAGTGTAGTGGTGGTGCACAATCACACTCACATACAGTGCTAGGTGTCACTCTAGAACTCACTCACAAGTTAGAACGAAAACCGATTTGAAAATCAGCTGAAAAACAAGAGGTAGGGTTTCTGGCCTTAGGGCACCAGAGTGTCCGGTGTGCACCGGACTGTCCGGTGCACCATCTGCCAAGTGGGCCAGGCTGGCCCAGGGGAAGGCCTCCCTGGGCAGCAAAACCCGAGCGCACCTGTTTCAGAAGTGAATTATAGTGGCACACCGGACAGTGCACCGGACAGTGACTGTTCACTGTCCAGTGTGCCATGAGTCCAACGGCTAATTGTAAGAACTAGCCGTTGGAAACGACCGTTGGCGCACCGGTGGCGCACCGGACTGTCCGGTGCGCCGGTGCGCAGTAAAATGCCTGTAACGGCTAGTTGGTGGGTGAGGGCTATTTATACCCCCTCCACCCACCATATTCAATGTCTTGCACCCCACATTTATTCCAGCACATTGCTAGAGCATTGCAAGCACCAAAAGCCTAGTGAGGAGATTAGAGAATCTTAATCCCGCATTTGTTCCTCATTAGCGCTAGCGAGAGCCACCTAGAGCACACACCACTTGCATTAGGCTTCTCTTGGTCAAGCGAAAGTCTACGGCTTGTTACTCTTGGTGATCGGAATCACCTAGACGGCTTGGTGGCGTTGGGAGCTCGGTGATCACCGTGAAGATCTTGTTGGTGACCCGACTCAAGTTTGTAAGCGGTCTCGAGGGATCCACCGTGCCGGAGTGGCAAAGGATCATCTCGTAATGAGCACTTGGTTCTTGCGAGGACCAAGGGGGAGCGATACCCTTGCGCGGGTGCTCCAACGAGGACTAGTGGAGAGTGCCGACTCTTCGATACCTCGGGAAAAATTGGAGGAGTCTTCTAAACCTTGCTTTACATTCCACACTTAATTCAAGCACTTTACATTGTGTATTTGTTTAGCAAGTATTTGAAGTATTGTCTTAGCATTATTGTATTTCTAGTTTATCATCTTAGTGTTAGTTGTTGGGGTGAAGTTGGGCTCTTGCTTAGCTCTTGCTTAGCTTTTAATTACTGTTGATTTTTAGAAAAGCCCAATTCGCCCCCCCCCCTCTTGGGCATCGTGATCCTTTCAATTGGTATCAAAGGCTTGTTGCTCTTAGATTAGCTTAACCGCTAAGAGTTACGATGTCCGGTGAGGATGGACCTCCTCCCGTTTTTGATGGTGACAATTTTCCTTATTGGAAAATTCGTATGGAAGCGTATTTAGAGGCTATAGACATTGGTGTATATAAAGCCACCACACAAGGATTCCCCGAACCTAGAGATCGCACAAATCTTGTAGGTGATGAGTTTAATTATGAAAAATGGAATGCCAAGGCCAAAAACACCCTTTTTAGAGGCCTTTACAAAGATGTGTCCAATAGAGTAAGAAATCATAAAAATGCTCATGATTTGTGGATGGATATTTGTGCTCTACATGAAGGAACTAGAAGTGAGCGTG
Organism: Zea mays; assembly: GCF_902167145.1. Classification (NCBI taxonomy): domain Eukaryota; kingdom Viridiplantae; phylum Streptophyta; class Magnoliopsida; order Poales; family Poaceae; genus Zea; species Zea mays. Next base: position 202,994,635 of record NC_050098.1, read on the forward strand.
AGGAGAGATATCACATTGCTATGAGAAAGTTAAATTCTTTTGAAATGCTTGCTAATGAAAATGCCAATGCTATGTACTCACGTATCAATATTCTTGTAGAGGAAGTAAATGGATTGGGGCTTACTCAAATCTCACAACCGGATGTTGTGAGGAAGATTCTCAGTGTCCTCCCAATAGACAAATATGGACACATTGTCACTGTGCTACATCAAATGGATCTTTCAGTTACCACACCTACACAGATTTTGGGAAAGATCAATGCTCATGAGATGTACATGCACATCAACGACAAAGATGAGTCATCTTCCAAAATAAAGGATTTGGCTCTCAAAGCAAATCAAGAAAGAAAAGGAAAAGCAAAAATAAAAGTTGAGGAAGAATCCTCAAGTGATGATGACCTTGATGCTAACATTGCCTTGATGGTAAGGAAGACCACCAAGATGTTGAAGAAGCTCAACAGAGAAGGCATCAAGTTTGATTCAAGAAAGAAGAAATTCTTTTCCAACAAAAGAAAGCCCATTTCTGAGATGGATTGCTACAACTGTGGAGAGCTCGGTCATCTTGCTCATCAATGTAACAAGCCCAAGAAGAACAAGTTCAAGGGCAAGAAAGAAGATGACAGCGATGATGAAAAGAAGGAAAATAAATTCTTCAAGAGGAAGGATGGGAAGCAAAAGAGGTTCCACAAGAAGAAAAATGGAAAGGCATATATTGTTGGTGACTGGCTCACTGACATTGAGTCATCAAGTGGATCTTCTTCAAGTGAAGAAGAGAATGATGAAAAAGTTGCTGCCATCGCCGGGGACTTCTCTTCACCACCACCATCGCCATCATCGACTTCTCACCTATGCCTCATGGCTAGAGGTGAACGGAAGGTACAAAATGATATTGATATTACTGATGATAGTGATAGTGATAATGATGAGGAATTTGCTTCACCTTCATATGATGAGCTAGCTGACTTGCTTAAAGAATATAGTCAAATCATTAGAAAGTCCAAAGCTAAATGTGATAGGTTGAAAAATGAAAATGAATCTTCAAATGCCAAATATGACATAGTTATGAAAGCTAGTGATGAAATGAAAGAAGAAAACAAAACTATGTCATCAACTGTAAATGAACTCACAACCTCCCTAAAAGATGCTAAGGATAAATGTGACAAATTAAATGAAACTAATAGGGAGTTGCAAGATAGACTAGTAAAAATCAAGGAAGACTATACTCAGATTAAATTTGATCATGATAATCTTCTTGTTGAAAATGAACTTTTATCTTGCAAAACACATGAGGCTATTAACCCTGTTGTTAAGATTGATGTAGCAACCTCATGTGATGATTTGAGTCAAGGAGAGCAAACTAGTCTACATGCTGAATTGACTGAAAAAGTTGAAGTCTTGACTTTAGACAACCAAAAATTGAAGAGATACTTGACTGATGCAACTACTAGAGGAAAGGTTGCTATTGAGACCAATGATTTCAACAATGAGTTGGCAGTGGATAATGAAAGGCTTAAAAATGAGGTCAAGAAACTTAAGAATGAAAATGAACATCTTGCAACAAGTGTGCAAAAGTTCAACAAAGGCCAATACCTCCAAAATGAGTTGCTTATGAACACTGTCATGAAAAACAACAAGAGTGGTATTGGATACAATGCTTTTGTGCAAAAGAAAGCTACTACTCAATACAAGCCTAAGCAGACTCACAAACCTATCAAATGCTTTGAGTGTGGAAATGAAGGTCATTTTGCCCACAACTGCAAAGCCAAACCACCAACTCCCTTGCCTAAGCACTCAAGACTATTTGCTTTCAATGCTCATTATGTTCTAAGAAAGGTTGCAAATGGAAAGGTCAAAGTTACATTCCTAGGTCCACCAAACAAGAGTAGACCTAGACAAATCTGGGTTGCAAAGTCCTTGGTTGAGAGAGTCACTGGTCCTATGCAATATAGGGCCCTCAAAACTCAAGCTTGATTTGTCTATGGATGTAGGTGAACTACAAGACCGGTGGGACCCATTGGGTTATTGACAGTGGATGCACACAACATATGATAGGCAACCCACGGATGTTCACCTCACTTGATGAGAATGTTGATGGACAAGATAAAATCACATTTGGAGACAATTCAAAAGGGAAAGTGCAAGGACTTGGCAAGGTGGCAATTTCAAATGATTTATCAATATCAAATGTTCTTTTGGTTGCACCTTTGAGCTTCAATTTATTATCAGTGGGTCAACTATGTGATCTTGGACTTCAATGCTTATTCACTCCAACAGAGGTTATTGTATCAAAGATGGATGATGAATCAATGGTGTTCAAAGGATTTAGATACAACAATCTCTTCTTAGTGGATTTCACTTCAGAAGATGCAGACTTAAGAACTTGCCTCTTCACCAAAGCATCACTTGGATGGCTTTGGCATAGGAGGCTTGCACATGTTGGGATGAGCACACTCAAGAAGGTATTAAAGAAAGACATGGTTAGAGGATTAAAGGATGTGGTGTTTGAAAAGGACAAGCCATGTAGTGCATGTCAAGCTGGGAAGCAAGTTGCTAATACACATCCTACTAAAGCTTTCATGTCAACATCAAGGCCACTGGAACTACTTCATATGGATTTATTTGGACCAACAAATTATGTAAGTGCCGGTGGCAACCTCTACTGTCTAGTGATTGTTGATGACTTCTCATGATACACTTGGGTGTTCTTTCTCCATGCCAAATCTGAAGTTGCATCTATATTCAAGAAGTTTGCCAAGAAAGCTCAAAATGAATTTGATTGCAAGATCAAGAAGATTAGAAGTGATAATGGCAAAGAATTTGACAACACCAACATTCATGAGTACTGTGATGAAATTGGGATCAAGCATGAAGTATCTGCAACATACACACCTCAACAAAATGGAGTTGTTGAAAGAAAAAACAGGACCTTGATCACATTTGCAAGAACAATGATTGATGAGTATAACACACCGGAGAGGTTTTGGGCCAAAGCTGTCAATACTGCATGTTATGCATCAAACAGGCTATTTCCTCACCGGCTACTTGCGAAGACTCCCTATGAACTGCTAAATGGGAAAAAGCCAGACGTCTCCTTCTTCCGGGTGTTTGGATGCAAATGCTACATCTACAAGAAACGCCATCACCTAGGGAAGTTTCAAAGACGTTGTGATATTGGTTTTCTTTTGGGTTATTCATTAAAGTCCAAAGCATATCGAGTATTCAACCATGCCACTGGCGTGGTAGAAGAAACATATGATGTGGAATTTGATGAGACTAATGGCTCCCAAGGAGCACTTGAAAATCTTGATGATGTAGGTGATGAGCCACTTAGGGAAGCAATGAAGAACATGCCAATTGGAGCTATCAAACCAAAAGAAGATGAAGAAGAGGTGCAAAACATTGACAGGCCTTCTTCATCAAATGTACCACAAGATGATGAAAAAGATGAGAGACATGCAAATGAAGATACATTTGTCTCTCATGAACAAGCAAGGGTACAAGCCAAAGATGTTGATGCTCCAGGATCTTCTTCCCAAGTGGTTGACAGGAGAAACTCATCACTACTTCAAGCTCATCCTCAAAACCAAATCATCGGGAGTCCTTCACAAGGGGTTATTACTCGATCACATAGACATGCTTCGTTTATTGAACATCACTCCTTTATTTCTTGTGTTGAGCCTACTTGTATAGATGAGGCGCTACAGGATCTGGACTGGGTGAATGCCATGCATGAAGAACTTAACAACTTCACCCGTAACGAAGTTTGGACCCTGGAGAAGCCCCCACAAGATGCAAGAATCATTGGAACAAAGTGGCTGTTCAGATTCAAACAAGATGATCGAGGTGTGATTGTAAGGAACAAGGCAAGACTTGTTGCAAAGGGGTTCTCTCAAGTTGAAGGCTTAGATTTTGGAGAGACCTTTGCACCGGTTGCTCGACTGGAAGCCATCCGTATCCTACTTGCATATGCATCATGCTATGATATAAAACTTTATCAAATGGATGTAAAAAGTGCATTTTTAAATGGCTTCATAAGTGAACTTGTATATGTTGAGAAACCACCTGGATTCGAAGACCCTAGATATCCTAACCATGCTTACAGGTTGTCCAAGGCGCTATATGGGCTAAAGCAAGCTCCAAGGGCTTGGTATGAGCGCCTTCGCGACTTTCTCATCGAAAAGGGCTTCAAGATCGGGACCGTCGACACAACTCTATTCACAAAGAAACATAACGGTGATATTTTTATTTGTCAAGTATATGTTGATGATATAATCTTTGGCTCGACAAATGACTATCATTGCAAGGAATTTGGTGAGTTGATGTCGAAGGAGTTCGAGATGTCAATGATTGGTGAGCTAACGTACTTCCTCGACTTTCAAGTCAAGCAAATGAAAGATGGTAACTTTCTCTCACAAGAGAAGTATACCAAAGACTTGTTGAAAAGGTTCAACATGGAGAAGTGCAAACCAATCAAGACCCCCATGCCAACAAATGGACATCTCGACTTAGATGAGGGAGGTAACCCGGTTAATCAAACTCTCTACCATTCAATGATTGGTAGTTTATTGTACCTTACCGCATCTAGGCCCGATATTATGTTTAGTGTCTGCATGTGTGCTAGATTTCAATCTAATCCTAAGAAAGCTCATCTTCGCGCTGTTAAGAGAATTCTTAGGTATCTCAGGCACACCACAAGCGTTGGTCTGTGGTATCCCAAAGGAGCTACTTTTGATCTAATTGGCTATTCCGATTCGGACTATGCCGGTTGCAAAATTGATAGGAAAAGTACTTCTGGGGGATGCCATCTGCTTGGTAGATCACTAGTTTCATGGACATCCAAAAAGAAAAATAGTGTTGCCTTGTCAACTGCCGAAGCGGAATACATTGCCGCAGGTGCTTGTTGCACACAAATTTTGTATATGAAACAAACTCTTCTAGACTATGGCGTAGTTCTAGAAAAGGTACCTTTATTGTGTGATAATGAGAGTGCTGTTAAAATTGCTAATAATCATGTACAACACTCTCGCACCAAGCACATTGATATCCGTCATCACTTCCTTAGAGATCATGTTGCTAAAGGAGATATCATTTTAGAAGGAGTGAGGTCGGAAGATCAATTAGCGGATATTTTCACTAAGCCTCTTGATAAGACCCGCTTTTGCATGTTGAGGAATGAACTAAATATTCTTGATCTCAGAAACTTTATGTAAGATGTCAAATGGTGTTGTCAAGCTTGCATTGCATGTTTAAAATTCTTGTATTGCATCTAGGGCTTGTCTAACCTAGTTGAGATAACCGCCAACAAAGCGAGTGAAAAAGCTTAACTCGGATCAAACTTGACAAGTCTTAGTTTTAAGCTTTTAGCACTTGAATTCTTACTTTTTATGCAATTATTGGTTCTTGAAATATGCATGAGGTACTGCACTTAGGGGGAGTATTCAAAACTCAAATCACTCATGAAAACCCCTAGTGCAAGGCCAAAATGCAAATTTCACCATTTGCCTATTTTCTCTAAAAATTATCTAGCCTATGGCAAAATATTTTGAAAATTATGAGAAAATATATGAGGGTGCCAATACTTGTCCCAACAAGTGTTATTTTGTGTGATTATAAGTTGGGATTTGGTTTGGTTGGAAATTAAATAGAAAAATTCAAAAATTTCAAATCTTCCCTCTGTCTGGGCTCACCGGACAGTCCGGTGTGCACCGGACACTGAACTGTGCACTGTCCGGTGCACCGGCCGCGCGCGCGTCAGTTCCTCTTTCTCCTGTGCGCTGTCCGGTGGCTCACCGGACAGCTACTGTGCGCTGTCCGGTGCGCACCGGACAGGCACTGTAGACTGTCCGGTGCGCCCATACTCGGTTTTTTAAAAAAAACTTTTCCTCGCCCGAGCCCGAGGCCAGGCTCTGTTTCCTCTCTGGCCACTGTCTCTCTCTGTCTCTGGTGACACTCCCTGCTCTCCTGCGACCCCTCCCTCACCGGCGGCGATCCTCCGGTGAACCAGTGCCCAGTCCTGCCCTCTTCTCTGGTGAGACTTCCCTATCCCTCTCTCTCTTTGTTCTTCCCTGACTGGAGCTCTCACTCAAACATTTCCACCATTTGATTCAAATTCTAATTTCTATCAAATCCCATGAATCCAAGTGCATGATTGAGTCCCTTTATGTTCCTTGAGTACTCCTGCAGGTTTCTAGCTCCTTAGGGAGGGTTTCACAGCCTCAAATAGCCATTTCTCCAAAACCCTAAATCCTCGCACAACACATGCTTGGTGAAATGCCCAAACCAGCTAAAAATGATCCAATTGAACCCAAATTTTTCAGGCACCTTCACAACACATCCAGTAACATATTCACAAGATTTCACGCCCATCTGATATTCCAGGCTTTAATTTCACCAAATTCCCTGTTACGAGTGATCGTTTCCGAGCCGAGTGCCCAAATCTCATTTTCTTCGCCTAAATTCAAACCAAGCACACACTTCACTCATATTCACCCATATAAACCTATTCGTGAAGTATCGGCTCAATTCCATGTCATTTCATGCCTCAATTCGATTTCCAAACCTCCTATGGCACTTTTATCGTTCAAACGCCGTTTTCACGTCGTTTGACCTCTCGATCGTCTTATCTCTCATTTTCTGTGCCATATTTCTCTTTGTATGTATTTATTCACATTTCATATACTTATGACTATGTGACTAATACGTGCTCACCTCTTCTGTCATTTCAGTGACCTTGCCTGTCCGTGAGCTGTCTCCTGTCCTGCCTGGATTTCCACCTGTCCTGTGAGTTTTCCAGGTAGACATCTCCTCCTTTGATATTCTATCGGATATTATCGACCTGTGCTTAGCCTCTCTCTCTCCTTTGCAGTTGTCAGGTCAGGATGCCGCGCATGAAGAATGTGTCGGCGCCAGGGGGAGGCGATGATGAGGATCCTCGTAGCCCCTTCAGGCAGGTCAAGGGCAAGACAGTATACTTGGAGCAGCAGGAAGGCCGCAAGAAGCGGCGTATGGACAGAGCAGCCCGAGCAGCGGCAACAGCAGCAGCAGCCGCTGAGCAGGGCATTCATGGCTCTTATGCTACAGCATTATGGTGTCTTGGTTCCTCCAGTTCAGTCTGCACCACCTTCTCCGCTTTAGGCTGCTGTTGTGCCAGCGATTCAGTCAGGACCCCCTCTTCATTCTGTTGGTCCTTCTTCCTCTCCGCTCCGGCCAGTCACCCTGGCTTTCACATCACCGGTTCTCAGCTCTGTCTGCCCTCAGCCACCAGTGCCACCAGCTTCTGCTGTTACCACTACTGCTGTGATAGTATCTGTGACCACTTCAGTTCTGGCAGCTTCTGCAGCGCGGCCTCAGTCCGAGTCAGTACCAGCTCCAGCTTCTACAGCAGATCCTGGATCCGAGACTGACTCTGACCCCCAGCCGGCGTTCGCTCTGCTGCCTCGACCACGACCGGATGCGCCCCCGCCGCCTCCTCCCGCTTCAGATGTGTAGGTTCGGGTACCCTTTTGGTGTTTGACGCCAAAGGGGGAGAGATATGAGTTGTGAGAGCTAGGGGGAGTTAGAGAGTTAGTAGAGAGTCATTTTGATGTAATATATGTGCTTGCTACTCTCTGTACTAGCTTGGTGTTTTTGGCTCACAAACTCTATATATACTCTCGATGCTTATGATTGACTGTGTGTATTATGTTTTCACCTTATATTTTATCACCTATCTTCTAGTTCTTGATTCATCGATTTAATTTCACTTTTATATGAACAAGAAACTTACGATGTGTATGCGCTCATTCTTATTATTATGGTACACATTCTTTCTGTCAAAGATTACTGAGTATAACTAACCATCTTTTCTTTTGACAGAAATTTCAAAACAAACTACTCTCACAAATCTTGTAGGGTTGTCATCAATCACCAAAAAGGGGGAGATTGAAAGCATCTAGGCCCCTGGTTGGTTTTAGTGATTAATGACAACGTAATGTTATATGTGACTAACGTGTGTTTTGCAGAGACAAATGGTAAGTTAGGTCGCATTACAGGTAGAAGTACTACAACGGTGAAAACAATCCCGGAGATAAGAACTCGAAGCGACGGCTAAAACGACGAAACAAAAGGTGAAGGACTACAGAGTCCGAGTGTCAAGGAGATGTGGACACTCATGACTGAGTTAGGTCTTTTATTCTCTTTTAGCTGTACTATAAAGAGGGGTTGTCGATGAGTAGTTTGACCAAGAGAGTTCTAGTGTAGTGTTGGTGCACAATCACACTCACATACAGTGCTAGGTGTCACTCTAGAACTCACTCACAAGTTAGAACGAAAACCGATTTGAAAATCAGCTGAAAAACAAGAGGTAGGGTTTCTGGCCCTGGGGCACCGGACTGTCCGGTGCACCATCTACCAGGTCGGCCAGGCTGGCCCAGGGGAAGGCCTCCCCGGGCAGCAAAACCCGAGTGCGCCTGTTTCAGAAGTGAATTATAGTGGCGCACCGGACAGTGCACCGGACTGTCCGGTGTGCCATGAGTCCAACGGCTAACTGTCAGAACTAGCCGTTGGAAACGACCGTTGGCGCACCGGTGGCGCACCGTTGGCACACCGGTGTCGCACCGGACTGTCCGGTGCGCCCGTGCGCAGTGAAATGCCTGTAACGGCTAGTTGGTGGGTGAGGGCTATTTATACCCCCTCCACCCACCATATTCAATGTCTTGCACCCCACATTTATTCCAGCACATTGCTAGAGCATTGCAAGCACCAAAAGCCTAGTGAGGAGATTAGAGAATCTTAATCCCGCATTTGTTCCTCATTAGTGCTAGCAAGAGCCACCTAGAGCACACACCACTTGCATTAGGCTTCTCTTGGTCAAGCGAAAGTCTATGGCTTGTTACTCTTGGTGATCGGCATCACCTAGATGGCTTGGTGGCGTTGGGAGCTCGGTGATCACCGTGAAGATCTTGTTGGTGACCCGACTCAAGTTTGTAAGCGGTCTCGAGGGATCCACCGCGCCGGAGTGGCAAAGGATCATCTCGTAGTGAGCACTTGGTTCTTGCGAGGACCAAGGGGGAGCGATACCCTTGCGCGGGTGCTCCAACGAGGACTAGTGGAGAGTGCCGACTCTTCGATACCTCGAGAAAAATTGGAGGAGTCTTCTAAACCTTGCTTTACATTCCGCACTTAATTCAAGCACTTTACATTTTGTATTTGTTTAGCAAGTATTTGAAGTATTGTCTTAGCATTATTGTATTTCTAGTTTATCATCTTAGTGCTAGTTGTTGGGGTGAAGTTGGGCTCTTGCTTAGCTCTTGCTTAGCTTTTAATTAGTGTTGATTTTTAGAAAAGCCCAATTCACCCCCCCCCCCCTCTTGGGCATCGTGATCCTTTCAGGGACATTGAGCAATAAAATGACCTTGCTTACCGCACTTGAAGCATGAACGCTTTCCCTTTGCCTTGTTCTTGTTTGGGTACTCCTTGCGTCCTCTTAGTGCGGTCTTGAAGCACTTGATAATGAGGGCCATTTCATCCTCGTTTAGCCCGACCGCCTCAACTTGCACCACCTTGCTAGGTAGCGCCTCCCTACTACTTGTTGCTTTGAGAGCAATCTTTTGAGGTTCGTAGATGGGCATTGGGCCATTCAATGCCTCATCAACGTATCTTGCTTCCTTGATCATCATACACCCGCTTACGAACTTTTCGAGTATTTCCTCGGGCGTCATCTTGGTGTACCTAGGATTTTCACGAATAGAGTTCACAAGATGAGGATCAAGTACGGTGAAGGACCTGAGCATTAGTCGGACGACGTCGTGGTCCGTCCATCTCGTGCTCCCATAGCTCCTTATCTTGTTGACCAGGGTCTTGAGCCTATTGTACGTTTGAGTTGGCTCCTCCCCCTGATCATCACGAACCTTCCTAGTTTGCCTTCCACCAACTCCATCTTGGTGACCATGGTGGCATCGTTCCCCTCATGCGAGATCTTGAGGGTGTCCCAAATTTGCTTGGCGTTATCCAAGCCGCTCACCTTATGGTAATCTTCCCTGCACAAGGATGCTAATAGAACAGTGGTAGCTTGTGCATTTTTGTGAATTTGTTCATTGATAAACATGGGATTATCCGTACTATCAAATTGCATTCCATTTTCCACTATCTCCCATATACTTGGATGAAGAGAGAACAAATGGCTACGCATTTTGTGACTCCAAAATCCGTAGTCCTCTCCATCAAAGTGTGGAGGTTTACCAAGAGGAATGGAAAGCAAATGAGCATTGGAATTATGCGGAATACGAGAGTAATCAAAAGAAAAGTTTGAGTTGACCGTTTTCTTTTTCTCGTCGTCGTCGTCTCTTTGGGAAGAAGAAGACTCGTCGCTGTCGTAGTAGACTATCTTCTTGATGCACCTCTTCTTCTTCCCGTCTTTCTTCTTGTGACTCGAGCCAGAGTCAGTGGGCTTATCGTCTCTTGGCTCGTTGAAGGTGGACTCCTTCTCCTTATCGTTGACCACCATCCCCTTTCCCTTAGGATCCATCTCTTCGGGCGATTAGTTCCTTGAGTGAAGAGAACGGCTCTGATACCAATTGAGAGCACCTAGATGGGGGGTGAATAGGTGATCCTGTAAAAATTTAGAAACTTAAAGCCACAAAACTTGATTAAGTGTTAGCACAATGAAATCAAGTGGCTAAGGACCGAGCTCTTGTGAAACACAATAGTCACAATGAGAACAAGCACAAGAGACACAATGATTTATCCCATGGTTTGGCCAAGTATAACACTTGCCTACTCCACGTTGTGGCGTCCTAATGGACGAGAGTTGCACTCAACTCCTCTCAAGTGATCCAATGATCAACTTGAATACCACGGTGTTCTCCTTTCTTTACTCTTTCCCGTTTGCGAGGAATCTCCACAGCTTGGAGTCTCTCGCCCTTACAATAAGGATCAAAGTGAAAGCACTAGAGTAAGGGAGGGAAGCAACACACACAAATCCGCAACAATACACACACAGCCAAGACTTGAGCTCAAATGAATAGCACAAAGTTCACCACTAGAACGGAGCTCAAATCACTAAGAGAATCAATCGAGTGTGCGAAGACAGAGTGTGAATGATTAAGAATGCTCAAAATATGCTTGGGTTACTCCTCCATGCGCCTAGGGGTCCCTTTTATAGCCCCAAGGCAGCTAGGAGTCGTTGAAGGCATTCTGGGAAGGCAATTCTTGCCTTCTGTCGGGTGGCGCACCGGACAGTCCGGTGCCCCACCGGACATCCACTGTTCATTGTCCAGTGCGGATCTCCTTCCTAAAATGGCGCATCCGACCGTTGCAGAATTTGAGCCGTTGGCGCACCGGACAGTCCGGTGCACACCGGACAGTCCGGTGCCCCATTCCAACCGTTGGCGCGCCCACGTGTCACGCGCGGATTGCACGGCCGACCGTTGGCGCAGTCGACCATTGGCTCACCGGACAGTCCGGTGAATTATAGTCGTACGTCGTTGAACGCTTCCCGAGAGCGACGACTTCGTCGTGGATGGCTCACCGGACAGTTCGATGCACCGCCGGACAGTCCGGTGATTTATAGTCGTACACCGCCGTTGAGTCCCAAGAGCGGACTGTTCACCGAGACTGGTCCTGGCGCACTGGACACTGTCCGGTGCATTCAGACCGAGCAGTAGTTGGCTGTACACAGCCAACTCTTTTCCAAAGTGATTTCTCCTGTTTCTAGCACTTAGACACAATACATTAGTCTTCAAAACAATGTACTAAGTCTAGAAACATACCTTGTACCTTGATTTGCACTTCTTGAGTCTTTGGCACAATTTAACACTTAAACCATTTGTGTTGTGCACTTAATCACCAAAATACTTAGAAATGGCCGAAGGGCACATTTCCCTTTCAAGCATTTCTCAGTCACGGCGCTGTTATCCCCTTTCTGCCGTCAGCCCAGCCACGTCTCCCCCGTTTCCCGGTTTCCAAAACCATCTTCGCTCAATCAACAGAGAGAAACCCGCGCGAATAGGAAGGAATCCCCAGCGGCCGAGGCGACTTGCCAGGCGATTTCCGCCGCTCCAATCCAGCTGCGCTCCTTCAATCTCCGAACATTGGAGCCCGATTCAAGAGCCATTGCTTTCCCGAGAAGTTCCAGGTAATCCATCCAACTTGAAATACATCGAGTTTTCCGTCGATTTTTGAAGCATTTTTTTGTTGATTAAAGTTTTTTTATTGTAACCCTTAGTTTTTAGTTGTGTGTGATTTGTATCCGATTATACATTTCTCTAATCGGCTCATTGCATCGCTCATTGCATCTCTCTTTGGTTCAGGAGCCCCGATCTTAGAGCATCTGCATTTCTTCTAGATCCGTTGTATCGCTCGGCATTCAAAGACCTAGACAAAGGCTGTGGATCAGGTATTTATTCATGAGTTTGCAGAGAGTAACTTTACACAATATTAGTAACACGTATATGCTTATTGGTATTGATATATATGCACATCGTCAATACTGTTTATGCACATTTGTACAGATGTTTATGAACATTGGTCAAGATATTATGCATAACTGCATTGTTCTATCTACTTGAATCATTAGTTTACACACCTGTTTTATTATATATAAATACATACAGATACTATTATTTATGCAATAGTTATTTAAATATTCATGTTTGCATATCAGCTAAATGTGTATATTATTATGAACTAGTTATTAAAATATGTTGTATAGTTAGTTGATGCAAAATAGGCACTTATTTTATCATGCACCAGTTACAATTATATGAAATATTAAATTAATCTTTATGTTTGTATATAACCATGGTTCATAAAATGTTGTCATATAAATGAAAAAGGTAGTTTAAGTTATGTAACTCCATTTAGTATTATGTAGTATGCATTGTAGATAGTTATAGTCAAAATTTGATTTTTTGGCATATATTCATGCATAAATCATTGTATTTAAAAACAATTTTTTCAACAGATATATTCAGTGTTTAACCATGAGATATGTTGATCGCCTTCCGACTAATGCAAAAAGACTAACCAATGAGTCAAGTCAGGAGGTTTTTTCCGTTGACATTTCCAGACGAACTCGATCTAGCAGCTCAGCACATCAAGCTGATAATCCACATAACCAGCAGCATAATGATCCACAACCAGCACCAGTTCATCGTGTTCGCAGAAAGGCACTAGCTTATCGTGTAAAAATAAATCCTCCTTCGGCTCCATCCACATTGTCCGATGATGATTTTATGGATGCTCCATCTTTGAAGCGCCAATTCAGATCAGCCTCACCTTCCCCTTCAGAAAAAAATCGTGCAAAGAAGATAAAAGTCCCTTCCCCACAAGTTTCGATTGTGACAAGCAGTTCAAAGTTTGATATAGATGTCAAGTCAAATATCATTACAAAAACAAGCTCTCTTAAACAGAAGACACCTAGAAAATCCCAGGTACTATGTATATATTTCTATTTATTTATGTGTTAATTTTGGTGCACAATCAATTTTGTATTTCCCCCACGTTACATTTATATATATTATTATTTTTGGTATGTTGTTTATTTTTGTTAGTGTTTTAGACTCTAGTTATTTCCAAGCATCTAATAAATATCACTTGTATGTATATATAGTATCCTTAGTTATATAACAATATATATACATTGTGTATTAATGCATATTCATTTATGCTTTCAGAAATTGAATATCTGTTGCATTACTTATGATGTTATTGTCTTAACTTGGAAAATGAGCGATCGACAGCGGGATGCAGTCGCTAGGTTGGGATTTTCCAGTATATTTGATTTGCGAACTGATGCCTTAGAGAGCAGATCTCTCATCAGGTGGTTGATGGATAAGTTGGATCCACATGACATGACAATACGCCCAGGGGCTGACAAGGAACTAAAGATAACAAAAGAGACGGTTCGTCTTATTTTGGGATTGCCAAGTGCTGGGGGGCAGGAAGTTTACTGATTGGTATGGTGAAGTGGATGCTGCTGCAAAACTGAGACGTGATCTCAAAATTTGTAAAGAATAGTTTGATGTTGTCAAGCTTCAGGACAAGATAGTGCTTGGCAATGATGATGAGTTATCAATCAGATGCTTTTTCTGATTTTATTCAATCGACTTCTTTTTCCATCTGCTTCATGGGGCATTACGAACAATGAGGTACTAATGACTTCAAACATGGCCCGGATGGCTGATATTGACTGGTGTCAACTAGTTTATACTGAATTGTGTGATGCTGATAGTCGTTGGCACAAAAGGAACAAAACAAACATTACAACAACAATATATGGATGTTCACTCATTGTTCTAGTAAGTAATTCTTTGTTTACCAAGCATATATATGATATGCAAATATTTGTTTTGTACTAATTATATATTTTTTTGCATTCTTTTTTGTTCAGATTTACTATCTTGATCACTTACATCACCCTGCATCACCTGATAACAAATATGGTACTCCCCGCATTAAGTTTTTTGATAATGAGACCATAAGAGATTTGGCTAGGGGTGACAGATGTCCCCCCCCCCCGTAAAACTAGTGAACCATTTGGTCATGCAGAGGTTAGACATAAACATTTTTTGTCCTGTTATGCAGATGTTACAATTCCAATAACTGCTAACAGTTGTAACTTGGCTTTATACAGTTTCATAGCCGTTCAGAAACATGTTATGTCATTGCACCAGAACGGCTCCTTTCAGACGTTTTCAATATATATGTGCCACGTATCAAGCATTTGATTGACAACAAGCTGAAATGTTTGCCCTCCCAGCATCGACCAATGTTTGAATCAATGTTTGATGCTCATGACAAGGAGGTGGATAAGTACTGTGATTCTCTTCAGCTGAGCCATCAGATGGTTGTTCTAAGCAGATTGAACTATCTGAGACCTTTGGTGAAATGATCGATGAAGTTCTAAGGGCTGCAACGCAGCGCGATACACAGTAAGAAGGTATTAATATTTATGTTTATTTTTTAAAAAATTAATCAAGCTCACGGATAATTAAAACTAAAATTATATTTAGATATACGATTTCAAATACTTTATTTTATGCAACATAGTATATATTACTTATGCATTAATTTATACTAATACATCATCAACCCCTTTCAGTTAATTTTAATTTGAAAACTCTCATTTATTTTATGCATCCCGATAGTATATTGATGTAGTTTGTGCTAATATGTATGTTTAACCATTTTTTTATTACTCTACATTTATATTTCTGGTACATTTCAGCAACAACTAATTTATTATTATATTGTCCAAATGTAGATATCCCACCCACTACCTCGATGCCTCCAACAAATGCTCCAGTATCCACTCCACCTGTTCGAACCCCTGATAATCAGCAACACGATCAGGAAATACATGTTCCTACTGATGATATCAAAGTACCAGAACAGGTAAGTTTTTTCATACAAACTTTATATATAAATCATATATTAAATATAGCATACAAGTTATCTTTTACTCCAATTTTATATGTTTCCATTACAGATTGTCAGTGGAAACGTTTGTGAAAAAGATTCAGTTATGGATGTCCCAATATTTGACAAGACTCCAAAATCAAATGTTTGTTTTACTTTATTCACAATTATTATACTTTCAATTACAATTTATGATAGTAACAATAATATATATGCATGTTTTTATTTATTTTATTCACTAGGCTCCCACAACCGACAAGCGTGTTGTTTCTGAATTAACACCACCCATAAATATTGTCAGTATTTATTCCTTCATCATATTATGTTAATATTAGTTATAACCTATGTTTGATTACGTATATATTAATAATTTTATTGTTTTTTAGGAAGGACAAAATACTGTTAAACATGATACTCCCGTATCTGGTGCACCACAGTTTGACAAAACCCCATTGACAGAAGTTAGTCATGTCGTGTCATCTTCTTATATTTTTTTATATATGTACACTACAATACATAATTATTTATGCCATTGATTACTAACAAATATATATTTTAGGCAACTACTGAACTTGTTGCAAGGGATATTTCCTCTAAATCTGCAGTTGCTGAACCTCCCCACGTATCACGTGAAGAATGTGCTCGCCAACTATTTAAGTTCATTTGTTCAGGACAACTAGATCCGAGCATGTATGTATTCGTTATTCAAACTTCAATTAAGTAAAATTAGATGATTTGTAATTAAAATTTCATTTTTTACAGGTCTATCATTGATTTTGGAGGATATGGAGGTTTTGTCCTGGATGTTGTCCAATCGTTTGGCCCTAATAAATGCCTTCAGAACCTTTTCATGCAGGGATTTATCGATTGTATTCGTGATGATGATTTATTATTGTCGGGGACCATAATTAGGGGTACCCTCAAGGCTCCTAATTCTCAGCTGGTAACCCCCATCAGCATAAAGCTGCAAAGGCCTGATGGGTGCGATTAAGTCGGGGATCAGTCCATACGAGGGACTCGATCACGCCTCGCCCGAGCCTGGCGTCGGACAAGGGCAGCCGACCCCGGAGGATTTCCGTCTCGCCCGAGGCCCCCCTCCAGCGGCAAACGTGTTCCCGGCTCGCCCGAGGCCCTGTCTTCGCCAAAAAGCAACCCTGACCAAATCGCCGCACCGACCGACCAAGTCGCAGGAGCATTTAATGCAAAGGTGGCCTGACACCTTTATCCTGACGCGCGCCCCCAGCCGACAGAGCCGAAGTGACCGCCGTCACTTCACCGCTCCACTGACCGGCCTGGCAGAAAGACAGCACCGCCCGCGCCGCTCCGACTGCGGTGCCACTTGACAGAGTGAGGCTGACAGGCAGTCAGGCCCGGCCGCAGGCACCGTAGGAAACTCCGCTCCGCCCAACCCAGGGCTCGGACTCGGGCTAAGCCCCGGAAGACGGCGAACTCCGCTCCGCCCGACCCAGGGCTCGGACTCGGGCTAAGCCCCGGAAGACGGCGAACTCCGCTCCGCCCGACCCAGGGCTCGGACTCGGGCTAAGCCCCGGAAGACGGCGAATTCCGCTCCGCCCGACCCAGGGCTCGGACTCGGGCTAAGCCCCGGAAGACGGCGAACTCCGCTCCGCCCGACCCAGGGCTCGGACTCGGGCTAAGCCCCGGAAGACGGCGAACTCCGCTCCGCCCGACCTAGGGCTCGGACTCGGGCTCGGCCCCAGAAGACGACGAACTCTGCTTCGCCCGACCCCAGGGCTCGGACTCTGCCCCGGCCTCAGCCGGCGGTCTCCGCCTCGCCCGAACCAGGGGCTCGGACTCGACCTCGGCCACGGAAGACAGACTCGACCTCGGCTTCGGAGGAGCTTCCACGTCGCCCAACCTAGGGCGCAGACCAGCCACGTCAACAGGAGGCGCCATCATCACCCTACCCCGAGCTGACTCGGGCCACGAGGAACAAGACCGGCGTCCCATCTGGCTCGCTCCGCCAGATAGGCAATGATGGCGCCCCGCATACTCTGTGACGACGGCGGCTCTCAGCCCCCTTACGGAAGCAAGAGGACGTCAGCAAGGACTCAACAGCTCCGACAGCTGTCCCTCCGCCAGGCTCCATCGCTCCTCCGACGGCCACGACATCACACCAGCTGGGTGCCAAAATCTCTCCAGCTGCCACGACGGCATGTACTTAGGGCGCTAGCTCTCCTCCGCTAGACACGTAGCACTCTGCTACACCCCCCATTGTACACCTGGATCCTCTCCTTACGCCTATAAAAGGAAGGACCAGGGCCCTCTTAGAGAGGGTTGGCCGCGCGGGGACGAGGACGAGACACGCGCTCGCTTGAAGCCGCTCGCTCCCTCTCCCGCGTGGACGCTTGTAACCCCCTACTGCAAGCGCACCCGACCTGGGCGCGGGACGAACACGAAGGCCACGGGATTCCCACCTCTCTCACGCCGGTCTCCGGCCACCTCGCTTCCCCCCTTCGCGCTCGGACTCGCGCTCGACCCATCTGGGCTGGGGCACGCGACGACATTCACTCGTCGGCCTAGGGACCCCCCGGTCTCGAAACGCCGACAGTTGGCGTGCCAGGTAGGGGCCTGCTGCGTGCTGACGAACAGCTTCTCGTCAAGCTCCAGATGGGCAGTCTCCAGCAACCTCTCCAACCCGGGACGGTGCTCCGTTTCGGGAGTCTTGAGTTCGTGTCCCTCGACAGCAGCTACGACATGATACTCCTTCCATCGCCGTGCGACAACGACAATGGCGACCGACAGCCCGCCCGCCGGCGACGGAATCGACGACGTCTTCCCCGCGTGGTGGAAGAACAACATTCGAGCTCACCCCGTCCTCTCCCCCGCCGACGGAGGAGGAGGCGGGGCAACCAAGGCCAAGCAGGAGGCAGCGCCTCGTCGGCTGTCGAGCGAGTCGACGGCGCCAGCACCCCAACGGGGGGCGCACCGGGCATCGACCCCGCGCTTGAGACGAAGACGAGCGTTGTCTCCCCGCAACGCGCCGATTCCGGGCAAACGGACGATGCCAGCGCGCTCGCGAAAGGCTTGCTGGACATCACCCTTGTACCTGAGACGACGGTGCAGTCAGTCCCCGACGTGACCTCATCGCCGCCCGTCGACCAAGAGGTACCGACCGATTCCCATCCCACGTCTTTCGGATTCGGCCTCGACCCGCCTAGCGGCTTCGCTTTGGAGGGTGCTCTCGTAGAGGCGAGTCCAAACCCCCTGGGGTTTCGTATGCTGTCACCTTGGGACCGGCTGACGGACGTCTCGACCTACGGGCCCTCTGGGTCCGAGGAAGACGACGAGCCCAGCTTCTGTTGGGATTTCTCTGGACTTGGCAACCCCAGTGCCAGGCGGGACTTCATGACCGCATGCGACTACTGCCTTTCCGACTGTTCCGACGGTAGCCGTAGCCTCGGCGACGAGGACTGCGGCCCAAGTCGCGAATGCTTCCACGTCGATCTGGGGGGTCCCTCCAAAGGCAACCATCTCGGCATGCCGGAGGATGGAGATCTCCCTAGGCCGGTGCCCCGCGTTGACATCCCACGGGAGCTAGCTATGGTCCCCGTTCAGGCGGGGGGCCATGACCCACAGCTCGAGCAAATCCGCGGGGTGCAGGCCAGGCTCGACGAGGGAGCAGGAGCGCTTGAGCCGATCCGCCGGGACGTCGGGCAGGCAGGGGCGGGCCAACCTCCGGCCGGGGAAATACGTCATCTGCCCCAGGGCTTCCAGCACCGCATCGCCGGCGACGTCAGGGTCAGGCCGCCACCCGCATCTAGTGGGGTCGGCCAGAACCTGGCGGCAGCGGCAATGCTTCTCTGCGCGATGCCGGAGCCATCAACCACCGAGGGGCGGCGAATCCAGGGAGAGCTCAAGAATCTCCTGGAAGGCGCCGCGGTCCGACGGGCCGAGAGCTCCGCCTCCCGAAGGCAGGGGTACCCCTCGGAACCTCATGCCGCGACTTCCTGATTCATGCGGGAAGCCTCGGTCTGCCCCGGGCGCACGCGCAACACAGCGCCTGCGGCCCCGGGTCGCCTCGGCAACGAGCACCATCACCGCGACCGTCGGGCCCACCTCGACGAGAGGGTGCGCCGAGGCTACCACCCTAGGCGTGGAGGACGCTACGACAGCGGGGAGGATCGGAGTCCCTCGCCCGAGCCACCCGGTCCGCAGGCCTTCAGCCGGGCCATACGACGAGCGCCGTTCCCGACCCGGTTCCGACCCCGGACTACTATCACGAAGTACTCGGGGGAGACGAGACCGGAACTGTGGCTCGCGGACTACCGTCTGGCCTGTCAACTGGGTGGAACGTACGATGACAACCTCATCATCCGCAACCTCCCCCTGTTCCTCTCCGACACCGCTCGCGCCTGGTTAGAGCACCTGCCTCCGGGGCAGATCTCCAACTGGGACGACCTAGTCCAAGCTTTTGCCGAGAATTTCCAGGGCACATACGTGCGCCCTGGGAATTCCTGGGACCTTCGAAGCTGCCGACAGCAGCCGGGAGAGTCTCTCCAGGACTACATCCGGCGATTCTCGAAGCAGCGCATCGAGCTGCCCAACATCACCGACTCGGATGTCATCGGCGCGTTCCTCGCTGGCACCACCTGCCGCGACCTGGTGAGCAAGCTGGGTCGCCAGACCCCCACCAGGGCGAGCGAGCTGATGGACATCGCCACCAAGTTCGCCTCCGACCAGGAGGCGGTCGAGGCTATCTTTCGAAAGGACAAGCAGCCCCAGGGCCGCCCATCGGAAGATGCCCCCGAGGCGTCAACTCAGCGCGGCGCCAAGAAGAAGGGCAAGAAGAAGTCGCAAGCGAAACGCGACGCCGCCGACGCGGACCTTGTCGCCGCCGCTGAGTACAAGAACCCTCGGAAGCCCCCCGGAGGTGCCAACCTTTTCGACAAGATGCTCAAGGAGCCGTGCCCCTACCACCAGGGGCCCATCAAGCACACCCTTGAGGAGTGTGTCATGCTTCGGCGCCACTTCCACAGGGCCGGGCCACCCGCAGAGGGTGGCAGGGCCCACGATGCCGATAAGAAGGAAGATCACCAGGCAAGAGAGTTCCCCGAGGTCCGCGACTGCTTCATGATCTATGGTGGGCAAGCGGCGAATGCCTTGGCTCGGCACCGCAAGCAAGAGCGTCGGGAGGTCTGTTCGGTGAAGGTGGCAGCACCAGTCTACCTAGACTAGTCCGACAAGCCCATCACCTTCGACCAAGCCGACCATCCCGACCATGTGCCGAGCCCGGGGAAATACCCGCTCGTCGTCGACCCCGTCATCGGCGACGTCAGGCTCACCAAGGTCCTCATGGACGGAGGCAGCAGCCTCGACATCATCTACGCCGAGACCCTCGGGCTCCTGCGTGTCGATCTGTCCTCCGTACGGGCAGGCGCCGCGCCTTTCCATGGGATCATTCCTGGGAAGCGCGTCCAGCCCCTCGGACAGCTCGACCTTCCCGTCTGCTTCGGAACACCCTCCAACTTCTGAAGGGAGACCCTGACGTTCGAGGTGGTCGGGTTCCGAGGAACCTACCACGCGGTACTGGGGAGGCCATGCTACGCGAAGTTCATGGCCGTCCCCAACTACACCTACCTGAAGCTCAAGATGCCGGGCCCCAACGGGGTCATCACCGTCGGCCCCACGTACAAACACGCGTTCGAATGCGACGTGGAGTGCGTGGAGTACGCCGAGGCCCTCGCCGAGTCCGAGGCCCTCATTGCCGACCTGGAGAGCCTCTCTAAGGAGGTGCCAGACGTGAAGCGTCATGCCGGCAACTTTGAGCCAGCGGAGACGGTTAAGTCCGTCCCCCTCGACCCCAGCAGTGACGCCTCCAAGCAAGTTCGGATCGGCTCTGAGCTCGGTCCCAAATAGGAAGCAGTGCTCGTCGACTTTCTCCGCGCGAACGCCGACGTCTTCGCGTGGAGTCCCTCGGACATGCCCGGCATACCGAGGGATGTCGCCGAGCACTCGCTGGACATCCGAGCTGGAGCCCGACCCGTCAAGCAGCCTCTGCGCCGATTCGACGAGGAGAAGCGCAGAGCCATAGGCGAGGAGATCCACAAGCTAATGGCGGCAGGGTTCATCAAGGAGGTATTCCATCCTGAATGGCTTGCCAACCCTGTGCTTGTGAGAAAGAAAGGGGGGAAATGGCGGATGTGTGTAGACTACACTAGTCTCAACAAAGCATGTCCGAAGCTTCCCTACCCTCTGCCTCGCATCGACCAAATCGTGGATTCCACTGCTGGGTGCGAAACCCTGTCTTTCCTTGATGCCTACTCGGGGTATCACCAAAGCAGGATGAAAGAGTCCGACCAGCTCGCGACTTCTTTCATCACACCCTTCGGCATGTACTGCTATGTCACCATGTCGTTCGTGTAACACCCCTGGTGTTACTATAACTAAAACTTGAGCATGGCATCATAAGCATTGGCATTGCATATGTTTGACACACCTAGAATGCATTCACTAGGCAAAAATTTCAAACAAGTTGTATTGTTTTAATGTTTTGCAAATAGGACCCTGGATAGGAAGCTTAACCCTAAATAGAGGTTAAAGGGGTAAAACCTAACCCAAATTGAGAAAACCTAAATACTTTAGGGTAATAGTTATAAAATATCCCCAAAAATAAAGTTGAATCACCTTTATACCCCTGGGATACTAAAAACCCTAATTGGAACTCTGGAAAACCCTAAAATTAAACCCTAGGGACCTTTGTGCAAAATTAGTCCACTTTTGGACTAAAGTGCAAAAACCAAGTCAAGTAAGTTTCATAAGTCCTTTGGTTCACAAATATGTGGACTTGAAAGCTAAACCCTAAGTTTTGGACTCATTTGCAAAAAGGACCTTGATTTTGATTCCTATGCTAAGTCTAAAAACAGGGTTATAGGCCCAACTTTGGGGCTGTGTAGCTTTCAAAATAGTGAGAATTCATGTTAGGTGACCACATCAAAGTTGAAGACCAATCATAGGAGAACAACTTTGTTTAAGGGTTCAAGCCATGATCCTATGAGAAATTTGGAGAAAAACCCAATCAAAGATGGACTGTCAGACTGCCTGAAGTCTGAAATACAGATTAACAGTGTTGTGAGATAAACTTTGAGCTCGATTTTGAAGGGGATCCAGTGACTTTTTGTGGGAGCACATTGTAGCAAAATGATAGATGGATTATAGCTCTATAACTTTGCTGCAGAAAATTGGCATAGGTTTCACACAAAATCGGGAGTAAATTGAGTTCCAATTTGCTCTGTCAGTCAAGCTCTTTATTGAATTCAGAGCACTGTTCACCATCATCAGAAATATCGCGCAGTGGATCAGGATCACCCCCCCCCCCCCCCGCCGGCGATAAGAACGCCACCGCGGCGTGACCGGTCGTCGGTGGTCGCGGTAAAGCTCCTTGGTATCGTGGCAAAAGGTTACCGAGGTGGCGAACTCTGGTTAAACGGCGACCCCGTGCCCTCACCGGAAACCGCCGCGCGGAAAGCTTGCCAGCGCATCCGTGGTTCGCGCTTCTTCTCCAACTCCGGTCGACGGCCTATAAATTGAGCCCCCCTCGGCTTCGCCATGTATTCTACCAGCTATTGCACCCACCTGCATCCCAAACCCCCCACCAGAGAACTTGAATTTGGGATTTCCCCCAAACCGGTTGAAGAACACCGTGAACCCAAGCTCACCGTGGGAAGCTCTCCTCAGGTCCGATCCTGTTGTCTTTAGTCTTGTTCTAGCATCCTCATGTGCCCTTGATGCTCACCAAACCGTCCAATTAAACTAGGAGCCCGCCAATCGATTGGAACACGAACACATGTCAGTGCCGTTCACTGTCCTCGCGAGCAGAGCTTGGCAGATCACCAACGGTAAAATTTATTGGGGGGAAATGGTCCTTAGGACTTGAATTTGGTGTCCGCTGCTCAGAAACCCTAGCCGTTGCCCCTTTCGGCCGGTTCAGGCGCTCGCCGGAGCTCGGCGGGGCGTGAACGCCGTCGTGGATGTGTCGGGTGAAGAAATAGAAAGTCAGGGGCGTTTCTGCAAACCGTCATCGACTCAGTGAATAGTGCTACGGATCTACTTCGGGTTGTTCTGAAACGCGAGGTCCTTTCTGCAAAGCTGCCAGGGCGCGGGCGCACGCGGGCGCTTTCTCCCTCTGAGTTGGGCTACTGGGCTGAAATCAGCCCAGTACTATTCATAAGCTTTTCTTTTTCTTTTATCTCCAGAGCCAAAACAATTATAGAAAACAGTAGAAAAATGATAAAATTGTGAAACCAATTTTCCTAGGCTTCTTATTTTCCCTAGAATTTAATAAAAATAAGTTTGTGATTTTTAGGTTAAATAAGGAATTTTAAGGCATTTAAAGTAATTAAAAGTGTTAGTTATGGATTTTTAGAAAATAGATGATAAGTCCAAAAATGCCCAAACTTTTTATGGGAACTTAAAACAATATTTAGAAGCCTTGGGTAGAATTTGAATTGATTTAGACCTTGTTTGATCACCAAACCCCAAACCACCCCCCTGCCCTGTGAACTCCTTTACTGACTCCGGAAACCCTAAGTTCTCGGAGTTCCGTGAAGGAAAGTTGTATTCAAGACATAGATAATAAGTTTATATTGTCTTTGCATCCTCATGAGCATCCCATGGCATCCATTCT
Source organism: Zea mays (assembly GCF_902167145.1). NCBI lineage: Eukaryota > Viridiplantae > Streptophyta > Magnoliopsida > Poales > Poaceae > Zea > Zea mays. The sequence continues at coordinate 203,018,674 of NC_050098.1, forward strand.
TATACCTATGTATGGTTATGATTAGAACGTGAAGAAGAGATAGAAGTCACCGAAGAAAGGACACCACCACCTTCGGATTCCCAAGCAGGCAACTGCTTCTACTTCGATATTTGTGGATCCGAACCCGAATCACCTGTTAACGAAGGCAAGCCCCGGTGCATTTGCCACCTCCCTTGATGTTTTTAAAATCTTTCTCACTTGCTTGCTGCATTAGGTGATAGGAGTTGCTTGATAAAACAATTCTTGCATTACCTTCCTTGAACTTGATTACCTTCCTTGAAACCCTATTTTTACAAAAAGGTTTTTCTATGCTTAGTATTGCTTTAGAAAAACAAAAGGATTTGTTTTACAAAAGATGGTTGGCAAAGTGGGAGGGTTGTTTTCAAAAATAAAACTTGATGGTGAATCCATCACGGCCGTGATGGATTCAACATCGGAAAAGATGTACCTCTGCTAGGTACCAACCTTTGGGGTTAAATGATTAAGCTGAGACCGGGCGGGTGACTTGCACGAGAAGAGAGTCTCGGTGTAGTGTCTCCGTCTGAGTCGATTAAGGACCTTGTCAATGTAGGCTTGATGATCGGGGACCCTTTAACTGGTCACATGCCTCGTCATGGGTAAGCCTTGCCTCGGGCAGACTAAGGCCAGAATAAGATAACACGAAATGGGCGTGGAGCGGTGGCGAGAGTAGCGTGTACCCTCCGTAGCAAGAGGCTGGACGGTGGTGTATCTGTGCTCTCGGTTTGCGTGAACCTGATCTGGTCTTAAGAACCCCGGTGGCGGGTTGACATATGCAAGGGTTAAGTGCTACATATGTCGTGTGATTGGAGATCCTCAGCTGAGTATAATCGATTCGGATCGCCGTACCTTCGCGGTTATGAAGACTTGGTCACTGCCCTACACGTAGCATTCCACTAAAGATGATGGGTTTTTGTTAAGAAATTGGCTAGTACAGGACCAGTGATTGAACTAGGGTAGAAAGAACTCTAGTTGCAGGTAATTGTACTTAACTTGACAAATAAAATTGGATTTTTAAGGATCCACTTTAGTAAGCATTTCTGCAAAACAGAGTCTTTGATTATTGGAAAGCCTTACCTTGACTCCCATATAACCAGCATACCCTTGAGAGTCTTTTCTTTAGTCGGGTAAGACTTGCTGAGTAATTCCATACTCAGGGTTTATCCCTTCGTTGTTTTTAGGTGAGGAAGTAGCATATTTCTGTTGCTTTTGTGCCAAGGTGGTTCCCAAGGAAGAAAAACAAGACTGAAGTGTTGGAGGACTTAGTCCTCCATATAGAACTTTTACTTAAAACTTATCGGGAGGAGTTTGTGCCTCCCTTGGTTTGTATAATATTACTTCTCAGCACTCGCTTTTAGTTCTGGTCTGTAATAAAACAACTTGAGCTACTTTTCAAATAAATGTAAGTTATGTAATCGCTTCCGCATTTCTTTATCTCCGATGTTCTGTAATGTCTGCAAGACGGGTGAGACGTTCCTGGTAAGGTAAGGAAAGATACCGAACTTGTCAAGTGACTTAGGAACATCTATAGGGTGTCTGATGTCTGTTAGACAAGGACAACTGTAGGTGGGCCTAATTACTTGGGAGGTTCCGTCACAGTTCGGCTTGAGGAACGCGGGCGCGACGTACCAGCGGTGCATGAACCATGTGTTCGGCGAACACATTGGCCGCACGGTCGAGGCCTACGTCAATGACATCATAGTCAAGACAAGGAAAGCCTCTGACCTCCTTTCCGACCTTGAAGTGACATTCCGATGTCTCAAGGCGAAAGGCGTCAAGCTCAATCCCGAGAAGTGTGTCTTCGGGGTGCCCCGAGGCATGCTCTTGGGGTTCATCGTCTCTGAGCGGGGCATCGAAGCCAACCCGGAGAAGATCGCAGCCATTACCAGCATGAGGCCCATCAAGGACTTGAAAGGCGTACAGAGGGTCATGGGATGCCTCGCGGCTCTGAGCCGCTTCATCTCACGCCTCGGCGAAAGAGGTCTACCTCTGTACCGCCTCTTAAGGAAGGCCGAGTGCTTCACTTGGACCCCTGAGGCTGAGGAAGCCCTCGGGAACCTGAAGGCGCTCCTCACGAAGGCGCCTATCTTGGTACCCCCAGCTGCCGGAGAAGCCCTCTTGGTCTACGTCGCCGCGACCACTCAGGTGGTTAGCGCCGCGATTGTGGTCGAGAGGCAAGAGGAGGGGCATGCATTGCCCGTTCAGAGGCCAGTCTACTTCGTCAGCGAGGTACTGTCCGAAACCAAGATCCGCTACCCACAAGTTCAGAAGCTGCTGTACGCGGTGATCCTAACGCGGCAGAAGCTGCGACACTACTTCGAGTCTCATCCGGTAACTGTGGTGTCATCCTTCCCCCTGGGGGAGATCATCCAGTGCCGAGAGGCCTCGGGTAGGATTGCAAAGTGGGCGGTGGAAATCATGGGCGAGACAATCTCGTTCGCCCCTCGGAAGGCCATCAAGTCCCAGGTCTTGGCAGACTTCGTGGCCGAATGGGTCGACACTCAGCTCCCGACAGCTCCGATCCAGCCGGAGCTCTGGACCATGTTCTTCGACGGGTCGCTGATGAAGACAGGAGCCAGCGCAGGCCTACTCTTCATCTCGCCCCTCGGGAAGCACCTACGCTACGTGCTACGCCTCCATTTCCCAGAGTCCAACAATGTGGCCGAGTATGAGGCTCTGGTCAACGGGTTGCGGATCGCCATCGAGCTAGGGGTCCGACGCCTCGACGCTCGCGGTGACTCGCAGCTCGTCATCGACCAAGTCATGAAGAACTCCCACTGCCGCGACCCGAAGATGGAGGCCTACTGCGATGAGGTTCGGCGCCTGGAAGACAAGTTCTACGGGCTCGAGCTTAACCACATCGCTCGGCGCTACAATGAGACTGCAGACGAGCTGGCTAAAATAGCCTCGGGGCGAACAACGGTTCCCCCGGACGTCTTCTCCCGAGATCTGCATCAGCCCTCCGTCAAGATCTACGACATGCCCGAGCCTGAGGAACCCTCGGCCCAGCCCGAGGTACCCTCGGCACAGTCCGAGGCGCCCTCGGCTCGGCCCGAGGCACCCTCGGCCCAGCCCGAGGTACCCTCGGCACAGTCCGAGGCACCCTTGGCTCGGCTCGAGGCACCCTCGGTTCGGCCCGAGGTACCCTCGGCCCCCGAGGGCGAGACGCTGCACGTCGGGGGGGAGCGAAGTGGGGTCACACCTGACCTGATCAAAGCTGGCAGACCCCGTACCTGCAATATCTCCACCAAGGAGAGCTACCCTCCGACCGAGCCGAAGCTCGGCGGCTGGCGCGGCACGCCAAGTCGTTCGTCTTGCTGGGAGATGAGAAGGAGCTCTACCACCGCAGCCCCTCGGGCATCCTCCAGCGATGCATCTCCATCGCCGAAGGTCAGGAACTCCTGCGAGAAATACACTCGGGGGCTTGCGGCCATCACGCGGCGCCTCGAGCCCTGGTCGGGAATGCTTTCCGACAAGGCTTCTATTGGCCGACGGCGGTGGCCGACGCCACTAGAATTGTCTGCACCTGCGAAGGGTGTCAATTCTACGCAAGGCAGACCCACCTGCCCGCTCAGGCGCTGCAGACGATACCCATCACCTGGCCTTTTGCTGTGTGGGGTCTGGACCTTGTCGGTCCCTTGCAGAAGGCACCCGGGGGCTACACGCACCTGTTGGTCGCCATCGACAAATTCTCCAAGTGGATCGAGGTCCGACCCCTAAACAGCATCAGGTCCGAGCAGGCGGTGGCGTTCTTCACCAACATCATCCATCGCTTCGGGGTCCCGAACTCCATCATCACTGACAACGGCACCCAGTTCACCGGCGGTAAGTTCCTGGACTTCTGCGAGGATCACCACATCCGGGTGGACTGGGCCGCCGTGGCTCATCCCATGACGAATGGGCAAGTAGAGTGTGCCAGCGACATGATTCTACAAGGGCTCAAGCCTCGGATCTACAACGGCCTCAACAAGTTCGGCAAGCGATGGATGAAGGAACTCCCCTCGGTGGTCTGGAGCCTGAGGACAACACCGAGCCGAGCCACGGGCTTCACGCCGTTCTTTTTAGTCTACGGGGCCGAGGCCGTCCTACCCACAGACCTGGAATATGGCTCCCCGAGGACAAGGGCCTATGCCGACCAGAGCAACCAAGCTAGTCGAGAAGACTCGCTGGACCAGCTGGAAGAGGCTCGGGACAGGGCCTTACTGCACTCGGCGCGGTACCAGCAGTCCATGCGACGCTACCAAGCCCGAGGGGTCCGGTCCCGAGACCTCCAGGTGGGCGACCTGGTGCTTCGGCTGCGACAAGACGCCCGAGGGCGGCACAAGCTCACGCCCCCCTGGGAGGGGCCGTTCATCATCGCCAAAGTTCTGAAGCCCGTACAAGCTGGCCAACAGTCAAGGCGAGGTCTACAGCAACGCTTGGAACATCCAACAGCTACGTCGCTTCTACCCTTAAGATGTTTTCAAGTTGTTCATATACCTCGCTCCCACGCAAAGTTTAGTCATCAAGGAAGGGTCGGCCTCGCCTCGGCAAAGCCCGACCCTCCCTCGGGGGCTAAAAGGGGGGGAACCCCCTCTGCGTTGAATTTTTTCCTCGAAAAAAGATCCTTTCTGCCAGAATGTCTTTCGTGCTTTTTGACTACTTCGAAAGCGGATCCTGAAAACGATGGAGTACACGTAAGCAGCCAAGGCTGACCGAGCCGAGGGACTCCTACGCCTCCGGGATATGGATACCTCACTCATCACCTTCTGCGATAAGTAACTCACGTTTGGATAAGCGATCCCGCGGACCGAACAAGTCTTCACGTTCGGAAGTTCTTCTGCCGAAGCGATTCTTCGAGCCTTCTCGACTGCGTCGGTAACAGAACCCCAAGGACGGGTAAGAGTGCGCGTAAGCGGCAAGGCCGACCGAGCCGAGGGACTCCTACGCCTCCAGGATACGGATACCTCACTCATCACCTTCCGTGAGAAGCAACTCTCGCTCGCACAAGCGATTCCGTTACCGACAAAAAAGTCTAGATACTCGAAACAAGAGGAAAAGAGACGCAGCTTTACAACACAGCGAGGGTGTGTTTAGGCCTCGGCGGCCGCAGAAAACACACGCTACAAGATAATCCGATCCTGCAGGCTCGGATCTTGACGGCTGAAGGGAGCAGCAGCACCCTCGGCGTCGGCAACACCTTCGGCGAGGCCTGACCTAGCCTCGGACGGCGACGCGGTCCGAAGATCTCCACTCTGATGGACGGCGTCATCACCAAGCCCGGGCCGTCGCCGCCAGGGTCTTCTCCGAGAATCCGGCTCGGGCAGGCGGCTCGGCTGGCGACCCCCGAGGCCTCGGCCAGCTGTCCCCCGAGGACGTCAGCCCGACCCGAGGCCTCGGCAGGTCAATCCCGGCGTCGGTCCCGCTAACGGATGGCCCGGCCAGACTCCGGCCGACCAGGTCTTCTCACCGAGCCAACTCTGCCTCTGTTCGCGCTGACACCGCTACCCCTGGCCTCGGCTCATCGAAGAGCGGCCGAGGGGTTCCTTTAACTGAGCAAGAGAAACCTCGGGCGGCAAGGCTGACCGAGCCGAGGGACTCCTACGCCTCCGGGATACGGATACCTCACTCGTCACCTTTACATGGGGTGACTCACGCTTGGTGAAGCGGTTCAGACAACCAACAGGCAAGTCTTAGCGCTCGAAAATGAGGAAAAAACACGGCTCCGTGCCGAAATTACATACATGTTCAGGCCTCGACAGCCACAATGAACAAAAACACTGGCATTCGAAGTGCCATTACAAACGGAACTCTGGTTCCGTCCCCGCGGGTATGGACAACCTCCACGCCGGGGAAGCCCGTGGAGTGACAAGCTCTGGGCGAATCACCAGCAAACGCGGGTCGCCCCAAAGCGCACCGGTAGGTCCTCACTCCTGTCCTCGCCATGCAGGCGAGGAAGAGGACGGAATGTTGCATCCTAGCTGGACAGCAACAGCCCGCCTCCCCCAGCATGGCTGGAGGACGTCTCCTCCGCAGAATTGGAGGATGGTCTCCACCACCAGAAGCTGGAAGATGAGGTGGTTGGCCGACCCGCGCGGGGGGCAGAGCACCGGCTCAGCCCGGCCCCCGCCCTAGCGAGGATGATGAAGACCAGCTGGGGGCAGGGCCAAGATCATAGCCCAGCTTGCTCCTCCCCATCCAGGGGCTGGTGGTCACCGTCTTGGGTGGCCCCCGGCGAGGGGGAGCAGCCGGGCTGGCTGATGAAAATCCTTGAAGCCGAACCATGGTTGAAAGGTACCAACTCCCACGGAGTTGCGTTCCTCCAACGACGAGGCGGAAAGACGGCAGATATCCCCCATCCGGGGGCTTGGAAGGTGGAAAGACACGATGCATAAGGGAGCGCGAAGACATGGTCGCCTTCCAAGGGGGTCACCCTCCTTTTAAAGGCAGCTCTCCCTACTTGCGTCCCCAGCCGTCATGGGCTGAGTCTTCTCCAACACACTCCAAGGTCCTCACCTACGGCGCGGGGGCTGGGTCCCACACGTCATGCAAGCCGGCTCAGAGCAGAAGAAGCCAAATCGTCGTGCGCGGTGCGTACAACCGCCCAGCGGTTATAAGCGACTCTCCACTTTTGCCCAGACCAACGGGCGAAAGGGGCGGGCAGCCATGCAGGCGGCATGCAACCGCGCCAAGTGGGCGCACTTCTCCGACTCCCAACACGCCCAGCATGGAGGCCCAGGCCCACGCGTCATGCAACCGGCGCGCCGAATGCTTCGTGCATGCAACTGCACCGCCACTTGCGCCACTACCGCGCCTCCTCGACTGCAGAACCAATACCGCGACTCGAGGCGACCCAGCAGCGCCCGCCTGGCGCGGCGGTCAATGCGGCCAAAAATGGGCCGGCAGTAATGGCGGTGGCAGGCGGGCAGGAGCAGTGGCCACGTCGTCAGCCAAGCTCACGTCCCGTCTGGGGGCAGCGAGAGAACCCTCTCTCACGGCATGAAGACAACGCGCTCGTGTTCCGTTCCTCGAACGGCTCACGCACGCGCAACGGCCGCCCCGCCAACCGCTCGCCCCGTCACATTAACTCCGCGGCGGGACAGGTGGCACCTCTGGCAGGAGAAGCGGACGACGCTTCGCCTTCGCCATAATGACCGCGTCAGAAAAGGTACGCCGCATCGTTCGATTTCGTATCCTTTTCCTTTTTTCCTCTTTCTCTCTCTTGCAACAGGGACCGGGAAAGGGGGATACCCCGAAAAGGATCCTTCCCCGTGAAGGAACCAGGCTCCGAGCCTCCCTACTGATCAGAGGTTCGAAGGCTGGCCCCTCAGAAGGGTTCGACAGCCGCCTCAGATCGCGTGGGCTCTACACCCACTACTGGTCAGAGGTTCGAAGGCCGGCCCCTCGGAAGGGTTCCACGGCCGCCTCAGGCTACTCGGGCTCCGCGCCCACTACTGATCAGGGGTTCGAAGGTGGCCCCCGAAGGGTTCACAGCCGCCTCAGACGCCGAGCGAGGGATGACCATGGGTACGTTCGATACATAATTGAGGCTCGGGCTGCGCTCCTGAGGTACCCTAGGACATTTCCGAGACCAGCGGGAACGATCTTGTAACGGAGTCCCATCAGAGGGAGGCATCGAGCCCTCGGACCCCATCGCCAGGGGACCGGGTCCGGCAGATCACCCGCAGGTACTTTTGGGCGTGCCTCTGGGCCCCTAGCCGACCCCCAACGAACGGGGCACGGACGTCCACTCGGATTACCCGCCTGCAGCTCACCGGAGACACCATGTTCGGCGCCCATCGAGGGCAACATGGCGCTTTCCCCCCCTCCTCCTTGTGGAAAGGCGACGCAGGGGCGTATGTAAAAAAGTCGAGTCTGCCCCCCGATCGTCCTCTCGCCCTGTGCAGAGGCTCGGGGGTTGCTCTCGCAAACCCGGCTCCGGCCGAACCGTTGACAGCGTCAACATACCAGCCCGAGAACTTGGGACCCGACCGTACACCCGGGCTACGGCCAGCTCGCATGAGGGACGACCAGACCAGCCGAAGCATTACGCGAGGCATTAAGACCTCGGAGGAGTGAAACCACTCCTCCGAGGCCTCGGGGGCTACACCCGGCGGGTGCGCTCGCGCGCACCCACCGGAACAAAACGCAACCGAGAAAGGCTGGTCCCCTTGCAAAAAAGTGCGACGAAAGCCTCCAAGCGAGTGCTAACACTCCCTTCGAGGCTCAGGGGCTACTGTCGGGGACCATAATTAGGGGTACCCTCAAGGCTCCTAATTCTCAGCTGGTAACCCCCATCAGCGTAAAGCTGCAAAGGCCTGATGGGTGCGATTAAGTCAGGGATCAGTCCATACGAGGGACTCGATCACGCCTCGCCCGAGCCTGGCCTCGGACAAGGGCAGCCGACCCCAGAGGATTTCCGTCTCGCCCGAGGTCCCCTCCAGCGGCGAACGTGTTCCCGGCTCGCCCGAGGCCCTGTCTTCGCCAAGAAGCAACCCTGACCAAATCGCCGCACCGACCGACCAAGTCGCAGGAGCATTTAATGCAAAGGTGGCCTGACACCTTTATCCTGACGCGCGCCCCCCAGCCGACAGAGCCGAAGTGACCGCCGTCACTTCGCCGCTCCACTGACCGGCCTGGCAGAAAGACAGCGCCGCCCGCGCCGCTCCGACTGCGGTGCCACTCGACAGAGTGAGGCTGATAGGCAGTCAGGCCCGGCCGCAGGCACCATAGGAAACTCCGCTCCGCCCGACCCAGGGCTCAGACTCGGGCTAAGCCCCGGAAGACGGCGAACTCTGCTCCGCCCGACCCAGGGCTCGGACTCGGGCTAAGCCCTAGAAGACGGCGAACTCCGCTCCGCCCGACCCAGGGCTCGGACTCGGGCTAAGCCCCAGAAGACGGCGAACTCCGCTCCGCCCGACCCAGGGCTCGGACTCGGGCTAAGCCCCGGAAGACGGCGAACTCCGCTTCGCCCGACCCAGGGCTCGGACTCGGGCTCAACCCCAGAAGACGACGAACTCCGCTTTGCCCGACCCCAGGGCTCGGACTCCGCCCCGGCCTCAGCCGGCGGTCTCCGCCTCGCCCGAACCAGGGGCTCGGACTCGACCTCGGCCACGGAAGACAGACTCGACCTCGGCTTCGGAGGAGCTTCCACATCACCCAACCCAGGGCGCAGACCAGCCACGTCGACAGGAGGCGTCATCATCACCCTACCCCGAGCTGACTCGGGCCACGGGGGACAAGACCGGCGTCCCATCTGGCTCGCTCCGCCAGATAGGCAATGATGGCGCCCCGCATACTCTGTGACGACGGCGGCTCTCAGCCCCCTTACGGAAGCAAGAGGACGTCAGCAAGGACTCAACAGCTCCGACAGCTGTCCCTCCGCCAGGCTCCATCGCTCCTCCGACGGCCACGACATCACACCAGCTGGGTGCCAAAATCTCTCTGGCTGCCACAACGGCATGTACTTAGGGCGCTAGCTCTCCTCCGCTAGACACGTAGCACTCTGCTACACCCCCATTGTACACCTGGATCCTCTCCTTACGCCTATAAAAGGAAGGACCAGGGCCCTCTTAGAGAGGGTTGGCCGCGCGGGGACGAGGACGAGACACGCGCTCGCTTGAAGCCGCTCGCTCCCTCTCCCGCGTGGACGCTTGTAACCCTCTACTGCAAGCGCACCCGACCTGGGCGCGGGACGAACACGAAGGCCGCGGGATTCCCACCTCTCTCACGCCGGTCTCCGGCCACCTCGCTTCCCCCCTTCGCGCTCGGCCTCGCGCTCGACCCATCTGGGCTGGGGCACGCGGCGACATTCACTCGTCGGCCTAGGGACCCCCCGGTCTCGAAACGCCGACAAATACTAATCAATATATTTTTTGTCCAGACCGTTTTGAATATCAAGGAGTTCGAACAACACAGTACAAATCTCCAGCCCTTCTCAACATCAGTTCTTAAAGAACAACTAGAACTGACGCTTCTTCCAGATGAAGTTCTGAACCAAATTAAATTGGTGAGCCCCAATCAGTATTATTTGTAAGAATATTTTAATATTCATTTGGTCATAAGTTATATTTTACGTTATCTTTATTTTTCCATAGACACATTATTGTTCATTCATAAACTTATACATATATGTTAACAGATCATGGTTCCTATGCTACACCGTAGTCACTGGACCCTTTATGCAATCAACTTTCAACTTCGTCGAATAGACATTTTAGATTCAAATCCTTATGGGCCATTGCTTGGAGGCACTTCCTGGAAAAAAATCCACAATGATCAATTGTTGATAAATAGAATGAAAATACCTTGGTCCAGATTAATAATGAGAAGACTTAACATTGCCTTACATGAAGCTCGACCAGATACAAGTTTACCAAAGTTTGGCAACTACAAGATTGGGCTTCTTCCCAATTGTCCAACCATGTTACCAGGATCAAATGATTGTGGTTTTTTTGTCGCAAACTTCTTCCGATGCTACGATTTTGATGATGGCGACTTATCAGAATTTGTTGTTCTGGTATGTTACTAAATTAGTGTTTTGATCATGCATATATTACTCCTCCATACATCTTCTTAACATTAATTCAACTATTATAACAATTTCAAGATGAACCATTGGACCAACATGCTTTTGTTCTGCATTACCTGACCTTTCATCGCAACAACAGGGTTTACCCCTTCCCTGCAGAACTGATGCCTTTCAAGTATGTTCCAAGGAAACAGCGTGGTTTGAAAGCCAAGACTTAGATATCATAGCTGAACAAGATTCCCTCTGGGATCCCCAAACTGTTTATGTTACTTCTTAAGTCACTTATGTCAAGTGTTGCTCATGTGTATGATACTCCCCATGACACTTATGTTTGTTGTGTCTAGTGTTTATGCTACTTCGTACCAGTATTTATTTCAAGTGTGTAAAACAGAATTGGTACCAGAATGCCTAGTTATGCTATCTGTTATGAACTTCTATGCTTTACATTTCCAGATTGTCAGATTGTTAATCGTTTCCGTCCAATGTTTTGCGTATTTCTATTATCATATTATCCTTAATATTCAAGTATTATGCAACATATATACTTCCTTATTTTATATACATTAGGTTCTTTTTACACATTTAACATGCTAATTATGCTAACTGTGTCCAGTGTCTATGCTACCACCTTTCTGGTGTAGATGTAGTGTGAAACCCGAATTATGTACTTCCAATTGTTTAGTTATGTTAAGTGTATTGAGTTTATATACCATTCCTGTCCAGATCGGCCGATTGTTAAACGTTCAATGCCAATTTTTGGTATATATTTAGTTTCATAATTTGTGTAATGGTCTAGTTTTACGCAACATATTATAGTATTATATCAATGCATTATATAACTCAGTCATGCAAAATATTAATTTCCAAAACTAAAACACAGGTCATTGTGCTATTACAAATTTATACTTCATCGACCTCCCTTTAGTCACACTTCAAATTATTCACCTAATTCCATATGCTCAGCGGCTTATTCATTTTCTACTTCTTCATCAATACGATGTTTTTTAGCAGTCGATGTTTCATTCCACTGTGGAGCAGTTGTTTTATTGTTTAGTCTTGATCCGGCCGGTCGTCCTCTCTTTCGATTAGCCAGTTTTGCTAGTCTTGCCCTGTTCTCTTCCACAGACAGACACGTTCTGCTGTTATGTCCATCTGCTATTCCACACAATTGGCATCTCCTATTCTTCTTTTTTTCTTTTGGCACCTAGTTTCATAATCCTATCTTCTATATTTTTTATTGTCCGTCCTTTTGGTCTTGCACGATCCGGCATCCTCAGATTTATAACATCCACATTAAAATTCAACCTCTGTATAATAAAAGAAGTTATTAATTAGTATACACATATTTACATAAAGTTTTTTTCTACCAATCAGCAAAATCAGTTCTCAATGCTCACCTTCTTAGCTTCTGAGGATGCACCAATCTGTTCCATTTGGTCGTGTGCTACGTGACACGGAGAACTTGTATCACCAACCTCAGGTGGAATTCTCATGTTGTCCACCTATATAGCACAACCCAAATACATCATCGTTTCCATGCAGCATAAACATCTATTTTCATTATATACAAATGAACACTAATTTTTGAATATGTACCTGGTTACCAGATGTTATTAATGTTAACGCATGTTCACATCCAGTCATAGTGTTATGCTCATCCTACAAAATAAAAAAAAATTATTACATTGATTTTATATATTCATTATATACAATACTTCATGCAAGATTATATATTTATCCTTTACATACCATTTTATGGCATGTAATTGAATTGTCATCTTCCATTCCAACGCCAGCATTATTATTATTTACTTCTCCTTCCTGGTACAAATAATATGTTACCATGCATACTATATGTTCCAAATAGTATAACATTTAAAAAACTGGAATCTTATTACCTGGTTTTCCTCATCATTACTAACATCACATGACCCATTACATCCAATGTCTGGCTCTAATCGGCATAGAATGCCATCGAGCTCATCCAACACATCCATTGTCTTGTCGTACCCTGCTTTTGACATACACGCCTGGCGAACAACTTTCATTGTTTTCGTTAGCAACATTTTCTGTCTGTATGATTTAGTAACTCCATCCTTTCCCCTGAAGCTCTTATTAATTCTTTCAAACGGCACATCTTTTCTTGATGAGACAGTGTACCTTTGCAATATATACTTTGAAGGTATCTTTTCAACTTGTAGATGCATGAAGGCTCTTAAAAGATGAACACACAATAGACCTTAAAACATGAAGACCAACCATTATTTTTTTAATGATATACATTAATTTGTACTACAATCAACAAATTATTTAGTATGCAATTTTATTCTTTTAATCGACACAATATGTACAAACCTGTATGTTCCCACTGTTTGCACTCGCATGTATACTCCCCAGCTTCTATGTCTGTTGTTATCTTGAATTGATGTTGTCCCCACACAATTTTATTAGATCTTTTTGTATGTTGTACGATCCAATCTTTATCACAACCGTTTGTGACCTTCAATATTCTGTATGCAGTGGCGTATTTTATTGATTCCTCAAATCTATTCATAACAGCTCTGGTGTATGCCCTAGAGACTCTCACTTCGAACCTATACAATATATCTGTTGTCCTTGGTCCCTATAAGACGTTAATATCATAATTAAACAATGTATTTACATAAACATGTATGCCATACATTATTGATAACAAACACGACATACCTTGCTCATCAATGTCTCCTTTGATTCTTTCATTTTCTTGCTATGCAACATTTTCATCATTTGTTTAGCGAACTCATGCAGAGGGGTGTTCGCATCTACATGTGATTGCTTCACTAATCTGTTCATGCTCTCACTTCGTTGTGTAGATACCATTACCCCACAGAAGTCATTTTTAAAAAATGCCGGTATCCATTCTTTCCTTATTTCATATAATTTGCGTAGAGTCATATCTTCATGAAGATTGAATTCCTCTAGCATCATTTCCCAGGCACATTCAAACTCATGAGGAGTTAATGGATGATGTATAATAGATTGGAATGTTGTTTTAAAATCCTTATCAGCAAACCTTGCATATAATTCATTTAAGAATGGCATAAATCTATTCTGGACATGCCATAAACACAGTCTGTGAACTGTTTTTGGAAATACAGTTCTCAGAGCAATTGGCATTGAAGGATCTTGATCTTCAATTGCTCACAAACTATTATTTTACTTTCACAATAAATTATTTGACTTTTTTGCATAACAAATTCACATACCACATACCTGTTAGCATAACTCTCGGACCCTCGCATCCCATACATGTTTTGAATGAATTGAAAGCCCATTCAAAAGTCTGAACTGTTTCATCTCCCAACAAAACAAATCCAAACAATGTACACTGCAGATGGTTGTTAGCTCCAATAAACATGCCCAGTGGTTTATCATATATATTTGTCTTGTGTGTTGTATCAAATGTCACAGCATCACCATAATCTGCATATTCCCCCTGCATACTTGCGTGTGACCAAAAAATACTCACTATTTTCCCATCATTGTCTAGCTGAAAATCACAAAAAAATTGTGGATTCTGTTTCTTGCATTCCGTAAAGAAAGCCAAAAGTTTGGCTACATTATTTGCGCAGTTTTCTCGTCTCCTTGCTGCCCTCCTACATTTGTATGCACAAAAAATGATTATACAAACATTTACTATAGTAATATTTATGGCACTCAATATATACACAGGCAACATAAAAATATTGCTTACATGTTTTCAGATTTTGAGCAGTTACCGGTACGTTCTCTGGCCCATCATGCATGTCTGATATAAAATCAACTATGCAATGCTGCAGCACTCGGCTATCATGCATTGCATCAACAAAATTTATGAACTCAGCATGCCTACTTTTGTTGCAACGTAAATGTTGTTTCTCTGCTTCGTCAGTTATGAACTCATGGTTATGCTCCAAATTCACCAGTTCAATTTTTGCAGCTACAACCATTTTTTCATCATCATATATTTTTTTAAATTTCATTCCAGCCTTACATTGCGTACGCCCCGAATTCCTATTCCTCATCCTAGGTGTATCATTTGATTTTGGTGCACTTTTACCTTCACGTGAACAATTTATCCACTTACTGAATGTCTTCTCTCTGTATTTCTTCAATGGAAATCCAACTTCATATGCATACCTTTTATAGAATTTATATGAATCATCAACATCCTTGAAAGTCATCCCTACTGTTGGCACTATATTTGGATCAATGTTTTTTTTCTGCAATTCATTGACATTGTTGTTTGTACCACGGAATATGATCATAACAATCTAATCATTCAAGAATCAAATACAACAATTGGACTTACATGTGAATGCAGTATTTGAGGCGTATCCATCTCCCTGGAGCTAATATTGGACATAGGAGGTCGAACCCTTTGTTCTCCTTCCTCCCCTATGCTCATCTCGTCGATTACAGGCCCCAATAGAGCAAAAGGTGGTGTAACCAGTAAGTTACCATCAACTACTCCCTCTGTCTCTGGATCAAGACGAACGCCATCTCCTACCATCGCCGGTGATTGTCCAGAGCCGGCCATCTCCACCGCCAACTAGTTATGCTGTCTTGGGGTATTTTTTCGAATGAAAGGAAATCACGGATGCTATACTAAACAAGTAACCGCATCCACGTTTCCAGGGTATTTCCATTGTTTCCGAAATCGTACCGATATTATAGCAATGTACATGTAATACAAATATCCCTAACACACTACTTACGCACAATGACTCAATGTTTTACGCCAAACGGTATATACTATATATGCAACATTTATAGCGTATATGTTTTATGTCATATCTTTCAACATCTTATTCGATAATATCTTTAACTCCCGCCATTATACCCCATGCAAGATCCATAAATTCCGCGCCCACATAACAGAGTAAGCACGTTTGCATGTGGAATCTAATCCCTATAATTCCGCCCACTACCATATGTTTATCGCCTAGCCATTAACCAACCGCGTCACGGCGCCGTCTGTCCTGCATGTTGTCTGTCTCGCCTCCATTAAACACACGTGTGCTTGGTTCAGCGGTCCAGACCCCGTAACCGACCCGGGCTCTCTTTAATATCCGAAGCCCAGGGCTCCCGTTATACCTGCCATATATATATATATATATATATATATATATATATATATATATATATATATATATATATATATATATATATATATATATATATATATATATATATATATATATATATATATATAGGGAAGAGGTAATGGAAGCCCTGGGCTTCCGTCACTGGGGGAAGCCCCAGCCAGGACGCCAACCAGGTCGCGGTTGGCCCACTGTACGCGAGCATGCATGCGTCAGCCATGCATATGATAGCCACGAATCCTGGATGAGACGTGACAGGCGATATACGCATGCATAAATATATGTATAAATGTGCATAAATCATGCATAGAAGGAATCTTTTGGGCCACGAATCACGGGAACGAATATTACCATGTGTACACCGTTTACGACTGCATAACGTTGTGTAATATGATAGCGTAAACCATGCAACATTTAAATATCCACCGGTTTGAGATAAGGAAAGACGTGCCCCACGTTCGCGTAAATAAAGGCACAGTTACGGGAGGAAACAAATTCTCATTTACAGCTGCTCGTCCACGTTCGTATCTGTGATATTGGCGGCGGTTAACGACTGCATAACGATGCGTAAAATGAACCGTTTACGACTGCATAACGATGTGTAACATGATAGCATAAACCATGCATTATATAAATCTTGACCGGTTTGATATAAGGAAAGACGTGCTGCATAATCGCGTAAATAAAGGGACAGTTACGGTTTGAGAGCATTAGTAGAAGGAAATAAATTTTAATTTACAGCCGCAGTTCGCGGGTTCTGCTCGAGCGGATTCCAGCGTAAAACGTGAGCTAAAACAGCGTAAATGAGTACGAAATTTAGCGTAAAACATATATCTGTTTTGTAACAGCAAATGGGGTCCGAAAATTACGGCGTGAAAATTGATCACGTTCGATCGTGCACGGATTTTGGCTTGGTCAAATTTCAGCGTAAAACGTGAACCAAACAGCGTAAATGGGTACAAATTTTGTCGTACATCATCAATCTATTTCGTAACGACGAATGTGGCCTAAGTTACGACGTGAAAATCGCACTCCGATCGTGCTCGGGTTCTAGGTCAGGTGGATTTAAGCGTAAAACGTGATCCGAAACAGCGTAAATGGATACAAATTTTAGCGTAAATCAATGATCTGTTTTAAAACGACGAATGTGGCACTTGCTTTTTAGTGGAAGCGTAAAATGCAATAAGAAAGAACCCAAGACAAAATCTTTTTTGCCGACCTATACATGCGACATGGGGGTGAATTAATAACTGAACGAACCCAAGACAAGAAAGAAAACGATGAAGCCATTTGCTGTTCCTGAATCTTGATCCGTCACGCTCACGCCCCGCCATGGAACTGAGGTCAGAAGAGTAACCACTAGACAATACAGAGGGCACGGCGGTCAGAAGAACAAGAACTTGGACTTGGAGCTGCATCTGGAGGGGAGCACGGTGCCGTTGGGCCAGAAGAAGCGGAGCTGGCACGCCAGGCGCGTCCACTGGTCGACGCTGACGATCCCCGCGACCTTCCATCGCGTCCGGGCCTCCCCCTCCACCCGGAACGGCACCACGCCGTCGCGGAGCGCGGTCTCCATGGCGGCGCTGCCGGCGTCGCCCAGCGGGGCGCCCTGCGCGTGCGCCACGTACGCCAGCGGGAGGACGCCCCTGGCGGGCACGCGGAACGGGTAGGCGCGGAGCACCGCCAGCGTTGCGCCGGCGAATGCGAGGCGGCACTCGAGGCGCGAGAAGTAGGCCGTCGAGTGCACGTTGCCGTTGCGGGCCTCCACCCGGACCGTGACCTGCACGTCGTCCAGCGCCCCCGTCTGCCCGTACACCAGCGCGTACAGGCTCGCCGCCCGCACCGCCACGTACGGCGCGCGGGGCTGCAGCAGCACCACCACCACAAGGACGGCCACGGTGCCCAGCAGCACCACGACCGCCAGCACCTTGAACAGCACCACCGCCGCCCACTCCGCCGCGCCCGACCGGTGCCTCCTGAAGCTGTACCGCCGCGGACGCTGAGGCTCCTCCTCCTCGCGCCCCCTCCACGTCCGCCAATCCGCCGGCTGGAGAGCGCCGCGGCGGCCGGGGCTCTCCTGCTCACGGGCGCCTTCTCGCACGCCTGAGGGAACCGTCGCCGCCGGTAAAACCTAATCCCTGGCGACGTGGGGGTGTTTTTATAGTGACGGCGTGGGCCCGATTCACGTAATATGCGCAGACTATATTTGCATAAACTCATACACACATCAGCATAACTTGTATTATAATTTAGCGTAAGCACAGGTAGGTACAATAAGCCAAAAAGGGTCCGGTGCGGTCTGCACACCTGGTCGGGGCTTTCTGTAGTTAAATAGAGCCCAGGGCTCTAAATACTATATATATATATATATATATATATATATATATATATATATATATATATATATATATATATGTATATAAGTTTATCTAAGTGTGTTCCAACTTCAGTTAGATTGACTGGTAAGGATATCTTAGTTGTATTTATTTGTGGGCAGAGAGTACCTCACAAACACATGTAAATCGTTGCAGTTCTTTACTGTCAGCATAACTTGGTGGACGAAGAGTACCTTAGTTGTATTTATTAGTTTATATGATTGTTGGTATTATTCAAAATATTTTTTATCAACATAACTTGGTTCTTTTATATGATTGTTGTCAGCCCAAAGCGCTAGCCAATTCTGTCGGTGAGAATCTGATCATTGTTCCCCTTTATATTTGCAGGCTTTACATCTTCTAGATACTTCTGCTATTACTATATAAAGTTCTAAACTTAGAAGCCTTTTGGCCCAACTTGTTGGTAGGCTGTAACCATGGCCGGTTTGCTAAGACATTCAAAATGACTGCAAGCACCAACTCTACTTTATTCTTTGTTTTTATATTTAAATCATGTGCAATCTGCGACTAACATATCGTCTGTTTGCTAAGACACACATTTATCCTGTTGGATTGAACCTTGGTTATTCTGTTCATGGCAGAAATCTTAGCAAAAGATTGTATTCTTGATGTCAGACACTTTACTTCATAAGCAATAGCACTTTACTTCATAAGCAATACTGCAATAGCAATCGTGTAGTACTGAAGGTTCTTAATATAGAGCTTGATGTTTAGGACATAAATCATCATGTTCCGGACTAAAGATTCTTAATGTCTTGTATTATCTCGTGTACTGAAGGTTCTTCATGTTCAGGACAGAAATCTATATGTACCACTTGACATTTTAGTAGTACTCCCTCCGTTTCTTTTTATTTGTCGCTGGATAGTGTAAAATTGCACTATCCAGCGACAAATAAAAAGAAACGGAGGGAGTATGTACAATGGACTAGATTTCCTGTTTTCATTTCCTTGGACTGGGGCCAACCGAACAAGGAAAAATAGGCAGGAAAAAGAGGCAGGGCAGGGAACTAAACCACATTGGGAAAAGTGGCAACAGGGGATCCATATCTATTCAATTGATGCCTGGATTAAATCCACTTAGGGATTGAACCCATACCAACCGAACATGACTCCAATATGAGTGGGGTAAACTGAGTCGAGTCTATGTGCAAATATTGCTTCGAACCCGTGTTCAGTGAGTTCACTTTGCTTGCCTGCCCTTCTTAGGGTTGGGGCTATCGTCTTAGGCCGAATGAATTTTTTTTCTTGGTATAGCACACCGTATTGGCATTTGGCAACTTAGCAATAGGTTTAATTCCATGTGTCCATTTCTGTCCTGTATATGAAGTATAATATATTCATTTGTCCTGGTGTGATGTTTTTCCATTTCTAAATCCAACAGAATTAGTGTACCTTTTACAAATGAAGTGTTGTTAACGGCAAACGCTGTTGATATGACATCATTATCCATACCCAAATTAAATCCAATAGAAACTATAATGATTTAGGATGGTTTTCATGCTTGTTCTTATACAGGGCTTTAGGAAAATTGACCCTTGTCGGCGTTTCGACCCCGGGGGTCCCTGGACCGACGAGTAAATTGTCGTCGCGTGCCCTAGCCCAGATGGGTCGGCGCGAGACGGAGCGCGAAGGGGGGAGAAAGCCGGAGGGAGACAGGCACAAAAGGGAAAACCCGCGGCCTTCGTGTTTGTCCCGCGCCCAGGTCGGGTGCGCTTGCAGTAGGGGGTTACAAGCGTCCGCGCGGGAGGGAGCGAGAGGCCTACGCGTGCGTCGTCCCGTCCTTCCCCGCGCGGCCAACCTTCTCTAAGAGGGCCCTGGACCTTCCTTTTATAGGCGTAAGGAGAGGGTCCAGGTGTACAATGGGAGATGTAGCAGTGTGCTAACGTGTCTAGCAGAGAGGAGCTAGTGCCCTAAGTACATGCCGTCGTGGCAGCCGGAGAGGTTTTGGCACCCTGTTCGTGTGATGTCGTGGCCGTCGGAGGAGCGCTGGAGCCTTGCGGAAGGACAGCTGTCGGGGCTGTCGAGTCCTTGCTGACGTCTCCTTGCTTCCGTAAGGGGGCTGAGAGCCGCCGTCGTCATGGAGCATGCGGGGCGCCATCATTACTTGTTTTACCGGGGCGAGCCAGAAGGGACGTCGGTCTTGTTCCCCGTAGCCAGAGTTAGCTAGGGGTAGGGTAATGATGGCCCTTCCTGTGACGTGGTCAGTCCGAGCCCTGGGTAGGGCGAGGCGGAGGCTCCTCCGAGGTCGAGGTCGGGTCTGTCTTCCGAGGTCGAGGTCGAGTCCGAGCCCTTAGGTCGGGCGAGATGGAGACCGTCGGCTGAGGCCGAGGTCGAGTCCGAGCCCTGGGTCGGGCGAGGCGGAGTTCGTCGTCTTCCGGGGCCGAGGCCGAGTCCGAGCCCTGGGTCGGGCGAGGCGGAGTTCGTCGTCTTCCAGGGCCGAGCCCGAGTCCGAGCCCTGGGTCGGGCGAGGCGGAGTTCGTCGTCTTCCGGGGCCGAGCCCGAGTCCGAGCCCAGGGTCGGGCGAGGCGGAGTTCGTCGTCTTCCGAGGCCGAGTCCGAGCCCTGGGTCGGGCGAGGCGGAGTTCGTCGTCTTCCGGGGCCGAGCCCGAGTCCGAGCCCTGGGTCGGGCGAGGCGGAGCTTCCTATGGTGCCTGAGGCCGGACTTGGCCGCTGTCAGCCTCACTCTGTTGAGTGGCACAGCAGTCGGAGCGACGCGGGTGGCGCTGTCTTTTTGTCAGACTGGTCAGAGGAGCGGCGAAGTGACTGCGGTCACTTCGGCTCAGTCGACTGAAGGGCGTGCGTCAGGATAAGGTGTCAGGCCACCTTTGCATTAAATGCTCCTGCGATACGGTCGGTTGGTGTGGCGATTTGGCCAAGGTTGCTTCTTGGTGAAGACTGGGCCTCGGGCGAGCCGAAGGTGTGTCCGTCGCTTGAGGGGGCCCTCGGGCGAGACGTGAATCCTCTGGGGTCGACTGCCCTTGCCAGAGGCTGGGCTCGGGCGAGGCGAGATCGTGTCCCTTGGGTGGACCGAGCCTTGACTTAATCGCACCCATCAGGCCTTTGCAGCTTTGTGCTGATGGGGGTTACCAGCTGAGATTTAGGAGTCTTGGGGGTACCCCTAATTATGGTCCCCGACAGTAGCCCCCGAGCCTCAAAGGGAGTGTTAATACTCGCTTGGAGGCTTTTGTCGCACTTTTTTGCAAGGGGACCGGCCTTTCTCGGTTGCATTTTGCTCCGGTGGGTGCGCGCGAGCGCACCTGCCGGGTGTAGCCCCCGAGGCCTCAAAGGAGTGGTTTGACTCCTTCGAGGTCTTAATGCGTTTCGCGATGCTTCGGCCGGTCTGGTTGTTCCCTCATGCGAGCTGGTCGTAGCTGAAAGGGAAATGTGCCCTTGGGCCATTTCTAAGTATTTTGGTGATTGAGTGCCAACTCAAGTGCTTAAAATGTGAATTTATGCAATGGATGAACAAAGTGCAAATCAAGAGCAAAGGTATGTTTCTAAGTCTTAGTACATTGGTTTTGTGTACTAATATACTTGTCTAAGTATTGGAAACAGGAAGAAAAAGAAAAGGAAAAAGGTGGCTGTGTACAGCCAAGGGGCTGTTTCGGTCTGGGGCACCGGACTGTCCGGTGGTGCACCGGACAGTGTCCGGTGCGCCAGGCTGCCTCGGCCGAACAGGCCGCTCTCGGGAATTCGCCGACGGCGTACGGCTAAAATTCACCGGACTGTCCGGTGTGCACCGGACTGTCCGGTGAGCCAACGGTCGGCCGGGCCAACGGTCGGCCGCGCGATCTGCGCGGGACACGTGGCCGAGCCAACGGTCGGGAAGGGGCACCGGACTGTCCGGTGTGCACCGGACATGTCCGGTGCGCCAACGGCTCCCGCATCTGCAACGGTCGACTGCGCTGTTTAAGGAAGGAAATCGGGCACCGGACAGTGTCCGGTGTGCACCGGACTGTCCGGTGCACCCGACGACAGAAGGCAAGTTTGGCCTTCTGGAATTGCTCTCAACGGCTCCTAGCTGCCTTGGGGCTATAAAAGGGACCCCTAGGCGCATGGAGGAGCACACCAAGCAACCTTTGAGCATTCTTGATCATCCATACTCAGTCTTTGCGCATCCGTTTGTTATTCTAAGTGATTCGAGCTCCGTTCTTGTGAGAACTGTGAGATAGTCTTTGAGCTCGATTCTTGGCCGTGTGTGTGCGCATTTTGCTGTGGATTTGTGTGTGTTGCTTCCCTCCCTTACTCCGTATTTCTTTGTGAATCTCAAGTGTAAGGGCGAGAGACTCCAAGTTGTGGAGATTCCTTGCAAACGGGAAATTGAAAGGAAAAGCATAACACTGTGGTATTCAAGTTGATCATTGGATCACTTGAGAGGAGTTGAGTGCAACTCTCGTCCGTTGGGACGCCACAACGTGGAGTAGGCAAGTTTTGTACTTGGCCGAACCACGGGATAAATCACTGTGTCTTCTCTGTGTTGAACTCCTTGTGGTTATCATATTGTGCAAGATCTTCTCTTTAGCCACTTGGCATTAACTGTGCTAACGCTTAATCAAAGTTTTGTGGCTTAAGTGTTGAAGTATACAGGATCACCTATTCACCCCCCCTCTAGGTGCTCTCAATTGGTATCAAAGTCGTTCTCTTCAAGAAAGGGACTAACCGCCCGAAGAGATGGATCCTAAGGGGAAGGGAATCGTGATCAACGATAAGGAGAAGGAGTCCTTCGTCAACGAGCCAAAGGATGACAAGTCAAACGACTCGGGCTCGGGTCATAGACAAAAAGATGGGAAGAAGAAGAAGAAGACAAGGCGCATCAAGGAGATTGTCTACTACGACAGCGACGAATCTTCCTCTTCCCAAAAGGACGATGACAACGACTACAGGAAGACGGTCAATTCGAACTTTTCATTTGATTATTCTCGTATTCCACATAGTTCGAATTCGCATTTGCTTTCCATTCCTCTCGGCAAACCTCCACACTTTGATGGGGAGGACTACGGATTTTGGAGTCACAAAATGCGTAGTCATTTATTCTCTCTCCATCCAAGCATATGGGAGATTGTAGAGAATGGAATGAAATTTGATAGCTCGGATAGTCCTATGTTTATTAACGAACAAATTCATAAAAATGCACAAGCTACTACTGTGTTGCTAGCCTCTTTGTGCAGGGACGAGTACAATAAGGTGAGCGGCTTGGACAATGCCAAGCAGATATGGGACACCCTCAAGATTTCTCACGAGGGGAACGACATCACCATGCTCACTAAAATGGAGTTGGTGGAGGGCGAGCTTGGAAGGTTTGCAATGATAAGGGGCGAGGAGCCAACCCAAACATACAACCGGCTCAAGACCCTTATCAACAAAATAAGGAGCTACGGAAGCACGCGATGGACGGACCATGACGTCGTCCGCCTAATGCTAAGGTCATTTACCATTCTTGATCCTCATCTCGTGAACAATATTCGTGAGAATCCCAGGTACACGAAGATGACGCCCGAGGAGGTACTCGGAAAATTCGTAAGCGGGCGGATGATGATCAAGGAGGCAAGATACGTGGACGACGCCTTGAATGGACCGATCAATGAGCCTCAACCAATTGCTCTCAAGGCAACAAGGAGCAAGGAGGCGCTACCAAGCAAGGTGGCGCAAGTTGAGGCGGCCGGGCTAAATAATGAGGAGATGGCCCTCATCATTAAGAGATTCAAGACGGCGCTAAAAGGTCGAAAGGGACAGCCAAGCAAGGCCAAGACCAAGGGAAAGCGATCATGCTTCAAATGCGGTAAGCTTGGTCATTTTATTGCTAACTATCCCGAAAATGATAGTGACCAGGAGCAAGGGAAAAATGGGAAGAGAGAGAACAAGAAGGTTTACAAGAAGGCCAAAGGCGAAGCACACCTTGGAAAGGAGTGGGATTCGGATTGCTCTTCGTCCGACTCCGACGACGAAGGACTCGCCGCCACTGCCTTCAACAAATCGGCTCTCTTCCCCAACGAGCATCACACTTGCCTCATGGCAAGGGAAAAGAAGGTAATCACTCGTAATGCTAATACTTATGATTCTTCTAGTGATGATGAATCTAGTGAGGATGAAATTGATTACTCTAGTTTATTCAAGGGCTTAGATAGATCTAAGATAGACAAAATCAATGAATTGATTGATGCCTTGAATGATAAGAATGTGCTTTTAGAAAAGCAAGAGGATTTGTTGTATGAAGAACATGACAAGTTTGTAGAAGCACAAAAATCACTTGCATTAGAGATTAAGAGAAATGAAATGCTTTCTTATGAGTTGTCTACATGTCATGATTCAATTGCTAGTTTAAAGAGCATAAATGATGATTTAAATGCTAAACTAAAAAAATCTAGTAAATCAACATCTTGTGTAGAACATGTTAAGATTTGCACTAGGTGTAAAGATTTCGATGTTGATGCCTGTAGTGATCATTTAGTTTCAATTTCCAAACTAACTGAGGAATTGGCTAGTCTTAATGCCCAACTTAAGACTAGCAAGAATGATTTTGATAAACTAAAATTTGCAAGGGATGCCTACACGATTGGTAGACACCCCTCAATTAAGGATGGACTTGGCTTTAAAAGGGAAGCCAAGAACTTAACAAGCCATAAGGCTCCCATTCGTGCTAAGGAGAAAGGGAAGGCCCCTATGGCTACTAGTGCTAAAAAGAACCATGCCTTTTTGTATCATAATAGGAAAAATTCTAGAAATACTTTTAGAAGTTATGATGCCTTTGTTTCACATGCTTATGATTCTTATGCCATGACTGCTTCTAGTTCTTCCTATATGCATGGTAGAAGTATGACTAGGAGAAATGCTACTCATCACGTGCCTAGAAAGAATACTATTCATACTCCTAGGAAAGTAGTAAATGAACCTTCTACAATTTATTGTGCTTTAAATGCTTCCTTTGCTATTTGTAGAAAGGATAGGAAGATAGTCGCTAGGAAGTTAGGGGCAAAATGCAAGGGAGACAAAACTTGCATTTGGGTCCCTAAGGATATTTGCACTAACCTTGTAGGACCCAACAAGAGTTGGGTACCTAAGTCCCAAGCCTAAATTTGCCTTGCAGGTTTATGCGTCCGGAGGTTCAAGCTGGATTATCGACAGCGGATGCACAAACCATATGACGGGGGAGAAGAAAATGTTCACCTCCTACGTCAAGAATAAGGATTCCCAAGATTCAATTATATTCGGTGATGGGAATCAAGGCAAGGTAAAAGGATTAGGTAAAATTGCAATCTCAAATGAGCACTCAATTTCTAATGTGTTTCTAGTTGAGTCCTTGGGATATAATTTGCTATCTGTTAGTCAATTATGCAACATGGGGTATAACTGTCTATTTACAAATGTAGATGTATCTGTCTTTAGAAGAAGTGATGGTTCACTAGCTTTTAAGGGTGTATTAGACGGCAAACTTTATTTAGTTGATTTTGCAAAAGAAGAGGCCGGTCTAGATGCATGCTTAATAGCTAAGACTAGCATGGGCTGGCTGTGGCATCGCCGCTTAGCACATGTGGGGATGAAGAACCTTCACAAGCTTCTAAAGGGAGAACACGTGATAGGGTTGACTAACGTGCAATTCGAAAAGGATAGACCTTGTGCAGCTTGTCAAGCAGGTAAACAAGTGGGAGGAGCACATCACAGCAAGAATGTGATGACCACTTCAAGACCCCTGGAGCTGCTGCATATGGACCTCTTCGGACCCGTCGCCTATCTGAGCATAGGAGGGAGTAAGTATGGTCTAGTTATTGTTGATGACTTTTCCCGCTTCACTTGGGTGTTCTTTTTGCAGGATAAGTCTGAAACCCAAGGGACCCTCAAGCGCTTCCTCAGGAGAGCTCAAAATGAGTTTGAGCTCAAGGTGAAGAAGATAAGGAGCGATAACGGGTCCGAGTTCAAGAACCTTCAAGTGGAGGAGTTCCTTGAGGAGGAAGGGATCAAGCATGAGTTCTCTGCTCCCTACACACCACAGCAAAATGGTGTGGTAGAGAGGAAGAACAGGACGCTAATCGACATGGCGAGGACTATGCTTGGAGAGTTCAAGACCCCCGAGCGTTTTTGGTCGGAAGCCGTGAACACGGCTTGCCACGCCATCAACAGGGTCTACCTTCACCGCCTCCTCAAGAAGACGTCGTATGAGCTTCTAACCGGTAACAAACCCAATGTATCTTACTTTCGTGTATTTGGGAGCAAGTGCTACATTCTAGTGAAGAAGGGTAGAAATTCTAAGTTTGCTCCCAAAGCTGTAGAAGGGTTTTTATTAGGTTATGACTCAAATACAAAGGCGTATAGAGTCTTCAACAAATCATCGGGTTTGGTTGACGTCTCTAGCGACGTTGTATTTGATGAGACTAATGGCTCTCCAAGAGAGCAAGTTGTTGATTGTGATGATGTAGATGAAGAAGATGTTCCAACGGCCGCTATACGAACCATGGCAATTGGAGAAGTGCGGCCACAGGAACACGATGAACGAGATCAAACATCTTCCTCAACTATGGTGCTACCCCCACCTCAAGACGATGAACAGGTTCATCAACAGGAGGCGTGTGATCAAGGGGGAGCACAAGATGATCGTGTGATGGAGGGAGATGCGCAACCAGCTCCTCCAACCCAAGTTCGAGCGATGATTCAAAGGGATCATCCCGTCGACCAAATTCTGGGTGACATCAGCAAGGGAGTAACTACTCGATCTCGATTAGTTAATTTTTGTGAGCATTACTCCTTTGTCTCTTCTATTGAGCCTTTCAGGGTAGAGGAGGCCTTGCTAGATCCGGATTGGGTGTTGGCCATGCAGGAGGAGCTCAACAACTTCAAGAGAAATGAAGTTTGGACGCTGGTGCCTCGTCCGAAGCAAAATGTTGTGGGAACCAAGTGGGTGTTCCGCAACAAACAGGACGAACACGGGGTGGTGACGAGAAACAAGGCTCGACTTGTGGCAAAAGGTTATGCCCAAGTCGCAGGTTTGGATTTCGAGGAGACTTTTGCTCCTGTGGCTAGGCTAGAGTCTATTCGTATCCTGCTAGCATATGCCGCTCACCATTCTTTCAGGCTGTTCCAAATGGATGTGAAGAGCGCTTTCCTCAACGGGCCGATCAAGGAGGAGGTGTACGTGGAGCAACCCCCTGGCTTCGAGGATGAACGGTACCCCAACCACGTGTGTAAGCTCTCTAAGGCGCTCTATGGACTTAAGCAAGCCCCAAGAGCATGGTATGAATGCCTTAGAGACTTTCTAATTGCTAATGCTTTCAAGGTTGGGAAAGCCGATCCAACTCTTTTTACTAAGACATGTGATGGTGATTTGTTTGTGTGCCAAATTTATGTCGATGACATAATATTTGGTTCTACTAACCAAAAGTCTTGTGAAGAGTTTAGCAGGGTGATGACGCAGAAATTCGAGATGTCGATGATGGGCGAGTTGAACTACTTCCTTGGGTTCCAAGTGAAGCAACTCAAGGACGGCAACTTCATCTCCCAAACGAAGTACACGCAAGATCTGCTAAAGCGGTTTGGGATGAAGGACGCCAAGCCCGCAAAGACTCCGATGGGGACCGACGGACACACCGACCTCAACAAAGGAGGTAAGTCCGTTGATCAAAAAGCATACCGGTCAATGATAGGTTCTTTGCTTTACTTATGTGCTAGTAGACCGGATATTATGCTTAGCGTATGCATGTGTGCTAGATTTCAATCCGATCCTAAGGAGTGTCACTTAGTGGCGGTAAAGCGAATTCTTAGATATTTGGTTGCTATGCCTTGCTTCGGGCTCTGGTATCCAAAGGGGTCTACCTTTGACTTAGTTGGATACTCAGACTCCGACTATGCTGGATGTAAGGTCGATAGGAAGAGTACATCAGGGACGTGCCAATTCTTAGGAAGGTCCCTGGTGTCATGGAACTCTAAGAAACAAACCTCTGTTGCCCTATCCACCGCTGAGGCCGAGTACGTTGCCGCAAGTCAGTGTTGCGCGCAACTACTTTGGATGAGGCAAACCCTCCGGGACTTTGGCTACAATCTGAGCAAAGTCCCACTCCTATGTGACAATGAGAGTGCTATCCGCATGGCGGAGAATCCTGTTGAGCACAGCCGCACAAAGCACATAGACATCTGGCATCACTTTTTGAGAGACCACCAGCAAAAGGGAGATATCGAAGTGTTTCATGTTAGCACCGAGAACCAGCTAGCCGATATCTTCACTAAGCCTCTAGATGAGAAGACCTTTTGCAGGTTGCGTAGTGAGCTAAATGTCTTAGATTCGCGGAACTTGGATTGAATTATAGCATACATGTGTTTATGCCCTTGATCAGGTTCATTCTGCATTTTGTTGCTTATTGTGGTGCTCAAGTTGTACAAACACTCCCTGGACCTCACAAGTCCGTTGCAAAGTGATGCACATGTTTAGGGGGAGATGTGTTACAACTTGACCCTTTCGAGACTAACTATGTGCTTGAGTTTGATGATTTAGTCTCGAAGGAGAATTGAAAGGGAAAAGGTGGACTTGGATCATGAAAGACTTCCACTGCACTCCGATGAGAGGGTAACTTATTCCAAGTTCATCTTTAGACTCTTATTGCCTTTGTATTCTTATTGAAGATTTTGGTGAGGCAATGGGGTTAATGGGCCAAGATTGAAAATAAAGGCCAAAGCAATAAATGGATCAGCTACCACTTGAGAGATTTTGAAAATAGTAGAATAGAGTTTTTGTTTTGTTAAACTCTTTTATTGTCTCTCTTGTCAAAAGTTGGCTTCGTATGGGGAGAAATGTTGATTATGGGAAATAGGGGGAGTTTTTGAAATCTTTGATCAATCTCTTTCGGAATGACTCTCTTTATGCCTCAATATGTGTGTTTGACATAGAGATAGAGATTTGAGTTTGATTTCCAAAAACAAACCAAGTGGTGGCAAAGGATGATCCATATATGCCAAAATTGAGTCAAAATCAATTTGAATTTTATTTGAAGTGATTTCGCACTTGTTCTAGTTGCTTTATGTTGTGTTGGCATAAATCACCAAAAAGGGGGAGATTGAAAGGGAAATGTGCCCTTGGGCCATTTCTAAGTATTTTGGTGATTGAGTGCCAACTCAAGTGCTTAAAATGTGAATTTATGCAATGGATGAACAAAGTGCAAATCAAGAGCAAAGGTATGTTTCTAAGTCTTAGTACATTGGTTTTGTGTACTAATATACTTGTCTAAGTATTGGAAACAGGAAGAAAAAGAAAAGGAAAAAGGTGGCTGTGTACAGCCAAGGGGCTGTTTCGGTCTGGGGCACCGGACTGTCCGGTGGTGCACCGGACAGTGTCCGGTGCGCCAGGCTGCCTCGGCCGAACAGGCCGCTCTCGGGAATTCACCGACGGCGTACGGCTAAAATTCACCGGACTGTCCGGTGTGCACCGGACTGTCCGGTGAGCCAACGGTCGGCCGGGCCAACGGTCGGCCGCGCGATCTGCGCGGGACACGTGGCCGAGCCAACGGTCGGGAAGGGGCACCGGACTGTCCGGTGTGCACCGGACATGTCCGGTGCGCCAACGGCTCCCGCATCTGCAACGGTCGACTGCGCTGTTTAAGGAAGGAAATCGGGCACCGGACAGTCTCCGGTGTGCACCGGACTGTCCGGTGCACCCGACGACAGAAGGCAAGTTTGGCCTTCTGGAATTGCTCTCAACGGCTCCTAGCTGCCTTGGGGCTATAAAAGGGACCCCTAGGCGCATGGAGGAGCACACCAAGCAACCTTTGAGCATTCTTGATCATCCACACTCAGTCTTTGCGCATCCGTTTGTTATTCTAAGTGATTCGAGCTCCGTTCTTGTGAGAACTGTGAGATAGTCTTTGAGCTCGATTCTTGGCCGTGTGTGTGCGCATTTTGCTGTGGATTTGTGTGTGTTGCTTCCCTCCCTTACTCCGTATTTCTTTGTGAATCTCAAGTGTAAGGGCGAGAGACTCCAAGTTGTGGAGATTCCTTGCAAACGGGAAATTGAAAGGAAAAGCATAACACTGTGGTATTCAAGTTGATCATTGGATCACTTGAGAGGAGTTGAGTGCAACTCTCGTCCGTTGGGACGCCACAACGTGGAGTAGGCAAGTTTTGTACTTGGCCGAACCACGGGATAAATCACTGTGTCTTCTCTGTGTTGAACTCCTTGTGGTTATCATATTGTGCAAGATCTTCTCTTTAGCCACTTGGCATTAACTGTGCTAACGCTTAATCAAAGTTTTGTGACTTAAGTGTTGAAGTATACAGGATCACCTATTCACCCCCCCCCCCTCTAGGTGCTCTCAGTAGCCCGGGTGCACGGTCGGGTCCCAAGTTCTCGGGCTGGTATGTTGACGCTATCAACGGTTTGGCCAGAGCCGGGTTTGCGAGAGCAGCCCCCGAGCCTCCGCACAGAGCTAGAGGGCGGTCAAGGACAGACTCGACTTTTTTACATACGCCCCTGCGTCGCCTTTCCGCAAGGAGGAGGGGGGGAAAAGCGCCATGTTGCCCTCGGAGGGCGCCGAACATGGTGTCTCCATTGAGCTGCTAACGGGTAATCCGAGTGGACGCTCGTGCCCCATTTGTTAGGGGTCGGCTAGAGGCCCGGAGGCACGCTCCAAAAGTACCTACGGGTGATTTGCCGGACCCGGTCCCCTTTTGACGGGGTCCGAGGGCTCGATGCCTCCCTCTGATGGGATTCCGTTACAAAATCGTTCCCGTTGGTCTCGGAAAATGTCCTATGGGTACCTCGGGAGCGTAGCCCGAGCCTTGGTTATGTATCGAATGTACCCAGGGTCATCCCTCGCTCTGCGTCTGAGGCGGCTGTGAACCCTTCGAGGGCCAGCCTACGAACCCCTGATCAGTAGTGGGCGCGGAGCCCGAGTGGCCTGAGGCGGCCGTTGAACCCTTCCGAGGGGCCGGCCTTTGAACCTCTGACCAGTAGCAGGCGCGGAGCCCGAGCGCTCTGAGGCGGCTGTTGAACCCCTCCGAGGGGCCAGCCTTCGAACCTCTGATCAGTAGCGGGGCTCAGGGCCCGTTTCCTTCGCGGAGAAGGATCCCTTTCGGGGTATCCCCTTTCCCGGTCCCTGTTGTAAGAGAGAGAAAGAGGAAAAGGAAAAGGATACGAAATCGAATGACGTGGCGCACCTTTTTTGACGCGGTCATTATGGCGAAGGCGAAGCGTCGCCTGCTTCTCCTGCCAAAGGTGCTGCCTGTCCTGCTGCAGAGTTAATGCGACGAGACGAGTGGTTCGCGGGGCAGCCGTTGCGCGTGCGTGAGTCGTTCGAGGAACGGAACACGGGCGCGCCGTCTTCACGCCGTGAGAGAGGGCTCTCTCGCTGTCCCAGGAGGGGACGTGAGCTTGGCTGACGACCTGACCGCTGCTTCCGCTCGCCTGCCACTACCATTACTGCCGGCCCATTTCTGGCCGTATCGACCGTCGCGCCTTCTCCCGCGGCTGACTGACCCGTGACCGATGTGCCTGGCTGGCACTGTTGGGTCATACGCAGGGTTGCCTCGAGTCGCGGTACTGGTTCCGCAGTCGAGGAGGCACGGTAGTGGCGCGAGTGGCGGTGCAGTTCCTTGCACGTAGCAACCGGCGCGCTGGTTGCATGACGTGTGGGCCTAGGCCCCCATGCTAGGCGCGTCGAAGTCGAAAGGGTGCGCCCCCTTGGTGCGGTTGCATGCCGCCTGCATGGCGGTCTGCCCTTTCACCCGCTGGTCTGGGCGAAAGTGGAGGAATGCTCGTAACCGCTGGGCAGTTGCGCGCACCGCGCGCGGTGGTTTGGCTTCTTCTGCCCTGGGCTAGCTTGCATGACACGTGGGACCCAGCCCCCGTGTCGTAGGGGGAGGACCTTGGAGCGTGTTGGAGAAGAGCCAGCCCACGACGGCTGAGGACGCAAGTGGGGAGGGTTGCCTTTAAAAGGAGGGTGACCCCCTTGAAAGGCAACCATGTCTTCGCGCTCCCCTTATGCATCGCGTCTTTCCACCTTCCAAGCCCCCGGATGGGGAACACTCGCAATCCTTCCGCCTTGTCGTTGGAGGAACGCAACTTCGCGGAAGTTGGTACCTTTCAGCCATCGTTCGGCTTCAAGGATTTTCATCAGGCAGCCCGGCCGCAGCCCCTCGCCGGTGGTCACCCAAGACGGTGACCACCAGCTCCTGGGTGGGGAGAAGCAAGCTGGGTTGCGGCCTCTGCCCCTCCCTCAGCTTCAAGGATGTTCATCATCAGTGCTGGGGAGGGGAGTGTGCCGAGTTGGGTCGGTCTCCGCGCGGGCAGCGGCCCGCTCCTTCCCTCAGCGATCGGGAGGAAGGGCGTTCGCCGTTCGTGGCGTCGGCAGTTGCCGCGTGTCCGGCTCTCCGGTTCGAGCGGCTTTGGCGCTGCTTCCGGTGCCACCTTCCGCCGCGGCAGCCGGAAGAGGTTTCTCCACCGACGAGATAGTCAGTGCCGCCCGCGGACTGACCTCCGACTCTACGGCCTTCTACTCGTCCCCGCCCCTCGAGTGGGGACGTGGGCGAGGGCCTTATGGCAGCAGCATCCGCCCTGAGGTCATCGCTGCTGTTGTTCGGCCGCTCAGAGCAGAAGTCGTCGCCGTCGCTGCCGGAGCGGGCGGCGGTGAGCCATCCGTCGGCCTTCTGTTGCTCCGCAGGCCCTCCAATCGTGGGGGGTTGTTCGTACCTGCGGAGGTGGAACCGGAGTTCCGTTTGTAATGGCACCTTGAGTGTTGGTGTCTTGTTCATTGTGGCTGTCGGGGCCTGAACATGTATGTATTTTCGGCACGGAGCCGTGTTTTTTCCTTATTTCGAGCACTAGGACTCGCCTGTCGGCTAACTGAACCGCTCAACCAAGTGTGAGTTGCCTCGTGCGAAGGTGACGAGTGAGGTATCCGTATCCCAGAGGTGTAGGAGTCCCTCGGCTCGGTCGGCCTTGTCGCCCGAGGCTTCTCTTGCTTAGTCAAAGGATCCCTCGGTCGCTCTTCGATGAGCCGAAGCCGGAGGCAGCGGTGTCAGCACGGACGGAGGCGGAGTTGGCTCGAAAAGAAGACTTCGTCGGCCGGAGCCTGGCCGAGCCGTCCACTAGCGGGACCGACGCCGGAGTCGAGTTGCCGAGGCCACGAGCCGGGCTGATGTCCTCGGGGGATAGCTGGCTGAGGCTTCGGGATGGCCGGCCGAGCTATCTGCTCGGGCCGGATTCCTGGAGAAGACCCTGGCGGCGATGGCCCGGGCGAGGTGCTGATGTCGTCCGTCGGAGTGGAGATCCTCCGACCGCGTTGCTGTCCGAGGCTAGGTCGGACTTCGCCGAAGGTGTAGTTGACGCCGAGGGTGCTGCTGCTCCCCCTCCGTCAAGGTCCAATCCTGCAGGATCGGTTTATCTTGTAGTGTGCGTATGTTTTCCGCGGCCGCCGAGGCCCAAACATACTGTTGTCGTGTTGTAAAGCTGCGTTTCATTTCCTCTTGTTTCGAGTATCTGGACTTATTTGTCGGTAACAGAATTGTTTGTCCGAGCGAGAGTTACTTTTCACGGAAGGTGATGAGTGAGGTGTCCGTATCCCGGAGGTGTAGGAGTCCCTCGGCTCGGTCGGCCTTGCCGCTTACGTGTACTCTCACTCGTCCGTAGGATTCTGCTATCGATATAGTCGAGAAGGCCCGAAAAATCGTTTCGTCATAAGAGTTTTCGAGCGTGAAGACTTGTTCGGTCCGCGGAATCACCTATCCGAGCGTGAGTTACTTATCGCAGAAGGTGATGAGTGAGGTATCCGTATCCCGGAGGCGTAGGAGTCCCTCGGCTTGGTCAGCCTTGGCTGCTTACGTGTACTCCGTCGTTTTCGGGATCCCACTTTCGAAGTAGTCGAAAAGCACGAAAGACGTTCTGGCAGAAAAGATCTTTTTTGAGGAAAATTTTGACGCGGAGGGGGTTCCCCCCTTCTAGCCCCCGAGGGAGGGTCGGGCTTTGTCGAGGCAAGGCTGACCCTTCCTTGATGGTTAGACTTTGTGCGTGAATGAGGTGTACGAACGACTTGAAAGCATCTTAAGGGTAGAAACGACGTAGCTGTCGGATGTTCCAAGCGTTGCTGTAGACCTCGCCTTGACTGTTGGCTAGCTTGTACGTCCCGGGCTTCAGAACCTTGGCGATGATGAACGGCCCTTCCTAGGGAGGCGTGAGCTTGTGCCGCCCTCGGGCGTCTTATCGCAGCCGAAGCACCAAGTCGCCCACTTGGAGGTCTCGGGACCGAACCCCTCGGGCGTGGTAGCGTCTCAGGGACTGCTGGTACCGCGCCGAGTGTAGTAAGGCCATGTCCCGAGCCTCTTCCAGCTGGTCTAATGAGTCTTCTCGGTTGGCTCGATTGCTTTGGTCGTCGTAGGCCCTCGTCCTCGGGGAACCGTATTCTAAGTCTGTGGGCAAGATGGCCTCGGCCCCATAGACTAGAAAGAACGGTGTGAAGCCCGTGGCTCGGCTCGACGTTGTCCTCAGACTCCAGACCACCGAGGGGAGCTCCTTCATCCATCGCTTGCCAAACTTGTTGAGGTCGTTGTAGATCCGTGGCTTGAGTCCTTGCAGAATCATGCTGTTGGCACGCTCTACTTGCCCATTTGTCATGGGGTGAGCCACGGCGGCCTAGTCCACCCGGATGTGGTGATCCTCACAGAAGTCCATGAACTTTCTGCCGGTGAACTGGGTGCCGTTGTCGGTGATGATGGAGTTCGGGACCCCAAAGTGATGGATGATGTTGGTGAAGAACGCCACCGCCTGTTCGGACCTGATGCTGTTTAGGGGTCGGACCTCGATCCACTTGGAGAATTTGTCGATGGCGACCAGCAGGTGCGTGTAACCCCCGAGTGCCTTCTGCAAGGGGCCGACGAGGTCCAGACCCCACACAGCAAACGACCAGGTGATGGGTATCGTCTACAGGGCCTGAGCTGGCAAGTGTGTCTGCCTCGCATAGAACTGACACCCTTCGCAGGTGCGGACAATTCTAGTGGCGTCGGCCACCGCGGTCGGCCAGTAGAAACCTTGTTGAAAGGCGTTTCCAACAAGGGCTCGAGGCGCTGCATGATGGCCGCAAGCCCCCGAGTGTATTTCTTGTAAGAGCTCCTGGCCTTCGGCAATGGATATGCATCGCTGGAGGATGCCTGAGGGGTTGCGGTGGTAGAGCTCCTTCCCGTCCCCCAGCAAGACGGACGACTTGGCGCGCCGCGCCAACCGCCGAGCTTCGGCTCGGTCGAGGCGTAGCTCTCCTCGGTGGAGATATTGCAGGTACGGGGTCTGCCAGTTTCGATAAAGCGTGACCTCGCTCCGCTCCCCCTCGACGCGCAATGCCTCACCCTCGGGGGCCGAGGGTGCCTCGGGCCGAGCCGAGGGTACCTCGGGCTGAGCCGAGGCTTTCTTGGGTTCGGGCGCGTCGCTGGTCTTGACGGAGGGTTGATGCAGGTCTCGGGAGAAGACGTTCGGGGAAACCGTTGTCCGCCCCGAGGCTATCTTAGCCAGCTCATCCGCAGTCTCGTTGTATCGTCGGGCGATGTGGTTGAGCTCGAGCCCGTAGAACTTGTCTTCTAGGCGCCGAACCTCATCGCAGTAGGCTTCCATCTTCGGGTCGCGGCAGTGGGAGTTCTTCATGACTTGGTTGATGACGAGCTGCGAGTCACCACGAGCGTCGAGGCGTCGGACCCCTAGCTCGATGGCGATGCGCAACCCGTTGACCAGAGCCTCGTACTCGGCTACATTGTTGGACGCCGGGAAGTGGAGGCGTAGCACGTAGCGTAGGTGCTTCCCGAGGGGCGAGACGAAGAGCAGGCCCGCGCCTGCCCCTGTCTTCATCAGCGACCCGTCGAAAAACATGGTCCAGAGTTCCGGTCGGATCGGAGCTATTGGGAGCTGGGTATCGACCCATTCAGCCACAAAGTCCACCAAGACTTGGGACTTGATGGCCTTCCGAGGGGCGAACGAGATTGTCTCGCCCATGATTTCCACTGCCCACTTTGCAATCCTACCCGAGGCCTCTCGGTACTGGATGATCTCCCCCAGGGGGAAGGATGACACCACAGTCACCGGATGAGACTCGAAGTAGTGTCGCAACTTCCGCCGCGTCAGGATCACCGCGTACAACAGCTTCTGAATTTGTGGGTAGCGGATCTTGGTCTCGGACAGTACCTCACTGATGAAGTAGACTGGCCTCTGGACGGGCAATGCATGCCCCTCTTCTCGTCTCTGAACCACGATCGCGGCGCTGACCACCTGAGTGGTAGCGGTGACGTAGATCAAGAGGGCTTCTCCGGTCGCGGGGGGCACCATGATGGGCGCGTTCCTGAGGAGTGCCTTCAGGTTCTCGAGGGCTTCCTCGGCCTCAGGGGTCCAAGTGAAGCGCTCAGCCTTTCTTAAGAGGCGGTACAGAGGCAGGCCTCTTTCGCCGAGGCGCGAGATGAAACGGCTCAGAGCCGCAAGGCATCCCGTGACCCTCTGTACGCCTTTCAAGTCCTTGATGGGCCCCATGTTGGTGATGGCCGCGATTTTCTCCGGGTTGGCCTCGATGCCCCGCTCGGAGACCATGAACCCCAAGAGCATGCCTTGGGGGACCTCGAAAACGCACTTCTCAGGATTGAGCTTTACGCCTTTCACCTTGAGACACCAGAATGTCGTTTCAAGGTCGGAAAGGTGGTCGGAGGCTTTCCTCGTCTTGACTACGATGTCATCGACATAGGCCTCGACCGTTCGACCAATGTATTCGTCGAACACGTGGTTCATGCACCTTTGGTATGTCGCACCCGCATTCCTCAAACCGAACGGCATGGTAACATAACAGTACATGCCGAAAGGTGTGATGAAAGAAGTCGCGAGCTGGTCGGACTCTTTCATCCTGATTTGGTGATACCCTGAGTAGGCATCGAGGAAAGACAGGGTTTCGCACCCAGCAGTGGAATCCACGATTTGATCGATGCGAGGCAGAGGGTAGGGAACTTTTGGACATGCTTTGTTTAGACCAGTGTAGTCTACACACATCCGCCATTTCCCTCCTTTCTTTCTCACAAGCACAGGGTTGGCAAGCCATTCGGGATGGAATACCTCTTTGATGAACCATGCCGCCATTAGCTTGTGGATCTCCTCGCCTATGGCTTTGCGCTTTTCTTCGTCGAATCGGCGCAGAGGCTGCTTCACGGGTCGGGCTCCAGCTCGGATATCCAGCGAGTGCTCGGCGACATCCCTCGGTATGCCGGGCATGTCTGAGGGACTCCATGCGAAAACGTCGGCATTTGCACGGAGAAAGTCGACGAGCACTGCTTCCTATTTGGGATCGAGCTCGGAGCCGATCCGGATCTGCTTGGAGGCGTCGTTGCTGGGGTCGAGAGGGATGGACTTAACCGTCTCCGCTGGCTCGAAATTGCCGG
The DNA here is from genome assembly GCF_902167145.1 of Zea mays. Taxonomy (NCBI): domain Eukaryota; kingdom Viridiplantae; phylum Streptophyta; class Magnoliopsida; order Poales; family Poaceae; genus Zea; species Zea mays. The sequence continues at coordinate 203,056,085 of NC_050098.1, forward strand.
CGTGGCGCTTCACGTCTGGCGCCTCCTTGGAGAGGCTCTCTAGGTCGGCGATGAGGGCCTCGGATTCGGCGAGGGCCTCGGCGTACTCCACGCACTCCACGTCGCATTCGTACGCGTGTTGGTACGTGGGGTCGATGGTGATGACCCCGTTGGGGCCCGGCATCTTGAGCTTGAGGTAGGTGTAGTTGGGGACGGCCATGAACTTGGCGTAGCATGGCCTCCCCAGCACTGCGTGGTAGGTTCCTCGAAACCCGACCACCTCAAACGTGAGGGTCTCCCTTCGGAAGTTGGAGGGTGTCCCAAAGCAGACGGGTAGATCGAGTTGTCCGAGGGGCTGGACGCGTTTCCCGGGGATGATCCCGTGAAAAGGCGCAGCGCCTGCCCGGACCGAGGACAGATCGATCCGCAGGAGCCCGAGGGTCTCGGCGTAGATGATGTTGAGGCTGCTGCCTCCGTTCATGAGGATTTTGGTGAGCCTGACGTTGTCGATGACGGGGTCGACAACGAGCGGGTATTTCCCCGGGCTTGGCACGCGGTCGGGATGGTTGCCCTGGTCGAAGGTGATGGGCTTGTCGGACCAGTCTTGGTAGACTGGCGCCGTCACCTTTACCGAGCAGACCTCCCGACGCTCTTGCTTGCGGTGCCGAGCCGAGGCGTTCGCCACTTGCCCACCGTAGATCATGAAGCAGTCGTGGACCTTGGGGGACTCTCCTGCCTTGTGACCCTCCTTCTTATCGTCGTCGCGAGCCCTGCCACCCTCCGCAGGTGGCCCGGCCTTGTGAAAGTGGCGCCGAAGCATGGCGCACTCCTCGAGGGTGTGCTTGACGGGCCCCTGATGGTAGGGGCATGGCTCCTTGAGCATCTTGTCGAAGAGATTGGCGCCTCCGGGAGGTTTCCGAGGGTTCTTGTACTCGGCGGCGGCGATAAGGTCCGCGTCGGCGGCGTCGCGTTTCGCGTGCGACTTCTTCTTGCCTTTCTTCTTGGTGCCACGCTGAGTAGACGCCTCGGGGACATCTTCCGGTGGGCGGCCCTGGGGCTGCTTATCCTTCCGGAAGATGGCCTCAACCGCCTCCTGGCCAGAGGCGAACTTGGTGGCGATGTCCATCAGCTCGCTCGCCCTGGTGGGGGTCTTGCGACCCAGCATGCTCACCAGGTCGCGGCAGGTGGTGCCGGCGAGGAACGCGCCGATGACATCCAAGTCAGTGATGTTGGGTAGCTCAGTGTACTGCTTCGAGAACCGCCGGATGTAGTCTCGGAGAGACTCTCCCGGCTGCTGGCGGCAACTTCGGAGATCCCAGGAGTTCCCAGGGCGCACGTACGTGCCCTGGAAGTTGCCGGCGAAGGCTTGGACCAGGTCGTCCCAGTTGGAGATCTGCCCTGGAGGCAGGTGCTCCAGCCAGGCTCGAGCGGTGTCGGAGAGGAACAGGGGGAGGTTGCGGATGATGAGGTTGTCATCGTCCGTTCCACCTAGGTGGCAGGCCAGCCGGTAGTCCGCGAGCCACAGTTCCAGCCTCGTCTCCCCCGAGTACTTTGTGATGGTAGTCGGGGTTCGGAACCGGGTCGGGAACGGCGCCCGTCGTATGGCCCGGCTGAAAGCCTGCGGACCGGGTGGTTCGGGCGAGGGACTTCGATCCTCCCCGCTATCGTAGCGTCCCCCACGCCTGGGGTGGTAGCCTCGGCGCACCTTCTCGTCGAGGTGGGCTCGGCAGTTGCGGTGATGGTGCTCGTTGCCGAGGCGACCCGGGGCTACAGGCGCTGTGTTGCGCGTGCGCCCGGTGTGGACCGAGGCTTCCCGCATGAATCGGGAAGTCGCGGCGCGATGTTCCGAGGGGTACCCCTGCCTTTGGGAGGCAGAGCTTTCGGCCCGTCGGACCGCGGCATCCTCCAGGAGATTCTTGAGCACTCCCTGGATACGCCGCCCCTTGGTGGTTGATGGTTCTGGCATTGCGCGGAGAAGTATTGCCGCTGCAGCCAGGTTCTGGCCGACCCCACTGGAAGCCGGTGGCGGCCTTGCCCTGACATCGTCGGCGATGCGGTGCTGGATGCCCTGGGGTAGATGACGCGCTTCTCCGGCTGGAGGTTGGCCTGCCCATTCCTGCCCGATGTCCCGGCGGAATGGCTCAAGTGTTCCTGCTCCCTCGTCGAGCCTGGCCTGCATCTCGCGGATTTGCTCGAGCTGTGAGTCCTGACCCCCCGTAGGGACGGGGACCACAGCTAGCTCCCGTAGGATGTCAACGCGAGGCGCATGCCTAGGGGGATCACCGTTCTCCGGCATACCAAGATGGTTACCTTCGCCGGGACCCCCTAGATCAACGTGGAGACATTCACGACTTGGGCCGCAGTCCTCGTCGCCGAGGCTGCGGCTACCGTCGGAACAGTCGGAAAGCCAGTAGTCGCATGCGGTCATGAAGTCCCGCATGGCACTAGGGTTACCAAGTCCGGAGAAATCCCAGCAAAAGTCGGGCTCGTCATCTTCCTCGGAACCCGAGGGCCCGTAGGTCGAGACGGCTGTCAGCCGGTCCCAGGGTGACCGCATTCCGTACCCCGGAGGGTTTGGACTTGCCTCTATGAAAGCGTCCACTGAAGCGAAGTCGCTTGGTGGGTCGAGGCTGAATCCAAAAGGCACGAGATGGGTATCAGTCGGTACCTCTTGGTCGACGGACGGTGACGAAGTCACGTCAAGGGTAGACTGCACCGTCGTCTCAGGCACGAGGGTGACGCCCAGCAAGCCTTTTGAGAGCGTGCTGGCGTCGTCCGTCCGCTTGGAGTTGGCGTGTTGCGGGGAAACGGCGCTCGTCTTCGTCTCAGACGCGAGGTCGATGCCCGGCGTGTCCCCCGTTGGGGCACCGGCGCCGTCGACTCGCTCGACAGCCGACGAGGTGCCGCCTCCTGCTTGGCCTTGGTTGCCCCGCCTCCTCCTCCGTCGGCGGGGGAGGGGATGGGACAAACCCGAATGTCGTTCTTCCGCCACGTGGGGAAGACGTCGTCGATTCCGCCGCCGGCGGGCGGGTTGTCGGCCGCCATTGTCGCTGTCGCGCGGCGGGGGAAGGAGTATCATGTCGTAGCTGCCGTCGAGTGACATGAACTCAAGACTCCTAAAACGGAGCACCGTCCTGGGCTGGAAAGGTTGCTGGAGACTGCCCATCTGGAGCTTGACGGGAAGCTGTTCGCCAACACGCAGCAGGCCCCTACCTGGCGCGCCAACTGTCGGCGTTTCGACCCCGGGGGGTCCCTGGACCGACGAGTAAATTGTCGCCGCGTGCCCCAGCCCAGATGGGTCGGCGCGAGACGGAGCGCGAAGGGGGGAGAAAGCCGGAGGGAGACAGGCACAAAAGGGAAACCTGCGGCCTTCGTGTTTGTCCCGCGCCCAGGTCAGGTGCGCTTGCAGTAGGGGGTTACAAGCGTCCGCGCGGGAGGGAGCGAGAGGCCTATGCGTGCGCCGTCCCGTCCTTCCCCGCGCGGCCAACCTTCTCTAAGAGGGCCCTGGACCTTCCTTTTATAGGCGTAAGGAGAGGGTCCAGGTGTACAATGGGAGATGTAGCAGTGTGCTAACGTGTCTAGCAGAGAGGAGCTAGTGCCCTAAGTACATGCCGTCGTGGCAGCCGGAGAGGTTTTGGCACCCTGTTCGTGTGATGTCGTGGCCATCGGAGGAGCACTGGAGCCTTGCGGAAGGACAGCTGTCGGGGCTGTCGAGTCCTTGCTGACGTCTCCTTGCTTTCGTAAGGGGGCTGAGAGCCACCGTCGTCATGGAGCATGCGGGGCGCCATCATTACCTGTTTTACCGGGGCGAGCCAGATGGGATGCCGGTCTTGTTCCCCGTAGCCAGAGTTAGCTAGGGGTAGGGTAATGATGGCCCTTCCTGTGACGTGGTCGGTCCGAGCCCTGGGTAGGGCGAGGCGGAGGCTCCTCCGAGGTCGAGGTCGGGTCTGTCTTCCGAGGTCGAGGTCGAGTCTGAGCCCTTGGGTCGGGCGAGACGGAGACCATCGGCTGAGGCCGAGGTCGAGTCCGAGCCCTGGGTCGGGCGAGGCGGAGTCCGTCGTCTTCCGGGCCGAGGCCGAGTCCGAGCCCTGGGTCGGGCGAGGCGGAGTTCGTCGTCTTCCGGGGCCGAGCCCGAGTCCGAGCCCTGGGTCGAGCGAGGTGGAGTTCGTCGTCTTCCGGGGCCGAGCCCGAGTCCGAGCCCTGGGTCGGGCGAGGCGGAGTTCGTCGTCTTTCGGGGCCGAGGCCGAGTCCGAGCCCTGGGTCGGGCGAGGCGGAGTTCGTCGTCTTCCGGGGCCGAGCCCGAGTCCGAGCCCTGGGTCGGGCGAGGCGGAGCTTCCTATGGCGCCTGAGGCCGGACTTGGCCGCTGTCAGCCTCACTCTGTCGAGTGGCACAGCAGTCGGAGCGACGTGGGCGGCGCTGTCTTTTTGTCAGACTGGTCAGAGGAGCGGCGAAGTGACTGCGGTCACTTCGGCTCAGTCGACTGAAGGGCGTGCGTCAGGATAAGGTGTCAGACCACCTTTGCATTAAATGCTCCTGCGATACGATCGGTTGGCGTGGCGATTTGGCCAAGGTTGCTTCTTGGTGAAGACTGGGCCTCGGGCGAGCCGAAGGTGTGTCCGTCGCCTGAGGGGGCCCTCGGGCAAGACGTGAATCCTCCGAGGTCGGCTGCCCTTGCCCGAGGCTGAGATCGGGCGAGGCGAGATCGTGTCCCTTGTGTGGACCGAGCCTTGACTTAATCGCACTCATCAGGTCTTTGCAGCTTTGTGCTGTTGGGGGTTACCAGCTGAGATTTAGGAGTCTTGGGGGTACCCCTAATTATGGTCTCCGACAACCCTAAACAATGGGAGTTTGCAAATGACGATTTCATTAGGGGACAACAACACCGATTGAAAAATATACACAGTCGCAAGCCTATGCTCAGCCATTCATCGCACACTCAGGGTTCTAGACCATTAGCAGATGCTGAAAGGAGGGATTATGGGGAGGAAATAGAAAGGCTTAATGGCAGATTTGGTGACGAGAGATCACGAGGGATTGGAGGAGATTGAGGGGGAAATTAGTTTATTTTCCCCTTAATCCCTTGCAATCCCCTCGTGATTTCCTTGTCATCAAATCAATCCTAAGTGTGACAACGTAGCCCTGACCTCGGAGCTTGAAAAGAATGCACGAAAGGAACTTGTTACAGAGAAACGACTACAGGAGCTAGAAGATAAGCTGATCTTTTTGGGGGATCGGCGGAAGAATCTGATGGCATATGTCAGAGATATCGTACAAGGACCAGGATTGTGTGTAGCTTTATGCCGCGTATCACCGAAAGAAAAGGAGACTACCAAAGTACCAATACCGATTTCTCTCCACCAAGATTCAAACACCGAGGGGAACCACATATCATCATTGTGTACAACGACATGAAGTATGCTACAAAATGATTAATCTATTTATCAAACAACATGTCTAACTTACTTAAAGTATGTCATTGACTTTTCACCTGAGGATCTTCTATAGATATCCAATATCAATATATCCAACCATAACCAAATTATGATTACTCTTAGGCTCTCTTTGTTTCGTTGAAATTGAATTCTATTCTAATAATTATAATTTAGATAAAACTAATTGAGTTAATATATTTATTTATGTAATGTATTTGTATGTTATCCTAAATCATGTTAGATAGATAGTTATACACTATATTTATATTATAGAGAAACAAGTAAAAGAGTGTGATATAAATTGTACATTAGAAAAGTAACATGTAAATCTATAGAATTAATTTCCATCTCTCACCCCATGAGTTTGAGATAGGCTTATATATACACTTTGGAAAGTTGTGGAATGTCACATTCTAAAAAATAGACTAGTGCATTAGTTAAATTCCAATTCCTCAAAATGAGGGAAACAAACGGGCCCTTAGAGAACATAACTCAATCTCATGTGTTGTTAGCTAGCAAATCATTTGCAAAGCAATATTTGGTCGGATGCTCTTGCAAGATCAATAGCACATCTCATGATTTGAGAGAATCAAATAACCATGATTCGATTATATTGAATTTCTTCAATATCTGTTAGTTTCCGTATTTAACAATTTAGAGACTAAAACAAAAATAAAATAAACTAAAAATTAGTCCTACAAACCAAACACTCTCTAAATTTGTGGCCACCGTGAACTATGACGTTGCGATGTCTTCACCATAACCACGCCATCCCACGACCTGAAGACGTGCTGTGATCGCCACCACTTCTAACGCTAAGAAGCAACGAGAGAAGGAAAAACTGAGAAAAAAATAGGAGCTGTGCAGGGACAGAGCATGCTTGTGGCTATACATTGAAGTGCTCAATCGGGCTAAATTGAGCTTCAAAGAATATGCACACGTGATGCATAGCACCATGTTTATACATCGGCTGGTATAAAGACCTGGGCCGGTCCATGGCTTTTAGACATGTTTGGAAGAAGTGGATTAAAAAGGTTAAAATCTCTTTCTATTTAATTTTGAATAATAAGAGATTTTAGTCCCCTTAAACCCTTCGCTCCAACACACCATTAGTGCCACCACACATGGTGCTGGTGCAAAATACGCTCCCGAACACGCCTTAGTGCCACCACGCATGGTACTGTGCAAAATAATCATCAGAAGTACCCGTATATGTATATGGATAGCTGCTATACCTATGCCTGTCCATGGTTTCAGCCTACTCTATGGTTGTCCGTGCTACCCGGAGAACACGACCATTCCACATAAAACCTTTGCCACTACTACAAGCAAAGCGGCCACATAATCGCAAGCATGCAGTGCTGATTGGCAATGGTAATCAACATACTAAGGGCATGTACAACTCTGAAACATCAGTTCACTTTTTTAAGTATAAAATACGATTAAAAGACTGTATGATACAATCCTGAGACACTAGATCAGAAATACAGATAAATTCGTGAAGAGACGGGTTCTTCACGAAGAGTCCGTCTTTTGTATTTTTTCGCTTAGAACCTTAGACTCCTAAAAAGACCTCATATTAAATAAGGTTGTACATGCCCTAACCTCAGACAAGTAGACCTGAAAACGCGCTATCGTGCACCTAAAGGCTAGTTTAGAAACTTAAATCTGCTCCAGTATTCCCGGGGATTGAGTGAAAAAATAGCTCATTTTCTCTCAATCCCCAATAATCTTAAAAGGGATTTAAGTTTCCAAACTATTTAGGCAATTCTCAACATACTAACCCTGGATAATTCTATACTACTCTATTAAGATAGTAGCGTCAGCGTCCACACCCTGTTGCCCCCGCCTGACCCCGCGTCCTCCCACGCGCGCGCCAGTGGGCATCCTCGAAGACAACGAGTGGCCGCGGGAAAGACCTGCGGCCTCTGCTACCTTTCCCTCTTCCCCTCGCTTGGCACAGATTCCTAGCGCTGCCAAAAGCAAACAACAGCCTCCTCTCCCCTCCCGCCATTACTCACCGGCTTACATACCACGCCTCTCGGCTCTCTCTCTCCCTCGACCACAGTGGCGGACCTAGGTTTTTTATATAGGGTGTGCCACAACAAAATTTTCATATACAATTACAAAATATATATAAATTTATAGTAATAATCTTTTCCATCGTCTAGCATCCCAACCGATCGCTCGAACAGGAATTTTTCAACATAAACTCTAACCTACAATTTTAATAGAAGCCAATGGGTGAATTTGCTTACTGAATATCAATCCATGTGCTCTAAATCGTGATTGCTTGGTAAGAACAACATATATTTCTCCAAGGACTCCAAAAGAATCAACACAGCGACCACGAGCCCTCTTGCAAAGCCAATTCATGTAACCTAAATATGTTGTCAAAAGTTGAGCGACATCAACCATAAACACCCATGTATCTCTATCCATTTGCTTCTCACCTATGTGCAGCACCTTATCAATTGTAAATAAAGGGGAAAAATGTACGATCACATATTTATATACTTATTAACCGGAGAAATAATTTAACGAGCACAACAACAATTCGACTAGGCTGCACACATCACCTAGAAGGACCCACGTGAGGCTCAGCCTCGTAGGTGAATCCTGGCTGGGCACTAGCCACTAGGCATGGGCGTGTCACGCGTGTGGCGGTTAGGCTCTGGACGCGAGCGCGCGAGCGCGCGGCACGACGGTGGTCGGTGGCTAACCAACGTGGGCACCCGATGAGACGATAGATGGACGCGGGCGCGCGACGTCCTGGTGGCGATGGCTGGGCGAGGGCGTGAGGCGTTCTAGCGGCGCTGAGGCTGGGCATGGCGTTCTGGCGACCGGCGGCTAGGTCTGCTCGTGCTCAGGCGTCAGAACTGTGAAGGCTAGGCTTAGGGTGTGCCACGGCCCACCTGGACCCCCTGTGGGTCCGCCCCTGCTCGACCAGAGGCGGAGAGCACTATAGTCACGAGCTCCACAGTCCAAGCTCGCACTCGCAAGTGCTAGCATCTCTCGGTAATGGCGAAGTCGCGTGGCTTCGTGATGGCGGCTGTGATGGTGGTGGCGGTGGTGGTGGCCGTGGTATCGGTGGCGCCGCGCGGCGCGGAGGCGAAGACGACGATCGAGCCGTGCTCGGGGTCCGACTCCTGCCCGGCGCTGCTGGGTTACACGCTCTACGCCGACATGAAGGTGTCCGAGGTGGCCGCGCTCTTCGCCGTCGACCCGGCGGCGTTGCTGGCCGCCAACGCGCTCGACTTCGGCGCCCCAGGGGCGGCGCACCGCATCCTGCCCATGGGCCTCTTCGTGCGCGTGCCCACCCGCTGCTCCTGCGCCGACGGCGTCCGCAAGTCCGTCTCCGTCCGCTACGCCGCGCGCCCGGCCGACACGCTCGCCACCGTCTCCGACGTCGTCTTTGCGGGGCTCGCCTCCTCCGACCAGATCCGCAACGAGAACGGCCTCACCTCCGCCGACCCCGACGCGCCGCTGGACGCCGGCCAGAAGCTCGCCATTCCGCTGCCATGCGTCTGCTTCAACTCATCCGACAACAACCTCCCCGCGGTGTACCTCTCCTACGTCGTGCAGGTCGGGGACACCGTGCCCGCCATCGCTGCAAGCTACGAGACCACCGTCACGGATGTCATGAATGTCAATGCCATGGGGAGTCCCGTCGCCGCGCCAGGCGACATTCTCGCCATCCCATTGCCAGGTAGGAGTACATGATATGCCCAGACGGATTCATGTATGGTGAAATAGGCAACTCCATCGTCTTATATAATGGCATTTTCAGCAGACGTATATAATGGCATTTTCAGCTTTCGCGAGAATTATAATGGCACTGATATAGTTTCACGAATAGTTATGGTGTGCAGCGTGCTTCAAAAACAACAAAACTATAATGGCGTGTACTAACCCATATTTCAGCTATACTATAGTTTACTAGGCGCCAACAGTATGCACTCGATGTTGGAAGCGCATGCAGTGGTTCAAAAACGAGCATGCTAATGTGGGTCTCAAGTTACTAATTGTTGATTTGAGGCATGAATAGTGTGTTAGATGCTTGCCTCACTATCTTTAATGGAGTCATGTACTTGTAGCCCATATTTATCTATTATGTCGATTATTTTGCTGTAGATGAAAACCTGTTCAAGAGTCCATCTCAGATGGTTGTAATTAAAAGCAATCCAAAAAAGTAGGTCGTAATTAGACATTGTCCTTGAACATTGCAAATAGCTAAGGTTAAAAAATCCACATTTCATATCTATACTACTCTATTAAGATAGTAGCGTCAGCGTCCACACCCGTCCACACCCTGGTTGCCCCCGCCTGACCCCGCACCCTCCCACGCGCGCGCATGAAAGCAGCTCGCTAGCCCCCGTCGTGCCCCTCCCCCACGACCGAGGCACCGTCCCCCGCCGCCCCCGCCCCGGATCTCGCCCCCGCCGCGGATCCCGCGCTGGCTCTATGCGGGAGTGCTGCCGAGCTCTGTGCAGGAGTGCTGCGGCGCCTTCCTCCGGCTGTACGCCACCGAAGCGCCCACCGCCGCAGCCCACACGCCTCCTGGGCGTGCGCGCGCACATAGACAGGCAGACAGCTAGCGGTTTCAGTTTCAGCAGAAGATCATCGTCTTCAAGAACGGAAACGGAACACTAAGCAGCAGTGGTGGATCCGCAACAAAGGCTGAGACTGACTCACCGATGGCTGCGAGCTCGTGGTCCTTCACCCAGGACTGCACCGACGAGCTTATCCGCTCCACCGTTGACTCCATCGACTCGGACGGAGGATCTCGGTTCCCTCCCTGCCTGTCTCTGATGCGGGGGGATCTGGGATGCGACTCCTGCTTTTGTTGGACGATTGAAGTTCTTGGAAGGGGCGGGGAAGGGTGGGATTGGATTGGATTGAATTGAACTGATGAGTCTGAGTGCAAGGCCCTGTCTCGACTAACTTATAGCTGAACGGGCGAGTGGAACCAGTGGCTGCCCTGCCCACTGGAAGCCTGGGAACGGGGAGGGAGGGGAACCAAATGGGAGGCCCCCGCCTTCTGTTTCTGTCTGTTTTGTCTTCGTTCCTGGTGGCTCGGCTTCTGGTTTTCCAGGCCGCTTGTGGCTTCAGGCAGGGCAGGCTGCTCTGCCAGTTTCAGCTCAACGGATATTTCGTCTTCATTATTAAAAGAAAACGAAAACTCAACTAACATTCCTGCCAGCTAGCGACTCTTTTTTTTTCTTCCCCACTCTGACACGACTTATTACCAACATATAATACAATAGCATTATAGATATCATTATATTTGACCGATATCTTCCCGGCCAGGAGGGGACCAAGATAAACTTGGTGAGTGAGCGAGCGAAACAGATTTCCTGCTGATTCTTGATTTCTTGGAGGCCGGGGATTCTTCAAATCTCCAAAGATTGGGATGCGTCGTGCTTTCACGGTAAGCATCTCGTTTGGGGTATCTGCATCCGGGCTGCTCTAGCACATATGATACCTCGCCTTGAAATAAAGGTTTATTTATCTGAAACTTCTCTCCCTTCAGTTACTTCGTTATATTGATTCGAATTAGCCACCGGAAGGCAGTTTTTTTGGTATTATATATATATTTAAAAAAACCGTTTGAATCTTTGGTGGGACTATTACCGCATTTGGATCATGTGGTAATCTATAGCGCCGATCGATGCAAGTGCCATCGAATCTGCACATATGCTTAGTACTTCACATTTCTTCAGCTACTAATCATAGGAATCATGTAAGATACTGGGTTGTGATGGTTCAATGCTGCTTGATGGCACCCCACCCTTCACAGGGGAGAAGAATGCTCCATCCAAACTATTCCTTGCGCAGGGTTTGATGTGACCAACAGCGTCAATGTACAACTTGAACAGATCTGCCTACAGATGTAGTGTCATGCGCTGACATCCTCACTTGTGGCAGCACATGAATCTGTTGTAGCAACAAGACAAGACAAAAAAAACTCGAACATTAGAGGTAGCAAATTGACGGAAGAAGTGCCTATGTAGCAAAATTACGAGAACCTCTTTATGTTTAAGAGATTATGATATTTATAATACTGGACCTAAACAAACCTAAGGAAGTACTAAATTATCGTGTTATTATTCGGTTCCGTTGCAACGCACGGGCACTCACCTAGTAATTAAAATATAACCCAAACACAGAGGAGCCAAAATCTGGTTTTGAAGCAACTAATCAATTTAAACCTCACCCTTGAGATTGCTACTACCTACTACTGATAGTTCAAAAAGTGACACCACTTTGTAATGTCATGTTAATAAGGGATCATATCAGAAGCTGCGCACGGGCTCCTTTAGCATTTGCCACTCCTATAACTTTCCCCAATTACTTCAGCCACACAGTTCCCTTTCCTTCTGTCAGGCTTTCATTTTACTTCAACCAGGAATGAGAAAGTCAAAGAATATGCCAAGTCGGCGAGTCAGCTATGAACATATGGATCTACGCCTTGCAGCGACAGACTACTATCTTGCCCAACTGGATAAACTTGGAGTGCAGCAGATTGAGAAGCTTCCCCTCTGTAGAATTGACTATTGAAATAATCATTATATTCTGAAATTCAAGAGAAAACTGGCTAAGACCCTCCAATTGGTGTATCGCTGGATTCTGATTGTTCGTCACCAATATCAAGTGATGAGATAGATGCCGCCAATTCATCAGCCGAATCAGATTTCAGTTCAGCTCCAGTGGCATCTGCAAGTGCGCTCAGCATAGCGACCACTTCAAATGTATCGTCCAGGTAGAATTTGGCTTTGCTTGGTTTTTGTCCCACAGTGCATGCAAACAGCGATGTTCTTGGAGCAACCATATTCCTCTTAATGATATCGGCAATATTTTCAAACATGTCCTCATCAGACCTATCATCGCCGATGCACAATACGAAATCAGCCTGCTTTCCCCTCTCCTTCACTGATGCAAGTATCCTCTCGGCAACTATTCCCTTGCTTACTCCCTGCAGATTAGTGCACAACAAAAGAACTCATTTTAATTTACACAAATAAATACAAGAAACTAAGTTAAGTCAATCATGCAAGGTAAAAACCATATCCATCAACTTATACTTTGCCACTAGTACCAACCACTTGCAGGAAATTTTTTGCATAAGGTAAGAAAGGTGGTAAAGTAACTACAGCCTAGTAGGCATAAGGCAAACAAGATAATGTTTTTCTACAGGGCTAGTAGGCTACTAAGACAAAATTCTAAAACCTGCAAGCATCAGCATGTTGCTTTTTAGAAAGTTGCTTTCACCACAACCAGACAAAAACCCAAAACAGGCCCAAATGAGATCTTCTATAACTGACGCCAACATATTTGCAACAAGAAAAAGAACTAGACTGGGTCCTTTCACACTTTTGAAGCTAAGTATCATATTAACTGTGAGAACAAAAGGTGCTACCTGAACTTCGTGGTCTACAGTTCAACTCTACCTTTTAGAATCGTAAAAATATAATATGGAATATTTTTAAGACGTAAATAATGAACTTATAAGTTGGAAACCACATATCTTCAAGAACGGGTTTGAATGGCTAAAAGATGAACGAACCTGTGGCTTGACTTCAACGATGAACTGTCCACTCTTGACAGAGACTGGTTCATTTGCTAGTACACTTTCCAGGTGATCAAGCAGCTCCTTTGCCTGTGAGGATCCAAAGCCTGGGTCAGCATCCTGATGGTGCCACACCAAGGCACTTTCTTTTCTCTCAATGTAGGATCCATCAGTTGCTTCTGTATATAAATTCATCACTGGCTTTGCCATTTGCATCCATCCAAAGTCCATGGCCTGGGTGCATGTTTGCCATTCTTCTTTGCTAGACCACCTACCAAATTTTTGAAATCTTATTTCACAGAGCCTTTCTAGCTAAGACAATTTGGTAAGAGCCGATTAAACCAATTACTGCAATTAACAAACTAGCAAACAAGATAGCCCATTAACAAACTAGCAAAGAAGATAGCCTATGATTGATCTATCACATTCATGTTCTTATATAATCTCTAGGTTAAGTGTGGGAAACCCAAATCCTGGATTAGGGTTGGGTGTTGTATTAATAGACTTGAGTTAACTGGGCCAGACCCATTACACAGGGGTGAGAGGGTAATTACACGGGGAAAGCCCCAAACCCTAAACGGGTATTCTAACACCCCCGCAGTCGCAACTCTATCCTGTACAGATGTTGAGACTGTATCGAAAGTCTAAAAATACACTCGACGGTAACCCCTTGGTGAAAATGTCGGCGAACTGCAGCGTGGTGGGGACGCTGATAACCCGAACGTCACCTGCAGCGACATGCTCGTGGACGAAGTGCGGGTCGATCTCCACATGCTTCGTGCGCTAATGCTACACGGGATTGGTGAAGCGATAGACCGCGCTGACGTTGTCGCAGTAGACGAGGGTGACGTGTTGAAGGGGGTTGTGGAGCTCGTGGAGTAGCTAGCGCATCCAGGAGGCCTCCGCCACGCTGTTGGCCACAGTATGGTACTCGACCTCTGCGCTGGAGCGGGAGACGACGGGTTGCCGCTTGGCGGCCTAGGAGACGAGGTTGGCGCCCAGGAACATGGCATAAGCGGAAGTGGACCGGCGTGTGTCGGGACAGCGAGCCTAGTCAACGTTGGTGTAGACCACGAGCTCCGACGTCGGGGATGGTCGGAGTAGGAGGGCGTAGTCGAGGGAGCCGCGGAGGTAGCGCAGGATCCTCTTGAGAGCGGGGAGATGGGGCTCCCGCGGGGTGTGCATATGCAGGCCCACCTACTGGACGGTGTAGGCGATATCGAGTCTGGAGAAGGTGAGGTACTGGAGCGCGCCGGTTAGGCTCCGGTAGGACGTCGCGTCGGCGACCGGGGGCACGTCGTCCTCAGAGAGCTTCGCCTGAGTGTCGACAGGCGTGGAGCAGGGCTTGCAGTCGGACATACCAGCCTTCTCCAGGATGTCGATGGCGTACTGGCGCTGGTGAAGGAAGAGACCCTGGGGCCGGCGTTCGACGGTAATGCCGAGGAAGTGGTGGAGGGGGCCCAGGTCCTTCATCGCAAACTCCCGCTCGAGGGCGATGATCGTGCGATGTAGGAGATCGGCGGTGGATGCCGTGAGCACAATGTCGTTGACGTAGAGCAGGAGGTAGACGGTGTCACTGCCTCGCCGGTAGATGAAGAATGACATATCCTACTTGGCCTCGACGAAACCGATGGAGGCCAAGTAGGAGGCGAAGCAACTATACAAGGCCCGCGGCGCCTGCTTGAGGCCATAGAGGGAGCGGTTCAGCCGGCAGACCAAATCCGAGCGAGCGGCGTCGACGAAACCGGTGGGCTGGTTGCAGTAGACAGTCTCCGTCAGAGTGTCATGGAGGAAGGCATTCTTGACATCGAGCTGATGGATCGCCTAGTCCTAGGAGAGGGCTAGGGAGAGGACGGCGCGAACGGTGGCGAACTTGACGACGAGGCTGAAGGTCTCGTCTTAGTCCACTTCGGGGTGCTAGGTGAAGCCCCGAAGGACCCAACGGGCCTTGTAGCAGTCGAGGGAGCCGTCCGATGTCAACTTGTGGCGAAAGAGCCACTTGTCGGTGACCACGTTAGTGTCTGGAGGACACAACACCAGGTCCCAGGTGTGGTTGGCCAGCAGGGCTGCGTACTCCTCCTCCATAGCCCGACGCCAGTGTGGGTCAGCGAGGGCGGTGCGAACGGAGGAGGGGACCGGGGGAGGCGTCCGGTGGAGTGGCAGTCGTATCAGCGGCCAGAGTCAGTCGGTCGACGGGGCGAAGAACACCGGCGGCGCGCCGTCACCATCGGGTGGACGTGCTTGGGGTCGCGGTGTATGGCGACTGGGTGGTATACAGGCGGCTTAGAGCGGGCCGCTGGGACGTCGTGGGCCGCTGGCGTGGTCAGCTCGCGCGGCGGTGATAGACGACAGCGGGGTCGGCAAAGCGGGTCGCGCTCGTAGTCGGGTCCGAGTCCGTGGGTGCCGAGGAGTGGTGCTCCCGTGGCGGTGGTAGACGAGGGAGGGATCGGCGAAGCGAGTCACGCTCGTCGACGAGGCCGCGCGTGCCGCAAGAGGAGTTGTCGGGGCCGCGCGTGGCGCTGGCATGTTCGACGGGGCCGCGTGTGGCGCTGGCATGGTCGATGGGGCCACGCAAGGCGCGGAAAGAGGCGCAAGAGGAGGCGTCGAGGCCGCACGTGGTGCAGGTAGCGACGCAAAGCGGGGTGCCTGGGGTGGAGTGACCGGATCGGACTAAAGTAGGGAGTCGAGATCGGTGGGTGGGAGGAGCCAGCAAGGGGGAACACATCTTCGTCAAGGACGACGTGACGAGAGATGACAATGCGGTGTGAGGTGAGGTCAAGACAGCGATACCCCTTGTGGTCAAGGGAGTAGCCGAGGAAGAGGCAGTGAGTGGGGCGTGGGGATAACTTGTGAGCAGCGGTGGCAGAAGTGTTAGGATAGCAGGCACAACCGAACAAGCGAAGGCGGTCGTAGGAGGGGGCTGTGTCGTAGGGCGAAGTGGGGAGTAGGGTGACTCACCGCCTTCGAAGGAAAGCGGTTGAGGAGGTGGGTGGCGATGTGCAGGGCCTCTGCCCAGTAGGTGGCAGGGAGAGACGCCTAAAAGAGTAGACAGCATATCATATTGGTGGTGGTGCGAATCATGCGTTCGGTGCGACCGTTCTGGGCAGAAGTGTAGGGGCACGAGAGACGCAACTAGACTCTATTGGTGAGAAAGAAAGAACGGGAGGCGTGGGTTGTCGAACTCGCGGCCATTGTCACACTACATGGCCATTGTCACACTACAGGGCACGAACCGGGCGACAAAACTGGGTGTATACCAGGCGAAGAAGTGTGTGAGGGTGGTGAATGTGTCATACTTCAACCAAAGAGGAAAAGTCCAAAGAAAATGGGAAAATCATCCAAAATCACCAAATAGTATTTATAACCAGAAAGACCGAATACAAGGGAGGTCCAGAGATCACAATGAACCAAGTCAAAAGCCCGCTCAGCCCGAGAAGAAGAGGTACTAATTGGAAGACGAGTATGTCGGCCTAACAGACAAGCATGACAGAGGCCCTCAAAATGTCCCCTGCTACAAGAAGAATCTAAACTGCTGGTAAGCTTGGTCATGACGTCAGGTCCTAGGTGGCCGAGACGACAATGCCAAGTGGTGGTGGAGACCAGGACAGGATGAGGGGACGCGTCGATGGAGGAAGGACGGAGCGTGTAGAGGGGCCGAGGCTGTCACATCGGGCGACAGGGGTCCTGGTCGCCAGATCCTTCACAGAAAAACCAGAAAGGTCAAACTCAATGGAACAAGAATTGACGGTGGTGAACCGACGGACAGAAAGGAGATTATGGGTGATATGAGGGGCTATGAGAACGTCGTTAAGATAGAACGGTCCAGGGAGACCCGAGGCACCTACTGAGGTGACCGGCGGAGTGGAATCGTTTCCAACGACGATCGAGGTGTGGTGGGAGGAATGAGGTGGGTGGGAGAGAGATAGCATGCCTGTAGTGAAGGTGGTGTGGTAGGAGGCACCGGAGTTGATAACCTAGTCAAGTGAGGGTGGAGCCAACGCCATGGTGCTATAGGCGGCAGCGAGGAAGGCTGGGTCCCAGCCTCCAGCGAGCGGGGACCAGGGAGTCGTGGTGGTGGTCCCCGGAGGCGAGAGCTGAGGCGGAGCCTGGATCGTCGGGGGCACGTCGTATGGAGGTATGTCGTAGGCCGGCGTCCGAGGTGAGCAGTAGGGGGCACAGTAAGGAGAGCCGGCACCGGAGGACGGGAGACACTCGGGGCCTGACCCGGCCACATGGAGATGGTTCCGATCCAGGGGTTGTAGAGTGACGACCAGCCCTGGCCGCCACCCCGGCCGGTGGAACCTCCACAGGTGGAGCTGCCACCCCCGTGTCCGCCCTTGCAGGGGCGACGGCCTCCGTCGGCGTTGGTAGTCGGACAAGGGGTCACAGGGGCCGCAGTAGGAGGGCGAGTGGGGGCCCCGGTCGATGGAGTACGAGAGGCCTACCCCTGGAAGATGCCTGGCCTCCGGGAGGAGCGTTGTAGAGTGCCGAGGCCGGAGCAGGTGCCTCAATCGCCATGGTGAGTTCCTCAAGGAGAAGCTTGTTCTGCACTACATGGAAGGTGGGAAAGGGCATGGTCCTCTTGATGAGAGCCTTCAGGTGGCCGTAGCGGGGGCTGAGGCCACGCAAGAGGTTCAGCACCAAGGTACGGTCGACCATCGGCTCACCGAGGACGCGGAGGGAGTCCGCAAGACCCTTCATCTGGCAGCAGTACTCTCCCACGAAAAGGTCCCCCTAAGAGAACTGGTGGAACTGGGAGTCGAGGTGAAGGCCCGAGCGTCTCGGTTCCCGAGGAACTGTTCCTCGATGGTGAGCCACGCCTGTCGGCTGGTATCCGCTTGGTCGCGGATGATGTCCTGTAGCTCAACGGTGATGGTGTCGTGGAGCCATGAGAGCACCACAATGTCCATCAGGCACCATGATGGAGACCGCGGGGCGACGAGGTCGTCAAGGTCGTGGTCGGCGAGGGGATACCACAGAAGTGTGAGGACCTGACCCCGCCAACAAGGGTAGTGGGAGGACGCCAGGTCCAATACGATGGACACGAGGGATTGGATGTTGTGTAACTCGGCGTCCTGAGCGTGAAGAGTGGCGACGTGGTCGGCGTCGAAGCCGGAGGCGAGGTGGGGGCCTCGAGAGTGGGCAGAGGAGCCTCATGGACGACC
Source organism: Zea mays (assembly GCF_902167145.1). Classification (NCBI taxonomy): domain Eukaryota; kingdom Viridiplantae; phylum Streptophyta; class Magnoliopsida; order Poales; family Poaceae; genus Zea; species Zea mays. Next base: position 203,074,232 of record NC_050098.1, read on the forward strand.
GGAGGATGCCCGAGGATGAGGCGTTGTGCGGTGGCCATCTGGGCAGTCAGAGCGGCACTCATGACACGCTCTTGCTCCAGGACGAGTGTCGCAACGCGCTCGCGGGAAGCGGGAAGCAGCAACAGCCACCTAGATGGTGGCGATGGTCGTAGCCAGCGCCGAGGAAGCTGGCGGGGAAGCAGCGACGTCAGACCATGTAGGGGCTACGAGGGCGGGGAAGCCTGGAGGGGAACCACGGTGCGGTTGGGCAGCGATGGTCACGTCGAGGAGGGGCCCGAGGCCGGCGATGTAGGGGGGGCCTCTAACAGCGAGCTCGTTGTGGGGCCGAAGCCGAGGCCGGTGCTCGAGGGGCGAGGCCCGCAGCAGCAAGGGCGGCGACGTCCGCCGCTCGGAAAGTTGCGGCGGTGGCGGCTGCGCATGGGGTGGCGCGTGCGAGCTGGGCCCCTGGGGCGACACGCGCGGGCTGGGCTACGACAGCGGACTGGAGAGGGAGGCGACGCCCGCAGCCAAGGCCGTGTTGGCAATGGAGGGGGAAGGAGGAGGGGCCGTCATGGCTCTAGGTTGGCGGTGGCAGGCAGGAGGCTGGGGGTCGGCAGCGCAGAGCAAGGGGAAGGCTGGGGCCAGCAGCGGTCGGAGGGGAGGGAGGGGAGAGAGGAGGGGCGGCCGGCGGTAGGGAGACGTGGCTGGTCGGGGCCGGCAGTGGGAAGGGGTGGCCGCGGCTGCTGGAGGGGAGAGAGGAAAAAAGACCTAGCTCTATACCATGTGGGAAACCCTAACCCTGGATTAGGGTTGGGTGTTGTGTTAATAGACTTGAGTTAACTGGGCCAGGCCCATTACACAGGGGTGAGAGGGTAATTACACGGGGAAAGCCCCAAACCCTAAAAGGGTATTCTAACATTAAGTGATGTTAACCATGGTTATTAAAGCGGTAAAACATTAAAACGTTATGGACCAACTTTTTAACATTTAAACGTTTAAACGAATGTTGAAACGTCTTTTCAAACTTGACATAGAAATTCAAATATAGAATAAACATACATAAGTTGAGTTCACAAACCAAATAGCATAAAAAGAAACAGATCATGTTCAAGAACACAAGTTCAACCAACTTATATGCATGATCAGTAACCATCATCGAACTCATCAATATGAAGACCATGGGCTGCTGTGGGCGCAGTCAACGGCCGGCGGGCCGGCAGAGAGCAGTGGCTAGCTGAGGAGAGGAGAGCGGCGACTGGCTATGGCTAAGGAGAGGAGAGAGGAGAGCAGAGCGGCAGCCGGCGCAGAAGAGGAGGGCGGCGGCCGGCTGTGGATGAGGAGAGGAGAGAGGAGAGCAGAGCGGCAGCTGGCTGAGGGAGTGAGGGCGCCGCGTCCAGCGCTGGCCAGTGCCCAGGAAAGTGACCTAGAAAATGCTAAAGGCCCAAGAAAGGCCCAGGGCGGGTAGAACGTTCTCAGAACGTGTAAAACGCCCTAAAACGCTATTTGGACGCTTAAACGACGTTTAAACGCTCGAAACGGACGTTCTACGCCCTAAACCAAAAACGTTCGGACGTTCCAACTTTTAAACACGTTTTCTCGTTTAAAAGACGTTTAAACGACGTTTTAATAACAATGATGTTAACGCTCCATACAATCCGAAAATGGGAAACATTAATAACCAACTTAACAACCTCCATACAGTATTTTAGTGCTAAATCACAATTAAGGGTTTTCTTTTCTAATCTCTTCTCAGATGCACTGCACCTCTTCCCAGTTCCCAATTTCACAGAAAATGTAATCAATACAATTTGAGATGTTGCACAAATAACCAAACCAACAGTTTCAAGGTTTAGTAATAGCGATGAAAAAACAAGACTGCTGTACTGTTCTTGCTATTTATATAAAAAATAGTATCCAGATGCCACCACTTCACCCAAAAAAAAATACACTTGTGCAGAAATGGGAAACCATACCTCAAGATGTAACCATGTTCAGCTGCAATCCCCAATTTTGGACATGAGGAGAACCACTTTCCTAACGTATCTTTGTCTCTACCACTGACAAGAAAAACGATGTTTCTACTATCTGAGCAAAGGGTATTGATGATGTTCAAAACCTCTGGACTAGGTTCCTTGTTGATGGAAGTTTGAGGAACCAGTGTTCCATCATAATCAAGCAATATAGCCCTGCTCTCTGAAATCTCATAAGCATTAACAATTGAATCCATGTTAAGCTTTCTGAAATGAGGGTCCAAGGCCACCACCCTGAAACCAAAACCCAACCCTATGCCCCAACAAGTCCTCTTAAAGTGGTCCCTACAAGCCCTTTCCAAGTCTAGGATGAAGCTCTTTGACCAATAAGCAACATCATGGCTGCTGACATAACGGTAATGTTTCTCATGCCTCAACTGTTTTTCCTGTTCTGGCATTGAAATGGCCTCATTCATCGCCTCTGCTGTTGCCTCTATATTCCATGGGTTAACCCTAATAGCACCACTCAGTGACGGCGAGCAGCCAATAAACTCTGACACAACCAGCATGCTCTTCTTTGGCCCACTCACCTCTGATACTGACTCAGATCCTGGTGCACCCTGCCTACAGACAATGTACTCATATGGTGTTAAGTTCATCCCATCCCTCACAGCAGTCACAACCACGCATTCCGCTATCGTATAATAGGCAACCTTCTCGACACTTGACACATCACGATTGATGAAAACAACAGGGCTATACCCTGACTGGCCAAAGTCTACATTGATCCTCTGGCAGCTCTGCTCAATCTCAGCCTGGATGGCTTCCAGATCCTTACCCCTTCCACGGGCTGGGTTAGCAATCTGCACTAACACTGCTCTCCCCTGCCACTTGGGATGTGTCCTCAACATGTTCTCAAATGCAAGAAGCTTCAAATTGATCCCCTTAAAGATATCCATATCATCCACACCAAGCAAGACAGTTTTGCCCTGAAACTGCTGTTGAAGCTCAGAAAGCCTCCACTCCCTATCAGGCAAGCGCAGACCCGACTCCAACTGACCCATATGAACTCCCACCGGCATGATCTTGATCCCTACAGTGCGGCCAAAGTAATCCAATCCAATGTACCCACGCTTTGACTGGTATTCAATTCCCAGCATCCTACTGCAGCACGAGAGGAAGTGCCTGGCGTAATCAAAAGTGTGGAACCCAATGAGGTCACAATTGAGCAGCGCCTTCAGTATCTCGTCGCGAACAGGGAGGGTGCGGTAGATCTCGGACGAGGGGAAGGGGCTGTGGAGGAAGAATCCGATGCGGAGGCGGTTGAAGCGGCGGCGGAGAAAGGTAGGCAGCGCCAGGAGATGGTAGTCATGAACCCAGACGTAGTCATCCTCTGGGTTGATTACCTCCACGACCTTCTCAAAGAAGAACTTGTTGGCGAGCACGTATGCCTCCCAAGCGCTGCGGTCGAAGCAACCGTTGCCGGGTGACGAAGTGGCGACGGAGGAAGAGGTAGCGGCGGCAGACGCGGAAGCGGGCGATGAGAAGGGGAGCATGTAGTGGAACAGAGGCCAGAGCTGGCGCTTGCAGAAGCCGTGGTAGAACCGGTCGTTGAGGTGGTCAGGGAGGAACACCGGCGCGCAGCGGAATCGGTCGAGCAGCGCCTGCGATACCGCGTCCTGCTCGGCTGCGGGGACGTCGGCGCGGAGTGATCCGACGAAGAGCACCTCCATCTCGTCGGGAATGCCGTCGCGGAGCTGGAGCAGGAGCGAGTCATCGTCCCACGAGAAGGACCACCCTCGGCCGTCGGGCCTGCGGCGCGCGACGATGGGCAACTGATTCGAGACCACTATGAGGCGGTCCGCCGCCACGGACGAGGGCACGTCGGAGGCGACGCTGCTGGTCGCGGCCGGCTCCGACTCGTCCTCGCCGTCGAGCTCCGTCAGCGTCCCCGGCACCGTCATCACCCGCGACATCCGCCGCAGCCCGAACGACCCATGCCTCTGCCGCCCGCTGCCGCCGACCGGGCCCAGCGCCGCGAAGTTGCCCTCCGCGAGGTCGAGCAGGTTGGTATACGACCGCGACATCATGGCCGAAACACCGAGCGGAGAGAAAAGCTTCGCCGCGAGAGGTGAGCCGGCCCGCTTTGATTTGATCTGGTGGCGGCGGCTCGAGAGAGAGAGGTGGTGTGGCCGGGAAGGGTGGGGGAGAATTTTGCAAACATGACACCGCCGTGGGAGGGCTTCAAATATTTGGCACCGCCGTCGTGGTAATTGTAAGCGTGACATTCAAATCTCCTGAGTTTTGCAAATTTGGCGTTGCGGTCGGTTAATGGTCATTAGGAAGTCTCTCGTTCCCGTGCTGCCCTCGCTCCGTTAGGAATTTGCCGGCGTCTTGTTGTTGTACCGTCTCCCGTGAGTCTCCCGTATTCCATTCTCCTCTCCTCTCGCCCTGGCCGTCGTCTTCCTCGAGCTGAGCTCGTCTGTTCGTCCCGGCGCGCACTGGGTGCAGGCTGTCGTCTACCTCGAGCTGGTCTGGTCGTCCCCGCGCGCACTGGGTGCAGTCTGTCGTCTTCCTCGAGCGCATTCTTGCCCGCGCACTGGGTGCATTCGTTCCCACGCGTACCGGATCTCACGCTTCCCTGCCTCTGCTGTTCCTGCGCTCGTGGTCCATTGCGCGTAGAGCCACTCCATTGCGCGGATCCAGTCCCCCAACGCCGTCGTCTCTGGTAATTATTTCCTTTGCGTCGATCCTTTCCAGTTAGTGTCGTCCAGCGACTATTTAGCGTAGTACATTTTCGATGTAATTTGGAACTGGCACTTCCATTTCGCGGTTCATGTCCCATTGAGCATATATTGTATGTGCAGTGTATTAAGTATGAATAATACTCCCAACGATGAGGCAGTACCCCCAATGGACGAAACGATTGCATGCACTGTCGAAGAACACCAGTGGGCATTGACTTGTATTAGCACACAGCCTACAGTGGTTAGTAGTTTGAATTTATTGTATGCAATTTAGTAGTTATGTAATGTATTACAACTGTTATTGGTTAATAGGGGAGTGGCCATGGAATTCATGATATTGATTGGGATTCAATAATGGTGGAAGAAACCAACAACGAAGAAGGAAGAAATCATGTTACTAGTGAAAAAGGTCTATATTATCAGCTTGGACTGGATACTCAAGATGATAGAAGGGAAGAAGATTCAAGTGCTTCCCGTTTTGGAAATAGCAATCCATGTGAAGAAGAATTGGGAGCAGGCATTCCGTGTTCTGATGCGGTGCTTGATGAGACGAGGACCATATATGATATGAACAATCCAGTAATGCAGCCTGGCAGCTTGTATGCAACAATGCACCACTTCAGACTGGCAATTAGACAATACGCCATAAATAAAGAATTTGAGCTTGGAATTGAGGCAACCAATAAAACTAGATTTAGAGGGTATTGTAAAGGGCCTGATTGCCCTTGGAGCATTCATGCCAGACTTGAGATAAAAGGGGCTCCAACAATTCAAGTAAGCTGAGAATATAGCTTTTTCACTTAATATGTACCTTTCGTGCTCAAAGAATATAGCTATTGACACTTGAACCAATTTTGCAGGTAATTGTCTTGAATGACAAACATACTTGTACTTCGAGTGGTAGACGTAAGACGACGACACCTACAGGAGCTTGGGTTGCGGCACGTGCCCTTCCTTTGCTAATGAAGAAACCTCATATGGGTGCTAAGGAGCTGCAAACTACATTGCAGGACACTTTTGGTTGTACTATTGCATATGACACAGTTTGGCATGGGAAAGAGAAAGCTTTGAAAGAATTATTTGGAAGTTGGGAAGAGAGCTTTCAGCTACTATGGCGTTGGAGAGAAGCGGTTATGCAAAAGTCACCGGATAGTGTCATTGAGCTAGATGTCAAAATGGATGAGGGGCGTCCTTTCTTCAGTAGATTTTTTTGTGCGCTCGGTCCATGCATTTCTGGTTTCAAGGGTGGGTGCCGACCATACCTTAGTGTTGACTCCACAGCTCTTAATGGAAGGTGGAATGGTCACCTATGTTGTGCAATAGGTGTTGATGGGCACAATTGGATGTATCCAGTAGCATATGGATTTTTTTAGGCAGAAAATACTGAAAACTGGACATGGTTCTTTCTTCAGTTGCACAAGGTTGTGGGGGATCTACCTTTGTTAGCATTGTGTTCAGATGCCTGCAAAGGTCTTAAAAATGCTATGAACAATGTCTTTCCGCATGCTGAGAAAAGGGAGTGTTTTAGGCATCTCATACAAAACTACATAAAGTTGTTTGGTGGGTCTGAGTACATGTATCCAGCAGCTAGAGCTTATAGGAGAGAAGTCTTTGACCACTATTTTAGTAGCATCCAAGAAATTCCTAGGGTCAGTAGTTGGCTAAATGAGCATCATGACTACCTTTGGTACAGAAGTGGCTTCAATACGGACATCAAGTGCGACTACGTGACTAACAACATTGCTGAGGTTTTCAACAATTGGATTAAGGATTGGAAGGATTTGCCTGTATGTGATTTGGCTGAAAGGATAAGGGAGGAAATTATGGTGATGTTTCACAGGCGGAGGAGGATTGCACAAAGGTTGCAAGGAAGGATTTTACCTTCGGTCCTGCATATCCTACACGACAGAACTAGAGGTTTGAGTCATTTATCAGTTCGTAAAGCTGACAACTACATTGCTGAGGTAAGGGATAACAATGATGTGCATTCGAAGCACATTGTCAATGCTCATTTGCGGGAATGCTCTTGCAAAGAGTGGCAGCACACGGGCAAACCATGTAACCATGCTTTGTGCTTGATAACAGCTCAAGAATTTAGGGATGTCAGAATGGAGGATTTTGTCGATGAGTACTACTCTGTATCTCATTTCACCACAGCATACTCAAGGGTGGTTCCACCTATCGGTGACAAATCCTTTTGGCCAGAAGTCCCTTTCGCAAAAGAAGTTGGTGCTCCAATTGGAAAACGAGCTGTGGGTCGACAGAGGAAAAATAGGATGAAAGGATGCCTTGAGGGAGGTAGTTGAAAAAAGAAAGTTAACACTGACAATGGTAAGACAAGCATTCGGGGAAAGATCAAGTGTCCAAACTGTGGTGAACTAGGACACAGGAAAGCAAGCTACAAATGTCCATTAAATGGCACAAAGAAAAGGTTACAAAGAAAAGTGTTCAATCTGTTTATTTTCTGATATTAACTAATATCTGTGACCAAACTGTCTATCTTGAAGTACTAACTACTATCTGTACCTATGTCATCACAGGAAGCGAAAGCCTAGGAAAAATTCAACAAAAGGTTGGTTTCCCAAAGATGTACCTGAGTCATCACAGGCAGGTGTCCAAGAGAATGAAGCCGTCCTTGCAATTATACCAGCTAATGAAGATCTAGTTGAAATTCCTTTGTCGCCACCAGAAACCATAAATGTCACAGAAAGACCTTCGTCGCCACCCGAAGAACGTGTAGTTCGTGTCTTAGTTAAAAAGATCACACCTAGGAAGAAGAATGTTTGAGTACTATGGTCTGTGTATGAAACCATGTTATTTCTGTGACATTTGTATGGTACTTTGTCCTCTGTATGAAACTATGGTATTTCTGGGACATTTTTATGCCCCTTGAATTCACCATTTCGTCAACCAGCTGTTGTTATTGCAGACTATTTTTATGCCTCTTGAATTCACCATTTGGAACTATGCTGCTGGACCATGGTGTGCAGACTGTTATTGCTGCTGCGCAGACTGCTATTTTTGTGTTATTGCAATGGACCAGCCAAGCAGCAAGAAGCAATGGACCAGTCTGCGCAGCTGTTTTCTGGTAACCAGCTGTTTTCTAGTAAGCAGGTGTTTTCTGCGCAGGGGGTAAGCAGCAAGATTTTTATGCCTCTAGGCAACCAGATGTTTTCTGGTACAAGGTGACCCCCTGCGCAACTTGCTTCTTGCTGTTTTCTGGGCAAGCAGCTGTTTTCTGGGCAATAATTGGATCTGTTTTGAGTGACACAATAGAACACAAATACATAAGACAAGTAGTTCATGTAGTCATAACAGGTACTTCATAGCATTTCATAGAAGATCAGAAGCAACAAGTAGTTCATGATGTCTTACAATTTGGAACTCACGCATTACAATACCATAGCCATTGTTACACTGATCTAGTTCATCTAACTGAACTCCTTACAAAAGAACTACACAAGCCAAGGTTACACTGATCTATCCCAGATCTCATTGTAATTAAGCCCCCACTTAGCACAGTGCTCAGCAAGTGTCTCCGCTTCTAATGGCTGATTCATTATTTCTCGGTCACGGAATACGTCCTCCCACACCGCACTATCTTCACTAGCATAGCCAGCTTCTAACATAGTTGTTGGATCCATCATCGAGACTTGGCAGTCAATTGCAGTTCCTTCAAGCATTTCAGCTAACTCGTCCATTGAACGAGCTACTTGAGTAAGCTTGAAACCGTCTACAACATCTTCATCTGTGTAGCGCAAAGAGGCAGTATCTTGTAGTTTCTTAGCCGTATCACTCATTTGAGACATGGCATATCTGAGTGCTTGAGCTAGTTTTTGGTTCACCTGAAAAAAAGTAACAAAGTAACATCAGAATATGGTAAGCCATATGAGCATGTAGTGGAATATGAAGTAAGATCAGAATATGCCCTCAGTTTTTTAAAAAAATCATCATATGTACTAGGCAGTTCTAAAGTTTCAAAAAAACATCATAGGGCAACTGAAAACAAGCCAAAAGCATACCAGCTTACAGGCCAAAAAAATCCATACCAGTGATACTGCCAAAGTGATCTGAGGGTTCAGGGTCACCAAACCATACCATCAAACAGGCTGAAAACAGCCATATGAATAACTGAACTGGAGAATTTTGCAAACATGGCACATCAACAAACAAGCTGAAACAGCCAAAGCCCTCAGTAATCACTGGTATACAGTTCAAACAGGCTGAAACAGCCAAAGCCCTCATCAATGGAACAACATCAAACAGGCTGAAACAGCCAAAGCCCTCAGTAATTTTTTAGCATAAAAAGAACAAGTGTAGTATACAGTTCACTTTTTTCAAAGAAAACATCACAGGGCTAAGGAACCTGATAATCTCAAATTACCACAAGCCTCAGGTCCAATTTTTCAATGAAACAGCCATAGCCCTCACAAATTTCGTCGCATAAAAAGAAGAAGTGTAGTATACATGTTCAGTATTTTCAAAGAATTCATCACAGGGCTAAGCAACCTCATAATCTCAAATTACCACAAGCATCAGGTCAAATTTTCCAATGAAACAACATCTAACAGGCTGAAAACAGCCATAGACCTCACAAATTTCATCGCATGAAAAGAAGTGTAGTATACAGTTCAGTATTTTCAAAGAAATCATCACAGGGCTAAGCAACCTGATAATCTCAAATAATCACAAGGATTAACTCACTTCACATTTCCTCAGTTCACAATTCAATCACAGGGCTAAACAATCTCAAGAATTGCCTGGCTCAGTATAAGTTTCAGAATACAAACCTCAGAATACTTGGCCACTGTCTCCTTAGCACAATCGACAGCTGCACTGGCCTGTTTGTAAGAATGCATAGCACTTTTTTCCGCCGCCACAGCGGATTCAAGAACATCAAGAGTAGAAACCACATCGTTACCTATGGAAAACGTGGCGCAATAATCACCAGCAACAATACTCGCGGCAGCAGAAGCATTCAGTGTGTCACGGGCTGCAACAACCGCCAAGGACAACTTCTGGGCACAAATCTCGGCGGCAGATTCCATGCTGGCTGCCAAATCTGCGAACCCTAGGGTTACAGAAGAAGGAGAGCTCACCAGCGTCGGAGGTCGGCAATGGACCACGGGTGCAGGAACCGCCGAGGCAGGGAAGGGCGAGATCCGGATAAGGACAGGGCACGAATGCACCTAGTGCGCGCCGGGACGAACAGACCAGCTCGAGGAAGACGATGGCCAGGCTCTCGCGAGCAAGAGGAGGAGGAGAGGAGAGGAGAATGGAATACGGGACACTCACGGGCCGGCAAGTGCCTAACGGAGCGGAACGGAGCGAGGGTAGCACGGGAACGAGAGACTTCCTAATGACCATTATCCGACCGCAATGCCAAATTTGCAAAACTCGGGAGATTTGAATGCCACACTTACAATTGCCACGACGGCGGTGCCAAATATTTGAAGCCCTCCCACGGTGGTGTCATGTTTGCAAAATTCTCCCTGGGGGGGTTGGCCAATTCGGAATGGAAAGGCAGAATTTTTTTTGTATTTTAGGTCTTTTTTTGAAAAAAAAACGTTCACATTGATATTATTAGATGATTTAATCTTATTTTTGAATCCTTTGGCCGATGTAACACGACTCGGTGCCACAGATCTTAGCACCGAGATGCGTACTCCGCTAGCAACGAGATGCTGACACGACGTCGACGTGTCCGAGCTCGGCGCCATAAATCATGGCGCCGAGCTCCTGTCTCCCACCGCTCTCCCCCTCCGAGTTCTAGCTGCAGACCCCGTCCATTGCGTGCATGCATGAGGAACTGGTCGATCGTCGACATTCTACTGGAAGTCGGGAGCCGGGCACAGCTGACGGGAAGCATGGATGCGGCGCCCCGAGAGATCTGTTCAGTCTCTCTGAGAGACGACAGATTTCAACTTGCCGTTCTCGGACACGCAAACCGACCGGGGAGACCAATAAGGGTGCCCACCGGTGTAATCAGAAAGAATCACATAAGTTCCAGGCTTCCAGCGACCTATTGTCCACTGTACAGTACACTCTCCAGTACTTCCGTATGGCACGGCCTCATCGTCAATGTGGATGTCGCGACGGTGCAGCCATTGCCGGCACAAAACGTGCTCAGGCGCCTAGCTGGTCGGGCGTTTGCGCGGGACCAAAGGCCATCCACCAGCGCTGGAGTCGTGGGGCGCATCCCACATGGCCGGTCACTCATGTCATGGGCTCATGCATGCATGGCCGCAGCACACGACAGGCCATGACACGGACTACGTCATGACTCCTCTTTCTTTTTTTGGTCACGTCAGGCATAGTGGTGGCAATAGGTGGACAGTAGCCTTTCTAGCACACAGGCAGCTCCATACTATGTTGGTCATGTCACGTCACGGGAGTTGGTTGGTCACGTACTATGAGGAGATATCACCGTACCCCTGTAGATGGTATGGCTTGAGAAATGGTCTTGTACTTGTTGTTGACTTGCGCCCGCTTGGTTTCTACTGAGAGCTGTGGTTGAGGCGGAGAGCTCGATCACGTACCTGAGCCCCCTGGCAAGAGGTTGCTCATATCGTAGTGGTTGACACAGTGCTAAGTATGGGAAAAGGCTTCTTTAAGTGGTGCATCAGCTCTGCGGTGTCTGATGATGTTGGGCGTCCTCTATTGTGGATATTGAGGTCAGAGCCGGGCTCGGGCGAGGCGGAAGTCCGCCCGAGGTCGCGACCGAACCCGTTCTAAGATTCGAAGACGTGCGCCACAGTCGAAGGAGTGGCCTCTTGCGGGATTTACGGGCGAGCAAGTAGTCGAGACTGGGCTCGGGCGAGACGATGTTTTGTCCCGAGGTTGAGTTCTGCTTCGAACGAGACAGAGTTTGCTCTCGAAAGCTAGCATGTGCTCCTGTCATATTGCACGTCCCATTGGGGGTTGGCAGGTGGCGTGCATGAACAGGAGTCACACGCGTAATCATAGTTGGTGAATCTTTGACAAGACTGTGGTCGTGTTGCTCCTGTACACCCGCAGGCCTACGTGATGTGGACAATATTCTAGTGTTTTCTGTTTAAGCAAGGGTGAGTACACATCAACGTACTCAACAAATGTCCCATTTGGCTGAAGTGGACTAGCTCTATGTGGGTTAGGTTCAAAGTAGTTGTTTTTAGTTCGTCAAGTATTTATTATTAGTAGAAGCCAACTTTTATCATAGAACCCAAGTTGATATCCCAAAAGGCACCTCCTCAGTGAGAAAAATACCAGAAACCATAAGTATAGCCATCATCATAAAACCATCATCATAAAGTTATCCAGAGTATCTCTAATCAAATAGGATCCCAAGGCTGCTCTTAACCATGAGCACGACCGATCTACCCATTTTCTAACCCTCTCCAGAGGTCACACACTTTACCCACGAGTCATGATTCCCTTTCTGCCCGAGGTTCTAGCCTCCCCGTTGATCACTTCCGAGGTGACCCAGCAGGGTTTCACTACGTAGCCTTTACAAAGATTCACTAGAGGTCACAACCGCCCGTTAGGATTCTGCGGGTTTGATAAACACAGTACTCCTCCCCACAAGGGGGTGACTAACAAAAGGAGAATGAAAGAACCTCGGCAGAGCAAGTACTATGCCACAGACCCCATTGATGGCACGACGGCGAAGCAACTACACCTCTAAGGGTGTCCCATACCACCCTCATGCTGCATTATTTTCTCGGGTGGTCTCTCAACGAACAAGTCCTTACGGAGAGGTACTCGGGAAATAGATTGAGCCCCCTAAAGTGTCACAAGTTCATCATCACAAAATCATCGTATCATAAATGTATATCATCATGTTTATTGATTATAGTAAAGCACTAGCATGATATTGATCATAACTGCCCAATCCCAAAAAGTGATCAAGGACAGGGATAAGCTGAAACTAGTAAATCCTTAGGTTGATCATAGTATGCGGGAGAGTGAATTATAAAATAAGTAGGACATAATGGGTTAGAGGACACTTGCCTTCACCAAGCTGCTGCTCAGGAACTTCTGTAACTCCCTCGGGGAACACAAACTGCTCGTTGTCTATGCAAAGCAATCATTCATTCAATACACTTGGGGAATAGCAAATGAACAATACACTAAACATATGCAATAGAGTAATCATAGGTTCAACAGAAGTAAAAGTAACTAAGGCCGAGGCTACATGGCATCGGTGGGACCAAGCTAGGTGGATCGGTCGCGCTGGGACGGGCACGGCGCGCCGAGCATATAGAAGAAAGGGGGATGGGGGTTAGACAATGGGGATTCTCGTCTCGGCCGAGGGCGCAGGAGCAGGCTCACTTGAACGACTTATGGACTTTTCGCCTCACCTGAGGGCGTGGCGCAGGCTAGCTCAGATGGCTGAGGGATTCTCCACCACATCCGAGGGTGTAGCACATATTGGCTCGGATGACAGGCGGACTCTTTGCCTCCCGATAGGGTGCGGCGCAGACTAACTCGGATGACTAGCGGACTCCTCGCCTTACCTGAGGGCGTAGCGGGGGCTGGCTCGAGTGTGGGCACGAACCGTTAGGTCTGGGGTGGACCGTTAGGTATAGCATCAGGTTAATTAGAATCCACCCTTTAGACCTGGGGTGAATGGCAGGGACCGGGCGGCCGCTTTGGCCCTTTCCTCCAGCCATCAGAGGTGGCGTCGCCCTCGTCGGCAAGACGCTCGACGGAGACGAGGGGCATGGACGCTCTGGGGTCTTAGGGTGGCTAGGATGGCTTGGGAAGATGGGGAAGGGTGCGGGGAACCCAATGGTGGGGCTGAACCGTGGTAGGAGCACTTGAGAATGGAGGCCCACGGTGGGGCAGCTCGGCGGTGGCGCTAGGAACTCCGACGAGCAATTGCGCATGACATAAAGTAAGGGAAGGGACTAGAGGGGGTAGCAGAAATTCGTTACCTCAAAACGAGACTTGGGATCCCCCAGAGGCGGCAACAACATGGTGGCGGCTTGGAACGGTGGAGGCGGCTCCCAGACTACATGGGTAACGATGGTGAGCAAGGACCGAATAGTTTGGTGCCCCTGTCCGGTGCGCCTAGCCGTTGGATCTGACACCGCAGGTGACCATTGGCGATGTAGGCTTTCACACCAGACGGTCTGGGTGTCACACCGAACAGTCCGGTGGCTTCTCTCCCCCAGTGCCACCAGGAACTAGCCGTTGGGCTACAGTTCCCTGGTGCACCGGACAGTCCGGCGTGTGCCACCGGACAGCCCGGTGGTGGCAACACAATTCTTCGTTTCTTGGACTTTGCTTGATATTATTTAATCTTTACTTGTGATCTTCATAATGTATTATTTTGAGGTGTTGCTTTCCTTAATGCCTTAGTCCAAGTCACTTTTAGCATCGTGTGAACTATAAACATAAACACTAGCAAACTCATTAGTCCATAGGTTATGTTGATCATCAAACACCAAAACCTTTTGAGCCAAATGGCCCGGGGGTCCATTTTCCTTACAATCTCCCCCTTTTGGTGATTGATGACAACACAACCAAAGCAAGCAAATGTAACAAATATTTTAATCAAAATATGCAATCTTCTTGCTAGGATGCATGAGTGTCCGTACAATGTGAGATTATGGACTTAAGCCTCCCCCTAACTCCATAATTCACTTGCTTCCTATTTTTAGACCAAAGAACCAAAACCACTTGCAAGATCAAAATTTTAATTTGGTGGTGTTTGGTGTTTGATACAATTTTCATTGCTTTGGTCCCTAAAACTTCTCCCTTTAGCATCAACCACCAAAAAGGAAGACATTAAAAGCATGTAGGAAGCAAATAGGACTTGCCCTCTTAAAAGAAATATCAATTGAAGCACTTAAAAATTACCCCCCCCCCCCCTAAATGAGTGGTATCCTTTTGAAAGAATTTTCTCCCCCTTTAGAGAAGAAGAAATACTCCACCTGACAGAGATTTTCTACTTAGGGTAAAATCATGTGAGAAATATAGGTACAAGACATGATTTGATTAGACTAACTTCCCTTATGCATAGGTAACCGATATGATTTAACAACTTATGCATGTATATCAACATGTCAAGTATAAGATGTGAAATGTAGTCTAATAAAATATTGGAGAAGACATTAAAATGATACCAATTGAAGTCTCTCAAGACCAATTGAAGTCTTAGAATACTTGTGGATTTGCAGTGGAAGCTAATTGTCTTTCTCCAAGGACTCTATTTTCCTCCAATGAGACTACTACATATAATAGACTTGAAAACAGGCATTAGTCTCAAAGACTTAGATTATAGAGTAACCTCCCCCTGAAAGTGTGTATACAAGTTTTTGAATACTTGTAGGAGACATGCACTTTGATTTGATGCAAGAGGGGCAAATTATCTATAATCCGAACTTTGACACATATAAGTTAAATGATACCAATGGAAACATAATTGAAGTATTATACCACATCTTGTATATGACATATGAAAATATCAATTGATGTACCATTTTCTTAGGAATGTTAAGTAAGCTATGTACCTTGCTTAATTAGCATTTTAAACCATGTAGGTTTGCTCAAGAATATGAATTGAAAGAGAGCAATCCTACCATATGATTGACCTAGTATGCATGCATTTTTAATAAAAAATAAATACCAATTGTAATACTAGGTATGAAAGGTAAAGACTAGATATAAGAAAATAGATACGTGTTGGGGACTTGTTCTCAACTGCTATTAATTAAGAACAAGGCAACACAAAAATGGGTTAAAGGTTAATGCCCTTCGTCCTTCGAAGCATTATTTCCTTAAGGATATAACGATCTTCGGACGAAGGTCATGAAGGACGTACCTTCATCATCACAGCATATATCAATGAAAGACAAAGCATATAAAACATGAGAAATAACATGGATGATTATATGACATCATTAATATATCTTTTATTATATGCTTATGAATGAATAAGAACCATGTTGAATTACATTTGTACCTTCGGCTTAAAAGAAGTCAAAGGTACAAGCGTACTGCACGAGCGGATACAAGTCAGCGTGAACAGTACGGGGGACTGTTCATCTATTTATAGGCACAGGACGCAGCCTGTGTGAAATTATATTTATGCCCTTCATGTTTACTATTGACTTAAGAACAATCTGTCAGGGACTAGATAGCCTTTTCCTCCTTAAGTCAGTTCCTTTTTCTGGTATTGAGCCGAAGTTCCTTTGCGCGCAGCTTCGGCGCTGGTTCAGCCTTCGTTCTGACCCTGTTTCCCATATTGTGTACAGCTTCATCCTGAGTCTGAAGGTGCCTGTATGTGTATTACACTTGGGAAACATTATTTTGTTTTTGAGGACCTTCAGAAGACGAAGGCCCCCAACAGTAGCCCCTCGCGGTATTAATTTGTTATGACAACGAATTCAGACTGCGACGTGAACGAAGGCCTTAAGCCGAAGGTCCGAAAAAACACTTTTCCTTTGCTAGAATAGCAACAATCAATGACATATGGGGCCCTCCAAGTTGCAGCGTGCTAGGCGTATAAATATGAACTCACAACGACATCATTTGATACGTTGTTTCTGCCATTTGCATTATTTTCTCAAACTTTTAGCTCTTGCTTACTAGCGCTCGCTAGATTTTCAAGCTTTGGCTAAAAGACGCTGTTTCACCATGTTTGGAGAAAAATGTCCAAGGGAAAGAAGGTTGTTGCTAGAGATGGCAACGGGTAAATACCCACCGGGTATTACTACCTCATACCCATACCCACGACACAAAAATAACCCCACCGGTCACCCATATACACTGGTGGGTATGAATTTACCCCCATACCCATACCCATGTGGGTATGGGTCACCCATCGGTCACCCGTACCCACAAAAATTAAACATCTATCAAAATAGTATACTATAAAAATGTCAAGTATATCCCTATAAATACCATTACAAAATTTTCTAGCATCATTTAACCATCCATTCAACACACCAAAGATAATTAGATAAAGTAGTAACACTATGATAGTACTACATAACACATTACATGTTCCATTACATGGTCATTAAATTATCGTTAAGCCTTCTATGACATTATGGTCTAAAAGGTTGTTAAATAGTAAAAAACGATGGATGACTAAAGTCCAAGTTCATGCTTGGGCTATGTTTATATTGGGTATTTTATACCCACGGGTTAACGGGTATGGGTGAAGGCGGAACGTTCTAATACCCGTTTACTCATTGGGTGAAGATTTTTGCCCAATAACAGACCCACGGGTAGAATATTTAGCCCACATATATACACTAATGGAGTAAAACATCGGGTATCGGGTCGCGGGTACCCATTGCCATCTCTAGTTATTGCGGAGACAAAGCTGACTGAAGAGACAAAGCTGTTTGAGGAGAAGAAGGCTATGGATCCTTATGTTGCTGGATTTGTTGAGTCGATGGCAAAGACAAACACAGAGAAGATCACTAAAGAGATACTGGAAGGTTTATCTGAAGATACTGGTGACAGTGATAGCTATGATGTGGAAAGTGGGGATGAGGATTCTAAAGACCGGCCCTGGCGACCAAGCCATTCTGTCTTCGGAAAATCAACCATTAAACAGAGTCATCTTGAGAACATGAGAGGAAGGTACTTTCGGGACATGTCTATTGTGAGGGCTGGCAGAGACAACAGCGTCCCTGCCCCTGAGGAAAACGAAGTTGTAATTTACCGAAGCTTCTTCAAGGCTGGACTTTGGTTTCCTTTGAGCAAGTTTGTAGTTGAAGTGTTGAAGATCTTCTAGATCTTCCTTCACTAGATCACCCCCGAAGCTATAATGAGGATGGGGATTTTTATCTGGGCTGTAAGGAGTCAGGGGATAGAGCCAAGCGTGAAGTGCTTCTGCAGTATGCATGAACTCTTATATGAGACGAAGGCTACTGGCAACGAACAGTACCGCAACAACTTCGGTTGTTATGGATTTATTGCTCGTCCCAACGCCAGCTACCCAGTGCCAACTTTTCGAAAGAGGTGGCCCGGAGCCTGGATGGAAGAGTGGTTTTATGTGAAGAATGATCTAAAGGCAAGGGAAGACATTAAAGAAGTCATCATGCGCCCCATCTGGTCCCGCTTCGGCCTCCGAAGGCCGAAGGTGGAAATTGATGACACTGTCGAAGCGTGTCAGAGGGCCTTCAACACTGTTTGCTCCTTCATTGGCATAAGAGATTTAATTCAAGAACATATAGCCTTCAGGGTATGGTCGCTTGTAGAAAGCTGGGAAATGCCGAAGGAGACCACCACCGACTCTAGCGAAGGTGGTCTAGTCCGGTTGAAGTATACCTTCAGGTTTGGGGATAAATTTGATGAGCCAAAATGATGACTGGCTGAAGTGCATTGAAGCTACTAGCGACGAGCTACTTGGGGCATACTCCAAGGCCGAGGACAATGCCTTGTCTGTAGCTTTCGGTGGTTGGAATAAGAAAAGATTGAATAGGGTATTTGATGTTATTGGCTTCGTATACCCTGACTATTGCTACCCGCTGCGAGGGCGAGGGTTAAAGAGAAAGATTACTGCTTCGGGAAAGATTGCTGCTTCGATAATCACAGCTGAGCCGAAGGGCAAGAAGATGAAGGTTCTGACTCACCGGTCGCGTTACATTGAACCAGCCGTGATTCCTGAATTTGGCGAAGGTACTTCTTCAGCTGCCAAAGCAAAAGAGAGTGTTTCAATTATGCAGATCGCTGTAGAGCTGAGTGTAGTACCGAAGATGACTATAGTTGAGTCGGCCAAGGCTGAAGATAATAAGGCCAAAGAGCCACAGGTAGAAAAAGTGACAAAAATTTCAGAAATCATGAGTCCACTGGAAGCGGCAGGTTTGCCGAAGGTGCAAAAAACTTCTGCCGCAACTCCCAAGAGGAGGAGAATGGCTAACGTGTTAGATGCTATACTGGAGACTACAAAGGCACTGAGTCCTGCTCCTGCAAAGAAAGTCACTCCAACTGAAGCCAAATCGCAGATCGAAACCAAAAGTGGGCAAGCAAAAGCCGAAGCTACATAAGTTCAAGCTGAAACCGAAGCTGGGCCTTCAGTGTCCACTATGACAGAGCCTGTCGCACCTGAAGAAAAGGCGACAGAGCAAACTATTCTAGAAAAGATTGAGATTCCTACCCCCGAAGCTTTAATCGAAAATGTCGACTACCTCTTTCGACACGCTTCGGGGAAGAAATTGTCCGAAGAAGAAATTTTGGAAGCCAGGCATTATGCGCGAAAATTGAAATATCTGAAGGGTGCCTTGGTTTTTAATGGAAGTAGTGAAGATGATTTCTTATACTGTCTCCCAGACAATAAAGAAATATCCGTTTGCCGGGAGATAGGTAGAAGCATCGGATTCCCAAAGCTAGAAGACGACCTTTCAATTTTGTCGAAGGATGATCTTGCAGACAGCCTGGCATACAATAGCATAAAGGTATAGAAGTTAACTTTGAATTTGAAAATGAAATATTTTTTGCTATACTCAATTTTGTCCTCCTCTTGCAGAGCTTAATTCTTAGCAATGCGCTTAGGGCACAGAAAAATATTGAAGATGAAGGCTGTACGATGGCTCTGAACAACCTTCGTCCAGAGGTGATCGAATTAAGAAACGAAGGTCTTGAAAAAGACAGAATCTTAATTTCATTGGTAAATAAAGTGAAAGAAGACGAAGCTAGTTTCCAGGCTCAGGCCGAAGTCCAAAAGACTGAAATTGAAGACCTTCGGAGACAGCTGGCCGAAGCTAAAGAAAAATGCGCACTCGCTGAAGCTAACCGAGATATCAGTGAATATTGGAAAAATCATTTAGAGAAAAATGTTGAAGAACTTCGCACATCCAAGGAAAGATGCTTTGAAAAATCCTTGGACTGCGTGAAGAAAATAAAAGCTAGTTTCACCAACGTGGGTGCCTATTCTACCGAAGAAAATTTCATACGACGCGACCCTAAAGGTGTTATTGAATGGATAAGTGGGGAGGCCGAGACATTCGAAGAAATCTTAAGTGATCGCGGGGATGTTTGTGCATTTTCCGGTGCGCGGGGAATTTCAGCTATCTTGGAGAAGGCGGGATGCGACCATATTAAAACCATGGCCCAGACCGAAGCTCCCTTCTCCATAAATGATACGAAGGATCCTACAGCTGAAGCAACCTTGATGGGTGGGAAATTTTTTAATGATGCCTGGGTGAATGGTGGCCGAGAGATGGCCCATGGAATTATAAAGAAAAGTGAAAAAGATACCCATGATGCCCGAGCAGAAGCAAGGCGAGTTGA
The DNA here is from genome assembly GCF_902167145.1 of Zea mays. Classification (NCBI taxonomy): domain Eukaryota; kingdom Viridiplantae; phylum Streptophyta; class Magnoliopsida; order Poales; family Poaceae; genus Zea; species Zea mays. The sequence continues at coordinate 203,094,159 of NC_050098.1, forward strand.
AGAAGCTGCTGAGCGTGAAAAACGTATAGGTATTGCTTTTTGTCTTTTAGCTTCGACATTTATTTTTGTTGCTTCGAACTGATTAACTTTTCTTACTTCAGCTGAATTATCTCCGCCGCCGGAACCGTTCGATCCCCTAGCGGATCCAGAAACGAAGGAAGCGCTGGATATTATAAACATGGCTGAATCCGCTGTTCATGAAGTTGTTAACAAATTACTGCACGAAGTTGCAGAGAAAGTCCTTAAGGTCTTAAGGAGGAATAGCACTTATTGTAAAAACATTTTGAGATGGTCAATGTATGAAACACTAGAATGACATTGTACCTTTATTATAACATGATTGTAATATTTGATGTGTATAGCTTTGAATCAAAAATGTAAATTATTGTAATTCATTTCTTTTCGTTGCATGAAACTTTACATATATACCATTTTTGAGCCTTCGACGAAAAAACACCTTCCCTTCTTTTCATGCTTCGTAAAGAAAAAGATCCATGCTTCGCAAAAAGGGATCCCTCTTTTGTAACAAGGCTGATGAAACTGTATTTCCCGAAGCTTACTTCGTGCCTTAGCACATTTTCATTTTTACGAAGCATTCTCCGAAGATCGACTTCGTATTCAATTCATGCCATTGATGCAATATGATGTATGATGTGATGTTATGAGAAGTGATGTGATGATATGATGCAAAATGATGAGGATGCCAAAGACACACACCCACACGCCCACACTGAAACACAAAAGCTCTGCATCCCCTTAGGAACGACTTTGGAGCCTTCTTCACCGTTTATTTTTCGGTGTAAGTTCTACATCCCCTTAGGAACGTCTTTTGAACTTCTTCACCTTCTATTTCGGCGGTATAAGTTATGCATCCCCTTAGGAACGACTTTGGAACTTCTTCGCCTTATATTTCGGCGGTATTTGGCTCTGCATTCCCTTTGAAACGACTTTTGAGCAGAAAACTTACGCTGCACTCCCTTAGGAACGACTTTCTGTAGCTTCGGTAATTTTAGCTCTGCATTCCCTTAGGAACGACTTTTGAGCTTCGTATTTTTTGAGCTTCGTAACTTTTGAGCTTCGTAAGTCTGTGAAGAAGATAAATTCCATTCTGATAGAAGCAAAATCGTTACAAAAAAATTGAAACTAAATTTACATTACTTGTTCCTTATTAAAAAAGAACAAAATGACATAAAACATAAAAGTATTTCAGAGACAGGATATCGCTCAATATATGTGCTTTGATTCTGGCACAGTACTGTTGACTGTGCGAGCTTCGGATTCCTCCCTGAATTCACGTTGCTGTTGAGAGTGCTGGCGCCCTTCTGGCTGCTGGCTTCGGGAATAGGTAGGTTGCAGTGGTGGTGGAGGGAGCTGAGGCCAAGAAGCCTGTGAATGGCTAGCCGAAGCAACAGAAGCTGCAGGATGATTGCCCACATATTCTGGTATGTAGGGAGAGTGGCACGAAGAAGTGTGCAAGACCTGGTTCGGCTGATTCTGCCGAGCTTCGGCTTCTGCTATCTCCTTTTGCTTCAGAATAGTGATTTGGCACATTCTTGTAGTATGGCCCTTGTCCTCACCATAGAATAAGCAATAGATTTTCCTAGGCTGATCCCCATATCTTTCTCTGAAGCCCCTGGCGCCTCTGCCCCTTGGAGTTGGCGGCCTGAAGGAGCTTTGCTGCTGTTCCGAAGACTGTGAGGTGTGTTGTGGCCTCTGAAGCTAGCTTCCTTTGTCATCATTCTGACTGGTGCTATGAATTGATCTAACATGCCTAGAGTGAATTCTCCCTCTGAAGCCCCTAGTCATCTCAGAGAATCTGTAAGCTTCCTCCCTTCTTTGGCAGAAGTCGTTGTCAGCCCGGATGTACTCATCCATTTTCTGAAGCAGCTTCTCCAGAGTCTGGGGGGGGCTTCCTGGCGAAGTATTGAGCCGTAGGTCCTGGCCGAAGACCCTTGATCATGGTCTCAATGACAATTTCATTGGGCACTGTGGGCGCTTGTGCTTTCATTCGCAAGAACCTTCGGACATACGCCTGAAGGTATTCCTCATGGTCTTGCATGCACTGAAACAAAGCATGGGCTGTGACTGGCTTCGTCTAAAAGCCTTGGAAACTGGTAACCAGCATGTCCTTGAGCTTCTGCCATGACATGATTGTCCCTGGCCGAAGGGAAGAATACCATGTCTGGGCTACGTTCCGGACTGCCATGACGAAGGATTTTGCCATGACAGCTGCATTGCCTCCGTATGAGGATATTGTTGCCTCATAGCTCATCAAGAATTGCTTCGGGTCTAAGTGCCCATCATACATGGGTAGCTGGGGTGGCTTGTAGGATTGTGGCCATGGGATAGCCTGCAATTCTGCTGCCAAGGGAGAAGCATCATCAAAAGTAAAGGTATAATGATTAAAATCATCATACCATCCATCTTCGTTGAATAAGCCCTCTTGACGAAGCTCCCTGTGTTGGGGCCTTCGGTCTTGATCATCTTGAGCAAGATGACGCACTTCCTCAGTAGCTTCATCGATCTTCCTTTGAAGATCGGCCAGCCGAGCCATCTTCTACTTTTTCCTTTGCACCTGTTGGTGGATGATTTCCATGTCCCTGATCTCCTGGTCCAACTCCTCCTCTTGGAATGTTGGACTGGTGGCCTTTCTCTTCTGGCTTCGAGCCTCTCGGAGAGAGAGAGTCTCCTGGTTTGTGTCCAGTGGCTGCAGTGCAGCCCCTGGCGCTGTTATCTTTTTCGGCGGCATGACGAATGTCTATGCTTTGCCGAAGGTTGTGGAAGTGAGTACACCAGAGGTGGGAGCCAATGTTGGGGACTTGTTCTCAACTGCTATTAATTAAGAACAAGGCAACACAAAAATGGGTTAAAGGTTAATGCCCTTCGTCCTTCGAAGCATTATTTCCCTAAGGATATAACGATCTTCGGACAAAGGTCATGAAGGATGTACCTTCATAATCACAACATATATCAATGAAATACGAAGCATATGAAACATGAGAAATAACATGGATGATTATATGACATCATTAATATATCTTTTATTATATACTTATGAATGAATAAGAACCATGTTGAATTACATTTGTACCTTCGTCTTAAGAGAAGGCAAAGGTACAAGCGTGATGCACGAGCGGGTACAAGTCAGCGTGAACAGTACGGGGGTACTGTTCATCTATTTATAGGCATAGGACACAACCTATGTGAAATTACATTTATGCCCTTCATGTTTACTATTGACTTAAGAACAATCTGTTAGGGACTAGATAGCCTTTTCCTCCTTAAGTCAGTTCCTTTTTCTGGTACTGAGCCGAAGCACCCTTGCGCGTAGCTTCGGCGCTGGTTCAGCCTTCGTTCCGACCCTGTTTCCCATATTGTGTACAACTTCATCCTGAGTCCGAAGGTGCCTGTATGTGTATTACACTTGGGAAACATTATTAGTTATGTTTTTGAGGACCTTCAGAAGACGAAGGCCCCCAACAATACACATATCTAAAAACAGGGAATACAATTAATCTAGTTACCTTAGTCATGGGTGGGGAATTTGGGTCCAAAGTATACACTAACCCACTTGGCAATAGACTTGATCCAATATGATGCATCCCATGATATACATCCCAATTTTGCCAAGTCTCCAAATTCTCTGCCGTCTTTCGGACTCCTCACTTCCCTCTCGGGATCCAAACCTTCTTGGTGCTTTTCATGGTCGAAATAATTTCCTTTGTCACCCAAATGCGTTTGGCCCCCTTTCCTTTGTTGGCTTGCTTGTTGGCCTTGATTGCTATCACCTTTCCCATATTTTTTTCTTCTTGATTAAATATGGTATAGGAGCCTTTTTATTCACCATGTTGATGTAGGTGTTGGAGATTTTGCTTGTTGGTTTTTGCTTGAGCTTTTGCTTATACCCGGTCTTCGCCTTGCATTGGAAAGACTTGTGGCCTTTGTTTGTGACATAGCCTACAAATCACAGTTTCTCCCTCCACAAGCTTGTTCACTCCCACAGTGGTGTTATCCTGAGGAGGTTGGATTTGTTTGGCTTTGCCTTTCTTGTCATACAAAGCCTTGCCAAGGTGAGCCACCTCTTGCTTTAATTGCTCATTCTCCATTGCAATCTCATCCAAACATGTTTCTATAACAACATTCTTAACAAGAACTTGATTGCAGGGGTTAGAATTATCAATTAAATCAAAGCAAGAAGTAGAAGCATCTTTCTTAATAATTTCAGGTATTTCAATTAAAGATACTTCTGGGGTGCTACCAATGTTTTCTAGCTTAGTAGTTAGCTCATCATTATGTATGCTAAGAATTTCTATTTTCCCTAGCAAATTTTTAGTGGCTTCTTGGGAGCTAGCTAACTTAGCCTTAAGTTTTTCATTTTTTTAATAAGGCCATCATCGGTAGCTGTGGATGGAGCACTAGACTCTAATTGCTCAATTTTAGTTGATAGCTCACAATTCAAATTTGCAAAGGTTTCAATTTTTTCTAGCAAACATTTATAATCATTTTGAGAGCTAATCAACTTATTTTTCATAGTTTTAAGTTGAGCCATTTGTTTAGTGCATACATCTTGAAAAAATTTAACGGCTTCCACCAGCTCATCTACGGAGGGTTTTCCCTCACCTTCATCATCACTACTGCTATCATCACTAGAGGATGGAATACTCATTTTACCTCTTGCTATAAGGCACTTGCGTGATGATCATGATGAACGTGATGAGGAACGGTGACTACACGTCCATGGAGGTTCATCTTTGCTTGAAGAGTCATCACAAGTTTTGACACTTGTAAGCGCCTTGCCTTGGATCCTCCCCTTTGTGGGTTCGGTCATATTTGGACAACTGTCCCTAAAGTGGCCCTTCTCCCCGCATGCGAAGCATCCTCTCTTTCTTTGCTTTTTTCTGTCAATGTTAAAGAGAAGATCCTCGACCTGCAGGGGAACACTCATTAGATTAATCTTGCGGATCATCCTCATTACCTTTCCGACGCGTCAGATTGTTTATTCGTCCTCGGACGATTATGTTGATGGTTGATTATCTTCATCATCATCACTTTCTTCTTCTTCCTCTTCTTCATTTGAGGAACTTGGAGTGGGAGCCTTCTTTTGCCCTTCCTTTCATGACATGAAAAAGTATATGGCTTTGAGGAAGTTGGCTCCTCTTGTTGACCCATTTTTCGTGACATCTCAAATGCTGCAATTTCCCAATCACAATGGCCGGGGTCATTGTACTCAAGTCCTCCATGTTGTGAAGAATAATGATCATGCTCCCATATCTTTGTTGTTGTAGTAGGGAGATAATCTTTCTCATACTGTCTGCATCACCTAGCTTATTAATGCCAATAGAATTGTGCTCATTGATGATTAGATTCAAACGAGAATACATATCTCTAACAAGCTCATTATCCTTCACAGCAAAAGAATTATACTCATTTAAGACTAGGCAATGTTTTTGCTCATGAACATTTGATGTACCATCATGGAGCTCATGCAATTTTAGCCAAATCTCATTAGCAGTTTTATTGTAAAAACTTGATCAAAATATCCATGCTAAGAGATTCATACAAGCAATTTTTGGCTCTAGCATTTAAGTGGATTTCTTTTTCCTCACTCGTGGTGGGTTTCTCGGGATTGTGGTTTCATCCCGTCGCGAGTGACTCTCCAAACACCTAGATCAATGGCCTCTAGGTAACAAGCCATTCTAGCACTATAATATGAGAAGTTAGTGTCGTCGAAGTGTGGTGGCCTATGGGTATCCATCCCCTTCCTCTAAAAAACGTTGGCTCTTTTAGCGGTGAAGCTAAAGCGTTTCAAACGAGCCAAACCAGGCTTTGATACTAATTGAAGGAAATAGGTGACACCTAAGAGGGGGTGACTTAGGACTTCTAAAACTTTCTCTAAACTAGGCCACAAATAAATCCCTAGAGCAAAATCTATGCAAATAAGCAATAGAATGTGCAAACTAGGTTTTGTCTAAGTGTTGTTATCTCTACCACAATGGCTAAGTTTCAACCTAAAACAATATAAGTGTAAAGACAAGATTGAAACTTAAATGCTTAATATAAATGCGGAAGCTAAAGAGCAAGGTAGAGATGCAAACTCTCGTGGATGACGCTGGTATTTTTACCGAGATATCTAGAACCACGGAATGACGCAAGGTCCCTACTAATCCTCGTTGGTACCCCTATGCAAAGGGAAGCCCACACGAGGGCCAAGGACCACGGTCGAGTAACTCCATAGAGAGTCGCGGGCCTTCTCCACTCGCAAGTGGTGCTCCGCTTCCGGCTCCTCTCGGACGCTCCCTGCCATCTCCACTATTGAGCTTTCGGCTGAAAATGTTGTGGGCCTCGTTCCCTCCGGTACACGGTGACGGTCGTGACACAAACGCGGTTGCCACGGTCTCGCAAGACTCACCCCACTCGATACAATTACAACGACTCGTGCAAGATCTGAGGGGTTGTGTGGTTTTTCTAAACTCACTCAACTAATTAGGATTCACCTAGAGCAAGCGCTAATGCAGTCTAACTAACCTAAGCACTTTGCAAAGCACCTATGCTAATCATCGAGTGATTATATTAAGCACTTGGGTGTATGAGCACTTGGAAATGTCTATACTATACCTTGGTATGTTGCTTGGGCTCCCACACATTGAAATGGGCGGTTGGGGGTGTATTTATAGCCCCCAACACAAAACTAGCCATTGGAGAAAAGTTGTGCTCTCTGCGGCACATCAGACAGTCTGGTGGTGCACGAGACAGTGCACTGTTCACTATCCGGTGCGCCTAGCCGTTAGTCCGACACTGCAGCTGTAACGCCCTGAATTTGGGGGTAGATTTTTTTCTTCTTTTCCCTCACCAATTTCAGGCGTTACCCTTTCCTTTTTCCTTTTCTCCTCGCTAAACCTTGATCTTTTCCAAAATATAGCGGGATTCGGCTTGAAGTCCCATGTAAAGCAAAACCCTAAAATATTCTATTTTGTGTGATGCACCATGCCGGACCATGCATACCTTTTGATTGTTTAAAAATGTGAATGCATTCATTTAGAGGAAAATAGATTTTAGAAAAAGAAAACCTTTTCCTTCTCCTCCCCCCTCCTTCCCCATTTTCGGCCCAGCCGCCCCCCTTCCCTTCCCGCCGTGGGCCGCCTAGCGGCCCAGCCGCGCGCCCCCCTCCCCCTTTGGGCCCAGCCGGCCCAACCGCCCCCCTCTCTCTTTTTTTTCTTTTTCCAAAAATACCCTCCCCGCGGGCCCCGCCCGTCATCCCTCTCTCTCTCTCCCTCACCCTAACCCTAACCCTAGCCGCCGCCGCCCCTCCCCCGCGCCGCCGCCGCCCCTCCCCGGCGCCGCCGCCGCCTTCCTCCCCTCCGGTGAGACCCGCCCTCCTCCCTCTCTCCTCCCTCCTCTCCTCCCCTCCCTCCTCCTTCCTTCCCCGTCGGCGCCCTCCCCCGCGCCATGGGCGCGCTCGGCCCCGTCCCCGGCGAGCTCGGCCCCGGCCCCGCCCCGCCCGCCGGCGCCGCTCCCTGGCGCGCCGCTCCCCGGCGCCCCGCGCCCGCCCCTCGCCGTGGCTCGGCCGCCCCGCCTCGCCCGCGCCCGGCCCCGGCTGCCCTGCCCTCGGCCGCTCCCCGGCGCCCCGCACCCCGGCCGCCCGCGCCCGACCTCGGCCGGCCCCGCCTCGCCGCGCCCGTCCCCGGCGAGCTCGGCCCCGCCCCGTGCTCGGTCCGCTCCGGCGAGCCCGCCCCTTCCCCGCCCTCGCCCGGCCTCGCTCCGGCGAGCCCGCCCCGCCCCGCCGCGCCCGCGCCCCGCCGCGCCCAGCCTCGTCCCGCGCCGCCCCGTGCCCGGCCGCCCCGGCCTCGCCCGCGCCCGCCCTCCCCGCGCCGCTCTCCGGCGAGCTCGGCTCGGCCGCCCGGCCTCGGCCGCCTCGCCCCGCCCGCCCCCCCCGGCGAGCTCGCGCCGGCCCCGCCCCGACCCCGGCCTCAGCCGCCCCCGCGCGAGCCCCGCTCGGCCGCCCCGTGCCCCGGCTCGGCCGTCCCCGCCGCGCCCGCGCCCGGCTCGGCCGCGCCCGCCTCGGCCCCGTGTCGTCCCGGCCCCTGCCGTGCCCCCCGCCCCGCCCGTGCCCCGTGCTCGCCCGCTCGCCCCGCCGTGCCTTGCTCGCATCGTAACGGCCCCGGCGTGGCCTCGAGCTCGGCCCAGCGTGCCTTTAGCGCGCGGCTTTGAGCTCGGCTAGCGCTCGGCCCCGACGTGCGCACGGCTAGTTCGTGGCGTGTGCGTGCGGCCTCGCGCGCGTGCTCGCGTAGTGCGCGTGCCTTGGCACGACCCGTCGTGCCCCGTCTACCCTCAGACGCCCCGTCTACCCCCCCCTCGTCCTATGTGCACCAATCACGTGTTTATATTAATAAGATAGGAGTCTCAATTTGGAAATTGGTTACGTTAGTTAATTTGTATAGCTAATTGTCTAACTCATTCAATGTTAATCTACTAAAAGTGGTCGCGTTTACATTAGTGCATGTAGCTAATTCTTTTGTTAGAACCAATTGGAATTAGAACACGTGACGTCTAGTTATTCATCAACCCATAGTGTGTCTCGGGCATAAGCTTTAACCCTCGCGAGACCTTTTCTCATTTCCTTCCAATCATGGTAAGTTCATTATCATATGTGATATTCTATGCATATTTACTTCATTTGTTCTCTTGTATGGTGTACTGTTTGTTCCCTAATTTGAATGGATGGATGTATGTATGCTTGCAATCGCATAGAGAACGATCCGGTTGAAGAACCCGAGGAACTCGCAGGAGAAGCCCCTGAGCAGCAATCGGTTGGTGGAGGCAAGTGTCCCTTGACCTATCTCTGTCCTATACATTCTTTAATTCACCTCCCGCATTACACATTTATACTTAAGGATTGACTAGCTTTTGTTATCCATGTCCTTGTTTACCTATTTGGGTTGGATTATTATTGCTTAGCTTTATGCTATTGCTTAACTCTAATCAATGAACATGATGAGATTATCTATGATACGCTGTTTTTCCCTCTCTTATGATGATGTTATACTTGTGGTCTTCAAGGGGGCTCGAGCGGTTTCTCGAGTGCCTCTCCGTAAGGACCTGTTCTATGGATGACCGCCCGGGAAAACAGTGCAACCATGAGGGTGGAATGGGATGCCCTTAGCTGAATAATTAGAGGATCCGGGGTGTAGCTCACTTAGCCGTCGTGCCGTCAATGGGGCTCGGTGTATGCGGCTCGCTCTGCCAAGTTTGGGTTCGCCCCTTGGGGAGGAGTGCGGTGCATTTAGGAAACCTAACGGGTGGCTACAGCCCTGGGGAATCTTTGTAAAGGCTACATAGTGATGCCCTGCTAGGCCACCTAGGTAGTGGTCAATGAGGAGTAGCTCTCTCCGGGCAGAAAGGGAATCACGGCTTGTGAGTAAAGTGCACAACCTCTGTAGAGTGTTTGAAAACTGATATATCAGTCGTGCTCGCGGTTATGAGCGGCCAATGGAGCTCCAGTGATTAGTGGTACTTGATCAGAGACATTATGGTACAGGTGGCTATGAGATCGATGGTTTTGGTTATGACTATGGTGCTGGTAAGTGGTATTCTTTCCGTTTGGAAAGGGTACATCGGGCTAATAACTTGGGTTAATGCTAAAACCTGGCTTTCTATTAGTAAATAATAATCTGACCAACTAAAAGCAACTGCTTGACTTATCCCCACATAAAGCTAGTCCACTACAGCCAAACAGGATGCTTGCTGAGTATGTTGATGTGTACTCACCCTTGCTCTACACACCAAACCCCCCCATCCCCAGGTTGTCAGCATTGCAACCACTGCTCAGGCGAAGATGAAGCTGTGGAAGGAGACTTTCAGGAGTTCCAAGACTACGACGAGTTCTAGGCGTGGGTTAGCGGCAACCCCCAGTCGGCTGCCTGTGAAGGCCGCGGTTATCTACGTTTCGTTTTTGCACTTTGATTTATTGTAAGGACTATATGGATGTCTCAGACGTATGATGTAATCGACTATTATTTCCCTTTTTAATACTATTTGAGCACTGTGTGATGATGTCCATGTTATGTAACTGCTGTGTACGTGAATAACTGATCCTGGCACGTACATGGTTCGCATTCGGTTTGCCTTCTAAAACCGGGTGTGACATAAGTGGTATCAAAGTCGTGCTGACTGTAGGACCGCTAACCTAGAATAGAATGGTCGTTCTAAGGACTATAGACCTTTGTCCCTGCCTTGACTTTGATATCCCTTCAAAAGTTGGTCATACCGACCAAACCTATGTTCTACTATACATTATACCTTGCTGAAAATTGTGTTTTATTCTAATCCTTCATTTATTTATGATTCATTATTTGCTGGTCATATTAGTTCTGTTCTCACCCTTTTGCTGGCGATGTCTTTTTAGATGGCCCGACTTAGACACACTGCACGAAAGTCCGTCATCCCCTTCTTACCCTCCCGCCTTGCTGAGCGTCCGCTTCGCCGTCCCGTGGCCGGACAGTCCAGCCACTTGGAGAGACTGCACCACCGCCTGCATGAGGAGCAGGAACGTCGACGATAGGAGCAGCAGGGCTCTTCTTTCTCGCTCCACCAGGAGATAGAGTCCGTGAGGAGCTGCTCCCCCGTGCTTCCTCTGGAGGCGCCCCCTGCACCACCACTGGGCGCCCTAGCTTCTGGAGTAGCTACTGGAGGAGACCCAGACGACGGAGGTGGCGACGACAGCTCGAGCCACGACACCGACCTCTCTGCTGACCAGGAGCCGGAAGGATGGGTTGCTCGACCCATCACTCGCGACGCTGCTCGCGGGTGTCACTTCCATGATGCGCTCGACACCCTGCTACGTCGGGCACTTAACCGGCATACTTGGTCCATCGAGTATCGCTGTGTGGTCTACCAGCATAGTCGCGGGGTCTACCCGGACCGCTGGGAGGCGACCTGCTTGGTGCGCCGTCCGAAGAACAGTCTCCAGGGTGCGGAGGCCTGCTCAGAGCACTATTCTATCTCTGAGCGGGACTCAGCTGAGGCAGCCATGCAAGATGCTGCACGGCATGCGCTTTCGCACTACTGCTCGGTTCTCGGTGGGGTAGCTGACGGTCTCGACCTGAAGTATTACCCCCACCGTCCATCTGGCAGCACAGAAGGCGTGATTGTTTCACCTGTCGGTGAGGACAATCCTAGGTTGAGCAGCACAGTCAACCTAGCCGCCGTGCTAAACACGAAGCTGGACCATGCATTAGACGAGCTGAGTAGGGCTCGTGCTGAGATCGCCCTGCTGCAGGCTGAGCGCGCGGAGCGTCGTCACCTAGACGATGGTTCCCCCGCTCCCATCGGGACTCAGCACCCGTAACGCTCACCTCAGCGTGGACACCAGCCTTATGGCAATCCCGACTGCAAGACCAAAATAAATCTAGAACCATAGATCGTTAGAGTTGGATCTTGTAATTAATACAAAATATATATACGTAGAAGCTTCAGTCTTAGCGTTAGTCTCGCTTTTAGTTAGTCTTAGTTAGACAGGGTAGTTTGCTATATCCTGTGCATTTATGTTTGTCATGATGAACTATGTTTGGTTTAGATCTTTGTATTGACTGTCACCAAAGTGTGGGTATCCCCTGCATTTTGGTTTACCTATTATGTTAATGGAGTTAGTTATATAGTTGGGAAACCTTTTATTCCACTTTCCTCTTTATCTGAGAAGCTGTGTGGTCTGTGTTGGAGATCAGTGAAGATGCTCATCTGTTCAGTGTTGTTGAAGGATTCTATACTCTTTTCTTATGCTGCAAGATTTGCCAGATCAGTTCTGATGTGTGGTTGCATTCTGCAGATGTCAGAGAACAGGCGCAGAGGAGGAAGGCGTGCTCAGCAGGAGCGAGCCGCTCAACAGGAAGAGGTGCCCCAGCAACAACACCTGCCGCCCCCGCCCCCGATGTCGATCGAGCAGATGTTTCTGATGCAGACTCAGGCAGTTCAAGCCATCGGTCAGACTTTGGCCGCCATTCAGCAGCAGCAGCAGGCACCACCTCAGCCTCAGATGCCTCAGATGCCCAGAGACAAGCGTGCTGAATTCATGAGAGGTCATCCCCCAACGTTTGCTCACTCTTCTGACCCCATGGATGCTGAAGACTGGCTGCGCACTGTGGAGCGGGAGTTGCATACCGCTCAGTGCGATGATAGGGAGAAAGTCCTGTATGGTCCCCGTCTGTTGAGAGGAGCAGCTCAGTCATGGTGGGAGTCTTACCTCGCCACCCATGCCAACCCCGACACCATCACCTGGGAAGAGTTCAGAGGAAGCTTTCGTCAGTACCATGTTCCGGCAGGTCTGATGACAGTGAAGAAGGAGGAGTTCCTGGCTCTCAAGCAAGGGCCATTGTCTGTCAGTGAGTACCGGGACAGGTTTCTGCAGTTGTCTCGCTATGCTCCTGAAGATGTCAACACCGACGCCAAGCGGTAGTACCGTTTCCTGAGAGGCTTGGTTGACCCTCTGCAATACCAACTGATGAATCACACCTTCCCAACATTTCAGCATCTGATTGACAGAGCAATCATGACAGAGAGGAAGCGTAAGGAGATGGAGGATCGTAAGCGCAAGATCAGTGGACCCCAGCCTGGAAGCAGCAATCGTCCTCGTTTTTCAGGCAATCAACCTCAGCAGTTCAGGCAGAACCAACGTCCACCTCAGCAGCATCAGCAGTTCCAAAGGCAGTATCCTCAGCACCAGTATCAGAACCGTCAGAGCAATCAGTCAGGAGGTCAGTTTCAGAGGCAGAATTGTATATGTCTCGGATCGTTTGTCTTCATGGTGTGCCAAAGAAGATAGTGTCAGACAGAGGAACGCAGTTCACCTCTCATTTCTGGCAGCAGTTGCATGAAGCCTTGGGCACATATCTGAATTTCAGTTCAGCTTATCATCCGCAGACAGATGGTCAGACCGAAAGAACCAATCAAATTCTTGAAGACATGTTGAGAGCCTGTGCGTTGCAAGATCAGTCCGGATGGGACAAAAGATTGCCTTATGCAGAGTTTTCCTATAACAACAGTTACCAGGCCAGTTTGAAGATGTCACCATTTCAGGCACTCTATGGGAGGAGTTGTAGAACTCCGTTGCAATGGGATCAGCCTGGAGAAAAGCAAGTATTCGGGCCAGACATTCTGCTTGAAGCCGAAGAGAACATCAGGATGGTTCGAGAGAATCTGAAGATAGCGCAATCGAGGCAGCGAAGCTATGCAGACACAAGAAGAAGAGAGCTGAGTTTCGAAGTCGGAGACTTTGTCTATCTGAAAGTGTCACCGATTAGAGGAGTCAGAAGATTCAGAGTCAAAGGCAAGCTAGCACCCCGCTACATTGGTCCGTACCAAATTCTCTCAAGGCGTGGAGAAGTGGCCTATTAGCTCAGTCTGCCAGAGAACTTGTCTGCTGTGCATGATGTCTTTCATGTGTCTCAGTTGAAGAAGTGCTTGCGTGTGCCAGAAGAGCAGTTGCCAGTGGACGGTCTTGAAGTCCAGGAGGACTTCACCTACGTTGAGAAGCCAGTGCAGATCCTTGAGGTTGCAGACAGAGTCACCCGAAGGAAGACCATCAGGATGTGCAAAGTTAGGTGGAATCACCATTCAGAGGAAGAAGCAACCAGGGAGCGTGAAGATGATCTGTTGGCTAAATACCCAGAGCTCTTTGCTAGCCAACCCTGAATCTCGAGGGCGAGATTCTTTTAAGGGGGATAGGTTTGTAACGCCCTGAATTTGGGGGTAGATTTTTTTCTTCTTTTCCCTCACCAAATTCAGGCGTTACCCTTTCCTTTTTCCTTTTCTCCTCGCTAAACCTTGATCTTTTCCAAAATATAGCGGGATTCGGCTTGAAGTCCCATGTAAAGCAAAACCCTAAAATATTCTATTTTGTGTGATGCACCATGCCGGACCATGCATACCTTTTGATTGTTTAAAAATGTGAATGCATTCATTTAGAGGAAAATATATTTTAGAAAAAGAAAACCTTTTCCTTCTCCTCCCCCCTCCTTCCCCATTTTCGGCCCAGCCCCCCCTTCCCTTCCCGCCGTGGGCCGCCTGGCGGCCCAGCCGCGCCCCCTCCCCCTTTGGGCCCAGCCGGCCCAACCGCCCCCCCTCTCTCTTTTTTTTCTTTTTCCAAAAATCCCCTCCCCGCGGGCCCCGCCCATCATCCCTCTCTCTCTCCCTCACCCTAACCCTAACCCTAGCCGCCGCCGCCCCTCCCCCGCGCCGCCGCCGCCCCTCCCCGGCGCCGCCGCCGCCTTCCTCTCCTCCGGTGAGACCCGCCCTCCTCCCTCTCTCCTCCCTCCTCTCCTCCCCTCCCTCCTTCCTTCCCCGTCGGCGCCCTCCCCCGCGCCATGGGCGCGTTCGGCCCCCGTCCCCGGCGAGCTCGGCCCCGGCCCCGCCCCGCCCGCCGGCGCCGCTCCCCGGCGCGCCGCTCCCCGGCGCCCCGCGCCCGCCCCTCGTCGCGGCTCGACCGCCCCACATCGCCCGCGCCCGGCCCCGGCTGCCCCGCCCTCGGCCGCTCCCCGGCGCCCCGCTCCCTGGCCGCCCGCGCCCGACCTCGACCGGCCCCGCCTCGCCGCGCCATCCCCGGCAAGCTCGGCCCCGCCCCGTGCTCGGTCCGCTCCGGCGAGCCCGCCCCTTCCCCGCCCTCGCCCGGCCTCGCTCCGGCGAGCCCGCCCCGCCCCGCCGCGGCCGGCCTCGTCCCGCGCCGCCCCGGCCTCCCTCGCGCCCGCCCTCCCCGCGCCGCTCTCCGGCGAGCTCGGCTCGGCCGCCCGGCCTCGGCCGCCTCGCCCCGCCCGGCCCCCCGGCGAGCTCGCGCCAGCCCCACAACGACCCCGGCCTAGGCCGCCCCCGCGCGAGCCCCGCTCGGCCGCCCCGTGCCCCGGCTCGGCCGTCCCCACCGCGCCCACGCCCGCCTCGGCCCCGTGCAGTCCCGGCCCCGGCTGTGCCCCCCGCCCCGCCCGTGCGCCGTGCTCGCCCGCTCGCCCCGCCGTGCCTTGCTCGCGTCGTGACGGCCCCGGCGTGGCCTCGAGCTCGGCCCAGTGTGCCTTTAGCGCGCGGCTTTGAGCTCGGCTAGCGCTCGGCCCCGACGTGCGCACGGCTAGTTCGTGGCGTGTGCGTGCGGCCTCGCGCGCGTGCTCGCGTAGTGCGCGTGCCTTGGCACGACTCGTCGTGCCCCGTCTACCCCCAGACGCCCCATCTACCCCCTCGTCCTATGTGCACCAATCACGTGTTTATATTAATAAGATAGGAGTCTCTATTTGGAAATTGGTTACGTTAGTTAATTTGTATAGCTAATTGTCTAACTCATTCAATGTTAATCTACTAAAAGTGGTCGCGTTTACATTAGTGCATGTAGCTAATTCTTTTGTTAGAACCAATTGGAATTAGAACACGTGACGTCTAGTTATTCATCAACCCATAGTGCGTCTCGGGCATAAGCTTTAACCCTCGCGAGACCTTTTCTCATTTCCTTCCAATCATGGTAAGTTCATTATCATATGTGATATTCTATGCATATTTACTTCATTTGTTCTCTTGTATGGTGTACTGTTTGTTCCCTAATTTGAATGGATGGATGTATGTATGCTTGCAATCGCATAGAGAACGATCCGGTTGAAGAACCCGAGGAACTCGCAGGAGAAGCCCCTGAGCAGCAGTCGGTTGGTGGAGGCAAGTGTCCCTTGACCTATCTCTGTCCTATACATTCTTTAATTCACCTCCCGCATTACACATTTATACTTAAGGATTGACTAGCTTTTGTTATCCATGTCCTTGTTTACCTATTTGGGTTGGATTATTATTGCTTAGCTTTATGCTATTGCTTAACTCTAATCAATGAACATGATGAGATTATCTATGATACGCTGTTTTTCCCTCTCTTATGATGATGTTATACTTGTGGTCTTCAAGGGGGCTCGAGCGGTTTCTCGAGTGCCTCTCCGTAAGGACCTGTTCTATGGATGACCGCCCGGGAAAACAGTGCAACCATGAGGGTGGAATGGGATGCCCTTAGCTGAATAATTAGAGGATCCGGGGTGTAGCTCACTTAGCCGTTGTGCCGTCAATGGGGCTCGGTGTATGCGGCTCGCTCTGCCAAGTTTGGGTTCGCCCCTTGGGGAGGAGTGCGGTGCATTTAGGAAACCTAACGGGTGGCTACAGCCCTGGGGAATCTTTGTAAAGGCTACGTAGTGATGCCCTGCTAGGCCACCTAGGTAGTGGTCAATGGGGAGTAGCTCTCTCCGGGCAGAAAGGGAATCACGGCTTGTGGGTAAAGTGCACAACCTCTGCAGAGTGTTTGAAAACTGATATATCAGTCGTGCTCGCGGTTATGAGCGGCCAAGGGAGCTCCAGTGATTAGTGGTACTTGATCAGAGACATTATGGTACAGGTGGCTATGAGATCGATGGTTTTGGTTATGACTATGGTGCTGGTAAGTGGTATTCTTTCCGTTTGGAAAGGGTACATCGGGCTAATAACTTGGGTTAATGCTAAAACCTGGCTTTCTATTAGTAAATAATAATCTGACCAACTAAAAGCAACTGCTTGACTTATCCCCACATAAAGCTAGTCCACTACAGCCAAACAGGATGCTTGCTGAGTATGTTGATGTGTACTCACCCTTGCTCTACACACCAAACCCCCCCCATCCCCAGGTTGTCAGCATTGCAACCACTGCTCAGGCGAAGATGAAGCTGTGGAAGGAGACTTTCAGGAGTTCCAAGACTACGACGAGTTCTAGGCGTGGGTTAGCGGCAACCCCCAGTCGGCTGCCTGTGAAGGCCGCGGTTATCTACGTTTCGTTTTCGCACTTTGATTTATTGTAAGGACTATATGGACGTCTCAGACGTATGATGTAATCGACTATTATTTCCCTTTTTAATACTATTTGAGCACTGTGTGATGATGTCCATGTTATGTAACTGCTGTGTACGTGAATAACTGATCCTGGCACGTACATGGTTCGCATTCGGTTTGCCTTCTAAAACCGGGTGTGACATAAGCCGACCGTTGGCGCGCATGTTTTTTACATCGGACAGTTCTATGGTCTTCTCTCCACAGTGCCACCTGGAACTAGCCGTTGAGCTACTGTTCCCTGGTGCACCGGATAGTTCGACATGTGGCACCGACAGTCTGGTGCTCCAAACCAGACAGTCCGCAGGCAACACTTCCTTTGTTTCTTGGACTTCACTTGATCTTCATAATGTCTTCTTTTGAGGTGTTGCTTTCCTCAATGTCTTGGTCCAAGTAACTTTAGCATCCTGTGAACTACAAACACAAACACTAGCAAACATATTAGTCCACATGTTATGTTGATCATCAAACACCAAATCCTATTTAGCCAAATGGTCGGGGTCCATTTTCCTTACAACCATTAACAAACCCAATGTTTCCTACTTTTGTGTATTTGGGAGCAAGTGCTACATCTTGGTAAAGGATGTAGGCATTCAAAGTTTGCTCCCAAAATCATTGAAGGGGTTTTACTTGGTTATGACTTAAATGCAAAGCCATATAGAGTCTTTAACAAATCTTCGGGTTTAGTTGAAGTCTCTAGTGACGTTGTATTTGATGAGACTAATGGCTCAAATAGAGCAAGTTGATCTTGATGACATAGATGAACATGAGGTTCTAACGACCATAATGAGGACTATGGATATAGGCAATGTGCAACCACATGAACAACAAGTACAAGATCAACCTTCTTCTTCAACAATGGTGCAACCCCCAACTCAAGGAGGAACAAGTACATCAAGACGATGGCATGGATCAAGGGGGAGCAAAAGAACAAGAAGGAAGGGAGAAGGAAGGAGTACCACATGCACCTCCCACCCAAGTTCGCACCAATATTCAAAGAGATCATCTGATGGATCGAACTCTTGGTGACATTAGCAAGGGAGTTACTACTTGCTCACGTGTTGCAAAGTTTTGTGAGCACTACTCTTTTGTTTCTTCTACTGAGCCTTTCAAGGTAGAAGAAGCCTTGTAGAATTCGGACTAATTGTTGGCCATGCAAGAGGAGCTCAACAACATCAAGAGAAATGAAGTCTGGAGTCTGGTGCCACGTCCAAAGCAAAATGTTGTGGGCACCAAGTGGGTGTTTCACAACAAACAAGATGAGTATGGAGTGGTGAAAAGAAACAAAGTAAGACTTGTAGCAAAAGGTTATGCTCAAGTCGCAGGTTTGGATTTTGAGGAGACTTTTGCTCCTGTAGCTAGGCTTGAGTCTATTCGTATATTATTAGCCAATGCTGCTCACCATTCCTTTAAGCTCTTTCAAATGGACATGAAGAGCGCTTTCCTCAATGGGCCAATCAAGGAGGAGGTGTACATAGAACAACCCCTGGCTTCGAGGATGATAGATACCCCGACCATGTGTACAAACTCTCTAAGGTGCTCTATGGACTTAAGCAAGCACCAAGAGCATGGTATGAATGCCTTAAAGATCTCCTTATTTCTAATGGTTTCAAGGTCGACAAAGTCGATCCTACTCTTTTCACAAAGACTTGCAATGGTGATTTGTTTATATGCCAAATATATGTCGATGATATAATATTTGGTTCTACTAATCCAGAGTCATGTGAAGAGTTTAGCGGGGTTATGACATAGAAATTCAAGATGTCCATGATGGGAGAGTTGACTTACTTCCTCGGATTTCAACTCAAGCAACTCAAGGAAGGAACATTCCTCTCTCAAACAAAGTACATCTAAGATATACTTAAGAAGTTTAGGATGAAGGATGCAAAGCCTGCTAAGACGCAAATGGGAACATAAGGGCACTTGGACCTAAACGCGGGAGGTAAGTCCGTAGATCAGAAGGTATATCAGTCTATGATAGGATCCTTACTTTATTTTTGTGCAAGTAGACCGGACATTACACTTTCAGTTTGCATATGTGCTAGATTTCAATTCGATCCCAAGGAATATCACCTTGTGGATGTGAAGCGTATTCTTAGATACTTAGTTCATACGCCTTACATCGGGCTCTATTATCCTAAGGGGTCTACCTGAAAGTCGCCTAGAGGGGGGTGAATAGGCGAAACCTGAAATTTACAATCTTTAAACACGTACTAAGGCTGGGGTTAGTATTAGAATTAAATTGGAGTACAAAAGATAGTTCTCCTTGCTTAGAGTTACTCAATCAATGCGGATAATGTTTGGGAGCAAACTCAAACAATGTTAGCAAGGGAACTTTTAGAGAGAGGAAAGAGGGCAAACAAATCAAGTCAAGATCAACAAGTGAACACGTTGATTTGTTTTACCGAGGTTCGGTTCCAAAGAACCTAGTCCCCGTTGAGGAGGCCACAAAGGTCGGGTGTATTCCAACCCTTTCCCTCTCTCAATCGATCACACAGACCGGTCGAGGTTTCTCCTTAATCACTTGGGTCACTAAGACCCCGCAAGGATCACCACACACTTAGGTGTCTCTTGCTAGCTTTAAAAAGCACTTAGAGAAATAGGAATACCAAGGAGAAAGCAATCCAAGCAACAAGAGCAACAAAACAACACAAAACACCCTCTCTCAAGTCACTAAGCAATTGAGTTGATTTTGAGGCTTGGAGGGGATTTGATCTTTGAAATGTGTCTTGGAGTGAATGTTATTGCTCTTGTGTTGAATGTGAAGTTTAGAAAACTTGGATGATTTGAATGGAGGTGGTTGGGGGTATTTATAGCCCCCAACCACTATTCTAGCTGTTGCTGGCGATGGCGCACCAGACAATCCGGTGGTGCACCGGACTGGGCACTGTTCACTGTCCGGTGTGTGCCACGTCAGCACGTCGTTGGGGTTTGGAGCGGTTGACCATTGAAATTCTTTGCCTTGTAGTTGCACCGGACAGTCCGGTGCGTTCTTTCTTTGTAGCCTGACATCTGACTTCTACATTGTGCGCTTTTACTGTATACGCAGTCGACCGTTGAGCGCCAGATTACCGTTGCTCCGTTGGCTCACCGGACAGTCTGGTGAATTATTGCGGAGCGCGCCCTAGAAAAACCCGAGAGTGGCCAGTTGGGATGGTGCTCGGCCTGCGGCACCGGATACTGTCCGGTGCGCCACTGGCAGCACAATCTCAAGTCGTTGCTCCAAACTTTGTTGAGTCCCCAACTTGATTTCTTTCTTGATTTATGTTTAACCTTATGCACTTGAGATAAATGATAACTAGGCAAACTAATTAGTCCACGTGGTTTGTGATGGACGTCAACCACCAAAATAGATTATAGGAAATGATTAAGCCCATTTCCCTTTCAATCTCCCCCTTTTTGGTGATTGATGCCAACGCAAAGCAAAGCAAATATAAAGTGTAAAAATGTAACTAGTTTGCAATTATGATAGATGTGCATAGGTTACTTAGATTTAAACCAATTGAAAGACTTTCTACATGAGTCTAAGAATGAATGTGATTGCTTTCTTTTATTTAACATTTTGGACCACATTTGCACCACTTGCTTGTTTTTGCAAATCTTTTGGAAATGTCTTTTCAAATTCTTTTGCAAATAGTCAAAGGTATAGGAATATGATTTCAAGAAGCATTTTCAAGATTTGAAATTCCTCCCCCTGTTTTAAATGCTTTTTCCTTTGACTAAATAAAAGCTGCCCATGAAGAAATTCTCCCCTTAGCTATCATGAGGGTTTTTAAAATGATTTCCATTCTTGAAGCAGATACCAAATGAAATTATACCAATTGAAATTTTGAAACCAAATGAAATACCAATTGAAATAATTTCTTCCTTTAGTTTTTGAATATTTTAAAATGGTGGTGCGGTCCTTTTGCTTTGGGCCTAATACTTTCTCCCCTTTGGCATTAATCGCCAAAAACGAACAACCTTGAGGGCCCTTTAAGTTCTCCTTTGATAATTAATGGATATGAGTGAAAGGTCATACCAATTGAGATTATCATGAGTAAAGGCAAAGGATAAATGATACCGTCAGAGTTGGAGTGTAAGCCTTGCCTTTGCCGAATACTCTATTCCCCTTCCAATTTAAGACTAATCATAAAAATACACTTGAAAGCACTTTAGTATTAGTCTTGGCACAAGTAGAATAAGAAGTATGCATTTGTACCAAATGAAAAAGACATGATCAAAGGTATATAATTTAGCTATGTGTGCAATGTTTCAATCAAAGTTCCGAGAATCAAGTATGTTTAGCTCATTCCTAAGTTTGTTAAATGTCTTTTCATCTAAAGGCTTGGTAAAGATATCGGCTAATTCGTTGTGGGTGCTAACATAAGCAATTTCGATATCCCTCTTTTGTTGGTGATCTCTCAAAAAGTGATACCGGATGTCTATGTGCTTAGTGCGGTTGTGTTCAACGGGATTATCCGCCATGCGGATTGCACTCTCATTATCACATAGGAGAGGGATTTTGCTCAATTTGTAGCCATAGTCCCTAAGGTTTTGCCTCATCCAAAGTAATTGCGCACAACAATTACCTGCGGCAATATACTCGGCTTCGACAGTGGAAAGAGCTATTGTGTTTTGTTTCTTTGAAGCCCAAGACACCAGGGATCTTCCCAAAAACTGACAAGTCCCTGATGTGCTCTTCCTGTCAATTTTACATCCAGCATAATCGACATCGGAATACCCAATTAAATCAAATGTGGATCCCTTGAGGTGAATTTCCTTAGAATTTCCTTAGTATATGTAAACTAAATATCTCATGGTTCTTTTTATGGCCCTAAGGTGAATTTCCTTAGAATTTTCCTAGAACCTTGCACACATGCAAATAGAAAGCATTATATCCGGTCGTGAAGCACATAAATAGAGTAAGGATCCTATCATCGACCGGTATACCTTTTGATCTACGGATTTACCTCCCATGTTGAGGTCGAGATGCCCATTTGTTCCCATGGGTGTCTTGTTGGGTTTGACATTCTTCATTCCAAAGTTATTTTGTATATCTTGAATGTACTTAGTTTGGCTGATGAAGGTGCCTTTTTGGAGTTTCTTGATTTGGAATCCAAGGAAGTACTTCAACTCCCCCATCATAGACATCTCAAATTTCTGTATCATTATCCTACTAAACTCTTCACAGTTGACTTGTTAGTAGATCCAAATATAATATCATCAACATAAATTTGGCATATAAACAAGTCTTTAGCAATTGTTTTAGTGAAGAGAGTAGGATCAACTTTACCAACTTTGAAGCCATTAGTGAAAAGAAAGTCTCTCAGGCATTCATACCATGCTCTTGGGGCTTGCTTGAGCCCATAATGCGCCTTTGAGAGCTTATAAACATGGTTAGGATACTCACTATGTTCAAAGCCAGGAGGTTGCTCAACATATACCTCTTCCTTGATAGGGCCATTGAGGAAGGCACTCTTCACGTCCATTTGATATAACTTAAAGCCATGGTAAGTAGTATAGGCAAGTAATATACGAATTGACTCGAGCCTAGCTACGGGTGCATAGGTTTCATCGAAATCCAAACCTTCGACTTGTGAATATCCCTTGGCAACAAGTCAGCCTTTGTTCCTTGTCACCATACCATGCTCATCTTGTTTGTTGCGGAATACCCACTTGGTACCCACTATAGGAATCCAGTTAATTCCCGTCGTCTAAAAACCGACGGGAATAACCTATAAACCGACGGGAATAACTAATTCCCGTTGGTAAATGGCTAACTCCCGTCGGCCCTAAGCCGATGGCCATCAGGTGTCGGGGATAACCTTATTCCCGTTGGCGGCTGACAGGAATAAGTAATCCCCGTCGGTTAAGTACAAGCCGATGGGGATAAGCGTTAACTCCCGTCGGCCAGCTGAACCGATGGTGATTAACGATGGCCCAGTAACTCCCGTCGGCCAGGTGAACCGACGGGGATAAGCGTTAACTCCCGTCGGCCAGGTGAACCGGCGGGGATTAACGATGGCCCAGTAACTCCCGTCGGCCTGGTCAAACCAACAGGAATTAACTGGGCCAACGGGGATTAATTGTTAATCCCCGTCGGTTTGACCATAGCCGACGGGAATTAACCTATAATGTTGCAAAACCAGCACAAAATTAGGTCACTATTTCTCCACAATTGCACACAAAACATATATATCATCACACAGAACAGACACATTACAAACACATGCATTGATAATCAATTCACACATCACAAACTTAAGATCACCAACATAGTTTACACAAACATTTCAAATAGGAACAACGAGATAAGTTCAAGTGTTTAGTTCGCAAAAAACATAGCGTCCACGAGTTAAGAAACATAACTTCCACGAGTTAAGAAACATAGCGTGCACGAGTTCAAGTGTTTAGAGATAACCACCACTTGGGTGGTTAGAGCTTTGATCGCTGCCGCCACCAGAAGGAGGGAACGCGAAGAGGGAGTCAACAAATCCAGTCCCTGTTGCGGGACCAGACCCACTACCAACCGCTTCAGGCGTAACCTATGCAAGTTAGCAAATATCAATATTTTTAATACAAATATCAAAAAGTATACAAGTGTATAAATTCATCGAGAGTTATCAAACGTACCCTATCTCCAGGTGCAGGTGAAAGGGAATTAGGCTTACACCTAGTTCCTAAATGATTTTGGTGGTTGAATTGCCCAACACAAATAATTGGACTAACTAGTTTGCTCTAGTGTATAAGTTATACAGGTGCCAAAGGTTCACACTTAGCCAATAAAAAGACCAAGTATTGGGTTCAACAAAAGAGCAAAGGGACAACCGAAGGCACCTCTGGTCTGGCGCACCGGACAGTGTCCGGTGCACCAGAGGACTCCAACTCAAACTCGTCACCTTCGGGAAAATCCAGAGGCGCTCGACTATAATTCACCGGACTGTCAGGTGTACACCGGACAGTGTCCGGTGCTCCAAGGAACGGCGCCTCAGGAACTCGCCATCTTCGAGAATTCGCAACGGCTAGTCCGCTATAATTCACCGGACTGTCCGGTGTGACAACGGAGCAACGGATATTTTGGCGCCAACGGCTACCTGCAGCGCATTGAATGCGCGCCAGCGCACGCAGAAGTCAGGCACGCCCATACTGGCGCACCGGACACTCTACAGTACATGTCCGGTGCCCCACCGGACATCCAGGCGGGCCTAGAAGACAGAGCTCCAACGGTCGGAACCCAACGGCTTTGGTGACGTGGCTGGCACACCAGACATGTCCGGTGTGCACCGGACTGTCCGGTGCACCATACGACAGTCAGCCCCACCAAACGGCTAGTTTGGTGGTTGGGGCTATAAATACCCCCAACCACCCACCATTCATTGCATCCAAGTTTTCACACTTCCAACCACTTACAAGAGCTAGGCATTCAATTCTAGACACATTCAAGAGATTAAATCCTCTCCCAAATTTCACACAAAGCCTTAGTGACTAGTGAGAGAGATTTGCTTGTGTTCTTTCGAGCTCTTGCGCTTGGATTGCTTTCTCCTTTCTTGATTCTTTATTGCGATCAAACTCACTTGTAATTGAGGCAAGAGACACCAATCTTGTGGTGGTCCTTGTAGGAACTTTGTGTTCCAAGTGATTGAGAAGAGAAAGCTCATTCGGTCCGAGGGACTGTTTGAGAGAGGGAAAGGGTTGAAAGAGACTCGGTCTTTGTGACCACCTCAACGGGGAGTAGGTTTGCGAGAACCGAACCTCGGTAAAACAAATCCTCGTGTCACACTCTCTATTCGCTTGCGATTTGTTTTGCACCCTCTCTCGTGGACTCGATTACATTTCTAACGCTAACCCGGCTTGTAGTTGTGATTATTTTTGAGAATTTCAGTTTCGCCCTATTCACCCCCCCTCTAGGCGACTATCAATTGGTATCAGAGCCCGGTGCTTCATTAGAGCCTAACCGCTCGAAGTGATGTCGGGAGAACTCGCCAAGAGGGAGATGGAGACCGGCGACAAGCCCACTACAAGCCATGGGAAGGCTTCATCGGAAGAGTCCCGCAACAAGGAGAAGAGGAAGGAGAAGAAGAAGGAAAAGAAGACCTCTTCTCACAAGTCGCATCGGAGCGGCGACAAGATAAAGAAGATGAGGAAGGTGGTCTACTACGAGACCGACACCTCATCGCCATCTACTTCCGGCTCCGACGCGCCCTCCATAACTTCGAAGTGCCATGAGCGTAAGAAGTTTAGTAAGATCCCCTTACATTATCCTCGTACCTCTAGACATACTCCATTACTTTCCGTTCCATTAGGCAAACCGCCAACCTTTGACGGTGAAGATTATGCTAGGTGGAGTGATTTAATGAAATTTCATCTAACCTCACTCCACAAAAGTATATGGAATGTTGTTGAGTTTGGAGCACAGGTACCATCCGTAGGGGATGAAGATTATGATGAGGATGAAGTGGCCCAAATCGAGCACTTCAACTCCCAAGCCACAACCATACTTCTCGCCTCTCTAAGTAGAGAGGAATATAACAAGGTGCAAGGGTTGAAGAGTGCGAAGGAGATTTGGGACTTACTCAAGACCGCGCACGAGGGTGATGAACTCACCAAGATCACCAAGCGGGAAACAATCGAGGGGGAGCTCAGTCGCTTCCGTCTTCGCCAAGGGGAGGATCCAAAAGATATGTACAACCGGCTCAAAACCTTGGTGAATCAAGTGCGCAACCTCGGGGCAAAAAGTGGGATGACCACGAGGTGGTTAAGGTTATTCTAAGATCTCTTATTTTCCTTAACCCCACTCAAGTTCAATTAATTCATGGCAACCCAAGATATACACTAATGACTCCCGAGGAAGTAATCGGGAATTTTGTGAGCTTTGAATTTATGATCAAGGGCTCACGGAAGATCAACGAGCTTGATGGCCCCTCCACGTCCGAAGCTCAACCGGTTGCATTCAAGGCTACGGAGGAGAAGAAGGAGGAGTCTACACCAAGTAGACAACCAATCGATGCCTCCAAGCTCGACAACGAGGAGATGGCACTTGTCATCAAAAGCTTTCGCCAAATCCTCAAGCAAAGGAGGGGGAAGGATTACAAGTCCCGCTCCAAGAAGGTTTGCTACAAATGTGGTAAGCCCAGTCACTTTATTGCAAAATGTCCTATATCTAGTGACAGTGACAGGGGTGACGACAAGAAGGGGAGAAGAAAGGAGAAGAAGAGGTACTACAAGAAGAAGGGCGGCGATGCCCATGTTTGTCGGGAGTGGGACTCCGACGAAAGCTCTAGCGACTCCTCCGACGACGAGGACGCCACCAACATCGCCGTCACCAAGGGACTTCTCTTCCCCAACGTCGGCCACAAGTGCCTCATGGCAAAGGACGACAAAACAAAGAAGGTTAAATCTAAATCCTCCACTAGATATGAGTCCTCTAGTGATGACAATGCTAGTGATGAGGAAGATAATTTGCGTACTCTTTTTGCCAACCTAAACATGCAACAAAAAGAGAAATTAAATGAATTAATTAGTGCTATCCATGAAAAGGATGATCTCTTGGACTCCCAAGAGGACTTCCTTATTAAAGAAAACAAGAAGCATGTTAAAGTTAAAAATGCTTATGCTCTAGAAGTTGAGAAATGTGAAAAATTATCTAGTGAGCTAAGCACTTGCCATGAGACAATAGACAACCTTAGAAATGAAAATGCTAGTTTAAATGCTAAGGTTGATTCTCATGTTTGTAATGTTTCAACTTCCAATCCTAGAGATGATAATGTTGATTTACTTGCTAGGATTGATGAGTTGAATGTTTCTCTTGCTAGCCTTAGGATTGAAAATGAAAAATTGCTTACTAAGGCTAAAGATTTTGATATTTGCAATGCTACTATTTCCGACCTTAGAACTAAAAATGATATATTGCATGCTAAGGTTGTAGAATTAAAATCTTGCAAACCCTCTACATCTACCATTGAGCACACTTCTATTTGTATTAGATGTAGAGATGTTGATGTTAATGCTATTCATGATCACATGGCTTTAATTAAACAACAAAATGATCATATAGCAAAATTAGATGCTAAAATTGCCGAGCATAACTTAGAAAATGAAAAATTTAAATTTGCTAGAAGTATGCTCTATAGTGGGAGACGCCCTGGCATCAAGGATGGCATTGGCTTCCAACAGGGAGGCAATGTCAAACTTAGTGCCTCTCCTAAGAAATTGTCCAACTTTGTTAAGGGCAAGGCTCCCATGCCTCAGGATAACGAGGGTTACATTTTATACCCTGCCGGTTATCCCGAGGACAAAATTAGGAGAATTCATTCTAGGAAGTCTCACTCTGGCCCTAACCATGCTTTTATGTATAAGGGCGAGACATCTAGCTCTAGGCAACCAACCCGTGCTAAGTTGCCTAAGAAGAAAACTCCTAGTACATCAAATGAACATAGCTTTTCATTTAAAACGTTTGATGCATCATATGTTCTGACTAACAAATCCGGCAAGGTAGTTGCCAAGTTTGTTGGGGGCAAACACAAAGGCTCCAAGACTTGTGTTTGGGTACCCAAAGTTCTTGTTTCTAATGCCAAAGGACCCAAAACCGTTTGGGTACCTAAAGTCAAGAACTAAACTTGTTTTGTAGGTTTATGCATCCGGGGGCTCAAGTTGGATCATCGATAGCGGGTGCACAAACCACATGACAGGGGAGAAAAAGATGTTCTCCTCCTACGAGAAAATCCAAGATCCCCAACGAGCAATCACATTCGGGGATGGAAACCAAGGTTTGGTCAAAGGATTGGGTAAAATTGCTATATCTTCTGACCATTCTATTTCCAATGTTTTTCTTGTAGATTCATTAGATTACAACTTGCTTTCTGTATCTCAATTATGCAAAATGGGTTACAACTATCTTTTCACTGATGTAGGTGTTACTGTCTTTAGAAGAAGTGATGATTCAATAGCATTTAAGGGAGTGTTAGAGGGTCAGCTATACTTAGTAGATTTTGATAGAGCTGAACTCGACACTTGCTTAATTGCCAAGACTAACATGGGTTGGCTCTGGCACCGCCGACTAGCCCATGTTGGGATGAAGAATCTTCATAAGCTTATAAAGGGAGAGCACATTTTAGGACTAACCAATGTTCATTTTGAGAAATACAGGGTTTGTAGCGCATGCCAAGCAAGAAAGCAAGTTGGTGCCCATCATCCACACAAGAACATCATGACGACCGACAGGCCGCTTGAGCTACTCCACATGGATCTATTCGGCCTGATTGCTTACATAAGCATCGGCGGGAGTAAGTATTGTCTTGTAATAGTGGATGATTATTCTCACTTCACTTGGGTATTCTTTTTGCAGGAAAAATCTCAAACCCAAGAGACCTTAAAGGGATTCTTGAGACGGGCTCAAAATGAGTTCGGCTTAAGGATCAAGAAAATTAGAAGCGACAACGGGACGGAGTTCAAGAACTCTCAAATTAAAGGCTTCCTTGAGGAGGAGGGCATCAAGCATGAGTTCTCTTCTCCCTACACGCCACAACAAAATGGTGTAGTGGAGAGGAAGAATAGAACTCTATTGGACATGGCAAGAACCATGCTTGATGAGTACAAGACTTCGGATCGGTTTTGGGCCGAGGCGGTCAACACCGCCTGCTACGCCGTCAACCGGTTATATCTTCACCAAATCCTCAAGAAGACATCTTATGAACTCCTAACCGGTAAAAAGCCCAACATTTCATATTTTAGAGTCTTTGGTAGCAAATGCTTTATACTTGTTAAAAGAGGTAGAAAATCTAAATTTGCTCCTAAGACTATAGAAGGCTTTTTACTAGGATATGATTCAAACACAAGGGCATATAGAGTCTTTAACAAATCCTCCAGACAAGTTGAAGTTTCTTGTGATGTTGTGTTTGATGAGACTAACGGCTCTCAAGTAGAGCAAGTTGATCTTGATGAGATAGGTATTGAAGAGGCTCCGTGCATCGCGCTAAGGAACATGTCCATTGGGGATGTGTGTCCTAAGGAATCCGAAGAGCCTCCAAATGTACAAGATCAACCATCCTCCTCCACACAAGCATCTCCACCGACTCAAAATGAGGATGAAGCTCAGGTTGATGAAGTAGAAGATCAAGCAAATGAGCCACCTCAAGATGACGACAATGATCAAGGGGGAGATGCAAATGATCAAGACAAGGAGGATGAAGAACAAAGGCCGCCACACCCAAGAGTCCACCAAGCAATCCAACGAGATCACCCCGTCGACACCATCCTCGGCGACATTCATAAGGGGGTAGCCACTAGATCTCGTGTTGCACATTTTTGTGAGCATTACTCTTTTGTTTCCTCTACTGAGCCGCACAGGGTAGAGGAAGCACTACAAGATTCGGATTGGGTGGTGGCGATGCAAGAGGAGCTCAACAACTTCACTAGGAATGAGGTATGGCATTTAGTTCCACGTCCTAACCAAAATGTTGTAGGAACCAAATGGGTTTTCCGCAACAAGCAAGATGAGCATGGTGTGGTGACAAGGAACAAAGCTCGACTTGTGGCCAAGGGATACTCCCAAGTCAAAGGTTTGGATTTCGGTGAAACCTATGCACCCGTAGCTAGGCTTGAGTCAATTCGCATATTATTGGCCTATGCTACTTACCATGGCTTTAAGCTTTATCAAATGGACGTGAAAAGTGCCTTCCTCAATGGACCAATCAAGGAAGAGGTCTATGTTGAGCAACCTCCCGGCTTTGAAGACAGTGAGTATCCTAACCATGTCTTTAAGCTCTCTAAGGCGCTTTATGGGCTCAAGCAAGCCCCAAGAGCATGGTATGAATGCCTTAGGGATTTCCTTATCACTAATGGATTCAAAGTCGGAAAGGCCGATCCTACTCTATTCACTAAAACTCTTGAAAATGACTTGTTTGTATGCCAAATTTATGTTGATGATATTATATTTGGGTCTACTAACGAGTCTACATGTGACGAATTTAGTAGGATCATGACACAAAAGTTCGAGATGTCTATGATGGGGGAGTTGAAGTATTTCTTAGGATTTCAAGTGAAGCAACTCCAAGAAGGCACCTTCCTAAGCCAAACGAAGTATACTCAAGATATTCTAAGCAAGTTTGGGATGAAGGATGCCAAACCCATCAAGACACCCATGGTGACCAATGGGCATCTCGACCTCGACGAAGGAGGTAAATCCGTCGATCAAAAGGTATATCGGTCGATGATAGGCTCTTTACTATATTTATGTGCATCTCGACCGGATATTATGCTTTCCGTATGCATGTGTGCAAGATTCCAAGCCGACCCTAGGGAAGCTCACCTTACGGCCGTAAAACGAATCTTGAGATATTTAGTTTATACTCCTAAGTTTGGGCTTTGGTATTCTAGGGGATCCACATTTGATTTAATTGGTTATTCCGATGCCGATTGGGCGGGTTGTAAAATCAATAGAAAGAGCACATCGGGGACCTGCCAGTTCTTGGGAAGATCCTTGGTGTCTTGGGCTTCAAAGAAGCAAAATTCCGTAGCTCTTTCTACCGCCGAAGCCGAGTATATTGCCGCAGGACATTGTTGCGCGCAACTACTTTGGATGAGGCAAACCCTCAGGGACTACGGTTACAAATTAACCAAAGTTCCTCTTCTATGTGATAATGAGAGTGCGATCAAAATGGCGGATAATCCCGTCGAGCATAGCCGCACTAAACACATAGCCATTCGGTATCACTTTTTAAGGGATCACCAACAAAAGGGAGATATCGAGATTTCTTACATTAATACTAAAGACCAATTAGCCGATATCTTTACCAAGCCACTTGATGAACAAATTTTTAACAAACTTAGGCATGAGCTCAATATTCTTGATTCTAGGAACTTCTTTTGTTGATTTTCACACATAGCTAATTTATATACCTTTGATCATGTCTCTTTCATGTGCTATGACTAATGTGTTTTCAAGTGAATTTCAAACCAAGTCATAGGTATATTGAAAGGGAATTGGAGTCTTCGGCGAAAACTAAGGCTTCCACTCCGTAACTCATCCTTCGCCATCGCTCCACGTATCTCTCCATCTTTGGGGGAGAAAGCATGAGTCCAAAGCACAAGGACTCCATCTTTGGTATAATCTTCACTCATTTATTTATGACCAAAGGGGGAGAAAGAAATTCTAAGGGCTCTAATGATTCCGTTTTTGGCGATTCATGCCAAAGGGGGAGAGAGTATGAGCCCCCAAAGCAAAAGGACCGCACCACCACCAATTTGTAAAATTTTAGTTCTTCAAAGAGTATTTTCAAATTGGTATCTTACTTATGATATAATTTCAAATTGGTTCACCCTCTTCAAAATTAATATCAAAACCCTCTTGAACACTAAGAGGAGGATTTCATTAAGGGGGAGTTTTGTTTAGTCAAAGGAAAAGCATTTGAAACAGGGGGAGAAAATTTCAAATCTTGAAAATCCTTTGCAAAATCTTATTCATTTACCTTTGACTATTTGCAAAAGAACTTTGAAAAAGATTTACAAAAGAATTTGCAAAAACAAAACATGTGGTGCAAGCGTGGTCCAAAATGTTAAAAACAAAGAAACAATCCATGCATATCTTATGAGTAGTTATATTGGCTCAATTCCAAGCAACCTTTGCACTTACATTTATGCAAGCTAGTTCAATTATGTACCTCCACATTTTCTTTGGTTTGTGTTGGCATCATTCACCAAAAAGGGGGAGATTGAAAGGGAATTAGGCTTACACCTAGTTCCTAAATGATTTTGGTGGTTGAATTGCCCAACACAAATAATTGGACTAACTAGTTTGCTCTAGTGTATAAGTTATACAGGTGCCAAAGGTTCACACTTAGCCAATAAAAAGACCAAGTATTGGGTTCAACAAAAGAGCAAAGGGACAACCGAAGGCACCTCTGGTCTGGCGCACCGGACTGTCCGGTGTGCCACCGGAAAGTGTCCGGTGCACCAGAGGACTCCAACTCAAACTCGTCACCTTCGGGAAAATCCAGAGGCGCTCGGCTATAATTCACCGGACTGTCCGGTGTACACCGGACAGTGTCCGGTGCTCCAAGGAACGGCGCCTCAGGAACTCGCCATCTTCGGGAATTCGCAACGGCTAGTCCGCTATAATTCACCGGACATGTCCGGTGTACACCGGACTGTCCGGTGTGACAACGGAGCAACGGATATTTCGGCGCCAACGGCTACCTGCATCGCATTGAATGCACGCCAGCGCGCGCAGAAGTCAGGCACGCCCATACTGGCGCACCGGACACTCTACAGTACATGTCCGGTGCCCCACCGGACATCCAGGAGGGCCCAGAAGACAGAGCTCCAACGGTCGGAACCCAACGGCTTTGGTGACGTGGCTGGCGCACCGGACATGTCCGGTGTGCACCGGACTGTCCGGTGTACACCAGACTGTCTGGTGCACCATACGACAGTCAGCCCCACCAAACGGCTAGTTTGGTGGTTGGGGCTATAAATACCCCCAACCACCCACCATTCATTGCATCCAAGTTTTCACACTTCCAACCACTTACAAGAGCTAGGCATTCAATTCTAGACACACTCAAGAGATTAAATCCTCTCCCAAATTCCACACAAAGCCTTAGTGACTAGTGAGAGAGATTTGCTTGTGTTCTTTCGAGCTCTTGCGCTTGGATTGCTTTCTCCTTTCTTGATTCTTTATTGCGATCAAACTCACTTGTAATTGAGGCAAGAGACACCAATCTTGTGGTGGTCCTTGTAGGAACTTTATGTTCCAAGTGATTGAGAAGAGAAAGCTCATTCGGTCTGAGGGACTGTTTGAGAGAGGGAAAGGGTTGAAAGAGACCCGGTCTTTGTGACCACCTCAACGGGGAGTAGGTTTGCGAGAACCAAACCTCGGTAAAACAAATCCTCGTGTCACACTCTCTATTCGCTTGCGATTTGTTTTGCACCCTCTCTCGTGGACTCAATTACATTTCTAACGCTAACCCGGCTTGTAGTTGTGATTATTTTTGAGAATTTCAGTTTCGCCCTATTCACCCCCCTCTAGGCGACTATCAGCAGGTATATGTGTCAGAGGGGTGTTGAACTGTGGTGGCGGAGCTGGTGTTGATGCAAACTGGCTCCATTGTGGTGGCGGTGGAATATTTGTTGTCATGCCCTATTGCTGTATTAACTGTTAAACATATGTGTTACTATTGAAGATGTTGTATTGAAATATAATAATTTAGAGTTCGGATTATGTATACTCACTTGATACATCGCTTGGTTATGTACATTGCAAGCCTCCATAAATTCGTGTTGTTGTCTCATCTCTTCACGCATCCTCATAATCTCCAACTCCTGCTCGTTCGGTCGACGAGAGCATGAGCTACGGGAAGATGAACCTATCCTCTGAGATCTCACCGACGACGAGTCAATGAATCCGTCGAAGAGTGCGTATCTATAAGTGATTCAAAAATTGTGATTACTGCATAATCAATTTAGTGTCAACCATATAATTTCATAAGTTAGAGCTTACCGTCCATGCACTTTTCCACCACCACTTGCGTACACCACCGAGGGATCCATCGGTTCATGTTGCCAGTCGAAGTCAGGGCCATGGCGACGAACCATCTCCTCCCCATATGCCGCCTATACATCATTCACAACCTTACAAATGCAGGAATTTCTATACTTTGAACGTTTGTACTTTTAGGCAAAAACTCACCAGCCGATCTGTGGATGTCTGGCTGCAGAGCTGGTCAGGGTTGTTAGGGTCTGGTCCTTTGTGGCCCTCCTGGTAGACCTCAATGTCACTAGGCTTTTGGCCACGCGTAGCTTCCTGTATAAACAAAAAACATTCATAAGCAATCGTACTATTTGGTGATCGACATAGCTAGATCAAACTTACCATTCTTTTAGCTTTTTGGAGCATGTCGTCACCGCCAAACTTGTGGTTAGGATTGGTTCCTCGACATTGCCTGTGATGCGCTGACGCTTTCTAGAAGCTTCGGAAGCCCAATATCAACACCAAGCATAGTACGCATCAGGCACAGGCGCCATCCATGGAACCATCACCTGCACACACAATGTTACATATTATATCAATCACAACAATCAATAAAAAGGGTAAAACAAATTGAATACTAACCTCACGATATTGATCCTCACTCAAATATATCTTTGAGGACCCTTCCTTTTTATTCAAGGGGCCTGCTTCGTCTGAATGATTTTGAAAATACAGGTTTGTAACCTGAATTCTCGCATAGTATATGGCATCCTTCACTAGCTTCTTTGCATTGTTTTGGAACACACGTTCAGCGTGCCCCATGTAATCCTCTTCGTCGGGCAACCGATATCAAAGCTACAACATAAATAATACAAATACAATGGTATAAGTCATAGAATTACAATATTAACATAACAAAAACAATAAAGAATTCATACCCAAAAGTCATGACGCACAAGTCCCTGTCTGTCGGTGTGGTTTCGTTCCTTTTTAAACTTGTACTCGTCCCAGGTACTGACAAGCACCTCATCGACGGTATCACCGTCTGACACCTTCACTATACGAGGGTAGTGAAGGCAGCAAAGAGAACCCAATGTAAGGTTAACCTGAGTGTGGTGTCCCTTGCCGTCAAAGGACATGTCCTCCCAATTCCTACATTACACAAAAACATTAACAATACACATAATAGTTATATGAGATAAGTTAATATTACACTCACCGATCTCCATGAGGCATGATTAAGATCCTATCAGCCTTTCGCTCTATCCCGTGACGAGGCTTTACTGAGTGGCTTTTTCTTGAGCGACGTGTGTGTGTCGCTGAAGAGCCTCCTGAGCCATCATCCATCGGGTTGTCAGCCGGTTCGACCTGTTGGCCCCACTGATCCCACGCCTGTTGCTGCTCTCTCTGGTGGTCCCACTGGTCCCATGGCTGGTGATGCTGCGCGGCTAGGGCTGGGCATTCAGTCTATTAGGGTAATTCGGTTCGGTCTATTCGGGTTTGTGAAATTTCGGGTTCTGAAAAATGAGAACCAAAATTTTCAAAAAAAATTAGGAACCGAATCCGAATAGACTCACAATTTCGGTTCAGTCTATTCGGTCCACCGAATAGACCCGAATTGTAGAGAGACCTCATCATATGCATACACTATGATTGTTAGAAGCACCTCACATAGAATATTTTTTTAGCACCTAAGATTATTTAGCTAATTATTTGTTCAAAAGAAAAGGAGATAAAAGAAATAGAAATAAGAAATAGAAAATAGAAAAAGGAAAAGGAAAAACCTCCCCCCTCGGTTGGGCCATTTCTGGCCCAACTCTCTCTGTGCGCCTCGCCCCCCGTCCGGCCCACGCGGCCTGTTTCCCCCACGCCCCCTCTCCCGCTGCCAGCCCGGGCCCACTCGTCAGCTGCTCTCACCCTCGCTCTCTCGTGATCTCTCTCTCCCTGGCAAGCGGGCCCCGCTGGTCAGCGCCTTCCTCGCGCCCATGACCGAGCTAGCGACGCGATCGCCACCGACCACTGCCCGCCCCGTCGCCTCGCCATTATCGCGCTCACCAGCTCGGTTTGGTGCCTTGCGTCTGCCCGAGCCATCCCGTCGACCCGTCTACCCGAGCCATCCTGTCGCCCCGTCTGCCCGAGCCATCTCGTCGTCACCACTATGCGCCATCATCCCCGTCGTGGCAAGCTCGTCGGTGCTCGCCACCTCTCGCCCCATTCCCCGCCCCGGGCGCCTATAAAAGGACTGCCCAAGCTCCCTCCTTCTCCACACCGGCCTCGGCCACTCTCTCTTCCCTCCCCCGAGCTCAATTGAACCAGCGCCGTCGCGCCCTTCCTCCGCTCCGGTGAGTCCTGCCCTCCCTCTCCATTGAATTCTAGTCCAATTATTGTAGCTCTTGAGCTTCACCATGTCCTCGCGAGCACAACGCACCCACCCCCTTCTCCTATTGCGGCCGGTAGCCTCACCGGCAATCTCCCCCGCCGCGGGCGCCTGCCACCTCGTCGTGGACCGACCATCCCAAGCGCCCTCCGGCCAAATTGGCCCTACCACCGTGATCCCCTACCCCCGCCCGTGCCTTGCCACCACTCTACTATCACAGAACTGGGACCCCGGAGGAGAACCGCCGCGGACCTCACCGGCGATCGAGCCCGACCGGTTCGCCCCCCCCCCCCCGTCACCCCCTCCTAGTGCCGTCAGCCTCCCCTCCCTCTGGCACGTGTGATCGAGCAAAGACGCAATTGGCCTAGTTGGCCCAATTGTAGTCGGACGATGACCGTGTGAGCCTCAGAATTATCCCACCTCGCTTAACTTGGGAGGAGGAAGCCACTTTAAAAGGGAGAGCCACCCTTCCCCCATTGGACTAGTCTTTTGGGGCGATTGGGCCTTTCCCTGAGTTGGGTGTGCTTAATGAACTGTTGGGCTTCGGGCAACCCTAATTTGTTGGGCCTCGGCCAACCCCACCTGGGTTGGGTGTATCAACGTGGGCCCGCGCCCACGGTGCCATCCCCGTGCCGTCCCCACGCCTTTCCCCCGCTGGCGGGCCAAGTGGGCCGCCTGCCCACGCGGCCGCTCGCGCCCGACTGGGCCGAAATCCCCCCCGGCCCAGCTAGCTGAGGAAATCTCTTTTCTTTTTCTTTTTCCTTTTTCCTATTTTATATATATATGTATATATATTTATATTTTATGCACCAAAAATAGTCTAAATAAATTTTAGGGCACAAAATAATAATGTCTAAAAATTGGCACACCCCACCAAGTCACCATGATTGATGTACTGTTCATTATCTATTTTTGCTAGAAGAAGAGGGATCTGATCCTCCGGAATTTGTAGCTCCGGAAGAAGGGCAGGAACCCGGCCCCTCTGAGATAGATCTTTTGTGCCAGGAGAGCTTCGATGAAGGCAAGTTCATTCTTCCCTTGATGCATAAATTACCTATTCTTTCTACCACTACCTAAGCCGGGATTAAGGGATGGATCTTTTGCATTGTGAGCAGAGATAGCCTGCATTAACAAACATCTTTTGAGTACCAAATGTGGAATGGGAAAAGGGCAGTGTTTTACTAAACGATGTTTTCAAAAAGTGTATGATGAAGGGTATTCACCCTCATCACCTTGTGAGCGGGATGATCAGGGACTCCCTGGTTTAGGGGAGGGCCTAAGGTGATAGCTCAGCTGGTTTAGGTGTGAGCAGAAGGATTGTCCCCTCATATAATGATCAGTTTGTCATCCTTCACTACCTGTACTCATGACAAGTACAACCACTCGAGACTGTATGGGCAGTCACTCAATCTGAACTCGTACGGTCCAAACCCCAGGGTTATGAAGGCTGGAGAGCACCGGGAGGATAAGGAGGGGGAATGTTTTGTCCGGTTTGGACATGGCGATGGCCTGACTCCTTCCGGTATAACCGTTAAGGTAAGGACGTGCGAGGAAAGAAAGAGACTCGACATTCGGGTCTCGCGACGGTGAGATCGCAGAAACCGGGCTAGTGGATAAAGTGTACCCCTCTACGTATAGTTCAAACCTATTCGAATAGTCTGTGTCCACTGGAATGGACGAGTCTGGTGTGGTATGACAATTAGTGTTTTACAACCTCCGGGAACAGGGAAATGTGTGAGTGGGTGTGTTTTTGGAAATGAAAACGATGCCACGGGAGCAGGAAGCTCAGTGGTGGTTGAGTGTGAAAAAGTGTTATTTCCTTCTTTGGGAAAAACCATCAAAGTATTGCCATTCTCTGAGAAAAACAAGAGTGACTTCAACTCCACCATATAAAGAATGTATTATATAGGTCCCTTTCTCTTTACGGGAGCAGGATGGGCTTGCAGAATACCTAGTGTATTCACCCAGATTTATTTATGTTTTTCAGCAGCTGAAGACTTCCTTTCTGCTATGCTTGATTAAGGGGGCTGTGTCTGCACCCAGTTCTGCCTGTGGCTTGGGCTAGTTTATCTTCTACTGCGCTCTGTAATTCTGGCTCTCTCTCGAGCTTGTACTCTGGTATTGTAATAACTTTTATTCGAACTCTGTACTATTTGAAGTAAGGAATGTGGTTACTAGCCTCCTAGGACTAGTAATTGTATCACATTTGAGTCCCAATGGATCGGGATGCTTCACTGGGGTAGGGGCCGGTGCGGGTGACGGCCACGGTGGGGGAGAACTGGCGGCGGCGGTGGGCCAGACAAGCAGCGGTGGCGGTGGGCAAGACGGGCGACGGCGGCTGCGAGGAAGAAGATGGGCGGAGGCGGCGGTAGGAAGCCAGAAGAAATGAAGATTGAACGCTCGGGCGCGTCCTATAATTAGTAACTCTCGTCGGCTTGGTACAGAGGCCAACGGGGATTATTAACTCCCATCAGCCTGGCACAGAGGCCGATGAGGATTATTAACTCCCGTCGGCCTGGTCAAGCGACCGACGGGGATTATAAGTTTGAACGGTCGGGGCGCGTCCTAACATTTGTAACTCCCGTCGGTTGGTCCAGAGGCCGACAGGGATAATTAACGCCCGTCGGCCTGGTCAAGCGGCCGATGGGGACTATTAACTCCCGTCGGCCTGGTCAAGCAGCCGACGGGGATTATTTAATTGTCGTCGGCTACCCCACAGCCGACAGGGATTGTTTTATTGTCGTCGGCTTACGACAAAGCCGACGAGGATTATACTAGCCGACGGGAATCATAAGTATTCTTGTAGTGACCTACAACATTTTGGTTAGTACATGGAACTAAATGACATACCTCATTCCTTGTGAAATTGTTGAGCTCCTCTTGCATTGCTACCACCCAGTTTGGATCTCTTAGTGCATCCTCTATCATGTATGGCTCAATAGAGGACAGAAAAGAGTAATGTTCACAAAAATTAGCAACTCGAGATCTAGTGGTTACCCCTTGTGAATGTCACCAAGTATGGAGTTGACGGGGTGATCTCTTTGAATTGCTTGATGGACTCTTGGGTGTGGTGGTCTTTGATCTCGAATCCCTTGATCATCTTCCATGTCTTCATTATCATCATCTCCCCCTTGATAAATGTCATCCTCCTGAGGTGGCTCATCATCTTGGTCTTCATCCTCTTCTTCTTGAGCCATGTCTTCTTCTTGAGTAGGAGGAGATGCTTATATGGAAGATGTTGGTTGATCTTGTGCTTGCGGAGGTTCTTCAGATTTCTTTGGACACACATCTCCAATGGACATGTTCCTTAGCGTGACGCACGGAGCCTCTTCATCATCTAATTCATCAAGATCAACTTGCTCTACTTGAGAGCCATTAGTCTCATCAAACACAATGTAACAAGAAACTTCAACAAATTCAGTGGACTTGTTGAAGACTCTATATTCCCTTGTGTTCGAGTCATAACCAAGTAAAAAGCCTTCTACTGCTTTAGGAACAAATTTAGAATTTCTACATCTTTTAATAAGAATAAAGCATTTGCTCCCAAAATCTATAAAATAAGAAACATTGGGATTTTTACCAGTGAGGAGTTCATATGATGTTTTCTTGAGGATTCGGTGAAGATATAACCGGTTGATGGAGTAGCAGGCGGTGTTAATCGCCTCCGCCCAAAACTAGTCCGGTGTCTTGTACTCATCAAGCATGGTCCTTGCCATGTCCAATAGAGTTCTATTCTTCCTATCCACTACACCATTTTGTTGAGGTGTGTAGGGAGAAGAGAACTCATGCTTGATACCCTCCTCCTCAAGAAATCCTTCAATTTGTGAATTCTTGAACTCCGTTCCATTATCGCTTCTAATCTTCTTGATTATCAATCCAAACTCATTTTGAGCTGATCTCAAGAATCTATTTAAGGTCTCTTGGGTTTGAGATTTTTCCTGCAAAAAGAATACCCAAGTGAAGCGAGAATAATCATCCACAATAACAAGACAATACATACTCCCGCCGATGCTTATGTAAGCGATCGGGCCGAATAGATCCATGTGGAGTAACTCAAGTGGCCTGTCGGTCGTCATGATGTTCTTGTGTGCATGATGAACTCTAACTTGCTTCCATGCTTGACATGCGCTACAAATCCTGTCTTTCTCAAAATGAACATTAGTTAGTCCTAAAATGTGTTCTCCCTTTAGAAGTTTGTGAAGATTCTTCATCCCAACATGGGCAAGTAGGCGAAGCCAGAGCCAACCCATATTAGTCTTAGCAATTAAGCAAGTGTCTAGTTCAGCTTTGTTATCATTAAAATCAACTGAATATAGTCGACCATCTAACACTCCCTTAAATGCTATTGAATCATCACTTCTTCTAAAGAGAGTAACACCAACATCAGTAAATAGACAGTTGTAGACCATTTTACATAATTGAGAAACAGAAAGCAAATTGTAATCTAAAGAATCTATGAGAAAACATTGGAAATGGAATTGTCAGGAGATATAGCAATTTTACCCAAACCTTTGACCAAACCTTGATTTCCATCCCCGAAAGTGATAGCTCTTTGGGGATCTTCATTTTTCTCATATGAGGAGAACATCATTTTCTCCCCTGTCATGTGGTTAGTGCACCCGCTATCGATTATCCAACTTGACATGTCGGATGCATAAACCTACAAAACAAATTTAGGCCTTGTTCTTAGGTACCCAAATGATCTTGGGTCCTTTGACATTAGAAACAAGCACCTTGGGTACCCAAACACAAGTCTTTGGACTCTTGTGTTTGCCCCCAACATATTTGGCAACTACCTTGCCTGATTTGTTAGTTAACACATTAGATGCATCAAAAGTTTTAAATGAAATGTTATGCTTATTTGATGCACTAGGAATTTTCTTTTTAGGCATTTTGATATGACTGGAATGCCTAGAGCTAGATGCCTCATTACTATACAAATAAGCATGATGAGAAAGTGTATGAGGTTTCCTAGAATGGATTTTCCTAATTTTATGCTCAGGATAGTTCTTAGGATATAAAATGTAACCTACTCTATCTAAACCATGGGAGCCTTACCCTTAACAAAATTAGATAGTTTCTTGGGGTTCTTAAGTTTGGTGTTGCTTTGGCTCCCTTGTTGGAAGCCAATACCATCCTTAATGCCAGGGCGTCTCCCATTATAAAGCATGCTTCGAGCAAATTTAATTTTTTCATTCTCTAATTCATGCTCGGCAATTTTAGCATTTAATTTAGCAATGTGATCATTTTGTTCTTTAATCATAGAAATTTGATCATTCATAGCATCAATATTAACATCTCTACATCTAGTACAAATAGTGACATGCTTAGCAGTAGATGTAGGAATATTGCAAACATTCAATTCTTCTATCTTAGCACTTAAAGTAGCATTCTCATCTCTAAGATAGGAAATTGAATCATTGCAAATGTTAAGCTCTTTAGATAAGTTTTCATATTTTTCTACTTCTAGAGCATAAGCATTTTTCAATTTAACAAATTTCTTGTTTTCCTTAACGAGCAAGTCCTCTTGGCATTCCAAGAGATCATCCTTCTCGTTAATGGATTCTATCAATTCATTTATCTTTTTCTTTTGATCCTTAGTAAGGTTAGCAAAAAGAGAAGTTAATTCGTTTTCATTATCACTAGAGCTACCGTCATCATCAGAAGTAGTATATTTGGGGGTATCTCTAGAATGTACCTTCTTCTTTTTGCCTTCCTTAGCCATGAGGCACTTGTGGTCGACGTTTGGGAAGAGAAGTCTCTTGTTGATGGCGATGTTGGCGGCGTCCTCGTCGGAGGAGGAGTCGGTGGAGCTCACGTCAAAGTCTCATTCCCGCCCCATGTGCGCCTCGCCACCCTTCTTCTTGTAATACTTCTTATTCTCCGTCTTCTTCTTCCATTTCTTGTCATCGTCCCTGTCCAAGAACTTGTATATGGACGCCGCTTTTAATAAAGTGACCGAACTTACCACACCTATAGCACATCCTCTTGGAACAGGGCTTGTAGTCCTTCCCCTTCCTTTGTTTGAGGATTTGTCGAAAACTCTTAATAATAAGAGCCATCTCCTCGTTGTCGAGCATGGAGGCGTTGATTTGGAGTCTACTTGGTGTAGATTCTTCCTTCTTTTCTTCCGTTGCTTTGAATGCAACGGGTTGCACCTCGGGTGTGGAGGTGGCGCCTTGCTCCAAGTTGACAATATGTTTGGACTCTTTGATCATGAGTTCAAAGCTCACAAACTTGCCAATTACTTCCTCAGGAGACATCTGTTTATATCTAGGATCTCCATGAATTAGTTGCACTTGAGTGGGATTAAGAAAAACAAGAGATCTAAGAATAACCTTGACCATTTCATGGTCATCCCACTTGGTGCTCCCGAGGTTGCGCACTTGGTTGACCATTGTCTTGAGCCGGTTGTACATTGCTTGTGGCTCCTCTCCTTTGTTGAGGACGAATCGACCAAGCTCTCCCTCGATCGTCTCGTGCTTGGTGATCTTGGTCACCTCATCCCCTTCGTGCGCTGTCTTGAGGACATCCCAAATTTCTTTGGCATTTTCAACCCTTGCACCTTATTATACTCCTCTCAACACAAGGAGGCGAGGAGTATATAAGTTGCTTGGGAGTTGAAATGCCTAATTTGGGTGGCCTCATCCGAGTCGTAGTCCTTGTCGCCTGCCTGTGGTGCATGCACTCCAAACTCAACAATATCTCAAATGCTTTTGTGGAGTGAGGTTAGATGGTGCCTCATTTTATCACTCCACATACAATAATTTTCACCATCAAAATATGGTGGTTTGCCTAGGGGTACCGAGAGTAGAGGAGAACGTTTAGAAATGCGAGGATAGCGAAGAGGCATCTTATTATACTTCTTACACTCGTGGCGCTTCGAAGTTGTAGACTCGGCGCCGAATGTGGAAGGTGATGAGGAGTCGGTCTCGTAGTAGACCACCTTCTTCATTTTCTTTTTCTTCTTGTCACCCTTCCTATGTGACTTGATGGATGAGGAGGATTCCTCCTTGTATTTGTCGCCGGACTCCCTTGACAGAGTCCTTCCCGAGCCTATGGCCTTGTCGTCGGTGACAATCACCCTCTTGGCGTGATTTCCAGACATCAGTTCGAGTTTGTTAGACTCTTAATGAAGCAGTGGCTCTAATACCAATTGAAAGTCGCCTAGAGGGGGGTGAATAGGAGAAACCTAAAATTTACAATCTTTAAACATGTACTAAGGCTGAGGTTAGCGTTAGAATTAAATCGGAGTACAAAAGATAGTTCTCCTTGCTTAGAGTTACTCAATCAATGCAGATAACGTTTGGGAGCAAACTTGTCAGGACCATAATTAGGGGTACCCCCAAGACTCCTAATCTCAGCTGGTAACCCCCATCAGCACAAAGCTGCAAAGGCCTGATGGGCGCGATTAAGGTCAAGGCTCAGTCCACTCAAGGGACACGATCTCGCCTCGCCCGAGCCCAGCCTCGGGCAAAGGCAGCCGACCCCGGAGGATTCACGTCTCGCCCGAGGGCCCCCTCAAGCAACGGACACACCTTCGGCTCGCTCGAGGCCCAGTCTTCGCAGAGAAGCAACCTTGGCCAGATCGCCACGCCAACCGATCGTATCGCAGGAGCATTTAATGCAAGGATCGCCTGACACCTTATCCTGACGCGCGCTCTTCAGTCGACAGAGCCGAAGTGACCGCAGTCACTTCGCCGCTCCACTGACCGACCTGACAAGAAAACAGCGCCGCCTGCATCGCTCCGACTGCTGTGCCACTCGATAGTGAGGCTGACAGCAGCTAAGTCCAGCCTCGGGCGCCATAGGAAGCTCCGCCTCGCCCGACCCCAGGGCTCAGCCCCCGTCTCGGCCTCGGAAGATGGACTTCGCCTCGCTCGACCCCAGGGCTCGGACTCAGCCATGACTCAGAAGACAACGGACTCCGCCTCGCCCGACCCAGGGCTCGGACACAGCCTCGGCCTCGGAAGACGGTCTCCGCCTCGCCCGACCCCAGGGCTCGGACACAGCCTCGGCCTCGGAAGACGGTCTCCGCCTCGCCCGACCCAGGGGTTGGACTCAGCCTCGACCTTGGAAGACGGACTCGACCTCGACCTTGGAGGAGCCTCCGCCTTGCCCGACCCAGGGCTCGGACCGACCACGTCATAGGGGGGGCATCATTACCCTACCCCTAGCTAGCTCAGGC
Source organism: Zea mays (assembly GCF_902167145.1). Lineage (NCBI taxonomy): Eukaryota > Viridiplantae > Streptophyta > Magnoliopsida > Poales > Poaceae > Zea > Zea mays. Next base: position 203,138,028 of record NC_050098.1, read on the forward strand.
TACAGGGAACAAGACCGGCGTCCCATCTGGCTCGCCCCGGTAAACAAATAATGATGGCGCCCCGCGTGCTCCATGACGACGGCGACTCCCAGCCCCTGACGGAAGCAAGGAGACGTCAGCAAGGATTCGACAGCCCCGACAGCTGTCCTTCCACAGGGCTTCAGCGCTGCTCCGACGGCCACGACATCACATGAACAGGGTGCCAAAACCTCTCCGACTGCCACGACGGCATGTACTTAGAGGCTCTAGCTCCTCTTTGCTAGACACGTTAGCACACTGCTACACCCCCCATTGTACACTTGGACCCTCTCCTTACGCCTATAAAAGGAAGGTCCAGGGCTCTCGTACGAGAAGCTTGGCCGCGCGGGAGAACGGGCCGGCGCATAAGGCTCTCGCTCTCTCTCTCTCTCTCTCTCCCATGCGAATGCTTGTAACCCCCTACTGCAAGCGCACCCGACCTGGCGCAGGGCAACACGAAGGCCACGGGTTTCCCCTTTGCCTGTTTCTTCCCCCCTTCGTGCTCTGTCTCGCGCCGACCCATCTGGGCTGGGACACGAGGCGACATTTTACTCGTCGGTCCAGGGACCCCCGGGGTCGAAACGCCGACAGTTGGCGCGCCAGGTAGGGGCCTGCTGCGTGTTGACGAACAGCTTCCCGTCAAGCTCCATATGGGTAGTCTCCAGCAACCTTTCCAACCCGGGACGATGCTCCGTTTCGGGAGTCTTGAGTTCGTGTCCCTCGACGGCAGCTACGACATGATACTCCTTCCTCCGCCGCGCGACAGCGACAATGGCGGCCGTCAGCCCGCCCGCTGGCGGCGGAATCAATGACGTCTTCCCCACGTGGCGGAAGCACAACATCCGGGTTTGTCCCGTCACCTCCCCTGCCGACGAAGGAAGAGGCGGGGCAACCATGGCCAAGTAGGAGGCGGCACCTCGTCGGCTGTCGAGCAAGTCGACGACGCCGGTGCCCCAGCGGGGGACACATCGGGCTTCGACCTTGCGTCTGAGACGAAGACGAGCGCCGTTTCCCCGCAACACGCCAACCCCAAGCAGACGAACGGCGCCAGCACGCTCGCGAAGGGCTTGTTGGGCGTCGCCCTCGTACCTGAGACAACGGTGCAGTCCGCCCCTGACGCGACTTCGTCACCGCCCGTCGACCAAGAGGTACCGACCAATTCCCATCCCGTGCCTTTTGGATTCAGCTTCGACCCACCAAGCGACCTCGCTTCGGTGGAAGCCTTCATAGAGGCACGTACCAACCCTCCGGGGTACCATATGCGGTCGCCCTGGGACAGACTGACGACCGTCTCGACCTACGGACCCTCGGGTTCCAAGGAAGATGACGAGCCCGACTTTTGTTGGGATTTCTCTGGGCTCGGTAACCCCAGTGCCATGCGGGACTTCATGACCGCATGCGACTACTGCCTCTTCGATTATTCCGATGGTAGCCGCAGCTTCGGCGACAAGGACTGCGGTCCAAGTCGTGAATGTTTCCACGTCGATCTACGGGGTCTCGGCGAAGGCAACCATCTTGGTATGCCAGAAAACGGCGATCCCCCTAGGCCTGCGCCTCGCGTTGACATCCTTCGGGAGCTAGCTGTGGTCCCAGTCCCTGCGGGGGGTCAGGACGCACAGCTCGAGCAAATCCGCGAGATGCAGGCCAGGCTCGACGAGGGAGCAGGAACACTTGAGCAGCTCCGGTGGAACATCGGGCAGGAATGGGCAGACCAAGCTTCGACCGGAGAAGCGCGTCATCTACCCCAGGGTATCCAGTACCGTGTTGCCGACGACGTCAGGGCAAGACCGCCACCGACTTCTAGTGGGGCCGGCCAGAACCTGGCTGCAGCAGCAATACTACTCCGTGCGATGCCGGAACCATCGACCACCGAAGGGCGGCGTATCCAGGGAGATCTCAAGAATCTCCTGGAGGATGCCGCGGTCCGACGGGCCGAAAGCTCTGCCTCCCGAAGGCAGGGGTACCCCTCGGAACATCGCGCCGCGACTTCCCGATTCATGCGGGAAGCCTCGGTCCACACCGGGCGCACGCGCAACACGGCACCTGCGGCCCCGGGTCGCCTCGGCAACGAGCACCACCACCGCAACCGTCGAGCCCACCTCAACGAGAGGGTGCACCGAGGCTACCACCCCAGGCGTGGGGGACGCTACGACAGCGGGGAGGATCGGAGTCCCTCGCCCGAACCACCCGGGCCATACGACGGGCGCCGTTCCCGACCCGGTTCTGAACCCCGACTACCATCACAAAGTACTCGGGGGAGACGAGGCCGGAACTATGGCTCGTGGACTACCGGCTGGCCTGCCAGCTGGGTGGAACGGACGATGACAACCTCATCATCCGCAACCTCCCCCTGTTCCTCTCTGACACCGCTCGAGCCTGGCTGGAGCATCTGCCTCCAGGGCAGATCTCCAACTGGGACGACCTGGTCCAAGCCTTCGCCGGCAACTTCCAGGGCACGTACGTGCGCCCTGGGAACTCCTGGGATCTCCGAAGCTGCCGCCAGCAGCCGGGAGAGTCTCTCCGGGACTACATCCGGCGATTCTCGAAGCAGCGCACCGAGCTGCCCAACGTCACCGACTCGGACGTCATCGGCACGTTCCTCGCCGGCACCACCTGCCGCGACCTAGTGAGCAAGCTGGGTCACAAGACCCCCACCAGGGCGAGCGAGCTGATGGACATCGCCACCAAGTTCGCCTCTGGCCAGGAGGCGGTTGAGGCCATCTTCCGAAAGGACAAGCAGCCCCAGGGCCGTCAGCAGGAAGACGTCCCCGAGGCGTCCACTCAGCGCGGCGCCAAGAAGAAGGGCAAGAAGAAGTCGCAAGTGAAACGCGACGCCGCCGACGCGGACCTTGTCGCCGCCGCTGAGTACAAGAACCCTCAGAAACCTCCCGGAGGTGCCAATCTCTCCGACAAGATGCTCAAGGAGTCGTGCCCCTATCATCAGGGGCCCGTCAAGCACACCCTTGAGGAGTGCGTCATGCTTCGGTGCCACTTTCATAAGGTCGAGCCACCGGCGGAAGGTGGCAGGGCCCACAACAACGACAAGAAGGAGGATCACAAGGCAGAGGAGTTCCCCGAGGTCCACGATTGCTTTATGATCTACGGTGGGCAAGTGGCGAACGCCTCGGCTCGGCACCGCAAGCAAGAGCGTCGGGAGGTCTGCTCGGTAAAGGTGGCGGTGCCAGTCTACCTAGACTGGTCCGACAAGCCCATCACCTTCGACCAGGGCGACCACCCCGACCGCGTGCCGAGCCCGGGGAAATATCCGCTCGTTGTCGACCCCGTCATCGGCAACGTCAGACTCACCAAGGTCCTCATGGACGGAGGCAGCAGCCTCAACATCATCTACGCCGAGACCCTCGGGCTCCTGCAGATCAATCTGTCCTCGATCCGGACAGGCGCGGTGCCTTTTCACGGGATCATCCCCGGGAAACGCATCCAACCCCTCGGACAACTCGATCTGCCCGTCTACTTCGGGACTCCCTCCAACTTCCGAAGGGAAACCCTCACGTTCGAGGTGGTTGGGTTCCGAGGAACCTACCACACAGTGCTGGGGAGGCCATGCCACGCCAAGTTCATGGCCATCCCCAACTACACCTACCTCAAGCTCAAGATGTCGGGCCCCAACGGGGTCATCACCGTCGGCCCCACATACCGACACGCGTACGAATGCGACGTGGAGTGCGTGGAGTACGCCGAGGCCCTCGCCGAATCCGAGGCCCTCATCGCCGACCTGGAGAGCCTCTCCAAGGAGGCGCCAGACGTGAAGCACCACGCCGGCAACTTCGAGCCAGCAAAGATGGTTAAGTCCGTCCCTCTCGACCCCAGCAACGACGCCTCCAAGCAGATACGGATCGGCTCCGAGCTCGACCCCAAATAGGAAGCAGTGCTCATCGACTTTCTCCGCGCGAATGCCGAAGTCTTTGCGTGGAGTCCCTCGAACATGCCTGGCATACCGAGGGATGTCACCGAGCACTCGCTGGATATCCGAGCTGGAGCCCGACCCGTGAAGCAGCCTCTGCGCCGATTCGACGAAGAAAAGTGCAGAGCCATAGGCGAGGAGATCCACAAGTTGATGGCTGCAGGGTTCATCAAAGAGGTATTCCATCCCGAATGGCTTGCCAACCCTGTGCTTGTGAGAAAGAAAGGAGAGAAATGGCGGATGTGTGTAGACTACACTGGTCTAAACAAAGCATGTCCGAAGGTTCCCTACCCTCTGCCTCGCATCGATCAAATCGTGGATTCCACTGCTGGGTGCGAAACCCTGTCATTTCTCGATGCCTACTCAGGGTATCACCAAATCAGGATAAAAGAGTCCGACCAACTCGCGACTTCTTTCATCACACCTTTTGGCATGTACTGCTATGTTACTATGCCATTTGGTTTGAGGAATGCGGGTCCGACATACCAAAGGTGCATGAACCACGTGTTCGGCGAACACATTGGTCGAATGGTTGAGGCTTACTTCGATGACATCGTAGTCAAGACGAGGAAAGCCTCTGACCTCCTCTCCGACCTTGAAACGACATTCCGGTGTCTCAAGGCGAAAGGCGTAAAACTCAATCCCGAGAAGTGCGTCTTCGGAGTCCCCCGAGGCATGCTCTTGGGGTTCATCGTCTCCGAGCGGGGCATCGAGGCCAACCCGGAGAAAATCGCGGCCATCACCAACATGGTACCCATCAAGGACTTGAAAGGCGTACAGAGGGTCATGGGATGCCTTGCGGCTCTGAGCCGCTTCATCTCGCGCCTCGGCGAAAGAGGTCTACCTCTGTACCGCCTCTTAAGAAAGGTCGAGTGCTTCACTTGGACCCCCGAGGCCGAGGAAGCCCTCGGCAACCTGAAGGCGCTCCTTACAAACGCACCCATCCTGGTGCCTCTCGCTGCCGGAGAAGCCCTCTTGATCTACGTCGCCGCTACCACTCAGGTGGTCAGCGCCGCGATCGTGGTTGAGAGACGAGAAGAAGGGCATGCATTGCCCGTCCAGAAGCCGGTCTACTTCATCAGTGAGGTACTGTCCGAGACCAAGATCCGCTACCCCCAAATTCAGAAGTTGTTGTACGCGGTGATTCTGACGCGGCAGAAGTTGCGACACTACTTCGAGTCTCATCCGGTGACTGTGGTGTCATCCTTCCCTCTGGGGGAGATCATCCAGTGCCGAGAGGCCTCAGGTAGGATTGCAAAGTGGGCGGTGGAAATCATGGGCGAGACAATCTCGTTCGCCCCTCGGAAGGCCATCAAGTCCCAAGTCTTGGCGGACTTTGTGGCTGAATGGGTCGACACTCAGCTCCCGGCGGCTCCGATCTAACCGGAACTCTGGACCATGTTTTTCGACGGGTCGCTGATGAAAACAGGAGCGAGCGCAGGCCTGCTCATCATCTCGCCCCTCGGGAAGCACCTCCGCTACGTGTTGCGCCTCCATTTCCCGGTGTCCAACAATGTGGCTGAGTACGAGGCTCTGGTCAACGGGTTGTGCATCGCCATCGAGCTAGGGGTCCGACGCCTCGACGCTCGCAGTGACTCACAGCCTGTCATCGACCAAGTCATGAAGAACTCCCACTACCGCGACCTGAAGATGGAAGCCTACTGCGACGAGGTTCGGCGCCTGGAGGACAAGTTCTACGGGCTCGAGCTCAACCACATCGCCCGATGATACAACGAGACTGCGGACGAGCTGGCTAAGATAGCCTCGGGGCGGACGACGGTTCCCCCGGACGTCTTCTCCCGAGACCTACATCAACCCTCAGTCAAGACCGACGACACGCCCGAGCCCGAGAAGGTCTCGGCCCTGCCCGAGGCACCCTCGGCTCAGCCCGAGGTGCCCTCGGCTCAGCCTAAGGAGCCCTCAGCCCCCGAGGGTGAGGCACTGCGCGTCGAGGAAGAGCGGAATGGGGTCCCGCCTAATCGAGACTGGTAGACCCCGTACCTGCAATATCTCCACCGAGGAGAGCTGCCCCTCGATCGAGCCGAAGCTCGGCGACTGGCGCGGCGCGCCAAGTCGTTTGTCTTGCTGGGGGACGGGAAGGAGCTCTACCACCGCAGCCCCTCAGGCATCCTCCAGCGATGCATATCCATCGCCGAAGGTCAGGAGTTATTACAAGAAATACACTCGGGGGTTTGCGGTCATCACGCAGCGCCTCGGGCCCTTGTTGGAAACGCTATCCGACAAGGTTTCTACTGGCCGACCGTGGTGGCCAACGCCACTAGAATTATCTGCACCTGCCAAGGGTGTCAATTCTACGCAAGGCAGACGCACCTACCCGCTCAGGCTCTGCAAACAATACCCATCACCTGGTCGTTTGCTGTGTGGGGTCTGGACCTCGTCGGTCCCTTGCAGAAGGCGCCCGGGGGCTACACGCACCTGCTGGTCGCCATCGACAAATTCTCAAGTGGATCAAGGTCCGACCCCTAAACAGCATCAGGTCCGAACAGGCGGTGGCGTTCTTCACCAACATCATCCATCGCTTTGGGGTCCCAAACTCCATCATCACCGACAACGGCACCCAGTTCACCGGCAGAAAGTTCCTGGACTTCTGCGAGGACCACCACATCCGGGTGGACTGGGCCACCGTGGCTCACCCCATGACGAATGGGCAAGTAGAGCGTGCCAACGGCATGATTCTGCAAGGACTCAAGCCACGGATCTACAACGACCTCAACAAGTTCGGCAAGCGATGGATGAAGGAACTCCCCTCGGTGGTCTGGAGTCTGAGGACAACGCCGAGCCGAGCCACGGGCTTCACACCGTTCTTTCTAGTCTATGGGGTCGAGGCCATCTTGCCCACAGACTTGAATACGGTTCCCCGAGGATGAGGGCATACGACGACCAAAGCAATCGAACCAACCGAGAAGACTCACTGGACCAGCTGGAAGAGGCTCGGGACATGGCCTTACTACACTCGGCGCGGTATCAGCAGTCCCTGCGACGCTACCACGTCCGAGGGGTTCGGTCCCGAGACCTCCAGGTGGGCGACTTGGTGCTTCGACTATGACAAGACGCCCGAGGGCGGCACAAGCTCACGCCTCCCTGGGAAGGGCCGTTCGTCATCGCCAAGGTTCTGAAGCCCGGGACGTACAAGCTGGCCAACAGTCAAGGCGAGGTCTACAGCAACGCTTGGAACATTCGACAGCTACGTCGCTTCTACCCTTAAGATGTTTTCAAGCCATTCATATACCTCGTTTACATATAAAGTCTAACCATCAAGGAAGGGTCAGCCTTGCCTCGGCAAAAGCCTGACCCTCCCTCGGGGGCTAGAAGGGGCGAACCCCCTCCGCGTCAAAATTTTCCTCGGAAAAAGTCTTTCTGCCAGAATATCTTTCGTGCTTTTCGACTACTTCGAAAGTGGGATCCTGAAAACGACGGAGTACACGTAAGCAGCCAAGGCCGACCGAGCCGAGGGACTCCTACGCCTCCGGGATACGGATACCTCACTCATCGCCTTCTGCGAGAAGTAACTCGCGTTCAGATGAGCGATCCTGCTGACCGAACAAGCCTTAACGCTCAAAAGACTTTCTGTCGAAACGGTTTTTCGGGTTTTCTCGGCTACGTCGATAACAGAATCCCGCGGACGAGCAAGAGTACACGTAAGCGGCAAGGCCGACCGAGCCGAGGGATTCCTACGCCTCCGGGATACGGATACCTCACTCATCACCTTCCGTGAGAAGTAACTCTAGCTCGGATAAACGATTCTGCTACCGATGAGCAAGCCCTGATACTCGAAACAAGAGGAAAAGAAATGCAGCTTTACAACGCGACGACAGTATGTTTGGGCCTCGGCGGCCGCAAAAAACATATGCATACTACAGGCGAATCGATCCTGCAGGCTCAAACGTCGATGGAGGGGGAGCAGGAGCACCCTCGGCGTCAACTCCACCTTCGGCGAAGTCCGATCGAGCCTCGGACGGCAACGCGGTCGGAGGATCTCCGCTCCGAAGGACGACGTCAGCACCACGCCCGGGCCATCGCCGCCAGGGTCTCCCCCAGGAACCCGGCCCGAGCAGACGGCTCGGCCGGCCGCCCCGAAGCCTCAGCCAGCTGTCCTCCAAGGACACCAGCCCGACTCGTGGCCTCGGCAACTCGACTCCGGCGTTGGTCCCGCCAGTGGACGGCCCGGCCAGGCTCCGGCCGATGAAGTCTTCTTTTCGAGCCAACTCTGCCTCTGTCCATACTGACACTGCTGCCTCCGGCTCCGGCTCATCGCAGAGCGGCTGAGGTTTCCTTTAACTAAGCAAGTGAAGCCTTGGGCGGCAAGGCCGACCGAGCCGAGGGACTCCTACGCCTCCGGGATACGGATACCTCACTCGTCACCTCCGCACGAGGCAACTCACACTTAGTTAAGCGGTTCAGTTAGCCGACAGGCGAGTCCTAGTGCTTGAAATGAGGAAAAAACACGGTATTACACCCAAAAATACCTACATGTTCAGGCCCCGACAGCCACAATGAGCAAACACCGGCACTCAAGGTGCCATTACAAACGGAACTCTGGTTCCGCCCCCGCGGGTATGAACAACCTAAACACCGGAGAGCCTACGGGGCGACAAGCTCTGAGCGACTCGCCAGCGACCTCTGCAGCAGCAGCGATGGTCCCAGGATGGACGCTGCAGCTGGAAGGCTCTCGTTCGCGTACCCACTCAAGGGACGCGAACCAGACATTAAAGCCAAAGAGCCAGAGGTCAGTCCGCGGGTAGCGCTGGCGGGCTTGTCGGTGGAGAAGCTTTCTCCAGCTGCCACCACATCAGCATCGACGGTGGTGTCCACCTGCCCACCAACACCGCACCAGCGAGCGCTGGCCGCCCCAAAGCGCACCGGCAGGTCCTCACTCCCGTCCTCGCCATGAAAGCGAGGACAGAGGATGGAATGTTGCATCCTAGCTGGGCAGCAACAGTTCGCCTTCCCCGGCATGGCTGGAGGGTGCCTCCTCCGTAGAGCTGGGGGATGGTTTCCACCCCCAGAAGCTGGAAGAAGAGGTGGACCGCCGACCCGTGCGGGAGGTAGAGCTCCGGCTCACCTCGCCCTCTGCCCCAGCCAGGATGATGAAGATCCTTGAAGCTGAGGGCGGGGCAGAGGTCGCAGCCCGGCTTGCTTCTCCCCACCATCGAATTGGTGGTCACCATCTTGAGTGACCACCGGCGAGGGGATGCAGCCGGGCCGCCTGATGAAAATCCTTGAAGCCGAGCGATGGCCGAAAGGTACCAACTTCCGCGAAGTTGCGTTCCTCCAACAACAGCAAGACGAAAGCGACGCGAGCGCTCCCCATCCGGGGGCTCGGAAGGTGGAAGGGCGCGATGCATGAGGAGAGTGCGAAGACATGGTTGCCATCCAAGGGGGTCACCCTCCTTTTAAAAGGCGACTCTCCCCACTTGCGTCCTCAGCCGGCGCGGACTGAGTCTTCTCCAACACGCTCCAAGGTCCTCCCCCTACGACACGATGGTTGGGTCCCACGCGTCATGCAAGCTGGCCCAGGACAGAAGGAGCCAAAACTGCCGCGCGCGGTGCGCGCAACTGCCCAGCGGTTACAAGCATTTCTCCACTATCGCCCGGACCAGCGGGTGAAAGGGCGGACCGCCACGCAGGCGGCATGCAACCGCACCAAGGGGGTGCACCCTTTCGACTTCGACGCGTCCAGCATGGAGGCCCAGGCCCACACGTCATGTAACCGGCACGCTGGTTACGTGCGAGAAACTGCACCGCCACTCGCGCCAGTACCGCGCCTTATCGACTGTGGAACCGGTGCCGCGACTCGAGGCGACCCTGCGCATGACCCAACAGTGCCAGCCGAGCACATCGGTCACGGGTCAGTCAGCCACGAGAGAAGGCGCGACGGTCGATACGGCCAGAAATGGGCCGGGAGTAATGGCGGTGGCAGGCGGGCGGAAGCAGCAGTCAAGTCATCAGCAAGCTCACGCCCCCTCCTGGGACAACGAGAGAACCCTCTCCCACGGCGTGAAGACGACGCGCCCGTGTTCCGTTCCTCGAACGGCTCGCGCACGCACAACGGCTGCCCTGCGGACCACTCGTCCCGTCGCATTAACTCTGTGGCAGGACAGGCGGCACCTTTGGCAGGCGAAGCAGGCGACGCTTCACCTCCACCATAATGACCGCGTCAAAAAAGGTGCACCACGTCGTTCGATTTCATATCCTTTTCCACTTCCTCTTTCTCTCTCTTGCTACAGGGACCGGGAAAGGGGATACTCCGAAAGGGATCCTTCTCCGCGAAGGAAGCAGGCCCCGAGCCCCCCTATTGATCAGAGGTTCAAAGGCTGGCCCCTCGGAAGGGTTCAACAGCTGCCTCAGAGCACTCGGGCTCTACGCCCACTACTGGTCAGAGGTTCGAAGGCTGGCCCCTCGGAAGGGTTCAACGGCCGCCTCAGGCCACTCGGGCTCCGCGCCCACTACTAATCAGGGGTTCGTAGGCTGGCCCCCGAAGGGTTCTGACAGCCGCCTCAGAGCACGCAAAGCGAGGGATGACCCTGGGTACGTTCGATACATAACCAAGGCTCGGGCTACGCTCCCGAGGTACCCTAGGACATTTTCGAGACCGACGGGAACGATTTTGTAACGGAATCCCACCAGAGGGAGGCATCGAGCCCTCGGACCCCGTCAAAAGGGGACCGGGTCCGGCGGATCACCCGCAGGTACTTTTGGAGCGCGCCTCCGGGCCACTAGCCGACCCCTAACAAATGGGGCACGGGCGTCCACTCAGATTACCCGTTAGCAACTCACTGGAGACACCATGTTCGGCGCCCTCCGAGGGCAACATGGCGCTTTGTAGCATCCCAAAAATCCAAATTCTGAAATTTTCTCAAACTCCCTCTAAATTCAAAATGAATTTCAAGTTTCATTTCAAAATGTTTGTTTGCGAGATGATATCAACAAATAAAATATAGTGGTCTATATTATCTCCAAAATCCTCCTCAAAATATCCTACAAATATTCTCCGAGTGATCCCCCTCAAATTCTTTCCAGAAATACTGCTCAGATATTTCCCCAGTAACCCCCCTTTGATTTCTTTCCAGAAATACTGCCCAAATATTCCACCGATGTATCTCCGGATATTTTCCTCTTGAGAAATACCTTCAGAATCATTTTTCAAGACCCTACAAATATTTTCTTCATAACTTTCCTCATGTCCATACGTATATGTATGCCTCCAGTGTCATACGGTGAGCTCTACAAGCTAATTACACTTATACAAGACAAATACATGCTAACCTCCCACTAATCCTCTCATCCTCCCACTAATCCTCTCATCCCTCCCCCTAATCCCCCCACCATGGCTATAAATAGAGGGGCAAGGGCCTCCTCTCATCCCACCCCAAGCCATTTCATGGCAACTCTCTCCCCCCCCCCCCCCCACACACACACCCACTCCATGTTCCACACAAGCACACACTAGCACAAGGATCGTTCGATCGTTCTTCGATCGTTCGTCCCCTGTTCTTAGTTTGTTCGTTCGTTCGTCCGATCGTTCGATCGTTCGTCCGATCGTTCATGGTTCGTTCGTCCGTTCGTCCGATCGTTCGATCGTTCGTCCGTTCGTTCGTCCAAATAATCTTTTTCCTACCGTTATGCTGCCGAAATTCTGATCGTTCGTTCATTCGATCATTCGATCGTTCATCGTTCGTTCATAGTTCCTATTCATCGTTCATCGTTCGTTCATAGTCCCTATTCATCGTTCTTCCAGATAATCTTTGTCCTGCCGTTATGCTGCCGAAATTCCGATCGTTCGTTCGTTCGATCATTCGATCGTTCATCGTTCGTTCATAGTCCCTATTCATCGTTCATCGTTCGTTCATAGTCCCTATTCATCGTTCTTCCAGATAATCTTTGTCCTGCCGTTATGCTGCCGAAATTCCGATCGTTCGTACGTTCGTTCGTCCAAATAATCTTTTCCTGCCGTTATGCTGCCGAAATTCCGATCGTTCGTTCGTCTGATCATTCGTCCGTTCGTTCATAGTTCCTATTCATCGTTCATCGTTCGTTCATACGAACTATTCACTATTACTATTCACCATTACTATTCACCATTACTATTCATTGTTACTATTCATTGTTACTATTCACATACACTATTCATTATTGTTACTATTTATCATTACTATTCATCATCGTTACTATTCATCGATGATATCTGTAATTTCTTTTCCATCGCCACTATTCATCGTTACTAATCATCGTTACTATTCATCGGTCATCTAGTCATCCCAAATTTCAACTACTCATCCATCATGATGTCCAGTCCACCTAAGACCAGCCAGACCCATATTCCAGTCATACGAACTCCGGTGACTGTGATTTTTCTTCCAGTAGGGAACTTCCTATCTGGTCACCCATCCTAGGTTTCTCCAAGTTGAGCACGCTTAACTTTGAGAATCCTTCGAACCAGGCTCCCAAACTCAGATTCCAATAAATCTCGTTTCTAAATTCTTATCAAACTATTCCCTACCCAACCATGTCATCCCTTAAGCATGATCCATATTCCAGAAAACTCCCAAAATACTCTTGTCCCATATTCTGCCTATAACTCTCATGTTCATACTAAGTCAGACGATTCATTCGTCACTATTCTCACCAACAGTGAACTTCACTGTGCTACACCACATACACCCAGCTATAAATACACCCAGCTACCCTCTCCCTCTCCACACACACTCAACACCCTCAGCCAAGGCAAACACCCCACCCACTCAGTTACTCTGCTCTGCCAGCTACACGCATAGTGTCGCTTCGCCTCCAGTCCACCCTCCTGGTAAGCACCTCCGCTCCACCACTAGTAATATCACAACACCACATGACACAGATTCTACTCAAGACTCTACCCATCCATATATCGCTATTCTGACCACTATACTAAATATTTGTTGGCATACTTGCTTGTTTGTATGTTTGCTTGTTCATGTTGCATAGTTATCGGAGCGTTCGTGCCGTCTCGTGGAGGCCAGATCTACAAGTCTACACCAGGCGATGGAGCCAGAAGCCAGTTCCGCGAGCTCCCCTTCCCCCTTCGCCGAATAAGCACGGCAAGCTCACTGGATCCCTTTGATGCATAAATTACCTATGTTTTTCAACCACAACCCTCAGCCTGTTATTTTATGCATGATATGATTTTGAGACAAGTTATTATGGCCACCCAGCCGCTTGCCGCAATCAATCCCTGATATATATGTTCCAAATGATTTGAGAAAAGGTGTGAGTTTTCAAAAGAAAATGCTTTTCAAAATGTGTATGATGAAGGGTTTTCACCCTTATCCCCTTTGAGTATGGATGATCAGGGACTCCCTGGTTTAGGGGAGGGCCTAAGGTGTTGGCTCAGCTGGTTTAGGCGTGAGCAGAAGGATTGTCCCCTCATATAAGGACCGGTTTGTCATCTTCACTACCTGTACTCTTTAATAGTGCAACCACTCGAGACTGTGTGGGCAGTCACTCAATCTGAACTCGTGCGGTCCGACCCCAGGGTTATGAAGGCTGGGGAGCACCGGGAGGATAAGGAGGGAGAAAGTTTTGTCCGGTTTGGACATGGTGGTGGCCTGACTCCTTCCGGATAACCGTTAAGGTTAGGACGTGCGGGGAAAGAAAGAGATTCGGATTCGGGTCTCACTAGCTATGAGATCGCAGAGCCGGACTAGTGGGTAAAGTGTACACCTCTGCGCAGAGTTCAAACCTATTCGAATAGTCTGTGTCCACAGGAATGGACGAGTCTGGTATGGTATGGCAATTAATGTTTTGTTTTCCAAAAAAAGAGATGGTTTTGAGAAAAGTGGTTTTAAAAGGTCCGGCGGTTGAGCCGTGAGCTATGGTGGACGGGAAGTCCAGTAGCTGTTTTTGGAAATGAAAACCAGTGGGAAACTGCTGAGATGCCTGGATGGTTTAGTCCAGGGGATTTTGTTATAATACTGAAAAACTTCCTGCTCCTTTTGGAGAGGATGCGCTTTGCAAAAATACGAAATGTTTTTCAAAACAACTCTGCATTAAATATTGCTGTTTCTGCAAAATATCCTGAGCTCCACATATTCCATGCATTATATCTGATTTCCCCATTCCGCGGGTGAAGGTGGGCTGCTGAGTACGTTTGTACTCACCCTTGCTTATTTGTTGTTTTTCAGAAAAAGGAGATCGGGTAAGAGTTACGACTGTTCCCAACCTTGCCTGTGGCTGTTGGACCGCTGAATTGCTTCACTGCGTATATCGGGCTGCTTCAGCCCCACTCTGATGATATGTCTCGAGTTGTGGACCAACTCTTAAAGTTGTTCGCCACCTTTGTAAGTTTGTCTCGTTTAAGCAGATCTGGAATCATCTGATGTATAAATGTGTTTACTAGCCTCCTGGGACTAGTAATTGTATCACATTTGAGTCCCAGAGGATTGGGGACGCTTCACGCTTTCCCCCCCCTCCTCCTTGCGAAAAGGCGACGCAGGGGCGTATGAAAAAAAGCCGAGTCTGTCCTTGACCGTCCACTCACTCTGTGCGGAGGCTCGGGGGCTGCTCTCGCAAACCCGGCTCCGGCCAAACCATTGACAGCGTCAACATACCAGCCCAAGAACTTGGGACTCGACTATACACCCGGGCTACGGCCAGTTCGCATGAGGGAACAACCAGACCGGCCGAAGCATCACGAAACACGCTAAGACCTCGAAGGAGTCAAACCACTCCTCCGAGGCCTCGGGGGCTACACCCGGCGGGTGCGCTCGCGCGCACCCACCAGAACAAAACGCAACCGAGAAAGGCCGGTCCCCTTGCAAAAAAGTGTGACAAAAGCCTCCAAGTGAGTATCAACACTCCCTTCGAGGCTCGGGGGCTACTGTCGGGGACCATAATTAGGGGTACCCCCAAGACTCCTAATCTCAGCTGGTAACCCCCATCAGCACAAAGCTGCAAAGGCCTGATGGGCGCGATTAAGGTCAAGGCTCAGTCCACTCAAGGGACACGATCTCGCCTCGCCCGAGCCCAGCCTCGGGCAAAGGCAGTCGACCCCGGAGGATTCACATCTCGCCTGAGAGCCCCCTCAAGCAACGGACACACCTTCGGCTCACCCGAGGCCCAGTCTTCGCAGAGAAGCAACCTTGGCCAGATCGCCACGCCAACCGACCGTATCGCAGGAGCATTTAATGCAAGGATCGCCTGACACCTTATCCTGACGCGCGCTCTTCAGTTGACAGAGCCGAAGTGACCGCATTCACTTCGCCGCTCCACTAACCGACCTGACAAGAAAACAGCGCCGCCTGCGTCGCTCCGACTGTTGTGCCACTCGACAGAGTGAGGCTGACAGCAGCTAAGTCCAGCCTCGGGCGCCATAGGAAGCTCCGCCTCGCCCGACCCTAGGGCTCGACCCCCGTCTAGGCCTCGAAAGATGGACTTTGCCTCGCCCGACCCCAGGGCTCGGACTCAGCCACGACTCAGAAGACGACGGACTCCGCCTCGCCCGACCCCAGGGCTCGGACACAACCTCGGCCTCGGAAGATGGTCTCCACCTCGCCCGACCCCAGGGCTCGGACACAACCTCGACCTCGGAAGATGGTCTCCGCCTCGCTCGACCTAGGGGTCGGACTCAGCCTCGACCTCGGAAGACGGACTCGACCTCGACCTTGGAGGAGCCTCCGCCTCGCCCGACCCAGGGCTCGGACCGACCACATCATAGGGGGGCCATCATTACCCTACGCCTAGCTAGCTCAGGCTACGGGGAACAAGACCGGCGTCCCATCTGGCTTGCCCCGGTAAACAAATAATGATGGCGCCCCGTGTGCTCCATGACGACGGCGACTCCCAGCCCCTGACGGAAGCAAGGAGACGTCAGCAAGGATTCGACAGCCCCGACAGCTGTCCTTCCACAGGGCTCCAGCGCTCCTCCGACGGCCACGACATCACATGAACAGGGTGCCCAGACCTCTCCGACTGCCACGACGGCATGTACTTAGGGCTCTAGCTCCTCTCTGCTAGACACGTTAGCACACTACTACACCCCCCATTGTACACCTGGACCCTCTCCTTACGCCTATAAAAGGAAGGTCCAGGGCTCTCGTACGAGAAGGTTGGCCGCGCGGGAGAACGGGCCGGCGCATAAGGCTCTCGCTCTCTCTCTCTCTCTCCCACGCAAACGCTTGTAACCCCCTACTGCAAGCGCACCCGACCTAGGCGCAGGGCAACACGAAGGCCGCGGGTTTCCCCTTTGCCTGTTTCTTCCCCCCTTCGTGCTCCGTCTCGCGCCGACCCATCTGGGCTGGGACACGCGGTGACATTTTACTCGTCGGTCCAGGGACCCCCCGGGGTCGAAACACCGACAAAACTCAAACAATGTTAGCAAGGGAACTTTTAGAGAGAGGAAAGAGGGGAAACAAATCAAGTCAAGATCAACAAGTGAACACGGTGATTGTTTTACTGAGGTTCGGTTCCAAAGAACCTAGTCCCCGTTGAGGAGGCCACAAAGGTCGGGTCTATTCCAACCATTTCCCTCTCTCAATCGGTCACACAGACCGGTCGAGGTTTCTCCTTAATCACTTGGGTCACTAAGACCTCGCAAGGATCACCACACACTTAGGTGTCTCTTGCTAGCTTTACAAAGCACTTAGAGAAATAAGAATAGGAAGGAGAAAGCAATCCAAGCAACAAGAGCAACAAAAGAACACAAAACACCCTCTCTCAAGAAATGTGTCTTGGAGGGGATTTGATCTTTGAAATGTGCCTTGGAGTGAATGTTATTGCTCTTGTATTGAATGTGAAGTTCAGAAAACTTGGATGATTTGAATGGAGGTGGTTGGAGGGTATTTATAGCCCCAACCACAATTCTAGCTGTTCTTGGCGATGGCACACCGGACAGTCCGGTGGTGCACCGGACAGGGCACTATTCACTGTCCGGTGCGTGCCACGGCAGCATGTCGTTGGGGTTTGGAGCGATTGACCATTGAAGTTCTTTGTCTTGTAGTTGCACCGGACAGTCCGGTGGCACACCGGACATGTCCGGTGCGTTTTGACTTCGCAGCCTGACATCTGACTTCTGCACTATGCGCTTTTACTGTATACGCAGTTAACCGTTGAGCGCCAGGTTACCGTTGCTCCGTTGGCTCACCGGACATGTCCGGTGCACACCGGACAGTCTGGTGAATTATAGCGGAGCGTGCCCTGGAAAAACCCGAGAGTGGCCAGTTGGGATGGTGCTCGACCTGGGGCACCGGACACTGTCTGGTGCGCCACTGGCAGCACAATCTCAAGTCATTGCTCCAAACTTTGATGAGTCCCCAACTTGATTTCTTTCTTAATTTATGTTAAACCTTATGCACCTGAGATAAATAATAACTAGGCAAACTAATTAGTCCACGTGGTTTGTGATGGACGTCAACCACCAAAATCGATTATAGGAAATGATTAAGCCCATTTCCCTTTCACTACCTTTGACTTGATTGGATACTCAGACTCCGACTATGCCGGGTGCAAGATTGATAGGAAGAGTACATCAGGGGCTTGTCAGTTTCTGGGAAGGTCCCTGGTGTCATGGAGTTCAAAGAAACAAACTTCAGTTGCCCTATCCACCGTCGACGCCGAGTATGTTGGCGGCTTGCCGCAGGCCAGTGTTGCACGCAATTACTTTAGATGAGGCAAAACCTCCGGGACTTTGGTTACAATTTGAGCAAAGTCGCACTCCTATGTGATAATGAGAGTGCAATCCGCTTGGCGGATAATTGAAAGGGAAATAGGGTTAACCTTTTCCCAGTATTAATTTTGGTGGTTGAATGCCCAACACAAATAATGGACTAACTAGTTTGCTCTAGAGTATATGATCTATAGGTGCATAAAGGTTCAACACAAACCAATAATAGATTAAAGATAGGGTTCAAATACAAAGGAGCAAAGAAACCAAGTGTGCTCTGGTCTGGCGCACCGGACTGTCCGGTGCACCAGAACCGTATAGAGTCCAACTAGCCACTCTCGGGCTTCTTCAGGCGCTCTCCGCTATAATTCACCAGATTGTCCGGTGTGCCACCGGACTGTCCGGTGCACCAGCGGAGCAATGGCTATCCAGCGCAACGGACGACTGCAACGGCTCCTGACGAGCGCTACAGTGCGCTACAGTGCGCGTCAGAGTCAGAGCGCACCGGACACTAAACAGTGTCTGTCCGGTGCGGCACCGGACTGTCCGGTGCCACTAGAAGACAAAGCCTCCAACGGTCGACAGCTCCAGAACCCTAACAATTTGGTGACGTGGCTGGCGCACCGGACACTGTCCGGTGTGCCCATTGACAGCAGCCTGCCCCAACGGTTGTTTGGTGGTTGAGGGCTATAAATACCCACCAACCACCACCACTCCATACATCCAAGTTTTCCAAGGTTCTCATTCAGTACAAGGGCTAGTGCATTTACTCCTAGACACAAATCAAAAGAATCAAAGCCTCTCCAAGTGCCAAATCCACTCCAACAACTTAGTGACTTGAGAGCGTTTGTTCTTGTTCTTTGTGCTCTTATTGCTTGGATCGCTTTCTTCCTTCCTCACTCTTGTTCCCAAGTGAATTGTAATCAAAGCAAGAGACACCAAGTGTGCGGTGGTCCTTGTGGGGTCTAAGTGACCCGTTTGATTAAGGAGAAAGCTCACTCGGTCTAGGTGACCGTTTGAGAGAGAGAAAGGGTTGAAACAGACCCGGTCTTTGTGACCACCTCAACGGGGACTAGGTTCTTTAGAACCGAACCTTAGTAAAACAAATCACCGTGTTCATCCGCTTTATTTCTTGGTTGATTTGTTTTCCCTCTCTTTTCGGACTCGGATTTAATTCTAACGCTAACCCCGGCTAGTAGTGTGTGCTTAAGTTTATAATTTTCAGATTCCGCCTATTCACCCCCCCTCTAGGCGACTTTCAATAATCTTGTTGAACACAGACGCACTAAGCACATAGACATCCGGCATTACTTTCTAAGAGATCCCAGCAAAAGGGAGATATCGATGTTTGTCACATTAGCATCGATCACTAGCTAGCCGATATCTTTACCAAGCCTTTAGACGAGAAAAGGTTTTGTAAGCTGCGTAGTGAGCTAAATGTCTTAGATTCGTGGAACTTGGATTGATCTAGAGCACACATGTTTTTATGTATTGATCATGTCATTATCACTTTAATTATGTATTTATGGTGTTCAAGTTGTAAAACATCATCCCTGGATCTCACAAGTCTTTATGCAATGATGCTTATGTTTAGGGGGAGGATATGTTACAACTTGACCCTTTGAGACTAACATGTTTGCTTAAGTAATTTTGGTATAGTCTCAAATGGTGAACTTGAACAACAAACAAGGATTCCACTACAAAACAATATCATGTTCAAGTTGCCCTTGGTGTTCATTGCCTTCTTACTTTTATTTCACGATTTTTTGGTGAGGCGATGAGGTTTAAAGGCCACTAGTTTCTCCATTTTGATGCTTAATGCCAAAGGGGGAGAAATTAAGGCCAAAGCAACTGGGTCAACTACCACTTGTGAATTTCAAAATTTATTGTGTAGTACTTGTCTTTTGATCAAAACCCTCTTATTGCAAAACTACTCTCTTGTGGAGGAGAAATTTGATTATGGGAAAAGGGGGAGTTTTTGGCTTTTGATTTGCCAAAACAAATTGTTTTTGACATAGAAGTAAGAAATTGAATTTGTATTGTTAAAATAACCAAGTGGTGCCAAAATGATCCAAATATGCCAAATCCTATGATAATTCAATTGGTTTTTAGTTTGACATCAATTTGCAAATTTTGGCTCATATTTGATTATGTTAGTGCATTTTGAGTTGCTTTTGATGTGTTGGCATAAATCATCAAAAAAGGGAGTTTGAAAGGGAAATGTGCCCTTGGGCCATTTCTAGTTTGTTTTGATGATTAAATGCACAACACATTGTCTTTGACTAACATCTTGATGTATGAGCATAAGCACAGGTATTGTAAGGCAAATTGAGAAACATAGGAAAAGTGCATATGTGTGTACATTGCAAATCCTATTGCATTCAAGGAACAAGGTATAATTCTAGCACTTAATAAATTGTTTTAGTTGCTAACTATGTTCATCTAAGTGCTTGGAAACTCTCCAAGTCGAGACAAATTGGAGTGAAGAAGTTTGGCTAAGTTTGGCCAAACTTGCACCAGTCTCGAAAGCACCAGACTGTCTGGTGTGCGCCGGACAGTGTCCGGTGCCCAGGCTGGCCAGCCAGCTAAACTGGCCAGTCTCGAGAAATTGGTCGGATGCTCTGGCTATAATTCACCGGAATGTCCAATGAGCCAGGCGGCAAACGGCTCTCGCCAGCGCCAACGGTCGGTGCAATCAACGGTGGACACGTGGCAGCACCGGACTGTCCGATGTGACGGACGACCGAAGGATCCGACGGCTAACTCAACGATCGGCGTGGCTAGTAAGGAAAGAAATCACATACTGTTCATTGTCCAGTGCACCCGCAGACAGAAGGCAACCAGGGTCTTCCAAATGAAGACCAAACGGCTCATTGGTCCCTTGGGACTATAAAAAGGACCCCCTAGCCACATGGAGTTGTTACACAAGCATACTTTGAGCATACTACAACTCTGAGACCTCGCGACCATGCTGATTGTGGCAGAACCACCCGAATTATTCCAGCTTAAGTGTCTAAGTCACGCCTCAGGGGCCGTAACACACTTAAATCGGAATAACCCGTCAGTCCCTCAGATCTAGTCTGATAGAGCCACTTAACCAGGATCAAATTCCACAACCTCACTTGAAGGTGAGTCACAGAAGAAATACAATAAAACAGGAAACCTCAAATTAAGTGTTGAATTATTACATAGATCGGGGTTTTTGAGTAGCAAATAAGAGTTCACAAAATAAAATGCAGCGGATAATCGATGTCGTCGGTATCGAGGAAATGGGCAAGGCCTAGCCCACTACTCCTCGTGCTCCTCTCCTGCCGGAGCAACATCCCACTCGACCGTCCAACCCGGTGGCAGGGTGGTAGGCCAAGTCACACCATCAACCATTTCCTGAATTGCACCTGCAAAAATTTTGCCACAAGCAAGGCTGAGTATACTAATACTCAACTAGACTTACCCGGTGTGAGGAGTCTACTCCTCTACCTCTAGACTATGCAGCTGTTTGGTTGAGGGGTTTGGTTTGCCAAAAGCACTAGCTGTTTCTAAAATTTATTTTTAGCTTTTCAACTTCTAACATCATCATCTTAGCTAGGTTTGCTCCTTCTAAGCATACATGGTAACAAGCATTTAGTTCAATCAACAAATTGTCTTATGTAACCTCATTTCACTTCTTACTCGATGCAGTACAAGGGGTCAAGCAGTCTCATTAGCTGCGAGAAGCAGACGATTCGAATCGAGTTTTATCCTTACAAAGGTAAACCTAAACACACGGCATGTCAGGGTACTCCGACCCCGCACATGACAACCGTCCCCATCGATTCCCTGTTCGCGTTCAGGCCTCACCGCCTTGGCATACAATGCCCCACTGACCCCGGCTACCGTCGTGCAGTGACCGCACTTGTACCCACCATAGCTAGCATGGGAGACCCAGTCTCAGGTCGCATAAGGGATAAAGTCTGTGCCCGGCTTCACTCAGGTACTAGGTTTATCGGTTACCATTTTTCTCGGCATGTGCTTAGTACGTTCAAACGCTTGACTCAGGTATCCACACATTAATCCTTAATTTCTTTTTCCCGTCTCATGGTCAAGGCATCCTCCCTGGATCCAAGTCCATAGACTATCATAGATCTCGTTATCAAGATGAATACAATCAATTCCTGACCTCGCGCGAGTGCTAGAAAAATCACTCGACTTCTACCGAGATCCTGATTAGCAAGCAGCTACTCGACCTAGCATACTAGTATTCATCTCAAAAAGGAATCCTAAGTTCATGCAACTAGAGGTTTCAAGCAACTCCTACACTTAAGTGCACATTACAATCCTACAAGCATTAAGTGTAGTAAAGTAGCATATAATAATATGGTTATGCATATAAACCGGGGCTTGCCTTCAATAGCTGGGGCTGCAGGGAGATCCTCGATAGCAGCCTCGGAAGCTTGCTCTTGGTCCTTCTCTTGGACAGTTCCTTGCTCGGGGATGAGCACGTACTCTCCGTCGGCGAGATTACAATCTAATGAATGCAATGCGTAAGATATATGCATGATATGATATGTGCTTTAGTAATTTCAACTTTTGATGGTGTATGGTCTACTTAAGTTAGATAGAGTCAAATCTTACTTATGTGAGACTTTTGGGTGGTAAACTTGGTAAATTGGATCAAACTTAGCTAAGTTAAGTGGTAGGTTTATTTTTGGGGTTTCACTGAATTCTTTTTAAAATCTTAGTGAGAATTGACAAGAATTCAAGTTGGACTTATTGGAGTGAGGTTTATTTCTTCCTTCTTTTTCTTTATTCCCCTTAAGTTTTTGGAGTGGGTTTGAACTACAAGTTGCCTTAATAAAATTTCAAAAATTCTGTAAAAATTACAGTGGCTTATTACTGGTGTATAGTTCTCTGTCTCAGAATTTGGGGATCAGAAAGTGAATAGCTTTCTCTGGACAAATTACCAAATTTTAGGGCAGAAGGGGTGATTTGAACTACAACTACCATATAATAGTAGGTAATTTTCTAAAACTTATTTTTGCTGGCATTTCGATGCTATAACATGACTTGGCACAAAATTCTAGCCATTAATTCATATTAGTTATTTAACTAGGATTTTCTAAAGTTTCTAGCTAAAGGGGTGCTTTCTACTACCACTATATTTGAAAAATATCATACAACAGATTTCTGATTTTTCCTAGCTTTTATTTTGCGCAAGAGCAATCATTCTGAAGTTTGGCATCTTTTTGCTTAAGGGAAGGGGTGGTATGCATTAATTGGATTAAATGGCCTTTCTTATAAAATATTAGCAATAGGTATTATTTTGCATCTTTTTAATGGGTTTGCATTTTTCTCTAGTGGCTTATCTTATTATTGACTTAGCAAAATTTTATTTGCCCATTATTGTATTATTATGGGTTATTCATGATTTATTTGGAAAATGACTCATTATCATATTATATTTATTTACCCTACTTAAAATGATGGGCTGGGGTGTTTATTATTTTTGCAGTGGGGTTCTGGTGGTTACAAGTCCACTGAATTTTTATTATCAATTTTGGGTCTGGTTTTATGATTCTAATAATTGATTTCTAGTTGGAATAATGCTAAATAAAACATTTCACTTTAAAACTGATCTGGACTAGAGGTCCCTTTATTTTTCCTAGGTTCTCTGTTACTTAAGCAAACTAGGAAAAATAATTTCACTCATTGTTCATTAATTTCTAATGCCTTTCTGATTTTCTTAAGTTTTGGGCAGAAATGGCTTTTAATAGATATCTACACTAAATTTTTCAATACTGGGGTTCTTACTATTTTTAAACAGTGCTTAAATGAGGTTTGAACATCTACAAATTTTCTTAGGTTCAGCACAGAAGCAAACTAATTTTCCTTAATTAAACAAGGTTTGGGCAGTTTCTGTTTTAAATTTTAAACTCTAAAAGTTAGAACAGAAAGCATAGAGTTCATTATTTTTAAATGATAGCTCATATTATTTAAGGTCTAGCAAAATTAGTTTGACAACTTTTGCTTAAGAATTCATTAAGTTATGAATTTTCTAAGTTCTCTGTTTATTAAAAAGATTTAAATAGAAATGTTTAAATGGAAAACTACTTTGCAACGGGGTCCCTGGCGGGTGTTTTAAGTTTTCCTCACAGATTAGTCCCTGAGCTACTATTCAAATAAGTCACTGACATTGCAGAAAACCCCTAGGTTCTTCTAATCCTAACCCGAGGTCCTTCCCCCAATTTAAACAGTACACGCGACGGAAGAAAAGGCGGAGGGGCTTACCGGCGGCGAGATTGCTCCGGTGAGGTGGCCGAGGGTGTAGGGGAGGTCCTAACGGTCACGACGATGTGCGGGTCACCGTCGGGGATGGTAGGAGTTGGCCGGTCCGCATGCGCAGGCGGGGGAGCTCGTCGACGGCGAGGAGTCCGGCCTATCCAGGGCGAAATTGACCAATCAAACGGGTCAGAGAGCTTCACCAGATATCAAGGAAGGTGTGTGCGTGAGGAATTGAAGAATGGCTCACCGGAGAGCTCGGTCCACGCGTGCAGGCGGGCGACCGAAGTCCGGCGGGGGTGATCTCGGGCTTCCGGTGAAGTTCTGCTGGGTCCGAGGGCTTGGAAAGCTTCACGGGCCACTAGCGAAGCTAACCGAAGCGCTGGCGCGACTTGGGGGTGACTGGAGTGGGCTGGCCACGGTGGCCGAAGCTCTGGCGGCAATGGCGGGCGGAAAAGAGCTCGCCGGAGCTAAGGAGGGGTGACTGGCCGGTGATGGTGAGCGCGGGGTGAAGTGAGGCGCGCCCGGGGAGGCTTTATAGGCGCGGGCGGGCACGACCGAGGGCAAGGGCGCGCGGCGGACTTGACTGAATGCCGAGGCGAGCGCACGCGCGGGTTGGGCGAGCGCCGGCGTGCCGACTAGGGTCGAACACGTGTGCCCGTGCGTTTTGCCCAAGTTCTGGCGCGTGTGGTCACTCATCCGAGTCTGCTCTCGCCTTGGTCAATGCACAAAACCTCTTCTCCTCCCTACAAGCTACCGATCTTGTGTGGAGGTCATAGGATTTTGCCTACTGGTTGCAGAGATATGGAGCCCGGAAATCCGGTTTGTCTCCCTGCTCAAACCCGAGGCAAATCCAGGGTTTTGTCGTGTCTAGGGCTCGCGTCCCAATGCCATCTTCTGGCATGCGACAGAGAGGTTAGTTAGGCACATTTTTGTTAATGGGGTTATTGGGATTTGAGTTAGGGATCAAGGTGAACACGCTTGATCTTTGGCTCAAGGTCTGAAATTCAGAATTTCCTATTGAGTCCCCACATGAGAAGCTTGCTTGGGGTTTTATTTGAATTATTTTGGCCAAGCTTCCTCAATCTTTATTGTTGCTTATTAAATATACTTCAATGTTTATAATTGGCCTAAGCCATGATTCTAAATTTTTCACACTTTTTTCCATTTTCTTGAATTTTGGTCATAGGGCTCAATTAGGGTTTTTGTTGGGGTTGCACATTTTGCCTTTTTGAAAAACCCATTTGCTTTGATCATGATACTTTTAAGTATAGGCTTAGTGGATCCTTTATTCTTAAGTCAATTTGATGCTCATGCTCAATTTGGTTCACATAAAATGATGGTTCATGGGTTAGCACTTTGAGAGAAACCCTAGGTGACACTGGGGTGTCACACTGATGTTTCATTAGATAGAGAATTGAGCGTGTTCTTGAGCTGTGACTGACGTTTTGATTCTTGCACTATTTTCTTGACTCGTGTGCGTGTTGTTGCTGTGAATTGAGATCTTGTGTGTATTGTTACTCCTCTTTACTCTTGTGCTTTGACTAAGATCATTTGTGTAAGGTGTGAGAGACTCCAGCTTATTGAGATTCCTCACAAATGAGATTTGATATAAGGAAGAAAACTGTAGTACTCAAGTTCGATCTTTGAATCACTTAAGAGGGGTTGAGTGCAACCCTTGACCGAAGGAGGTCACCTCAACGTGGAGTAGGCATTGGCCGAACCATGAGATAAAATCGTCGTGTCTCTTGTTTATTTACTTTATTGCGACTGTTGTCTTCTTGTGTTCTCATTTTCACTTGTATTATTGCTCCTAAGTTTGATACACCTATAAAAGGAGCAATCAAGTGAAGAAATCTTCTCTTTCTTCATCTCTATTTATAACAACTTGGTTTTAATTTTCACTAACATTCATTAAACCAAATTTGTGTTGTTTAGAGTTGATTTTTGCAGGATCGCCTATTCACCCCTCTAGGTGCTCTCAAGATTCTAGGTCGGACCTAGCCAGCACGGCGGCGACGGACGGTCTCCATGTGCAAAGTTATTCTTTTGAGGCAAAAGAAATAATAAATAGAAGCCAGTCTTGCACCTCTGCTACTACCAACAACAACTATATGCAATCATGTCTTATGTGCTACTACCAACAACAACTAATATGCAATCATGTCTTATGTGCAAAAGTGCAAGCAAGGTTTGAGACTACTCTATGGTTGTCCGTGCTAGGCGAAGAACTCAAAAATCCTTTGCCACTACAATCAAAGCGGCCACATAATCGCCAAGCATGCGGTGCTGATTGGCACTAAGGGCATATATAACCCTCAAACACCAGTTCGATTTTCTAAGTATAAAAGATAGCTAAGAAACTATAATCCAAAGACACTAATCATAAATACAGATAAAAAACACAGTGTAGGTAAAGTCATGAAGAGACGAGTTCTTCACGAAGAGCTCGTCTATTCTTTTCGCTTAGACCCTTGGAGACTCCATGTTAAATGAGGTTGTACATGCCATAACTGTAGATAAGTAGATCTGAAAATACGCTATCTTTCACCTAAAGGCTAGTTTAAAAACTTAAATCTCCTCCAGTGTTCCGGGGGATTGAGTGAAAAAATAACTCGTTTTCTCACTCAATCCCCGAAAATCCTAAAAGGGATTTAAGTTTCCAAACTATTTAGGCAATTCTCAGCGTACTAGCCCTGGATAATTAATTAAAATATAACCCAAACACAGAGGAGCCAAAATCTGGTTTTGAAGCAACTAATCAATTTAAACCTCACCCTTGAGATTGCTACTACCTACTACCGATAGTTCAAAAAGTGACACCACTTTGTAATGTCATGTTAATAAGGGATCATATCAGAAGCTGCGCACGGGCTCCTTTAGAAATTGCCACTCCTATAACTTCCCCCCAATTACTTCAGCCACACAGTTCCCTTTCCTTCTGTGAGGCTTTCATTTTACTTCAACCAGAAATGAGAAAGTCAAAGAATATGCCAAGTCGGCGAGTCAGCTATGAACATATGGATCTACGCCTTGCAGCAACAGACTACTATCTTGCCCAACTGGAGAAACTTGGAGTGCAGCAGATTGAGAAGCTTCCCCTCTGTAGAATTGACTATTGAAATAATCATTATATTCTGAAATTCAAGAGAAAACTGACTAAGACCCTCCAATTGGTGTATCACTGGTTTCTGATTGTTCGTCACCAATATCAAGTGATGAGATAGATGCGGCCAATTCATCAGCCGAATCAGATTCCAGTTCAGCTCCAGTGGCATCTGCAAGTGCGCTCAGCATAGCGACCACTTCAAATGTATCGTCCAGGTAGAATTTGGCTTTGCTTGGTTTTTGTCCCACAGTGCATGCAAACAATGATGTTCTTGGAGCAACCATATTCCTCTTAATGATATCGGCAATATTTTCAAACATGTCCTCATCGGACCTATCATCGCCGATGCACAATACGAAATCAGCCTGCTTTCCCCTCTCCTTCACTGATGCAAGTATCCTCTCGGCAACTATTCCCTTGCTTACTCCCTGCAGATTAGTGCACAACAAAAGAACTCATTTTAATTTACACAAGTAAATACAAGAAACTAAGTGAAGTCAATCATGCAAGGTAAAAACCATATCAATCAACTTATACCTTGCCACTAGTACTAACCACTTGCAGGAAATTTTTTGCATAAGGTAAGAAAGGTGGTAAAGTAACTACAGCCTAGTAGGCATAAGGCAAACAAAATAATGTTTTTCTACAAGGCTAGTAGGCTACTAAGACAAAATTCTAAAACCTGCAAGCATCAGCATGTTGCTTTTTAGAAAGTTGCTTTCACCACAACCAGACAAAAACCCAAAACAGGCCCAAATGAAATGAGATCTTCTATAACTGAGTGGTACTACATTAATACTGAACAAAAATAACGCCAACATATTTGCAACAAGAAAAAGTACTAGACTGGGTCCTTTCACACTTTTGAAGCTAAGTATCATATTAACTGTGAGAACAAAAGGTGCTATCTGAACTTCATGGTCTATAGACTACAGTTCAACTCTAC
Source organism: Zea mays (assembly GCF_902167145.1). NCBI lineage: Eukaryota > Viridiplantae > Streptophyta > Magnoliopsida > Poales > Poaceae > Zea > Zea mays. Next base: position 203,165,932 of record NC_050098.1, read on the forward strand.
CTTTTAGAATCGTAAAAATATAATATGGAATATTTTTAAGGCATAAATAATGAACTTATAAGTTGGAAACCACATACAAGAACGGGTTTGAATGGCTAAAAGATGAACGAACCTGTGGTTTGACTTCAACGATGAACTGGCCACTCTTGACAGAGACTGGTTCATTTGCTAGTACACTTTCCAGGTGATCAAGCAGCTCCTTTGCCTGTGAGGATCCAAAGCCTGGGTCAGCATCCTGATGGTGCCACACCAAGGCACTTTCTTTTGTCTCAATGTAGGATCCATCAGTTGCTTCTGTATACAAATTCATCACTGGCTTTGCCATTTGCATCCATCCAAAGTCCATGGCCTGAGTGCATGTTTGCCACTCTTCTTCGCTAGACCACCTACCAAAATTTTGAAATCTTATTTCACATAGCCTTTCTAGCTAAGACAATTCAGTAAGAGCCGATTAAACCAATTACTGCAATTAACTAACTAGCAAACAAGATAGCCCATTAACTAACTAGCAAACAAGATAGCCTATGATTGATCTATCACATTCATGTTCTTATATAATCTCTAGGTTAAGGCCCCGTTTGGTTTGAGGGACTAAAGATTAGTCCATCTATTTTAGTCTCATTTAGTCACTAAATTGCCAAACGGTGGGACTAAAATAGGGACTAAACTGTTTTAGTCTCTAGTCCCTCAAGGGGTGACTAAAAGGGACTAAACCATATAAATTCCACTTTTTGCCCCTTCTTTATTTCAGTTGCACTAATGACAGGAGAATGATAATGGGTATCTTAGTCCTCTTATGATTCATTTAATGTGTTTTGAATAGTTTTAGTCCCTAGAACCAAACATAGTAGGGATTAAACTTTAGTCTCCTAACTAAACTTTAGTCCATGAACTAAAGGAACCAAACGGGGCCTAAGTGATGTTAACGCTCCATACAATCCGAAAATGGGAAACATTAAGAACCAACTTAACAGCCTCCATACAATATTTTAGTGCTAAATCACAATTAAGGGTTTTCTTTTCTAATTTCTTCTCAGATGCACTACACCTCTTCCCAGTTCCCAGTTTCACAGAAAATGTAATCAATGCAATTTGAGATGTTGCGCAAATAACCAAACCAACAGTTTCAATGTTTAGTAATAGCAATGAAAAAACAAGACCGCTGTACTGTTTTTTCTAGTTATAGAAAAAAACAGTATCCAGATGCAACTACTTCACCCAAAAAAATACACTTGTGCAGAAATGGAAAACCATACCTCAAGAAGTAACCATGTTCAGCTGCAATCCCCAATTTTGGACATGAGGAGAACCACTTTCCTAACATATCTTTGTCTCTACCACTGACAAGAAAAACGATGTTTCTACTATCTGAGCAAAGGGTATTGATGATGTTCAAAACCTCTGGACTAGGTTCCTTGTTGATTGAAGTTTGAGGAACCAGTGTTCCATCATAATCAAGCAATATAGCCCTGCTCCCTGAAATCTCATAAGCATTAACAATTGAATCCATGTTAAGCTTTCTGAAATGAGCGTCCAAGGCCACCACCCTGAAACCAAAACCCAACCCTATGCCCCAACATGTCCTCTTAAAGTGGTCCCTACAAGCCCTTTCCAAGTCTAGGATGAAGCTCTTTGACCAATAAGCAACATCATGGCTGCTGACATAACGGTAATGTTTCTCATGCCTCAACTGTTTTTCCTGTTCTGGCATTGAAATGGCCTCATTCATCGCCTCTGCTGTTGCCTCTATATTCCATGGATTGACCCTAATAGCACCACTCAGTGACGGCGAGCAGCCAATAAACTCTGACACAACCAGCATGCTCTTCTTTGGCCCACCCACCTCTGATACTGACTCAGATCCTGGTGCACCCTGCCTACAGACAATGTACTCATATGGTGTCAAGTTCATCCCATCCCTCACAGCAGTCACAACCACGCATTCCGCTATCGTATAATAGGCAATCTTCTCGACACTTGACACATCACGATCGATGAAAACAACAGGGCTATACCCTGACTGGCCAAAGTCTCCATTGATCCTCTGGCAGCTCTCCTCAATCTCAGCCTGGATGGCTTCCAGATCCTTACCCCTTCCACGGGCTGGGTTAGCAATCTGCACTAACACTGCTCTCCCCTGCCACTTGGGATGTGTTCTCAACATGTTCTCAAATGCAAGAAGCTTCAAATTGATCCCCTTAAAGATATCCATATCATCCACACCAAGCAAGACAGTTTTGCCCTGAAACTGCTGTTGAAGCTCAGAAAGCCTCCACTCCCTATCAGGCAAGCGCAGACCCGACTCCAACTGACCCATATGAACTCCCACTGGCATGATCTTGATCCCTACAGTGCGGCCAAAGTAATCCAATCCAATGTGCCCACGCTTTGACTGGTATTCAATTCCCAGCATCCTACTGCAGCACGAGAGGAAGTGCCTGGCGTAATCAAAAGTGTGGAACCCAATGAGGTCACAATTGAGCAGCGCCTTCAGTATCTCGTCGCGAACAGGGAGGGTGCGGTAGATCTCGGACGAGGGGAAGGGGCTGTGGAGGAAGAATCCGATGCGGAGGCGGTTGAAGCGGCGGCGGAGAAAGGTAGGCAGCGCCAGGAGATGGTAGTCGTGAACCCAGACGTAGTCATCCTCCGGGTTGATTACCTCCACGACCTTCTCGAAGAAGAACTTGTTGGCGAGCACGTACGCCTCCCAAGCGCTGCGGTCGAAGCGACCGTTGCCGGGTGACGAAGTGGCGACGGAGGAAGAGGTAGCGGCGGCGGACGCGGAAGCGGGCGATGAGAAGGGGAGCATGTAGTGGAACAGAGGCCAGAGCTGGCGCTTGCAGAAGCCGTGGTAGAACCGGTCGTTGAGGTGGTCAGGGAGGAACACCGGCGCGCAGCGGAATCGGTCGAGCAGCGTCTGCGACACCTCGTCCTGCTCGGCTGCGGGGACGTCGGCGCGGAGCGATCCGACGAAGAGCACCTCCATCTCGTCGGGAATGCCGTCGCGGAGCTGGAGTAGGAGCGAGTCGCCGTCCCACGAGAAGGACCACCCTCGGCCGTCGGGCCTGCGGCGCGCGACGATGGGCAACTGATTCGAGACCACTATGAGGCGGTCCACCGCCACCGACGAGGGCACGTCGGAGGCGACGCTGCTGGTCGCGGCCGGCTCCGACTCGTCCTCGCCGTCGAGCTCCGACAGCGTCCCCGGCACCGTCATCACCCGCGACATCCGCCGCAGCCCGAACGACCCATGTCTCTGCCGCCCGCTGCCGCCGGCCGGGCCCAGCGCCGCGAAGTTGCCCTCCGCGAGGTCGAGCAGGTTGGTATACGACCGCGACATCATGGCTGAAACACCGAGCGGAGAGAAAAGCTTCGCCGCGAGATGTGAGCACGCCCTAGCCGGCCCGGCTACCCCTTCGGATCAGCAGGACCGAGATTGTCACCAAACTCTTGGGGGGTGGGGGGAGGGGGGTTGGGTGTTCCTCTTTGATCTGATCTGATGGCGGCGGCTCGAGAGAGAGGGAGGTGGTGTGGCCTGTGGGTTGGCCAATTCGGAATGGGTACGCGACCAGAGAGGGAGGCGAGAGGTCGGGGAGGGGGTGAAGGCAGAGACTCGCCCGTATATTCCACGGGTGTGTTGGGCTCGGGCGCTCGGCGCGTGAGGCCTCTCCTGGACCACTAATCACTGATATATGGACCCTTTGGTTTGTCGGTGTGTTAGGGCTCCTTGGACCGCGCCTAGGCACGAGATGCCTCGTGAAAAGAGGATAAGGTTGCGCTCCCCCCATGCCAGCTGGCGTCATGCGACCCACCTTCATCTGTAGGCATGTAGGGGCCCTTGGACGATACAGATACGAGCATTTTTGGCCGCACCGGTATGATCAATGGCTGTGATCGCTCTGAGGGGCTGATGGTTCCAATGGCATTGGGGCTCGTTCAAGAAGTGTTGGCAAATTTAGTCATGTTTGGGAACGCATTATTTTTATAGTCTCAAGACAATTCTATAATCCCTTTGATGTACTATTTTTTGACGTTCTACCGTCATTTAAGGTTGTGGGGGTGGATATCCTCTTGATCCAAATGAGACTCTCGATCCAAATGAGACGTATTCTCTATATGGGTTGACTGGCTGAATAAACTTAGCGCACAATACAAGCACTCTATTGTAATCTAAACCATCTAGGAGATATAGAAGGAAACGGACTTGTAACCCAAGCCATGCCAGACTATATAAAGCAAGTGAGGGATCTTCCTCCAAGGAATGTGATTTCATACACACACCCCTCCCCCCGGTCTCTCTCATCAAACATACAAACCCTAGCCCTCATTGAGTCATTGTAAGCTCCAGATATCAAAGCAAAATATGATATAGGGTATTACGCATCTCGCGACCCAAACATGTATAATTCGTTGTGTTTTTGTCGTGACATTGACGTCCTACCCAAAAGCACGTGGGTAACCCCATGGTGCGCGGGAGGGTCACAAACATCGACAGCTGACGCGTTAGAGGTTCGATGTCGATCTACGACAGTTCAATGGTCGTCATCTTCAACAACAATTTCAAGTTCGAGATTGGAGCGTATCTGATCTCTAACTCAGATCTGCTCGACCGTGGCATCACTACGGCTCTGTTTGCAATTCGTCGATTTGGTCATCTAGGAGGCGCAAGACTTCAAAACGTGTACAACAGATCATCTATCCTGTTATCCAATTGCTAGTATCTCACGAAGACATCTTAACAGTCGTCTGCGACCTGTTCGTCAGATGGATGATCCTGCTGGAATAATTCACCAAATCCGATCCGACTGTTTTGGAACTAAGCGCACTGATCGCTCGGCATACAGATTGGAAAAGAATTGATTCTATTATCATGGAGTTCAAGTAGCTATCAGATTCGTCGACTGATAAAATCTGTCTACAAGAATTTGTTGCTACCTGACGTCAGCAGGGGGGGCTCAAGTATCAATCATCGACCAAGGCAACAGGAGTGGCTGATACGATCATACACATGCTTGGGCGGAAATCAAGCATGCTACCAGCCAGCGCATGCATGCATTAGTTAATTGAAGGAAGCTCTAATCAGGATGAGAGGAAGGGATCGCGCCAAAGCCTACTCTGGTACTAAACTTATGAAAAATTCTATGTCACCGATCGTCGCCTGTTTTGTCGGTCTGGACTCAATCTTAAATCAGTCCACCTGGTGTTGATCTACGCCGAACATATTCGCTTTGCATACCAAGCTACTCGGATTTTCTCCTGGTCATTGAGAAGACATACCTCATATTGGCGCAAAAAATCTACGATGTGCTGAGTCAGCGTATTGGTGCTATCATTAACTATCTCTAATTAACACCGCCTGTGGTGAAGGGCAATGAGTTGTCAACTACTTGTTGGCGTCGATCTGGGCACTGCCCGACTGGTTGGAGGGAAACGCGTCGGACGGGCTCGACCGCGTGGAGGGGCTGGCTCAAGGTGTGGGGCTGTGGGCTGTTGTGTGCGGTCTGGTTCACTGCTGCTCTGAGCGCTCTCCGTGCTCCGTTCACAAAAATGCTTCAGGATGGAGCTCCATTCCCTCTTTTCCTAATTTTGATATGATGTGTTCTATTTCAGAGAAAGGACACAAGGTGACAAGGGTACAAGGGGAGGGACGTGAGGTGCAGAACTAGAGGCTTCATTTTGCATTTGTTTTGATCTTGTTCGAATGCATGTGAATTGAGTTCTAATTTGCAACTGTACTTGTGTGGTCGCCATGTTTGCAATTTTAAATGCAACTTTAAATTCAAAGCCATGGATTAACCAAAACCATGCAATGGAAATATTTTGTCTCTAAAGAGATGTTGGATTAAACTAATGTAAAATATATCATGGTTGTGTCATAGCATTTGGTAAACTGTAGTATTATAAATTGTTTCCAAACAGGCCCTTTATCTGTTCCTGGGAGCCAATCGTCTTCCCCGCGGCAATGACATAGTGGTGGGGTATGTGAGTTGGGCGTCTGGTTGCAAGAAAAACGTGTCACGTACAATAACTGCAACGACGCGTGGCTCGTGTGACGTCAGCTGTGACGAGTAAGGAGTGACCCTCGGCCACGTCCTCTGCTCTATCCATCTCCCCCGTGTCGTTACCTTTGTCGCCCGAATTATCAAATCTATGTTCACACAAGAATACGGAATTACGGAGTGGTCGTTTTAGTGTTTGCTTTGCTCTTGTTATTTTCACCCCAAGAAAAGCTACGTATCGCTGGATTTTGTACATAGTGTTTTCAGCCAGCCAAGCAGGTGCGGCGAGCCAACTTTGTGACGCTGCTGAATAGAACAGGAAGACGTCGATGTAATCTGGAGGTAATCCAAGTAATTGACCTGTGCACACCGCTTAACGAAGAAGTCCAGACCAAGCTTGTTTGTTTATTTCTCCGAACCGATGCTGCCAAAAGACCCCTGCCTCGCGAGGCGGAGGCACGTCGTCCAGCAAAAGAGCACGAGTTGGCGCAGGCGAGGGCGCGGTCAGCTAGCTGGTCGTTGCCGGACGCCAACTCGGAGCTGACTGGTCCACGAGACGGCAACTCGATCCATCGCCGACTCGCCGTACGTGTTGATCGGGCGAGGACCGGAGCCCGGACCACGACTGGCTGGCCAGCAACAGTTGATTAGTTGAACTTGAATCACGTTTCACGTGGTGGTGGGTGGACCAGGTGGTGGCTGTGCCGTGGCAGGTGTCGGGTCGGCATTTCCCTGCGGGGCGGGGCGGAGCGAGCCCCGCCCGACCCGCGCGCGTGAAGGCTGCTGTGGGAGCGGTCGCGCTAGCTGCGTCCGCGTAGACGTCGAGTCAGCCACCCTTCCTCCTTGTGCATTTTTAGGCGTACAAGTTATTACATGCAAAAAAAAAGGCATTGCACAACTGTCTTATCCTATTCTCTGCGTGGATTCCAGGTCGGACCCAGCCAGCGCGGCGGCGACGGCCGGTCTCCGTGCGCAAAGCTGTTCTTTTTAGGCCAAAAAGAAACAATAGACGACAGGCAGTCACCGCTACTTGCACGGACATGTACTGATATACAGACGTCATTTTAGGGTGCCGTTGCAGCTGATCTGCATCTTGTTCCGTCAGATGGCGATCAGGAGAGTCCATGCGGCTGCCTGCCTGCCTGTCCACACAAAAGTAAGTTGCACGCCAACTTTTCTAAAAGGAGGCAAGTCTCTCTCTTTTTTTACCAAAAAAAACACACACGTTCTAGTTCTTATTTTAATCAATTTTAGGTTCTACTCCGTTTGATTTGACTTTTTTAAGACCGTAAACTTAAAAACAATTCAATGAGACAACTGTTGAGCTCACCTGCCTGGAAGGATACAATGTGTACTACCCAAATGTTCTCAATTTGACTCCCATCAAATTAATCGAAGAATATACTACATGCGTGTATCCCAATGTTCCCATCACTTTGACTACAATCAAATTAGTTATCTCAAACTACTTTAACAGTACGAACAACAAAGATAAAATAGATACTGTCGGTATCCTGAATCAGGAGTACCATCTTCTATAGTATGAAGGCGCTGCACCCGTACGATGCCTCCAGGTCGCACGGAGAGTGGCACCTGACCCCGCCACGTGGACAGGCCTAAAGGTACCACGTGGCGAGGAAGGATAATACATCCCAGGAAGCACCATCGGGTCCAGACCTCCACAAAGGAACACCGGACCCCTGTGAGTACGAGTCCGGAGCTCCCGAGGAGACATGTCGGGTCCCTCGGGTGGTTCCCAGCCCCCCCCCCCCCCCGAGAGAGGTCCGGGCCTCAGCAAAGTTCCGGGACGGGGAGGACCCCAGCACGGGCAAGGGTCCGGTACCGACACGTGTCCAGACTTTGTTGTACGCTCCCCGCTCATGCGGAGACCCGCCACGACCGCGCGGCTTGTGGCCCGTAACATAAGCCAACGGGCCGAGCCTGACGTAAGGCCCATACAGTTGTGCAGTCTTTGCATTTATTGCGGAGAGGACGCGCCGCCTGCCACCACGCTGACGGGCGACGCGCCCTCTCAGCATTTAATGCGTCCTATCCAATCCGCCGACAGACGGCATCAGGGTCACCCAACAGACGTCGCGCCAGACCAGTCTGTTGATGAACAGTGCGCCCGTGCCGAGCGGCGCATAGTACTCATCATCCCTTCTACAAGAAGCTTTCCCTGCACGCCGAGGATATAGAGATCTCGGGCGTCAGGGCACAAGAAGATCGCCCCAGCAGCACACATTTGTGGCTCCAAGCGCTATATTCTTTATGTCCCTGGGCCCACATGTCGGGGCCCAGTACCTTTGTGCATGCCCCCCTTCAACTATAAAAGGGGAGGCATGCAACGTTACACACAAGCTGAATCTTCTAGACCCAACTTTAGCCTCACAAGTTCATACAAGCTCTCAAGCAATACATCACACTTTGGAGTAGGGTGTTACGCTCCGGCGGCCCGAACCACTCTAAATCCTTATGTGTTCTTGTGTGCTTCCCACTTTTCCAACTAACAAGAAAAACACTTAGGCCCCTCCTCATCTTAGGATTTAGGGTGGGTGCACTCCGCCACCCGGCCGGAGATTTGCTCTCCGACATTTGGCGCGCCAGGTAGGGGGCTAGGCTTTAGGTTTTTGCTTGTCTCCTTGCTCAAGCATGATGGTGCGAATCATTGAGCACCGTGACGAGACTTCTGTGGATTTCGCGGCGGAGGAAGAGGATGCTTCCTCCACGCCGCAAGTTCCCAGTCGCCCCGTGCCAGGCACTGCTGTTGTGCACGCCGCTCGGCAGCACACGACTGCGTAGACATCTCGGACTCCATCGAGGGCGACTCCGGGAGCATTGTCAGCAGCCAGGGAGTTGTTGTGACACCCTCCAAGCTCCACGGCCTCACCTGGGGCCATGAAGCAATGGCGGGATGACCGCGTCCTCGACCTAGACGGGGTAGAATGTGCCATACCGAGCAGTCGGTCGACCAAAAAAAACACACACGTTCTAGTTCTTATTTTAATCAATTTTAGGTTCTACTCCGTTTGATTTGACTTTTTTAAGACCGTAAACTTAAAAACAATTCAATGAGACAACTGTTGAGCTCACCTGCCTGGAAGGATACAATGTGTACTACCCAAATGTTCTCAATTTGACTCCCATCAAATTAATCGAAGAATATACTACATGCGTGTATCCCAATGTTCCCATCACTTTGACTACAATCAAATTAGTTATCTCAAACTACTTTAACAGTACGAACAACAAAGATAAAATAGATACTGTCGGTATCCTGAATCAGGAGTACCATCTTCTATAGTATGAAGGCGCTGCACCCGTACGATGCCTCCAGGTCGCACGGAGAGTGGCACCTGACCCCGCCACGTGGACAGGCCTAAAGGTACCACGTGGCGAGGAAGGATAATACATCCCAGGAAGCACCATCGGGTCCAGACCTCCACAAAGGAACACCGGACCCCTGTGAGTACGAGTCCGGAGCTCCCGAGGAGACATGTCGGGTCCCTCAGGTGGTTCCCAGCCCCCCCCCCCCCCCCCCCGAGAGAGGTCCGGGCCTCAGCAAAGTTCCGGGACGGGGAGGACCCCAGCACGGGCAAGGGTCCGGTACCGACACGTGTCCAGACTTTGTTGTACGCTCCCCGCTCATGCGGAGACCCGCCACGACCGCGCGGCTTGTGGCCCGTAACATAAGCCAACGGGCCGAGCCTGACGTAAGGCCCATACAGTTGTGCAGTCTTTGCATTTATTGCGGAGAGGACGCGCCGCCTGCCACCACGCTGACGGGTGACGCGCCCTCTCAGCATTTAATGCGTCCTATCCAATCCGCCGACAGACGGCATCAGGGTCACCCAACAGACGTCGCGCCAGACCAGTCTGTTGATGAACAGTGCGCCCGTGCCGAGCGGCGCATAGTACTCATCATCCCTTCTACAAGAAGCTTTCCCTGCACGCCGAGGATATAGAGATCTCGGGCGTCAGGGCACAAGAAGATCGCCCCAGCAGCACACATTTGTGGCTCCAAGCGCTATATTCTTTATGTCCCTGGGCCCACATGTCGGGGCCCAGTACCTTTGTGCATGCCCTCCTTCAACTATAAAAGGGGAGGCATGCAACGTTACACACAAGCTGAATCTTCTAGACCCAACTTTAGCCTCACAAGTTCATACAAGCTCTCAAGCAATACATCACACTTTGGAGTAGGGTGTTACGCTCCGGCGGCCCGAACCACTCTAAATCCTTATGTGTTCTTGTGTGCTTCCCACTTTTCCAACTAACAAGAAAAACACTTAGGCCCCTCCTCATCTTAGGATTTAGGGTGGGTGCACTCCGCCACCCGGCCGGAGATTTGCTCTCCGACATTTGGCGCGCCAGGTAGGGGGCTAGGCTTTAGGTTTTTGCTTGTCTCCTTGCTCAAGCATGATGGTGCGAATCATTGAGCACCGTGCCGAGACTTCTGTGGATTTCGCGGCGGAGGAAGAGGATGCTTCCTCCACGCCGCAAGTTCCCAGTCGCCCCGTGCCAGGCACTGCTGTTGTGCACGCCGCTCGGCAGCACACGACTGCGTAGACATCTCGGACTCCATCGAGGGCGACTCCGGGAGCATTGTCAGCAGCCAGGGAGTTGTTGTGACACCCTCCAAGCTCCACGGCCTCACCTGGGGCCATGAAGCAATGGCGGGACGACGTCGACCGACTGCTCGGTATGGCACATTCTACCCCGTCTAGGTCGAGGACGCGGTCATCCCGGCGTCAACACGAGGCGTCGGCATCTGTGTGCTCGCCTTCAGTAAGGGGTGCACAGACCAACGACCTCCGGGCAGAACTCAACCGTAGGCGTGCAGGAGAGGATGCCCGGGTCTCGTTGGAAAGGGCACGCGAGCGCCGCCAAAACATACATGGTCGCAACCTCGACCAAGACTTCGCTGCGGTTGCACCGCAGACACCGATGGGCACCCGGTCCCAAACGGGTGCCCCCTTGGCCGGTTGGGGTTGCGCCGCCCTCGTGGATCACCTCCGCACGGCGTTGTGGCCGCCCAAGTTCCGACCGCACCTGCCGGAAAAGTACGACGGAACATCGAACCCGTCGGAATTCATGCAGGTGTACGTCACTGCCATCACGGCAGCAGGTGGGAACACGACTGTGATGGCGACATATTTCCATGTGGCCTTGTCTGGACCAGCCCGAACCTGTCTCATGAACCTCACCCCGGGGTCAGTCTGCTCCTGGGAGGAGCTCTACGCGCGGTTCGTTGCGAACTTCGCCAGTGCTTACCAGCAGCACGGTGTGGAGGCCCACCTCCATGCGGTAAAGCAGGAGCCCGGAGAGACCCTCTGAAAGTTCATCTCCCGCTTCACCAAGGTGCGAGGTACTATACCTCGTATTTCTGATGCTTCCATCATCACGGCCTTCCGACAAGGAGTACGTGATGAAAAAATGTTGGAGAAGTTGGCCACGCACGACGTGGAAACTGTCCCCACACTCTTCGCTCTGGCCGATAAATGCGCCAGAGCCGCCGAGGGTCATGCATGGCACTCAGCCCCACAAACCGGAGCTGCCCAGTCGGGTGGCTCGGGCGCCGTCCCCCGGGACGGAAAGAAGAAAGAGAAGAAGGACCGCGACTACCAGAGGCTGCGATCCACCGCTCTAGTGGTCGCAGCCGCGACCGTAGGCCAGGGCGACCGCAACAAACGCCCACGGCCGCAGAGGGTAACAGTGGCTCATGCCCTGTGCACCCCAACGGTCGCCACAACGCCGCGGAGTGTCGCGAGATCATTGACCTCGCGAAATGCGTCAGTGAGCGACGCGAACAGTCTTCCAAAGACGGCTCTCCACCTCATCGCCGACTAGGCAAAGAAAAGGTGGACGACAACGAAGTAGCTGCGGTAGAGCGGGACCTCGGGTATCAGTCGCCCGAGGGGGACCTGAAGGATGTCTTCGTTGGAGGTTCCTACTCCGGTGAAGACAACTAGACGGACCCCAGAGGGATCCCGTGCTCCCTGGTCTACGGAGCCGAAGCATGCCTTCCTCCGGAAACCCTTCTGGATTCTCCACGGGTCCAGGCTTCCAACAGGTACACGCGGAAGTGACCATAACCAGAGACAAGGGCTCCCGTGTCAAATGCAGGTGGGGACCCAGGGTCGGGACCTAGCTCTACGACAGGTACCAAACCAAGAAGGGCTCCGTAACTCTCCCCCAGCTGGGAAGGACCCTTCAAGGTAACGGGAATACACCGACCCAGGGGTAGCCATCTAGCTACGACTGGAGGAGTGCCTTACCCCGATGCCGAAACATCTCTGTAAGTTCTATCCATAGAGCAATTCTGAGGGGTCGAATCTGTTTCCCTTTTTTGCAACTAGGTAACGCATACGTGTACGACAATCTGGTGGGGTCTATCCCCATAAGCCCGGTCTATTGGTCTGCACACATGCAAGATGAGTTATAAAGAAAAATTGCCCCTTAGTTATGCCCCTATGATAGATCCACCTCACTGCTCCATGGTCTTACCATGTAGTTTTTCAGATAATGCTTTTTAAATAACCCACCCGTATGGTTCCTATCGGTCCTAACGTTACGACGTCCGAATTGAACAGCCAGGCTCGCATCTAGGGCCCCCGATACGAAAGTTGGGAGGTCCGACAGCCTGGGAGCCGGCCCTAAAGAACGGGACCCCGTTCCATGGGGTGGTCCGGAGCCCGTGTAGCCACTCAGCCTGATCCCGTACCGTGGGCCTGCATGCTCCACCACTCCGTGACGGGTACTTAGTATTTGGGGCTATAAGTCCTGCGGGTCTGACAACCTCGGGACCGGAGCTAGAGAATGGGCATTAGTCTCCTGGGTGGTCCGGAGCCCGTGCAGCCGCTCAGCCTGGTCCCGTATCGTGGGCCTGCACGCTCCACCGCCCTGCGGCAAGTGCCCTAGTATCTAGAATCGCGACCCAAGGGGGTCCGGACACGCAACTTGGCCAGCTGGACTAAAACCTGCGAGGCCCGAGCATGTATCAAAGGACGGCTAATGTTAGACAGGGAACCCTATGAGGTGTACTACTAATGCTTCCTAGCTAAAGCTGTGTACAGATCCAAATCCCGGCGAAGCTGCCTCCCGAGGATTGTTGACAACCTTTTCAGAAACGCTGGTATCCAACCTCAACACATCAAGCCTGCATCCCAGGTGGGCGGGCCAGGTACCAAGAAGGAGTCAACAATATCGCACACAACAGGAACAAGTTGAAAATAGATAAGTGCTAATACTGCTTAACAAATAGTACTCTTGAGTACCTTACAATAAGCGAAAGTATTACATTTATTTTCAAGTGGAGCTCTAGTTCCATTTCTACTCTGCAGGTATGAACTACCTCCACACCAGTAAGGGTCGCGGGATAGCTAGCTCCGAGCGGCTCGCCAGCGGAGGCGACCACATCAACACCGACGGTGGCGGCCACCTCTGCATCAACGACTTGCCAAGCAGCGGCGATCATCTCAGCATGTACGCCGCTGCGAAAGGGTCCTCGCCCCGTCTTCCTACGGGGGGCGACAACGAGGCCATTAAAGCCAAAGAGTTGGGGGCCGACGACAGGTGGCACTGACGGTCTCGCCAGCGGAGGCAACCACCTCTGCAGTGGGGAGCCTCACCAGCGGCGACGACCACCTCAGCACCGACTAGGGATGGATTCGGATGTCTGGAGATTCGAAATATCCGTATTCGTATTCGGATAAAGTGCTAATATGGATATTCATATTCGTATTCGATTTTAATATGGATGTTAAATAGACATATCCGAATTCGTTTCTTCTCTTTCCGGTTTAAGATTCGTATTCGATAACATTCGACAAAACCGTGAAATATCCGATACTATTTGTATTCGAAAGAAAAAAGTATTCAATAAAATCATTTTAAACTTACTTTTATTACTAATTACTAATTACCAGTGATTTTAAACATTAAATTGAGAGCACCTAGAGGGGGGGTGAATAGGTGATCCTGTAAAACTTAAACTTATAGCCACAAAAACTTGTTAAGTGTTAGCACAATTATTGCCAAGTGGCTAGAGAGGAGTCTCAACAAAACACAGTACCACAAGAGATCAAACACAGAGAGAACACAGTGGTTTATCCCGTGGTTCGGCCAAGACCAACGCTTGCCTACTCCACGTTGTGGCGTCCCAACGGACGAGGGTTGCAATCAACCCCTCTCAAGCGGTCCAAAGACCAACTTGAATACCACAGTGTTTTGCTTTGCCTTTCAATATCCCGTTTGCGAGGAATCTCCACAACTTGGAGTCTCTCGCCCTTACACTTAAGATTCACAAAGAAATACGGAGTAAGGGAGGGAATGAGCAACGCACACAAGACTTCAAAAGATCAGAGCAACATGCATACAAGCAGCAACAAGAGCTCGCAACACAACTCAAAGAGTTCACAACTCCACAAGAGCTCTATATGCTATCACAATGAAACGAATGCGTGAGATCGATGTCTTGGTGCTTAGAGATGTTGTAGGAATGCTTGGTTTTCTTCTCCATGCGCCTAGGGGTCCCTTTTATAGCCCCAAGGCAGCTAGGAGCCGTTGAGAACAAATCTGGAAGGCCATCCTTGCCTTCTGTCGTCGGGCGCACCGGACAGTCCGGTGCACACCGGACACTGTCCGGTGCCCGATTTCTTTCCTTAACAGGCGCAGCCGACCGTTGCCGACCGTTGCAGATCTGGCGCACCGGACAGTCCGGTGCACACCGGACAGTCCGGTGCCTCCTTCCGACCGTTGGCCAGACCACGTGTCGCGCGCAGATTCCGCGGCCGACCGTTGGCTCGGCCGACCGTTGGCTCACCGGACAGTCCGGTGCACACCGGACAGTCCGGTGAATTTTAGCCGTACGCCGTCGGCAAATTCTCGAGAGCGGCGTCTTCAGGTCGAGGCAGCCTGGCGCACCGGACACTGTCCGGTGCACCACCGGACAGTCCGGTGCCCCAGACCGAAACAGCCTTTTTGGCTGTACACAGCCAACATTCTCCTTTTCTTCTTCTCTCTGTTTCTAACACTTAGACAAATATATTAGTACACAAAACCAATGTACTAAGGCTTAGAAACATACCTTTACTTGTGATTTGCACTTTGTTCATCCATGGGCATAGATTCACATTTAAGCACTTGTGTTGGCACTTAATCACCAAAATACTTAGAAATGGCCCAAAGGCACATTTCCCTTTCAATCTCCCCCTTTTTGGTGATTTATGCCAACACAACATAAAGCAACTAGAACAAGTGCAAAATCACTTCAAATAGAACTCAAATCTATTTTGATTCATTTTGGCATATATGGATCATCCTTTGCCACCACTTGGTTTGTTTTTGCAAATCAAACTCAAATCTCTATCTCTAAGTCAAACACACATGTTGAAGCATAAAGAGAGTCATTCCAAAAGAGATTGATCAAAGATTTCAAAAACTCCCCCTATTTCCCATAATCATTACTTCTCCTCACAAGAAACCAACTTTTGACAAAAGAGACAATAAGAGAGTTTTGACAAAACAAAAAGCTCTATTTCACTATTTTCAAAATTTCTCAAGTGGTAGCTGATCCATTTATTGCTTTGGCCTTTATTTTCTCCCCCTTTGGCATCAAGCACCAAAACGGAATCAACTTTGGCCCTTTAACCCCATTGCCTCACCAAAAATCTCCAATTAAGAGCAAATGGCAATAAGAGTTCATTAGATGGACTTGGAATAAGTTACCCTCTCATCGGAGTGCAGTGGAAGTCTTTCATGGTCCAAGTCCACCTTTTCCCTTTCAATCCTCCTTCGAGACTAAATCAAGCAAACTCAAGCATATGGTTAGTCTCAAAGGGTCAAGTTGTAACACATCTCCCCCTAAACATGTGCATCACTTTGCAACGGACTTGTGAGGTCCAGGGAGTGTTTGTACAACTTGAGCACCTCAATAAACAACAAAATGCAGAATGAACATGATCAAAGGCATAAACACATGTATGCTACAATTCAATCCAAGTTCCGCGAATCTAAGACATTTAGCTCACTACGCAGCCTGCAAAAGGTCTTCTCATCTAGAGGCTTGGTAAAGATATCGGCTAGCTGGTTCTTGGTGCTAACATGAAACACTTCGATATCCCCCTTTTGCTGGTGGTCTCTCAAAAAGTGATGCCGGATGTCTATGTGCTTTGTGCGGCTGTGCTCAACAGGATTTTCCGCCATGCGGATAGCACTCTCATTATCACATAGGAGTGGGACTTTGCTCAGATTGTAGCCAAAGTCCCTGAGGGTTTGCCTCATCCAAAGTAGTTGCGCGCAACACTGTCCTGCGGCAACATACTCGGCCTCAGCGGTGGATAGGGCAACGGAGGTTTGTTTCTTAGAGTTCCATGACACCAGGGACCTTCCTAAGAATTGGCACGTCCCCGATGTGCTCTTCCTATCGACCTTACATCCAGCATAGTCGGAATCTGAGTATCCAACCAAGTCAAAGGTAGACCCCTTTGGATACCAGAGCCCAAAGCAAGGCGTAGCAACTAAATATCTAAGAATTCGCTTCACCGCCACTAAGTGACACTCCTTAGGATCGGATTGAAATCTAGCACACATGCATACGCTAAGCATAATATCCGGTCTACTAGCACATAAATAAAGCAAAGAACCTATCATGGACCGGTATGCTTTTTGATCAACAGACTTACCTCCTTTGTTGAGGTCGGTGTGTCCGTCGGTTCCCATCAGAGTTTTTGCGGGCTTGGCGTCCTTCATCCCAAACCGCTTTAGCAGATCTTGCGTGTACTTCGTTTGGGAGATGAAGGTGCCGTCCTTGAGTTGCTTCACTTGGAACCCAAGGAAGTAGTTCAACTCGCCCATCATCGACATCTCGAATTTCTGCGTCATCACCCTGCTAAACTCTTCACAAGACTTTTGGTTAGTGGAACCAAATATTATGTCATCGACATAAATTTGGCACACAAACAAATCACCATCACATGTCTTTGTAAAAAGAGTTGGATCGGATTTCCCAACCTTGAAAGCATTAACAATTAGAAAGTCTCTAAGGCATTCATACCATGCTCTTGGGGCTTGCTTAAGTCCATAGAGCGCCTTAGAAAGCTTACACACATGGTCGGGGTACCGTTCATCCTCGAAGCCAGGGGGTTGCTCCACGTACACCTCCTCCTTGATTGGCCCGTTGAGGAAAGTGCTCTTGACATCCATTTGGAACAACCTGAAAGAATGGTGAGCGGCATATGCTAGCAGGATACGAATTGATTCTAGCCTAGCCACAGGAGCAAAAGTCTCCTCAAAGTCCAAACCTGCGACTTGGGCATAACCTTTTGCCACAAGTCGAGCCTTGTTCCTTGTCACCACTCCGTGCTCGTCCTGTTTGTTGCGGAACACCCACTTGGTTCCCACAACATTTTGCTTCGGACGAGGCACCAGTGTCCAAACTTCATTCCTCTTGAAGTTATTGAGCTCCTCTTGCATGGCCAACACCCAGTCCGGATCTAGCAAGGCCTCCTCTACCCTGAAAGGCTCAATAGAAGAGACAAAGGAGTAATGCTCACAAAAATTAACTAATCGAGATCGAGTAGTTACTCCCTTGCTAATGTCACCCAGAATTTGGTCGACGGGATGATCCCTTTGAATCATTGCTCGAACTTGGGTTGGAGGTGCTGGTTCCGCTTCTTCCTCCATCACATGATCATCTTGTGCTCCCCCTTGATCACACGCCTCCTGTTGATGAACCTGTTCATCGTCTTGAGTTGGGGGATGCACCATTGTTGAGGAAGAAGGTTGATCTTGTTCATCTTGTTCCTGTGGCCGAACTTCTCCAATCGCCATGGTTCGTATAGCGGCCGTCGGAACATCTTCTTCATCTACATCATCACAATCAACAACTTGCTCTCTTGGAGAGCCATTAGTCTCATCAAATACAACGTCGCTAGAGACTTCAACCAAACCCGATGATTTGTTGAAGACTCTATACGCCTTTGTATTTGAGTCATAACCTAACAAAAACCCTTCTACAGCTTTGGGAGCAAATTTAGAATTTCTACCCTTCTTCACTAGAATGTAGCACTTGCTCCCAAATACACGAAAGTAAGATACATTGGGTTTGTTACCGGTTAGTAGCTCATACGACGTCTTCTTGAGGAGGCGATGAAGGTAGACCCTGTTGATGGCGTGGCAAGCAGTATTCACGGCTTCCGTCCAAAAGCACTCGGGGGTCTTGAACTCTCCTAGCATCGTCCTCGCCATGTCGATGAGCGTCCTGTTCTTCCTCTCTACCACACCATTTTGCTGTGGTGTGTAGGGAGCGGAGAACTCGTGCTTGATCCCTTCCTCTTCAAGGAACTCCTCCACTTGAAGGTTCTTGAACTCGGACCCGTTGTCGCTCCTTATCTTCTTCACCTTGAGCTCAAACTCATTTTGAGCTCTCCTGAGGAAGCGCTTGAGGGTCCCTTGGGTTTCAGACTTATCCTGCAAAAAGAACACCCAAGTGAAGCGGGAAAAGTCATCAACAATAACTAGACCATACTTACTCCCTCCTATGCTCAGATAGGCGACGGGTCCGAAGAGGTCCATATGCAGCAGCTCCAGAGGTCTTGAGGTGGTCATCACATTCTTGCTGTGATGCGCTCCTCCCACCTGTTTACCTGCTTGACAAGCTGCACAAGGTCTATCTTTTTCGAATTGAACGTTAGTCAATCCTATCACGTGTTCACCCTTTAGAAGTTTGTGAAGGTTCTTCATCCCCACATGTGCTAAGCGGCGATGCCACAGCCAGCCCATGCTAGTCTTAGCTATTAAGCATGCATCTAGACCGGCTTCTTCTTTTGCAAAATCAACTAAATACAGTTTGCCGTCTAATACACCCTTAAAAGCTAGTGAACCATCACTTCTTCTAAAAACAGACACATCTACATTTGTAAATAGACAGTTATATCCCATATTGCATAATTGACTAACAGATAGTAAATTATATCCTAGAGACTCTACTAAAAACACATTAGAGATAGAGTGCTCATTAGAAATTGCAATTTTACCTAACCCTTTTACCTTGCCTTGATTCCCATCACCGAATATGATTGAGTCTTGGGAATCCTTATTCTTGACGTAGGAGGTGAACATCTTCTTCTCCCCCGTCATATGGTTTGTGCATCCGCTATCAATAATCCAGCTTGAACCCCCGGATGCATAAACCTGCAAGGCAAATTTAGGCTTGGGACTTAGGTACCCAACTCATGTTGGGTCCTACAAGGTTAGCACAAATATTCTTAGGGACCCAAATGCAAGTTTTGTCTCCCTTGCATCTTGCCCCTAATTTCCTAGCAATTACCTTCCTATCCTTTCTACAAATTGCAAAAGAAGCATTCAAAGCATGATATATTGTAGAAGGCTCATTAACTTTCCTAGGAATATTAACAACATTTCTCCTAGGCATATTATGAACAACATCTCTTCTACCAACATTTCTATCATGCACATATGAAGAACTAGAAGCAAACATAGCATGAGAAAAATCATCGTACGCATTATAACTCCTATGAGCATTTCTAGTTTGTCTCCTATCATGATACAAAAAGGCATGGTTCTTTTTAACACTAGTAGCCATAGGGGCCTTCCCTTTCTCCTTAGCGGGAATGGGAGCCTTATGGCTTGTTAAGTTCTTGGCTTCCCTCTTGAAGCCAAGTCCATCCTTAATTGAGGGGTGTCTACCGATCGTGTAGGCATCCCTTGCAAATTTTAGTTTATCAAATTCATTCTTGCTAGTCTTGAGTTGGGCATTAAGACTAGCCAATTCCTCAGTCAATTTAGAAATTGAAACTAAATGATCACTACAAGCATCAACATCGAAATTTTTACACCTAGTGCAAATCTCAACATGTTCTACACAAGAATTAGATTTACTAGCTACTTCTAGTTTAGCATTTAAGTCATCATTAACACTCTTTAAAGTAGCAATGGTTTCATGACAAGAAGATAGTTCACTAGAAAGCACTTCATTTCTTTTAACTTCTAACGCATAAGATTTTTGTGCCTCTACAAATTTGTCATGCTCTTCATACAACAAATCCTCTTGCTTTTCTAAAAGCACATTCTTATCATTCAAGGCATCAATCAATTCATTAATTTTGTCTACCTTGGTTCTATCCAGGCCCTTAAACAGACATGAGTAATCTACTTCATCCTCATCACTAGATTCGTCCTCACTTGAAGAAGCATAGGTAGAGTTCTGAGTACATACCTTCTTCTCCCTTGCCATAAGGCATGTGTGACGCTCGTTGGGGAAGAGAGATGACTTGTTGAAGGCGGTGGCGGCGAGTCCTTCATTATCGGAGTCGGAGGAGGAGCAGTCCGAGTCCCACTCTTTGCCTAGATGCGCCTCGCCCTTGGCCTTCTTGTAATGCTTCTTCTTTTCCCTCTTGTCCCCTTTTTCCTGGTCACTTTCATTATCGGGACAGTTAGCAATGAAATGACCGATCTTACCACATTTGAAGCATGAGCGCTTCTCCTTTGTCTTGGTCTTGCTTGGCTGTCCCTTGCGACCTTTAAGCGCCGTCTTGAAGCGCTTAATGATGAGGGCCATCTCCTCATTATTTAGCCCGACCGCCTCAACTTGCGCCACCTTGCTTGGTAGCGCCTCCTTGCTCCTTGCTGCCTTGAGAGCAATGGGTTGAGGCTCATGGATAGGACCGTTCAACGCGTCGTCCACGTATCTTGCCTCCTTGATCATCATTCGCCCGCTTACGAACTTCCCAAGAACTTCTTCGGGCGACATTTTGGTGTACCTGGGATTCTCACGAATATTATTCACCAAATGAGGATCAAGAACGGTAAAGGACCTTAGCATTAGGCGGACGACGTCGTGGTCCGTCCATCGCGTGCTTCCATAGCTTCTTATCTTGTTGACAAGGGTTTTGAGCCGGTTGTATGTTTGGGTTGGCTCCTCCCCCCTTATCATAGCGAATCTCCCAAGTTCGCCCTCCACCAACTCCATCTTGGTGAGCATGGTGACGTCGTTGCCCTCGTGAGAGATCTTGAGGGTGTCCCATATCTGCTTGGTATTGTCCAAGCCGCTCACCTTATTGTATTCTTCCCTGCACAAAGATGCTAAGAGAACAGTAGTAGCTTGTGCATTTCTATGGATTTGTTCATTTATAAGCATAGGACTATCCGAGCTATCAAATTTCATTCCATTCTCTACAATCTCCCATATGCTTGGATGGAGAGAGAATAAGTGACTACGCATTTTGTGACTCCAAAATCCGTAGTCCTCCCCATCGAAGTGTGGAGGTTTGCCAAGAGGAATGGAAAGCAAATGCGAATTCGAATTATGTGGAATACGAGAATAGTCAAATGAAAAGTTCGAATTGACCGCCTTCCTGTAGTCGTTGTCGTCGTCCTTTTGGTAAGAGGAAGATTCGTCGCTGTCGTAGTAGACAATCTCCTTGATGCGCCTTGTCTTCTTCTTCTTCCCATCTTTTCGTCTATGGCCTGAGCTCGAGTCGTTGGACTTGTCATCCTTTGGCTCGTTGACGAAGGACTCCTTCTCCTTGTCGTTGATCACGATTCCCTTCCCCTTAGGATCCATCTCTTCGGGCGGTTAGTCCTTTTCTTGAAGAGAACGGCTCTGATACCAATTGAGAGCACCTAGAGGGGGGGTGAATAGGTGATCCTGTAAAACTTAAACTTATAGCCACAAAAACTTGTTAAGTGTTAGCACAATTATTGCCAAGTGGCTAGAGAGGAGTCTCAACAAAACACAGTACCACAAGAGATCAAACACAGAGAGAACACAGTGGTTTATCCCGTGGTTCGGCCAAGACCAACGCTTGCCTACTCCACGTTGTGGCGTCCCAACGGACGAGGGTTGCAATCAACCCCTCTCAAGCGGTCCAAAGACCAACTTGAATACCACGGTGTTTTGCTTTGCCTTTCAATATCCCGTTTGCGAGGAATCTCCACAACTTGGAGTCTCTCGCCCTTACACTTAAGATTCACAAAGAAATACGGAGTAAGGGAGGGAATGAGCAACGCACACAAGACTTCAAAAGAACAGAGCAACACGCATACAAGCAGCAACAAGAGCTCGCAACACAACTCAAAGAGTTCACAACTCCACAAGAGCTCTATATGCTATCACAATGAAACGAATGCGTGAGATCGATGTCTTGGTGCTTAGAGATGTTGTAGGAATGCTTGGTTTTCTTCTCCATGCGCCTAGGGGTCCCTTTTATAGCCCCAAGGCAGCTAGGAGCCGTTGAGAACAAATCTGGAAGGCCATCCTTGCCTTCTGTCGTCGGGCGCACCGGACAGTCCGGTGCACACCGGACACTGTCCGGTGCCCGATTTCTTTCCTTAACAGGCGCAGCCGACCGTTGCCGACCGTTGCAGATCTGGCGCAC
Source organism: Zea mays (assembly GCF_902167145.1). Classification (NCBI taxonomy): domain Eukaryota; kingdom Viridiplantae; phylum Streptophyta; class Magnoliopsida; order Poales; family Poaceae; genus Zea; species Zea mays. The sequence goes on from NC_050098.1 coordinate 203,188,331, forward strand.
CGGACAGTCCGGTGCCTCCTTCCGACCGTTGGCCAGACCACGTGTCGCGCGCAGATTCCGCGGCCGACCGTTGGCTCACCGGACAGTCCGGTGCACACCGGACAGTCCGGTGAATTTTAGCTGTACGCCGTCGGCAAATTCCCGAGAGCGGCGTCTTCAGGTCGAGGCAGCCTGGCGCACCGGACACTGTCCGGTGCACCACCGGACAGTCCGGTGCCCCAGACCGAAACGGCCTTTTTGGCTGTACACAGCCAACATTCTCCTTTTCTTCTTCTCTCTGTTTCTAACACTTAGACAAATATATTAGTACACAAAACCAATGTACTAAGGCTTAGAAACATACCTTTACTTGTGATTTGCACTTTGTTCATCCATGGGCATAGATTCACATTTAAGCACTTGTGTTGGCACTTAATCACCAAAATACTTAGAAATGGCCCAAAGGCACATTTCCCTTTCATAAATAATATACTAAAAACTGAAGTACACCATTTAAAATGTTAAAAATATTTATATCATAAACAAATGACTGTGTTAATCTTACAGTACTAGTGATATACAATGATAAATTTTAATAATATTAAAAAGTATAATTTTGAATATATTAGATTATTGGAGTTTGAGTCCAAAATACAAATATACTTAATATACAAAAAGATTATAATTAGAGTCCAAAATATAAGTATACCAGGTATAAATACTTTATTTAAAAATATGATATTCAACTAAGTTTCAACTAAATAATGTATATGTACTATTGTCCATAATTTGCTTGTAATGTGATTTTTATCAACTATAAATCCATCGATAAAACAAATTAATACTTGTTATGATGCTATGTTCTAAATCAAGTAAGTATCCGAATGTAAATCCGAAATCGAACTATCCATTTTGTATTTGTATCCGACAGTATTCGTATTTGTATCCGTATTCAGATTAAAATATGGTAAATAATGGCATTCGAATTTGTTTCCATGCGTATCCGATCCGAATCCATCCCTAGCACCGACGACAGCGGCCACCTGCGCACCAGTGCCGTACCGGCAAATGGCGGCCGCCCTAGCGCGCACGAAGAGGTCCTCGCTCTCGTCCTCACTGCGGGAGTGAGGACAAGACCATCCAAGAACACCGCCGCTGCCCCTGTGGAGTACGACGTCTTGTATGTCCCCCCGGTGCGGCTAACGACGCAGGAGAAGCCGTGGATGTGGCCGACCTGCGCACGACGCAACAGTCGCTCGTGCGGTGGACAGGCAACCACGCCCTGTCCAAGCGGTAGGAGGCAGCGCCGGAGGCGGCACCAAAGCCACCCAGGCCGAGGATCCAGACACGCGGCAGCTGACGACGCCTCAGACGGCCAGCCCTGCGTACCCGGAGTTCGCCTCCTTCGCAAGGCTGGCGAACGCCCTTCTCCCCCAAATGTTGGAGGAAGAAGCGGGCCGCCAGCCCATGCGGAAGGCAGGACCCCAACTCGGCTCGCCCTCCTCCCCAGCATGGATGATGAACATGCTTGAAGCTGAGGGTAGGGGGGAGCCCGCAGCCCGGCTCGCTTCTCTCCACCACAAGGCTGGTGGTCATCCCTCTAGATGACCACCGGTGGGGGGTTGCAGCCGGGCTGCATGATGAAAATCCTTGAAGCCGAACGATGACGGAAGAATGCCAACCCCCATAGGGTTGCACTTCTCTAACAACAACAAGAAGGAGACAAGATCAGCGGCACCACCGCGAGCGCAAGCTCTTCGGCGATAAGATCGCCGAAGGAGACGACCCTGACGCGGATCCCTCCAGAGAACACCGACGCACCCCATCTGGAGGCCCGGAAGGCGGAAGGGCGCGATGGTCGCTAGAGGAGCGAGGCATGGCTACTACCCGGGAGATCGACCCCTTTTAAAGGCAGATCTCCCCACTCGCGCCCCCGAAGCGTCACGGGCGAAGTCTCCCCCGACGTGCACCAGGGTTCCCACCTTATGACACGGGGGCCAGGCCCCACATGTCATACAGGCTGACCCGAAGAAGGAGCGTGCAACTGCCCCGCAGTTATGCGCCCCTTCAATTTCGGGGCAACCAGCGGTCTAGAAGGCGAACCGCCGCACAAGGAGCATGCAACCACCCCGTGGTTAAGCGCCCCTTCATCTTCGCCATAACCAGCGGTCAAAAAGGTGAACCACCACGCAAGATGCGTACAACCGCCCCGCGGTTGTGCGCCCCCTCAGCTCCGCTGCAACCGGCGGACCAACACGAGGGCTCAGGCCCACATGTCATGCAACCGACGCGCCGGTTACTGAGTGCGGAAAAATCGCACCGCCGCTTGCGCCAATGCCACGACTTCTCGGGGCCGTCGCGGAAGTCCGAAAAGTTAAGTTTTTTCGGAACCAGTGCAGCGACTCGAGGCACCCCGCGCATGGCCCAACAGTGACATTAAGTACGAAGGTCACGGGCCAGTCAACCGCGGGAATAGGCGTGGCAGACGGCATAGGCGGGCCAGCGGTAATTACGCCAACGGGCGCACAGGAGCAGCAGGCCAACCAGACTCTGGCCCCACCTATAGGCTCGCATCCTCCCCTGAGGCGGGCCCGGAGGCCACTGTCGGTACCCTAAATCAGGGGTAGCCACTTCTAAGTATGAAGGCGCTGCACCCATACGACGCCTCTAGGTCGCACGGAGAGTGGCACCTAACCCCCACCACGTGGACAGGCCTAAGGGTACCACGTGGCGAGGAAGGATAATGCATCCCAGGAAGCACCGTCGGGTCCGGACCTCCACAGAGGAACACCGGACCCCTGTGAGTACGAGTCCGGAGCTCCCGAGGAGACATGTCGGGTCCCCCGGGTGGGTCCTAGGTCCCCCCCGAGAGAGGTCCGGGCCTCAGCAAATTCTGGGACGGTGTCACACCCGGTTTTAGAAGGCAAACCGAATGCGAACCATGTACGTGCCAGGATCAGTTATTCACGTACACAGCAGTTACATAATATGGACATCATCACACAGTGCTCAAAATAGTATTAATAAGGGAAATAGTCGATTACATCATACGTCTGAGACGTCCATATAGGTCTTACAATAAATCAAAGTGCGGAAAAGAAACGTAGATAACCGCGGCCTTCACAGGCAGCCGACTGGGGGTTGCCGCTAACCCACACCTAGAACTCGTCGTAATCTTGGAACTCCTGGAAGTCTCCTTCCACAGCTTCATCTTCGCCTGAGCAGTGGTTGCAATGCTGACAACCTGGGGGGGGGGGGTTTGGTGTGTAGAGCAAGGGTGAGTACACATCAACATACTCAGCAAGTATCCTGTTTGGCTGTAGTGGACTAGCTTTATGTGGGGATAAGCCAAGCAGTTGCTTTTAGTTGGTCAGATTGTTACTTACTAGTAGAAAGCCAAGTTTTAGCATTAACCCAAGTTATTAACCCAAACGTACTCCTTTCCAAACGGAAAGAGTACCACTTACCAGCATCATAATCATAATCAAAACCATCAATCTCATATCCACCTGTACCGAAGTATCTCTGATCAAGTACCACTAATCACTGGAGCTCCCTTGGCCGCTCATAACCGTGAGCACGGCTGATATATCAGTTTCATAACACTCTGCAGAGGTTGTGCACTTTACCCACAAGCCGTGATTCCCTCTCTGGCCCGGGCTTGCAAGACCCTTATTCACTCCCGAGGTGAATGGCCAAGGATTCACTATGAAGCCTTTACAAAGATTCCCCGGGGCTGTAGCCACCCGTTAGGTTTCCTAAATGCACTGCACTCCTCCCCAAGGGGCGAACCCAAACTTGGCAGAGCGAGCCGCATACACCGAGCCCCATTGACGGCACGACGGCTAAGTGAACTACACCCCGGATCCTCTAATTATTCAGCTAAGGGCACCCCATTCCACCCTCATGGTTGCACTGTTTTCCCGGGCGGTCATCCATAGAACAGGTCCTTACAGAGAGGCACTCGAGAAACCGCTCGAGCCCCCTTGAATACCACATATACAACATCATCATAAGAGAAGGGAAAACAACGTATCATAGATAATCTCATCATGTTCATTGATTAGAGTTTGAGCAATAGCATAAAGCTAAACAGTAATAATCCAACCCAGATAGGTAAACAAGGACATGGATAACAAAAGCTAGTCAATCCTTAGGCATAAATGTGTAAAGCGGGAGGTGAATTAAATAATGAATAGGACATAGATAGGTCAAGGGACACTTGCCTCCACCAAACGACTGCTGCTCAGGGGCTTCTCCTGCGAGTTCCTCGGGCTCTTCGACCGGATCGTTCTCTATGCGAGCGCAAACATACATACATCCATCCACATTTAATACAAAAGAACAGTACACCATACAAGGGAACAAATAAAGCGAATATGCATCAAGTATGACATTTGACATTGCATTTGTTATGGTTAGAAAGAAACGGGAAAGGGCCTCGCAGGGGGGTTAAATCTTATGCACTAACGATCAATTACAATTGGTTCTTAACAAAAGAATTCTGTTATATGCACTAGTGGGAGCCTAATCATTTTAAGTTGATCAACATCGCACGAGATAAACAATTAACTACATGAATCAATTAGCATAACGAAATTTTAAATTAAGCTTCATATTTCAATAACATTAACAATGATTAGCCTACCTAAAATAAAATAGCTATGATCACAGAAAGTAAATAAAATAAAATAAAAATAAAAATAAAAAAACAGAGGGGGGGCGGTTGAACCGGCCCTAGGGGCGGTTGAACCGGCCCTGCGCAGGGGGCGCGGCCAAGGGCCAGGCGGCCGGGGGCGGCCAGGCGGGCGGCCGGGGCGTGGCCAGGGGCGCGCGGCCAGGCGGGCACGCGGCCAGGCGGCCAAGCGGGCGGCCGAGCCAGGCGGCCGGGCGGCGCGCGGCCAGGGGGCCAGGCGGCCGGGGCGCGCGGCCAGGGGCGCGCGGCCAGGCGCGCGCGGCCAGGGGGGTGCGGCTGGGGCGGTGGCCGAGGAGAGAGGAGGGGAGAGGGGAGAGGGAGGGAGGAGGGAGAGAGGGAGGAGGGGGGGCTCACCGGCGGGGGAGCGACGGCGAGGGGCGGCCGGCAGGGGGCGGCGGCGGCTTAGGGCAGGGGTAGGGGCGGCGGCGGCTTAGGGTGGGGGAGAGAAAATGAGAGAAAATGAGAGGGAGGGAGAGAGAATTGGGGAAAAAGGGGAGGCGGGGGGGGGGCGGTTGGGCCTGCCAAGGCCCAAGAGGAGGCGCCAGGGGCGGCTGGGCCGGCCGGGGTCGGCCCACGGCGCGGGAGAGAGAGAAAAAGAGGAGAGAGAAAGAGAGAAAAAAAAGAAAGAAAAGATCTTCTCCTCATTTTCGAAATCCGATCTTTCTACATGAATGCATTTGCACTTTCAAAGCAATCAAAAGAAATGCAAGGTTCGGCATGGTGCATCAAACAACATAAAGTATTTAGGGTTTTTCTTACACGGGAAATCCAAACCGAATCCCGCTAGAACTTTGGAAAAGGTCAAGGTTTAGCGAGGGAAAACGAAAAAGGAAAGGTAACGCCCGAATTTTGGCGAGTAAAGAAAAGAAAAAATTCAACTGCAAAATTCGGGGCGTTACAAACCTATCCCCCTTAAAAGAATCTCGCCCTCGAGATTCAGGGCTGGCTAGCAAAGAGCTCTGGGTACTTGGCCACTAGATCATCTTCACGCTCCCAGGTTGCTTCTTCCTCAGAGTGGTGATTCCATCTGACTTTGCACATTCTGATGGTCTTCCTTCGGGTGACTCTGTCTGCAACCTCAAGGATTTGCACTGGCTTCTCAACATAGGTCAAGTCCTCCTGGACTTCCAGACCTTCCACTGGCAACTGCTCTTCCGGCACACGCAAGCACTTCTTCAACTGAGACACATGAAAGACATCATGCACAGCAGACAAATTCTCTGGCAGGCTGAGCTGATAGGCCACTTCTCCACGTCTTGCAAGAATCTGATACGGGCCAATGTAGCGGGGTGCTAGCTTGCCTTTCACTCCGAATCTTCTGACTCCTCTGATCGGTGACACTTTCAGATAGACAAAGTCTCCGACTTCGAAACTCAGCTCTCTTCTTCTTGTGTCTGCATAGCTTCGCTGCCTCGATTGCGCTATCTTCAGATTCTCTCGGACCATCTTGATGTTCTCTTCGGCTTCAAGCAAAATGTCTGGCCCAAACACTTGCTTCTCTCCAGGCTGATCCCATTGCAACGGAGTTCTACAACTCCTTCCATAAAGCGCCTGAAACGGTGACATCTTCAAACTGGCCTGGTAACTGTTGTTATAGGAAAACTCTGCATAAGGCAATCGCTTGTCCCATCCGGACTGATCTTGCAACGCACAGGCTCTCAACATGTCTTCAAGAATTTGATTGGTTCTTTCGGTCTGGCCATCTGTCTGCGGGTGATAAGCTGAACTGAAATTCAGATGCGTGCCCAAAGCTTCATGCAACTACTGCCAGAAATGAGAGGTGAACTGCGTTCCTCTGTCTGACACTATCTTCTTTGGCACACCATGAAGACAAACGATCCGAGACATATACAACTCTGCCAATACTGCACTGCTGTAGTTGGTCTTGACAGGTATGAAGTGGGCTGACTTGGTCAAACGGTCCACCACTACCCAAATAGAATCGTAGCCGGCTCGAGTGCGAGGCAATCCGACTATGAAATCCATACCAATTTCATCCCATTTCCACTGAGGGATCTGCAACGGTTGCAACAATCCAGCGGGTCTCTGGTGTTCTGCCTTAATTCTTCGGCAACTATCGCACATAGCCACATGCTCTGCGATTTCTCTCTTCATTCCGTACCACCAGAATTTCTTCTTCAGATCCTGATACATCTTCTCACTGCCAGGGTGAATCGAATAAGCGGTCTCATGAGCTTCCTTGAGAATCAACTCCCGAATGGACTGGACATTGGGAACACACAAGCGGTCTTTGAACCATATCACGCCTTCTGCATCTTCTCGAAAATCTTTGCCTTTGCCTTCCAGAATCAGTCGCCGGATCTCACTGATTTTCTCATCATTCTTCTGCGCTTCTTTGATTTCGCGCTCCAAGGTAGGTTCCAACTCAACTGTGACTCCTCGCGAATTGTTCAGAAATCCGAGACTCAACCTGTCAAACTCCTTGGCCAACTCATAAGGCATCGGACGAGCGACCATCAGATTGACTTGACTCTTTCTGCTCAAAGCATCTGCCACTACGTTTGCTTTGCCTGGATGGTAATGGATCTCCAACTCATAGTCTTTGATCAACTCTAACCATCTTCGTTGCCTCATGTTCAACTCTGACTGAGTGAATATGTACTTCAGACTCTTGTGATCTGTGTAAACATCGCATTTCTGTCCATACAGGTAATGCCTCCATGTCTTCAGTGCGTGAACCACTGCTGCCAACTCTAGATCATGGATTGGGTAATTCTTCTCATGAACCTTCAACTGTCGGGACGAGTAAGCCACAACTCTTCCCTCTTGCATCAATACGCATCCCAAACCCGTGTAACAAGCATCACAATACACCGAGAAGGGCTTGTGTACATCAGGCAAGACTAGGACAGGCGCTGTAGTCAACTTCTCTTTCAGCGCTTCAAAGGCCTCTTGGCATTTCTGGGTCCACTTGAACTCAATTTTGTTGCCTAGCAACGCTGTCATTGGTTTCGCAATCTTCGAAAACCCTTCAATGAATCGCCGATAATATCCAGCCATTCCAATGAAACTCTTGATTCCTCTAGCATCTGTTGGCGCTTTCCAGTTCAGAATGTCTGCCACTTTCTTCGGATCCACAGCCAATCCTTCCTTGTTGATTATGTGACCCAAAACAGGACTTCGCTGATCCAGAACTCACACTTACTCAACTTTGCATACAACTGGTGCTCTCGCAATCTTTGCAATACCATCCTCAAATGTTCTGCGTGCTCTTCTTCGCTTTGAGAATAAACCAGAATGTCATCAATGAATACCACCACAAACTTGTCAAGGTAATCCATGAATACACTGTTCATCAAGTTCATAAAGAATGCTGGTGCATTGGTCAAACCAAAAGACATCACTGTGAACTCGTACAACCCATACTTGGAAATGAATGCCGTCTTCGGAATGTCCGAAGGTCGGATCCTGAGCTGATGATAACCTGACCTCAGATCAATCTTGGAGAACACACTGGCTCCTCTCAACTGGTCGAACAGATCTTCTATTCTGGGCAAGGGATACTTGTTCTTGATCGTAACCTCATTCAAAGCTCGATAGTCAATACACATCCTTTTGGTGCCATCTTTCTTTTCCACAAATAGGACAGGGGCGGCCCAAGGCGAGGTGCTTGGCCGAATGTAACCTTTCTCTGACAGCTCATCAATCTGCTTCTTAAGCTCATCCAACTCCGGTCCAGATATTCTGTAAGCTCTCTTGAAGATAGGGGCGGTTCCGGGAAGAAGTTCTATAGCAAACTCAACTTTCCGCTCTGGTGGCATACCCGGTAAGTCCTTTGGAAACACATCTGGGAACTCGGACACAATCTTGATACTCTCGATCGGGTCTGCTTCACTGCTATCAACAGCCATCTGATAACAACTTCCTTTCTTTGGCTCAGGCGGGACTAACTCGGTCACCACTTCCTCTCCTAGTGGGGACACCAACTTGATTGTCCTTTTATCACAACTGATAACTGCCTGATACTTATCTAGCCAATTCATCCCTAGGATGACATCTATTCCCTGAGTACCCATTACTATAAGGTTGGCGGGAAACGCTATCCCCCTTATTTTCACACTTATATTCAAACAAATGCTATCGGCTCGAATTCTACCACCGGCTGAGTCAATTTGAATGGGGGTTGACATGGTAGTAATTGGAAGATTATGTGCTTCTACCCATGATGCAGTAATGAAAGAATGCGTGGCTCCAGTATCAAATAACACTTCTGCAATATGGGAGTCGATTGGGAACATACCTACTATCATGTCGGGGGTCTCCTGAACTGCTTCAGCCTCCAAGTGGTTCAGTCTTCCATGATTATAACGCGGCTGAGAGCAATTGCCTGCTCCAGGCTGAGGCACATTCTGCTTTGCTGGGGCATTGGGGCCTGACTGCAGCTGGGCTGCCTTCTTCGGACATTGCATCACCCAGTGGCCTTGCTCTCCACAGTGGAAACATGCTCTGTTTCCAACCTGAGCTGGTGCTGCCTGACTGTTCTGCTGGTTCGCTGGGGCAGGAAGGCGAGGTGCCTGCTGATTCTGCCTTTGAAACTGACCTCCTGACTGATTGCTCTGACGGTTCTGGTACTAATTCTGAGGGTACTGCCTTTGAAACTGCTGATGCTGCTGAGGTGGACGCTGGTTCTGCCTGAACTGCTGAGGTTGATTGCCTGAGAAACGAGGACGATTGCTGCTTCCAGGCTGGGGTCCACTAATCTTGCGCTTACGATCTTCCATCTCCTTACGCTTTCTCTCTGTCATGATTGCTCTGTCAATCAGGTGCTGGAATGTCGGGAAGGTGTGATTCATCAGCTGGTACTGCAGAGGGTCAACCAAGCCTCTCAGGAAACGGTACTGTCGCTTGGCGTCGGTGTTGACATCTTCAGGAGCATAACGAGACAGCTGCAGAAATCTGTCCCGGTATTCACTGACAGACGATGACCCTTGCTTGAGAGCCAGGAACTCCTCCTTCTTCACTGTCATCAGACCTGCAGGCACATGGTACTGACGAAAGCTACCTCTGAACTCTTCCCAGGTGATGGCGTCAGGATGCGCATGGGTGGCGAGGTAAGACTCCCACCATGACTGGGCTGCTCCTCTTAACAGACGGGGACCATACAGAACTTTCTCCCTGTCATCGCACTGAGCGGTATGCAACTCCCGCTCCACAGTGCGCAGCCAATCTTCAGCATCCATGGGGTCAGAGGAATGAGCGAACGTTGGTGGATGACCCCTCATGAATTCAGCACGCTTGTCTCTGGGCATCTGAGGCATCTGAGGCTGAGGTGGGGCCTGCTGCTGCTGCTGCTGAATGGCGGCCAAAGTCTGACCGATGGCTTGAACTGCCTGAGTCTGCATCAGAAACATCTGCTCGATGGACATCGGGGGCGGGGGCGGCAGGTGCTGCTGCTGGGGCACCTCCTCCTGTTGAGCGGCTCGCTCCTGCTGAGCACGCCTTCCTCCTCTGCGCCTATTCTCTGACATCTGCAGAATGCAACCACACATCAGAACTGATCTGGCAGATCTTGCAGCATAAGAAAAGAGAATAGAATTCTTCAACAGCACTGAACAGATGAGCATCTTCACTGATCTCCAACACAGACCACACAGCTTCTCAGATAGAAAGGAAAGTGGAATAAAAGGGGGTTTCCCAACTATATAACTAACTCCATTAACATAATAGGTAAACCAAAATGCAGGGGATACCCACACTCTGATAACAGTCATTACAAAGATCCAAACCAAACATAGTTCATCATGACAAACATAAATGCACAGGATATAGCAAACTACCCTGTCTAACTAAGACTAACTAAGGTCGAAACCAACGCTAAGACTGAAGCTTCTACGTATATATATTTCGTATTAATTACAAGATCCAACTCTAACGATCTATGGCTCTAGAGTTATCTTGGTCTTGCAGGCGGGATTGCCATAAGACTGGTGTCCACGCTGAGGTGAGCGGTACGGGTGCTGAGTCCCGACGGGAGCGGGGGAACCACCATCCAGATGACGACGTTCCGCGCGCTCAGCCCGCAACAGGGCGACCTCAGCACGGGCCCTACTCAGCTCATCTAAGGCATGGTCCAGCTCCGTGTTTAGCACGGCGGCTAAGTTGACTGTGCTGCTCAACCTAGGATTGCCCTCACCGACAGGTGAGACAATCACGCCTCCTGTGCTGCCAGATGGACGGCGGGGGTAATACTTCAGGTCAAGACCATCAGCTGCTCCACCGAAAACCGAGCAGTAGTGCGAAAGCGCACGCCGTGCAGCATCTTGCATGGCTGCCTCAGCTGAGTCCCGTTCAGAGATAGAATAGTGCTCTGAGCAGGCCTCCGCACCCTGGAGACTGTTCTCCGGGCAGCGCACCAAACAGGTTGCCTCCCAGCGGTCCGGGTAGACCCCGCGACTGTGCTGGTAGACCACACAGCGATACTCGACGGACCAAGTATGTCGGTCAAATGCCCGACGTAGCAGGGTGTCGAGCGCATCGTGGAAGTGACACCCGCGAGCAGCGTCGCGAGTGATGGGTCGAGCAACCCATCCTTCCGGCTCAGGGTTAGCAGAGAAGTCGGTGTCGTGGCTCGAGCTGTCGTCGCCATCTCCGTCGTCTGGGTCTCCTCCAGCAGCTACTCCAGAAGCTGGGGCGCCCAGTGGTGGTGCAGGGGGCGGCTCCAGAGGAAGCACAGGGGAGCAGCTCCTCACAGACTCTATCTCCTGCTGGAGCGAGAAGGAAGAGCCCTGCTGCTCCTGTCGTCGACGTTCCTGCTCCTCACGCAGGCGGTGGTGTAGTCTCTCCAAGTGGCTGGACTGTCCGGTCACGGGACGGCGAAGCGGACGCTCAGCAAGGCGGGAGGGTAAGAAGGGGATGACTGACTTTCGTGCAGTGTGTCTAAGTCGAGCCATCTACAAAAGACATCGCAAGCAAAAGGGTGAGAACAGAATTAATATGACCAACAAATAATGAATCATAAGTAAATGAAGGATTAGAATAAAACATGATTTTCAGCAAGGTATAATATATAGTAGAACATAGGTTTGGTCGGTATGACCAACTTTTGAAGGGATATCAAAGTCAAGGTAGAGACAGAGGTCTATAGTCCTTAGAACGACCATTCTACTCTAGGTTAGCGGTCCTACAGTCAGCACGGCTCTGATACCACTTATGTCACACCCGGTTTTAGAAGGCAAACCGAATGCGAACCATGTACGTGCCAGGATCAGTTATTCACGTACACAGCAGTTACATAATATGGACATCATCACACAGTGCTCAAAATAGTATTAATAAGGGAAATAGTCGATTACATCATACATCTGAGACGTCCATATAGGTCTTACAATAAATCAAAGTGCGGAAAAGAAACGTAGATAACCGCGGCCTTCACAGGCAGCCGACTGGGGGTTGCCGCTAACCCACACCTAGAACTCGTCGTAATCTTGGAACTCCTGGAAGTCTCCTTCCACAGCTTCATCTTCGCCTGAGCAGTGGTTGCAATGCTGACAACCTGGGGGGGGGGGTTTGGTGTGTAGAGCAAGGGTGAGTACACATCAACATACTCAGCAAGTATCCTGTTTGGCTGTAGTGGACTAGCTTTATGTGGGGATAAGCCAAGCAATTGCTTTTAGTTGGTCAGATTGTTACTTACTAGTAGAAAGCCAAGTTTTAGCATTAACCCAAGTTATTAACCCAAACGTACTCCTTTCCAAACGGAAAGAGTACCACTTACCAGCATCATAATCATAATCAAAACCATCAATCTCATATCCACCTGTACCGAAGTATCTCTGATCAAGTACCACTAATCACTGGAGCTCCCTTGGCCGCTCATAACCGTGAGCATGGCTGATATATCAGTTTCATAACACTCTGCAGAGGTTGTGCACTTTACCCACAAGCCGTGATTCCCTCTCTGGCCCGGGCTTGCAAGACCCTTATTCACTCCCGAGGTGAATGTCCAAGGATTCACTACGAAGCCTTTACAAAGATTCCCCGGGGCTGTAGCCACCCGTTAGGTTTCCTAAATGCACCGCACTCCTCCCCAAGGGGCGAACCCAAACTTGGCAGAGCGAGCCTCATACACCGAGCCCCATTGACGGCACGATGGCTAAGTGAACTACACCCCGGATCCTCTAATTATTCAGCTAAGGGCACCCCATTCCACCCTCATGGTTGCACTGTTTTCCCGGGCGGTCATCCATAGAACAGGTCCTTACGGAGAGGCACTCGAGAAACCGCTCGAGCCCCCTTGAATACCACAGATACAACATCATCATAAGAGAAGGGAAAACAGCGTATCATAGATAATCTCATCATGTTCATTGATTAGAGTTTGAGCAATAGCATAAAGCTAAACAGTAATAATCCAACCCAGATAAGTAAACAAGGACATGGATAAAAAAAGCTAGTCAATCCTTAGGCATAAATGTGTAAAGTGGGAGGTGAATTAAATAATGAATAGGACATAGATAGGTCAAGGGACACTTGCCTCCACCAAACGACTGCTGCTCAGGGGCTTCTCCTGCGAGTTCCTCGGGCTCTTCGACCGGATCGTTCTCTATGCGAGCGCAAACATACATACATCCATCCACATTTAATACAAAAGAACAGTACACCATACAAGGGAACAAATAAAGCGAATATGCATCAAGTATGACATTTGACATTGCATTTGTTATGGTTAGAAAGAAACGGGAAAGGGCCTCGCAGGGGGGTTAAATCTTATGCACTAACGATCAATTACAATTGGTTCTTAACAAAAGAATTCTGTTATATGCACTAGTGGGAGCCTAATCATTTTAAGTTGATCAACATCGCACGAGATAAACAATTAACTACATGAATCAATTAGCATAACGGAATTTTAAATTAAGCTTCATATTTCAATAACATTAACAATGATTAGCCTACCTAAAATAAAATAGCTATGATCACAGAAAGTAAATAAAATAAAATAAAAATAAAAATAAAAAAAACAGAGGGGGGGGGGCGGTTGAACCGGCCCTAGGGGCGGTTGAACCGGCCCTGCGCAGGGGGCGCGGCCAAGGGCCAGGCGGCCGGGGGCGGCCAGGCGGGCGGCCGGGGCGCGGCCAGGGGCGCGCGGCCAGGCGGGCACGCGGCCAGGCGGCCAAGCGGGCGGCCGAGCCAGGCGGCCGGGCGGCGCGCGGCCAGGGGGCCAGGCGGCCGGGGACGGCCAGGCGGGCGGCCGGGGCGCGCGGCCAGGGGCGCGCGGCCAGGGGCGCGCGGCCAGGCGCGCGCGGCCAGGGGGGGTGCGGCTGGGGCGGTGGCCGAGGAGAGAGGAGGGGAGAGGGGAGAGGGAGGGAGGAGGGAGAGAGGGAGGAGGGGGGCTCACCGGCGGGGGAGCGACGGCGAGGGGCGGCCGGCAGGGGGCGGCGGCGGCTTAGGGCAGGGGTAGGGGCGGCGGCGGCTTAGGGTGGGGGAGAGAAAATGAGAGAAAATGAGAGGGAGGGAGAGAGAATTGGGGAAAAAGGGGAGGCGGGGGGGGGGGCGGTTGGGCCTGCCAAGGCCCAAGAGGAGGCGCCAGGGGCGGCTGGGCCGGCCGGGGTCGGCCCACGGCGCGGGAGAGAGAGAAAAAGAGGAGAGAGAAAGAGAGAGAAAAAAAGAAAGAAAAGATCTTCTCCTCATTTTCGAAATCCGATCTTTCTACATGAATGCATTTGCACTTTCAAAGCAATCAAAAGAAATGCAAGGTTCGGCATGGTGCATCAAACAACATAAAGTATTTAGGGTTTTTCTTACACGGGAAATCCAAACCGAATCCCGCTAGAACTTTGGAAAAGGTCAAGGTTTAGCGAGGGAAAACGAAAAAGGAAAGGTAACGCCCGAATTTTGGCGAGTAAAGAAAAGAAAAAATTCAACTGCAAAATTCGGGGCGTTACAGACGGGGAGGACCCCGGCACGGGCAAGGGTCCGGTGCCGACACGTGTCCAGACTTTGCTGTACGCTCCCCGCTCAGGCGGAGACCCGCCACGACCGCGTGGCTTGTGGCCCGTAACATAAGCCAACGGGCCGGGCCTGACGTAAGGCCCATACAGCTGTGCAGTCTTTGCATTTATTGCGGAGAGGATGCGCCGCCTGCCACCACGCTGACGGGCGACGCGCCCTCTCAACATTTAATGCGTCCTGTCCAATCCGCCGACAGACGGCATCAGGGTCACCCAGCAAATGGCGCGCCTGACCAGTCTGTTGGTGAACAGTGCGCTCGTGCCGAGCGGCGCACAGTACTCATCATCCCTTCTACAAGAAGCTTCCCTTGCACGCCGAGGATACAAAGATCTCGGGCGTCAGGGCACAAGAAGATCGCCCCAGCAGCACACATTTGTGGCTCCAAGCGCTATATTCTTTATGCCCCTGTGCCCACATGTCGGGGCCCAGTACCTTTGTGCATGCCCCCTTCAACTATAAAAGGGGAGGCATGCGACGTTACACACAAGCTGAATCTTCTAGACCCAACTTTAGCCTCACAAGTTCATACAAGCTCTCAAGCAATACATCACACAGTGGAGTAGGGTGTTACGCTCCGGTGGCCCGAACCACTCTAAATCCTTGTGTGTTCTTGTGTTCTTCCCACTTTTCCAACTAACAAGCAAAACGCTTAGACCCCTCCTCATCTTAGGATTTAGGGCGGGTGCACTCCGCCACCCGGCCGGAGATTTGCTCTCCGACAGATACCTAAGGGCTAGTTTGGAAACTAAAATTCCCTTCGGGATTGAAGGAGATTGGAGAGAAAATTAGTTCATTTCCACCTCAATCCCCTTCAACCCCGAAGGATTTGAGGTTCCCAAAGTAGCCCTAACACTATATCAAGTTTCTCTGCAACG
This sequence comes from Zea mays, assembly GCF_902167145.1. Lineage (NCBI taxonomy): Eukaryota > Viridiplantae > Streptophyta > Magnoliopsida > Poales > Poaceae > Zea > Zea mays. The sequence continues at coordinate 203,203,853 of NC_050098.1, forward strand.
CACAATTTACACTTGAACCCTATTGTCTTTAATTTTTTCGAAAATCCTTAGGCTGATGCATGGATGCATTGTGACTATCTTAATGCAATTTTAGTGTTGCAAAATGCATGCTAGTTATATACACTTGTGCTCATCAAATGCCAAAGGCCCAAATCTAAAATTAGGTCTAGATGCATTTAACGGCCGTTTGCGCTTTACTTATCCATGCACGTTGGTGTTATGTTGTTGGGGGTCTAGGCCAACTTCTCTCCTATAAAGACAATAATTTTTATTTTTTTAATAAACCGACATGAGATCTGCCCGTTGTATTAAAAAGAGGAAAAGCTCTAAAGGATAGAGTACAATAAACGTATGAAAACAACAACACAACCGCAAAGCAACATAGCCGTTCTTGACAATCAATGAGAACGGGCCAGAAGACTAGCTAAATGCCTAGCCCCTGCCAACATCTAGCTCGAGGCATCACTCCTTAATTGAGTCTAGCAGCTGCTGGCAGTTGCATCGCTTGTTATAAAAAATCCTCACATTCCTTTCCCTCCACAGGGTCCAATTAACAAGAATTAGGAGGGAACACAAGGCCTTGGACTGTTGCCCACCGAGCTACCTCTCCCCGGATAAACTTGGAGAAAAGGCATTCCGCGAACAGGTGCAACCCCGACTAAAGTCTGTCCACATAGCGCATAGGTTGCGTCATGGGGCCAATTCCTGGCTGCCAAACGATCCACCGTCCAAATTCTATCCTAGATTGCCAACTGAATAAAGAACTTGTATTTTGGCGATGCCCAAGGATTCCAAATGATCCAACCGAAGTCTGTTCGTGTGGAGCCAATAAACTGAGCCTCATATGCTGATCTTGCCGAATATTGATGGTCTACCGTGAACTTCCATCTTATGGTATCCTGAGTGCCCTAGTGTAGGTGCACATTTTGCACCTCAGTCCAAAGGTTGCAAAACTCCACTAGGTGCTACACTGAGATCCCTACAGAAATAAAATTGATGTCTTTGATCCAGTTATTGTTCCTCAAGGCCTCATACAAGGTTCTGCTCTTCTTCCTAGAGACGTTAAAAATACACTGCGAACATCTATCGGGTGCTTCCCGGAATCCAAGGCGCTATCCCAAAAGGACGCCTTCTTCCCATCTCCCAACGAGATCGTTGTGGATGGCGCAAACAACAGACGATGTGTCTTCATGCAGGGGAGTTCTGAGGCTGCCTAGGTTTCCAATCTTGTCATAGCCAGCGCAATCTCAGGGCCTGTGCAAATTTACTCAAACGGACACCCAAACTGTCGCACGCTTTCGGCTTTGCCGAGCGTAACCAATTAAGGGCTTTCGGTTAGCTCTCAATCCATGTGGATTAAGTGGGATTGGATGGGTTTGAATCCCAAACAAGTCAAACTTCTTCTCAATTTTTTCCAATCTCATCCAATCCATGTGTATTGGGAATAACCGAACAAGCCCTAACCTTGCACTTCCCTCCTGTAAGTCTCTCCGAGCCAGCCCATAAAAATTGCTTCCTTTTCATGTCGATGAATTGCAAGATGTCTTTAGGCGCACGAAGAGGAGAGAGAAGGTAAACAACTTAAGAGGTAATTACTGACTTAACAAGAGTCAACCAGCCAGCCGTCGTCATATTTCTGCCATTCCAGCTGTTAAGTTTGCTCGTGATTTTGCCACCAGAAACTAAAAGTATGATACAAGGACAATAATGATAATATATATAGTCGAGAAATTTACAAGAGTTTTCTTAAGTTACAATAGTGTTTTGCTAAACTTTTTTTTTGTAATTTTATGGAGATCTATAGAACTCAATGAATATCTCCTTGTTTCTTCCTCGAGATATATGCTCATGGTTCCTTGCTCTCTTTTGGATGCCGCGTTATTTCTTATGATTGTTTGTTCCTATCACACTTTATTTCTTTACTCTAGCTAGCCTTCTTGTCTCTATGGATGTGTTTGGTTGCCTGGTCTTGCCTGAGCCTGGCTCAGTGAGAGAACCAGGCTCAAGAGAGCCCGCATGTGATGAGCTAACCTAAGATGTTTGGTTGGCTGTTCAAAATAAGCCTGGCCCATATGATATATTGTTTGGTTCTCATTTTTTATAGCTTGGCCCAATTGGGTTACAACCAATTTTGATGTGTTAGATGCCGTTCCCGCCAAATTTCAAAATTTTAAGCGTAATTAAACAAATTACAACAGATTTAACTAAAAATATGATTTTGACCCATAAATTGAACTAATTACAATCATCTAAATGTGATTTACACCCATAGATTACAACAGATTTTGAATAATACCTCTGTACAGTAGGAACAACTTACATAAACATAAACAGATTTTGACCAACATAAACAGATTTTGAATAATACCTCTGTACAGTAGGAACAACTTACATAAACATAAACAGAAACAGATTTTGACCAACATAAACAGATTTTGAATAATACCTCTATACAGTAGGAACAACTTACATAAACATAAACAGAAACAGATTTTGACCAACATAAACAGATTTTGAATAATACCTCTGTACAGTAGGAACAACAGATTTTGAAGAGAAGAGAAGAACATAAACAGAAGGAAAAGAAACTCAAAATGAAACTTTGCCTCAGAACATAAACAGTAGGACCAACTTTTGACCATACATGGGGAGTGGGTTCTTTTATACTTTGCCTCAGAATTAGATTAACTGAAACTGACTCAATAGCAATGGTTGGACTGAAACTGATTCCTTTGAACAGAAATGGTTGGACTACCCAGATCAGGAATTGACCCAGTAAACATAAACAGAAATCATGAGTATGCATTAAACAGAAATTCAGTGCCAACTGCCCAGTAAATAGAAACAATTTATTTCACTGCCCAGATCACAGAAACACCACTGCCCAGAAAAAGACCCAGTAATTACACATTGTTTTGTTCAACAGAAACTCATGAGAGTAATTTGCCTCAGAAATTATTATCAATTACAATCACTTGATCAACCCATGAGAGTAAATACAATAAATTGGCTCAGATTTGTATGAATAAACACCTCATTTGACCATACATGGGAAAACATAGGGCAGATGGAGAAATCAGATTAAAGGATAGAGTATGTTTGGTTGCCTGACCCGAAATAAAACCAATAGCAAGGAAAACAAAGCAGTAAGTCAAACTCCCATGAATGGTCATCAATCAAACATATTTCATCATAGGCAAAATTCACAAAATGAGCAAGGAAAACAAAGCAACAAGTCATACTCCCTTGATTGATCATCATTATAAAACATATCATCATAGGCAAGTAAAGGCAACAGTTCAATATAAAATCATCACAGACAGGTAGAAAAGTCTCAGAATTATTAATTATCATCCATAGTTCCAGATTCAGTGCCATAGGCATAGAGCAAAGTATTAGGCATAGATCAAAGTACTACGCATAGAGCAAGGTATTAAGCATCATAGGCATAAGATTAGTCTACTCAAATCTTTGCAAGTTGCTGCCTTAGCCAAAGCACACGGTGTTTAGGCTCCATCTTCACAAAGCATCACCTTGCCTTTTGTTGTCCAATAGGTAGTGTTGGGGACCTTCGGCGTCCGAAGGTCCTCAAAAACAGGATATAACAGTGTTTCTGTAGTACAATGTGTGAACAGGTACCCTCAGACTAAAGTCGGCATTGCAGCAGACCGGAATAATACGAAGCTTGATACAGAGCCGAAGGTGTTGAGCAGGAAAGCTTCGGCGTAACAGCAAAGAGTGGAACCGACTTAAAGATGAAAAGGCTATTCAGACCTCGATAGACTACTATAGAGTTATTATCAAATGTAAAGGGCATGAATGTAATTTTGTAAGGGCTGTGTCCCGTGTCTATAAATAGGTGAACAGTATCCCCGTACTGTTCACGCTGACTTGGCATTCGCTTTTTGCGTCACGCTTGTACTGTCATTTCCTTCCGGTCGAAGGTACACTTATAGTTCAATAATATTTTTGTTTATGTTCAATAATAATAATAAATGATTGTTCATGTGTTCTTTTACATTCTTTATATTTTATCCCTCGTCATTGTTTGATGAATTTACGAAGGTATGTCCTTCATAACCTTCGTCCGCAAGTCATTATATCCTAAGGGAAATAATGCTTCGGGGGACGAAGGGCCTTAACGATTAACATTTTCTATGTTGCCTTGTTCTTAACTCATAGTATTTGAGAACAAGTCCCCAACATTGGCGCCCACCTCCGGTGAACTCACTTCCATTTCTTGAGCTTTTTCAACACCTTCGGAAGGCATCACCTTCGTCATCAGTGAAACCTAGAATACTCATGCAAATCTGATACAGATCAGGGTGGACATCTGTGGTCTGGACTACAACAGGTGCTTGGACAGCTTCAGCCAATTTGTTCACAGCTCCAGTAAGCCCTGTCATAATCCCCAACTCTTCATCACTGAGTCTCCTTTTCTTTCCATATGATCCATAGGAACTACCAGCACCAGCACCACTATGAGAAGGGCTGGCACCAGCAGAACCAGAAGCAGTAGTACCAACAAGACATGGTTCTTCAGATGCACCAGCACCTTCAGTGACATCCGAGATGGTGCCAAGGGGCTCATTTGAGGCCATGGCATACTTGCCAGTAGCCTGTCCAGCTCCAAATATAATTCTCTTAGATGATATCTTGTGCTACGGTAAGGAGGTAGAAATCCAGGTCTAACAGCATAACCAGCGTCAACTAAATAGAATTTTCCTAGTTCAAAGAGTTCCGGTTAGTTTGATTGTGAAGTAATTTAAAATCATATTCAAACATGTCATGGAATTACCTGGTGGCACAATGAGGCCATCAGATCTTTCCAATGCATCTGATAGAATCAAGGCATCATGAGCTGAACCTTCCCAGCCAGCAAGAACATAGGTAAATCTCAAATCAAAATCAACAGCTGCTAGAACATTTTGTGTCGTTGTGTGCTTTAACAACTACAAGGCTGCTAAATGTTGGCAAAGATATTCTAGTTCCTCAAAAGAAAAGGTAAGGGAAGCAAAAGTTCCCCAAAACCAGTGCACCGTGGATGTTCAACACTTCAACTGAAACTTTTCACTGCCTGCTAAATACACTCCGTTATTTCCTAATTGTATTAAACAATTTCTCTAACCATTATCCAATGGACAAGCAATATCATCCATAATTCCAGACTATTGTCAGTGATTACTTGCCAGTAAAACAGATCTAGACAAGATCTAGACAAAAAGGTATGTTTCCTATTTATTCTGTAAACAGATCTAGACAAGAATTTAACGAGGAATACTAATCAGATATACTAATCAAATATATAAACAAAGACAAGAGTTTGGTACTAGACAACAGATCAACAAGGCAAGTATACTAATCAGATATATAAACAAAGACAAGAACTTTACGACAAACGAGAAGATCACAGATCAGTAATCGAGGACAAACGAGAAGATCTAGAAGAGAAGATCTAGAAGGGTACTAACCTGAGAAGAGGGAGACGACACAACTAGGGTTCACTCGCAGCTGAGAACAGATCGAGGTCGTAGGAGAGCGATCTAACCTGAGAAGAGGGAGACCACACGGCTAGGGTTCGCTCGCAGCTGAAAACCGATCGAGGTCGTAGGAGAGCGATCCTTGCGAAGCAGATGAAATCAAATGAGAATATAAAGCAGATGAAAGTAGATGAGCAGCCAAGAAAGGGGCTAACCTTGCGAAGCAGATGAAAGTAGATCGAGCTCGTCCGCGGGCGCGGTGTCGTCACCACGGGTGGAGAGAGATGACGACGGCGAGCCTGTGAGCACGGCGAGAGCGAGTGAACCCGAGATGCGAGAGCGAGTGAACCCTAGAGAGAGGCGAGAGCCGCGGCGGCGGCTGCGAGTGGCGAGAGAACCCGAGAGGAGAGTGGCGAGAGGAGAGAACCCTAGAGCCGCGGCGGCGGCTGCGAGTGGTCTGAAGACGAAGAGCGAGAGGAGAGTGGCGAGAGAGGAGAGTGGCGAGAGAGGAGAGTGACGAGAGAACCCTAGAGCCGCGGTGGCCAGGCTCACTTGCGAAGTAAGTTTTGCGCGTTCCAAATGGGCCTGGTCCTGCGCTCACTTGAGATAGGCCCGTGCGCTGGGCCAAGCAACCAAACATTAGGACGTTGGTTCAAATGGGCCTGGTTGTGCCCTGGGCCAGGCAACCAAACATACCCTATATATTTTGTGCTGGCGGCTGGCGTCCCGTTCCGCCTCGGTGATTAGTTTTTGTTCGCTCTCTTGGTCATTTGTACTACTCTTTCTTCTTCAAGCATTACGTGCTTCGCATGTTTTTTTAACAAAATCTTTCTAGTGCCGTCATGGCATAACGAGCATACAATGCAAATAAAATTTATACTAATCTCAACGATACTCAGATTCTATGTACAACTATATTTTCATGATCAGAAAAAATTGAATCAAACGGACCCTCTATTAGTTCTCTTTTAGGTTTACTGACAAAAAGAAAACTTCACGACCACGATACCTGCAGTGAAGAATACTATAGCTGCATAAGCAGGTCTATAAAACCTTTTTTCCCCATAGCACGAGGCACGAGCACCAGTGGAGTGTGGAGAGCCGGCTCGCCGTCTATCGTGTCAACTATACTTTAATCCCGCAGCGGCACCCTCGAACGGTGGTGGTGTTTAGTTAGTGGCCTGTCGCGGTCGCGGACAGATGGATCCAGGGGGCTCGGTAGGGTGGCTGCTTTTGTTGCCGATGCATCTGACGCTGCCCTGGCTGGCTTTAAATTGAGCACTCATGTGTTTGCCCCTTTCTTTTTCGGCTGCACACCCACCACGCGACTAGCCCAGGGTCTTTGTTGTAGTGTTACCTCTCCTAGCGCCAGTACGTAGCTAGACGACTGATTCCGGGCTCATGCTAATGAAGCGCATGTGCTACCTCAAGTTGCATGTTTTTAAATGTTAGCTAGCCGTCTGCAGGTGCCGACTGCCGAGGAACAAAAGCCCTGAACCTGTCGACCCCGTGCTCCTTTTTTTTTCCTTCCTCTATTTGTTTTTTCTCGCTTTTTGGTGCTTCATTCAGTAGCACTCCAAGTCCAAGGAAATAAACAAAAGGGTACTACTACTACGCACATCGCCCACTTGCGGGTTGGATTGGATCTCTCTCTCCCCCCAATCAGAAAACCGGATCCTCCATACGCGGCCGGCCTGTACTTTCTACATGTTTCAAATGTGGCTGCCTGAGCCCCTTTCGGTCTTCAGATAGCCGTGCATGTACAGGAGCTTGCCCTTTGCGTTGCTAGAGGCGGCAAGACCGCCACGTTCCAGTGTCTCACGTTTTCAGACCTGGGTCAATCAATCATGGAACGAATCAAACGTCCACGTGTCGTGTAAATCGAAAGACGCTGTCTGTGCTATTGCCTGGAAGCGTGGTACTAGTATTGTAGTGACATAACAAAAGCCGCTTTCCCTCTATTACTCTTCAGGCTTTCCTCCGCGACACCACATACTGTACCACCGGTGCATATGCATACCACGTGTAGGTGAGTGGGGCTTGACCGGTCAGTCACGAATGGAAGACAAGAGAGCCCGGATTATCCAGCAAAGACGAGACAGCAGGATGTGCCGGCACGTCGGCGCCACAAATCACGTCGAATGGCTGGGCCTGGAAGAAGTGGGTTGCACTAGTATGATAGTGTCCGCGAGCCCGACGCGTTCCTCGGATAGTGACAGGTGTCAGCCGGCGGGTACGGCTGCGCTGCAGTCATCACGATTCACGACCGAACGACGTCGCGGCAGGGTCGCCGTCGGCAGAAAGCGGAGCGGGAAAGGGCGCCATGGATGGCGATGGCGTCGCCTTCGGCCTTGGCCCCGGCGCGTCGCCATCTGATCCGGTTGGGCTCGGGGCGATAAGACGGCGACGCGCATCCGTCCAGCACGCGCATCCGCTGTGGCCAGGAACCACCGCACGGCTCCTGTTTCTTTGGGCCGTGCGCGACATCATCTTTTTTTCCGGATGATTTGAAGGGACCACGGCGGTGGCCTTGTCTTGGGTTTCTTTCTACGCTCGAGGCCCCTGCACGCCTGGGTTTCGGCCTCTTCTTTTCGGATGCCTCTGCTCCCCGATGCACAGTGCGGCAATGCACAGTGCGGCAGACTCTGTTTAGACATCGACTTTTTTCCAGGTAGGTAACTGTGACTATCGTGTTGCTAGATTTAACAGTGTTGCACGGTCTGCTGGAGTGCCATAATACGAGTGTAGCTCATATTTTATTTAATTAACTTAAATAATTTTAGATATATATTCTCTTCATTATTTGTCGTATTTTAGTTTAAAAATAAATTAATATACGATAAATATTTAAGAACGGATGTATAATTAAACAAGTGAGGCTTTTAGGGTCTTTGGGAGGCTCTCAAAAAGATACGGAGACCTCAAAGCTCTTTGAAGTTGTCGGGGCTTTCCAGACTTGTCGGGGCTAAACGAACGCATATGTATATTCCTCGCAAGCAACTGCTTATCCTTGGACCAGAACGCCTACGATAATATAAATAATAACACTTTAACCGTTATTAATCATTATCAACAATCTACATGTTCTCAGTAAATTCTTCTTAGGAGCACTTGGTCTCTATCTGCAGTTAAAAACATAGTTTTGGTAAGAACCATGAAGATAAAAAATAGATTTGCATGTTAGCATCGTCCCGGTGAAGGGCAACACAACTTTAAAAAATTAGCTAAATTTACTGATTTAGCTACTTATAAAATAGATTTTTTTAAAAAGTAGACTAGTCCAAGACCTCTCTAAATTCATAATTATGTATGGCTAACGAAGCAGACATAGAGCTAAGGTATAAGGGAGACACTTTTCTTCTAATAATAACTAAATTTAACTTTACAAAACTATTTATCTAGTCTATTAAAGTTTCTGAGCACATGCAGTTCACACTGATCGAGCATGATTTTCGGATGGACAAGATCGGAGAGAACCGGATGGTGGCTGCGGAAATTCGCTCGCTGTGCCGGGAGACAATTGCCTATTGGTCACCGCTGCTCATGGGCCGTACGGTTGAACCCATGCGGACAGAACAACTGGGCCTCGTTGGGCTGTTGTTCCGGGAAAGCAATTTTTCCCCTTGCAATTCTTTGTGCTCTACAAACCACGGAAAGGGTTAGGATCGTCAATCGTGTGTATCAATTATCGAAAGCACATTTCAGAACCCGAACCAGGCCGCATCTTCATTTTTTTTAAGATTCTTGTTTCAAATAAAAAAACTTTAAACTTTATGCCGGAAAGTTAAATTATTTGTCGGGTGAATTGACAGTCATAAAGGTGAAAGCAAGACGACCACAGACCAGCAGCTAGTCTAGACTGGACTATACCTGCATATTCTGCGCAAACGCCTCGACTAGGTTACATGTTTTGCAGCTATCAAACCTACTATATATCATTTCACATCCTCGGATTCAAAATTTCAAACATGGTACTAGTGTGCCGTAAACGAAAACCGGACGGGAAGGAGCCCCACCCCCAATCTACTCTACTCCGATTCGAATTCTTGAGGCACGCTGCATTGCATGGCTAAAAGTGAGCCTACAGCTTTGCTACGGCAGGAAAAAAAAGGACAACAAAAAGGGAGACGGCGATTTTTTGAACGGAGACGACCGAGCACATGCACATGGACGAGAGTACGAGACCGCCGATGATGAATCGACTGCCCTGGCGGCATGTGTCTGATGAATGGATGAATTAAAGACGTTGCTATCAGAAGAGCTTGCCTTTTGGGATGCATGGAGCCATGGACCAGCTGACTGACCTGCACTGCATTGCATGCCCGGGTGCCACAGAACAGAGCCGTGTCATGTGTAAGCGCTGCGCTGGGCATGTAGCTTGAACCAAAGGTGTACTAGACCTCGCCTCGTCCGACCGACGCCAAGCAGACCACGCGTACTGGAAAGCGGAAACCTCTGTAGTAGGCTTGTAGCATTGTGAGACAGTAATGCGACCTCCGCAACACAAGCATTAGTTGTGAATACTTCATTCACAGAAACAGCGTGCCGCGCGCATCAGAAGCTTTTAGAAGCACGCAGGCGGACCTCGATCAGTCTTTTTTACTGCTTACCGTCCCCAGAAGTTTGTCGCATCGCCGCATCTGCTCAGGACCATCGGTTTTTTTTTTTACTTTTTACTCCTTTACTATTACCATGGACCGCCGTCGTGTCGCCGGTCAGAAAACTGGAAAAGGCGCCGGGTGGCAGGACGCCCGGACGCCGTTCGATTCAAACAATGAAGCCGCGAGGCCAGGCGGTGCTCGCTTCGGCTTCGCTGCTGCGCACCAGCAGAGGCGGCGCAGCGAGAAATAACGGGAACAGTAGCCGGGAGCAGACATGTCCGAATTTCCCAATCTGCGCTGCGCGTGTCTGCCACTGCCACTCGCGCGCTGCTTCTGCACTTCTGTGCGACTGTCTGTCGGTGGGTGGCGCGAGCTCCTCCGCCTCCGGGATGAGAAGAAGAAACGCATGGCGCGTGGCGGTGTTTTTGTGTGTGCATGCATGGTCCATGGGCCATGGGGTGTGTGTGTGTGTGAGGTTGCTCGTTGGAGGTGCTTTGTGTGTCTGTCGTTGTGTGCCAGTGCCACGACCAGCAATTGGAGGAGCGTGCACGCAAAGATGGCCCTAGCGAAATCCATGCGCGCAGGCCGCAGGCGCACGCACGCACGCACGCACGCAAAGGTCTGTCGGGCGGGTCACACCGGATCTTAAGCAGTTGAACTAGTGCCAGCCATGCACAGCCAATCTCCTGATCTGATATTAGGTGGGACGATGTCCAAGATCTTGGTAAGCACAGAATCCGCCCGCACACTCGCTCGGGCCCATGTTCCGGCAGGCACTGCACATACTCCTGCAAGGCTGCAGTGCGGTACGACCGGCACTTGTTCTTTAATCTGCATGGCCCCCCTATTAGAAAAAAAGAAGAAGAAAAAACAGCGAGAGATAGTAGCAGCACGCTGTTACACTTGTACTCCTTTCCTGCCCAGAGGGCTTCAAAATCACTGGCATCAATCACGGAAATCAATCAGCCATAGCCCAGGAGCACGCATGCACGAGAAAGAAGCGCCGAGAAAGAAAAAAAGTGAAACAGGCACTTTCGCCCCTACTTCTTGTGGCGTGGCAGAAAGCTCTCACCACTTCACAGTTCAAAACTCAAGTTGCGTTGCAAATCTCTTTCTTTCGTTTTGTTCTACGGAAAGTTGCAAATCTCCGATAGCACCCAGACGGCTCACGGCCACACCAACCACCTCACATTCCCCATGAGCCTTGAGCCCGCCAAAAACCTCCCACTTTAAAATCCCAGCCCCTCTCAAACACTGCCCTGCAGCCTCCAAGGTGAAGAGCCAGCCAAAGCGCCCAAGCTACGAAACGCCAACTCGTCAAGAACCCCAGTTGTTGCCCGGCCGCGCAGCCATGAGGTGGGGACTTAGAAGCAGCTGTAAGCAACGGCACAAGGAATCCCTGCAACCACTGGAGCAAGAGAGCAAGGGGAAGAGCAAGGCCAGCTTCTCGTCCTTCTTGCCCCTGGCATGGCTTGCCAAGCTCACGGCCAGGAACGGCGTGCCCGCTACCAAGGTCGTGCATGCGACGTCGTCCGCGGCGAAGAACACGGCTCAGGCCGCCACCGCATTCCCGTCCTGCTTCCACAAGCCCGCCAGCCCCAGCACCGCGTCGGCGTCGCGAAGCAGCCTGAGCCTGGCCTCTTCGTCATCATCCGCCGCCGACGCAGAGGCAGCCGGCATTGTCCCTTGCCGTCGCGACGACGCTACCGGCGGGGACACGGTGGCAGGCATCGCCCCGCGCCGCCGCTCGGTGGGCAACGATGACGCCAGGACCGAGGCCGCGACCGCGACCGCGCGGCAGCTGTACCACAGTCGTCGCCACTACTCGGTCGGTGGCGACCGCGACCTTCCTCACCTCGGCCACCTCGTCTCCCTCTCCCCGAACCCGAAGGCGGCGCCGCCGACACCGGCGCCGGTGCGGACGCTGACGCCGACGCTGCCCCCACTGCCTTCCGATTCCGACACGGACGAGGAGAAGCGGACGACGGCACGGAACCGCCGGCGCCGGCGCCGGCGCGCCGTCAGCGGGCGGCGGTCGTTCTCCTCGGCGAAGGCCACGGTGCGTGTGCGCTCGCCTAGGCCGCCTGCCGCGGCGGTGTCGGAGCTGGAGCGGTTCGCGGTGGTGCGGCGGACGCGGGACCCGCATCGCGCGTTCCGGGCGTCCATGGTGGAGATGATCGCGAGCAAGCGCATGGTGGGGCGTCCCGACGAGCTGGAGACGCTGCTGGCGTGCTACCTGTCGCTCAACGCCGACGAGCACCACGACTGCATCGTCAAGGTCTTCCGGCAGGTCTGGTTCGAGCTCAACAACGCCTCCCGTGCCACTGCCACCGCCCCGCCGCAGCGCACTGCGCACCTGAGCGGCTGAGCCTGCTGGCTGCTGCCGTGCTACCAGACCACCAACCGGCTCGGAATCCGCACCGCACCCCTGCGGGCGTCGGCATCCATCATGGCGTGTCCGGAGCCGACGTGGACGCTGATTTCCACGCGTTATTTTTCTGGGCCTACGTGCCGACGTGGCCTTTTCACGCGTGGCCGCGGAAAAGCTGTGGCCTGTTGCTGTGAGGGCGTACCCGCCCTCGCTTTTGAGGTGCTCTGTTGTTTGCGGGCGTGCGCGCACTGCAGTATTGCGTGCTTCTTGAGTCTTGAGTATTGTGTGTTTGTCAGCCCAGCTTCAGGTAGTGAAATGCATGAAAGGGACAAAAATAACGCTACTCGTTTCATGCACTTGGAACCGTATGCTCCAGTCCTGTAATTTGGCGGCATGTATCGCATGCAAAAGATTCCAAGATCTCCAGTTTCTAGAGTTCAAATAGCTGCCGACTTCCGGCTTTTGTTTGAAAGTGTGAACAGTTGATGTGGCCAGAGGCACCAGGCCTCACAGTTTTCCAGGTTCTTTTTTCTCCTTTCACTGTTTTCGTTTTTGTTCGTTTGTTGTTTTATATTGTGGACGTAAGGAAGGACACGCAACTCATAGGGCTGTGCGTGAAGTCCTGAACTCGCAAATTGTTCAGGATAGGAAACGGACGGCGACAGATTTATCCAGTCTACTTCTACAGTCACACGGTAAAAAAAAGCTAAAACTATACATAAACAAGGATTCAAATCATTGTTGTATGGCTGTTAGTTCCAAACCACATCACCTATCTAACCAATAGAACATATATGTATTTATGTTTTATAATTTATATTCTTGGCTAATGCTAAATGGAAACCACGACAATGTATTGTGCACAGAGTAAACGTAGACAATGTAAGATAAAATTGACTTGTAAATTGTAATACATATGTTGTCTGTAAACTTAGACAATTTAAGAAAAAAATGACTTGTGAGAGTATCTCCAACAATTCCTTGAACTAGTGTCTCAAATTAAAATATAGGGTTATACACGGAAAAAAACTACTCAACAGTGACTCATTTTGTAAAATTTTGTCAAAAACATATAGGGCACCATCTCAAGTGTCTCAAATATA